>NC_141689.1:1852580535-1853937201 GCF_964263255.1 Lissotriton vulgaris
GCATAGACTTAGGCATCGCTACCACGGGACTGAGCACCAAAGACGACCTCAAGCACGCCTTGGAGTCTTGGGTGGAGACGGGAGCGGCCCCACCCCAAAACAATAGCATCAAGACCCCAGAAACAACTGCAACCCCCGAAGAAGAAAGAAGAGCGGGCCTCTCTTCCGAGGAGGCCCGAGAACGGGAGAGGAGCCGGCTCCACGAGTTGGAACTGGCTCGACTCCGCTTAGATGGGGAACTGAAACTAGCGGAAAAAAAGATAGCCCTCGAACACTTACGGCTACGAGAAGAACGAGAAGAAAAAAAAAGCCAGAGGGAGCTAGAAGAGAAGAAGCTAGCGTACGAACACGAGCGCAGTCTAAAAGAACTAGAGATTCAAAGACAAAACAAGGACCTCGGTGTCCCCGAGAACCAGAGCTCCGCTCCCCCTACGGACACCAAGGTCCACATTCCCAAAGACGTCGTCCGAGAATACTACCGGAACGACGACATCCAGCAATGGTTCAAGGCCTACGAGGTAGCCATGATCTCCCACCGTATTCCGCGGAAAGACTGGAGAGTCGGGTTGTGGGGGAGATTCGTCAACGAAGGAAGAGATGCCCTGCTACAACTCCCCGACACAGAGATGACCTCCTACGAGCACATGAAAGCCGCCCTTCTCACTCGCTATGGGCTCACCCCCGAGATGTACCGGCAGCGATTCCGAGACTGTAAAAGAATCCCCGGTACCACCTGGGTGGAATATGTGAACATTTTTAGCCGAGCCTTAGAGGGGTGGATCAAAGGCAGCCAGGTCACCACCTACGAACAATTGGTCGATCTCATCGTGTGGGAGCACCTCTCCAATAATTGTTTCGTTGAACTAAGGCAGCATCTCCTCGAAAGTAAGCTGACCGAACCCAGGAAACTCGCCATTGAAGCGGATCGATGGGAGAGCACCCGGGTCCCCCGGAATTGGCCGGGCGAACAAAACAGAGCCTCCCAGGGGTCCCACCGTCCGCGAGGAGGAGGAGGAGGCCAGGGTCGGGGCAAGGACACCTGCCACGGTGCCCCCCCACCAGCAACCCCCCGTCTCCGGCCGGAAGAGGAAGTCCTCCGACGCGACCGGGGTTCCGCTCCAACATTGTCTGCCACAAATGCCAGCGGCCCGGCTATTACGCCAATGACCCCAACTGTCCGAGAAGCCAATCCAACAATACCCCGGGTCCAATGAACCGTCAGATCACCGCCGCCGCCCTCGGAGAAGAGCAAGGCGAAGAAGAAGCCGAAGATTGCGAACAATATCAGACAGAGTGGGAACCTGCAGCCATGTCCCTGGTATGTCTAGGGGAAAGGGACATGGTCCCGCGGGCCCCCATCCCAGCCAACACGCAGAAGTACAGCCAGTGGGTCACCATTAATGGACACCGGGCCGAAGCCCTCCGCGACACGGGGGCCAGTGTGACCGCAGTCCGTTGCCATCTGGTGACCCCCGATCAAATCTTGCCCAACGTCCTTTGTCCAGTACGGTCTGCGGACAACAGCGAAAGCCTGTGCCAGATGGCCCGCGTCCCCTTCGAGTGGGGGGGGAGTATCGGGCATGCTGAAAGTGACCGTCCGAGACGATGCCCCCGTGGACTGCCTCCTGGGGAACGATCTCGAGAGCTCCCCCTGGGCAGCCGTTGAACGAAGAGAGCACCTGGGGATGCTTGGTCTCCCTGAATGGGTCTGTGCGACGACCCGATCCATGGCCGCCAGCGCCATCCCATCCACTGAAGAACCCGAGTGGCCCGAACCTCCACCGCCTGTCGTCACTGAAGAGACCACCCCTGAACCCGGTCCACCGGGGTCCAACAACGAAGAGCCTGACCCACTCCGAGACCTTCCGAAGCTGGCCCAGTGGCGCCAAGAAGGTGGCCCCTCTCAGGAACAGTTCCGCCAGGATCAAAGAACGTGTCCCTCCCTCGAGGGGCTCCGACAGCAAGCCATAGCCCAGAGCGCAGGGGATGCCTCGGGGGCCCATTGGATCTATTGGGACAATGAGAGCTCCTCTACAGTGAGCAGAAGATTGCCGAACTGGGGGCCAGCCGGGTGCTGGTGGTCCCCCTCCGATTCAGAGACTTCCTCTTGAACCTGGCACACGATGTGCCTCTCGCCGGGCACCTGGGGCAGGACAAGACTTACAGCCGCCTGGTGACCCATTTCTACTGGCCTAAGATGCGGAACAACGTGATCAACCACTGCCGGGCCTGCCCCACCTGCCGGGCCAGCGGGAGGAGCGGCCGTAAACTAAAAGTCCCCCTGCAACCCTTTCCAATCGTCACCACTCCCTTTGAGCGGGTAGGGATCGACATTGTGGGGCCCCTGGAGCCCCGGACAGCGCAGGGTCACCGGTTCATTCTCGTCCTGGTGGACCATGCCACCCGCTATCCCGAGGCCATACCTCTCCGGACGGTGACAGCGCCCGTAGTGGGCCCAGCCCGGATGGGGATCTTCTCGCTGATGGGCTTCCCCCGAGAGGTCGTCAGTGATCGGGGCACGAACTTCATCTCCAGATACATGAAGTCCCTATGGCAACAGTGTGGGGTCACCTACAAATTTACGACCCCCTACCACCAGCAAGGAAACGGACTAGTGGAACGATTCAATCGCACCCTCAAGGGTATGATCATGGGCCTGGCAGAGCCCCTACGCCGCCAATGGGACGTGCTGCTACCCTGCCTCCTGTTTGCCTACCGGGAGGTCCCACAGAAGTCCCTAGGATTCAGCCCCTTCGAGCTCCTGTATGGGCACCCTGTCCGGGGTCCCCTCAGCCTGGTCAAGGAAGGGTGGGAGGTGACCCCCCAAAAGGCTCCCCCCGATGTATACCGGTACCTCTTGACCCTCCGGAATCAGACTCAGAGGTTCCGAGAACTCGCCAAGACCAACCTCGAGGCCAGCCAAGAGGACATGAAACGCTGGTATGATCAAAACGCCTCGTCCATTGAATTCGAGCCGGGACAACAGGTCTGGGTCATGTCCCCAGTCGAACCCTGCGCCCTCCAGGATCAATGGACCGGACCCTTCAAGGTGGTGGAGCGCAAGGGCCCCGTCACCTACCTGGTGGACCTGGAGTCCCCCAGGAACCCCCTCCGGGTTCTCCATGCCAACAGACTTAAGCCGCACTTTTTGCGATCAGAGCTTAGCCTCCTGATGGCTACCGACAGTGGGGCTGAAGAGGACTCCGAGCCCCTCCCCGACCTCCTGAAGACTCTAGCACAAGACGGCTCCGTGGAAGGAGTAAACCTCTCTTCCACCCTGACCCCAGCACAACGCAACAGCTGCCAAGACTTGTTGCAACAATTCGCCGATCTGTTCTCCCTCACACCCTGGGTCACCCCCTGGTGCCTCCACGATGTCGACACCGGGGATAGCCCCCCTATCCGGCACAGGGCCTACATAGTTCCTGTTAGACGGGGACCCTGAGGGTCGGCCGAGCAAGGGGGAGAGGCCTCCTGGCGAGGGCCCTCTCCGTAGATCGTACGGACGAGCAACTACCCCCCCACAAATAGACGCCACACAAAGATAGGTTCTGCACACTTTTATTGGTATTCTTAAGCAGGTTATACTGGACGATACAGGAGGACCAGGATACGGTGATTCCTTCATTTCTAGTCTCTGGGGGGAAAAGGGGTAGCGGGACAGTCTCGGTACCGGTCCGGTACAGGCGTATAGCTCTCAATCCTCGAGCTGGAGGGTTCTCAAGTAGGGGCCGCGGCTGCGCCAGCAGGCCTTCAAGGATGGTTCACGAAGATGAGCCGCAGCAGTGCCAGCAGGCCTTCAAGGATAGTTCACGAGGTTGAGCCGCGGCAGCGCCAGCAGGCTTTCAAGGATGGTTCACGACGAGGAGGAGCCGCGGCAGCGCCAGCAGGCCTTCAAGGATGGTTCACGACGAGGATGAGCCGCGGCAGTGCCAGCAGGCCTTCAAGGATGGTTCACGAAGAGGATGAGCCGCGGCAGCGCCAGCAGGCCTTCAAGGATGGTTCACGAAGAGGAGCCGCGGCAGCACCAGCAGGCCTCCAAGGATGAGTTCGTCTAGGGTCTCTCGACTCCAGGATACAACTGCCTTCCTGTTCTGGAGCTACCCCAGTTATAGGTCTGGCGCCCTTTGATGTCTGGACCCTCGCACTTGGAGGTCGGGGGGTCCGGGATGAGGGAGTCCAGACACCCAGCAGGGGGGTGGAGCCAGCGCCCAGGGAGGCTGGGGGCGATCGAAACCAGGCGGAGGGGAGCCATCCTTCTCCAATTGACTCGCCAAGTGGTCTCGTTACCCCCTGGGTGGATGGTGGTGCCTCGATGTCGGGGCCTGGCTGGGCCTGAGGTGGAGGTCGACCCGAGGCCACGAGGCCTGGCCGTGGAGGGTCCAAAATGGCGGCTGGGCCGGGGAAATGGGTCGGCAAAGGGCCCGGGCCAGCCGAGAAGGTTGTGGTTACGGGTCCGGGTTCCGTCGGGGAAGAGCTGGGGGGTGACCCGGAGGGCTGCAGGTGTGGTTCTCGTCCAGGGAACAGGGGTAGCAGTAGTCCGGGACCCGCCATGCGGGAGGGGTTGGACCACGCCACGAGGCTGGTCCAACATGCGTCCCCTCCAGCTGAAGGCAGGGAGAGTCACCCATCCTCTTGGGTAATCTCCTCGCCGAGGCGGAAGAAGCGGGACAGGCCGTCTGCGTTGGCGTGGTCTTGGCCTGGGCGATGCTCCACAGTGAAGTCCATCCCTTGCAGGGAGATGGACCAACGCAACAGCTTCGGATTCTCTCCCCGCATCTGCATCAGCCCTTGCAGAGGACGGTGGTCTGTTTGCACCCAGAAGTGGGTACCGAAGAGATAGGGCCGGAGCTTCTTGAGGGCCCACACCACGGCGAAGGCCTCTCGCTCTATGGTGCTCCAGCGTTGTTCTCGGGCCAGCAGGCGTCGGCTGATGAAGGCCACTGGCTGGTCAACTCCCTCTGTGTTGATTTGGGAGAGAACGGCCCCAACGCCGTGATCGGAGGCATGGGTCTGTACTATAAATTCTCGGCTGTAGTCGGGGGCTTGGAGCACTGGGGCGGTGCACATTGCGGACTTGAGGTTCTCAAAGGCGGCCTGACACTCAGGGGTCCAGTGCACTTTCGGGGGGTTTTTCTAGGATGTGAGTTCTGTGAGGGGCCCCACAATGCTGCCATAGTCCTTCACGAAGCGCCGGTAGTATCCGGTGAGCCCCAGGAAGGCTCAGACCTCTGTTTGGGTGACCGGGGGCTCCCAGGCCTGGATGGCTGCGATCTTGAGTTGGAGAGGGGCCACCTGGCCACTTCCTACCTGGTGCCCCAGGTAGGTCACGGATCCTTGGCCGATTTGGCACTTGCTGGCCTTGATTGTCAGTCCTGCCCGCCGGAGGGCGGTCAAGACCTCCCGGAGGTGTTGGAGGTGTTCCGCCCAGTGGAGACTGTACACAGCGATATCGTCCAGATAGGCGGTGCTGAATTCCTCCAGCCCCGCCAATACTTTGTTCACAAGCCTCTGGAAGGTGGCGGGGGCGTTTTTCATTCCAAAGGGCATCACTTTGAAGTGGTAGTGGCCATCCGGGGTGGAGAAGGCGGATCGCACCTGGGCGCCTGGGGTGAGGCCGATCTGCCAACAGCCCGCGGTCAGGTCAAAGATGCTCAGGTAGCGGGCGGCCCCCAGACGGTCGATCAACTCATCAGCTCGGGGGATGGGGTGAGCGTCTGTTCGGGTGACGGCGTTCAGGCCCCGGTAGTCCACACAAAATCTGAGTTCTGGGGCGACGCCAGGGGCAGCGGCCTTGGGGACCAGCACGACCGGACTGTCGGAGGGCTCGATTACTCCTAGAGCCAGCATCTTGGAGACCTCCGACTGGATGCAGGCGCGTACCCGATCGGTTTCTCTGTAGGCCCTGTGCCGGATAGGGGGGCTATCCCCGGTGTCGACATCGTGGAGGCACCAGGGGGTGACCCCGGGGGTGAGGGAGAACAGATCGGCGAATTGTTGCAACAAGTCTTGGCAGCTGTGGCGTTGTGCTGGGGTCAGGGTGGAGGAGAGGTTGACTCCTTCCACAGAGCCGTCTTGTGCTAGAGTCTTTAGAAGGTCGGGGAGGGGCTCGGAGTCCTCTTCAGCCCCACTGTCGGTAGCCATCAGGAGGCTAAGCTCGGATCGCACAAAGTGCGGCCTAATTCTGTTGGCATGGAGAACCCGGAGGGGGTTCCTGGGGGACTCCAGGTCCACCAGGTAGGTGACGGGGCCCTTGCGCTCCACCACCTTGAAGGGTCCGGTCCATTTGTCCTGGAGGGCGCAAGGTTCGACCGGGGACATGACCCAGACCTGTTGTCCCGGCTCGAATTCAATGGACGAGGCGTTTTGATCATACCAGCGTTTCATGTCCTCTTGGCTGGCCTCGAGGTTGGTCTTGGCGAGTTCTCGGAACCTCTGAATCTGATTCCGGAGGGTCAAGAGGTACCGGTATACATCGGGGGGAGCCTTTTGGGGGGTTACCTCCCACCCTTCCTTTACCAGGCTGAGGGGACCCCGGACGGGGTGCCCATACAGGAGCTCGAAGGGGCTGAATCCCAGGGACTTTAGTGGGACCTCCCGGTATGCAAACAGGAGGCAGGGTAGCAGGACGTCCCATTGGCGGCGTAGGGGCTCTGCCAGGCCCATGATCATACCCTTGAGCGTGCGATTGAATCGTTCCACTAGTCCGTTTCCTTGCGGGTGGTAGGGGGTCGTAAATTTGTAGGTGACCCCACACTGTTGCCATAGGGACTTCATGTATCTGGAGATGAAGTTCGTGCCCCGATCACTGACGACCTCTCGAGGGAAGCCCACCCGCGAGAAGATCCCCATCAGGGCTCGGCCCACTACGGGCGCTGTCACGGTCCGGAGAGGTATGGCCTCGGGATAGCAGGTGGCATGGTCCACCAGGACGAGAATGATCCGGTGACCCTGCGCTGCCCGGGGCTCCGGGGGCCCCACAATGTCGATCCCCACCCGCTCAAAGGGAGTGGTGATGATTGGATAGGGTTACAGGGGGACTTTTCATTTACGGCCGCTCTTCCCGCTGTCCTGGCAGGTGGCGCAGGCCCGGCAGTGGTTGATCACATCGTTCCGCATCTTAGGCCAGTAGAAATGGGTCACCAGGCGGCTGTACGTCTTGTCCTGCCCCAGGTGCCCAGCGAGAGGCACACCGTGCGCCAGGTTTAAGAGGAAGTCTCTGAATCGGAGGGGGACCACCAGCACCCGGCTGGCCCCCAGCTCGGCAATCTTCTGCTCACTGTAGAGGAGGTCATTGTCCCAATAGATCCAATGGGCCCCCGAGGCATCCCCTGCGCTCTGGGCTATGGCTTGCTTTCGGAGCCCCTCGAGGGAGGGACACGTCCTTTGCTCCTGGCGGAACTGTTCCTGAGTGGGGCCACCTTCTTGGCGCCACTGGGCCAGCTCCGGAAGGTCTCAGAGTGGGTCAGGCTCTTCGTTGTCGGACCCCGGTGGACCGGGTTCAGGGGTGGTCTCTTCAGTGACGACAGGCGGTGGAGGTTCGGGCTACTCGGGTTCTTCGGTGGATGGGATGGCGCGGGCGGCCATGGATCGGGTCGTCGCACAGACCCATTCAGGGAGACCAAGCATCCCCAGGTGCTCTCTTTGTTCAACGGCTGCCCAGGGGGAGCTCTTGAGATCGTTCCCCAGGAGGCAGTCCACGGGGGCATCGTCTTGGATGGTCACTTTCAGCATGCCCGACACTCCCCCCCCACTCGAAGGGGACGCGGGCCATCTGGCACAGGCTTTCGAATTTGTCCGCAGACCGTACAGGACAAAGGACGTTGGGCAAGATTTGATCGGGGGTCACCAGATGGCAACGGACTGCGGTCACACTGGCCCCCGTGTCGCGGAGGGCTTCGGCCCGGTGTCCATTAATGGTGACCCACTGGCTGTACGTCTGCATGTTGGCTGGGATGGGGGCCCGCGGGACCATGTCCCTTTCTCCTAGACATACCAGGGACATGGCTGCAGGTTCCCACTCTGTCTGATATTGTTCGCAATCTTCGGCTTCTTCTTCACCTTGCTCTTCTCCGAGGGCGGCGGCGGTGATCTGGCGGTTCATTGGACCCGGGGTATTGTTGGATTGGCTTCTCGGACAGTTGGGGTCATTGGCGTAATGGCTGGGCCGCTGGCATTTGTGGCAGACAATGTTGGAGCGGAACCCCGGTCGCGTCGGAGGACTTCCTCTTCCGGCCGGAGACGGGGGGTTGCTGGTGGGGGGCACCGTGGCGGTGTTCCTGCCCCGACCCTGGCCTCCTCCTCCTCCTCGCGGACGGTGGGACCCCTGGGAGGCTCTGTTTTGTTCGCCCGGCCAATTCTGGGGGACCTGAGTGCTCTCCCATCGATCCGCTTCGATGGCGAGTTTCCGGGGTTCAGTCAGCTTGCTGTCGAGGAGATGCTGCCTTAGTTCAACGAAACAATTATTGAAGAGGTGCTCCCACACGATGAGATCGACCAATTGTTCGTAGGTGGTGACCTGGCTGCCTTTGATCCACCCCTCTAAGGCTCGGCTAAAAAAGTTCACATATTCCACCCAGGTGGTACCGGGGATTCTTTTACAGTCTCGGAATCGCTGCCGGTACATCTCGGGGGTGAGCCCATAGCGAGTGAGAAAGGCGGCTTTCATGTGCTCATAGGAGGTCATCTCTGCGTCGGGGAGTTGTAGCAGGGCATCTCTCCCTTCGTTGACGAATCTCCCCCACAACCCGGCTCCCCAGTCTTTCTGCGGAATACGGTGGGAGATCATGGCTACCTCGTAGGCCTTGAACCATTGCTGGATGTCGTCGTTCCGGTAGTATTCTCGGACGACGTCTTTGGGAATGTGGACCTTGGTGTCCGTAGGGGGAGCGGAGCTCTGGTTTTCGGGGACGTCGAGGTCCTTGAATCTCTAGTTCTTTTAAACTGCGCTCGTGTTCGTACGCTAGCTTCTTCTCTTCTAGCTCCCTCTGGCTTTTTTTTTCTTCTCGTTCTTCTCATAGCCGTAAGTGTTCGAGGGCTATCTTTTTTTCCGCTAGTTTCAGTTCCCCATCTAAGCGGAGTCGAGCCAGTTCCAACTCGTGGAGCCGGCTCCTCTCTCGTTCTCGGGCCTCCTCGGAAGAAAGGCCCGCTCTTCTTTCTTCTTCGGGTGTTGCAATTGTTTCTGTGGTCTCGATGCTTTCGTTTTGGGGTGGGGACGCCCCCGTCTCCACTCCAGACTCCAAGGCGTGCTTGAGGTCGTCTTTGGTGCTCAGCCCCGTGGTAGCGATGCCCAAGTCTATGCAGAATTGTTTTAATTCCTTCTGGCTGTATTCTTCTAGCCGTTCCATCTGGAATTTTGCGGTTGTTCCGGTCTCTTTTCTCGTCATTGTTGCTGTGTGTCGTGGGGCGAGTTACTCTCCGTACGATTATGCGTTGGCTCGAATCGTGCCGCTGCCCACCAATGTTAGACGGGGACCCTGAGGGTCGGCCGAGCAAGGGGGAGAGGCCTCCTGGCGAGGGCCCTCTCCGTAGATCGTACGGACGAGCAACTACCCCACCACAGATAGACGCCACACAAAGATAGGTTCTGCACACTTTTATCGGTATTCTTAAGCAGGTTATACTGGACGATACAGGAGGACCAGGATACGGTGATTCCTTCAATTCTAGTCTCTGGGGGGAAAAGGGGTAGCGGGACAGTCTCGGTACCGGTCCGGTACAGGCGTATAGCTCTCAATCTTCGAGCTGGAGGGTTCTCAAGTAGGGGCCGCGGCTGCGCCAGCAGGCCTTCAAGGATGGTTCACGAAGATGAGCCGCGGCAGTGCCAGCAGGCCTTCAAGGATAGTTCACGAGGTTGAGCCGCGGCAGCGCCAGCAGGCTTTCAAGGATGGTTCACGACGAGGAGGAGCCGCGGCAGCGCCAGCAGGCCTTCAAGGATGGTTCACGACGAGGATGAGCCGCGGCAGCGCCAGCAGGCCTTCAAGGATGGTTCACGAAGAGGATGAGCCACGGCAGCGCCAGCAGGCCTTCAAGGATGGTTCACAACGAGAATGAGCCGCGGCAGCGCCAGCAGGCCTTCAAGGATGGTTCATGAAGAGGAGCCGCAGCAGCGCCAGCAGACCTCCAAGGATGAGTTCGTCTAGGGTCTCTCGACTCCAGGATACAACTGCCTTCCTGTTCTGGAGCTATCCCAGTTATAGGTCTGGCGCCCTTTGATGTCCGGACCCTCGCACTTAGAGGTCGGGGGTCCGGGATGAGAGAGTCCAGACACCCAGCAGGGGGGTGGAGCCAGCGCCCAGGGAGGCTGGGGGCGATCAAAACCAGGCAGAGGGGAGCCATCGATACTCCTTCTCCCATTGACTCGCCAAGTGGTCTCTTTACCCCCTGGGTGGATGGTGGTGCCTCGATGTCGGGCCTGGCTGGGCCTGAGGTGGAGGTCGACCCGAGGCCACGAGGCCTGGCCGTGGAGGGTCCAAAATGGCGGCTGGGCCGGGGACGGTGGGTCGGCAAATGGCCCGGGCCAGCTGAGAAGGTTGTGGTTACGGGTCCGGGTTCCGTCGGGGAAGAGCTGGGGGGTGACCCGGAGGGCTGAGGTGTGGTTCTCGTCCAGGGAACAGGGGTAGCAGTAGTCCGGGACCCGCCATGCGGGAGGGGTCGGACCATGCCACGAGGCCGGTCCAACAGTTCCCGATCGGGTACGCGCCTGCATCCAGTCGGAGGTCTCCAAGATGCTGGCTCTAGGAGTAATCAAGCCCTCCGACAGTCCCTGGGCCAGCCCGGTCGTGCTGGTCCCCAAGGCCGCTGCCCCTGGCGTCGCCCCAGAACTCAGATTTCGTGTGGACTACCGGGGCCTGAACGCCGTCACCCGAACAGACGCTCACCCCATCCCCCGAGTTGATGAGTTGATCGACCGTCTGGGGGCCGCCCGCTACCTGAGCATCTTTGACCTGACCGCGGGCTATTGGCAGATCGGCCTCACCCCAGGCGCCCAGGAGCGATCCGCCTTCTCCACCCCGGATGGCCACTACCACTTCAAAGTGATGCCCTTCGGAATGAAAAACGCCCGCCACCTTCCAGAGGCTCTTGAACAAAGTATTGGCGGGGCTGGAGGAATTCAGCACCGCCTATCTGGACGACATTGCCGTGTACAGTCTCCACTGGGCGGAACACCTCCGGGAGGTCTTGACTGCCCTCCGGCGGGCAGGACTGACAATCAAGGCCAGCAAGTGCCAAAGCGGCCAAGGATCCGTGACCTACCTGGGGCACCAGGTAGGAAGTGGCCAGGTGGCCCCTCTCCAACTCAAGATAGCAGCCATCCAGACCTGGGAGCCCCCGGTCACCCAAACAGAGGTCCGAGCCTTCCAGGGGCTCACCGGATACTACCGGCGCTTCGTGAAGGACTATGGCAGCATTGTGGGGCCCCTCACAAAACTCACATCCAAGAAAAAAACCCCGAAAGCACACTGGACCCCTGAGTGTCAGGCCGCCTTTGAGAACCTCAAGTACGCAATGTGCACCGCCCCAGTGCTCCAAGCCCCCGACTACAGCCGGGAATTTATAGTACAGACCGATGCCTCCGATCACGGCGTTGGGGCCGTTCTCTCCCAAATCAACACAGAGGGAGTTGACCAGCCAGTGGCCTTCATCAGCCGACGCCTGCTGGCCCGAGAACAACGCTGGAGCACCATAGAGCGAGAGGCCTTTGCCGTGGTGTGGGCCCTCAAGAAGCTCCGGCCCTATCTCTTTGGTACCCACTTCCGGGTGCAAACAGACCACCGTCCTCTGCAATGGCTGATGCAGATGCGGGGAGAGAATCCGAAGCTGTTGCGTTGGTCCATCTCCCTGCAAGGGATGGACTTCACTGTGGAGCATCACCCAGGCCAAGACCACGCCAATGCAGACGGCCTGTCCCGCTTCTTCCGCCTCGGCGAGGAGATTACCCAAGAGGATGGGTGACTCTCCCTGCCTTCAGCTGGGGGGGACGCATGTTGGACCGGCCTCGTGGCGTGGTCCGACCCCTCCCGCATGGCGGGTCCCAGACTACTGCTACCCCTGTTCCCTGGACGAGAACCACACCTGCAGCCCTCCGGGTCACCCCCAGCTCTTCCCCGACGGAACCCAGACCCGTAACCACAACCTTCTCGGCTGGCCCGGGCCCTTTGCCGAACCACCATCCCCGGCCCAGCCGCCATTTTGGACCCTCCACGGCCAGGCCTCGTGGCCTCGGGTCGACCTCCACCTCAGGCCCAGCCAGGCCCCGACATCGAGGCACCACCATCCACCCAGGGGGTAACGAGACCACTTGGCGAGTCAATGGGAGAAGGAGTGCCGATGGCTCCCCTCCGCCTGGTTCCGATCGCCCCCAGCCTCCCTGGGCGCTGGCTCCACCCCCCTGCTGGGTGTCTGGACTCCCTCATCCCGGACCCCCAACCTCCAAGTGCGAGGGTCCGGACATCAAAGGGCGCCAGACCTATAACTGGGGCAGCTCCAGAGCAGGAAGGAGTTGTATCCTGGAGTCGAGAGACACCTAGACGAACTCATCCTTGGAGGCCTGCTGGCGCTGCCGCGGCTCCTCTTCGTGAACTATCCTTGAAGGCCTGCTGGCGCTGCCGCGGCTCATCTTCGTGAACCATCCTTGAAGGCCTGCTGGCGCTGCCGCGGCTCATCTTCGTGAACCATCCTTGAAGGCCTGCTGGCGCTGCCGCGGCTCATCTTCGTGAACCATCCTTGAAGGCCTGCTGGTGCTGCCGCGGCTCATCCTCGTGAACTATCCTTGAAGGCCTGCTGGCGCTGCTGCGGCTCATCTTCGTGAACCATCTTTGAAGGCCTGCTGGCGCTGCCGCGGCCCTTGCTTGAGAACCCTCCAGCTCGAGGATTGAGAGCTATATGCCAGATATCCCTGTACCGGACCGGTACTGAGACTGTCCCGCTATCCCTTTTTCCCCAGAGACTAGAATTGAAGGAATCACCGTATTCTGGTCCTACTGTATCGTCCAGTATAACCTGCTTAAGAATACCGATAAAAGTGTGCAGAACCTATCTTTGTGTGGCGTCTATCTGTGGGGGGGTAGTTGCTCGTCCGTATGATCTAAGGAGAGGGCCCTCGCCAGGAGGCCTCTCCCCCTTGCTCGGCCGACCCTCAGGGTCCCCGTCTAACAGTAAGGATGAGGGGGTGTGAGGATGAGAGGGTGTGAGAGTGAGGGTGGGTGAGAGTGAGGGGTGTGAGAGGGTGTGTGAGGGTGACAGGGTGTGTGAGGGTGAGAGGGTGGGTAAGGGTGAGAGGGTGGGTAAGGGTGAGAGGGTGGGTGAGGGTGTGAGGGTGAGGAGGTATGAGGGTGAGGGGGTGTAAGGGAGAGTGAGGGGATGTGAGGGGGTGAGAGGGTGTGTGAGGGTGAGAGGGTAAGTGTGAGTTGGTGAGGGTGAGAGGGTAAGTGAGTGTGAGGTTGTGTGTGAGGGTGAGAGGGTAAGTGAGGGTGAGCGGGAAAGAGAGAGCTAAGGGGGCGGAAGAAACGTGTGCAGGGGAACAGGCAGAAGAGCGATGCACAGAGTGTGCGTGAGGGTGAGAGGGTGTGTGAGGGTGAGAGGATGTGTGAGGGTGAGAGGGTGATGGTGTATGATGGTGAAAGTGTGGGTGAGGGTGAGAGGGTGGGTGAGGGTGTGAGGGAGGGTGAGGGGATAGGAGGGAATGTGGGGTGAGGGTGAGAGGGTGAGTGAGGGTGAGAGGGTGAGTGAGGGTGAGGGTGTGTGAGGGTTAAAGGGTGAGTGAGGGTGAAAGGGTGGGTGAGGGTGAAAGGGTGGGTGAGGGGGTGGGTGAGGGGGTGCAAGGGTGAAGGGGTGTGGGGGTGAGGGGGTGTGAGGATTAGGGGGTGTGAGGGTGAGGGGGTGTGTGAGGGTGGGGGGGGTGAGGGTGAGGGTGTGAGGGAGGGTGAGGAGATGTGAGGGAATGCGGGCTGAGGGGGTGTGTGAGGGTGAGAGGGTGTGTGAGGATGAGAGGATGTGTGAGGGTGAGAGGGTGAGTGAGGGTGAGGGTGTGTGAGGGTGAAAGGGTGAGTGAGGGTGAAAGGGTGGGTGAGGGTGGGTGAGGGGGTGTAAGGGTGAGGGGGTGTGAGGAGGTGAGTGAGGATGGGGGTGCGAGGGTGAGGGGGGTTGACAGTGAGGGTGTGTGTGAGGGTGAGAGGGTGAAAGGGTGTGTGAGGATGAGTGGGTGTGAGGGTGAGGGGTTCGGAGGGTTAGGGGGTGTGAGGGAGGGTGAGTGGATGTGAGGATGAGGATGAGGGTATGTGAGGGTGAGGATGAGGGTGTGTGAGGGTGAGGATGAGGGTGTGTGAGGGTGAGGATGAGAGGTTGTGAGGATGAGGGGGTGTGAGGGTGAGGGGGTGTGACAGTGAGGGTGTGTGACAGTGAGGGTGTGTGTGAGGGTGAGAGGGTGTGTGAGGGTGAGAGGGTGGGTAAGGGTGAGAGGGTGGGTGAGAGGGTGTGGGGGTGAGGGGGTGTGAGGGTGAGGATGAGGGTGTGTGAGGGTGAGGAGGAAGGTGTGTGAGGGTGAGGATAAGGATGTGTGAGGGTGAGGATGAGGGGGTGTGAGGATGAGGGGGTGTGAGGATGAGGGGGTGTGAGAGAATGTGGGTGGTAGTGTGAGAGTGAGGGGGTGTGTGAGGGTGAGAATGAGGGGGTGTGTGAGGGTGAGAGGATGTGTGAGGATGAGAGGATGTGTGAGGGTGAGAGGGTGAGTGAGGTTGAGGGTGTGTGAGGGTGAAAGGGTGAGTGATGGTGAAAGGGTGGGTGAGGGCGGGTGAGGGGGTGTAAGGATGAGGGGGTGTGAGGAGGTGAGTGAGGATGGGGGTGTGAGGGTGAGGGGGGTGACAGTGAGGGTGTGTGTGAGGGTGAGAGGGTGAAAGGGTGTGTGAGGTTGAAAGGGTGTGTGAGGATGAGTGGGTGTGAGGGTGAGGGGTTCGGAGGGTTAGGGGGTGTGAGGGAGGGTGAGTGGATGTGAGGATGAGGATGAGGGTATGTGAGGGTGAGGATGAGGGTGTGTGAGGGTGAGGATGAGGGTGTGTGAGGGTGAGGATGAGGGGGTGTGAGGATGAGGGGGTGTGAGGGTGAGGGGGTGTGAGAGTGAGGGGGTGTGACAGTGAGGGTGTGTGTGAGGGTGAGAGGGTGGGTAAGGGTGAGAGGGTGGGTGAGAGGGTGTGAGGGTGAGGGGGTATGAGGGTGAGGATGAGGGTGTGTGAGGGTGAGGAGGAAGGTGTGTGAGGGTGAGGAGGAAGGTATGTGAGGGTGAGGATAAGGGTTTGTGAGGGTGAGGATGAGGGGGTGTGAGGATGAGGGGGTGTGAGAGAATGTGGGTGTGTGAGAGTGAGGGGATGTGTGAGGGTGAGAGGGTGTGTGAGGGTGAGAGGGTGTGTGAGGGTGAGAGGGTGGGAGGGTGAAAGGGTGAGTGTGAGGGTGAAAGGGTGGGTGAGGGTGAAAGGGTGGGTGAGGGTGAGGGGGTGGGTGAGGGGGTGCCAGGGTGATGGGGTGTGAGGGTGAGGGGGTGTGAGGGTGAGGGGGTGTGAGGATGAGGGGGTGTGAGGGTGAGAATGAGGGGATGTGAGGGTGAGGGGTGTGTGAGGATGAGCGAGGGTGAGGGTGTGAGGGAGGGTGAGGGGATGTGGGGTGAGGGTGTGTGTGAGGGTGAGAGGGTGTGTGAGGATGAGAGGATGTGTGAGGATGAGAGGATGTGTGAGGGTGAGAGGGTGAGTGAGAGTGAGGGTGTGTGAGGGTGAAAGGGTGAGTGAGGGTGAGAGGGTGGGTGAGGGGGTGTAAGGGTGAGGGGGTGTGAGGAGGTGAGTGAGGATGGGGGTGTGAGAGTGAGGGGGGTGACAGTGAGGGTGTGTGTGAGGGTGAGAGGGTGTGTGAGGGTGTGTGAGGGTGAGAGGGTTTGAGGGTGAGGGGGTGTAAGGGAGGGTGAGGGGATGGGAGGGAGGGTGAGGGGATGGGAAGGTGAGGGGATGTGAGGGGGTGTGAGGGTGAGAGGGTGTGTGAGGGTGAGAGGGTAAGTGTCGGTGGGTGAGGGTGAGAGGGTAAGTGAGTGTGAGGGTGTGTGTGGGGGTGAGAGGGTAAGTGAGGGTGAGCGGGAGAGAGTGAGCTAAGGGGGCGGAAGAAACGTCTGCAGGGGAACAGAGACAGAAGAGCGATGCACAGAGTGTGTGTGAGGGTGAGAGGGTGAGGGTGTGTGATGGTGAAAGCGTGGGTGAGGGTGAGAGGGTGGGTGAGGGTGTGTGTGAGGGTGTGACGGAGGGTGAGGGGATATGAGGGAATGTGGGGTGAGGGTGAGGGGGTATGTGAGGGTGAGAGGATGTGTGAGGGTGAGAGGGTGAGTAAGGGTGAGGGTGTGTGAGGGTGAAAGGGTGAGTGAGGGTGAAAGGGTGAGTGAGGGTGAAAGGGTGGGTGAGGGTGAAAGGGTGGGTGAGGGTGAGGGGGTGGGTGAGGGGGTGTAAGGGTGAGGGGGTGTGAGGGTGAGGGGGTGTGAGGGTGAGGGGGTGTGAGGGTGAGGGGGTGTAAGGGTGAGGGGGTGTGAGGATGAGGGGGTGTGAGGGTGAGGGGGTGTGAGGGTGAGAATGAGGGGATGTGAGGGTGAGGGTGTGTGTGAGGGTGAGGGGGTGTGAGGGTGAGGGTGTGAAAAGGGTGAGGGGAAGTGAGGGAATGTGGGGTGAGGGGGTGTGTGAGGATGAGAGGGTGTGTGAGGATGAGAGGATGTGTGAGGGTGAGAGGGTGAGTGAGGGTGAGGGTGTGTGAGGGTGAAAGAGTGAGTGAGGGTGAAAGGGTGGGTGAGGGGGTGGAAGGGTGAGGGGGTGTGAGGAGGTGAGTGAGGATGGGGGTGTGAGGGTGAGGGTGTGTGAGAGTGAGGGGGTGTGTGAGGGTGAAAGGGTGTGTGAGGGTGAAAGGGTGTGTGAGGATGTGTGGGTGTGAGGGTGAGTGGGTGTGAATGTGAGTGGGGGTGAGGGGCTGTGAGGGTGAGGGGTTCGGAGGGTTAGGGGGTGTGAGGGAGGGTGAGTGGATGTGAGGATGAGGGTATGTGAGGGTGAGGATGAGGGTGTGTGAGGGTGAGGATGAGGGTGTGTGAGGGTGAGGATGAGGGGGTTTGAGGATGAGGGGGTGTGAGGATGAGGGGGTGTGAGAGTGAGGGTGTGTGAGAGTGAGGGTGTGTGACTGAGGGGGTGTGTGAGGGTGAGAGGGTGTGTGAGGGTGAGAGGGTGTGTGAGGGTGAGAGGGTGGGTAAGGGTGAGAGGGTGGGTGAGTGTGAGAGGGTGTGAGGGTGAGGGGGTGTGAGGGTGAGGATGAGGGGGTGTGAGGGTGAGGATGAGGGTGTGTGAGGGTGAGGATGAGGGTGTGTGAGGGTGAGGATAAGGGTGTGTGAGGGTGAGGATGAGGGGTGTGAGGATGAGGGGGTGTGAGGATGAGGGGGTGTGAGAGAATGTGGGTGTGTGAGAGTGAGGGGGTGTGTGAGGGTGAGAGGGTGTGTGAGGGTGAGAGGGTGTGTGAGGGTGAGAGGGTGGGTAAGGGTGAGAGGGTGGGTGAGGGTGAGGGGGTATAAGGGAGGGTGAGGGGATGGGAGAGAGGGTAAGGGGATGGGAGTGTGAGGGGATGTGAGGGTGAGAGGGTGTGTGAGGGTGAGAGGGTAAGTGTGGGTGGGTGAGGGTGTGTGGGGCTGAGGGTGTGTGAGGGTGAGAGGGTAAGTGAGTGTGATGGTGTGTGTGAACGTGAGAGGGTAAGTGAGGGTGAGCGGGAGAGAGTGATCTAAGGGGGCAGAAGAAACGTCTGCAGGGGAACCGAGACAGAAGAGCAATGCACAGAGACAAAGGGGATGAGAGGAAAGGGCGAACGGGGGAGACATAATTGAAAGCTAAAAGCAATTCTGCTGTCATTTACCTTGAAGCATTAGATTGGCACAATAAACAAATCTGTCTTGGTTTCCTCTGCGTTGCCTAAATAGATTTTGTATTGGGGCTTTTATCACTTAGAGAAGTGAGTAGAGCTGTTGTACACATGGCATGACTGAGCATATAAGGCCACCTATGAGACTTTGTGAATTCAACTAAATACATCTGTCCCTTGGTGGCGTTGTTTCATGGCGTGTATTAAAGTTTCCCATTGCCATCCCACCAGCAAATTCTGCAGCCATCAGCCTATTCCATTGTTCATTTTAGAAACTAGGCCAATAGTGAGCATAGGTTAATTAAAGTTTAAAAAGCTGTTCTGTGATACCCGACTGCAAACACCACCAATAACTCCAGGGGTTAATTGTAGAATAATTCCTCACTAAAGTCTCTAACATGTCCACTTCGAAACCAGAAGACCAGAATTTTAAAAGCCAGCATACCCTAGTGAGCAACTAACTTTAACCTCTAGTACCACACCCCATTACTTGCCAAAATATAGGAGTAACTAAATATGTTTTTGTTTGTATTTGTGCAACCGTGTAAAGCTCTTTTATTCAGTTGCTGCTCTTTACTTTGTCATGATTGTTTGACATCAGATTGATAGACTTCAGTCAAATTTAAGCAATGTTAGGCTAAACGTGCTTCCCAGCGGGGCAAGGAGAGTTAAGTGGAAAGTTATAAAAAACAAGCATGCCATCATTCACGAGCAGATGGTCTTGTTTATGACCTGCGGAGCGCGTGAAGTGGCTGGCGGCAAATGGACTCAAAGCGGCCAGTCGCTTTGATGTTGCTGTGCCACAAGTAAATAGGGTGCCTCATATTAAACTATACCTCAAGTAGGTTATACGGTAGTAGGACTGTCCCTACAGTCTGATCTATCCTCCATAACCAGGAAAAGGGAAATTTTTCTTTTTTCAACTGACCTTATACCCATTCCCTTTTCAACAATAAGGGTGTCTCCTTAAACTTTCATATCGACCACAAGTAAATAAGCATGCAATACAGGGTACACAGGTTCTTCCCTCCCACTGCCCCATAATTGTGCAAACGTGCATTTCAACGCCTCGTACTGCAGGAACTCACCTGGGGAAAGCCCACAGCTCAAACACTAGTCCAAACTAGAAGCTAAAAGAACCAATTACAAGTCCTGCTCAATGAAGGGCTTCGGGTTTAACAATTCTCCAGTAAACAAGATTAGCAAGTAAGGTATTACTATTTAGTAAAGTGGACACAGTGCAAAATCAGATGACTTGATTACCTACAAAAACTCCAATTAATAAATAACCTAAAAATGAGCTGTAAGTAAAACATCAATCTCAATCATATGAAACATTAAAAAGTTGTGTTATTTATATAAACCCCTTATTTGTCAGTCTTGGTTCAAAAACATAATGTTCTCATGAATATAGGAATTCCATTAAATAGATTATTAAAATGTAATCTGTTCTCCGTTATATAAAATGTCTCCTTTGCTTTCAAGCCCAAAGAAATGATGCTACAGAAAAACAGGCAAAAGGGTCCTTGAGCTTTTTCAAAAAGAACAAGGCAATACAAAATTAAAAGAAGTATTTTCTCTGAGAATCTTTATAATTAGTGCAGAAATATGATTCTTATAAAGCATTTGCTGAAGCCTAGTGACATGCTTAGGAGGGCGCTGGATGAATTTGTTGGTACCACCAAGAACTTATTGGGCTGACTGTGTGACTGTTTTTTTTTGTTTTTAAATGCAAGCTTGTGCTCTATACTGTATCCAGTAATAATGAACTTTGTTGCTGGATTTTCAACAAAAATGTGCACATCTGTTTCGATAAACATGACTGTAGCTTTGAGAGAGATAAGCAATGAAAAACTCCCGAAAGTGTCTGCATTGCCACGGGTGGACAAAAATGTCACCTCATAAGGTAGTCCTGCAGCTAACACACCTGCTGCACAGAATACTCTCAACTTCAGGCGAAAGGCTGGAAATCTAGTAAGGGAGGTCACGGGGAGATTAAGGGACAGAAGGCAAGCAGATGAAGCGACAGGGGCACGGCCTGGTGGCCATGAAGTGCAGGTGGGGGGCGGGGAGCAGAGCCTTTGAAGAGCCAGAGTCACGGCCTGTGGCCGTGAATAAGTGAAGTGAATAATTAGGGTAGGAGAACTGGCAGGCTGATAGGCAGAAGGCTCAGGCATGCTCGTGCATGAGGAGTGAACTTCCCAAATTCCGCTTTTGGGGAGAGTCCTTGGCCTTAAGTAGTGGTTTAGCTGCATTAGGGCTCTTTTTCCTATTCCTGTGGAATAGAAAAGGGGCGAGCCCTAAAAAGGACTATGCAACAAAGCCATGGAACTTGTGCCTCTTGAAACCCAAATTGCAACAGTTCATGAAGAAACACCAGTCTACAACGATGTAGCCTCGGTCTATACAAATGTAACAAAAGAGAATGCAAAGATCAATGGAAATCCGGAAGCACTTCCACCAATTGACAGAACTGCATCTGGCTACTTTATCAACTTTGATGACTTTTCCGATGATCCGAGTGAACATGGAGACAAGCCAGCAACAGAAACTTTCAAAAAGAAAATTACAGAACTTTTTCATCAACTCAAAGAAGCATATCTGATTTCCCCTTGGATTGAACCATGGATTGTGTTAGGGGTACTTATCCTTCTACTTTGGCTAATCTTAGTTTTAATTTTGGGAAAATGTATTGATGGAAAATACAGTACAATGGACACAGCAAGTCAGAACATCAACTTGGTCCTGAAACCACACAGATCCTCTCACATAGAGAAAAGAGAACCATCATCAGTGAATATCACAGCAAAACCTATACCTGGTGGTATAGCATGGGACAGAACTGACTATGAAATCTATGGCCCGGTAGAGCTCTTGAAGTATCCACACCAATTCAAGATTTCATTAAGTGACTTTGTGACACCAAGTTCTTTCTCTGATGATTGGGATTTTGAAAACATTAATAATATGATGTCAGATTTAGAAATGTCAGCAAAATTTACAGAACATGATTATTTACAGGGCTCATCGAATTATGAAGAGATGTACTGTTATAACCACTATGGTCATCATTATCTGCATAAGTCGGCGAACCCTAGAAATGTTTTTACGTATAATCAGTGGGAACATTGTCCAACTCCGCCAATAGGCAGTTCGAAAACGTTTTATGAAAAATTCCCATACTTTTCAGGGTTTAATCACACTGATCCAGAAATGTTGTATTTCAAGGTGTTAAATAAGACAGGAATGAAAAACATGCTGACAAATACTAAATTGATTTATTCTGAAAAATGTTATGACAAAATGTCAACATTTGGTTTTGAGTTTAGGAAAAACAAAATTGGAACAAAAACCATCTGGGGAACAAAAGAATGGCAGGTACAAGGTCAAGGAGCATTATTCAGAGCCTGCATGACCCCAGAACAAATAATGCTCCTGAATGACACAATTCAGCAAACAACCTGTCTTGGCTTAGCTAAGATAAAAGATTTAAATAACCCGTCTATACCAAAACCTATGCCTGATAGAAACACCACTACAGATGAGGGGTTAGACGAGTCCTATATTTTAAAACAAAACAGAACAAATCCTGATTGGAAAAAATGGTTGATCTGGCCCATAGACACAAATACCTGTCAAAATAGATTCCTGAACAAAATACAGGGGTTCAAACAGAACAGGCCAGACCCTAGATATTCCCAGAGACAACATCCAGGGATAGTTACAACATATAGTGTAGGAAAACTATGCCTTGACTGGCTACAGAAATCCACACTTCCCAGAAATAAAGCAACACTTAACTTTACTTAAAGAAGGTGCTGACTTGCGAGATTTCATAATGGGACCTCGCAAACAGCGTCAAAAACGTTTCATATACGCCGGTATATACGTAGCTTACAATGAAGCTTGGAAATTAAAACAAATTGAAACTGCAGAAAAAATACGGGAAATTGACCGTATTAATTTGGAGAAATCACTTTCTGTAGACAATGGGTTAACTACTCTGTCCTCCAGAATCTATTCACTGGACAGCATCGTATCATCTGCTATTGATATAATAGAGCAGGACATGCTAATGTTACAACATGGCCAGTCCCAAATACGTTCTATTGTACAGCTAGGTTGGACGTTGCAAAACCTGCGTTCAGGCTATGTGCCATGGCGTTTAATCAACACAACGTCATTGTTTTCTATCTTTAACCTTACTGATAAATAAATCAGTTTGGCACAAAAAGGAGCAGACTATACGATACTGAGCATTGAAAAACTTGAGAGATTACTATTGACAATGTCAGAAAGACCTGTCATTGAATGGATAATACATGGCACCATTACAATCCCGATTACAACTTTCCAGTTTCAATACTGCCAAAATATATACCAGCAGGCCTGTATGAAAGGTTGGGTAAAGAATACATCAAATCTACCTGGAATTTACCTTATACACACAAATGTTACAGTGAAGGGAAAAAAGAGGTATTTCTTAGTGGTAATGATTGCAAAAAATCACTAAGCAGTATACTCCTGTGTCAAGGTATTAACTTGCATGGGGCCTGTGAAGGTTCTTCGAACAACCTTTCATGTCATCTTCAGGGCACCCCTACTACAGAGATAGAGACATTTTTCAGACAGCTTTCCAACGGTAGCTACGTTCTAATAAGTGATCACAGCTGCTGTGGCATGGTGCCAGGAAAACCCTATCTCGTAACTGTGACGGCCAGGGTCATTTGCTGTATACAAGTATTGTATCCAAACAGCAATTCAGACATGGAGGCGGCAATATGGCCTTATGTGAATATCTCTTCTATTCGAATTGATACTTTAAGCAGAATGAAATCTATTCTTTTACAGACAACTGTGCCTTTAACCTCGTCCAAAGAGACGTATGACCTGCAAGTTGCAAGGACAGCGGCAGAGATACATACCCTATTATCGATAAACTGCCCGGTGCATTTCGTAGAAATGTTAAGTCAAATCTTAAACATGTCAGATACCAGTGGCATTGCACATGTATTTAAGACAATTTTTTCGGGACTGCTAACACCCTTCGAAGCAGTTCTTGGCATCTTCCCGAATTTTGTGCATTCGCTCTTCGGTGGCCTGCCTCTTATTTTGGGACTCGTAGCAGGAATTTTATTTTTGTTCCTTCTGCTCCGATATCGCAAGCCAAGTCACAGACAAAACTCTGGTAACAATTAAAGAAACGGTCCTAGCAATACGATACAGAGAACGTGTCAGTAAAATCCTTGGATTGGCCCAGCTAAGAGATCTGAATACTACCTGGTTTCTTTCATGCAGACCAATTTGGCAAAAATTGCATCTTACCTGTGCTTCGATGTCTGCTATGCGGAGAAGAATGTGTGTTGGACGTTTGTCTTACACTGCCATCAGCAGTACCAATGGATATCGACGCTTTGCTTAGTCCGGTAACGACTCATGCAACGTGGTATCCCCAGTGGCTACCTATTATGATGACGGCATTAGTTGAGACTTCACCATTACTATTAAGTGGCAGTGAGGTACGAGATGAAAGCGGCACCACACAGGTACAACCTTCTGTGAACATTGCTAATCCTGACATCGATGATGGCAATGCATCGCACATATGCACTATTTCCACCTTTTCGGAGTTGGCCCAACTTTCACCTACTGTTGTAGACACATTTTTTGCCGGCCTATCAGAAGTAATGTTCTCCCCTAACAACGAGAATAATATTTGAAAAAAAAAACAAGCTCACAGCGTTCCCTGAACTCTGAATTCGACCTTCAATTTTGATAAACCGAACTCTAAAAAGATAGTGAAACTATTTCTTTCTCCCTTCCCGAGAACGAAATTATTTTCCCCAAAATTCCAAAATATTTACAGTTTTTTGGCTTATGGTACTCTGCTTAAAGTAGAACTATTCTTAGAGAACAGAAGTTCTATTTTTATAGACTCTAGAGACAATATTTTGAATCAGCCTCTAGCATATGTACAATCTTGTATAACTTTGTGATGAAATGGTCTCAACTTTTTTTTCTGTATTAAGAGCCATTTCATAAATGTAATTTTTGCAATTCATTCAGCCAATATTCATATTTGCATTTCCTGAATGATAACTCTGCTTGAAAGCGTACAGTATAATACTCATTTCGTGTATCTATACCATTTCAAATGCATTTGATTGTATTTTGGGGTGGGTTGGAAAACACATGAATACCTTTATGTTTATATATTGCTTAGTATTTAGTAATTATGGACATTATACGTGGAGTGGGTGTTGTGAATGTATCTAGGACCCTAATTAAATATTCCTGATTCATGCCCTTTTGCGGTTATGATAAATCGTGTCCTTATGAAGGCATAAGAATCTTACCAATATTCAGTCATAGCCCACGCAGCCCAAATACGGCAAGGCTACCTCCTTAGGTTCCTAGAGAGCACAACGAGTACTTTCGACACACCAAACCTTCAGCAACCCGGGAATTCCCCATGTCTTTGTTTTGATTTGTCATTGAACTCCTGTGAGCACTAAAGGAACAGTCAGTTCTTAGTGACATCTTTTATTGACGTCTTATGTCCAACCCTACGTCAAACACGGCACCTTCCAGGTATAAATATACCAACACTTGCCATAAGCAACACACGGTGGTGTGGAGCAGAGCGGCTATCTACTTATCCGAAGCCCAGCTGATGCAAGAGCCGAAGGAAGCCGCCCCTCCCCTTTGACACACTGGAGAAGCTGCCTTTTTTCACGCCGAGAAATCCAGCTCCGGTGTTTCCAGTCATCCTTGCGGGTTACTGGTAGATCGAGTCCTGAGAAACGAGATACAAGACCACCTTCATTCTTTAACCAAGGTACTTAGCTGATTCAAACCTTAGAGAGAATTCTTGATTCAGATTCTTGGCAAAAACCCAACTTAACTTAAAACGGCAACTTACTTACTCCTTCCCACGTATTAGGCTTAGGTCAGGTTCACCGGGGTAGGCGTATTTTAGAAGCACCAGTTGAGTTCGTTATGAGGTTCCGTGAGAATCGTAATGACGTTTTGGACTTGTTCAAATATGGACGAGTTTGGTATCTATGAACCGCAAATGACGCGTATAGTGGGTGTACGCGTTTTCGCTACTCTACTTTGCAGCGTTTGTCCTATTCGTGGGTTTCTCCATCTGAAACCACGGGTTCCATTTTAGATTCGGCATCCATTTTGTTTCTTGCCCTCACGTAGCCGGCGAACGGACAGTGTTCGCTTCGTGACCCTGGGTTTCCCAAGCTCTTGCGAAGGACGCATATCCCTTTGAGTGTGTCTTTATGACCAGGGGGATGATACGGAAGAGGCAGATGGCTCCGCTCGAAGCGCATCTTGCCAGGTTGGTCTATTGATTCAGCCGTGCATGTGTTTAGGCACGAATCCTTTGATCCTGTGACCACGCTTCCAATACTGCCCCCTATACTCTTTTCAATCTGTTGTCTGTCTTTGTCTCTCTTGCACCTGTTTCTGTCTTTTCACTTAACTCGTTTATGACTAGAGTGGAATGTGCTTAATGGTGAGATAACGTGATTTTACAGTTGGGAACCGGTGATGTTACTGTAATTATGTTCCGGGCTCCTGAAAACATGAATGCGACCCTTTTAAAGTTTACTGTGGGAACTGAGTTGTAACCTTTTGTTCACTATGTTGTGCAATGACAAAATTGTGTATAAAAGGACTGATTCACGTTCGCAATTCGAAGCAGACTCTCAGAACCTACACGTGGTTGTACTTCTTGCGATCTCTGTATCCCTGCAGTAAATAAATGCTGATCTTTGACGCCGAAGGAAGTGTCCCGTGTCTCTATGATTTGTACGCCGGAACAGGTAACCCACGAAGGTTTCAGGTGTTGTCCCCTGGCACCGCTGGGCCTTAGAATAGCCCAGTCCTTCAGTTGGCGCCCAAGGTGGGGCGACATCAGTGGTACCGGTTCAAAGCCCGACGATCGTGAGGAACTTCGTGTGAAATCTCTGAGGGAAGGTGCACCCCGCTTCATCGATCCTGTTGTCGAAATAAGTGGTCCGAAGACTTTTCCCGCGAAGATTCCCGCCTCCTGACGGCTGCGACGGACTGATGCCCTGACTGTCGACCTGTTTTGGCGCCTGGCGTAGTCCTTTGTACGGCGAGACGATAGACGGGCCTTGCTGGTGACGCCATTGTTCTTTCAGTTAAGTATTCGTGGGTCGCTCCCAGTCCTTAGTTGTTGGTTCCTTTTTTGGGACATTTGCTTTGTTGTTGAAACTTGGTTGTTTGCATGGTTCCATTGCCCAATTGCTTATAATGACTGTTGGATCCGCTACACGAACAACGATGGTGTCCTTAGTTGGCCACCTCATGGTAGTTTCGAAACTGAGATTTTAGACAATCTCGAAGCAAAATTGTTTAAGAAGAAAGCCAGGCCGGCCATGTTTGATTCCTTTCGGTTATGGCGTAAAGAGGCCAAACAGAAAGAAATCAAGCAAATAAAGAAAAATAAAAGAGCTGGTATCATTACAATGATGCAAAGTGCTGAACAATATCAGCGAGACAAAGACGAGAAGGAAAAGGAAGTTTTCACTAGATTGCATCGTATGGCGGTGGATAAATGTTATCCGGTTTTACCGTCAAGTTCTGATAAGAAGGAAGAGGAATCGACAGAGGATCCTTTATTATCCTATTTATTAAAATCACCACCTCCTTATGTACAGGGTACTGCAGCCCCTGTTGTTCCTCCTGTCCCTCAACCTGTTGTTCCGGCGGCTGCTGGTCAGCCTGTCGTTGGTCCTGTTCCTCCGAATACTCTTGTTCCTCAAGTTGTCCCTGCTCCCTTACCTGCTCTTCTTCCTACTGCCCCTTTGCCTATACCTTCTCAGTCTATTGCTCCCACTACTTCTGCTATCTTGGCTACTCCTACTGCTCCCACGTTCAGTCCTCATGTTGTTGCTCCTGTACTTCTCTCCCCTTCTCCTTCTGTTCGTAGTCGTATACCTAATACCGTTGCTAATCTCTATTCTCCGCTTTTCGGACCGATACTTGGGTCCGATGTCTCTGACGCCTCTCAGAGACGGAGTTAAATTCCTGGTGGCAGGGAAAGTGAGACGTTAGTGACTATGGCGCGTAAGTGGATTAGACATCCTGCTAAGTACACTCCGCGCATAGTTTACGATACCTTCTCTCAGTTTAATGAGCCCACACAAATATTTGTGTTCGAGGAAATGTGTAAATCCTTGAGAGAAGAGTGGGATAATGATGAGCTAGATAATGTACCGCCCGATATGACTGAACTACAGAATCAGTTCTCGAGCGGCATGATTGTAGGCGGTAATGTACGACGTGCATTAGAGCGTTTGTTAGCCCTTAGGACTATTGTGCCTCCTCGAGTGTCGTTTGATAACGACTCTGATGATTGGAAAGCACAACCTGGTCAGTATCCCATGCGAGAAGTTCCACCAGTCTGGATGCCAGGTGATGCTACTGTCAATCCTGCAATTTTGCCGCACTTCCAGAGAGTTTGGATACACCTCCCATGGAAGCGATCGGAAGTTTTACAGGTGAAACAATCTTTGCCTGATCCACGGAAAAATCCGGCAGGTTATTATAAGGAGTTATCCCAACTTGTGGATGCTACTATTATGAACCTTGCCGATATTGACATGTTGTTTGGTAACGTAGTACCGCAACCGATTTGGGCGAAAATTCGTCAAGAGAATCACGCAGCTGAGTTAGGGGGTGATTCGGCTGCTCTTGCGGCGGCTGATGCACTACAAGTTGGTGGGGCTAAGCCTGAACAGTTAATTACGGCTCTGCCCCAAAGAATCATTACGCTCATGAAAACGCTTATGCCAGCGATGAGGGTAAATTGGGACAAATTGTCTGCTTGCAAGCAAAAGAAAGACGAGGGTGTCTCCGATTTCTTTACTAGATTTGAGGAAGCATTTATCGATCACAGTGGTCAGGATATGAGCACAGAGGGAGGTCAGCGATTGTTTGTTGATAAATTTGTGTTGAATCTGTTGCCTGAGCTATGCAACAAATTAAAAATTTCTGAAAGTTCATGGGCTGTTTCGACCACGGCTCAAATCTTAGCAACGGCTCAATACTATGAGAATAGAGAAAAAGAAGAAAATGATCGTGCAGACAAGAAAATGTAGGAGCTTAAAACTAAGGTCTTATTGCAGCAAGCGTATCCTCCGCGTTCGAATCAAAATGACTCGCAACATCAATATCGACCACAGGCGCAGTCTTCTAGGACGCAGACGCGCTCTGACTCTTCTACACCCAGATCTATGCTTGGGTATAATCAATGTGCATATTGTAGGGGTGAGGTCCATTTGAAGTTTGATTGTCCGGTTTTACGTGACCGAAATAATGGTGTTTCGGCCCGAGGCGGTCGTAGTGGTCCTCAGCAGGCATCTCGAGGTAGAGGTCGTGGTACCTCTCAAAATCAAAATGAGCGTTTTACTTCTTCATCGGACTCGAATAATTGTTTTGATCAGCGCAATTCGTTGTCCGGTAGATCTGCACAGTACCATGTGGATGACTATTACGTCGAGCATGACATTGATGCAGACGGTAATTACTAGGACAGCCGTAGACAAAGAGAGGGAGTGGTATCAGTTCCGGTTGATCAGAGAGGGCCTTACGTCGCAGTTGCCACATCGGGCGTAGTTGAGCCTTTTTTGTTGGACACTGGTGCAGCGAAAAGTTTCATCATGCATTCGAAACTCCCTGGCGCACCTTTGTCTGGCTTAACGAATGTTTCCGTCGGATTCTCTGGCGCCCCGGTTAGCAATCCAGTCTCTAGCCCTTTGCCCCTTACAATTGGGCCACGTGAGCTGGAGGCTCCTTTGATTTTGACTACTGGTTGTGGTGAGAATCTTTTGGGCCTGGATTTGTTGAAGCGGTTATATGCGACTTTGTACTGCTCTCCTACGGGTGTGGAGCTTACATTAGGTCAGAGAGTGATCTCTCCTATGTACTTGTCAACTGATAAGCTCCCACCGGAATTGAGTTCTCTTCCTGTGTCCTTGTGGGCAACAGGTCCCAATGATGTGGGCCTGTTGGACATATCACCTTATGTCGTCCAATTGAAATCGAATGTGCGATTACCACGTATTCCCCAGTATCGTATCTCTCTTGATGGTGAGCAAGCGCTCTTAGCGATCATTTACGACTTGATCAAGAAGGATGTCATTGAAGAAACTCGGGGAAATGTGTGTAACAGTCCTGTGTTACCTATTTTGAAACAAACTGATCCATCCAAGCCTCCTGTGTACCGTTTTGTCATTGATTTAAGAGAAGTAAACAAAATTGTGATCCCACAGTTTCCCGTGGTGCCTGACATCACAGCTTTGCTGACCCTGATTCCAGCCTCTGCCTCTTGGTTCTCGGTGATCGATCTGAAGAATGCTTTCTTTAGCATTCCGATTGCTGAGGAAAGCAGAGATCTATTCGGCTTCTCATTAGGTGGTCGTAGCTTCAGGTTTAAACGCGCTCCTCAGGGCTACTGTGAGAGTCCATCGATCTACAGCCAAGCCCTTAAGAGTCAACTTGATGCGTTTGTGTTACCGGCTGGTGCGGCCTTGATTCAATACGTTGATGATCTGTTGGTGGCTGCTGATACCCAGCAGATTTGCAAAACTGCTACAGTATCGTTGTTACAGCATTTATGTGACTTACATCACAAGGTGTCACCTTCTAAGCTACAGTATTGTTGTCAAGAAGTAACCTATTTAGGTCACTTATTGTCAAAGGAGGGAAGAAGGTTGACCCCAGAAAGAATTGCAGCGATTGCTCGAATGACTGTGCCAAAAACTCAGAGAGATGTACGTGCCTTTCTAGGTATTACGTCATACTGCAGACAATGGATTCCAAACTTTTCATTGTTAGCGAAGCCATTGTTAGCTCTCACGTGCAAGGATGTTCCGACTCCTTTGCCTTGGACCGAAGAATGTCAGAAAAGTTTTTCTGAATTACGTGATGCGTTGTGTTCGGCTCCTGTGTTAGGTACTCCTGATTACAGTAAGCCGTTTACACTATACGTTCACGAGAGAGAAGGTTGTGCGTTGAGTGTTTTGACGCAACAATTTGGTGGTAAACAGCGTCCATGTGCATATTTTTCCTCGACCTTAGACCCAGTAGCTAGAGCATTGCCGAGTTGTCTAAGGGCGACAGCGGCAGCTGCGGTGTCCATTCGACAATCCGCAGGCCTGGTCATGGATAATATGCTTACGGTGATGGTTCCGCATGCAGTTGACACTCTCTTGAATCGAACAAAAACTCAACACTTGACGAGCGCAAGGTTGTCCGGTTATGAGTTGACGCTTTTGGCAAGTCATATACAGATTAAGCGTTGTAATGTACTGAACCCAGGAACATTGTTGCCGACTAATATGGAATCAGATGATGTGGCACCACATGACTGTTATTTAAGAACTGAAGAAGAGATGAAAGGTCGTATTGACCTGAAAAACACTCCATTGGTAGATTCCGAAGGTACTTTGTATGTTGATGGTTCGTGTTTTAAGTTGCCGAATGGTGATGTGACGACTGCGTATGCTGTAGTAACGTTGAGTACGTTTGTGGAAACTGCGAGATTGAGTCAGAATTCAGCGCAAGCTGCAGAGTTGATTGCGTTAACGAGAGCGTGTGTTTTGTCTAAAGGGAAGCGAGTGAATGTGTTTACTGACAGTCAGTATGCTTTTGGTGTAGCCCATAGTTTTGGTCAATTGTGGAGAGAAAGAGGATTTATGACATCGTGAACGAGCTTTTGGATGCACTTACATTGCCTAAGCAGGTGGCAATCATTAAATGCAGCGCGCACCGTAAGGTTACGGATGATGTGGGTCGTGGTAACGCGTTTGCAGACGAGATTGCTAAGGAGACGGCCAAAAATTTGATGACTCAAATGTATGTTACGAGTTCTGTGAGGTGGCCGTCGGAGACTGGTATGTGTGAGGACACTGTGGAGAGTGTTAAAGCGATTCAGAATGAGGCTACCGAGATTGAAAAGACTAAGTGGAAAGAAAGCACGGGAAAGTTAGACGCGCGTGGCTGTTGGGTTGATTTGCCGGAATGTCAGAGGTGGATGTTACCGGATGCATATGTGCTTGCCGTTGTTACTATGGCTCATGGCTTGTCACATATTAGCGCGAAAGGTATATGTAAGTTGTTGTCTCCTGTATGGAAGAATGATGGGATTGCTAAGTGTGCTGAGAGAGTTGTTAAGAACTGTATGGTATGTTTGATGTATAATCCTGGTAAGGGCACTCCCACTCCACCTGGTCATTTTGCTCCTCCTACATGTCCCTTTGAAGTCATCCAATTGGACTTCATCCATATGGAGAGATGCTATAACCTGAAATATGTTTTGGTTGTGGTTTGCGCGTTCTCCAGATGGATCGAGGCCTATCCTCTTGAGGATAATACTGCCCTGTCTACAGCGAAAGTCCTACTGAAGGAATATTTTCCTCGTTATGGAATGCCACTGATTGTATGATCGGATAACGGAAGTGAGTTTGTGTGAAGTGTGATGAAGAGTGTGTGTAAAGGCCTTGGAATACGCCAGAAATTCCATAGTGCCAATCATCCTCAATCAGCGGGTTTAGTGGAGGGGTACAATGGTACTCTGAAACTGAAACTTGCCAAAATTCAAGCCACGACTGGTCTGTCATGGCCTGATGCACTGCCTCTAGCTCTCTTATCGACCAGGGCGACTGTGCACTCTCGAGTAGGGCTTAGCCCGTATGAGATTGTGTTCGGCCGTCCTGCGAACATTTGGGGAGTCCCGAGGCCTAAACATTTTGACAGTCTTGAATATCCAATGTTGATTGACTATCTTTATGATCTGACTGCTAAATTGAGTTTGATTCATCAACAGGTTTTTGAAGCACTACCGGCACAAACAGAGGGTCCTGGACACCGGCTCCAACCTGGTGACTGGGTTGTCACCAGGAATTTTGGGAGAAAACGAAATCTCGAGCCAAGATTTGTGGGACCCTATCAAGTTTTACTGGCCACAAGGACTGCAGTTCGGTTGGAAGGCAGGAAGAACTGGGTGCATGCCACCAATACGAAGAAGGTTCCACTTCCTTTGCCAGCAGAGAACTGGGTAAGGACTGGAGTTGCCCCAACGGAGACCGAGACCCTTCAACGCTATGTGCCATTCAGTGATGCTCAACCTGTAGAGAATAATTCGGTTCAGTCAGATACACCTGTCGAATCATCTGGAACTATACCTTCGTCTTCAGCATTGGAGAATTCAAGTTCTGAACTGTCATCTGAACGATCGAACACTGTTTTACCATCTGAACAGTTATTTGAAGAGCAAACTCGACCTGGAAAAAGTCGATATTTTCTTCGATCGCGTGACAAGGACTAATAAAATCTATTTTTTGTTCTTTTTTAACTTCACATTACCCCCTCACTGTTGCTACGAACATTGTGAACATTTGCATTTCTTTTTTATTGATTTTGAGTTTTTTAATCCTCGTTCTACACATCACATGTGTTCCTTTTCTGTACAGCTAGGAGACTTGTATTAAAATTGACTGTTTATTTAATTAAAACCTATCATCCGGGTTGACCGTAGGGCCGTGCGGGTACTTCCTTCTGTTTAGCAGGTTTCTGACACTAGGCCGGTTACTTTTGTCGATTCCTGGGAACTCCTGGGAATTGATAATCGCTACTCAGAACGAAGTGCGTCAAGAACGTTACGGACGGTTTTTAGAGGATGGAGTTCTCTAAGCTGTCGGAAGTAGAGAGGATTTCGGCGCAAAGATCCAAATTGCATAAGGTTTTGCGAACAAAATGTTTTCGGTTTCAAGTATTCTTGCTGTTCCTGACTGTTTCTATGCTATTGGTGGGTGGAGTGTATTTTGGAATTCAGTCGGTATTGCCTTCCACTTCACCTACTTCTTCTTCTTCTCGTGATCTGAATTCTGTTTCCACTGTTTCTCCACATTCCTTTCATCTTCTGCCCCAACATGAACAGGTTAGACGTGCGGAATTTATGAATAACTCCTTTGTCCAACTTCTTCACCAACGTCAATTGGTGATGAACACTACCAACTGTTGGGTGTGCGGGTTAATGCCACATACCATGGATAAGGGTATTCCGTATTTGGTTCTTCCTTACAGCTCCCAGGGGTCAGCTCGAGCATTTCAAACCATGTTCCGTAGTGCACTAGATTCCTTCCCCCGTCGAGAGCCACGCTCCACAGACCTTGGTCCTGGCCCGTACCATAAGTCTTTGGTGATAGCGATTGCTGACTTGGATAGAGATATTTTTGATGCCTCGCTTATTCCAGAGGAAGAGGTGCGAGCATACAAGGATCTGAGTGAGGCTGAGTATAGTATGTCAGTGGGTGATAGACAGCTTAAGAGCTCGTCTCCGATCTGGATCGTACCCCACCTTGGCAATTTCTGCTTGAAAGGTCTTGGTTATAATCCGAGAGCTCAGCTTGGGAAGAGTGCTTGTACTGAGACGTACGTTTTACCGATGCTCTCTTCCCCTGTCTTTCTAACCGCCAAGGGTACCTACTTTGTATGTTATGATCGCACTTATACGTGGTTGCCCCGTGATTTTTCGGGCACCTGTTATATCGCGAATCTTTTGCCACCGACTTTCACAGTTGCCTCAGACTATCACAAGACTAGAGTTGTGAGAGGCGTTATTAGTAAAGAGGACACTGCCGGTCAAGAAGCAGGAGACTTCTTTAAGGGTTTCCTGCCGTTTTGGGGACCTATGATCAATAGTAGGAACCTGAGACAGTTGACTCGTGTGGTGGAATCGACTGCTAACATAACTGCAAGTGCTCTTGGTAACCTGACGGCAGAGCTTCAGGCGGATAGACTTATGACGTTGCAGAACCGTATGGTTCTAGACGTTGTACTCGCAGATAGAGGTGGTGTGTGCAAGGTGATCCATTCGAGCTGCTGTATTTTCATTCCTGATAACGCTCCAACTGTATATCAAGCCATCTCGAAGTTGCACAAGATCTCCGAGTCCATACACGTGGACGAAGGTAATTGGACGCTTCTTGGATGGCTTTGGGGTCTGATGTCGACTTGGGGTTGGAAGATTCTGACGATCGTAGGGGTTGTTGTGACGTTTTTGTTCACGTGTTGTCTTTGCGTGCAGTGTGGTCCTGCCTTAAGTGGCCTCTGTGCTACAAAGTGTATAAGACGGCCATCTGTTACCAAGGAGACATTGATGGATAGAATAATGTTCCAGCAACAACTGAACGATCTGATGAATATCGAAATCGATTCTGATATCGACTAGTGCTTGCCTACATGAGGGCAAAAGGAGCGTCTGAGGTTCCGTGAGAATCGTAATGACGTTTTGGACTTGTTCAAATATGGACGAGTTTGGTATCTATGAACCGCAAATGACGAGTATAGTGGGTGTATGCGTTTTCGCTACTCTACTTTGCAGCGTTTGTCCTATTCGTGGGTTTCTTCATCTGAGCCCACGGGTTCCATTTTAGATACGGCATCCATTTTGTTTCTTGCCCTCACGTAGCCGGCGAACGGACAGTGTTCGCTTTGTGACCCTGGGTATCCCAAGCTCTTGCGGAGGACGCATATCCCTTTGAGTGTGTCTTTATGACCAGGGGGATGATACGGAAGAGGCAGATGGCTCCGCTCGAAACGCATCTTGCCAGGTTGGTCTATTGATTCAGCCGTGCATGTGTTTAGGCACCAATCCTTTGATCCTGTGACCACGCTTCCAATATTGCCCCCTATACTCTTTTCAATCTGTTGTCTGTCTTTGTCTCTCTTGCACCTGTTTCTGTCTTTTCACTTAACTCGTTTATGACTAGAGTGGAATGTGCTTAATGGTGAGATAACGTGATTTTACAGTTGGGAACCGGTGATGTTACTGTAATTATGTTCCGGGCTCCTGAAAACATGAATGCGACCCTTTTGAAGTTTACTGTGGGAACTGAGTTGTAACCTTTTGTTCACTATGTTGTGCAATGACAAAATTGTGTATAAAAGGAGTGATCCACGTTTGCAATTCGAAGCAGACTCTCAGAACCTACACGTGGTTGTACTTCTTGCGATCTTTGTATCCCTGCAGTAAATAAACGCTGATCTTTGACGCCGAAGGAAGTGTCCCGTGTCTCTGTGATTTGTACGCCGGAACAGGTAACCCACAAAGGTTTCAGGTGTTGTCCCCTGGCACCGCTGGGCCTTAGAATAGCCCAGTCCTTCAGTCAGTCAATGTTTTTATGTATGTAAATATTTTATCCGTTTAAAGTATCATATGGCTAAGAAACCATATCAATGCTTTTACAGTATTATTTTATAATACTCCTTTTACTGTACGCACTTTACTCCATGATAACTATTGCAATTGTGGCAATTCATTTCTCTTGCATGAGAAAGAAGACTGCTCAATAAAATAACACCTTTTATTGAAAACACCCGTCTCTCTATTTCTCTGCACCCTGGTGAAATTAAGCATGCACGATTGACTGAGTGAAATAGCTGTCTATTGTTTTCACACGACTGGAGATACACTCCTTATTCTGGGGGAGCAAAGTTGTCATGTTATATGGTTGTCAGAAGCTAATCCCTCCTTGTCTAAATCAGGGAAGTTAAACCCCTACCTATTCAATCGAGAAAGTTTCTAGTGACCTCTGAGCTAGCTGGCAAAACTGATTAAGTCTAACATAGTCAGTAGAGACCTAGATGACCTCAGTCCTATGTCTACACTGCTGTTTATGTTATTCCAATGCGCAGAGCCTATTGGGAATATAGGAACTACACTACAGTACTGCTCTGGAGTAAGTCCATACCTGAGACATAAGACCTCCTTCATATTAGGGTAGGTCATGGTACCTGCTACTTCTAAGGGCTCTAGAGCACTCCTCCCAGAAGGCTCAAAATGTTTCCACAGGCCCACCCCCCAATGCTGTTGACACACCTTTCATTCTAAAAGCAATCTCATAGGAAGTAAACCAGGCATAAATATCTTCACTCCTATTGTAATTCTGTGCCAGATCCTTGGGAATATATACTTTACCCCCATGCACTGGCTGCGCGCTGCCACCATTTGAACTGGCATCCACCTCCTTGGCTTTAAGATCCAGTTCTGTCATGCTCAAATCATGAGCCAAAAGCAATTTCTTTTCCTCCAAGGTGCGGGCACTTTTGCTCTCCTCCGCCGCCTTTTCTCTCTCTTTATCCATTTCCAATTGCTTCATTTTCATTTTCATGACTTCCAAGTCATATTCTCTTACTCTCTGATTTTCTTGTAACTCTTCTGGGGTGAGGCCCTTACCGGAATGGTTGCTGCCAGCTCCTGAGCCTACTCTGCCCACTGGCAGATCTGTGACTTGAAAACCCTTCCCTGCATCCACATCATCATTTCCCTCTTGTGCCTCCCAATGGGCCTTCAAGATTCTCTGTAGCTCCTCCTTCCTGTAGGTGGTCTTTATGGGGCACTCACACTCGTGGCAGAATTTCCTAAGTTGCTCCATTTTGTAGGAATACAAATCTCCAATGACAAACTCCAACTTTACTTCTGCCCCCTCACTGATGATATACACCAATCACTGTAGGTCTAGTACAAATACAAGTTCAAACCCCCACCACTGACCAACAATGTTAGAACTGGGGGTCTCTAGTTGGCAGAGGGACCCTTGATTCTAGTCAGGGTAAGGAGGAAACCCTCTGGGATAACCACTGCTCACCCTCTAGGTAGCTTGGCTCGAGCAGTCAAGGCTAATCAGAAGGCAATGTGTAAAGTATTTGTACCAACACTCACAGTAACACAGTGAAAACACCACAAACTGACTCCAAAACAGTTTAGAAAAATAAGGGTATTTAATCTAAACTACACAAGACCAAAACAACAAAAATCCAACATACACAGTTCAAGAATATGGTTTCAAAAGAGTTCTTAAGGTTGCAGTAAAAAGTTCTTTAGGTTGCGATAAAATAATCCACAGTTATGTGAAAAGTTCACAGTTGCGTCACGTTTCAGACACAGTACCTTTAGTTGCGACAAAATTCCAAAAGCAGAAGCTGGTGCGATGGACAACCAGCAATGCGTTGCTCCTGAGACCCTGGGGAGGCGATGCGATAGCCCCGCTGCAGCAGCGGGCGTGTTGCGACGAATCCGGTCTGTATGGGGAGGAAGGCCACTTGTCTGGGTTCCGGTGCGTAGGTTGCGTAGGAAGTATGTTCTCGCAAAGGCACAATGCGACGATCTCGTAGGGGCTGCGACGATCTCCGGGGGAACGATACGCGATCCAGCGGTGATCCTCTCTCTCGCAGCTCCTCGATGCGATGATTTCGGCGATGACTCTCGCAGCGAAGTGATGCGGTCCGCAAGCAGGCGGTGCGGCGATCTCACCCAGCGACGACAGGCTCTGCGACGACACTCGCAGCGATGTTAGGCTTCCCGCAATGATCGGGTGCGTCCCGCAGATGAAGGATGCGACGGCTCTGACAGCGGCACCAGGCGCTGGGACGATCTTGACCTTCGTAGCGGCGGGAATATCCTCGCACTGTCGGGGGATGCGCTCCGCAGCGAGCGATGCGATAACTTTTCTGTAGGAAAGTCTCTCAAATCTTAGTTTCCAGCTTCCCAGCACAGGTACAACTTCCAGAGGCACCACACATGGGCCAAGCACTCCAGGAAGGACGGAACTCTCTCAGTAGAGCTCAGGGGAAGCTGGGGGTGAAGTCCTTTTGTTCCTGGGACTTCAGAACAGGGAGCCAGCTCAGGCCCTTGGCGATTCCTTCAAGCAAGGGGACACAGCACAGCAAAGTCATTCCCCTCTCCTTGGCAGCAAAGCAACAGCAGGGCAATACAGCAGAGCAACAGCTGGACAATCTTCCTTCTTCAGTTTCAGCTTTCTCCTTGGCAGAGGTTCCTTCTTGATTCCAGGATGATCTAATTTTCTGTTGTCAGGGGTCCTGTACTTATACCCCTAAAAGTCTTTGTTCTCTTTGTGCAGTTGGGCCCTGAGCCCGGTTTGAATCAGTTCTGGGTGTTTCTTGAGCACTTTTGTTTTCCTGGCTTCTCCTTTCCTTTCAGAGTGAGGGGCAGGGTCGTCAGCCACCCAGCAGGAGGTGGAGCCAGCATTGTGTAAGGCAGGCACAGCCCTATTTAGGCCCAGGTGCCATTTCCTCCCACCACTCAAGTTGCAAATGCAGTCATTCAGCCTAGGGCTGACTCAGCCAGCCTCCTGGGGAATCCCCAGCCCCTGTCACTCTCAAACCAGACAATCAATACACAAACAGGCCAAGGCACACAGAAGGGTCAGACAAGAGAACTGCAACTCTCTAAAAGTGCTGCTCTCAAACACAGGATTTAAAAACAACGTTTCATAAAAGATGTGTTACTAAATTCTGAGTTCAGGGATACTAGACTCTTATGTCCTATGGGAAGAAATGCTGGTAGCCACTGTAGCCAGCATCCCCCATGTTAGCCCATGGAGCAAGATAGCCTTACAATAGTGAAAAACGAAAATGGCTGTAATTCACTACCAGAGTATGTCACCTGCACCAGTACATGCTCTACCTTTCACATACACTGCACCCTGCCCAGGGGGGTACCTTGGGCCTTCCATAGGTGTGACCAATGTGCACAAAAAAAGAAGGGTTAGGCCTGGTCAGTAGGGACACTGACCAGGAGGACATGGCAGTTCACAGACTGCACACAGGCACCGCGGTGGCAGGCCTGAGACACCATTTTAGGGCTTCTCATGTGGGTGGCACAACCAGTGCTGCAGGCCCACTAGTAGCATTTGTCATCTCCAGCCCTGGCACCCCCAGTGCACTTTACTAGGGACTTCATGGTGATACAAATATGCCAATCATGTACATCAAATCATAATAACAATTTACACAGGAAGCACTTACACTCTGGCATTGATCAACAGTGGCAGAGTGTCCAAAGCATCTAAACCAGCAAAAACAAAATCCAGCACAGCATCAAAAATACAGGAGGTAGAGGCCAAAAAGACACGGGAGACCACGCTAAAGATGCCAGGTCTAACATTGAGCATGCTGTGTTACCCCGAAACTGGTCCCAGGATTCTTGTTTCTGGTCCAGGGAAAACCTAACTTGGCAGTTCTGGCTGGACTGCTCCCATGAGGAACAGGGTCAAGACTGATTTGCATATGGCTGGTTCTGAACTGGGGTGGGAAAGTGAGCTTAAGAACAATGATGCTTTAAACTCAGATCTGTGACTGGGGGAGAGTATCTGGAAATGTACAATGCTCTGTCCATCATCTCCTTGTGTTTGACTGACTACCATCAAGCCTGATGCCTGGCTCAAGATCCTGAATCTCCCTTTCTCAAGTGGCTCCTTGATTAGCATACGGAGGGGGAGATGTTGAAAATTAAGAACAATGCAAAGACCCCGAAGGCACTAGGTCTTGAAGAAAATTTAGACATTTGCTACTATTAGCCTTGGATGGTTCAGTCCTATTGCTGCCATAGCAACTGCAACACCATCAGCAACAAGGCCAGAATGATCACTACCTAATGAAGACATACAAGGCCAAATTCATGGCAGCACTGGCTCCTAACACCTCCAGATCTTCCTCCAACTACCAATAGCGACAACCTCTTACCATCCCTCTTCCTTTCAACACTCCAGTGGGGGAGCAGGATCCTATCATTCAGAGGAATGGAAGAAAATAACAGCAGCCAAGTGGGTGCTGCACCTTGCACTACATTTCAGGGTAAAACAGCCATCTGTTTCTTCAAAAGCAATATCGAAGTGCCAGACATCCTTCTTGAGGAAAGAAACTTCTGTACTCTTTCAGAAACCCCCAATTAAACTATATCCTCAAAAAAGGCAAATCATTTATTCCAGATATTTCCACATCCACAAGAGAAATCTAAAATCACAGTTAGGATTCCTTCTAGAGCTGAGTTTTGCCAATAAGTCCATCAAGAAAGAGAAATTTCAGATGCTTGCTCTCCACCAGACTTTTCCATGCACAAATCAGGAAAAGGATGTGTGCAATAGAACTGCAAGATACTGCCACATCCCTATATCAAACAACGAAGGTGTATTGTTTGTAACTGTCATTTCTAATATGCAGTTATTCCTTCGGACTGTTTTCTGTCCCAAGTACCTTCTCCAGATGCATCTCTGATGGGCCATGTGGTAAATGGTTTCTGTTTCTTTTCCCTCTCTACCACTTTATCTGAATGTCCTGTAACATCATGGAATGTTTGAGTGCCTCACTGTGTCGAGATTGTCAGTTGGTCATCTCAGGCTGAGGAGCTGGTAGCTCTCTCCTGGTGGGGTTTCTCCTTGTAACTTCCTATCCTGTAACCTGCCACCTTACTATCTGCTAATAAAGAGGGATCTACTTCTACACCTGGACTACGCATCCTTGTTTGTGTACCACAGGCCAGCTCTGTCGTCAAAGAATATTTATCTACTCCTCCTTGGACAACTTCATCAAAAGTGAAGCAAGGTTTCTGAAAGACCGCATCATTGCTCTGCAGTCCAGGCCCATAGATCAACTAGTAGAAGTCAGCGTGATTGCCTGCTCAAATTCTATCTTATCCAGGGGTAACAATCGACACAATGGAAGGAAAACTGCTTCCTGTGTTGGAGAGTGTGTCAGCAATTTAGGACAAATGTCACTTTCTGTTGAACAACACTACACCAACCACCTGACAATCTCTTCTCGGTTCTGTAGCTTTCTGCATTTCTATTGCCCCAAATGCACGACTGCCTATGAGACCCCAACAGCAGTGCCTAGAGGACCAACGGTTACATAAACACATAAATTGGGACCACAAGCTACAGCAGATCATGCCATTGAAATGATCTTTCTCATGGTGGTGCAAGTGAGAGAACTATCTCTCTTCACAGAGTGCTTTTTAGCAGGGGTACCCCTCAAAGACGAATGTCAGTTATATTTACAGGACTTGAGCTCCTGTAGGGCGATTGTCAGTGCAGGGTCATTATTTGGACAAAGAGAGTTCCTATCATATCAACTTTCTGAAGCTGAGAGTCGTCCATCTGGCTCTCAATACTTTCCTTCTGTCTCTGATGACAAGTGGAATTCGCATCCAAATGGGCAACACAACAGCCCACTGTATACCTGTTGAACAAGCATGGAGGAACTACATCAAGGTCAATATCGCTGGAGGCTCAAAGGATTTGGAGATGGCCCTTGGCTTGGAGATCCCATGCCGAAGGTACTGTATATGCCATTTGCTCTCCATTAAGAAGCCTTTTCCCCAGTTCCACTGATAAAAGCTGTGATTTTGAAACTCAAGTCTCAGACAGGCAACAGTGATTTTACGAAGCACCGGACAAATTCTTCACCCACATTTTTTTATCACTGAATTTGACAGCATGACTTCTGAGATCAGGCATTATGCCTACTCAAATCTTCCTCCAACCTGAATGAACATCTTCAAGGAAGCTAAAAGGCCATTCACAAGTACTTGTTATTCTTTTATATACACATTTTCAGTATACTATGCAAGAATAATGGACATAACCTAATAACTTGTCAGGAGGATGTCAGCATTGCATATCTTTTACATTTAGCTCATTCTAAATGATAATTTATTTAATTTATCAATCAAAATCGATTGTGCTGCAATTATAGCATACAGAAAAAAAATCCAAATCAGATTTCATTCTTCACAATCCTAGAATACCAACTCCTCAGTGGGAGCTGAACCTGCTTTTATCCGGACTAATGGACTCCTCACTTGAGCCTATTCACAATGCTTCATTACAGCATTTTTCTTGGAAGACGGCATTTCAGACAGAAATAACATTGACCCATAGAATTAGTGAGATTCTAGCCCTTTCAGCTGTTGAACAATACACAGTGTTTCATACAAACAGGGTGGCGAGGAAACACCTCCCCCCCCCCCCCCCCCCCCCATGGTGTCTGAATTTCATATTTGCAAGACCATTACATTACGTGTCTTCTTTCTGCAACCTTTGCCAAAACCAAGACACTTCACAAGTTCAACCACCTATTTATAAATTATGGAAATGCTGGGTGGTAAGAAGGTAGGAACTTTGTGTATCTCCACAGATTCTGGAACTTTCTCTCATAGAAATATAAACAGAGTGCATGATTTGGAGTTTGCAGGGCATTGTGGGTAAGAATAAAGAAAATACTGTGTGGCACATGCAAGTCAGACCATTCTGGACTCCAATAGGTGTCTATTTTTCAGAAATGCCTGGGTTTATTAGGTTTCCCTGGGTAGCAGCTGAGTGATCCCAAATTCCACAGTATCCCACATTGCCAAAAAGGGTAGTTTTTCAAACTTGAAATTTGATGTGTCCGCTTGGCAATTTGGGCATTTTGTGGTTCTGGCGCTGGACCCAGCCACACAAGTTGGGTGCTGTTTTTCTCGAAAAAAGTATGAAGCACAGAATTGACCATTTATTTATTACCTGTTGAATTTCTCTTTCCGTTTGTGGCTTCCACATCTAAGCCAATGTACAATAAAGAACACTTTTTTACAAAATGCCCTCTAAATTATATATGTGAGTCAACCCCAAATTGATAGGTGTACAAATAGATGCTATTTTTTAATTTCTGCACGACCGATACGCAATGAAAAATCGTTATAAGTTGTTGTCTCTGGGTTTCTTGTGTTTTCGACAACAAACACGGTATATGCCAGCGACCACAAGTGTCTGTTAGACGTAAAGGTATGTTACTTTTAGAAAACGGCCATGTGGGCAAAAATTACAAATTAAAGCATCACTAACTGTTATTTATTCCTGCTTGTTTTCACAGTTTATTTTTTATTTTAAAAAATAATTTCTGTTGGGAAACTATTATCAATCTACACAAATGACCCCTTGCTGAATTTAGGAGTTCTAATAATTTGCCGGACAAGCAAGCTGCAAGTAGATTCAAACCACACAATAGTTAAAATGGATTGCCTGTTAGAAAAAAACTGGTTTAAAAAATTTGCTGTATTTTACAACTCTGCTTGCTTCTGAAAACAGCGTAGATCTTAGTGCAACATACTTTTTTGGTTTGGGGGGAAAATATAGTTATTTGCACAGGACAAACAACAATGCTGCTATTTTCTCTATTCTCATTGGGAGAATCCACAAACCCTGGGTACCGTTAGAATCTCCAATGTGGGGATTGGGAGAAGGAGAGGTTTAAGAAAGGAACTAAATTTGGCCTTTTAACGCTTATGAAAAAATCGTTATGAAGGCTTAAGTGTTAAGGTCTCTTCAGCACTGGGCGTGCAAAGCTTCCGCAGCTAAGGGGTTAAGAGCCGAGATAAGGTTATTGCACAATACGATGAATTTTGAACTTTGAATCCTATAACTAAGTATCAGTACAGCTTAATGGAAGTATAAGAGCTAATGTGACATTGTATACATAAATGTGTTTTTCTGGTGGCCAGTCCTTTCCACGGCTTTATTCTTTGCGTCATCCCCAGAACCAAATTGGAGCTGGAAATTGGAAGATGTTCAAATCAGCAGCACCAGGTGGCGCTGCTTCACTTCATCTGCGAATTCGAGATACACGCTCATCCCCTCGTGTGGTGACATCGTACATGCCATATAATGAATCATAAATGCAGGTAAAGCAGTTTGATTATTTTCCACACGCTACAGTGTTTGTTATTTTTTGATATTTTGCAGCATTTTGCGATGTGTCCTTTGCATATCCTGGGGCTTCCAGTCCAGCACTGGTAGACCCAAATCTCAGCCTCCGACTCTTCTCCCCCACCTACCGCTCTCTACCCCTTTTTCTTTTTTAGGGCTCGGGCCTCGCCCACCACGAAGTGGGGGCGGAGCTTGCGAGCTCTTTTGTATTTAGAAAAAAAAGAATTCAGAAAGGGGTCTGGCTGGCACATTCTTTAGTGCGCGCCGGCGTTTTTTATGGCATCTGCCTAGTGATTCGTCTTCGCTGTGCTGTTTATGTAGTAGCCTTGACGTGATAGGGTATATTTACTTTTCGTCCGTCATTTATTGCAGTTGTATGGCATATTCTGTGCACGAACGAGCACAGCAGAGTGATTAATCTTAATTAGGAGCTGTCAGAGTGCCCGTGTAATGCAATCCAGATGTTGCGAGCGCGTTCACCATGCTTCAGGGACACCGTGCTCTGTTTTTTTTTATTTCACACTTTAATACTTTGAGTGCGGCGCTCGCTTCAGGGACACCGCGCTCAGTTTATTATGATTTTTTGTATTTAATAGGCAGCGCGGCGCCCACTTCAGGGACACCGCACTCTGGTTCATTATTTTCTATTTTTTAATTAACTTTAGTTATGAGCACTGCGCCCGCTTCAAGAACACAGCGCTTTTTTTTTTTATTATTTTTTACTTTAATGAGCATGGCGCTTGCTTCACACACACCGTATAGGTCAGATACTTCAAATGTCCCGGATCACCCAGGCAATCAGTCATTTCGAAGCATATTAGTGCTTATTTTGGCGATCACACAAAATATTAATTCTGCAACCCAAACAAAATAAATTGAAGTACGAAAGATTACCTTCCTCCGGACCATCAAAATGGATTAGTGTTGTGTTTGGTGGCCTGCCAGCAACCTTGTACTTAAAGCTTCTGATTATCACTGAAATGTCGCCTATGAACAGTGGCGTAGCTAGGGGGGCGGAGGTGGGAGAACGGTGCGCCCCGGGCGGCATGAGTTTTGGGGTTTGTGGCCTCCTCCGACTCCTATCTGCCATCTCTGGGGAGGCAATTGCCCCCCACGCTCTACATTTCAGCCGTCGTGGTGTGGTAAAGGGGGTTCCACCCAGATCCTTTGGCCAGGCCTCGGCTATCGGTTACAACTGCTCTGCATTATGTTAATGAGGACTTGTTACCAAGCAGGCAGGACCAGGCTGCTTCAAGGAATGGCGGAAGGTATCCATGACAGCAGCAAGAAGACACCCAACCAGCGCGCGGCTGCTATTAAAGAAACATGCCACCGAATGGTGTCAGTTTAGGTGAGCAGGGAGTGGTGGCTGAGGCTAATGTAAGGCAGCTTTGCATCGTTTCTCTGGCACCGAAGATCTTAATGGAGGTGTGGTGTGGTTAGAGGGGGTGGGGATGGAGTAGTGTGCGGTTACTCTGATACTCTCATCGGATGGCCATCATGTTCGCTATTTCTTGTTCATGCAAACCACTCTCCCTGTTCTAGGTCAGATTATAGCACTATACAATAGAAGACCATATTAGAATACAATAACAAAGAGCTGGAAAGAAGGCTGAATAAGAGTCTCATGCTGCGTACAGGAACATTGCACCCCCAATCCAGCATTGTAGGCTGCAAAGAAGTACTACCACCACCAGTACCACCACCACCAGTACTACCACTACCAGTACTACGGGCAGCAGTACCACCACCACTAGCACTACCACCACCAGTACTACCACTACCAGTACTACGGGCAGCAGTACCACCACCACTAGCACTACCACTACCGGTACCACCACCAGTACTACCACTACCAGTACCACCACCAGCACCAGTACCACCACCACGAGTACTACCACTACCAGTACCACCAACACCCCCAGTACTACAGCCACCAGTACTACAACTACCACCACCACCAGTACTAACAGTACCACGACCACCAGTACTACCACTACCAGTACTACTAATACCAGTACCACTACCACCACCAGTACTACCACCACTAGTACCACCACCACCAGTACTACCAATACCAGTACCACCACCACCACCACCACCAGTACCACCACCACCAGTACCACCACCACCAGTACTACCATTACCAGTACTACGGGCAGCAGTACCACCACCACTAGCACTACCACTACCGGTACCACCACCAGTACTACCACTACCAGTACCACCACCAGCACCAGTACCACCAGTACTACCACTACCAGTACCACCAACACCCCCAGTACTACCAGTACTACAGCCACCAGTACTACAACTACCACCACCACCAGTACTAACAGTACCACGACCACCAGTACTACCACTACCAGTACTACCAATACCAGTACCACTACCACCACCAGTACTACCACCACTAGTACCACCACCACCAGTACTACCACTACCAGTACTACGGGCAGCAGTACCACCACCACTAGCAATACCACTACCGGTACCACCACCAGTACTACCACTACCACCACCACCAGTACCACCACCACCAGTACCACCACCACCAGTACCACCACTACCAGTACTACCACCAGCAGTACTACCACCAACAGTACTACCACTACCAGTACCACCACCTCCAGTACTACCACTACTACCAGTACCACCAGTACTACCAGTATCACCACCACCACCAGTACTCCCAGTACTACCACCATCAGTACTACCATTTCTACCACCACCAGTACTACCACTACTACAGCCACCAGTACTACCACCACCAGTACTACCACTACCACGACCACCAGTACTACCACTACCAGTACTACCAATACCAGTACCACTACCACCACCAGTACTACCACCACCAGTACCACCACCACCAGTACTACCACTACCAGTACTACGGGCAGCAGTACCACCACCACTAGCACTACCACTACCAGTACTACCACCAGGAGTACTACCACCAACAGTACTACCACTACCAGTACCAAAACTACCAGTACCACCACTACCAGTACCACCACCACCACCACCAGTACTACCACTACCACCACCACCAGTACTACCACTACCACCAGTAATACCAGTACTACCAGCATCAATACTACCAGTACTACCACCACCAGTACTACCACTACTACATCCACCAGTACTACCACTACTACAGCCACCAGTACTACCACCACCACCAGTACTACCAGTACCACCACCACCAGTACTACCACTACCAGTACGACCACTACCAGTACTACCACTACCAGTACTAGCTGTACCACAACCACCACCACTACTACCAGTACTACCACCATCAGTACTACCAGTACTAACACCACCAGAGTAGTGAGTAGAGTAGTGAGTAGAGTAGTGAGTAGAGTAGTGAGTACAGTAGTGAGTGCAGATTAGTGAGTAGTGAGTGCAGAGTAGTGAGTAGAGTAGTGAGTAGTGAGTGCAGAGTAGTGAGTGCAGAGTAGTGAGTAGTGAGTGCAGAGTAGTGAGTAGAGTAGTGAGTAGAGTAGTGAGTAGTGAGTAGAGTAGTGAGTAGAGTAGTGAGTAGCGAGTAGAGTAGTGAGTAGTGAGTAGAGTAGTGAGTAGAGTAGTGAGTAGTGAGTGCACAGTAGTGAGTAGAGTAGTGAGTAGTGAGTAGAGTAGTAATTAGAGTAGTGAGTAGAGTAGTGAGTAGAGTAGTGAGTAGTGAGTAGAGTAGAGTAGTGAGTGCAGAGTAGTGAGTAGAGTAGTGAGTGGAGTAGTGAGTAGTGAGTGCACAGTAGTGAGTAGAGTAGTGAGTAGTGAGTAGAGTAGTGATTACAGTAGTGATTATAGTAGTGAGTAGAGTAGTGAGTGCAGAGTAGTGAGTAGTGTAGTGAGTAGAGTAGTGAGTAGTGAGTGCAGAGTAGTGAGTTGAGTAGTGAGTAGTGAGTAGAGTAGTGAGTAGTGAGTAGAGTAGTGAGTAGTGAGTAGAGTAGTGAGTAGTGAGTAGAGTGGAGAGTAGTCAGTAGTGAGCAGAGTAGTGAGTAGTGAGCAGAGTAGTGAGTAGTGAGTGCAGAGTAGTGAGTAGAGTAGAGTAGTGAGTAGAGTAGTGAGTAGTGAGTAGAGTAGTGAGTGCAGAGTAATGAGTGCAGAGTAGTGAGTAGTGAGTGCGGAGTAGTGAGTAGAGTACTGAGTAGAGTAGTGAGTAGTGAGCAGAGTAGTGAGTAGTGGGTGCAGAGAAGTGAGTAGAGTAGTGAGTAGAGTAGAGAGTAGTGAGTAGTGAGTGCAGAGTAGTGAGTAGAGTAGTGAGTAGAGTAGTGAGTAGTGAGTGCAGAGTAGTGAGTGCAGAGTAGTGAGTAGTGAGTGCAGAGTAGTGAGTAGAGTAGTGAGTAGTGAGTAGTGAGTAGAGTAGTGAGTAGTGAGTAGAGTAGTGAGTAGTGAGTGCACAGTAGTGAGTAGTGATTAGAGTAGTGAGTAGAGTAGTGCAGAGTAGTGAGTAGAGTAGTGAGTAGAGTAGTGAGTAGAGTAGTGAGTAGAGAGTGTAGAGTAGTGAGTAGAGTAGTGAGTAGAGTAGTGAGTAGAGTAGTGAGTGTAGAGTAGTGAGTAGGGTAGTGAGTAGGGTAGTGAGTAGAGTAGTGAGTAGAGTAGTGAGTAGTGAGTGCAGAGTAGTGAGTAGAGTAGTGAGTAGTGAGTAGAGTAGTGAGTAGTGAGTAGAGTAGTGAGTAGTGATTAGAGTAGTGATTAGAGTAGTGATTAGAGTAGTGAGTAGAGTAGTGCAGAGTAGTGAGTAGAGTAGTGAGTAGAGTAGTGAGTAGTGAGTAGAGTAGTGAGTAGAGAGTGCAGAGTAGTGAGTAGAGTAGTGAGTGTAGAGTAGTGAGTAGGGTAGTGAGTAGGGTAGTGAGTAGAGTAGTGAGTAGAGTAGTGAGTAGAGTAGTGAGTAGTGAGTGCAGAGTAGTGAGTAGAGTAGTGAGTAGAGTAGTGAGTAGTGAGTGCAGAGTAGTGAGTAGAGTAGTGAGTGCAGAGTAGTGAGTAGAGAAGTGAGTAGTGAGTAGAGTAGTGAGTAGAGTAGTGAGTAGTGAGTAGAAAGTAGTGAGTAGAGTAGTGAGTAGAGTAGTGAGTAGAGTAGAGTAGTGAGTAGTGAGCAGAGTAGTGAGTAGTGGATGCAGAGTAGTGAGTAGAGTATTGCGTAGAGTAGTGAGTAGTGAGTAGAGTAGTGAGTAGTGAGTAGAGTAGTGAGTAGAGTAGTGAGTAATGAGTACAGAGTAGTGAGTAGAGTAGTGAGTAGTGAGTGCAGAGTAGTGAGTAGAGTAGTTAGTAGTGAGTAGTGAGTGCAGAGTAGTGAGTAGAGTAGTGAGTAGAGTAGTGAGTAGGACATCACAGGCAGCAGCTGTGCAAGATTCTTACACTCACAAGGAGACCACAGGCAGCTGAGATGCAATCTTCTCCCACTCACAAGAAGGACATCACAGGCAGTAACGGCGCAATATTCTCACACTCACAAGGAGATCACTGGCAGTACACACCACATGAACACACTCCATAACACATAGCAACAATACATTGCCATTTACAATGCCATTAGCTCAAACTCAAATAAATCCGAGCCCGATTGCATTTCTAATGCTTGTTTCTTTTTATTTCTCTTTTCACTCTGTAAATATGTGATATATACTTGTCCAAGCCTAGTCGCTGGTAAAATGTAATCCTGGGCAAATCTATTTGTGTGTATATATATATATATATATATATATATATATATATATATATATATATATAGAGAGAGAGAGAGAGAGAGAGAGAGAGAGAGAGAGAGAGAGAGAGAGAGAGAGAGAGAGAGAGAGAGAGAGAGAGAGAGAGAGAGAGAGAGAGAGAGAGAGAGAGAGAGAGATATGTGTGACTTTACAACTTGTACATTTGCAATTTTTTCTGTTTGTATCTTGTATGTAACTCATGAAATCCTAAATCCTTATGTATCGCAACTGGTTCTTATGTAAAGCGCTCTGACACCTTTCGTTAATGTTCACGCTATATAAAATCGCATTTAATAAATAATAAATAAATAAACACTAAATATCACCTGTAGATGTCAAGTGAGAGGCTCTCGTTCACTGTGTCTTTGACGCCTAGGGAAAGCTCACGACGTGGCCATGTATAATCTCTGTCAATTGATCCCCCTAAAGCCATCAAGAAGCAAGAATCAAAGCTGTTGATGGGTTCAGCTATTTTGAAATAAAGCTCTTCATCAAAGTGGAATCTCTGAAAAACAGGCACAAGCAAAATATGCTATTTTGCCCCTTCCCATCGACAATACAGAGAAAAGAGAAGAAAGATTTCCAGGCAGTATTTAGATTCGTCTTCCTTTGAGCTATTTACGATTTAGGCAAAGTGGCAGCCCTGACGCCCTCGGGAGCCTCTGTCGTTCTATTGATGCCTTCAGCATTGGCCGGCCTCAGAGCAGCACATGCAGCTTTGGCTCAACTTTCTTGGAGCCACTGAAGAAGATGAAGTCTGTCTTGATGCTAGTTGTGACACCAGTGACAGAGTGAATGACACTAAAAACAAACTTATCAACCAGTCCTGTGACTCATTTACTCTTGCAAATAGCCAGTAAGAGGTCTGCTCAAAATCTTTGAGAAAATGAGATAACTTAATGAAAAAAGCGAAAGCGACTACCCAGTCCTTTCACAGGTTGCAAGGTTTGATTGAACAGATTTGGGTGCTTTGGGCTTCGAAGAAACTTAATTCTGCTAATGAGGAGGTTCCCACTAAAGCGCATTCGCTACCACCAATGAATTTAGATGCAGGATTATTTACTGATTTGCAAGGTGCAAGAGGTTTTGACACCTCTCTTGATTCCGATTTCCAATTCCAGAAGGCCACTTTTCTGCAGTAAAGTTCTTTTTTCCAGTTGTAGAAAAGAAGGCTGATGAGACTTGGGCATTCAGCTATGTGCTTAAAGCCAAAGTCTAATCACATTCCAGGGATATTATTGGAAAACAGTATGATCCACTGAAGTCTGATTGGGGAAAACAATTTTGACTTGCTGTGGCACAACATGTCGTGATGAAGCACAGGCCTGCTTCTTCAGATCTTGAATGTTTATCAGCACATCCAACTCCTGATACCGGTGGTTGAAGCTCCGTAACCCCAAAAACACTTCTCTCTGGAGGGGGGAAAACCTTTGTAAGAACAAAGGGAGGAGACACTGGCAATTTTCTGAGATAGGTGTATGGCCTCCCACAGTGATGACTTAGTCTTAGAAGGTACACCTACCTCTTGTTCAACGTGCTCTTAAGTCCTTCGTCATTGGTGATGATTCCTGATTTCTTGTACTCAGGAATAATTAAACAGTGCCTGCTTTGGATGTAAAAAAATATATTTTTTTAAATCCCTGCAAATATTGAATATCTGCAGAGAGATAAAGTGCTGCCCACTTAATTTTATGTTATTTCTTTACTTCTCTCGCAGGGGATTTCCATGTATAGTCATAAGCGCTGAATAGTCCCGCCCATGCGCAGGAACCCCGGAGCAGTTGTTATATATATGTATTCTTAAGTATAGATTTTCACCTTACTTCAGGAAGGTCTACAAAGACACTTAAGAAAAAGAGACAGATTATGCATCCTATTTACACAGGCTACACTGGTCAGGCTTACCATACTGAAGAGAAAAAAAGGGACCAGAATAAGTGCATTTGAGATCATTTTAGTGTTAGTCAGTAGAACTATCTCTCACAAACCCTGTTTTATCTTTATGATAGAGATGAAGGAGCAGGGCAGAGTAGCCTCATAGGCTGTCATTATATGTCTAAGAAAAAAGAACACTGTGCCCTTAAGGGATCAGGCACCACCAGTATCCCATACTGCATAGCAGGTGGCAGTTACTTCAGTTCTTTTTTCCAGATCCTTCTGACCGGATCCTGGAGCATTGAGTTCAAACAAATTGTTTTTGTTCTTCAAAAGTCTTCATTGAATTTTAACGTTAAACGTTTCCCTCAACGTCTTTTGTCTCCCCCTGCCTTTTTCTGTTTTTTTCCTGACAGGAATTAACAGCATTTTGTCAAGAAATGCCATATCTCTTTGACAAATGCCCAGCTTATGGGAGAAAGAAGGCCAAGACAGACCCTCATGAGGTTTGTATCATCTGTCTTCCAGACAGTCATGTTCCTGAGACATGTCAGCACTGCAGGAACTTCTCTAAGCCTACCCTGAAAGACAGGGAGAAGATTTGTCTCCATGGGACTGAGGAGCGCAGAAGGCTGAAGTCTGAAGGTGGGACTTAAGGACTTGGAGAAGGTAAACCTCTACCAAGTCTTTGCCTACAACTTCTACAGAGCGTACCAGGAAGCGACATTGGTCCTGGTCAACGTCGAGGACATCGATGTCGAGAAGAGGTACAGTGCCGATATGCTCTCTGTCGGTCCAAGACACGACGTCAAGCAAGCGCCGGAGGACGACGTTGAAGACTCCAAGTAGGTCTCCGTTGAGACATCGGCAATGCAAGTCAACGTCGAAGTGGACAAGATCAACGTTGAGCCATGGTGGACACCGATCGGCGTTGAGTCGAACACGGAGTTCGCCATCAAGGAACTGAAGATCGCTATCGAGGCACACTGGAAGCTCGACGTCGAGGCGCTCCCGCAGATCAAAGTGCCGTCGACACTCACAATCGACGAGCAGGTCGACGTCGAGGCATTCAACATCAAAGTCTTTATATCCATCTTCCAGGCTTGAGGAGTCCAGGAAAAAGAGGAGGCACATCTATTCAACACCGGAATCTGAATATTCAATAAGATATTCTCCATGGCTGCAGCATTCACAAATGCAGCCTGTATCACCTCCTCCTCCTCCTCCTCCTCCTCCTCCTCCTCCTCCTCCTCCTCCTCCTCCTCCTCCGCCTCCAGTAACACTGCAGAGCTCAAGGTCTAGATTACAACATCGATCTATACACTATCGCCATCGTCGTGCCTCTACTTCGTCCCAAAGATCTCGTCACCGTCATTCGAGATCTACATCCACAGGTCAATACTCACCAACATTGACTGACTCTCCACTGCCACGAGTCTCTCCGGTGGATAATAAGGGTGCTACAAAACTGAATATCCCCATATCCATGCCAACTCCGACGATATCAGGCATTTTTTAAACACTTCAACAAAAATCTATTACTAGACCCTTGTTGCCTCTGGTACCTGGCCTCCTTGAACCAGCCATGGAGCTCTTCCTTACACCAGCATCTATAAAACAGCTCCTTCAAGACTTTAAAAAAGTATCGACCTCCGGAGCAGGATCCAGCTTTTCTTTGCTTTGACCCAGCTCCAGATTCGGTTATTGTGGTAGCGGTGAGAAAACAGCATGCCACTTCTCCTTCATCCACGGTCCCTCTGGATAAAGAAAGCCACAAACTGGATTCTGTGGGTTGCAAGATGTGCGGAACAGCTGCTACGACCATGAAGGCAGCAAGCACCACTGCCTTGCTAGGCAGGTATGATAGAGCCTTCTGGGAGTCCTTAAACCAATTTCTGGACTATCTGCCCAGGGACAAAAGAGAGAACTTTACAGAAATCCTCAACAAAGGCCTGATGGTATTGAACCAGGTTATCAGTAGGCCGCTGACTCTTCACTACTAGCCGCTCGCGAGTACTGCGACGGGATAGGCCTCAGACAGCAATCATAGCTGTGCCTCACCTCTCTCAAGCTGGAGGCATAGAAAAGAATTCTGAACTTACCCGTCTCAGGTTCTACTCTCTTTGGATCCCTAGCGGATGATAAAATGATGGGCATGAAAGCGGAGATGGAAACCCTTACGGCTGTAGGCCTGGAAAGGCCTAGAGAACAAAGAAAATCATTCCAACCTTACCAATGACTGTTCTCTTCCCAGAGAGGTCACTCTTCCTCATGGTACCAAGGTCAACAGCAGGGTGGCCCTCAGTCACAACAGCAACGACCTTACCAGTCGTATCAGCGACGCCAACCAAGAGGAAGATCTTCCCAGCAACACCCTCAAGGGCCTGCTGTGCCGAAACCCTGAGACGTTACTTCCCCCGGTTCTGTTCCCCACTCCAGTGGGCGGAAGCATATGTCATTACCCGATAGAGTGGCAAAACACTCTTGGGTGCTGAATATTGTACGCAATGGATATTGCCTGCAAATAACCAGTCCTCCGCCGTCCATCCCTCCGAAGCCAACCAACTTCCAGCTTCCTCTCTTTCAAGCGGAGGTCAACATCCTTTCACAGAAATTAACGGTGGAACCAGTTCCTCACCAACAATGAGGACAAGGCATTTATTCAAGATATTTTCTTTTCAAGAAGAAAGACAAACAAGAATTCAGACCCGTTCTAGACCTCAAGACAGCCAACAAATGGATTCGGCGAGAAAAGATGCTGGCTTTACATCAGATTTACCATCAATTACGTCAAGGAGATTGGCTTTGTTTGATCAACCTTCAATTTTCCATATTCCAATTGCCGGAAAGTATTGCAAATTCTTGATGTTCGTGGTGGGAAAAGACCATTACCAGTACCGGGTCCTTGCATTCAGGCTAAAGTCAGCACCCAGAACATTCTCCAAATGCATAGCAGGAGTCGCAGCCAATCTCCAGAGACACAAGGTTTTTTTATCTATCCATATCTGGATGATTGGTTCATCAAGGCATCCTCCCCTCAAGAGGCTCAGCTTCATTTCAACTGGATTTGTGACCTCTTACAGAGATTGATTTGTCGCGGTTGATCTGAAGCCCCAATCTCTACCCCAGTACAGACCTTGCATTACCTAGGTGCCTTGTTCAACACAGTTAAGGCAAAAGTGTTGTCTTTGGAGGAGAGACGTTTATCGATCCTTCTGAAGTGTCAGAGGCTCATGAAAACTTCCCATCCAACATTCAGGACAGTTGCCTCTCTCCTCAGGTCGATAGCTTCATGCATATTCCTCACACAGAATGCCTGTCTGCCCATGAGACCTCTGCAGTAATGCCTCGCGGATCAATGAGATCAATTGACGGGGAACTGGAAGGACAGGATACAACTATCCCTCCATGTGAAGTTGTCTCTCAAATGGTGGTGCTCCCCATCCAACCTATTCCGAGGCACCACTTTCCAACAGGAGATTCCTCCTCAGACTATTGTCACAGACGCATCGATGCTGGGCTGGAGAGCGCATATAGACCATCTCCAGATCCTGGGGAAATGGTCAGAACAGGAAACTTCATACCACATCAACCTCTTGGAGCTTCAGGCGGTCCATCTGGCGTTGAAAGCTTTCTGACCCTCGTTCAACACCTCGTCTCTGCTTGTTCCAACAGACAACACAACAATAATGTACTACCTCAACACACAGGGGGGACAAGGTCCAGAGTCTTATCCTGCAAGTCTCAGACGATCTGGAAGTGGCTTTTTGCCAGGGGCCTGACGATCACAGCAGTACACCTCCCAGGTGTCCAAAATGCTCAAGCGGACTCACTCATCAGAATCCTGCAAGAAAGCCATGAGTGGGTCTTGCACAACCACATGGTACTAGATGTATTTCAGCGATGGGGTACTTCTAGCGTCGACTTGTTCACCACCGCAGAAAACAGAAAATGCCAAAGCTTCGCATCAAGATTCTACCAGACAGGAACTATGGGGAATGCCCTGCGGATCAATTGGTCTGGGAAATTTGTCTACGCCTTTTCTCAAATCCCCCTGATTCAGGAAATTCTCATCAAATTCACTAAATAGTCAACCAGGATGATCCTCATAGCTCCGGAATGGCCATGCCAATGGTGGTTCATGGACCTCCTTCACCGGTCCATCCGTCCACATCTGCGGCTGCCATGCATGCCCGATCTGCTAACGAAATTCAGAGGCCAGATAGTACATCCCAACCTCACCTCTTTGAATTGGCGTCATGGCTCCTGAACTGATACAATATGGACATCTGAATCTGCCACAGGACTGCAGGTAGATCCTCAAAGAGGCTAAACGACCTTCCAGGCGATGGGCTTATGCATTCAAGTGGAAGTGATTCTGCATATGGTGTTCTTCCAGAAAAGTGGACCCCACTTATTGTCAGGAAGATGGTATTCTTCTGTACTTACTCAATTTAGCAAAATCTGGCTTACAAATATCCTTGATAAAAGTTCACTTAGCAGCTTTGACTGCTTATTGAAAATGTCCCTTACAAACCTCCTTTTTTAGAATCCTGGTGGTTAAGGATGTCTTAGAGGGCTTGAAAAAGGTCTTTCCTCCAATTAGACGACCTTCTCCTCCCTGGGAACTCAATATAGCGCGCTCTCGCCTTTTGTAAGACCCTTTTGAACCCATTCACAAGGCATCTCTCCAACATTTATCATGGAAAACAGCTTTTCTTGTGGAGATCACTTCAGCCCATAGGGTTAGTGAAATACAAGCCCTTTGTTCTCATGAACCCTACACGGTCTTCCACTTGAGCAAGTTTTGAGAACCCAGCCTAAATACCCCCCTAAGGTGGTATCTGACTTTCATGTTAATCAGATAATATCCCTTCCAACATTCTCCCAGAACCCCTTTATACCAGCGGAAAGATCCCTTAATTCCCTGGATGTAAAGAGAGTTCTAAAGTTCTACCTGGATAGAACTAAGTGTATTTGCCAGTCCCAACAGCTATTTGTAAACTATGGCCCGGTCCGAACAGGGCTAGCTACTTCAAAACAGTCCATCTCGAGATGGATAGTCTCTTGCATCCTATTATGTTATCAAAAAGCTAATAAAAGCCTTTCAGCCAAACCTAGGTCTCATTCTACTAGCCACTACGGATTTACTACGTAATATCCCAATTCCACAGATCTGTAAAGCAGCTATCTGGAAGTCAGTACCACATTTACAAAGCATTACTGCCTAGCTTCTGATGCTAGAGCAGACACTCAAGTAGGGCAAACTTCACTCAGAAATCTATTTTCTTGAGTCCTTCAGCTCCCTTTTTTCCTCTGTCTGTTTCGCCACTTTTTTGGGGATGGGCTGGGCTTGCTACTCTATTCAGCGCGTATGGCTATACATGAAAATCCCCTGCGAGAGAAGGAATTGTTTCTTACCTGTAACTTCTTTTCTCTCACAGGGGAATTTCCATGATAGTCATAAGCGACCCTCCCGTCTCCCCGGCGGAAAAGACAGAAGACTTGTTTTTTCTACATATCTGTTATCAGTAGCCTCCAAAATAACTGAAGTAACTGCCACCTGCTATGCAGTATGGGATACTGGTGGTGCCTGGCCCCTAAACAGGGACGTTTCTAGGTGTTTTGCCGCCCTAGGCGGGAATCGAAAAATGCCGCCTACTCCCTTTTACTACCATCACTCTCTCCCCCCCCGTCATCCAGGCTAGAAGCCTCAATCATTTCCTGCTATGATACAGTTTCTATTATGGTCTTTTGGGTCTTTTTGAAGTATCGCACTAACACATGGGTGTTGGTTGGCACACATCAATGCAGTAAATCACACTAGCTTGCCCTCACATTCCCTCAAAGGTGAAAAGGTAAAATTTGTTCCTTGACAGGATATCACGTTCTTTGAAAATCCAACCATGAAGATGAGTGCAAGAAGGCCCTCGCCATCATCTCAGAGGCACCACCTCGGAGTACATATTGGAATGGTCCACCACACCTTAGACACACTTATGGCCTGTGTCCATCATCTCACATGGGACATCAATCAATGGTAGAGGCAATGAAGGAGCCTTGGAATGGCCTCTAGTCTTGCCACTCTTTAGATGCTGGTCATACCTGGCTAGTAGAACAATAGATCTAACCTGTCCTTTGTCTGTTTGCCTGAAAGTAACTTATGAGCTAGAAACAAGATAACGTTTCTGTGTGCCTCTAGATCTATCAAAACAGGTACTTACACCTGTTCTGGTTCTATAGGTTTTCTGTACGGTAGACCCTCCTCCCAGACCAAGCTTTGACTGCTAACCACTCCAGTGGCAACTTGTTTTTTGACCACCATGCATAGGCCCAGTAGAGTAGGACACTCTTCCTGTGTTTGTTTGAACTTCCACCTGTAGCTCTGACAATGACCCTGAGTCAAATACAAGAGTGACCCCAGGGGCGTCAATGTCTGGAACAGAGGCAGCGGGCACCATAACAATATATTCTCAGACCCTGCCCTGGTTGCACTACAATGCACTCTCTAGATCCTTCACCTCCAGGTGTGGAGACAACCTCAGCCTAAAGCTGAAATGCTGCCTGTGATCTCGACAGCAATGTTGTCCAGGAAATGCAGGCCTCTGGCCATGGCACTAGCTCAGGCACAATTAGGTTATTGCAAAGCAGGCACCCAGCACCCTTTATCTGTTCCACAGCTATGTCGACCAAGACCATCTAGCTGTTTACCTCTAGCACGCGTCTGTTCGTTTGCAGTGGCTGCTAGGAGAAGACGCTGACAAGCTGCCTGAATTCACGGGCACTGGTGGCAAACGGGGCTGGACTGGGAACCAAAACTGGCCCTGGCAAAGTGCTCGGCCAGCCGCCGAGCTCTTTGCCAGGGACGGTTTTCCTCCGATTTGGTTAAACGCCCTGTAACAAAATCGGCCCCCAGGGGCTCAAAACCGGCCCCCACCCGTGCGGCGTACGGGGATTGCCCGGTGCCGGCTACAGCCAGTCCGGGCCTGGTGGCAAACCGAAAATGATTGCTGTGGGAGGTGGCACGAGGCAGCCCTTAGCCTGCTGCTGCAGAGTCAATGGCCGAGGCCAGACACACAGCGCTATGGCTGCCTGGATAAAGATCAGATCACCAAGAACAGAGAGTTAAGTAAAGTAAGTTTTGCCACCCCCACCCGAGTATCTGTAAGAGTACTAGATTAGTGCCCTTCAATTTCTGGTCCTATGACCTGACTGTGCAGTATGTTTAAAGTCTTCTTAGTGTTTCTCGTTGCTGAAATTAGTGCAATTTCTGTTATTTATGTGCTTCCCTCCCCTCATCTTTATGTTGCTTGCCAGAAAGTGTCACTCATAGTCCCTGAAACGTCACTCATAATTACACTGAAATTATGCATGTCACATCACACATAGCATTAACAAGAAACCAGCCATCCCAGGTTTAGAATGATGTTTAATTATCTCTGCAATTGGTGTAATCCTAACATATTAACTCTATTATAGCCCTTTTATCATCATAACTGATTGAACCACATGTTAGGCCCAAGTCATAATAATAACATAAAAATATGGGCAGATATTTACATCTCCAGCTAAAAGTACTTTTCTTTTCTATTCGCAAACGTTCCCCGAGGTATGCCTAAAAAGCTGCCCCAGACAGAGATTTCCGTGTATCCTGGGAACTCATGATACATAACCCAAGGGCTCCTCTTCCACCTGTGCACAACTCTTCTTTCGTTAGAGTTTTGGCAGCTATGGTTTAATGGCGTGCCTGGAATGACCCGGCCCCGCACGCACTTCAAACCCCTCTCGGCTCCAGACAGACAACACCTCGGAGCTCAACTTACTGCTTGCTCACTTATTAATACTTAGTCTAGGCCAGGTTATAAGTAACTGACCAGGTCTTTAGCCCCCTATATTTTTTTACATCTACCTGCCTGCCACAGCCGACCAGGATCCCACCCAGGCCTCCCCCGGTACCTGATAGGCAAGCCTGCAGGCAGCAGCGGGAACTCTCTCTATCTATGCCTTTTGCCGGCCGCGCGCACACAGCCTCTGCCTGTGGCGCCGAACGTCACGTCAACGGTGGAATTGAAGGCACGTTACATGGCCTCACGGGAACGTCACTGGGATTGCACAGCACTCGAGACAGTCATGGAAGGATCGCAGCTAATTTTTGATGATAGATAAGATATGGAGAGAAAGCACACCAGCCCAGCCACGAGCGAGCTAAATAATTTTTTGGGGTGATTAACGCGTTGCTGAGTCTGAGCTTCTACTCAGGCAAACACCTGCTTCATTTATATCTGTAAGTGCTTCCTGATGGTTGAGGTTTCATTTTTTTGCAGCGGCGGCCGGCCGCCCTCCACCTTTTGCCACCCTAGGTGGCTGCCTAGGCCTGCCTAATGGTAGAAACGGCCCTGCCCCTAAAAGGCACAGTGTTCTTATTTCTTAGACATATAATGACAGCCTATGAGGCTACGCTGCCCTGCTCCTTCATCTCCATCATAAGGATAAAAAAGGGTTTGTGAGAGATATTTCTAAAGACTAACACTAACATTATCTCATATTTACTTATTCTGGCCCCTTTTTCCTCTTCAGTATAGAGAGCCTGGCCAGTGTAGCCTAGGTAAATAGGCTGGATAATCTGTCCTCTTTTTCTTAAGTGCCTTTGCAGGCCTTCCTGAAGTAAGGCAAAAATCTACACTTAAGAAGATATATATATATATGGATGGATGGGTGGATGAATGAAAGGGTAGATGATGGGCAAGTGAATGGGTGGATGGATGAATTGATAAGTGAAATGGTGAATGGATGGATGGGTGAAAGTGTGGATGTAAGGATTGATGAGTTAGTGAAAGGGGGTAGATGGACAAAAGGATGGATAGATGAGTGAAGTGAAAGGGTGGATGAATGAGAGAACAGATGGCTGGATGAGTGAACGGATGGTTGGATGAGTGAAAGAATGGATGAGTAATAGGATCAATGGATGGATTCATGAATGGGTGAGTAAATGGGTGGGTATATGGATGGATAAGTGAAAGGGGGATTGAGAGAGAAAGGGAGGATGAATGACTGAAAGGGTGAATGGGTGGAAGGATAAATGACTGGGTGAATGGATGAGTAAGTGAATGGGTGGATGGATGAGTAAGTGAATGGGTGGATGGGTGGAAGAGTGGATGCATGGATGATTGTACAGATGGATGGGGTGAAAGGGTGGGTAGATGAATAATGGATGGATGAGTGAAAGGGTGGATTGAGGGATGGATGAGTGAAATGATGGACGGAAGGATATATGGTGGATAGGTGTGCAAATGGTTGAATATGTTTGGATATAGATGGGCACACAGATGGAAGGACAGACCTTTTTAGTGTAAAAATAAGGCTGGGGATACTGATTACGACAGACCAAACTCAATGTTCCATTTTCTCAGAGCGGGTCTCAGTACCAAAAGGTACTGAAAGCAGCAGCTGGCATAAATAAGGGTTTGGGACCAGGTACTCTGTTGGGGAAAAAAACGATGGATTGGGATGCAGCGAGTGGATGAGATTAATAATTCAAGCATTCCAACCAATATAATACCTTAATTGCGTCCCAAATACTTTAAGGAAGATAACAGGAGGTACACACCACCCACCGGTAAAAAAAATGGTGGGGAGCCACGGCCAACTGCCGATTAGGTCAGGGGAGCCACAGGTCAAAAAAGTTTGGGAACCACTGTTCTAATAAGTCATGCTAACTTAACATGCACGCAAAAAGAGGCCCATAAACCACACTACACACCCCCATGTTCAGGGAACACACAACACTCAGGGCAAACATTACAGAACGCAATGTTCAAGTTCGATTGAGACAGAACCAAGTTCAGAAATTTTGCCGAACTTGAAATTTAGGATTGAAAAGCCCCAAAAAATGTGAAATCAGTGTATACAAACACTACGTTGCTATGGTGTGTGAAAATACCTCAGATATTTAATAAAAAAGCAAGGCCAAATTTAAAAATGTCCACGTATCCAACACATGTCTCTGAAGCAAAAAAATAATTAATACTTCAGTCCAACAACGTGTAAGCACCAAACTTTGCAACTGCTTCCAACAAAAAGTTGTTGTTGTCATCCATGAACATTTCGGCCATCCAATTAAGCAAAGTAAAAGAACATACATGTTCCTCAATTGCCAGAGCCTCTAGCATCATCAGAGGACAACCCAGGCTTACTTCAAGATAACTGCGATCCAGAAAGTCATTGGCCGCAGTCCAAACGTTCCAATTGCCTAGCACCCCATGTGCTGCTGCGCAGGCCATAATCCCGGAACTAGAACAGTCTATTTCATGAGCAACTAAGGGACTCATTAGTAGATCAAAATCCAGAACAGGAGACACCGTGTTGCAGAGACACAAATCCAGGGCCCATTCGAATCCACAATCCAGGCAATGGAAAACAGTTGCATGCAAGTGAAGAAAGAGAACCAGAAGGATAAACCATACGCCACACTTAGAGTCGCCAAAGGCAGCGCACCATAATATTCTAGCATCCGGTCATGCAGGTGGAGCAGCCGTGACTGTATGTCGAGGGGCCACATATTGTGCATCCATTTTGTAACAAACAAAATAAAAGCAGATTGCCGGCGCCCAAAGCCAGGAGCAAGGGGAAACCTCCAAATACACTCAAAAAAATAGAATGAAAAAATGCAGGGATCGCACCGAATGTAGTCTGAAATGAGGTAACAAGGCCAGAGCATACTACTTTAAAGAAATGAACCAAGCCAGTAGTCGACGAGGCATTAAAGATTGTGTGGATCAAAGCACCGAAGTGCAAGGGCAGGTCCGTGTTTTATAAAGCTTTTACTTCAGTATGAGTATTTGCAACGTGAAGGATGAATGTCTCGCGCGCAGATGTAAGGGGAATTTCCTTCTGCGACAAAAGAGCTCTTATTCTGCTCATCTTGTTGAACTCTCTTTCAAGGTCTGAATCAAGGGCCAGATGGAAGCATCAAGCCTACCATGCGGAGGAGGGAACAACACATTCTTGCAACAAGTTACACGCTGGGAAACTGTAACAATGTAAGCAATACCGGCATGCATCCCACAACACTCTTCATTAATTAATTATAAATAACTACCATTAGCAAGCAGTGTGAATGTAGGTGTAATGGCCGGGACTGGGGTGCCCTTCAAAACACACGCTAAATTGGGTGCACGCACATTACACAAGCTGTGCAACTGAAGATTTCTGCAAGTTAATGAATGGTCTGGTGTAGTGATGCAATCTTCGCCATTCAAAAATACTTATTTACCATCCCTCAAACATCTGTAAGTGAATGGGAGAATCCAAACTTCATGAAGATATGCTCCACCCAGGGGCTCAAATCGGCCTATAGCATAGTCTTTCATGCAATTCTCGATTTTGAAAAGAGGGAACAGTAAGGTTATTAACGCGTGGATAAGCCAGACTGCCAAATTTGCCTCTGCTACAGAAAAAGGCCACGGTTCTAATATTTCAATATTCAATAGGGGAAAAGTGGCATCTTTCATTGACATAAATTCGATTTTCAAAGTCAAATTAAAAGGCAGAAATAACAAGCTTGTGTTCATGTAATCCCATGGAACTTGACCATTCTTAAGCGTCTGCAAAGTCCAGGCAAACTGCATAACAGAACGCAATTGATTTTGCCCATGATATACCACTGCAACATCTTCTTGTACAATATCAACCACAGATGACACAATATTATCTAAAGTGTAAATTTGGAAGAAAGGGTGTTAATGCTATTATCTACAACAGCAAGCACTTTTTTAAAATTGGCCTGATCTATAGCTCTAAGCCTAGAAGCAGCTTCAATTTGAGATAGTTTGCAAACTTCATTGTAAGCAGCATATATCCATCTTTTCGATCTGCCACCCGCAGGGCCTTTCACAAAATCATTTAAATCGACAGTTTCAGTGAGTTTGGACAAAAGCGACTTAACAGACGCCAAGGATGAATGTCTGAGCCAACTCTGGCACAACTTGCCTACAGAATAGGTGGTGACCGAATGGTGAGTCTGAAAACGGCGATCAACTCTAACCGCCGTATAGCCAGGGGTCAGACCCAGAAAGCGGTGCTGGCAGGGATCTGCACTTTTTTGCCATAGCAAACAGCCTTCTGGATTAATCCTGGAAACATTAAAAGAGGAATTACTTAACAGTGCCTGAATTTCACTCAGAGGTGTACTGGTAAAATTATTCCAATGGGGGAATTCACGCAAATCTGGAAAGGAAGGAGTATTTAATTTTTTAGATGTAGCCAATCCAGGAAGAGGAGGTAAAATGACTGTTCTTGTACCCTGCACACCAAGCACGGCAACTGGACTTCGATAGGAAGGACCAAATTCTTTTTTGTTGTCGATCTTCTCTCGACCAGTTCTCCAACCCGGGGTAGCCAGCCGACTATCGGAATCTGCAACGCAGCTTCAGATGTGGAGGGCAAGTGTTCCTTTGCAAGACTGTCTCTGGTCTTTTGTATGTTCTGCAAAACATTAGAAAGTTTGTCCACTTCAAAGGATGCGGCTCCTGCCACCATATCTAGACCGTCAAGGTCCGGAACAAACATCTGGATGCCAAAGAGCATTTAGTATGGGGTTTGCCCACCCAGAGACCTTCTAGGGAGATTATTAAGTGCACGTTGTACGCCATTCAAGTGGGTGAGCCATTCTCTGCCAGCACCTAACACCTTCGCTGTCAATGATTGCTTTAAGTCATGGTTCATCCGCTCCACAACATTATTGCCCTCAGGCCTGTATGGAGACGAAAATTTGACTTGGACCCCCAATGGACCCATGGCATCCTTGTACGCCTTACAGGCGAACGCTGGACCCTGGTCCGAATGGAAGGTGCCACATGCAAAAATTCCCACAAAGACATCCAAATCTCTTATCACAGTTCTGGTATCAGCGCTCGTTTGAGGCCACACCCACACAAAGCATGTGCAAGAGTCAACTGCTACTAAGATGTACTTATATGCAGTATCAGAGGAGAAAGGACCGCAGTGATCTAAATAAACACACGCAAGTGGCTTATTAGATATATACAACTGAGTCTGGAGCGGGCGTGCAGCAGAAGAAGGCTTAATTTGCAGACAAATGCCACATTGAAGGACAAAATCATGTGTCTGTTTGTACAAACCCTGCCACCAGTACTGTTGTTGTAGGAGAGATACAGTAGCTGACACGCCGGTATGCGCCGAAGCCATCCCCGCATGGGCTGCTGTAATCAAAGCCTATCTGCGGTCCGCGTTGGAAATCAGTCTGTCACCAACATCGTTAATTCTCACATAAGGAACTTTATCAGGACTTGAGTGATAAGAGTACTTAGAAGAGAAACCCTTAGGATAATTACCTCCCTTCTCAGTCGTGGCAATAGCTGCCAAGATGTCATCATCAATCTTACTTTTGGAAAGTGTAACCGCTGCCACTGCAAATGTTGCTACTGCTGTCTTCGCAGCTTCGTCCGCGAGACAGTTGCCAATAGTGTGAACTCCCACGCTCTGATGACCCAGAGTATGACCTACAAAAACGAGGGGGAGACGTTCTTTAAGCTCCGCCACTCAAACCCAGATCATCTTATGTTTTATTGTGCGACCCTTGGAGTCACGATAATCCTTTTGAGGCCAAAGGGTAGATTGTCATTGAAAGACTGTACACAGTAGTAAGAATCACTTACAATAAGTGTAGTCACACTGGGGTCCATGTACTCCAATGCAAGCATCAGAGCACGTAATGCTGCTAATTGGGTGGTACAGTCCCCTAATGTCTGTGTATGCACGACATCGGACTTGAATTCACCATCCACCATCGTACCAACCACAATTGCACAGGCAGTAGAATACGCTTGTCTAGAACCCATAGCCGCTTACGCACTTCCATGAGTGTAAATGATACAACGATAATCCTCAAGTGGGCGCATAGTCAGAGGAGCAGGATGAACAAACTCATACTTCAAAAACTGTTGAGTCTGCAAAGAGGCATTGAAAATGAACGTTACATCCGGGCATGTCAAGGATGTAGCCCATTGTATCCACCGAGGGTGCAAAGCCTTGGAATGTGGTACACTGGCCTTCGTCACTGCCTCCAAGTCAGGATACGGAGTAACAACCACATGCGTTTTCCCTGCGACAGTGCACATTCCTTTAGAATCGCCATTTGCACTGCTGTCAAAACTTTTTCCACAGTGGAAAACCGCAACTCGGCCGAAGTGTACAGGTGTGACTTGTAAGCAATAGGAACTGTGTCCCCCTCATTAAAGGTGAGGTACGTGAAACCCACCGCCCCGGTACGATTCTTATCATCAGGTTTGTGTGGTTATCACCAGTCGACAAGAACTTAGATTCAAGTAGGTCAGCCTGCAAAGATTGCAAGATGGCTGAATGTTCTGGCAGCCAGCATGATTTGGAAAAAGTAGGTTGTATCAACGCATAAAGTGGCTTGATATGCTGGGTATATTCCGGAATGTATGTATGTCCGAAATTCAAAAAGCCCAGTAAGGATTGTAGTTTTTTCAGCGTTGTGGGAGCTCGCAAAAGTACGCATTTCTCCAAGAAGTGAGGAGCCAAGCCTCTACCTTCATTGTTGAGCTCGTAGCCCAGGAACAACACTGTGTATTCTGCAATGTGTGATTTTGCAAAATTGAATTTATAGCCAAAGTCTGCAAAGCGGCAAATTATGCGGTCAACCCGGCACAGATGCGGCCATAATTCATCATCTGTGAGATAAATGTCATCCACATACAAACATGCATCTGCGTTGAGCCTCTCAAGCAGAGAGACTATTCGGGCAGCAAAAACACCTGGACTGTTCTTGTAGCCCATGGCCAAACTAAGAAATTGGCGTTGTGTGCCGCCACAGGTTAAACTCGTCCACTGACTACTAAGTGGGGACAAGTTATGGGCAAAGAAGCCATTGGAAATGTCAAGCGTGGTTTTGAACCTTTTACGCACAAGACTATCCACTAGAGCAGAGCTATGAGTATTCTGCACCGCACACGTACGACAATGTGAGTTTAAGTGGCAGTAATCAAATACCAAACGGTACAAGCCATCTGGCTTGGTCACAGTAAAAAGCGAGTTATTCATCGGAGACACAGACGTTTCAATTACATCTTGATATTCCAATTGATCAAGGATTTCGGCAACAGAGGCTTTCGCCTCATGCCGTATGGGGTATTGGGGTTGTGGCAAGGACCGCAAAGGGATCTCATGTCGAGGGGAAAATTTGTCTCATCCACAGTGAGTACAGTACAACGCCGGCGCAAGCACCTTAGCCCAATCTTCTGCAAATTGCAGCGCTTGATCCTTCGGCACAGTGTGCGCGAAGGCGGGGAGGATCACTTCCTCCCCTTCTGGAGCAGCCAAGACAAAAAGCAGGTGTCAGTCGACCTCCGCCAACAAAATATCATAAGTAGTCGTTGGATTCTCCCCAAAAAAAACTTTTATAATACGTTCTATGTCACCTTCAATCACAAGGACTATTTCATATAGTCGTTCAGGGGGAGCCACTCTAGTGTCTGCTGTTTCAACTACAATGAAGGTGTAATTTGATGTAACCTTCAGTAGTGGATGCACCACCTCTTGAATGATGGTAATCTCCGCCGCGCAGTCCAGTAGGGTCAGAGCCCATGTCTGTGGCATATCTGGCTGTTATAGCAGCAACCTTCTTCTTATGAAACTGGGGTCTTTGAGGTGGCAACTCGTCCTGCTTGCCTTTTCCGCCAGCCTTAGGAGGCTGCTCAGGGCTATGTTGGGCACCTTGACCTCTGCCGCCGCCTCCTCCACCGTTGGCTGGTAGCGATGTTTCCTGCAAAGAGCGAGGAGAACGTTGTTCAGGAACCTGAAACCTATCAGGCGACTTAATAGTATTGCGGTCGCGCAAATCATATTTACGCTCAACAGGGGCGGGTATAGGTGAAGCGGGATGGGAACCCTGTTTCTGCTGCTTTTCCTGTTTTTTGTTCTTACTCCAATTTTGTTTCTGAACCTTCGGGCGGTCATCTTTATCGGATGACCCTTGATGAGTTTGCTGTTGCTTTTCTTTCTTCCCAAAAGGCTTAACACCTAAACTATTATGGCCTACGGTCTGATAAGCCTCCGTAATAATTTTCGCCAATTGACGGGGTTTATCGCGTCGGGGACCTTGCGCAGAGCATTAGCGACCTGGAACTTACAGCATCCCCCTTGACATTAGCAAGGACATGATCATGTACCATATCAAACGCTCCGACGAGGCGCATCCCCAACTCCACTGCTGCCTCTGGACCGTGCTCATCCTGAACACGCTTGATCACAGTGGGCAAAACAGTCATTAACGGGGTGCCAAAGCACCTAGGATACACTGCCGCAAAAATCACCCCCCAAGTTGTACACTCAGTTATGTCAGGCACTAAGTCTTTCTGCAAACTCACAGTGAGAATCGTGTGTTTCTCAACAGGATTTGTATTAGGTAACACTGCTTCCAGTTGGTCAAATTTCTCAGCAAGCCAAATAGGCATTTCTCTCTTATCTTGGGGACGCTTGCCCATGACCGCATTAACCATGACAGGACTAAGTTTGAGTGCGCCGCCGCCAACTGGATGCGCAGCACCACCCGGGGCCCCACCCGGGGGGTTGCGAGTAATGTAGTGAACCAGACCCCTACTAACTGCAACCAAAGAGGCATATAGGGGCCGCAGTTGTTGGGCTGTCAAAGCACACGCCTGTTGATGCAGAGTGTAAGCAGCCAACACAGGCCAAGTAGTGCCTGGGATGGACAACGGTCCTTGTTTGACCGCTGTAACATCATGTGTGAGGGCGCCATTAAACCAAACGGCATGCTGCCAAACAGAAATCGAAATTTCTACTGTCCGATATGGAGCGTACACTGCATGAGCATCAGCGGGGGTGTAGGTGTGAAAAACACCAGAATTAGCATCCACTGCGGGAAACGTGACCCATGAGTAGTACAACTCAAATGGGTACGCCATGTCAGCAGAGACTACAACATCCACCGCCTGTCCCTCTAGAGAAATGAGGTATTCCTGCAAATAATTACATACAGCTACACGACTGTGTGCCGGGATATCAACCGCAGCCATATCGAAACAGTATTAGAGATGTACAATCCAATCCTATAACGCACAACTGGGTAGTAATTCAAAGAAGTAACCTTTGAGATATATCAAGCTTGAATCAACCTATGTAAATATAGGTAGGTTGTTATCCGTCACTACCGTCAACCCGAAACAAAAGTGAGGGGGTTGTAGACTGATATAAGCACTACTCAAGTGTCTCACAATAAGACCACACTCGTTGGCGGCGCCATGTAACAGGGATTCTGCGCCAAAACAGAACTGTGCACAGAGACTTAGGACCTCAGTGAATTAGGGTGTGCCAAAACTCACCTTAGTACCCAAAATCCCCCACCAGACTAGCAATCAGTGTCACATTAGCTCTTCATCCTATAGCAAGTGAGAACATTCTTTGGTTATACGTTCATACCAGTCTACAACAGGAGTAAAGGTTAAAATGTTTATTTTAACGACGTGTTCTCAAGCGCATTATTTTAATCAACATCAGCATACATATAGATAAAAATAATACGGACAGCATGGTTACAATTCTATAAAATACAAAAGGAGGAATCATAGTACAATTATAGTGCAAACAGGTGATAAAAGTGCCCATTTAAAGCACCCTCCCTATCTAGGAACCTTGTATTATAAAACTATAGAAGGTCTCTGGAGTTTTGTTTGGGGGACCCCATTTACCTGTCCGCTCAGTAAGTGTAAATTACATCAGGATCGGTTAGTCTCTCTGCATGCCTGGAATCTTCCAAGTATGTTCAATTCTGGCAAGTGTGCTATGATAAAGGCGCCAGAATCCTACTCCGCTTGCAGCTGCCAAATTGTTGTGACTGAAATGTGTTACTCTGACTCGCCGATAAACAGGCTCGCATGTTATGATAACCTTGGCGGCTCAGCACTCACTGTGCTGACTGGGGACACGATGTATGTCTAGAGATGTCGAAAAAAAACTCTTTTCTCATGTATAGACCTTCCTGAAAGCTAACTCAGCAAAAACAGCTAAGCAGTGTTGTGTGCAAAAAGCAGCAAAAAGGAAAATGGTGTTTAAACTTTTAGTAAGTCATGCTAACTTAACATGCATGCAAAAAGAGGCCCATAAACCACACTACACTCAGTTCCCTGGGTATTGTCGGCTCTAAGCTGCATACCTGTCTGCCTTAATCTCCTTTATTATATATCTTCAAATGGCCTACACTTCATTTCAAAGATTACAACCTCTTCCGTGAAACTAAATTCATGCGACCGAACAATACTTAATCTGCTTTAGACCATCTATTACTACCAGTGCGCATGCCATTAATACACTTACCATTGCAACATGATTATAACAATGCATGAGTCTTTACCACAAACATATTTACAACAAATGCCTTTACAAGGAAAATGTAAATATTTTACAGGTATGCATGAACCTGTATTCAAAAAGGTATATTACCTACTGGCGGTCACCAGTAGGTAGTTATAGTTAGGACCTAGTTTCCATAGGAAATCCACAACATTCTATTTGGAATAACTTTGGCGCCGGTGGACGAATCTTCACGAATTTCTACAAAAAAATGGCCTGCTCGGTTCCGCACTGAAAGTTTAGGGGTGATTCGTTAAGTGGGGGCCGAGAAAAAAGGGGGTCCCAAAATGAGTTTTCCCCAAGCAATTTCCCAACGGCTGAACGGAATTACATTAAATTTGGCAGAGAGGTAGAGTTTGGTTTGCAGATTGTGCTTTTTGTTAAATGGTGTAAATCCGTTCACTAGCTTCTGAGAAAATTAAAAGTAAAATCATAGCGATATCTAGAGACGAAGTTCAGTAAGCGTACAATTACGAGCACGAGCTGCATGCTGATTGGCTGTCAACTGTCTGTCAACACTCCGAACCAGGAAGTGTTGGCATCCATCTTGTGCCTCGGTAGAACCGAGTCACAAGAAAACAGGGAAACAAAGGTAAAACGAAGAAAAGGGGCAGAGTAGAAACACCCTGACCCCTAGGCCTGCTCAGGGGGTCCCACAAGGACCCCCAAGGCCCACACCAATTTATTTTTATTTTTAAAATGCAGGATATGCGTATAGTACACGTACACTGCCAATCCTCCCCCCAAAATTAGGCCACGCCCCTTTTTACACCTCTCTGCAACACAGCTCCCTGGCGCATACTGGAGGTACCTGGTGGGCTAGTTGGCTCACAGGGGACCTCAGGATTGAAGAGGAATTAATTCACCAATCTAAAATGCGCCACAGGGCGTGTTTGCACACAGGTCACCACAGGCCCCGCCCCCTTCCTTCACTATTGAGCACAATATTCCTCTAAAATCAGCGGAACTACGAATTCCGATTTACTCACCTGTTATCACGAGAGACGTCAGTGCTGCATCTTTGAGCCCAGTACGGACCCTGAAAAGTAAATCTAAGCGTACTTACCAGTAACTTATATTTCCTTCCATAGGAATCTATTGCGTGGTTTTCACCAGAAAAGTTTGTAAATGTCTATTTTTGAAACGTACAAATATTCCTCTAAAATCAGCCGAACTACGAATTCCGATTTACTCACCTGTTATCAGGAGAGACCTCAGTACTGCATCTTTCAGCCCACTACTGACTTTGAAAAGTAATTCTAATCGTAGTTACAGTAACTTGAATTTCCTTCCATAGGCTAACATTGACTGGTTTCACTTGGAAATTCTTCTCAGTGTGGAGTTTTGGAACTTTAAAAAATTCTTCTAAAAGTAGCCGAACTACGAATTCCGATTTACTCATCGGTTATCAGGAGAGACCTCAGTGCTCCATCTTTGAGCCCAGTACTGATCCTGAAAAGTAATTCTAACCATACTTACCAGTGACTAGAATTTCCTTCCATAGGAATCCATTGTCTGGTTTTCACCAGAAAAGTTTGTGTCTATTTTCACAAAATAAAAATGATCCTAAAAAATCACCTGAATGACTTAAACACATTCTTTCAACTGTTTACAGGAGATGCACCAGTGCTGTAATCAGGATCCACCACTGAGTAAGAAAAAGTAATGATAACACTACTTACCTGCTAAGTAAATTTCCTCCCATAGGATAACATTGGTGATTCTATGTGAAAAAATGTCTAAGTGCCAACTTTTAAAATACAATCATATTCCTTAAAAATCACTACTGTAACTAAAACACTTTTGCTCAACTGTTTACAGGAGATGCCCAAGGACTGAATCTAGGATCCAATCCTGTGGTTAGAAAAGTAATCCATAATATAACTAATTGCATTTAGCTAGAAAAACACATTGAGGTCGATGTTGCATTGTGTTTGAAATTGTGTTGCTCATTGCAGCAACTGTAACTACTGTACTTAAAAGACTATTGCCTATTTGCAAAGTATTTAAACTAAAGTAATTCATTCTGAGAAAGTATATTTTGTAATGTAATGTATAATGTAATTACAATGTAATTTAAAAAATAAAATGTCTAAAAATAAATAGTTTTTAAAATGTAGTAAATCGGTATAAAAAAATATAACAATTAATACATTCAAAAATTGTCATTGACAAAACCATACGTTATAGTAAGGAATTAGCATTTACAAAACCTTTGAAATTCACTGGAAAAAACATAGGTTTCAGCCACGTTATTCCTAACTATAACGTGGCTGAAACCTATGGTTTTTTCAGTGAATTTCAAAGGTTTTGTGGAGTTTTGGAACTTTAAAAAATTCCTCTGAAATCAGCCGAACTACGAATTCCGATTTACTCACCTGTTATCAGGAGAGGCCTCAGTACTGCATCTTTCAGCTCGCTACTGATTTTGAAAAGTAATTCTAACCATACTTACAGTAACTTGAATTTCCTACCATAGGCTAACATTGGCTGGTTTCACTTAAATATTCTTCCAAGTGTGGAGTTTTGGAACTTAAAAAAATTCTTCTAAAATTAGCCGAACTACGAATTCCGATTTACTCATCTGTTATCAGGAGAGACCTCAGTGCTCCATCTTTGAGCCCAGTACTGATCCTGATGTAAAAACAATTGTTGGTGGACATACTGGGAATCATGACCCCGTTCTGGCCCGCCGCTGCGAGTTGCTGGGGGTTTGCTTCGCGAAAAACGAGGTGGAATATATATATATATATATATATATATATATATATATATATATATTTAAGAATATTACAACACATTGATTTGTCTTGCCATTTCTGCATTGTATTTGAAAGTATTGAATAAGGCTCTCATTAACGTGTCATTTGTCATTTTTGCTATGCACTCTTTTATATATTTCTTATTTTCTGTGTTTTGGGTCAGAGCCTTAATTGTTGTGTTCTCTTCATATACAATTTATCACTACACCTTTTTTTCAGGTTATTGTTTGTGTAGACAGCATATTTGTTTATTTAAACGCAAGTATTCATCAATTTTGAAATAGGCACTATGTCGCAACATTTGGAATGTGTTTTTCAATTAATTACTGTGAAAACTCTTGATTATTTCTATTTTATGGCACTATGTCGTTATTCTTTGAAAGTTTTCTTGGGTTTTTTAATTATCTAAAAATTTATTTGAAAGACTTTGTCTTAATTTGATTGCCATAGTAAGTAAGTAACTTTAGCTTTATTCGATTTTTAAGTATAAAATCATAAAAGCACATTGCAAAATATATACACATTTACATTTCAAATCATTTCAAATCATATCACTGTAGATAACCTTATAATATAAAAACTTTAAAAAAAAAAGTCAGGAAGTGAATCAATAATATGTCCAGTCAGGGGCTGTGTGTTGAAAGCCCCTCACCCTGGAGCTGTATTGGCCCAGCCAAAAGTTAGTCTCTTCGATGATCTTGAATGGGGGTGTAGTGATTCTCTAGGATAAAAATCAGATAGCCCCCAGGTGTGTATAGGTCCGTCTCCTATCTGTGGTTTCCAAGATTGGAGGTAAGGGACAACATTGCTATTAATGAACTTTATCAGCACCAGATCACCGGATCTCTCTTTTCGAAGCGGACCCAACCATCCCACCCTTCTAACACATTGTATTCTACCATCAATGTAGGGGGGTAGGGGTCTATTCTTTGTTAGCCAGAATAGTGCCTTATTTCTCAGCTCCTGTTCGCTTTCAGTTTTTCCCTTTGAGAGTTCCGGCACCCCAGACAGGACACCCACGAATGGGGCAGCCTCCGGTGGTAGATGGATGTGATTTGTTTTCCTTTGCATGTTCCTTATCTTGGGGAGTGGCCCTTTAGGTGGTATTGTTACATTATTCAGCCCCGTTGTAAAGGAACGGCTAGGTAATGTTTTTATTTTGATGGGAACTTTCTCGCTGGGTTGAGTTGGCATACCTGAGGTTGCCCGTTGGAGTTGGAAGACACTACTTTGTGGGGTTGTTAAAGACTTTACAGTATCACGTGAAGGCTGTGATAGATTGGGGTCTGCCAAGTTTTTTGGGGGGAGCGAGTTTGTCTTAATCTTATCCTCTATTGCCGTGATCCTATCTCCAAGATTGTTCATTCTTTCTATTAACGGATTAATTGCAGCATTAATCATAGTTTGTATCTGGGCCAAGAGTGTTGGTGTAATTGAGGGTACAAGCAATTTATTCTCCTTAGCATGGGTGCCTGTATGTTTGTCCGCTGATCGGTTTCTTTCGCCAGAGGGGTCCTGGAAAAACATTATAGGGTTCGTGTTACCTGATTCAGGTGGACAGAGAGAAGTACCCAAGCGGTTTCCATAGGGTGGGGATAATGAACTGGGATGGGGGCTTGTGAAGACTGTAGGACAAAAGGAGGTATTAGTATGCTCTGATGTCGACTTAACGGCCGCATATTTGGATTGGCATAAACTATTAAGTTCCTCAAGGAATGATAAGTTTGGTGATGCGACGGCAGACTGAGGGGGAATGATGTCACTATAGGAACAGTCGGTGAACAATCGGTCTGGTGCTATTGTTACGGGTTGTAGGACTGTAGACGGTGTTGTCTTAATTAGGTATTGAACCATCGTCCCCTTGGCCAGGTCCCTAGGCCCAGTAGATGTTTTCGGGGCCCCCTTACAAGACATGTTGTGAGTAGCAGCAGTCACCTGCTTGGACTTGAACAATTTTGCACATGATGTCTTACCTATTTTGAATGCACGGCCAGGGGAGGTGGCCCGTCCCGGCCTCCTCTGGCCTATGATGGCCTTAGCTGGTCCCGCCTTGTCCCGGCCTTAACCCGGCACTCCCGCGACGCGGGACTACTGAGGGACTTTGTAGCGCCTCCTGGCGCGGAAGTGCTATCCCGCGGCTTTCTGCCGCAAGACAGGCTGGGGATTGTAGTCTCCCCCGCACAGCGCGATGTCAGGGGCTGCGGCGGCGGGGGGAGACAGCTGGCAGGGTCCCGCTGAAGAAAAAGGTATGTGCTCCCAGCCACACAGGGCTTCTGTGGTCTGATTTTACGTGGCCGCCCATATTTATTGATGAATTGCAAGCCTACTTTGTAAATATTAGTCTGTTTGCGTTTTCTTGCACTTGCATATGAGTTAGTCTGTCCACCATTTCTTTTATGAATGCAGAGAGGGCGTGCACACTTTTTTGTATTGTCCCACTTTTATTTTCACTATAAATGTTCCTAAGTTTCAGAGCGCGTTATGTGAACAAGCTCCCTAGTGGAGTGAAACGCGTCGTCTTTGTACTGAATAAATCGTCATCCTGCAACTCACATGAGGAGTGATTCTTATTTGTTCTATGTTCGCTACATTGAGACAGACTTTTGGAGGTCCAGACCTGTTTGGTTCCGCCGACTATTGACGGAACAGGAGTGTTTTTTCATATATATTTATATATATATTACCTACTGGCGTGTCGCCAGTAGGTATATATAGTTAGGATTTTTTCCCTATGGGATTTTTGAAAATTCTATGTTTAATAACTTTGGCGTTTGTGGACGGAATCGGCTGAAATTTTCAGGAAAATGGCACATTTTGTTTCTGAGCAGCCCCTGAAAATTTGGGGGGGTTTCCTCAAGGGGGGGCCGAGAAAAAAGGGGGGTCCCAAAACGCGTTTTCCCCATGTTAATTTCCATAGGGCGGTTGGCCTCACTTTTAGCTCGAACGGCTGAATGGATTTGCACGAAACTTGGCAAAATTGTAGGGACTGTTAGCCCGATGTGCCTTTGCTAGGTCTCAATATATGTGCTCCAGTGGATTTTGAGACATTAACGTTCAAAACAAGATATATATCTGTAACAGCGCTCCGGGCTGCGCTCCGGTCCGCTTACTTTTCGCGAAACAGAACTTTGCGATGCGAAGCTGATTGGCTCCCCGGTGTCTGTCAACATTCTAAACAGTCCGGAGCGGCCGCCATCTTATCTCTCGGTAGGATCGAGAGAGAAGAAGAGGTGAAAAACGAAGGGGGAATTTAATGAAAGGGGCAAGGTATACCCCTCTTGACCCCCTAGGAATGTTGTTGGGGTTATTAAAGGGTCCCGTGGGGAAAATAAAAAAAAATTATTTTTCACGGTAGAAGCGCTTCCCGGGCCGCGAACTGGGCCGCAAACTGGTAGCGAAACGGGAATTCGCCATTTTGTGCTTCGTTTTAATTAAATTACTAGGTATAAGGGGGTGCGGGAGACGTATCTTAATCCCTTATGTTTTCTGAGGGTGGCTGAGGAGGCTCATATATGTTGATATATGTCTTCCAGCGGCTGTGCGTGCGCCATCTTGTCTCTCGGTAGGATCGAGAGAGAAGAAGAGGTGAAAAACGAAGGGGGAATTTAATGAAAGGGGGCAAGGTATTCCCCTCTTGACCCCCTAGGAATGATGTTGGGGTTATTAAAGGGTCCCGTGGGGAAAAAAAAAATGATTTTTCACGGTAGAAGCGCTTCCCGGGCCGCAAACTGGTAGGGAAACGGGAATTCGCCATTTTGTGTTTTGTTTTAATTAAATTACTAGGTATAAGGGGGTGCGGGAGACGTATCCTGATCCCTTATGTTTTCTGAGGGTGGCTGAGGAGGCTCATATATGTTGATACATGTCTTCCAGCGGCTGTGCGTGAGCTTTTTTTTTTTTTTTGCTGCGTGACGTCTGTTAACGTTCGATTCAATGGAAATCAGGAAGTGTTGACCGCCAATTTGTCAGTGCGATAAAATATTTTGTTAGAAATGAATCCTTATTGATAAACATTGTCTGCGCCATCTTGCCTTTTTTCCAATGCCACAATTTTGTCCGGCACGGCAGCCATTTTAGATGCCAAGCCGGTCCCAGGCTATCACCTAGCCCTGCGGATGTAGTTTATGGCCCCAGCTGTAGAGAATCCAGACATGCCAACCCTCCCGATTCAGGCGTGAGACTACTGATTTCAGTGCTAGTCTCCCGCCTCCCGATTTCTGCAAGCAAAAACTTGGGGGCATATTACCAACAACTAGCGATAATTTTTGTCTCTAACTTGTTTAGAGACAAAAATTATCGCCGCACATCGGCGATTTTTATCGCAGATAAACCTTGCTATTAGCAAGGTTTATCGCAAATGCGATAAAAAACGGCCGCAATGCATGAATATCGCTGAAAAGTCAGTGATATTCATGCATTATCGAGCAAATGCTCTTAGCCATGTTATCCACCTCCCATTGGATAACATGGCTAAGAACTGCTCAGGGCAGGTGTTAGCTTTTGGAGATATTCGCGCTTAGCGCGAATATCTCCAAAAGTTGGTAATAGGAGATAGCGATGTTAGGGACTGTTTCCAGTCGCTAACATCTTGGCACGCCCACTTTGCATGTCATTAGTGATAAATATCACTGACATGCAAAGCGGGGCCCAAGATGGTCGCTATCTCCTTTTAGCTGTCACTAACTGGTGTTAGCGACAGCTTGGTAATAGGGAGATAATTTTATCTCCGCTTTCTTGGCTTTTAAAGCCAAAAAAGCGGAGATAAACCCCCTTGATAATATGCCCCACGATTCCTCGGGGGTTTCAGGTGACAGGGCTTGGTATTGTGTTGCGTGGTAATTCTTCCAGGAAACGTCAGAGGGTCGATGCAGGGGTTCTAGAAGGGGTGATAAACCATTTAAGCCTCATGAACAAGCACATGGTCTTTTAAAGATCTGTGAAGTACTCGGGGCGGCGGTGTGTGTGTGTCCTCTTTCAGGAGCGGGCGGGGGGGGGGGGGGCACTGCCAGCAACTTGCCAGGCCAGGCAGTTTTCAACACTTGCATCACCCTTTCTCTGCCTGCTATTGCGCTCCATGCTTCGGAAAGGTAAGAAAAAGAACGTGCATTTGAGTTTGAAATGTCCGATCCTGTAGCAGTACACTTGCAAAGCCCACACATGACAATAACCCGATTCAAGGCCCCATTCACCCGATTTTTTAAAAATATATAGCACTCCAACAAAGTAGGATTATAAAACTTTATTAACTTTTAAATATAACGAACGCAACAAAAACTGTAAATACATTTAAACATTTTTTGACAAAAAAAAGCAACAATGGTCAGAAGCTGTCTTTTGTGCGAATAGTCCCAAGGCAGCACAACGTGCTGAGTTATGGACGGCACCCAGGTGATGTCACCTGGGTGCCGCACTGGTTTTTGGTTTCCTACAATGCAGCTCAGAAAAACAGCGTGGGGCATCCCGGGTGGAGCGGGGGGAGGCCTCGTCAGTAGCGGTCTGTTGTGCGAATAGTCCCAAGGCAGCAGAACGCGCTGAGATGTGGATGGCACCCAGGTGATGTCCAGTAAACTGCCGCACTGGTTTTGGTATCCTACAATGCTGCTCCGAAAATTGGCGTGGGGCGGCCCGGGGGGGGTCGTGGGGGAGGCGGCGTGAACGGGCCTCCCCAGGTGGCGGCCATCCAGCTGAGTTGCGCCCGCTCTTGCGGCTACAGCGTCTCGCTCACCATGTAGTTGACTTCCGCCCACTCTTGCAGTGCAGCGATAGGCGGCTGCCACAGGACTCTTAAAATGGCGGACGGCTCTTCGGTTTTGGGCCTGGTCCACTAAAATGGCCCTGGGACACCTTGGAACTCGGACGCTTGCCTGCTAGGGCTTGGGCTCCATTCTCGAAAGCGTCCCCTCAGCCGTGAAGATTCTACAAAAGTCTTGGGGGCCCTCGACTCCTGCAGGCTTCCGGTGGGGAGCGGCTGCCATGATTGCTCGCGGAATGACCACGACGGAGCCACGAGATGGTGGTGCTCTCATGCTGACGCCAGAAACAAGGTGGGGCTTTCATCGTTTGGGAAAAAAAATGTTCTAAACCAATGAAAAGTGTTATTTTTAGGTCATATGACCAAGCCTTCCATCTTTAGGAAACCAAAAGTAAAATGAACCAATGAAAAGTTTTATAAACAAGTCACATGACCTGTTATGCGGCATAGGGCTACAAAAAGCGTAGAAAATCCGTTGGCACGTGAGGCGGCGTCAGTAGCGGACCGATGTGCGAATAGGCCGAAGGCAGCACAACGCGCCGAGATCCGGATGGCACCGAGTTAGTGTCCAGCAAGTTGCTGCACTGGTGTGGCTATCCTACAATGCTGCGCCGAAAGTCGGCGTGGGGCGCCCCATTGGCCTGTGAGGTCGCGTCAGTCCGTGGGGGCTGTGCATCTCCCCCAAGATGGAGGCTCCTCGGCTGCAGTGGAGCGCCCTTTAGCGTTTCACTCGCCGTCCAACTGAGTTGCGTCCGCACTTGCGGCTACAGTAGGCCGAAGGCAGCACAACGCGCCGAGATCCGGATGGCACCGAGGTGGTGTCCAGCAAGTTGCCGCACTGGTGTGGCCATCCTACAATGCTGCGCCGAAAGACGGCGTGTCCAGCTGAGTTGCGGTCACTCTTGCGGTACAGTGACTCGAACGCGCAGAGATCCGGATGGCACCGAGGTGGTGTCCAGCAAATTGCCGCACTGGTGTGGCCATCCTACAATGCTGCGCCGAAAGACGGCGTGTCCAGCTGAGTTTCTCCCGCTCTTGCGGTACAGTGACTCGAACGCGCCGAGATCCGGATGGCACCGAGGTGGTGTCCAGCAAGTTGCCGCACTGGTGTGGCCATCCTACAATGCTGCGCCGAAAGTCGGCGTGGGGTGCCCCGTTGGCTTATGAGGTGATGTCAGTAGTGGACCGATGTGTGAATAGGTCGGAACCAGCACAAGGCGCCAAGATCCGAATGGCAAGTCCTGGATGTTGAGTGCCATAGTTGAGAGTTCTGAGCAGTGCTTGTAAGACTGTCTGAAGCTTATTTGCACCTGCTGCAGCTTCACTATTGCCCTGGTGTGGCCAAAGATCGCACATGACATAGGCGGCCGGCTCCCGAGGTCCGGCGGAACTTTTTTCCTTTTCCTTTTTGCTTCTTGTCCCACAATCCGTTTCAACTGAAGACACGACCAGGTCCCTGAATGTGTGCAGGGGGACGTTATTGATTGAATCAAAATGGCGGCTTCACACAAAGCTGACTCAAGCGTTGCTGTTGATGCTATACAGACAAAAATTGGTTTTCAGTTTGTACATTCTTCAGGATTTTTTTTTCCATCCAAGGCTGATTGAGAGTTTGTAGAAAAATGGCTTCAGATTTTCCACATACTACTCTTCAACATTCTTCCTAAATGTAACAATGTGAGACTCACTAGGAGAACGGCTGTTTATCTTTCCTTTCAAAATGCTGCCAACAATATTTTCTGAATGGAAGACACCATCTTGTAGCATAAAGGGCCGAAATGGGTTCTGGTCTGGCCGATGGTTGGTGGAGACATTTTGACTATATCTTGGACCTGCCCGGCCTCGCCCAAAATGGCGCCGGTATAAATGGGACTCGTAACTCCTTGTTGTGTACTGGTTGAACAACTTTGATATCACGAGATATGAATGCAGTTTTGATGCTCATGGCGGGCGGGGACGAGAATTGATTGAATATTTTGACATCCCTATTGATATTAAGTTCTGATGTGTTATTGATTACTGTAGTATTGAAAGTTCGAATTAACGTCACCCATGGTACTTGCCCGCAAATGTATATCTAGATGATTTTTTTGTAAGTGGCCCTGTCGTAATTTAATTACAAAATGTACGTCCACCGATTCCGCAACTGTTAGACACCTTAGTTCTTGCAACCTAATGGCCCGCTCGTTACGTTCCTCTATAATGTAAATGTCTCCTCATCATATACGATTTCAGTTTGCTCCGTGGCCGGCCCACGTGGTTATAGGCCCGTATTTGTATACTGACATTTTCACAATAAAGGTTTTTAAAACAAAACATGGTAGTAGTATTTACATTGGTAAAGTTTTTACTTTTAGTCACTGTTTTCGAATCAGTAAAAGGCAAGTGAAATAAAGCAGTCCAATTACATGACGGATAAAAGGTATAATACGTAGGAACGCAGTAAAGATAAATGGTCAAGGGCAGTTGTGTTTTCCACTCCTGCAACATAAAGTGATCGATAAGAATCTGATTATCAGGCGTATCGGCGACTAAGACAGCAGGCCGAGTCTCTTTTACTCAACGGCTCCGTCATGGAACGAAGAAACGCTCTTTTTCTCGAAAAAGGAATATATTTTACTTGCAGGACAGTTGTAAATTTTCCGGGAAAGTACATTAGCCTGGAATATTATAACATATATGTTTTAAAAAAAAAAAGTTTGAAATCAATAAAAAGCGTATTTTTTAGGTCATATGACCAAGCTTTTCATTATTAAAATAACAAAAGTAAAATGAACCAATAAAAAGTTTTATTAACAAGTCACATGACCTGTTATGCTTATGTTACGCGCTGCGCGCCGCGCCCCGGATCACTTCCGGGTGCGCTAACGCGGCGTGTCATATAACGCATTACGCGACAACGTAGGTCAAGAATATAGTCAAAATGTCTCCACCAACCAGCGTTCGGAACACAACCCCTTTCAGCAGTCCAAAAAGTTCTGTTAAATGACAACAGAGGGGACAGGCAACAAGAACCATCAGTCAAAGAGGGGAGGGCAAGTTCTTCTCTACCGGGTCATGTTGGGGCTATACCGGAACTGATCGAATTGGTAGTCTACAGTGTTTCTGGATGTTTCAGACTAAAGCTGGCGTCAGCATGAGAGCACTACCATCTCGTAGGTCCGTCGTGGCCATTCCACGAGCAAACATGGCAGCCGCTCCCCACCAGAAGCCTGCGGGAGTCGGGGTCCCCCAAGACTTTTGTAGAATCTTCACGGCTGAGGGGACGCTTTCGAGAATGGGACCCAAGCCCTATCAGGGAAGCGTCCGAGTTCCAAGGTGTCCCAGGGCCATTTTAGTGGACCACGCCCAAATCTGAAGAGCCGGCCGCCATTTTGAGAGTCCTGTGGCAGTCGCTTATCGTTGCATCGCAAGAGCGGGAGCAACTCAACTACATGGTGAGCGAGACGCTGTAGTCGCAAGAGCGGGCGGTAAACAGCTGAATGGCGGAAGAGGCACAGTGTAGCAAAAGCGGGCGGAATGGCAACTAAAACGGTAAAGGGGCGCCCCACTACAGCGTGTCTTCAGGTCAAACGGATTGTGGGACAAGGTCCAGAATAGAAGAGTCATCAAAAGGCAAAAAGTTCCGCCGGACCCCGGGAGCCGTCCACCTATGTCGGGGGCGATCTCAGGCTAAACCGGTGCTATAAGACTTGGGGAGGGGGTCGGAGCCAAGCGTCTTCTCCGAGTCCGTGCCATCACACCGCCCCTCGGGGGCCTCCGTCAAGCGGTTTAGGGAGGTACCATATCACATTGTTTTCAAATGCAGTCAGGTCCACAAACGACCCTCACTTACTTTGAGAATAGTGAAGCTGCAGTAGGTGGAAATAAGCTTCAGACAGTGTTACAAGCGCTGCTCAGAACTCTGAACTATGGCACCCAACATCCAGAACTTATGCCATTTGAGAATGGCAGTGACATCGAAGCAACTCAGGGACCAAAACCATTAACGTACTTTCACGTATGAAAATCTTACTTGGGGAGGGGGCAGGAGCGAACCGCCCCCTCCCAGTCCGCGCCACCACACCGTATGTTGAAAATCTGAAGCCATCGTACTACAAACTCAACCAACCTTGGATGGAAAAATCTAGAAAAATGTACAAACTGAAAACCAGTTTTGGTCTGCATAGCATCAGTAGCAACGCTTGCTATCAGAGTGCATGAGTTTCATGCTCGATCGATTGAGCTAGCCGGATCGGGCAATAAAAAGTATAAAATAGTTATGTAAATAGTTATTTAATAAAATGTTTTACCCTGTTTCTTTGCTGGTGTGTTGTATATATTTTTAATATTTGCATAGGGTTTGTCGTTATTTTGGGCGGGGTGGGTGACGGAGCCGAGCTGTCTTGCAGCCCTCATGGTGTGGAGCTCAGTTCATCTCACTATTTTCGTATTTCTCATGAAGGGTTGTTCCTAATATTTCTATTTTAGCGAGGTCAAAAAGAGATCCAATTAGTGGCCTACTGATTTTGCTCGATTAATTCTATTTTTTTACACGATTTTTCACGATTTTTCACTATCTGCAAAGATTAAACAGAGTATTGCGACTTTGTGCTTGTTTGTAAATAGAGAATGAACCAAAGAGAATCAATTGTAAAACAGTAAATGCTTGGATAACAATCAATCAAATGGAGAGACAAGCAGGCACGACGGATTACAACGGGGGTAAAGGCCTGCGTTAACTACTCTTCACTATCTGCAAAGAGAAAGTACTACTAAGAGAAAAGAGGGGGGGGGGCAGCGTTCAAAGCACATCAGCGTGCATAAACACGAAAAAGTTTTTACCTATCACGTACTTGACATTTGACAGCTTTTGATATTTGCTATTAAAAAACCATTGAAATTCACAGAAAAAACCATAGGTTTTAGGCCATATATAGTTAGGAATTTGCATTTACAAAACCTTGAAAATTCACTGAAAAAACCATTGGTTATAGACCATATATAGTTAGGGATTAGCCTTTTCAAAACCTTATTTTACTCACACAAAACCATTGAAATTTCATATATAGTTAGTTGCACTAACTATATATCGCGCACCCGCAATCCACTGCTGATGATGTCACATATTACATCATTCATGACATGGTTAGTGACATCACTGATGACATCACTGATGACATCTCAAATGACATCACTGATGACATCTCAAATGACATCACTGATGACATCTCAAATGACATCACTGATAAAATCACTGATAACATCTCATTTGACATGACTGATCACATCACTGATGATATCATTCATGTGATAATACCATGAACCTCTTCAGACTCTAATATAACCTTAGATACAATCAGTGTAAACAGACAGTCACAGACTGTCACTCATCCATGGAGTTACTCACACACCTAGTCAGTTATGCAAAAAATCAATCACACCTCCATTTTCTCAATTATACAGTTATACACACCTTACTTATTCAAACATATACTAACACATATTTACTCTCTTATACAATCCCTGATACATGTTCACAATGATCCATACAGCCACTCACACCTTCACTGGCTCTTATGCACAGTTATTTATATATGTCAACTCTCACATGTACTGTGTTTTACATATGTACTTACTTTGACATGTAGCACTGAGATATCCATTCACTCACCAATACACTCATGCACACAGTCAACCACCCATACAGCTGTTTCCACATGCACTTTTGAAACCATACATCTAGTGAATCAACTGCTCACACATCTATGCACAGAGTCATACACCTCCCAGCCACCCACACACACACTCAGTCTCCCATACAAATACTTGGGCAACCAATCAATAACCCATATAGTTACTCATATAGCTACTTATCAACACATGCAACAGTTTACAGAACAACAGACATAATGATGCACAAATTAAGACAGTTTAGTCACTAACCCATGCACTCAGTGAGACACATTTAATCACTCACTCATACAGTCAGTCATGCACCTACTAAATCCTTCATCCAGACACTTATACATCCACTCATTCTTCAGTATGTAAGACATATTTTAACTTTACAGAAACATACAGTCACTGGATGTTGTCATCAGTGATGTCATCAGTGATGTCATTTGAGATGTCATCAGTGATGTCATCAGTGATGTCACTAACCATGTCATGAATGATGTAATATGTGACATCATCAGCAGTGGATTGCGGGTGCGCGATATATAGTTAGTGCAACTAACTATATATGAAATTTCAATGGTTTTGTGTGAGTAAAATAAGGTTTTGAAAAGGCTAATCCCTAACTATATATGGTCTATAACCAATGGTTTTTTCAGTGAATATATATATATATATATATATTGACTCACTTTGGTTTTTAATGATATTTTACTCTCATCAATCACAACACCCACTTGGGGTTGATTTGAGGTACGGACTGCTAAGACCAGAATACTGTGCGGCACCGGCCCGAGATGGAGGGAGATCTTGCCGTGATGGGCGTGGCTTCTCCTAAATAAATGGCAGTTGTTCTGAACCACGCTGTGTTTGGTGTTTTTGAAAGGCTCTGAAAGAAGGATTTGCATCCGAAACGCATCAGCCTATGAAGCCAATCTTAATGTCAGCACGAGAGCTGTTGCATGTTTCTGACCTCATTGCATGAGGAAACATGATTATGTGGGCACTCTCCTAGGGGGCAATCTTTGTTGGTATATATATATATATACTCACTCAAAAAAACATAGGTTTCAGAGACGATATAGTTAGTTGAACATTTGACTCATATAAAACCAGAGAAATCCGCCTGTTATAGTTAGTTGAGCTAACTATACCTTGCATGCCCACAATGCACTGCTGATGATGTTGCATATTATATCACTCATGACATGGTCAGTGACATCACTGATGAGTCAAATGCTCATCTAACTATAACATCCCTGAAACCTATGTTTTTTTTAGTAAATTTCTACGGTTTTTTAAATACTAATTCCTAACTATAACGTGCCTAAAACTTTTGTTTTTTTCTGTGAATTTCTAAGGTTTTTTAAATGTTAATTTCATATTTTAATCTTTCTAAAATTTATATTTTTACTGCAAAATTTTTAAATATTTTGCAACTCTATTATACTTATTTTTTTTAAACTTTAAACATTATGTAATGTTTTATATCTTCCCCAAAAAATATGTTTTTTTTTTGTTTTTTGGAGAAAATGCCATTCCCTCGTTTTTTTTTTGCTCTGAAAAGTTTATCTAAATAACTTTAAACAGTATATGAGAGTGAGCGATAATCTAAAATATTTCAAACATTTATATATTTCTAACTGTAATACACTTACATTATGATAAGTATATTTTGTCCTTGTGCGCTCGGTGTGCGATCGCCATGTAACCTTAAAAAAAACATTTGATTGCTTCATAACATTTCCCATTGTAACAGTTGGGTGACCCCACCCATTTTACTAATTCTCTCTACAGCGTTTAATGAGAGACACCTCTTATGCTTAGACCGCTTTTTTGAAAAGATTTTATGCTGTGTACACATATCTTCTACTACACACAACATTCAACAATCATCTTGATCAATATTCATGGTCTATACATTAGCCTTCCACGTGTGATTGCCATGCATCTCAAACGTTCCATTAAAAAACAAATATGTGTTACACCATGCCTGTGGTGTGTGTGTGTGCACATTATTGTGCTCCCTTTCGGCCTGGGTATTCGTGGCTCTAAGAAGTATCAGGAGCCAAGGGCAGAGTGCACATCCTAGATCACATGTGACAAATAGTAAACAGCAATGTGTAGATTTATTTTGCTGTACGCTCTGTTGTCAGGCTTTACCAACATACTAATGTATTACATGTGAGATTTTCAGATTCACATTTGACATGTATTCCTTGACCTTAATGAATGTTATCAATGTGTATGACATAGCCTCACTGCTCATCCTCCCTCCATCTGAGCACATTCACATGTGTACACTTTGCGATTAGCAACACTTTCAATGATACCGCACACCATTGACATGCGTGTCTGCGCATATCCACAACCTTGACAACGACATGTAATGTTCACCATTCAATCTTTTCAAACACCATCTCATTAACGATAGTTTACCCCCTACCGACACATGCTACACTAATGTAAACTGCACACTCTGCGATTAAAAACTACAAAAGAAACACACATAAGTACACTTCCTGGCCAGACAGGAACTTAACAACGCCCAGGTCCCCAGAATAATTATTCACTTCTCTACGCTGGCCTGTGTGCCCAAGTCCAGCACACTTTGCGTATGTAAAAATAGGATAACCATGACAACGCACGTCCCTCTTCTTTCCACACTGCCTCAGGTGACATGGCCGCATCCACCGCGCATATCATAATGCGCATTAAAAAGAAAGGAATCCTTGAGGTGTACACCATCCTGACAATCAATTCGGGCTCTAAATTGTGAGCCCTACTGCCCGTCGTCTACAAAAGAGATCCATGAGGTGTACACCACTCTGCAATCATCACTCCACCTGAATTGTGAGCACTGCTGCCCATAGTGTTTGCTCAAACAACAATGACAGCAGGTAAGCAGGGCGGCCTGACTGCACAGGGCCTCCAATTGAGTGCGGTGCAGCGGGACGGTGGGGTGCATCACCTGGCTGCCAGGTGCGAACAAACGATGTTGCCATGCGTAATGATGTGATCTCTGACCTGATTCAATTTCATCTGTGTCTCATTTTAAAGACCTTCTGGACCATACTGTAGACCTGAACCAGCAGGCAGCGCTGCCCTACAGACACCTCTTGAGCGCGGTGCTGCGGGAGGGGTGGGATGCATCAACCTGAGTGCGCATGTGCGAATAAGCAATTTTGCTGTGTGTAATGATGTGATCTCTGACCTCATTCAGTCACATCTCTTTCTCATTTTAAGGACCTGCTGTACCATACTGTAGACCTGAGCCAGCGGGCAGGGCTGCCCTACAGACACCTGTTGAGCGCGATGCTGCAGGAGGGGTGGGGTGCATTACCCTGATTCAGAATCACTAGACCACACGGAGGTCTGACTGACCCTCTCCCTAGTAATCCGGAGGAAAATTACCCTCCTTTCTTGTAATCCGTGCACATGAGGTGACAGAGGGGACCCGAGGCGTGAAAGTACCCGACATCCTGGAGCCCTCGCTGGCATCGGGGAGGCAAATGGCACCTCATGGGGACTTCCAGGGAAGTTTGGCCATCTGGTCGCCCCATTGGAAAGCATTGCGTGCGACCAGATGGCCGAGCGGTACCGTGCGACCAGATGGCCGGGATCGAAAGTGCTTCACACCCCGAGCCTTGGTGGTAGGGCTCCTGCCTGCCTGTGTGTGTCCGCGGACGGGAAAGACCGTCCGCCATCGTAATGTACTCCAGGCTTAACGGGTCACCCGTAACATAGCCAGGCCGCTGGGGCCGATTATGATGGAGGACGGGAAAGACCGTCCGCGGCGGACGGGAAAGACCGTCCGCCATCGTAATACACCCCATAGTGTCCAGGCTCACGGACTCTTCATGAACATCAGGCTCAGTAATCGCTTCTTTATTTTTTGTTTTATCATTATTCTGTTGTCTCTTAATAGGATCAAACTTCCGCGAAAAAGTAAAAATCTGGCCATTTTCATAATCTTCTAGATCACGTTTAAATTTGCTGACCTTTCTTATTTTAATTTTTTCTTCATGTTTTTTTATGCGTTCTTGCATCTCGGCTTTAAATTTGGTAATTTGATTAGTTATAGATAAATTATCGACTTTCTCTATGATGGCTTCTATTTCTTTTAAAATTTCTAGTCGGTCAATGAGTGCATACTTTATCAGTATTTTAACCAGGTTCATGAAAGCCTCTAAATTACTTTCCCCCCACTCGTGTAACATATTGGGGTTGGGCTTGTCAAAACTCAGCGGCAAGAGGATCCGCAGCCCCCTCGGTACCCTGCCGACTTCAGCATACTTAGTGAGTGAACGATGTTCCCACCACTTAGTTATTTCAAGTTTACGTTTCTTTTCCAATTACTTTAATAATGCAATGGCGTCAGGCTCCTTGCTGCTTCCCCCACTAGCAGTAGGTTCCACATTCTTGGAGGTTCCCGGTCGGCTATCAAACATTTCTTTAGCCGCTAGCTCTCTCTCCCTCATTTCTGCGACAGACATTTCGCGGGTCGCTTTGAAAATTACAAATGCCGTGCTGACAAGTCGTAAGCTTTTTTCATGCACCACGTTGCCACTGTAAACTACTTCTCCTCTCCTGCACAACTCCTGTATTAAAGTCACTCACCGGTATACAACACTTTCCCACAGATCAGCCGACCTGGATACTCGCGAAGCTAATGCCGGTTGTTTCTGGATACTTCTTCACGGGATGTAGGGGGCAGCCGTTGACAATCCACCACGGATCCCTGTACAGCTCCGGTCAAACACAGCCGCCAGCTTTTGAGGAGGAGCGCTGGAGACGAAGTTGACCGCCCTTCGTAATTAAATTCCGAACACTCAAACCACTTCCAATTGCCGCACTGCGGCTTCGGCGAGGAAAGAGACGCAGACCTCGTAGTTTTCTGGGCAGTTCTTTTCTTTATTCAAGCAAACCCACACACAACGCGTTTCGAGCTGGAAAGCCCTTGATCACGTGTATCACAGTGAAACCACCATCTACCATTTAAAAGTGCAAGCAACCACACTCCCTGCAGGACATCACAGGTCACATGTTGGTATGTATAGAAAACAGACTGCAATATATAACAATCCTCATAGCTTTTGGGGGAAACGCTGACACAGTTTGATAAAACCACGTGTCTCTGAAAATACTTTAAAAATATATAAATGTAAGCATACTGTTTTTGCAGTTGTTGTAAAAATTATCACATTTTTAAAACAATATTCACTGCCATTTTGAATCTAAAAATTCACTTGTATATATATATATTCCTCTTCGATGATCCCTCTTATGGACGCTAATTGAGGCGCAAACTGGCAGATATATGTTTTTAGGAAATGTATTTGCCATAAACAAAATAAACAACCGACAAACGCATTTCGGCTACACGCCTTTGTCAATGTCGGTGGGTCCACATTTGTATTAATTTTTAAACAAAATCAATAAAGTTCATCGACATGGAAAGGGGGATGCAGTTCATTTTGATCATGTAAAGCAAGGAGGAATTCTCAATGTCACATGATTACACTCCTCTTGGCGGCATTCTTGTAACGTATTATTGTCTCATACGTTTCAATTTCATTTGTTATTCATGACCCTTATATAAAACAAAAACAAAAAAATATATATATATAAACACACACACACACACATATGTATGTGTATACGTGTATATATATATATATATATATATATATATATATATATATTACCTACTGGCAGTCGCCAGTAGGTATATATAGTTAGGATTTTTTCTCTATGGAACTTTTGAAAATTCTATTTCTAATAACTTTGGCGTTTGTGGACGGAATCGGCTGAAATTTTCAGGAAAATGGCACATTTTGTTTCGTCAAGGGGGGGCCGAGAAAAAAGGGGGGTCCCAAAACGCGTTTTTCCCATTCATTTTTCCATAGGGCGTTTGGCCTCACTTTTAGCTCGAACGGCTGAATGGATTTACACTAAACTTGGCAAAATTGTAGGGACTGTTAGCCCGATGTGCCTTTGCTGGGTCTCAATATATGTGCTCCAGTGGATTTTGAGAAATTAACGTTTAAAAAAACATATATCTGTGACAGCGTCCCGGATAGCGCTCCAGATCGCGCACTTTTTGCGTAACGGAGCTTTTCGAAGCGAAGCTGATTGGCTCTCCGGTGTCTGTCAACATTCTAAACAGTCCGGTGCGGCCGCCATCTTGTCTCTCGGTAGGATCGAGAGACAAGAGGAGGAGAAAAACAAAGGGGGAATTTAATGAAAGGGGGCAAGGTAGACCCCTCTTGACCCCCTAGGAATGATGTTGGGGTTATTAAAGGGTCCCGTGGGGCAAATAAAAAAAATTTGATTTTTCGCGGTAGAAGCGCTTCCCGGTTCGCGACCCGGGTCGCAAACTGGTAGCGAAACGGGAATTCGCCATTTTGTGTTTCGATTTAATTAAATTACAAGATGGAGGAAAAACAATGTGAGAAATGGGTATAAGGGGGTATGGGAGTCGTATCCTGACCCCCTATGTTTTCTGAGGGTGGTTGAGGAGGCTCATATATGTTGATACTTGTCTTCCAGCGGCTGCGCGTGAGCGTTTTTTTTTTTTTGTTGCTGCGTGACTTCTGTTAACGTTTGATTCTAAGGAAATCAGGAAGTGTTGACCGCCATTTTGACACTGCGAGTAAATATATTGTTAAAAATAATTGTTATAAATTAATCCGTATTGATAAACATTGTCTGCGCCATCTTGCTTTTTTTCCAATGCCACACTTTTGTCGTGCACGGCAGCCATTTTAGATGCCTTGACCAGACCCACTCTGTGCACGCCGCCGATCGTGACGTCTGTTAACGTTGGATTCGAAGGAAATCAGGAAGTGTTGACCGCCATTTTGTCAGTGCGAGTAAATATATAGTTAAAAATAATTGTTATAAATTAATCCGTATTGATAAACATTGTCTGCGCCATCTTGATTTTTTTCCAATGCCACACTTTTGTCGTGCACGGCAGCCATTTTAGATGCCTTGACCAGACCCACTCTCTGCACGCCGCCGATCCTCAGCATGGCTCCCCACCCTCGCAAGCATCTCCCCCATGCACTGGTCACCCACGCTCTCTCTCTCATGCATGGGCCATAAACCTCCTCCCATATGCGCTGCTCTTCCCTGAGAATCACACCCCGTGCTGAGGAAAATTCAGCCCAGATTACAACCGATGCCCAGGCTGCTGGCACAAGACGCCACTTAGTTCCCATCTTGAACGGTTACCAAATAAAGAGACGGGCGCTGGAAGCAGGAACACAAGAACAGAGTTTTATTTCTTATGAGGAGAGCCTGTCATTTCAAAACATACATACATACACACAAACTCGGGCGGGGGGGAGACAGTACATGTATTATATACAAAAATCCAAGACAAAACATAGAACAGTTGCTGGCCAAAAAGATCTCTTCCTGCATGCTGCGCATCCTTAGCATCCTACTTAATTCATCTGGGGGCTGAGCTCTTTTTACCTTTTTCTTCTCTCTTATCGTCGGCTGCCTTCGCTGGTGGCTTTGGTTGCAAATACTTACACCTTTGCCAATTGGTCGGGAACTAACCTGATCGGGCTAATACTCAGGGGGGATCTTCGAATCATTTTTAGCGAATGGGTTTCCAGGCTGAGGCAACAGTATGTGTCAGTCGGGAGAACAATGGGGCAGCTTTGAGTTTCATGTCTATGAGGGTGCGAGAAGGAGGTGGTAAATCTTAAACATTGGCAACATTCCTAGTCCTCCAGACGGAGGGTACTTGGGTAAACCTCACCTCGGACTATTCCTTAAACTTTCCCTATTTAGTTAAACATAGGAATTTATTCATTGGTGCACGTCATTCTTGGTTGTATTATTCGGGGTGCCAAGCGAAGTCATATTTTGTCATCCTGTAATAACTCGTCAAGTTTCTGCTTCAGGCTGCCCTCCCAAGCGCTGGGTTCAGAGAGAGACATAGTCATTGTTTGCTCGTCGTGTATAGGCACCATATTCAAACCCTTTTTCTCATCCCATCGGCCGTTAAGTCACCATTTTTCCGTACTATAATCGACGTTCCGAAGTGACCTGCAGAAAAGAGGGAAAAAGAAGGGGCGGGGGCAGCGTTTAAAACACATCAGAGCGCATAAACCCGAAAAGGCTTTTACTTACTACATACTCGGCCTATCTCCACGGGATGCAGTATCTACCATCTCGGCGTTTAAGCCCAGGGGGGACCGGTAATGTGGGAGAGATAATTATCGGAGGCCTGTGGATAGCATAGGTCGCCCAAGTGTGGCATTACGGATCGTGTGCAGGGGAGGGTCAAAACAAAGGGCAGTCGGTGTAAAGTGGGGGCGAGCTCGTGCTCTCCTTTGAGGAAGAGAGATAACCTACAGTGGTACGGGGTCGTTTTCGTTCGTACTAGGGGGGCCAGGTGACATTCCTTCGGGGTGGCTTAGGGGCATTTAAAACAACTTCCCTGATACAGGTAGCATATAAAGTAGAGGCTAAATACCAGGATCTTTATCAATTGCTTTATGCTGTACAAAAATGAAAAACACATACAACAAACCTGGACCATTCATATTTGCAATGTTTCTGCGTACTATACTTTTTAACCCTTAACTAATCGAGCTGCTTCATTTCACCTGCTTTTTTTTTTTTTTTTTTTATCGGAAACAGTGGCCATTTATTCGAAACTTACCAATCTACGTGTTACAACTACGTTTGCTTTTTCAAAAACCTTTAATAAAAATGTTGGTGCACAAATACGGGCCTACAACCCCGTGGGCCCCCACGGAGCAGGCTGGAACTGTAAATGGGGGGGGGTATTTATTTGTGGAAAACATAACAGAGTCAGTGGTCGTTGATTTCATAGTAAAAAGTGCGACAAGTGCAACAAAATCATATCGATAATTCATTGTGAGCAAGTACCAAAAGTGTCGACAATTCGAACCTTCAATAATAAATACAGTAATCAATGATGCATTAGAACTTAATATCAATTCATTGTCCGAACGTGTAATCAGTACCCGTCCCATGTCAATTCATTGTTCGAACGTATAATCAATACCCATCCGGATCAATTCATTGTCCGAACATATAATCAGTCTTATCCCATATCAATTCATGTGCTAAAAACTGCATACATATCTCATGATATCAAGGCTGAGCAATCGGGGCACAACAAGGAGTTGAGAGTTTCATTTGTACCGGCGCCATTTTGGGTGAGGTCAGGAAGGTCCAAGTATAGTCAAAATGTCTCCACCAACTCGTGGTTGGACCGGGACCTCTTTCGGCAGTCAAAAAGTTTTCATTGAAGGGTAGCAGAGGGGACTGGCGACATGAACCATCAGTCAAAGTGGGGTGGGAGGCAACAATCTCTCCTACCGGGTCATACTGGTGTCCCACCGGAACTGATCAAGTTGGTAGTCTTGCAGGATTTTGGTCATTTCAAGACTGAGGCCGGCGCCGGCATGAGCGCACCGACGCCCCTCGGCTACGTCGTGGTCGTTCCGTGGGTGATCATGGCAGTCATTCCCCATCGGGGGTCGGGGGCCCCCGTGGCTCTTATAGAATCTTCAAAGTTGAGGAGAACATTTCTGGACGCAGGAAACTAGAAGCGTCGTTGCACCGCAACAGTGGACGAGACCCCCGCTGGGTGAGCGGAGCATCATTGCCTCGCAATAGTGGACGAGACCTTTTGTTGGGTGAGTGGAGCGTTAGGGGTGCAGCTGAGGGGCCCCCATCTGGGGGGGTGGGAGAGGCTCTTTCGCGCCGCCTCTCCCTCCCAGCGCACCCCACGCCGACACCTGGCGTTGATATCCGTGATGTCCGGACCAGGCGATAGGAGGGGGGGGGGGTCGGAGGCAGAGGCAAGACATCCCCCCCCCGTGGCCTGCAGGGCACCGCTTCAGGACCGAACGGGGAGGCCAGACCAGGAGATAGGAGGGGGGGGGTCGGTGGCATGTGCAAGACATCCCCCCCCCGTTGTCGCAGACATTATTGAAGAAAGAAGAGGGATCCCGTCGGCCTCGGCTCCTCTCCTGGCCCAGGGGGGGGGGGGGTCGGTGGCATGTGCAAGACATCCCCCCCCGTTGTCGCAGACATTATTGAAGAAAGAAGAGGGATCCCGTCAACCTCGGCTCCTCTCCTGGCCCGGGGGGGGGTCGGTGGCATGTGCAAGACATCCCCCCCCCGTTGTCACAGAAATTATTGAAGAAAGAAGAGGGATCCCGTCGGCCTCGGCTCCTCTCCTGGCCCACCTTAGGCGACGACCTCCCCGGCCGACGGCTGCCAGCAGGACTCGCCCTACACGTGCCGAAGGCCTCGTCTTCCGGATGGGCGTAGCCGCGAACCTGTTGCACTTCGGGAGTTTCCGGAATGGGGGTAGGTATCTGCTGATTTCTATCTATTTCATGTTACCGTTATTGGGCGTGGCGGGCGGTGGGACAGACATGCTTGGAGCAGTGGGGGGGTGGCGGAGCCTAGCTACCTCGTGGATGCCGTAACGTCAAGCTTGGCTTCTCTCACCACTTTCATGTTTCTTATTTCTAGCGAAGTCAAAAACTCATCAGTGGCCTACTGATTTTGTTCGATTTCTTTCCCTTCCTTTTGAAGTGTGTTTCATGCTAAAGTTTCTGTTTAACAGGATACAGTGATTACTTCGTATTTTACATATGTCTTCTTTATTAGGGGTACCCTCTGGTTGAGCCAGATGATGTACCTCTAATAAATGGTCCGGGTGGAACTAGTTTATCAATCAGTGGGGAGTAGATGGGCATCACAGATTACAACGGGGGACAAAGGTCCGCATTACCCACCCGTCACTACTTGCAAAGACTAGACAGAATATTTCTATTCCACGTTATTTGCAAACAGAGAATACCTCGAAAGAACTATTCCTTGAACAATAAATGTCCAGCCAATCAATCAATCAGTGGGGAGAAAAACAGGCATGACGGATTACAACGGGGGACAAAAGTCCGCATTACCTATCCTTCACTATCTGCAAAGGGAGACAGAATATTCCTATTCTTCTCTTTTTTTAGACAGGGAATATCTCAAAGAGCAATAATCGATAAAAAATTAGTAGGATTATAACACTTTAATAACTTATAAATATATACATCGCAACAAAAACAGAAAACACCTTAAAACATTTTTTATTAAAACAGAAGCAACAATGACAACTAACAGTAGTGATATCCTGGGCGGGTGATGGAACTGGGATTGTTAATGGAAAAACATCTACAGAGAAAGCTATTGGTGAATTATACTTCTCCGGAAATTTAAAACTCACAAATGTTTCATTTGTGTAATCGTTTCATAAACATGTACATTAAAAAACTAAATACGCTCCACTGTTTTAGAAAATCTTTACAACTTGCTAGATCACCCTTTAAAGTTACAACTACGAAAACCTACTTACTTAAGCTGTTGAATTCGGCTTCAAATGTAAAGCATAAGTTCAAGCTAGCATATCATATGTCTAAAAGGTTTAACATAATTGATATGCAAATTTAAATACTACCCTTTCTTAATGGTGACACCTTATCTCTCCAATATCCCACAATTTCCATGAGCAAAGCAAAAGAAATTCTGAGGCCCTGAAGAAATAAGGCTTACTGTGGGGTTCAACTCAATCTGGTGTTTGGGAGATTCCATGTTTTAGGGTGATATTCTGTGACAGGGTGCAGGCACCAGAAGAACTTTAGCCTAGTTCATCACATTGGAGAATGAGGGTCTGGGAAAATATCTAATCTGGTGAAGAACCATTCCTTCTTTAAACCCTATGGTGACCAACTATAGTTTATTCTCTATTTCGTTCCCTTGCCATAACAAAATAAAAGTCTTGGGTTATTTATGGAAGGGAATACTTTTTGTTTCTTCCAATTTTTAAAAGAAAAGAGGAGGGGGGGGGCAGCGTTCAAAGCACATCAGCGTGCATAAATACGAAAATGTTTTTACCTACCACGTACTTGACATTTTACAGCTTTTCATATTTGCTATTAAAAAACCATTGAAATTCACTGAAAAAACCATAGGTTATAGACTATATATAGTTAGGGATTAGCATTTACAAAACCTTAATTTACTTGCACAAAACCATAGAAATTCGCATATATAGTTAGTTGCAATAACTATATATCGCGCACCCGCAATCCACTGCTGATGATGTCACATATTACATCATTCATGACATGGTCAGTGACATCACTGATGACATCACTGATGACATCTTAAATGACATCACTGATGACATCTCAAATGACATCTCAAATGGCATCACTGATGACATCACTGATGACATCTCATTTGACATTACTGATCACATCACTGATAATATTATTCATGTGATAATACGATGAACCTCTTCAGACTCTAATATAACCTTAGATACAATCAGTGTAAACGGACACTCACAGACTGTCACTCATCCATGGAGTTACTCACACACCTAGTCAGTCATGCAAAGAATCAATCACACCTCCATTTCCTCAACTATACAGTTATACACACCTTACTAATTCAAACATATTCTAACACATATTTACTCTCTTATACAATCTCTCTTACAAGTTCACAATGATTCATAAAGCCACTCTCACATTCACTGGCTCTTATGCTCAGTTATTTATATATGTCAACTCTCACATGTACTGTGTTTTACATATGTACTCACTTTGACATGTAGCACTGAGAAATCCAATCACTCACCAATACACTCATGGAGACAGTCAACCGCCCATACAGCTGTTTCAACATGCACTTTTGAACCCATACATCTAGTGAATCAACTGCTCACACATCTATGCACAGAGTCACACACCTCCCAGCCACTCCCACACACACACTCACTCTCCCATACAAATACTTGGGCAACCAATCAATAACCCATATAGCCACTCATATAGCTACTGATCAACACATGCAGCAGCTTACACAACAACAGACATACTGATGCACACATTCAGACAGTTTAGTCACTAACCCAAGCACTCAGTGAGACACATTTAATCACTCACTCATACAGTCAGTCACGCACCTACTAAATCCTTCATCCAGACACTTATACATCCACTCATTCTTCAATTTGTAAGACATATTTTAACTTTACAGAAACAGACAGTCACTGGGTGTTGTCATCAGTGATGTCATCAGTGATGTCACTGACCATGTCATGAATGATGTAATATGTGACATCATCAGCAGTGGATTGCGGGTGCGCGATATATAGTTATTGCAACTAACTATATATGCGAATTTCTATGGTTTTGTGCGAGTAAATTAAGGTTTTGTAAATGCTAATCCCTAACTATATATAGTCTATAACCTATGTTTTTTTTTTCAGTGAATATATATCTATATATATATATATCTATATATATATATATATATATATATATATATATATATATATATATATGTATATATATGTATATATATAATTATCCTACTGCCGATCCCCAGTGGGTAATTCTAGTTAGGACCTAGTTTCCATTGGAAAAGTATTTTGACTTGCTTATAACTTTGGCACATTTGACAAATCTTCACAAAAATGTTCCCAAAAAGTGGCCCTCTTTGTCCAGTTCTGCATGGAAAGTTTCCGGTGATACATGAAGTAGGGACAGAGAAAAAGGGGGGGGGAGAAAAACTGCATTTCCCATGCAATTTCTCATAGGGATTTTGAACACTACAACTCTTACTACTGGACGGAATGACACCAAATTTGACAAGAGGTTGCTCTTGGTCCAGAAAGCTCCATTTTAGTGATTTGGCGTAAATCCGTTAAGTAGTTGCAGTGTCATTAAAGGAAAAACAAATTTGTATATCTACGGACGTGGACCCTCTGCGGATCACCGGCGGTGGATCCACAAAGTCACCCGCCACCAGCAATGCCGTGATTGGCTGACAATAGCCTCAACAGGAGTGTGCGGTCACCATTTTAAGTATCAGGTAACAGTACCGGGGACTTAAAATGTTTCTGGAAAATGTTTAAAGGGGTCAGGGTAGGGGTACTCTGATTCCATGGGTGTGTTAGCGAAGTGTTAGAGGGACCTATGTTAGGTACAAAGTGAGTTATTTTGGGGGGTTCCACTTCAGCCACTTACACAGCCACTCACCCATACAGCAAATACACAGCCACTCATTTATCCATATTACCACTCACACAGCCATTTACACACCCACTCACACACAGCCGCTCACACCCCTATCTAGTCTGTGACACACTTGCTCACACACCCACACAGCCAGTCAAACACCTACTCACTCACCCGGTCTCACACTCACTCAGTGATCCATACCGCCACTCACCTCCCCAGTTAGACACCAATACATCTTATACATCTACTCACAAAACATCAAAACCACTGACACACCTACTCACAAACCTACACAGCCACTCCCACACTGTCTTAGATACCCATGTAGCCAGTTATATGTCTACTATATTAAATGTGTTGTTGTTGTACATAAATGGTTTAGGTAGAGGAAAACCCTTTGCTATTATGTGTTGAATGTGTGCTTTTGGTTTGGGATCCACAATCCTCAAAACACTAATCCGTGACCCGTAATCTGCACTATGGTCATTTTTGAGGAAAGGAGGAGAAACACAGAGGAGAAAGTTTAAGTAGAATGAGGCCGTTTTGGAGATGAAAGGGAGTTAAAATGGAGGACGGCAAGTGGAATATAAAATAACATATTTGATTGGATGGTAGTGATGTGCATCAAACTAAAAGTAGGCAGTGATTTGGAGAAAAAAAAACTAAATCTGTGTTTTTGGGAAAAAATAATAAATAGGGATATGCTTGAAATTGCAACCAGTCAAGCACACCTACTGTAGTTTAATTTGAAGCTAGTATGCTGCGTACAGTAAGTATTGTTTACTATTGACCTAGTGGTAGGTAGAGAGGGCTGCTAACATGGTAACCATGGCTAAAAGAATATGGGGAAGTAGAAAATAAATGCCTGCACTGTGAAAATCAAAAACAGTGAAGTGTTTGACTTTTAATTGAGTAAAACATAATGCAAACTATTAATAGCAGCTTGTTAAATGCTTCTACAGGTTTCCATGTGATCCTGTGGGTCCACCTCAAGATTGCACTGGGGACTAAGCTAAAACAATTAAATCGGGCTTCTTCCAAGAAACATGGAAAGGATTAAAAAAATACTAACCATTTAGAAGTGGTATAACAAAAATAAAAGATGAAAGGAAGCCTGTGATTTGTTACCTACAGGAGTATAAGTAAGAGCACAGGGTGAAGGGTAGCCATTTTAGCTGTTTTTGTACCATAGCTCTGACCAGAGATTTTGAATGAAAATATGTTTGCAGCAAAAAGATTTTACAGGTATGTTAATTAGGTTGTAGTATAAAACAAGCATATTTAGATAAAGACATTGAGAGTGCATGCAAGATGAAAAAAATGTGTCGCTTCTAGGCACTATGCTAGAGTGCAAAATAGAAGGTAGCTTAGATGAGAATATTAACTAAAAGTTGAGTAGGAAAAGAGAAAGAGGAACTGGTATACTTAAAATATTGTACTTTTATTGAGCCAGGATTAATAAATGTGTTTGCAGTTGGATGTGGGTGTTTACTTATAGTAAGTAGTTTTATACTATGTAATTTGTACCCGCTGACACAGTCAGGCAGGCACTTACACATCCAATTACAGTCCTATAAAACCACTTATGTACCCACTACTCATATAGCCAGACAGTGGTGACTAACACACTCAGTTACACACACATATAACCATTCACACACCAATTTACTCACCTATACATACACATACCTAATTATTTACACACTCATATAGGCACTGGCAGACCCACTCACACACCTGTAAAGGCATTCATGTACCCAGCACTCAGACAGTTACACATGCACTTACGCACCTATACACCCAGTCACTCACCCATTCAGCTACTCATATACCTTTTTACAAAACCATACAGCCACTCAGACACCCATTGAGAAAGCAACAGAGGCACTTACATATACATTTACACACGCACACTTCACTTATATATCCAGTAGTAACTAAGCTAGTTGCACATACAGTTACATACCTCAAAATTCACTAACACAGCCAGTAAGCAATCCATACGGTCACTAGAATGCACATTTACAGACCCATGGAGTTACTTGGAGAGACAGTCATATGCTAATACTTACAAATCCAGTGACACACTCACAGAGGGACCGATTCACTTATTTAGATATGTACTCAAGTATCAAAACTCCTAGTCACCGATCCAGACAAGTAGCCTTTAAAAATGTCTTGGGCATGCTACTGAAGAGCCTGTGTGGGCAGTCTTACTGGCATATTGAAATACATTCATAGAAGAGGTTGAGGCAATTTCCTACATCACATAACCTTATAGTGGGAAGAATATTTGAACACTTAAAAGGTGCAATGAACCGAAAGCTCAACCCCTTTCAACTTTCAATGGAAAAGATTTACAACACAAAACAATTCTAATGGTTCGGCACTCTTTCTCAATGGACAGTATTGTTTCTTATTCATAGATATTCAACACCAAACTCATGATATTCAATGAACAATTTCAATAATTCATCTTCTGTGATAAATGTATTTTAAGCAAAATTCTTTATTCTTGTTCACATTCTTCATCTTTTTTTTAATTAATAGCTACAGTAGCCAACACGTTTCGTCCAGATGGATTTCTTCAGGGCTCTGTTACAAAACTGTTCCTATTGGAGTCTTAAACTCATTCATATTCGGTCAAATTCATGAAACAGATTATCCCTTGGGTCCTCTGATAAACATAAGTCCTCACTAGAGACCACCTTGTGTTTGGTGCAAGGATTGTTCTCTTAACTCACTGGTGTATTTTTCATGGTATTTCGGGTTACAAAATTTTGTTTCGCCTTATATCGCAACCCAAAACTCTGGCCCCAGAGCACTCAAACTCCTGAAATGTCACGATAAATACACTAGGGAGTTAAGAAAACATCCTTGCACCAAACACAAGGTGGTCCCTGGTGAGGACAGAGTAGTAAAAGTGTACGGATAGGGAAATGCTAAGAAGCAACTTGCTTCAATCTTCAAAAAACATTATGTGGTAACTAGAAAAAATAAATAAAAACAAACAGCAATGCTTCTTTACAAGAATGCACCCACAGAAGACATTTTTAGAGTGACAAGCATATGGAATTTCGCACAGTGAGTAGCCATATCACTCAGGTCTTTGCGGGCATCTGGTATTGTAATGACTGCAGCTGATGATGATTCTCCCAAGGGTGCTGTAGAGGTGGACTGTCCTTCTGCACCTGCTTTCTTCCACCTCATCCGGTTGTACACTCATTCATGAATTGTTTTTAAGGGCTTCCACATGGAACCTGTCCCGTGTGAATATGGCTTGGCAATGCCCCTGGATAACTGCTTCTTACAAACACTGCACTGCACATATTTATCTCCAACCTTCTTTCCCCCTGAAGGTGTTATACAATACTTCCAGACATCACTTTGTTTCCTTGGAGGTGGTGCATCCTCCTACTCATCCTCAACAAGTTCTGGATATTTATCCTGGACAAAATATGAATTTTCAACCACTCTATGAAAGCAGAGTACCATTGGTTCTCAATCCTCTTTCTACAGAGTTCGCTGGAGTAATAAATGTTTTGGGGTGTCGTTTTATGTGACTATGGGTGGAGTCCTAACGTACCCAATCAAAAGGCAAGGTTTGGGTGTGTTAGCAGGTGATATCTTGAATTCATTCCTTAGATTTGCGGGTTTGCGAAACTGGTAAAATGAGTAGCTTTCTTTTAAAACAGATATAGGGGGCCATGTATACATTTGCAAATATGTTCACACTGATGTTATTAATGAAAATAGAGGAAGGCACATGCGTGAAATAATCTTGAACATTTTCTGTCAATCCGAGGATCTGACTTCGCGGATTCATTCCAATATTGTGATCGGAATTAAAAAACATACAGTACTTGTGGTCCCGTCTGTTTTCAAACCTATGGAGGTACCACAGTACCAAAAAATAATAAGTGTTCAATTACATTAAGTATGTATGCCTTTTTACCTTTAAAAACATATATACGTAGCATACTTAGTATTAAAAATAAAACCTATAAATTAACTAAAAAAACAAACCATTACATGAAAATAATACTTTAGAAATAGAATTTGAAAAACCTTTTAAATTCACTGAAAAAAACACAAAGGTTACAGGGACGTTATAGTTAGGCTCAGATTTCCCTCATACAGAACCATTGAAATTTAGCAGTTATAGTTACCTGAGCTACCTGTACCTTACACCCCCGCAATGCACGGTTTAGGACCTCATATGTTACATCACTCATGACATGGTCAGTGACATAACTGATAATGGATCGTGTCCCAAATGGGGAAGCTTGGTCAGAACACAAGACCTTAAATTGAGGTGGGTAATGAACTGCAAGATACATTTAATTTTGTGCTCATAATCTCACTATGCAATGAAATATGCAATGAAAGTGATGGATTATAATTTTGGATATTATGAGCAACTTTGCGATCAACCAGGTTCGACTAGTGACACAAATGAATTGTAATGTCTTTCGTTGATAACAAATAGTCACATGACACAATTTAAATGGATTAACAATGGTGTTGCATGTATGTGAGTAGGGCCAATGTAATTGCCAAAGGGCGTCACAGCAGATCATTGCGTGATGAAATAAAAATCTTTGACAAAAGGATATTGGTGTCTGCTCCTGGTCCGTAAGGATTGTATCAGAGAGACTGGAAGTTGATATATACCGTAGGCAAGGTTTACACTTACCTGCAAAAATACTTACATTTTCATTGTAAAGACATGCGTGGGAAAGGCATATCTTTTGTAAAGGTTTGCATGGTAAAGACTCATACATACACTCTGAAGACTGTGTGGTAAAAGCATGTGTGGTTCCAACTGCGTTTTAAATACTGTTTGCTCATTCGTATGACCAACCATTTGCATGATCTAACGTATCCCCTCCCCCACTAATGATCTCACGTAAATCTTATTAACCTAATCTGCCACAAAAATACCGGAGTAAATAATCCTTGCAGTAAACAATAACCACTGGATTAATCCCTAACCTTGGGTTTTGGAATATTTATTTACATTAAAGCACTTCAGTGCCTTGTCAGGGGCGGAAGTGCTAGATGAATCCAATTACAATACAATTAAAAGTTATCGTGTTTTCTATTATTACCAGGTTTTCGTCTTTTCGTTTTTATTGACAGCATTTTTAGAAGCAGGGTTAAACTGGCAAATAAACAGTGTCTTCATCATATTAAAGTGGCGGAATATGCCATTCTTGTGAAATGTTTATTATTCTCCTTACATGTTTTTATGCTAACGTTTTCAACATATTACTCCATTATCCTGTACTTCTTACCTCTGCTGAAGGATTTCTGCAGGATGGAATCTCGTAAATTTGTGCAACTCATGAAGATTTGCTTTCCTGCTGTGTCTTGCAGCTAGCTATTAGCAATGGCAGCAATTAAGTCAGCCACACCTGGTACTGGAATTTAACATGGATTTTTCTTGGGCATTGTCCAGCGCCACATTTTCCGGTCATTGACAGGCTCCTATTGTAAAGGACCTGTTTTTTCTCCATTGTAAAAAATGCTAATGGCGCAACTAGACCTGAATTTTTTGGAGGGGGGGGGACACTCGAAGCCAGTTCTGGCCCTAGCACTGGTCACACACGGTGCAACAGTCTTTTTGGCACCCCCTCCCCCAGTTCCTCCTTCTCCATGAATTCCCTCACTACCACTCACCAACAATGCACCTCATCTCCAATATAGCACCTTTCTGACAAACATGTCATTTTTTTTTATAGCGCTACTGATAGTTTACTCACACTCAGTTCTGTGATCTGCATGCTACACGTTCTTTGTAGCAAGCACATTAACCCTCTGCACTGTGCGGGTGGCAGGAGTGCCCATGTGAGTGCACGGTGAGCGATGCGACAATGTGAGAGTAGGGTAAGAGGAGTGACTGCAGGGTGAGTGAGGTGACCATATAAATTTGGGTGCAGATGTAAGTGTAGAGTGGGACGAATGAATGCATTGTTAGTGATGGACTTGTTTGAGTGAGATTGCAGATTGAGTAATGGGGGAACAGGTGAGAGAAGTGTTGCATGAGTGCAGGGTGAGTAGTGTGCTTGTGTGACTGCAGGGTGAGGTACAGGGTAAACAGCACAAGTGCATTGTGAGTGCACGTGAGTGCTGAGTGATCACTTTGCAGGCTGAGAGGGGGAATGTCGTGAGTGCATGGTGATCAGTCTGAGTGCATTGTGATAGCTGTGAGTGCAGGGTGAGCGTGAAATTGACGGGCGAGACTGAGGAGTGAGTTGTCTGAGTGACGGGGGGATTCCTAGACACTTAAAGAAACTCAGCATGTTATTGACGGTGGCGTAGGGTTTCAAATATAAGTTAAACTATTGCTATTATGGCATTAATCAGGGATTGAGGGTGGAGGAAATAAAGAATGTGCTGATCCTGCAACAAATTTCCATTCTAATGATTAGGGTTGTCAGCTCATTATTTTGATGTCTCAAATGGTAAAAAAGTAAACAGTCACCTAAAGCTATAATTACAGCACTTATCTGTGCTAACTTCGAACAGCAAATATAAATTGAACACACTTTTGTGTTCTAGAGATGCCCGATGGATCCATAACTGATAATTAAAGGGGAAAAGATAGAAAAAGTTACATTACAAATGAATACATACTTGTTTTTATTCATAACCCTATTTAGTGTCAAGACGAGGTCTTTGCAGGCTCTTTTAACAACACATGGCTGGCATTTTTCTTTTGGCCACCCTGCTTTATATTTCTTTTCATAAAATGCATTCTCGCACTATTGCAGTACATGTAAAAAAGGGAATAGGCAGAGTGAGGGCCCAGGGCTGTGGTTCCCAAAGTGTGCGCCCCGGCACCCTGGTGCGCCGTGAAGGGAAGCCAGGGGCGCCGCGCAGGATGTGGGTCTGAGAAAAAAATATAATTATCCTCAAAATGCAGTGAAACTGCGAGCTGCCAACTTTGGAGCTGGGGAACTGGGTTCAACCCTCGACGTCCGCTCAGATTCCTGTGTCATTCTGGGCAAATCACTTAGTCTCCCAGAGCCTACCAAAACAGAATAAATGAATGTATCCTTGTGTAACGTGACTGGTGCTCTTCGGGTCGAGTTTGCGGTATATAAATCTGCAACAAAACCAATAATAAAAAAAATCCAGCCGACCAAAACACAGAAAAAGAGCAAAACTTTTCAACTGTCAAATGACATTCACGAACGTTCCTATTATGACGGTTTTTTTCAAATTCCTGTGCAACGTTGTACCAAGTCCATTATCAGGCAGAAAAATTACATTATTGAATAGATATATTTTGGATTCTTTAAATGGTGAAATCATTTAATGATTGGGAGATTGGGATTCGTGCGCTGCTTAATAAACCTGTGGCGGTATCCCAGTGTTCTCTCTGGGAGCACAGATACGCATAAAATGACTGTCTTTAATCTCCATCCAAAGCTTGCTTCTGAGGACCTTCCCCAACCTTCCCCCGCCCCTTCTCATTTTGGTTAGCGGGTCACTGCTACAGTCTCGTCTCGTTTTACTTTTACTCTTCCGGCCCCTCGTAATTATATTTGGCCTAGTTTGCCCATTCATTCGCTCAGAAAGTATGAGAGTTTCCTGGTCAGGCGTCATATTTGTTGACTGCATTGCCTGTGCTGAGGAGTCTTGAGAGTTATTTTGCGATGGAGTTAATTCAATTTCATGAATAAGGGCAGACTCTGCCCTCAAAAGAAAGGTGTCAAGTGTCCCTGCAACTCCCTGGCCGCTCTGATCCTTGGCAATTTTGCGTCTACTCATTTTCGCACCCTTAACCCCTTCGCTGCTGGCCCGTTTCCGCTGCTGTGCGGTAAACAAACGAACAGGGCGGGGCCGTGACGAACCCCAGCCGTCATCAGCACACGAGCACCGCAGAGCGTGACGGCTGGGGTTCGTCACCAGCATGCAAGGGGTTAAATGGCTGTAGGTCTAACAGTGGACTCAAACATTAACTTTGAAATGATGCTCCCTTGGCCCAGGTCAGGATACAGTTGTTAAGGCTGCTGGTTTGGAGGACAAGCACCGACGAATAAGAGGCCAGCCCTCGGGATCCGGTGAGGGGGGGCGGCGGCCAAGCCACAGAGAGGCTTCGGAGCCTCCGTCCTCACTCATCTATGCGCTGAAAGAACGCCAAGATCACACACTCGAGGAGTGCGCTGCTGGGAGGAGGAAGAGTGCACTGAAAGGGTGCCAAGATCACACACTGGAGGAGTGCGCTGCTGGGAGGAGGAAGAGAGTGCACTGAAAGGGTGCCAAGAGCACACACTCGAGGAGTGTGCTGCTGGGAGGAGGAAGAGACTGCACTGAAAGGGTGCCAAGAGCACACACTCTAGGAGTGTGCTGCTGGGAGGAGGAAGAGAGTGCACTGAAAGGGGGCCAAGAGCACACACTCAAGGAGTGTGCTGCTGGGAGGAGGACGAGAGTGCACTGAAAGGGTGCCAAGAGCACACACTCAAGGAGTGTGCTGCTGGGAGGAGGGAGAGAGTGCGTCTACGCGCCTCATGGCTCTTGGGTGCAGTGGCTACAGTCCAGCCAGGAAGAGTGTGGGGCCGTGGATACACACTATGTGTGGACACACTGGAGGCCCGATTAAAGAAGGTGAACTTGCACTTCTGTGTGGCTTTACTACTTTTCAGCATTCACAGGGGTTCACTTCATCCTCTTTCAAGCGGGTACAGTCAGTGACTGCACCCACCCGCAAGGGGATGTCTGGGGAGTCCATAGGATCGCCTTTATCCCCCGCAGAAGCAGGCAGGGTCAGAGGCCTGGTGGAGAGCGTTGGGTGGGTGGGTGCAGGGTCAGAGGCCTGGTGGAGAGCGTTGGGTGGGTGGGTGCGGGGTCAGGGGCCTGGTGGAGAGCATTGGGTGGGTGGGTGCAGGGTCAGGTCCTGGTGGAGAGCATTGGTTGGGTGGGTGCAGTTTGCAAGGCAGAGGGGAGAAGGGTGCATGGTAGAGAGGAGAAGGGTGCAAGGTAGAGAAGGGTGCAAGGTAGAGAAGGATGCAAGGCGGAGGGGAGAAGGGTGCATGGTAGAGAGAAGGGTGCAAGGTAGAGAAGGGTGCAAGGCGGAGGTGGAGTAGGGTAGAAGGCGGAGGGGAGAAGGGTGCAAGGTGGAGGGCAGAAGGGTGCAAGGCAGAGAAAAGAAGGGTGCAAGGCAGTGGGGACAATGGTGCAAGGCAGAGGGGAGAAGGGTGCAAGGTAGAGAAGAGTGCAAGGCGGAGGGGAGAAGTGTGCACGGCAGAGGGGAGATGGGTGCAACGGTGAGAGGGAGAAGGGTGCAAGACAGAGGGGATGAAGGTGCAAGGCAGAGGGCAGAAGGGTGCAAGGCAGAGAAAAGAAGGGTGCAAGGCAGTGGGGACAATGGTGCAAGGCAGAGGGGAGAAGGGTGCAAGGCAGAGGGGAGAAGGGTGCAAGGCAGAGGGGAGAAGGGTGCAAGGCAGAGGGCAGAAGGGTGCAAGGCAGGGGGCAGAAGGGTGCAAGGTAGAAAAGGGTGCAAGGCAGAGGTGGAGTAGGGTACAAGGGGGTGGGGGAGAAGGGTGCAAGGTGGAAGGGTAGAAGGGTGTAAGGCAGAGGGGAAAAGGGTGCAAGGGGAATGGTGATGAAGGTAAAAATGTGCCCCCTCCCGAAAACATTCTGCGGATGCCCATGATCAGAGCCCACCTCACGTAAACTTCTTGTAACGCCACAGAGCCCCTTGAGCCTTTCTCTAGCCTGGTTACTTTTAGTGGGAGTGCTTTATACTACTCTATGATGGTGTTGTATGCATTGAGATGTACTTTATAAGATCTTTGTGATTGCAAATAAAGTTTTATGATAGTGATGGCTACTCTCTGAATCCTTCATCATGTCTTGGCTTGATTCTTCATGTAGACCAGTGGTTCCCAAAGGGTGCGCCGCTGCACCCCGGTGCGCGGGGAAAAAAATGGTGGGGAGCCACGGCCAACTGCCAATTAGGTCAAGGGAACCACGGGTCCAAAAAGTTTGGGATCCACTGGCCCAGGGGGTACTGGAATCAGGGGTGAAAACTAAGGTTCAGTAACCAGTTTACAAATGTATGTAAATATGAAAATGGTCCTTAAAGACCTGTGAAAAATTAAAAGATCAGACTCCAGCCAGGACCCAGCCGAGCCCACAGCAGCTCGAGCTGCAGTAGCCCTGGCTGAGACATATGACCGGGAGGGGGAGAAGTGCGGGGGAGAAGTGCAAGGGGGGGGGGCTGAAGCCCTTTTAGCCCTATAGGCGTTGTGCGCCTGCTAATGGCCTTCCCATGTTTTTAGATCCTTGATGTCAGATCATTCATTTCTGAAATAGATGGTTAATCCAAGTATTGTTATTTACGGTGTTCCCCACTGTCAGAGTGTGAACATCTCTGCTTCCTCGCCCAATTCTAAATACAACTGTCTCTAGGTTTTTTTTTTGTTTTTCTTTTCTTTAACACAGTTCATGTGATATCCGTCGTGCATTCTCATTTCTCTGTCGTGCGTCACCAGTTTTGTTTTGAGGCACTGACCTCTGATGTTGCCAGGGGCGGATTGGCAAGGCGGGCATTCGGGAATGGGCCGAAGGGCCGGTGCCTCAGTGCCCTCTGTGGGCCGTTTTTTTCTCCCCTGTCCCAGTCCACAGAGAGTGGACTAGGAAAGGGGAGAAAAAAAACCGGCCCACAGAGTGCACGGAGACAGAGAAAATGAAAGCAGCCTCGATGTGCGGCCGGACAGCGATTGTCAGCTGTGGCCTCTCCTTCACCCCTGCCCTGCCAAGCAATCAAGCTGAGGCTGGGCTGGGGAGGGGTGATTGTTTGCAAGAATCGGCCTCCCTGGGGGCCAGGTGTTTCTCAGGCCTTTGAGCCATTTTCACCTCGGCCCCCCTGGGGCCCATGCAGCCCAGAAACGGTGTTAGTCTTAGCACCTCGCCCACAGCCCTTCACATTCAGGGCATAGTGGGCGAGGAAGAATGGGTCTTGCTGTGGGGGCCAGGTGATGTTTGGAATTTTTTTATTTATTTATTTATTTATGCGATTTTATATAGCGCAGACTTTACCCGAAGGTGTCGGAGCGCTTCACACTAGGAACAGCAATAAAACATGAGGAGAAAATTATAAGTGGACAAATTACAAAAGCAAACGTTAAGTTACATGAATCAAAAGTGACAATAGTGAGCAACCAAAATACATGAGGTAGCAATCGGTACATTACAGGAGGAAAAAGAGATATGTGTGCAGGTTACAAAAGCGTACAAAATACAAGTAGAGGTAAAATACTGCAATAAATGGCAGACACTCCAGCACAAGAACAAACGTTACGTAGGCAATGGTGGCACTTGTGCAAGTATCTAAAGCAAACAAAAGTGAGAGGTAGCATACAGTTTGATACCAGAGAAAAGTGACGTGTGCAAGTTACAAAAGGGTACCATACACAGGTACAAGGGTAATACTACAGTAAATAGTAAATACTCAAACTGCCAGAACACACTGGGAAGGCACTTCCCATGCACCAGCTTCACCTCAGCCTCCCCCCTGGCTACCTGGCTACCTTGGATGACCCAGAAAGCTGTGTTTTGTGCTCCCCTGCCAGGACATTTTCCCGAGGCCTGGAGGGCTGATTAATTTACTAATTGCAGGGGCCTTACCTGTTTATGTGCTCCTTAGCTGAAGATCTGGGGAGGGCTAAGTAGGTTAGTAATAGCAGGGGCTTTGCTACTTTTCAGGTGCTCCTGTACTGGAGGGCTGGAATAATTTTGTGACAGAAAGGGGCCTTGCTACTTTTTTTAGTTGCTCAGCATGTAGGCCATTGGCACCTTTGCCCTGTGTCCTGTGCAAGAACAGTATTCTCCCACTTTCATTCCTTGTCTGTGCAAATGGTGTTTCATGAAAGGGCACGCCCCTTGAATGTGGGCCACGCCCCGTAATATGGGCCACGCCTCTTAAATGTGGGCCACTTTTCGTCAGTGCCCGGGCCGAATTGTGATCCCAATCCGACCCTGGATGTTGCTGTAGTGTTCTTGTATGCGTACTTTTATTTTCTCTTTCATTCTTTTTTGTGTTAGTTACTACAGATTATAATGTTTTTGCTTACTCTCAGTTGTAAATTGTGTGACTTTTCTGGACCACAAATGGTTCCGGCGAAGACACTAGATTTTTGTGATGATAGTGTGTTTGCGAACACCACGCGTAGTAGATGCTTGAATGGGAGGCATGTACTGCAGATTTATCAGCATCACCGGTTCTTGGTGTTCATTGGTCTCATGTAGACTGAAATGTCGTTTTGCTCTCGTGAAAGCAAAGAGGTGTTTTAACCGCTTGATTTCTAAGGATCTGCCAACAGCGGGTGGAAATATTTTGAATTTCGTTGGCGAATGGAGTAAAAAATAATGATGCCGGCCATCCTAACTTGTAAAGTTCTTTCTGCCCTCACTGATCGAGCCTTGTAATGATTGTTGTGGGCTCTCCTCCTGACCTTTTAAATATTTTGGCACGGCACGTCAGTGTTTCAGCTAATACATCAAACTGCTTGTGCTACACACTATTCTGTGTGGTACCTGGAATAAGCCCACTCATTGTATTTGTTTGACCTCTGGATGTCCACTATTACCTCTATGGTGTCTTTGAGGATTGCCCTTGTAAAGTACTAACACAAGGCTTACCAATAATTGAGTGTCAGAAATGAAAGGCATGTGATTCAGCAGATTTAAGACGGCTATGTGTCCTTTAGAAAAGTCAGCGGCAGATTTACAATTACTGGCGCATCCCTGCAAATTAGCAGGGATGCACCAGTAATTGTGCGCCGCAGCTCCGCCACCCATGATGCGCCGCATTTACAATGCGGCGCACCATGGGGCAAAAACGGCACAGATGCTTCACGCATCTGTGCCGTAAAGGCGGCGCATTGCTGGAGTTGCGTCGCAAGTGCGATGCAGCTCCAGCAATGCTCTGCTGGGGCCTATTCTTCCAATGCTGCGTCAAGCCTTACGCTTGCTTCAAGCAGGCGCAGGGTTTTGATGCAGCATTGGCCTAAAAGTGGCTGAGTGAAAACTTGTAGATTTCACTCAGCCACTTTTAGGAGGCGTTCCTGCACAGGAACGCCCCCCGCACCAGAACGCCTCCTTATGGTGCAGGGCTTTACAACGTGACGCATCTCCCAGATGCGTCACGTTGTATATACCCCGCACCATGGAGCATCTTTTGCGCCGCCGCTGCATCACAAAAGGGACGCAACTGCGGCGTAAAAGAGGCGCAAGGGGCTTGTAAATCTGCCCCTAAGTATCTGTTCCGCCACTGGTCAAAATTAAAGTTTGCATACCAAAAAAAGGTTATCTGAGTCTAAAGACAAAATTAGCGAGCACTATATATTTAGGCAGAACAAAAAGTGGTATCACATGAACGGTTTCAGAGCAAATAAAACCTATAAGTCAATTGCATTGACTGTATTCCACTAGCCAAACATTAGTGTTGTTATAACTCCCCTCTTATACCATAGAAAAGAAAACACCACATAGAATTCTCTTTTTTAAGTCATTGGCATAGGCAGTACATTCCCATTTTGTACAATATCTCAAATATATATGCCTTGAATAACCACCTTTTTACAAAGCGACAGTTTAACAATAAATATCTGGCACACGTAACGACCATCACCTTGTTTCGCGATGTAATGGACAATGCAGATTTTGAAACGACAAACTTAATCAAAGCTATTGTTTTTGCCAATATATTTTAGCCATGCTGTACATGAGTGTGGTTGCTGTCCAGCATGGCTAAAAGTGAGTGGTGTTACGGAGAGGTTTGAGAAATAGAGTGGAGTGTTATGCAGTTGGGTAGAGAATTGTGGAGTGGTATGGCATGGAGTGGTGTAGATTTGAGCAGAGTGGAGTGGAGTGGAGTGGAGTGGAGTGCTGTGAGTGTCGTGGAGGGAGTAGAATGGAAGTACATAGAGTGTCGTACAGTTGAGTGGCATAGAACGTCTGAGCGGAGTAGAGTGTCATAGAGTGGAGTGGCACGGAGTGTTGTGGAGTGGTATAGAGCAGAGTGGAGAGGCACAGAGGGTGTTGCATAGAGTGGAGTAGAGTGTTGTAGAGCAGAGTGGCATAGATTGTAGTAGAGTGGGGTGGGGTGGGGTAGAGTGAAGTGGCTTAAAGTGGTGTGAAGCGGAGCGGCATGGAGTGGAGTAATGTATCATAGAACAGAGTGGAGTAAAGTGGCATGGAGTGGAGTAGAGGGAGTTGCATAGAGAGTTGTAGAGTGGAGTAGTGTCATAGAGTGGAGTAGACTTGTAGGGTGGAGTGGCATAGAGTGGAGGGGAGTAGAGTGTCAGAGTGGAGTATGGTTTAATGGAGTAGAGTGTCACAGAGTGGAGTGTCACAGAGTGGAGTGTCACAGAGTGGAGTGTCACAGAGTGGAGTGTCACAGAGTGGAGTGTCAGAGTGGAGTGTCCGAGTGGAGTGTCAGAGTGGAGTGTCAGAGTGGAGTGTCAGAGTGGAGTGTCAGAGTAGAGTGTCATAAAGTAGAGTGTCATAAAGTAGAGTGTCATATAGTAGAGTGTCATAGAAAGGAGTATCATAGAGTGCAGTAGAATGGCCTAGAGTGAAGTGATGTAAAGTGCAGTGGTGCAGGGTAGACTGGCGTAGAGTGCATTGGTTTTGAGTAAAGTGGAGTATAGTGAATTGGCATAGAGTGCAGTGACATAGGGTAGAGTGGTGCAGAGTAAAGTGGAGTGGCGCAGCATAGATTGCAGTGGCGTAGAGTGCAATGTCGTAGAGTGAAGTGGAGCTAGTTGGAGTGGAACAGATTGGAGTAGAGTACAGTGGCATAGAGTAGATTGTTTCAGAGAAGAGTGAAGTGGTGCAGGGTAAAGTGGAGTGGTGCCCTTGTGGGAATCCAAAGATCACTGTAGTAGGATCATTGGGCTGTCACAGGATGAAGGGCCTTCATTTTGAACATACTTACCGGGGTGATTTGTTGAACCAGCTCACAAATGAATTCGACTTAATCCCTGCCATGTCTCTGGTGGATGATTGTATGCTTCAATTGGTACCTACATATAAAGGCTACATGGGGGGATATTTTATTGATCATATCCTTCTCTCTAGTGGTCTCTGTACATCTATATTAGGTTTTAAAATTCAGGAGAACCAATACAGTGTCCACAACCCAGTTTGCATTCTATTGGGTGGCAACCTTCTAAAACTAAGGGAAAAAAGGTTAGATGGCGGGGCTCTTAAATGCACAGATGGAAGGCGACGCCTAAAGAGGGCCAAGGTGAACTCGGACCAAATATATGACAAGATTAATAATTCGCGTGTCACCGAGTTATCACTGTGTGTGTCCTCAGTTTCTTCCCCCCAAGATACTCTTCAAGCTTTTGATGGTATTGTATCCAAAGTAGGTGAAATGTTAACTGTACCATCCTCGGGCCCCATTATAGCGACCCCAAGTGGTTTGATCACTCTTGCTCTAAGGCAAGCTGTGAATTAAAGGCGGCCCTGAAGATTAGCCCTAGGGACCCGATACTAATCAGGGCATCACGCCTTTTATATAAAAAGGCTCTGGCTAAGCGGAAGTCAGAAGTGAAAAATGATATCTGGCAAGATCTACTAGACCCCAAAATTCTTGGCAATAGCGAGAAATTCTGGGGTATTATTAACAAACCATTATTTGAGTCTCCGGGGGATACCTCAGTTGGCACTAATATATCAGAAAATGAGGGGGTATCCCATTTTAGCACTATTTTTAACAGTGACATCCCACAGTTAGAATTTATGAGAGGCAATCAAGGAGTAAACGCACCACTTTTTACCATTAGTGAGGTTGAGAAGGGTATCCCGGGATTGTCAAGTAATAAAGCACCAGGCCCTGATGGATTGCCCCCGGACATTTTTAAATCAAGGGTATCTTTGTGGGCGCCTGTTCTTACCGCTGTGTTTAATGCAGCCGCAGAACATGGCTGCCCAAGGTCATGGGGGACCTCCACGATAGTGCCAGTATTTAAAAAAGGGGACCGGAATAGCACCTCCTGTTATAGGCCAATATCTTTAATAGACTCTGTGGTCAAAGTAGTGGGTGGAGTAATTCTGAATAGATTAACAGCCCTGGCGGAAGAGCATGACACAATTTCTCCAATTCAATATGGCTTCCGGCCCGGTCATTCCACAATCGCAAAGTGTCTTAACTTATATATGGTCTTAGGAAAATACACCTTAGCACGCCACGGTACCATCCACATGGCATTCATGGACCTCTCCTCAGCTTTCAATTGTGTTAATCGGGCCAAGCTCTGGGAGGCCATGGGCAACATGGGTGTGGAGCAAAATCTCGTTAACCTGTTGGCGGACCTGCATCAGGTTACCAGGGCTAATGTAAGGTATTCGCAGGACCTTAGGGTGTCCAGGGACTTTGGTGTACACCGGGGAGCCAGGCATGGCTGTATATTGGCACCGTTCCTTTTTAACTTATATATTAACAATTTGGAGGAGTCCTTATTAAATACTGGTGCTGATTACCCTTATGTTAGACGCAAGGGATTACCTGGTTTATTATACGTGGATGACGCTGTCTTGCTGGCTAGGACCGCAAGAGGGCTCCAAACTTCACTTGAAGCTTTTTACAGCTTTATGAAATCCCGTGATTTATCTATTAATGATACAAAATCCTTTGTAATGCAGGTAGGGCAACTTAATATTAAGCCGTTTTCATTCCGGGTTCATGAGGAGAAGATCCCTACTACAAAAACCTCATATTTGGGCATCCTTTTTGATAACCAGCTGAAATGGGACCCTGCAGTTCAGAGGAAAAGGGGGGAGATAACCCGGGCAAATGTGGCCATCTTCAACTTTGCCAGGAAAATGGGCAAACGTCCAATTGCTGCACTGTTAAAGATCTACCAGGCTAAGAGTGTGGCGATAGGCTGTTATGGAAGTGAACTCTGGGGATATGTGGCAGCTAATGACTTGTTGGTGGAAGAAAATAACTTTTTGAAACAGCTGTTGGGGGTCCCGAGGGGAACTTCTAACTTAATAGTGCACGAAGAATCTGGTTCTCCCTTTCTAAGTGATACCATAGCACTACAACCACTAATTTGCTGGATAAAATGCTGGCTAAATAAAGACCTGCCTTTAAATCACCTAATCCTGAGAGAAGCCTTATCCTGGGAAAATATGCTTAAAATCCCGTGGCTAAAGTATTTGAAAGACTGTTTTTTTGGTATGGGGCGTCCAGAGCTCTTTTTAAGGCCAGATTCTATTAGGACTGTTGACGTAGAGTTTGTGAGGAAAACTTTTTCCCTCTCACAATACTTGTCTCGTGAAGAGGTGGAATTAAATAAATATAGTGTCCGGAAATATGTCATTTTGAAAACTACACCACATATGGAACCTTATTTATCCTGGCCGATGTCGGGCTTTGATCGTTATTTGTTAATTAGGTTCCGACTGGACCTCTTCCACCTATTGTTAGCCGTCCTAAAGGGTTGCCACCGAGGCCAAGTGCTACCGCCCTGCGGCTGCGACAATGAGTCTCTGCAGGATCTGATGCACTTTTTATTTATTTGTTCTTTTTATGATTTACCTCGGATGTTTTATCTTAAGCCCATCCTTAAAAAACTGAACTTTACCCAGGTTAGACCTGCACTCTGTTATCTGCAACTGCTAATCACAAAAGCACTTTATTTGTAATTGGCTTTTTAAAATCAGCCCTAAAATTTAAAAATAGCATGGAGGGCTAGTTGCTTGGTACTGCTGTTATCACTTTTCTCGCCTAACTGTGATTGTTATTTTTAAACAGGTGTTTTTAGTTTTTTCATGTTTTATTGTGTATTTTATCAAATGTGCTTTTATGGTTGTTTCTGTTTGAATAACCGAATAAAGTTTTTGACTTGACTTGAGTGGAGTAGTGTCATAGAGTGGTGTAGACTTGTAGAGTGGAGTGGCATAGAGTGGAGTGGAGTAGAGTGTCAGAGTGGAGTATGGTTTAATGGAGTAGAGTGTCACAGAGTGGAGTGTCAGAGTGGAGTGTAAGAGTGGAGTGTCATAAAGTAGAGTGTCATAAAGTAGAGTGTCATAGAGTGCAGTAGAATGGCCTAGAGTGAAGTGATGTAAAGTACAGTGGTGCAGGGTAGACTGGCGTAGAGTGCATTGGTTTTGAGTAAAGTGGAGTATAGTGAATTGGCGTAGAGTGCAGTGACATAGGGTAGAGTGGTGCAGAGTAAAGTGGAGTGGCGCAGCATAGATTGCAGTGGCGTAGAGTGCAATGTCGTAGAGTGAAGTGGAGCTAGTTGGAGTGGAACAGATTGGAGTAGAGTACAGTGGCATAGAGTAGATTGTTTCAGAGAAAAGTGAAGTGGTGCAGGGTAAAGTGGAGTGGTGCCCTTGTGGGAATCCAAAGATCACTGTAATAGGATCATTGGGCTGTCACAGGATGAAGTGCCTTCATTTTGAACATACTTACCGGGGTGATTTGTTGAACCAGCTCACAAATGAATTCAACTTAATCCCTGCCATGTCTCTGGTGGATGATTGTATGCTTCAATTGGTACCTACATATAAAGGCTACATGGGGGGATATTTTATTGATCATATCCTTCTCTCTAGTGGTCTCTGTACATCTATGTTAGGTTTTAAAATTCAGGAGAACCAATACAGTGACCACAACCCAGTTTGCATTCTATTGGGTGGCAACCTTCTAAAACTAAGGGAAAAAAGGTTAGATGCCGGGGCTCTTAAATGCACAGATGGAAGGCGACGCCTAAAGTGGGCCAAGGCGAACTCGGACCAACTATATGACAAGATTAATAATTCGTGTGTCACCGAGTTATCACTGTGTGTGTCCTCAGTTTCTTCCCCCCAAGATACTCTTCAAGCTTTTGATGGTATCGTATCCAAAGTAGGTGAAATGTTAACTGTACCATCCTCGGGCCCCGCATATAGCGACCCCAAGTGGTTTGATCACTCTTGCTCTAAGGCAAGCCGTGAATTAAAGGCGGCCCTGAAGATTAGCCCTAGGGACCCGATACTGATCAGGGCATCACGCCTTTTATATAAAAAGGCTCTGGCTAAGCGGAAGTCAGAAGTGAAAAATGATATCTGGCAAGATCTACTAGACCCCAAAATTCTTGGCAATAGCGAGAAATTCTGGGGTATTATTAACAAACCATTATTTGAGTCTCCGGGGGATACCTCAGTTGGCACTAATATATCAGAAAATGAGTGGTTATCCCATTTTAGCACTATTTTTAACAGTGACATCCCACAGTTAGAATTTATGAGAGGCAATCAAGGAGTAAACGCACCACTTTTTACCATTAGTGAGGTTGAGAAGGGTATCACGGGATTGTCAAGTAATAAAGCACCAGGCCCTGATGGATTGCCCCCGGACATTTTTAAATCAAGGGTATCTTTGTGGGCGCCTGTTCTTACCGCTGTGTGTAATGCAGCCTCAGAACATGGCTGCCCAAGGTCATGGAGGACCTCCACAATAGTGCCAGTATTTAAAAAAGGGGACCGGAATAGCACCTCCTGTTATAGGCCAATATCTTTAATGGACTCTGTGGTCAAAGTAGTGGGTGGAGTAATTCTGAATAGATTAACAGCCTGGGCGGAAGAGCATGACACAATTTCTCCAATTCAATATGGCTTCCGGCCCGGTCATTCCACAATCGCAAAGTGTCTTAACTTATAAATGGTCTTAGGAAAATACACCTTAGCACGCCACGGTACCATCCACATGGCATTCATGGACCTCTCCTCAGCTTTCAATTGTGTTAATCGGCCAAGCTCTGGGAGGCCATGGCCAACATGGGTGTGGAGCAAAATCTCGTTAACCTGTTGGCGGACCTGCATCAGGATACCAGGGCTAATGTAAGGTATTCGCAGGGCCTTAGGGTGTCCAGGGACTTTGGTGTACACCGGGGAACCAGGCATGGCTGTATATTGGCACCGTTCCTTTTTAACTTATATATTAACAATTTGGAGGAGTCCTTATTAAATACTGGTGCTGATTACCCTTATGTTAGACGCAAGGGATTACCTGGTTTATTATACGCAGATGACGCTGTCTTGCTGGCTAGGACCGCAAGAGGGCTCCAAACTTTACTTGAAGCTTTTTACAGCTTTATGAAATCCCGTGATTTATCTATTAATGATACAAAATCCTTTGTAATGCAGGTAGGGCAACTTAATATTAAGCCGTTTTCATTCCGGGTTAATGAGGAAAAGATCCCTACTACAAAAACCTCATATTTGGGCGTCCTTTTTGATAACCAGCTGAAATGGGACCCTGCAGTTCAGAGGAAAAGGGGGGAGATAACCCGGGCAAATGTGGCCATCTTTAACTTTGCCAGGAAAATGGGCAAACGTCCAATTGCTGCACTGTTAAAGATCTACCAGGCTAAGAGTGTGGCGATAGGCTGTTATGGAAGTGAACTCTGGGGATATGTGGCAGCTAATGACTTGTTGGTGGAAGAAAATAACTTTTTGAAACAGCTGTTGGGGGTCCCGAGGGGAACTTCTAACTTAATAGCGCACAAAGAATCTGGTTCCCCCTTTCTAAGTGATACCATAGCACTACAACCACTAATTTGCTGGATAAAATGCTGGCTAAATAAAGACCTGCCTTTAAATCACCTAATCCTGAGAGAAGCCTTATCCTGGGAAAATATGCTTAAAATCCCGTGGCTAAAGTATTTGAAAGACTGTTTTTTTGGTATGGGGCGTCCAGAGCTCTTTTTAAGGCCAGATTCTATTAGGACTGTTGACGTAGAGTTTGTGAGGAAAACTTTTTCCCTCTCACAATACTTGTCTCGTGAAGAGGTGGAATTAAATAAATGTAGTGTCCGGAAATATGTCATTTTGAAAACTACACCACATATGGAACCTTATTTATCCTGGCCGATGTCGGGCTTTGATCGTTATTTGTTAATTAGGTTCCGACTGGACCTCTTCCACCTATTGTTAGCAGTCCTAAAGGGTTGCCACCGAGGCAAAGTGCTACCGCCCTGCGGCTGCGACAATGAGTCTCTGCAGGATCTGATGCACTTTTTATTTATTTGTTCTTTTTATGATTTACCTTGGATGTTTTATCTTAAGCCCATCCTTAAAAAACTGAACTTTACCCAGGTTAGACCTGCACTCTGTTATCTGCAACTGCTAAATCACAAAAGCACTTTATTTGTAATTGGCGTTTTAAAATCAGCCCTAAAATTTAAAAATAGCATGGAGGGCTAGTTGCTTGGTACAGCTGTTATTACTTTTCTCGCCTAACTGTGATTGTTATTTTTAAACATGTGTTTTTAGTTTTTTCATGTTTTATTGTGTATTTTATCAAATTTGCTTTTATGGTTGTTTCTGTTTGAATAACCGAATAAAGTTTTTGACTTGACTTGAGTGGAGTAGTGTCATAGAGTGGTGTAGACTTGTAGAGTGGAGTGGCATAGAGTGGAGTGGAGTGGAGTAGAGTGTCAGAGTGGAGTATGGTTTAATGGAGTAGAGTGTCACAGAGTGGAGTGTCAGAGTGGAGTGTCAGAGTGGAGTGTCATAAAGTAGAGTGTCATAAAGTAGAGTGTCATAGAGTGCAGTAGAATGGCCTAGAGTGAAGTGATGTAAAGTACAGTGGTGCAGGGTAGACTGGCGTAGAGTGCATTGGTTTTGAGTAAAGTGGAGTATAGTGAATTGGCATAGAGTGCAGTGATATAGGGTAGAGTGGTGCAGAGTAAAGTGGAGTGGCTCAGCATAGGTTGCAGTGGCGTAGAGTGCAATGTCGTAGAGTTAAGTGGAGCTTGTTTGAGTGGAACAGATTGGAGTAGAGTACAGTGGCATAGAGTAGATTGTTTCTGAGTAGAATGAAGTGGTGAAGGGTAAAGTGGAGTAGTGCAGGATAGAGTGCAGATGTGTAGAATACAGTGGCATAGATTGCAATGGTGTAGAGTGCAATGGTATAGATTAGATTATAGTGGTGCAGAGTATAGTGGTGCAGAGTTGAGTGGTGCAGAGTAGAGTGCAGTTGTGCAGAGTAGAGTAGCGAAAAGTTCAGTGGTGGAGAGTGCAGTGTTGTAGAGTGTTGCAGAGTACAGTGCTGTAGAGAACAGTGGCATACAGTACAGTGCTGCAGAGTACAATAGACTGCAGTGGTGTAGAATGCAATGGTGTAGAGTGGCGTAGCTTGCACTGGTGTAGAGTGCAGATTACATTATAGTGGCATAGAGTGCAGTGATGCTGAGTAGCTGGTATAGAGTGCAGTGGGGCAGAGTAGTTGGCGTAGAGTGCAGTGTGCAGAGTGCATTGGTTTTGTGTAAAGAGGTGTAGGGTACATTGCCGTACAGTGCAGTGGTTTATAGTAGAGTGACATAGAGCAGAGTGGTGCAGCATGGAGTGGAGTGGCGTAGAGTGCAGTGTCGTAGAGTAGAGTGTCTCCGAGTAGAGTGGAGTGCTACTGGGTAAAATGGAGTGGTATAGAGTAGTGGCATAGAGTGAACTCACGTAGATTGGAGTAGAGTGCATTGGCATAGAGTAGAGTGATGCAAAGTAGAGAAGTGGCTTAGAGTGCAGGTTCAGAGTGAAGTTGTACACTGCAGATTAGAGTGGCATAGAGTGCAGTGGCTTACATTGCATTGGTGTAGAGTGCACTGGCGTAGAGTGGTGCAGTGGCTTAGAGTACAGTGGCGCAGAGCGTGGTGCAGAGAAGAGTTGCTTAGAGTTCAAAGGCAGAGAGTGCAATATTGCAGAGTGGTGTCTAGTAGAGTGCTGTGGTGTAGAGTGCATTGGTGTAGAGAGCAGTGGTGCAGAGTACAATGGTGCAGAGTAGTATAGAATGGCGCAGAGTTCAGTGACATAGAGTGCATTGTCGTAGAGCCCACTGGCATAGACTGCAGTGGTGTAAAGTGTTGCAGAGTAGAGTATAGTGGTGTACAGTGCCATGGCGTAGAGTGTATTGGTTTTGAATAAAGTGACATAGAGTAGTGTATAGTGGAGTGTCTCAGGATAGGTGGTGTAGGATGAAGCCGCCGCTGCCAGGTGTAGTCTTGTGCCCCTGCTAGGTCTGGCCCCCTGCCCCTGACTTCCCTCTGTGCCTGCTTCGCTTGTAAATTGGTATCTGTATTCTGTATTGTTTCATCGCCGTTTTTTCCCTGGCCCCCTGCCCCTGACTTTCCCTCTGTGCCTGCTCCGTTTTGTAAATTGTAATCTGTATTGTCTCTCTGCCGTTTTTTTCACGCTCCTCCTCGTGTTGGTTTTTTGCTGCCCCTTGTCACCCAGTTCTCCCCTGCCCCTCCCCGCTCCCTGCCGCTGCTCCCCCGCTGCCCCACCCCTGCTCCCTCTAGCATCACCGCATCGTTCCCCCCACTCACCACCCCGCTCCCGCCTCCCAGCTGCTCCTCCCTCGCCCCGCCCCCCCACTCTCCATTTATGGCAGAGTGCATGCGTATGCGCAGCGGGCACGCCCATTGTGCGCTGAAGACACGCCAAAGGTAAGCCCGTCTGCACCCATCAGCGCCTGGACCGCACCCAGCGCCAGGACCCCTGGCCCCCGACGATGCCTGCCCACACGACGGACCTACGCCGCCGCCACCCTCATCGCACTCAAACCCGACCGAACAAGAGCCTGCCACCAAGCCACCTCGAGACGCACCCACGGACCCTTCACCTGCCAAGCCTGCAAGTTCACCTGCATCCGGACCTGCACCACAGCCACCAAGCGAGCACCAACAACAGCCACCCACGCACACAAAGCACTTTACGAACTTGGACCCGAATGCCTCAACACACGACTGTCTTTCTACACCCCCTCCCGTCAGCTACGATCCTCCAACCAAGCCCTTGCCACTGTACCTCGCATCAACAAAGCCACCATGGGAGGTAGATCCTTCTCCTACCTGGCAGCTAAAACCTGGAACTCTCTTCCCACTCACCTCCGCCTTACTCAGAACCACCTAGCATTCAGAAAGCAACTTAAAACTTGGATATTCGACAAGTAACTCCCCCCCCCCCCCTTCTTCAAGCGCCTTGAGACCATTTGGGTATGTAGCGCGCTATATAAATCTCGACTTGACTTGACTTGAAGTGCATCCTGCTCAACACCCGCTCCATACACAGACACGCCATCGGACTTTGGAACCTGCTCGACACTACCTCATCAGACGTCGCCTTCCTCACAGAAACCTGGATGAATGCCTCCTCCGCACCCGCCATCGCCATCTCCATCCCAGACGGATACAAGATCACCCAGAGAGACCGCGTCAACCAGATTGGAGGAGGCATCGCCATCGTACACAAGAACACCATCCGCATCACAACCGACTCCAACGACACCTTCGCCGCCGAGCACCTCCACTTCCAGATACACACCGACCCAAAGACGACCCTCAGAGGCACCCTCGTCTACAGACCCCCGGGACCACGTACACAATTCAGCGAAGACATCACGGACTTCATCAGCCTGCACGCCCTCCGCTCCGCTGACTACATCCTCCTAGGGGACCTCAACTTCCACCTGGAGAACAACAAGGACCGTAACACCTCCGCCCTGCTGGACAACCTCGCGAACCTCGGACTCAAGCAACTGGTGAACACCCTCACCCACTACGCCGGCCACACGCTAGATCCAGTTTTCTCATCCAACAAGCACATCACATTCAGCCACACCACCGGACTTCACTGGACCGACCACAGCTGCGTCCACTTCAGCTTCAGAAGAACCACGACCCACCACCACCCGCAACAGGTACCTCGTAGGAGCTGGAGCAAAATCACCACCGAGCAGCTCACCACCTCCCTCAGCCAGAACCCACCCGCCAGCAAAACGGACCCCAACGAAGCAGCACGCAACCTCACGAAGTGGCTGACCGACTGCGCCGACGACCTCGTGCCACTAAAGAACCCTACCAGCAGACCCAGAAGCAAGAAAGCCTCCTGGTTCACCGACAAACTCAAGGACTCCAAGAAAAACTGCTGCACCCTCGAGAAAGCCTGGCTCCTCGACCAGACCACAGACAACATGACCGCCCTCAAACACGCCACCCGCAAGCACCACCAGCTTATCCGCACTACCAAGAAGAAATCACTGAAGGAACGACTGGACAACAATGCCCACGACAGCAAGGAACTCTTCAGCATCGTCAAGGAGTTCTACAACCCCAGCACCTGCAACAACGACATCACTCCTTCACAAGATCTCTGCGACTCTCTCGCCTCGTTCTTCCACCGCAAGATCGCCAACATCCACAACAGCTTCGGTACACCATCCACGCACCCAACCGTCGAACCAACACCCCCCACCGCCACCCTCCGCACCTGGACCGCGGTGACCACCGAAGACACAGCCCGCACGATGAACACCATCCACTACGGGCGACCGACCCCTGCCCCCACCACGTCTTCAACAAGGCCGACTCCATCATCACACCCCAACTCCGGGGCATCATCAACGCCTCCTTCGACACCGCCACCTTCCCGGGGAGCTGAAAGCACGCCGAGCTCAACGCCCTACTGAAGAAACCAACAGCTGACCCCACCGACCTCAAGAACTTCCGCCCCATCTCGCTCGCCCCTTTTCCTCCCAAAGTCATTGAGAAGACCGTCAACAGACAGCTTGCAGCCTTCCTCGAGACAAACAGATCCCTCGACCCCTCGCAGTCTGGCTTCCGAGCCAACCACAGCACAGAGAAAGCCCTCATCGCAGCCACCGACGACATCAGAACCCTGCTCGACAACGGGGAAACAGCGGCCCTCATCCTCCTGAACCTCTCTGCAGCGTTCGACACTGTCTGCCACCGCACCCTAGTTCAACGCATCAGCAACATCGGTATCCAAGAGAAGGCGCTGGAGTGGATCATCTCGTTCCTCACCGGAAGAACACAGAGAGTCCGCCTCCCCCCGTTTCGCTCCGAGGCCACCGAAGTCATCTGCGGCGTACCGCAGGGATCATCACTCAGCCCCACCCTCTTCAACATCTACATGAGACCTCTTGCAGCCATCGCATGCCAGCACAACCTCAACATCATCTCCTACGCGACGACACCCAACTGATCCTCTCTCTCACCAGAGACCCCGCCACCGCTAGAACGAGCCTACACGAAGGAATGAAAGACGTCGCCGAGTGGATGAAGAACAGCCGCCTGAAACTGGACCATCGCCCTCCGCCTGGGATGACTCCTGGTGGCCCCCCACCCTGGGCGCCACTCCCAAGCCAAAAGACCACGCACGCAACCTGGGCTTCATCCTGGACTCCTCCCTCTCGATGACCAGACAAGTCAACTCCGTCTCCTCATCATGCTTCAACACCCTACGCATGCTCCGCAAGATCTTCCGATGGATCCTGACCGAAACCAGGAAGACGGTCACCCAGGCACTCGTCACCAGCCGACTGGACTACGGAAACACCCTCTACGCCGAAACCACAGCCAAGCTACAGAAAAGACTCCAACGCATCCAGAACGCATCCAGAACGCCTCCGCCCGACTCATCCTGGACATCCCCCGACGCAGCCACATCTCCGGCCACCTGAAGGACCTGCACTGGCTCCCCGTCAACAAGAGGATCACGTTCAGGCTCCTCACCCACGCACACAAATCTCTCCACGACCTGGGCCCCAAGTACCTCAACGACCGCCTGACCTTCTACACGCCCAGCTGCCAGCTACGTTCTACAAGCCTCGCCCTCGCCGCCGTACCACGCATCCGAAGAGCCACCGCCGGTGGTAGATCCTTCTCCTACCTGGCGGCCAAGACATGGAACTCCCTCCCCATCCATCTTCGGCTGACCCAGGACCATCTCGCCTTCAGGAGACAACTCAAGACTTTGCTGTTCGAGCAATAGCGGACCCCTTCCCCAAGCGCCTTGAGACCCTGCCGGGTGAGTAGTGCGCTATACAAGTGTTATGATTGATTGATTGATTGAGAGTGGAATAGTGCAAAGTGGAATAGAGAGGCGTAGAGTGATGTAGAGTTCAGTTTACTAGAGTGGAGAGTAGATCAGAGAGACTTAGACTGGATTGGCATGGAGTGTAGTGGCATACAGTTGAGTGATGTAGAATAGAGTGGCATAGTGTGTAGTGGGGCACAGTGCATTGGTGTAGAGTGCAGTAGAGTAGAGTAGAGTGGCATGGAGTGCGGTGGCAGACTGTGCAGTGGTGCAGAGTAGCCTGGCATAAAGCTCAGTGGTGGTGAGTGTAGTATTGCTGAGATGAGTGGTGTGACGTGGAGTAGTGCAGGGTGGAGTGCAGTGGCGTAGAGTAGAGTGATGCAGTTTAGAGTGTAGTGGCATAGAGTGCATTGGCACATAGTGGTGTAGAGTGGAGGGGTACAGAGCAGAGTACAGTGGTATAGAGTAGAGTGGCGTAGAGTTCAGTGTCAGAGGGTGCAGAGTTGCAGATTAGACTGCCATACATTGCAGTGGTGCAGAGTACAGTGGCATAGAGAGCAGTGGCATAGAGTACAGTGTGTACAGAGTGGTATAGAGTGCAGTGACATAAAGTACTATGATGTGGAGTGCAGTGGCATAGTGTGTTGTACTGTATAGTGCTGTAGAATGCAGTGGTGCAGAGTACAGTGGTGTAGAGTGCAGTGGTGCAGAGTAAAGTTTTGTAGAGTACAATAGCAAATTTAATGCAGTCGTTACAGTAGAGTGTAGTGACGGAGAATAGTGCGGGGTAGAGAGATGTAGAGTGAAGTGGCTTAGAGTGCATTGTCAGGGTGCAGTGCTGCACAGTAGATTAGAGTGGTGGAGAGTTCAATGGCGGAGATTTAAATGTTGCAAAGTAGAGTCTAGTAGAGTGCTATTGTGTAGAGTGCATTGGTGTAGAGAGCTGTGGTGTGGAGTACAATGGTGCAGAGTAGTATAGAGTGGTGCAGAGTTCAGTGATGTAGAGTGCATGGTATAGAGCGCAATGGCATAGAGTACAGTGGTGTAGAGTGTTGCAGAGTAGAGTATAGTGGTGTACAGTGCCATGACATAGAGTGTATTGGTTTTGAGTAAAGTGCTGTAGAGTGCAGTGGTATAGAGATAAATGGTGCAGAGTGTAGTGGCTCAGGATAGGTTACAGAGGCGTAGGATGAAGTGGCATAGAGTGGAATAGTGCAGAGTGGAATAGAGCGGCATAGAGTGCAGAGGCATAGAGTAGAGTGATGCAGAGTGCAGTTTACTAGAGTGTAGGGGTGGATAGTAGATCAGAGAGGCCTAGAGTGGAATAGTGCATAGGGGAATAGAGCAGCGTAGCGTGCAGAGGCATAGAGTAGAGTGATGTAGAGTGCAGTTTACTAGAGTGCAGGGGTGGAGAGCAGATACAGAGAGACCTAGAGTGGATTGGGGTAGAGTGTAATGCCGTAAAGAGGAGCGATGCAGATTATAGTGGCGTAGAGTGTATTGGGGTACAGTGAATTGGTGTAGAGTACAGTAGCATAGAGTACAGTGTCAGACTATGCAGTGGTGCAGATTAGAGTGTTGTAAAGCTCAGTGGTAGGGAGTGTAGTATTTGCAGAGATGAGTGGGTGTGAGGTGGAGTGGTGCAGGGTGGAGTGCAGTGGCGTAGAGTGGAGTGATACAGAGTTGAGTGTAGTAGCATAGAGTGCAATGGCAAGGGTGGCGTAGAGTAGAGGGGTACAGAGTAGAGTTCAGTGGCATAGAGTGCAGTGGTATAGACTTGAGTGGCATTGAGTTAAGTGGCAGAGAGTGCAGGGTTGCAGATTAGACTGTCATAGAGTGCAGAGGTGCAGAGTACGGTGGTGTAGTGAGCAGTGGCATAGAGTACAGTGGTACTGAGTGGTGCAGAGGGCAGTGATTTAGAGTACAATGATGTGGAGTGCAGTGGCATAGAGTGTTGTACTGTATTGTGCCATAGAATGAAGCGGTGCAGAGTAGATTGGTGTAGAGTGCAGTCATTTTGAGTAAGGTGTTGTAGAGAGCATTGGCAAAAAGAGTGCAGTGGTTAGAGTAGAGTGGCGCAGAGTAGAGTGGGGCTATATAGATTGCAGTGGCGTAGAGTGGCACAGAGTACATTGTTTCAGGGTAGAGTGAAGTGGTGCAGGGTAGAGTGCATTGGCATAGATTAGAGCACCATACAGTGTCCTGGTGCAGAGTAGAATAGAGTGGTTTAGAGTGGATTGGCATAGAGTGCACTGGCGTAGAGTGGTACAGAGTCAAGTGTATAAGCATAGAGTCCAGTCGCATAGAGCGCAGTGTTGCAGAGTAGAGTGGCATAGAGTTGAGTGTTGCAGAGTAGAGTGGAATGGCGTAGACTGTAGTAGCCCGTAGCAGTGGTTCATAGCAGAGTAGGATGCAGTGGCATAAAGTAGAGTGAAGCAAAGTAAAGAAGAGAGGCGTAGAGTGGAATGGTGCAAAGTAAGGTGCAGTGATGCTGTGCGGAGTGATGTAGTGTAGAGAGGTGCAGAATAGAGTGCAGTGGCATGGAGTGGTGAGGAGTAAAGTGGACTAGGGTAAAGTGGAGTATGCAAGGTGTGGTAGCGCACTGCCATTACAGACAACACAGCTTCAATTGAAATCACCCTTACATTTGCAAAGACATACAGTTGTAAAGATAAAATTAAATGGTGCATTAACAATAATGTGTGAAAATGTCATCACCTAGTGTATTGATTTGTTTTGATCATATTAAAATATTTGCTTTTACCACACTTAAGAATGACTCCCAGTAGTCGCCGGCGATTTAGAGGAGTGGGTAACCCAATATACCCTTGCGGGATCGGGCAGGCAATATATATTTGAAGAAAAGTTCCAGCAAGGGATTTAAAAAAAATTTTTTTGTTAAAACAATATGATACAGTCTATATTACTTAAGACTTTTAGACCGAAACAATCAGTCACTGTTGTAACGATTAATTTTTACTTGAGACCTTACAAAAGCTACCACACTAGCCTTGAAAAATTCACCAGAAGAAATGGTAGGTCTATTCAACAAATGAAGTTCGAAAGGTAATAAGAAGCAACACAAAAAGTTATTTTTAAGAAACGTATTATTTATCTCTTCAAATCAGATTCAAATTTTGAAAGGGTTCATCTTCAGAAATGATGCACAAAAATCTTAAGTATAAGGAAACGATAAAATCAATCCATCAATACACAAGAAAAAGTCCAGTCTGTAAATGAAAAAGAAAATGACTTCTTATAAAAAATAAACAGAAAGTCAGATGTAGATGTATACATAGACTGTGGTGTCGACGTTTCGGTCTCACAAGTTTAATCCAAAGACCATCATCAGGAGGATAAACTTTTAAATGCAGTACGAATGACCCCTAAAAGGTAATTAAATCATGAAATTAATAACACATTCTTTTCAAGTGTTGCTAACATATAGTCAATAGTAACAATGGGGGGAGGTAGAGTATAGAGATAGGATTCTCACTCCACGGGCACTGATAATTAAACAAAAAGAATCCTACTCCGAGTGCACACCTCAGGGATGGGGGACACTCAGTGTTGTGAAAAATACCCCTCACACACCAACAGGCCCCTTGGTGTCATGCTTCATCATCGGGGTCTTCGCATCCCACTAGAGGGATGCGGCGTGCTGCGACCAGCGACTATGCGGGAGCACTGTCAAGGTTGACTATGTGTGGTGTGTGTAAAGTGCAAGTGATGGGGTATTGGAGGATGTGAGTGAAGGGTGTGGTGAGAAATTAAAAAGTACCTGGCTAGTGGGTTCTATGAAAAAACTTTATTCGAGACCCCTAGCTGCTGCTGCTAAAAGAAGTGCAAAGTGAGGTTAATTGTCTTTATTATGGACATTACCTCTGGTGTGCGTCGACATGTTTCGGAACTGGTGTTCCTTCTTCAGGACGGGGGCACAACTTCCCAACCCTACTCACGTTTTTTTATGAAAAAATGTTTTTTGTCTAGAAGTTAAAAGAAAAGTGAAGCTATTTACAGTGAAGAAATGAGACTATAGTGTGCCTACAGCGGTATTGGTTCATGCAGTGCATGACCTAAAAAGAAAAAGAGATAGCGAGTCAATTTGGTTGCCACAAAAGGCTGGCTCAGACAGGTGCAATCACCTGGAGCCCCAAATGGTTAAATAAACCTGTAAAAAAGAAAGACAGACATAACACACAACATAGATGACACACTGTAGTTTGTATTGGTTCTGTGAAACATACTCATTGTGACTGTTTTGTCCTGCCTCATGAGCATATCCAGAACGTCAGGGTGGGTTGATGGATTCGTAATCTGTGTGGGTAAAGAATTGGTTTCAATATCCTTTAACCACTGTTTGGGTCGTGCTTTGTTGGTCTCTGATAGTTTGTCTACTCAATACTCACAAAATCCGCCAGAGTCGGCCTCCTTCTACCACCCTACGCTGCTCCGCTGGTAATGGCTAGCGTACAGTGCCCTGTTATATATGGGCCTCGAGGTGCTGATTGATCGCTTTCTAATTCGTTACTTATCGGATGTGAGGCACAGTCCAAATAAGGAGCGTCCGCCCGTGCGCCTATCATAATCATGGCCCTATTCTCGTAGTGACATGTATCGCTGTGAGCATGTTAGATCGATTAGTGACTATTGAGCTCGCTAGGCGCATGCGCATTGTTCGTTCGCACGGCCATCAGCGGCTGCTTTGGACGCATGCGTGTGTTAATTGCGGGGTTTATGCGCATGCGCTATAGTTGATTACACTATTCTGATGGAGTATGCTCTATGAACAAAGCGATTTTTGTAGGTGTTGAGAAGTAAAGAAAGGGGAGAGTGAGTCTAAGTACCCTTGGTCGTTCCTAATACAGTTATAATCAGTTAGAAGTAGGTTTTTTTAGACTCAGGAAAATAAGACAGAGTGCTTTGGAGGCGGTATTTAAGGCAGCCCATGGGATAGATCTGTGAGTATTAATAAGGGCTTAGAGACAGAGACAACCCAGACAATAGCACACCCTTCAAGTTTTAGTTTGATAAGGATATGTGTTCCTCCAAAAAGAAAAACAGCCAAAATAGTTGCATTCCCTTCAGGTTTTTTAGTTTGAACCAGACAGATGGCCCCATGGAATGTCATCATTTAGGCCTTCGATGTGGGTGCTCAAACGGAAAACCCATCGTTGTTCTTTCTGAAACAAGCCAGTTTCGGATTGCAAACGTTCAATTATTGTCCAACGCAGATCATTGACACAATGTTGGTGTTCCAGGAAGTGAGACGCCATTTTAGTAGTTGTTTTTTTACAGCGTATGTTGCTCTTATGTTCTCCTATTCTCACTTTCACAGGTCTGGTAGTCATGCCTATATATTCTAGACCACATGGGCATGTTATCATGTAGACAACATTTTTCGTGTTGCAATTGGTAAATTGCCGTTGCTCCCATGATGTACCGTTTCTGAAAGTTAAGACCTTGCTTTTTTGAGTTAGATGGCAACTGCTGCAGTCTCCACAAGGGAAGTGTCCTTTGACTCCAATGGTGGTCCGTCTGCCAATTGGATTCTGACGGGGTCTGGTATGTACCAGTATGTCTTTGATATTTCTACCCCTGCGATGTGCATACATTGGTTTCTCGAAATCCAGGCTTCCGCAGTTCAGTATTCTCCAATGTTTGTTTATCACTTTTGCCACCTCGTTAGACATGGTTGTATAGGTCGTGACACATATCGGTCTTTTGATCAATCCTTTGTCCTGTGGATTGCCTTCTAGGAGTGCTAGCCAGGTACTTTTTAATTTCTCACCACACCCTTCACTCACATCCTCCAATACCCCATCACTTGCACTTTACACACACCACACATAGTCAACCTTGACAGTGCTCCCGCATAGTCGCTGGTCACAGCACGCCGCATCCCTCTAGTGGGATGCGAAGACCCCGATGATGAAGCATGACACCAAGGGGCCTGTTGGTGTGTGAGGGGTATTTTTCACAACACTGAGTGTCCCCCATCCCTGAGGTGTGCACTCGGAGTAGGATTCTTTTAGCTAACATATAGTCATCAGATCTGTACATTCTTCCCAAGATACACAAAAACACCACACAACCACCAGGGAGACCAATAGTGTCAGGGTGTAATTCCATACTAAAACCCCTTGCTAAATATGCCGACCATTTCATTCGGCAGTAGGATCTGAAACCTACATTAAGGATACAACATCTGTCATTAACAAACTAGAAAATCATTCCTTTAATCCAGATGAAGAATATTTAGTCACTATGGATATAGAAAGCCTCTATACGAACATTCCACAATCTGAGGCTTTGGCTATATTAAAAGATCTATTAGAAAACCGTAGCAGACCACATGAGGTACCAACTGACTTCATACTAGAATGCATCAGAATGCCCCTATGTGAGAATTTCTTTCTATTTGAAAGAAGCTATTATCAACAACTTAAAGGGGTAGCCATGGGGGCAATTTTTGCCCCGGACATTGTGAATATCTATGTTTGCGAATTCGAGAAAAGATTTATCTACCATCCATTGAACCCTTACCTGGCCAACATTTCTTGTTGGCTTAAGTATATAGACGACGTCTTTGTCATCTGGAGAGGTAGTAAAGATCTTCTCACTAGCTTTCATCTATGGCTTAACGAAAGAAACTCCAACTTGTAGTTCACTCTTGAAAGCAACAACCAACAGATGAACTTTCTTGACATCACAATCAAAGTCAATGATGACAACACGCTATACACAACACTTTATACAAAACCTACGTCCAGAAATACCCTCCTCAAATACAGTAGCCACCACCCCAAGGCTTTGCGGGATGGCCTACCCTTTGGCCAATTTCTCCGGCTTCGGATAAATTGTACCAAAAAAAACGACTACTTTAAAGAAGCGAAGATACTGAAAACCACAGTTGGACCCTTAATCAAGAATGAAGTCACATACCTGGATCAATACGTGGATCATAAACCAAGGGATAAATTGTGGAATCCCTAAGGTAAAAATAACCCCGAAGAATGTATGAACAAAAAACTACCAGTATGTATAAGAACAAATAAGTGAGATCTCCCTTTGTTGATTTTTGCTCCTCATAGGGTACAAGTCGAATTCCTCATAGGGTACAAGTCGAACTGTACTTCCAAAAATATCCTCTGTGCTTTCTCCATTTTACTATGAGTAAGTCATTCGATTGTTCAATTTTAAATAGAACTTTAGATTTTATCTTAAACTGTATTTTGTAAGCCAACATTCTCTGTCACCACACTGACTAGTCTGTGAAGCTACAATTTTTACATATGCTTTTGTAATGTAAATAGATTGAAAAGATGTATAGATCTGATGACTATATGTTAGCAACACTTGAAAAGAATGTGTTATTAATTTCATGATTTAATTACCTTTTAGGGGTCATTCGTACTGCATTTAAAAGTTTATCGTCCTGATGATGGTCTTTGGATTAAACTTGTGAGACCGAAACGTCGACACCACAGTCTATGTCTACATCTACATCTGACTTTCTGTTTATTTTTATAAGAAGTCATTTTCTTTTTCATTTACAGACTGGACTTTTTCTCATGTATTGATGGATTGATTTTATCGTTTCCTTATACTTAAGATTTTTGTGCATCATTTCTGAACATGAACCCTTTCAAAATTTGAATATGATTTGAAGAGATAAATAATAAGTTTCTTAAAAATAACTTTTTGTGTTGCTTCTTATTACCTTTCGAACTTCATTTGTTGAATAGACCTACCATTTCTTCTGGTGAATTTTTCAAGGCTAGTGTGGTAGCTTTTGTAAGGTCTCAAGTAAAAATTAATCGTTACAACAGTGACTGATTGTTTCGGTCTAAAAGTCTTAAGTAATATAGACTGTATCATATTGTTTTAACCAAAAAAATTTTTTAAAAATCCCTTGCTGGAACTTTTCTTCAAATATATATTCCCAGTAGTAGCCAGCATGATTATCACATAAATCCTCTCACTTTGAAATGAGAGAAAGAAAATTAAACACCAAGCTCCCTCGGAAGACAGAGCCTGACATTTGACCTTTGTCTTTGAATGCACAGCAATTGTGACAAGTTAAGAACAAGATTTAAAGCACTGTTCACAGAAAACCAGTACTGATGAAGGAATGCAGTAAATAGGGTTTTGCAACGGAAGGGACGAGCTCAAGCTGGACAGCCTTACACAAATAAATCAAGCAAACCGAAAGCAAGCAAATGTGAGTTACAAACCACAAAGCCAATGGTAAGCAATGGGTGAATGTTTTACCAGGGAAGCTTCAGAATGGCCCCAAGATGTCATTAGCAAATCAGACACCTGTGCTGTCTGGCAGGTTTGACATAAAAATGAGTCAACTGCTGTGAGAACCTGTAACAGTACTCAAACTAGGGATTTTACTTTAGACTAGAAAATTCTGCGCTGCATGACATGTGTTTACAAGCATCTCTAAAGATTCAGCACATCCAATACCTAAGGGATCCAGTGCTTCCTCAAACACAAACTATAATAAACCCAGAATGTTCCTGCCATACTTCTCCTTTGCCTACACTTGAACTAACATAGGGTACTAGTTATAAAAGCACTTCATTGGCTACCTGGAGTTAGGTGATTAACATTTTAGGCATTCTGCATCATTCAGTCTCCTTCAATCAATCAATCAATCAATTAGGGATTTTTAGAGCGCACTACTCAACTGTAAGGATCTCAAGGTGCTGGGGAGGCGGGATTTCTAGCAGCTCCGAGGTTATTTGAAGAGCCAGGTCTTGAGGTCTTTTCTGAAGGCTTGTAGTGTGGGCCATTGTCTGATGCTGAGGGGGACTTCATTCCAGGCCTTGGCCGCGATGTAGGAGAATGATCTGCCCCCCGTTCTGGCTCTGTGGATGCGGGGGATTTCGGAAAGGGCTAGGGCGACGGAGCAGAGATTTCTCTTGGGGACGTGGAAGGAGATTTTTTCATTGAGGTATTGGGTCCGGTGTTATGGGGTACTTTTGTAGGCATGTGTGAGCAGCTTCAAGGTAACTCTCTTTTTGATGGGGAGCCAGTGGTAACCCACTACTACTACTATTACTACTACTAGAGGCATATTCCCTTCCCACAGCTATTGAGCAACTATAAAAATCCACAGCTTACAAATATAGAGTCATATTCGTCCATATGAATGGAACGTAAACTACTAGTCTGCTATAGCTGGCCACTCAATACTAATTAGACAAGTATATTATATTTGTTACAATATCTTATTGGGTGCAATCTGATGCCCAAACAAGTGTGTCCAGGAACTAAATACTTACAGAACATACATTCCTTCACATGCAAGCGGATTTCTCAAACAAAGCAGTTTCTATGGCTTTCGTAAAGGGAGAATAGGCCATAATCTCCATTTTACAAGGCAGGGCATTATAGGCTTTAGCAGCTAGCAAGCTAAGCAAACCTCCTCCAAACTTAGCCAATATTAAATGAGGTATTCTTAGATTGATCTCTGCAATGGATCAATGGAAACTAAGAGGACAATATTCCTGTATTCGGTCCTGGAGTTAAAATGGGCCAGTCTTCTGTATTGCTTGGTTCATCAAGCATAGCACTTTGAAATTAATCCATTTCTTAATTGGGAGCCAGTGGAGCATCCTCCTATGGGAGCAAACTGTGGCCATTTTTTAAAACATGAAAACCAGTCCCACGGTCCTAATTTGGAGCTTCTTGATCTCAGACTTGTTTATGCCTAGGAGACAATTACAAGAGTCCACCCTTAGTTAAATCAGGACCTAAACTGCTTACTACTCCTTTTCCAAAATAAGAAAAGGAAGAATTCTCTTCAGCAGTTTGAGATCAAATACACAAGTTGATATAACATGATATATTTGTTTCAGAAAAGATAAATTATCATCAAGGTATCCTGGACCCTTTTCTGCTCTTTTTTGGGGTCAGGGATGAGCAAAGGTCTAAAGACACCACGTGCTTCACACAACTTTTTAATCCGGACATCATAGTGAAAATGTTTAAGAACAACTGTATAAAGGATGCCGGAATTCCCTCCACGTGGCAGATCTCTGTGTCTTGCTTTCATCCTGGTGCTGTTTAGCCTCCTTGATCCTTAAGATTTTAGGGTATGATCTGCTACATGCCGCATATACATTTGGAACCAGAATATATATGAATCCTAATCCTAATTATGGGACCTGAAGTGCAAACCACTGGTATCGCCATGTTGGGGCAGAAAGTTCCTCTGCATGGTCATGGATGTACAACACTGCCCTGAGTTCCCAAGTGTATTGCTGTTTGGAACCCTAATGCTGATTATTGTTGTCATAGGCAAACACAGATCATGCATGTGCGTCATGAAATAGGCCTATCTCACAGATTGCGGTGTTGTTGGACTGAGAGGGGCACCCAAAGTGCTATCCTCATAGTGGCGAAAGGTTACTGCCTTCACCAAGAGTTAAGCAGCACAAGCGCGGGGGTGGCAGCATACCATGTAGTGATCAACTGCAGTGAACAGGCCCTTTTAAACCTGTGTCACTGGAGTAAGGTCTACAGGCTCACTCACCTTTTTAAAGTTCTGTTGCTGTATTTTTAACTTCCCCTCAGCGTACATCAGTTAGATGTAGAGTGCTAAGTAGCGCAGGAGTGGTGACTCTGCTCTGGATGTATGTGTGCCTGGGAAAGGTGCTGGACAGGCATAGAGCTGTACTGTTCACTGCATACAAGCTGAGTGCATCTACTGGTTCTATGTATACCAGAGAGGAAAACATTACATGACATGTAGTGATGTGCAGTGCATACTCAATGTAGGCGTGTGCTGGGTGTATGTATGCTTGCAAAAAGTACAATACATGAAGAGTAAATGTGTTGTGCAGTGCGCAAATGGGGAATGCGTGTACTTGCAGTGGGTATGTTTGCATGTCACAATACAGAAACGATATAGTACCGAGCGTTGAGCACAGAGTGATTATCTGTGAGGACAGCCACGGCCTGTGCAGATAAGAGAAGTGGGGCAGTGGGGCCTTATTGGGGGTATTTCGACAGGCGACGATGAGGGAAAATTTATTATTCATTTAATTTTCTCTTTTCATCGTCCATCGAAATACCCCACCCGGCCCCACCACTCTTACTTGCACGGGCCGCGGCTGTGAGCAGAACATACGTGTGCCTGGGGTGAAAATATATGGAGGTGGCTGTACTGGACAGTGTGTGTGCTGTGTATGCACACTGAGTGCAAATACTTTTTGCTGTTATACTAGAGAAAAGCATTTGACTCTATAGAATGGAGGCAAGCACTGTCCACAAATAAATGTTGTACCCGTAAAACATTCAGTCAATCTAGAGAATATAATGCTGAAATCCCATAATTTTACACTTCACCTCTCCCCTTCAATTGTGGTCCAGCGTAAAACTGTAACCAGTTGTCTTGTTTTAACACAAGGCACCATGCAACCTGAGGTTTATTGACCTCACATCCAAATAATATATGAAAAGGCACCAGTGTATTGATGGTCAGGTTGAAAAATTGGTGCATAGTGTGCGCAATGCAGACAGATGGGTTAGCAGACATCGGTCATCAGCTCCTAACTTGTTTTGTGAGCAGATGACTTACCTATTGAGAGTGAGACTGGGGTCAAAGCAGCGCATAAAGTAGGCCATAAACTGCTCCTGCCGGAGCAGGGGCCAAGCATGGAGTGAGTTGAGAGAAGGTAAGTCCTATGGTCAGTTTTGTTTTGGTAACAAGCAATGATGGGACAAGAATGTGCACCTATCTCTCCATTGGACTTAGTAATCAGCGAAAAGCTATGATTTCTTCTCAGTAAGTATACCTGTCGATGTAACTTGGATCTGGAATTAATACAGTACATGACATTACGAAATATGCAGAGGTCAGACCCCTTCTAAAGAAATGCTTTGCAGACCCCATCAATGTAAAAAATGATTTTACTGATCTCCCTGCTCCCCTACCTGACATAAGTACTTGAGAACACCATCAACAAACAATTTACCGAATTCTTAGAACAAAACCACGTACTAAATGCCTCACAATCAGGATTCTGGGCCAACCACTGCACTGAGACCACGATGATTGCTGCCACAGATGACTACAAAACTCTCCTAGACCTCTGAGAAAGGGTCACCCTGATCCTTTTCGACCTATCTGTGGCATCAACACCGTCTCTCACAACACCCTCAGCATGCTACACAGCATAAGCATACAGCAAGGCACCCTCAAGTGGATCGCCCCCTTCCATACAGGACGCACACAGGGTATCCGGATGTCTCCCTTTAACTCCGCACCTGAGGACATCATATACGGCGTACCCTAAGGATCATCCCTCAGCCCCACCCTATTCAACACCTACATGACCCCCTTGCAGACATCGTCAGAGCCCATGGCCTCAACATAATCTCCTGCACAAACAACACTCAACTCATCCTCTCCCTCACCGAGGACCCCAACAATGCCAAAACCAACTTCTCCAACGCCATGACCAAACTTAGCCAACTCGATGAGAGACCACTGCCTCAGACACAACAAGACAGAGTACTGATCTTCTAGAACAGCATCTCTGCCTGGGACCACTGCTGGTGGCCAGCTGATCTCGGACCAACCCGTACACCCACAGACCATGCACGTAACCTAGGGATCTTCCTCAACAGCCTACTGACCATGAAACAAAAAGTCAACGCAGTCGCCGCCTCCTGCTGCCTCACACTTCGCATGATCAACACCAGATAGATCATCACTTAGGCCCTCATCACCAGCGCCTTGACTACGGCAATGCTCTGTATGCCGGCATCTCCACCCAGCTCCTCATAAGACTCCAGACCATACAGAAATCTACAGCCAGTCTCCTGGATCTCCCCAAACGATCACACATAACCCCCATCTCAGGAACCTCTACTGGCTCTCCATTCAGGAGGGATGCCAGTTCAAGGTCCTCAGGCACATGTACAAAGCCCTCCACGATCAAAGACCATCCTACATCAACCATTGACTTGAACTTCCATCAACCCTTCAGACACCTGCACACCTCCTCACTCGCCCTGCATCCACACCCCTGCATCTGTTGTCACCATAGCGAGGGCCGCTCCTTCTTCTACATCACCACCAAGACATGGAACGTCCTGCCCCACCACCTCTGAATAACACCCGCCCAGGTGGACTTCAGGAAGAGACCCAAGACCTGGCTTTTCGATGGAGACACAGCTTCCTCAGTGCCCAGATACTCCTTGGGGTACAGTGTTGCGCTTTACAAATGCTGACTGATTTGATTAGGCCAGCTATGTTGATAATCGGAAATTAGTTCATTGTATTGGCCTGAAGTGGAAGATGTAAATGACATTCTTTGAAGGAACCACCTAAGAATTGGAGCGGATGTATATAAAGGATACAGAATAGGCAACCGGCTCGTGCCTATCTTTTTTTCGTGGAACACTAATCGAGGGGGTGCTTTATAGCAGGTTTCTTTCTTTGTGTTTTTAAAACTCATATTTCAACTTGACATTCCTGTAGGTTTAGATCAAAGAAATTATCATTCTTTAGCCCAACAAGTGATACCATGCGTGTTATGGTATTTGAAAATTCACCTGCTGTCGTATGGTTTCATAGGGGAGGAGATGTGATGCTGCTCTAAGGCCCTCTACCTCCACCAACGGTGATGTCATGACTGAAATGCTTACGTCCAATTGAACGCGAGCAGGCGCATGTGACGTTGCTTTCTAATAGGGGTGTTTGCTTCACTGCATTGTCTGTATTCTGTGAGCTGCATTGTGTGGGAATGTCTGCTCAGAATTGGCGAAAGACTACCATCACCTGTACACAGTTAAATGTCGGTTATCCATTTAGGACACTGATGGAAGGGATAATTGCCAGTCTGGAGCGCGGCGCACAGGGAGAAAGCTTAAGGCAATACAAGCATCTGGTAGAAGGCAGCCCATTGTCTCCTAACTGCTCACTTGGGACACTTAAAGTGTGATGGATGGTGGAGAGGCTGCCCAGAGTTACTGCAGCAGAAACGTGATCCGAGGTTGGCTTGCGCAGGTACATATCCTGTTTTTCACACCATGCGGAAACTGTTGTACTTGTTTTCGTAAAAATGCTAAGCTCTTTTTTTTTAATTATTTCTAGCTAATCCTGCCTACCTGTCTGTTTTCTGTCTGTCTATCTACCGATCTATGTTGTTGAAAAGCCACAATATGCATTGCAACAGACAGCGCATATGCTGTCTAGTAGGCTCGACCTAAATATCCCTTCTGGGGTCTCCAGTGTACAGGTGGATGTTCACACCTCGAGAATAGTAGCCACACCACTAACAAAATAAATAAATGCCTATTTAACTGCTGGGGTGCAGAATTGGTGGAAAGTCGGAGCAGTGCATGGAGATTTGCAGTAAATCTTTCAATTATCTTGTAAATCGGTGTCTTAGTGCGCCACGTGTCCTTTAAAACATAAGCCAGAGATCTCAAGTTGTCACGTGTGACGTGAGTGGCTCACCCAGACGGACCTGTTTTTACCATTCACATCCTGGAGATTATACTCATGGAGTTGTGAAATAGGAAAACTACAAATACCAAAAGACTTGGGGGCAGATTTACAATAACTGGCGCATCCCTGCATATCAGCAGGGATGCGCCAGTTATTGTGCGTCACGGCTCCGCCACCATGGATGCGCTGCATTTACAATGCGGCGCACCATGGGGCAAAAATGAACAGATGCCTAACACATCTGCTGCCGTAAAGGCGGCGCATTGCTGGAGTTGCGTCGCAAGCGCGACACAGCTCCAGCAAGGCTCAGGGGTGCCCTATCCTTAAAATACTGCGTCAATCGTTACGCCTGCTTCAGGCAGGCGCAGGGTTTTGATGCAGCATGGCCTTAAAAGTGGCTGAGTGAAATCTTGTAGATTTCACTCAGCCACTTTTAGGAGGCGTTCCTGCGGTGGGACTGTGCTGGAACACATACATGTAGCGCAGGGCTTTACAATGTGGCGCATCTCCCAGATGCGTCACGTTGTAAGTACCCCGCACCATGTGTTGGCTTCACGCCGCTGCTGTGTCACAAAAGTGACGCAACAGCGGCGCAAAAGAGACGCAAGGGGCTTGTAAATCTGCCCCTTGGACTGGAGGAAATCCTTCCCACCTAAAGTTGATCTCTCTACAGATGTCGAGAAACAGCATAAAATTAGCAACATATACCCAAGAAAGTTTGGTGTGATGTTCAATGTTGTGTTGTTGCACAGTATGATGCTAGAAACGGTAGCCGCATGTCTTGAGCTGGGTCGCGTGATATTTTACAGCGATATGTCCAGCATTGTATTGCCATTAGCATTGTTTCAGGGCTATCTCAAAACGCGCAAACTTGTGTCCCGTGATGACCTTGATTAATTGCAGCTTTGCAGCTTTCGCCATTCATAACCACCAGACCAAAGCAAGACAGAAACCAATCTAGACGCCCAACAATGACCGCATTTTGACATCAGAAACGTCCCTTTAGTTGCTCCATATATCGGTGAGCTTGGGACAATGGAAACCCTCTCTCCCCGTAGAGCGTAAATATGCCACGTGACACAAAACACCGCCTGCCTGTGGCTCTATGCTCGCCCCAAATTGCAAGACGATGGCCGCCTTCAGATCCAATAATTGGGAGCACTGTCTGCCAAGGTCTAGTTTTAGAAGATGCCAGGAGGACGTGTTTTGAATAAGCTCGTCAAAACTGTGAAATTGGATAATCTTTTTTTACATGCTGTGTTTTGTCTGTCATGTGGATTTCTAGCTATTGTTTTCAAAGCGTCGCTTATGTAGTGTTCTCAGCGTCCCGTCATTTGCACATTTAATTGAGGGAGCGTCGCCATTAATAGCAGGATTACTAGTGGAAATTCCAGTTTACTAGTTACAGAGGATTTCTATGGTGCTCACATGCTACCAGGCAAGTGCACTGACATCAGCTGAATTGCTATGTGGTGAATTCCAGTTAAATTCAGTCAGATGTTGAAACTGGCAATTGGTTTTAGTCAGTATTTTAATGTAACCATTAATTAGGATGTACTTTATTTAATTTGTGCTGTCATCACTAGGTAGTAAGGTCTGCTTTTCCACGAAAAGAGTATTTTTGGGTTTGCTAATAACTGTGGCCTTGTTTGTCGAATGTTCACAAAACTTTCCTAAAAAAAAGGCTCATCCACCTCAGGTACTTCCTCGAAAGCCTTGGGGTGATCCATCAAGTGGGGGCAGAGAAAAAAGGCGGTGTCCCAAAACTCAAAATCCCCATGCATTTTCCATAGACTTCTTTAGGACAGGCTACAGAAAAAAACTGCTGACCAGTATGACACCAAATTTGGCAGGAAGCTAGATCTTGGTCTGCAGCTTGTCCTCATTGTGATTTGGTGTCAATCTGCTGAGTAGATTTTGAGAAATTAAGGATAAAAAATAGATGCATAGCTGGACAGTTGGGTCTCGGACCGCCAATTTAAAAATAGAGTGCCATATTTCTCAAGGGTTGTGTCGCTTTTACACCAAGCAACGGGGTGCAAAAGCAATGCAACCCTTCAGATGCAATCTATCAAGCCATGCAAGGCCACCGTGCATGGCCCTGAATGGCTTGATATATCCACAGTAACGCAGCACATCCAAATCGCTGCGTTCTGTTACTCTGCCCCAGGGAGCCGTTCTATGGGTGGTGCATGTGTGTTCCCACGCAAACCCATGGATTTTGACACATTCCCAGATTTACATTCATGCTATAATCTTTATTCGTTTATAAAGTGTCCATAAAAGCACAAACAATTCTCACAAAGTTAATCACTAAACATTTACATAAAAACATCATCTGGGTTTAAAACATACATCAAAGCTTTAGCTATATAAAAACAATTCAATAAATTATCATAAAGTTGTCAAGGGTGTGTCAAGGTATATATATAGCAGCATCATATAATAAAGTGCCAAAGTGCAGATGGTTTTGGGGGTAATAGCAGCAGGGGGAGATAAGGTATTGAATTCCAGGCATAAAACTCCATACATTAGTGCATCGGTCAAGAACCAAAGAGCATATTTCTTGTATCAGCATAAAACCAAAAAGTGCATATAATACAATTGGGCCCACTTATCAGGGGTTCATAGAAGCGCGTGAACGAATAGCCATTTTCAAAAAAGTACAAACACGGAGTGTTTCGTTTACCCCATTACGCTGAAGGATAGTCTCATGAGCAACCTTGAAGTCCGTTATTCCATTGGCCTTAAAAATCGGGATCAAGAGTTGCTTACTGTACTTTTGAAAAAAATTACAAAAGAACAGAACATGCAACATGGATTGCTTACCTATATAGCCACACAGGCAAGTAATTCCTCAATGTTAGGCTGAAAGCCTAAGGGGAAAACAACAGATATTTTAATGTGCCAGATCGAAGGCGAAAGAGCAAACTTTGTTCCCTGCGAGTAATATCTCTTAAAAGGTAACTAACTGCTAAATATGAGGGAGGGCCTCCGTCGTCTACCATTGATATATAATGTGCGACAGATACTTTAGAGAGCTTTTGTGCATATCTTATGTCCCCATAGTATTTATATATAGCTTCTCGAATAGTCTTTTTGTTAATTCCATCTAACTGGTCTGGTTTATGAAAAATATGTCCAAGATTTACTCTAGTTAGACTTGCCTTTACTTCTGCGAGCCACGGTATATCTCTACCCTTGTCGCATTTTAAATAGTCAACTATAATTTCCCTGGTTAACGAGGCTGCCGGTTTTTGCCAAACCTTCAAAGAAAACAGGGCAGGGCGGGATCTAATGTAATCTTTTGGATAAAATAATTTTGGCTCATTATGGCAGACAAAGGATGAAGAAGAGATAGGTATCCTCAGAATTCTCCTACAAAATCTATTTTCTTCGTACTAGACTTTTTTAGAATTTATGAAGCACCAGATTTCAGCCCCATATGGTATAGTGGGTACGCACTGTGTTCTATAGATTTTGAGTAGGCACCACACTACCTCAATTCTTTTTGGTTGGGGGAGATTTAAAACTGAATTAACTGCCTTTAAAAATTTACTTTGACCATATGCCAAATGGGGTGCCCAAGATCCATTGTCTGAAAATTGCAGACCCAAATATAGGAAAGTGCTTGTGCATAGCAAGGTTTCAGAACCAGAAGTAATAGCATTAATAAGAATTTTTTTAGGGCCACAACACATTAAAAAAGATTTCTTAAAATTTGTACAAAGGTTCACGCCATTCACGAAATCGACAAAACCCCTAACTAATATACGCAGTGCATTGGGTGTACGACCCATTAAAACAGCGTCGCCCGCATATAAAAGGCGGGCAGTTTATTACCAATAATCATTGGGACATCTGTAGTCAGGTCAGACAACACATTATGTAGCTCATTAATATATAAAATAAACAAGAGTGGGGCTAAGACACACCCTTGCCTTACTCCTCTTCCGACCACTATGTCCCCTGAAACCATCCGTGCTTATTCTCACCGTGCCCTTAGATCTCTCTGTAAATATGCAAAAAAGTGCACTATGTCCTCATCCGACCCGTAGCCTAAAAGGCATTTCCAGAGCCGGGATCGATTAACAAAATCAAAGGCCGAGGTAAGGTCCATGAATGCTAGGTAGATGGGGCCGTGTCGAGCTATGGTGTATTTACCTATGATCAAATTAAGGTTAAGACACTGTTCCACCGTTCCAAGATTGCTTCGGAAACCTAGCTGACATCTATTTAAAATGTTTTCCTCCTCGGCCCAGGTTCTGATTTTGTTAAATAGTACCCTCTCCAATATCTTAAGGGTATTATCAATTAAAGAGATTGGTCTGTAACAACTCGGGTTGGATCTGTCTCCCTTTTTAACCCCTACCGTACTCCCATCGGCTGTTGGCCGTCACGAGCACCACCTCGCTGGTGCTGCGAACGGCCAACGGCCAACGGTCGACGCGGCCCGCCCACTCCGTGGAACGCCCAAACTGCGGCGAAATAACCGCTACGGCAAACGGGTTAAACATTGGAACGATAACAGATGTAGACCATGTATTGGGGATTTTGGTTATTGTCAAATTAATAAAAACATGTAAAAGAGGGGCCCAGAACCCTAACCTAAATTTTATAAGATCAATGGGGAGCCCATCTGGGCCGTTTGCCTTGTTACCCAGACTTTGATTAATAGCATCCTCAACCTCCGAAACTGATATTTGAATTCGGGTGGCAACAAAATCATCGACGATGTCTTCGCACTGGGACGTAGCAGCATCTATATTGGAAATGTGGGTTACCCAAGCTTCACGCGTTATGTTACAACTTAACGGAGTGAGTGTATTGTCCATTGATCTCAGTGAGTTGGCCGCTGTCCAAAAACCATTCGAGTTATTAAATCTTGCAGCACAAGCCAAGTTGTTCCATTGTTCTTTTAGGATCTCGTCTTTCATCTACTTAGTCATTCTTTTGTAAACATGCCTCAATGATCTAATGAGGTTAAAATCCCTAGAGGAGGATGAGAGAGCAGCTCTAAGCTCTCTATTTGCCCGAGAGTAAATGCTATTAAACTACCTAGGGTTAGAGTTGGATGCAAGTGCAGGTCTTGAGATCCATTTCTTAATACCTGCACATAGTTGAACAAAAGCAGAAACTACCTCTGGATTAGGATCAACAGAGGAAAGACTAGTCTCACAGAGTTATCAATAGGTTTTTAACATTTTTTGGAACACACTACTGTTATTAATACCTTTCCATTTGACCCTTAAATTGTCTGTTGAGGATTCTAGGTTACCGGCCCCTATCTCTTTTCTAGGATCAGGTCTGGAAGCAACCCTAAATAAAACTGAAACTGGGTTATGATCCACAAAAGTGGATGGTTTAACCTCTGCCTTAACTAAGTAATCTTCTAGTGTGGCCGTTATAAAAACACAATCTATTGTTGAGGCACAGCCATGACCTCTATAGGTAGGTATTGGGCTATCCCCATTGTTTGTAGCTGCGATGTCCATTACGTTTGAAAGACTACTATTTAATAGATGGTCCAATAACTCAAACCTCCTTTTGCATGGATTAACCAGAGGGTGATAGAAGGGAGTTGAAATATTTCCCCCTGCAATCTTTGCAATGAAATCACCACCCAGACAAATTCCTGCAAGTCTTTGATTTCCTATAAAATAAGGTATATCCGAAATAAAGTTAAAAAGATTCACAAAATTCATATTAGGCGTAGTTAGAAAATCATTATTATAAAAATTGATGAAACAAATCGAAACCCCCAGTGTGTATATCAAGGCTTGAAAGTTTGCATTTTTGGTTGGGATTGTTTTTACACTGCCACCCGACGCGATGCTCACCCAGATGGCTAAACCACCCGAGGGTCTGCCTTGTTATGGGGGATGAGGTAATATTAAGGCATTCATACCCTTCAAGATATAACTCTGTTGTTGCCCAAGTCTCTTGAAGCATTAGGATATCATATTTGTTTACTGTCTTGACCCAAAAATGTAACATTGGGTCATAAGGTTCAGAACCGTCATTTTCTGAGATAACCTCAGGCTCAGAGCCATAATTTACTGTGATAGTCAACATGGGTGTCAAAGGGGCAATTTCAGTGGAATTTGATATAGATGACCGTCAATATAAGCTATCAAGATCAGAGAGGGCAGAGAACCTATTTGCAAGCAGATATGAAGGGGTAATTGAAAATTGTTGCTCGGAGTTTGGTCTGTAAAGGAAGCCAAGAGGCAGTGCCCAAATATTTGTAGGTAGGGAGCAATTAATCTCCTTTGCCATCAGTATTGATCTAACAAGTGTTGGTCGTTGAAAATAATAACAATGCAATCTCCCTCAATGGTCTTTTCTGACGGTCCAACCCTACCAACCCTACGTACCATTATGATATCTTTTATGTTAAACCTCCTATACCCTTTATGTTTAGCCAGCCAGTCAATACTTTTCTTCCGTAGTTGGTCCCAAGACTCAGATTTATTCTTCGCTAATGGGGCACCCTGCGAGAATCAGGACATACGGACTGGCTGGTGGTGGTAAATTTAAAACATCTTTACTTGACTCAGCATACCCACTAGCATTGTTACAAACAATATTGGCGGAAGCTATAGGAAGAACAACTTCTCTAGATGGATGAAGTGTGATGGTAAAGGCTACGTTTTGGGTATTAACAGAGTCGGGTGAGGTTTAAGAGCGATACAATCTTTAGCTTTACGACAGGTGTCACAAGAGACAAGAGGCTGCGTGGAGATTATAGTCCCCTGTTGATCTTTAGGATCTTTTGGAATTCCATCATTCAAGGTCTGTTTTTTATAAGGGCTACCCTGTAAAGATGACTGCTTAGATGCCTTACTGGGTGAATTTAACTTATTAGTTAAAGATTTTAAACGGTCTGAACGCTTCCATAAAGTAACAAAATTCTTATCTACGAGCGCTTTAACTCGATCGCACATTGAATCTATGGTAATAGCAACAGCAGTATTCCCAAGTGTAAGATTAGAAAAAGGTGTCGTTGTAGATTCAGTTTAAGTATATACAGAGTAATTTAATGTCTCTGAAGGTGTTTGATCAACCGTGGCGCTAGCAGATATTAAGTTGGCTGGAGCTGTCGAACCCTGGATCCATGTAGGTAACGCAATGCGTTGGGAATTCGAACGTGGAGGTTGTTTCCATTTAGAACAAACCGGGTTCGCTGTTTTCCTTTTCCTTTTAGCCCTGGGGACTTCTGGGGTCAGGGATAAATTCACAATTGCCGATACAAGAGTGTCCCCAGATCAACCCATAGATGTAGAATCCTCCATTGCCCCAATATTTCCAATGTCCGCAATTCCCTCAGCGACCAGTACGCTTTCTCGGGCTGGTAAATATAAACTATGATCAACTTGTGTGGGCAACATTGGTTGAGAGTCACTGTTATCAGTATTCTCAGTTTGTAGAGGAAGATGGGATTTTGTTAGGCCCAGGGACAGGCGCCTCTCAGTTAGCTCGATTTCAGTGCTGACAATGCTAACTGCTCTCTCCAGCATGCTATCTACGGACGTGGTGTTACGCAGTGCTGGAGTAATGTTGCGTTTGCCCATGACGTTAGCAGCCCCAGACATAGAACTAGTATAATGCCCCACTCACCACTGCAAGGCACGGCTGATAGGAGATGTCAGTAGGGTGACCCAGCCAGGCCTCTCTCTTCTAGCCCCTGACGGGCACAGACAGGCCCCCCTTGGTCCGGGCTTCATCCGGGCTGTGTCCCGCGCGCGTCCCACGTTGCGGTGGGAGAGGCTGCGCTATGAGCACATTGGCCATGCCTACCCCTCACTCGCGGCAGCTGCGGGGAACGGCAGGAACAGTGGTGAACTCTGGGGGTTGCAGTCCACCCCAGAGTGTAAAAACCAGCGTGGATGGTGCGGCGGTGATGGCGTTGCCCGTGGGACCCTTGTCCCTCCAGGGGTGCTCAGCAGGATGATCGAGGTGTTGGTGAGTAGCATATAACACCACCAAACAGACAGAGAAACTCCCAGATTTACCATAAATGGTAGACCTGGGGATGTGCTAAAACTGCTACTCCTCCCCAGGGGAGGCATAACAATTAGAAATATTGGTATTTCTGACCGTTTTGCATCTCAGAATTGTTTTGGTGCAGGAAGGTATTCCTTCCTGCACAAAAACAATCTTGCTAGTGACGCAGGCACCCTTGCACCATTTTGCAAGGGTGCCTGCTTTGGTGCTAGGTAGCACATTGTGTGCCAGCACTGGAGAAAGGCAGAAATGCACCGTACAATGATAAGTACTGCACATTCCTGCCCTTTGCCTATCACGCAGCGCAGCAAGGTGATCTTGCTGTACTGCATGATAAAATGATAAATATGACCCAGAGCGTTCTGATTGGCCCAGCTTTATTTCCCTTGGCCCATCCCACTCCCGCAGCAGTCAGACTCCGCGAGAGCCTGCCCTCTGATTGGCTGCCATCAACAAGAGAAAAATGTTTTTGGCAGCCATTACAGGACTGAGATATATGGGAACAGAGTAGGGATACCCTGACCCTCTAACCCCCATGGGGGTCCCAGAGGGATTTCCCTGGGCAAAAAGAAAAACAAAAATCGACAAAAATGCGGTAATCCCACAAGACTCTTGCACGATCTGAAAATGGCGACTAAGCTGCATTCCTCAGTTATGGGCCCCAGGGAGCCTATCACCAGAGCCAAAATTATCAAAAAAAGGATGGGGCAATACGCCCCCCTTCCTGAGCTCCGAGAGGGCCTAAGGACCCCATCCCCAGGGGCCGAATTTAATAATAAAGGGGAGGGGGCTTTGTGGTCCCCCCTCCCAAGCCATTAATAGCCCTAGGGATCCCACCCGGGGCGAAAATGTGTTAAAAAGGGGATTGGGGCACACAGCCCTCCTCACTGATCCGCTCAAGGTGCCAGGAACCCCATCCTTGGGGCTGAGTTCTTTAAGTTCTTTAAAGAATGGGAGGGGAGCCGGGAGCTTGCCGCCATTCCACAGGCAGCTCCACCAAAGAGCTCCCCGACAGCCTCGCGAATCCCCGGCCCCTCACGGTCCCTACACCTGCCCAAAACAGCCTGCAGTAGGAGCCCTGACCAACACAGACTCAGGGGCATACAGTGCATCACCAAAGACCACGAAGCACCAAGGGTGATTGGAGCCCCCTGCCTAGCTAAGGTGGCAGCTCCAATGTGGACAAAGCGGTGCTCGCAGCTCTCCATACAGCCATCACATTGGCTACATTATCCAAGTGGACAGCGAGGAGACCGGTCTTGGTGGGGACTGCGACTTACCATCCTTTCCTCTCATTGCTGTGCTGACTACATTGCAGAGCCCTACGGCCCTGCCCACACACTCCTGTCAGTGTTAAAGTCCGGTGGCCCATTTCCTGTCTCCTGATTTTTTTTGTTTTAGGGTGGTATGGGTTTGGGGGTACGTGGAAATAGTAATTTTTACCCCTACACTATCCAACACTTACCCTACTGTTGCACTCACTGGAGTGGGAATAGTTTTTTTTAGCCCTACACTATCCAACACTTACCCTACTGTTATACTCACTAGAGTGGGAATAGTAATTTTACCCCTACAATATCCAAAATGTACCCCACTGTTAGCCTAAAAGTATTATGCCTTGTAATGATATGCGTTGTAATGGTATGTGTTGTAATGGTATGCGTTGTAATGGTATGCGTTGTAAAGGTAGTTTTTAAAAATGTGTTGTTATGGCATGCGTTGTAAAATCATGCGTTCTAAAGGTAGCTGCAATGTAAAAAACACATTGTAAAGGCATGCGTTGTAATTGTTTGCGTTGTAACATCATATATTCGAACAAAGTGGCGCCCACATCGCTCACTGCCCTCACTGCATTGGCAACAGCATCTGAGCAGATGGTGATGAGACTGCTCATTGTAGGAGCTACCATTGGCCCTCCCCTCATTTTGTCAGATTGTCTGCACAGTGGACATTGATGGGCCACCCACACACCCCCGCTGGCATCTGGACCTCGTGACCCCACTTACTTGCTTCAAACAACAACCGAAAAAGGACGAACCATGCACAGGAGGTCTGTCATCTTGGGGGATCAGAGCTGCGCCCTGTGGTTGGCTTGTTTCCGAATAGCCACCCCAGCATTGAAGGTTCATTGGAATCAGGAGCACAGCGCTTGGGGACCAGCAGCACCAGTCCAGTGCCAGGGAAATGGTGACTCCATTGAATTTACTTAAACCACCCCAACGTCTACACATGCTGTTGGACATGTGTGCCCCCCATCAGTGAACGTTGCCAGTATATGATTAATGACTGATGAACACTTGTGTGTCATTTGTCAGATCTGCGGGGGAGTGATGCCCTCAGTTGAGGCTACTGCAAGACTGATTGTTCTACAGTGGGGGTAGGTGTTGACCCATGACCACCTTGTTTTCCCTGTGTGGAGTGGATCTTGAGTCTCATGCGTGTGGTGCAGGCAGGATTTGAGAGGGGTCTGGAAGAGCAAAGGTGTGAAGGACACACTCCAGAGTATACTGGATGATCAGCGGCCCCCTCCATGAGGACTGCACCTTTACTCACTGAATTATCTCTCAATACCGAAGCCATGACTGTGCTGAGTATGGTTAAACTCTGACTGCAGCTATTAATGGTGCCCTACCTCCCTCTATCCTACTGCAACATGGACTGGTCTCAGAGACTAAAAGACGACACATCATTGGGTGCCCCCATGAGGGGATAAAGCAGGGCGCCGGAGCGGCATGACCTCTAAACTCATAGTAATACATTTTAACTGTATGTTTTCATTTTTCAGGAGGAAAGGAAGGGACCTACTCCAGGAACTAGAGATTGACAGAGGCACCCCATCCTTTTCTTCATTATCATGCACACATGGTATAGAATACAGCATAAGAAAAAACTGTTTCTTTTCTTTTCTTCTAATTACATTGGGATTGTATTTTTTTCATTATTGAATTGTAACACAGCAAGTTCATTTGGTGTGCACTAGGTTAAAGGGGGAAATTGGGTGGGGAAAAATGTGGTGACTTCAAACCACACATACATTCACAATTCTTAGTTAATGGCAAGCTTCTCTTCAGCAATAGCTAGAGCATGAACAACTTATGTTTTGACGGCATTTTACAGAGAACAGTGATTGTGGGGATACCAGGGGATATCAGCATGCACGCACTGACCTCCACTGACTACATCCTCCTCGGAAACCTGAACTTTCACCTTGAAAACAACGACAGCAACTCGACAACCCTGATCGATAAGCACAGTCCTGCCAAGCGTCACGCAACAGGTGTGACGCTCACGCATTTCAGTGCGGTGATCCGCATGGGTATATAGTGCAGGAGAACCGCAGCCTTAAGGCCCGGTGGCGCAGGGTACGCCTAAAATCCCCGGGGTTCACCTGCCCTATTTAAACAGAGACACAGACTCTTCGTCTGGCGTAGAAGATGGTATTTATTAGCTGCAGCTAGTACAGTGGTCTTAGAAGTCGTCAATACAACGAGGTTCAAAAGAGACTGCCACTTAACTCCGTGGCGCACAAGCTTATATACGATACAATACAATGCAAAATGCAATCATACACGAGCACGAGCTACAGGCAAACGTTATGGACAATGTTTTAAGGCTAAAGCAACTCAAGTTCCCGGTTCTTGTTTGTCATTCGACCCCTTAAGTAAATTCTAAATGAATCCACACAATTCGATTTACAAGCAGAGAAAACACAGCTGTGTGTTGTAGAAGGACAGTTCGTGAAACAGGAGAATGCATGAGACATGTAGCGAAGGACAGCAGATAAGATAACTTAAAGGAGACAATGGTGTGAAACGACATGTAGTCCGGACGGGGATTAATCAGCTCAGACAGGAATTAGTGTACTCGGCCAGACCCTGACACTCGTTAGTAAACATAGGCGAGGAAGCCACCTGACACGCAACGCAGAAACGACAAAAACATCGCGTTTGCCGAGCTGCCTGAGTGAGGGCAACATAAAATGGCGGCAATCACAAAATGGAGGCTGAGCACGAACGAATTCGTAATTTACAGAACCTCAGACCCTCCTTTTGCCATTACTTAGGCAAAAATCAAACCAACTCATGCTAATCTGAGTCAGAATCAACACTAATGTTCATGAGATCTTCAAGTTGTTGCTGCACCATCATTCTAATATTCTCTGTCTTCTCAGCAGCAGATCGTGGAACACATAAAGTAGCCAACAGGCCACAGACTGCAGGACCACACTGAACACATAGGCAACAAGAAAATATGACGGCCAAAATTGCTCCAAGGAACGTTAAGATCTTCCATCCCCAAGTTGACAATATTCCCCAAAACCATCCCATAAAAGACCAATCTCCTTCGTCCTGATGAATCGACTCAGAGACAGTGTGCAATTTGGAAATGGGTTGGTATACTGCTGGAGCGTCATCTGGAATATAAATGCAGCAACTAGATACGATCAATCTACAGACACCTCCTCTGTCTGCTAAGATCACGTCTAACGCAATCCGATTTTGCAGCGTCATAAGACGGTCAGCCTGAAGCTCTGCTGTAATGTTACCTATAGCACCTGCAGTAACATTAATAGTCGTCTCAACCACTCGAACCAGTTGCCTGATATGTCTGCTGTTGACCATCGGGTCCCAAAAGGGAAGGAATCCTTTAAGGAAATCTCCTCCCTCTTGTTCTGCCGTGTCTTTGGCATCAAATACACCTCTGCTATGTCTAACTCTGTGGTGATCTGACGAAGCCGTATATGTAGGGGGGAGGAGGAAAGCTATGTAGCACGTTCCAAAAAAGTTGAAAGGTAGCCAAGTATAATCTCGATCGTTACAAACAAAATATGTTCCTTGAGACGGAACTAACGGAGGGAAATCAAGAGACGAGAAAATATATGTGTATGTACATTTCCGATTATCATCAGCTTTTTTGCTGTTGATTTGGAGTCAAAAATTACCTTTATGGGGCACAGTCCACACTGGGGAAGACTCGTCTTTTTTAGTTTTGTCACCAACAATAGAGACATAGTGGGTAACATTCCATCCATCATAAGCTTTCTTCTCATCTAATGGAATCTTACTCTTCTCTATAATCTTGGCCATCACCACTATACCTTTGATCAAAGAACTGTGGCTAAAATCTAGTCCATTCCCAGAAGGTCTCACAGGGCTTCTAAGTCTGTTGTGGTATGCGGCTGAAAACATTGTCAAATAGGCCCAAGCTGAACCTTCGTATGAAAAAGGAAGAACTAAATATGGCATTCCCTTTTGTGTATTGTGTGGCATGAGTCCGCACACCCAACAATCAGTCATATTAATGGCCAACTGATGTTGGTGCAACAACTGAATAAACGTATTATTCATATACTCGGCTCTCCTTATCTGTTCATGAGGGGGTAGAGTATGCATTTTGTGTGAGAAGACAGAAAGACGAGAAGGCAAAGAAGTCGTAAAATTAGCAACAATTCCTGATTGCAAAACGTGTATAACCCAACCTGTGCAAGCTAATGAAATACACTAAAACCTAAGAACACTCAAAGTTACGCCAAATCGACTACGCAATAATTTACAATATTTTAATCTCATTTCCTGCTTCCTATTTTCCCTACCTACAATTGTTGTACCATCCATCTTTATCTAAAAAAAATGTCGCTCACGGCACTCTTCCTTAATCACTCAGCTAGTCACTTCTGTATATCCTGAGGCACTAGCCACTTACTAAAAGAACAAAATCAGGTTACAGTCTGAGTCTCCTACCGTGACCCTGCGACGGAGACAGATGGCACATCTAATACTAATGCCACACTAAAAAAAGCAAAAAGAACCAAAAAGAAATGTCTTTTAATTAATAAGAGAAGTGTTCAAGAAAAATGTTCAGTTTTATTCATTGGCTCTTGGTCTTAAGTCGTAGCGTGTTTTGCTTGGCACGGTTTGATCCTTAAACAATGTTTCTGGATTCGTAGTGTCTATTCGACGATGTACAGGCACAGCAGCTTGAAGAATATCGTCATCTGCTTTTTCAGACTGAGTCCCATAAATCTGAGCGTCACTGAATGGAACAAAACAAGGAACCGCTGCAGTGCCCGATTTTCTTACACCACTGCGAATCCACTGATCAAATGGAAAGGGGCGACCACTCGGTCCCCCCGAACGTATGGCGGAGTGCCTCGATCCCCCCGGGAAGCCATTTTGGGGCGGGAAGCGCGTCTCGGCTGGTATGCCCGAAGCGGCGTAGCCGGGGCGCGCTTTTTCCCGCCCTAGAGTGGGCTGGCCTAGACACCGACGTAGCCAGCCCCGCCCTAGGGGCAGGCAGGGGCGGGTTTTCGCCCGCCCTGAAGACGGATAAAAAGAGACGCAAGACCAGAAGACGTCCTCTTGTTCTTGTGCTCCGAAGCTGCACCTCCTCGCTACACGTGAGCTCGGGACGGAACGAAGAGCCAATTTTGAGCGTTTTGATCTTTTCTTTGTCTTCCAGATACTTCCTCGGAGAGATGCCCAAGAAAGGCGCAAAGAGAATGACGACCGACCAGATGGTGCGGGCCCTTTGCAAAGAGGTGTCCGACATAAAGAAACGGTTGGCGGAGCGAGATGGGGAGGAGGGTTCGGGCCCTGCGCCGGCTGGAGGGAGACCTAAGAGGCCGAGAAGGGTTCCAGCCGGTGGAGACGCCCCGGTTCCCTCTGCCCCGCTCGAGGCGCCGACCCCAGTACCGATGGAGGGGAATCCAATCCCCGTTGTCGTCACCCCGACATCCAAGGAAGACATGCCCCCCGAGCTGGCAGCACAGCTAGCAGCATGGTTGGGGGATAGCAGTGATGGCGCCACGGCTGCCGAGGCACAGGCGCTGATAAAAGGGCTTCGTGAGAAGAGAGAGGCAGCTAGAGTGGCTGCACCGTTGGCGGGGATAGACAAGCCGCAAGCGGCAGAAGCTGCGTCCGGTTCAGGTAAGCGGCCATTGCCGATTGCACGGGACGAGTCAGCACCCTCTCGTAGAGAGAGATTGGGACAACATGTGCCTTTAGCTATAAAGGAAAAGATCTGGGCAGGGGAATACGTGAATATTTTTTCCTTGCTTGTTGATCATTATGATGTGGAGCATGTAAAAAGTCAGAAGGACCTAATGCATCCGAGTGTTTGGCGCGCAAAAATGGCCGCCTTTAAGGTAAATGAGAACATTGGCAACTGGGGCAATGCGTGGGGTATTTTTACATCGATTTTGGGGGAACGTAGGCCCGAGTTGCTTCCTGAGTTTCCCGTTTACCAATCACGAATTATGGGTTACTCGACAGCGTATCAAGGTAACCATTGGTTTTGTTATGATAATCTGTTCAGGAAAGAAAAGGAACATAACAAGAGTTTGACTTGGGATTGTTACGATTCTTTAACATGGGATAAAATGAAAGAATCGGGAATGTTAAGAATGCCATTGGTCGGGAGCAATGTTGTTGATTACTCCCGCCAAAATGTGGGGTCGCCCTTTCGACCAAGTACGAGCACCGACGACCAGTCGAGGCCCGCAGGCAATACAGGGAGAAAGGGTTTCTGTTATAATTTCAACAGAGGGAAATGTACCAGGCCTCCGGGATCGTGTAAATTCAGACACGAATGTAGTACGTGTGGGTCATCCCATCCTGAGTCATCGTGCAGAGCCAGAACGGGTGAGAATGGGGGTAAGGGAGGCGCCAAACAGGTCTAAGCTAGGCCGAGGGGCGCCTTTACCAACCCCGATTGATACCTTGGCAATGATTCCCTGGCTCAGCGAATACCCGGATCGGACTTCTGCCGGGGTGCTGCGGAACGGTTTTACACATGGTTTCCGCATCCCGGTAGGGGACTTTCAGGGTGTAGGGATGTGCAAAAATCAACTTTCCGTTTTACAACATACATCTGTAGTGCAAGAGAAAATTCAGAAAGAGGTTAGCCGGGGACGGGTCGCCGGCCCGTTTAGTGTACCCCCGGTACCGGATTTCGTTTGTTCTCCGTTAGGGGTGGTCCCCAAGAAGGACCCAGGTGAGTTTCGTTTGATTCATAATCTGTCTGCTCCACATGGTCTTTCGGTGAACGACGCAATTGATCCAGAAGTTTGTTCGGTGCGATACGCATCTTTTGATGAGGCAGTAGCCATCTTGAATCGCCTGGGGCACGGGACGTTGATGGCGAAATCTGATATCGAGTCAGCGTTCCGGTTGCTCCCGGTACACCCAGACGATCAGCGTCTTCTGGGATTCGGGTTCCAGGGGTCATTTTACATGGATAGGTGTATGCCAATGGGATGCTCTATATCATGTGCTTACTTTGAGCAATTCAGTACTTTCCTGCAATGGGTGTTCACTAAGAGAACGGGTTTCCGAAATGTAATGCACTACCTTGACGACTTTTTGTTCCTTGGCCCCGCCGGTAATCCCGAATGTGCCCAGGCCTTAGCTGAATTCTGTGTGTTGATGGGTCATTTCGGCGTGCCATTGGCACCGGGTAAAACTATGGGTCCCACGACTTGCCTCGAGTTTTTGGGGATCGAGTTGGACTCAAGGGAGGGGTGCTTCCGTTTACCAGCCAGCAAAGTGTCGAAATTCAGGGCAGCCCTCCAAGTATGTTTAAATGCATCCAAAGTTACACTGCATCAGTTGCAACAATTAGTGGGAAAGTTGAACTTTGCCTTGAGGGTGATACCAATGGCTCGCCCTTTTTCCCGCTCGATTGCCCAAGCGATGGTTGGCCTAAAGGAGGGTCATCATCACACAAGGTTATCGGCTGAGGTCCGCCAGGACATGCGGATTTGGTTAGCATTCTTGGCGGACTTCAATGGCCGAGTCGTCTGGAACAAGCCAGCCGTGTCCTCCGAAGAGCTTGGGCTATGGACAGATTCAGCAGGAAGCGTAGGTTTTGGCGCCATCTTCGGCACAAAATGGTCGGCACAAAAGTGGCCCCTATGGTGGCACGAGAAAGGGCTGACGAGTAATATCGCTTTCCTTGAGCTATTTCCCATTCTGGTGGCCCTGAGAACCTGGCCAGAAGGGTTCAGAGATCATTCTGTTGTGTTCTGGTCTGACAATATGACCGTGGTAGAATGCATCAATAGTCAGGCAGCCCGTTGTAAATTGATTTTGAGGCTGCTCAAAGAAATTGTCTTACTCTGTATGCAACTGAACGTGATATTCAGAGCAAAACATGTCCCAGGGGTGATGAATCAGGCTGCTGATGCACTGTCTCGTTTTCACATGCAGGCTTTCTCGGGTTTCCTTCCTTCAGCGGACCCAGAGCCGGCACCCTTCCCCGAAGCTCTCTGGTCTCTCGGTGCCCCGAACTTCGTCACCTCGTGGGAGAGAGTCTAGCACCCAGGACAAGGAAGGCATATGAAGGGGCGTTTCAGGCCTATTTAGCCTTTTTGGGGGCAGAGAGAGGGGGACTTTGGGGTCAGGAGGAGTGGGTAATACTTTTTCTGATGTCTTTACGTAGGGCTGGGAAATCGGTGGCTACGGCCCAAAGGCATCGTGCCGCCATTTCCTTTGTTGCCAGGGCCCATGGCATCCAGGACCCGACAGCGTCTTTTGCAGTACAAAAGGCGCTGCGTGGGTGGCAACGCCTAGAGGGTCGCAGAGCAGACGTAAGACGACCGATAGGTCTAGATAGGTTGTCCCAGTTACTGGCCACACTCCCTAACACATGCTCGTCCCCTTTCGAGACCTGTTTGTTCCGGACTGCATTTACGCTGGCATTCCACGGGGCTATGAGAGTTAGTGAGCTGGTTGCAAGGAACAAACAGGATGTGTCGGGGGGCTTGTGCAGGGAGCATGTTCAGATCAGGGGCGATGCGATGATTGTCTCCTTTCTCAGGTCCAAGACCGACCAAGATGGGAGGGGGGACTGCACGATCATTCGCCGGACCCCCGGGTCATCCATGTGTCCGGTACAGTGCTTAGAAGATTACCTAGCACGAAGGGTGGCATCATGGGGGGGGACATTGTTGAGGCATGCAGACGCCACCCCACTGACGAGGTTTCAGTTTCAGCGGGTGCTTGCAATGGCCATTGCCGCAGCGGGCTTGGACCCGGGCGAATTCGGGACCCATTCCTTTCGAATAGGGGCTGCCACTGAAGCTACAGCCAGGGGTCTTAATGTAGAACAAGTGAAACGTGTGGGGCGCTGGTCCTCCAATTGTTATAAGAGGTACGTGCGATTGCACATGTTGTGAAGCTGTAATCATGTACTCACGCTTCTTGTCTTTTGTTTGTTTTCAGTTGCGCAAGCCTACGCGGCAGGGCGGACTGTGCAGTCGACCCAACACCAGGCCAGCGGTCGCACATCACCGGCTGTGAGGAAGGAGGTGTGGGTCGTGGGCCACTCATACGTGAGACGGGCCGCGGACGTATTCAAAGCAGGTGACATGATTCACGTACCTGGGGAATACGGGTACAGAGTGTCCTTCTACGGAAGGGGCGGTCTCTGTATTGACCAGTTTCAGGCATTCTTTGAGGGTTTGTTAGAGCGGATGAGGTCACCGCCGTCCATAGTCATAGTGCATTTGGGGGGCAATGATTTGGTCACCACCGGTAGACGACTTCTCCTGGAGTCTATGCTTTCCACGGTAAGTTGGTTAGCAAGGAGAGTTCCGGGGTGCATAATTGCGTGGTCTCATATGATCCCACGAAAAGTATGGCGGGGGGCTATCTCGATCCCTGCTTTGAATCATTCGGTTAAAAAATTGAATAACAAAGTGAGTAGGTTGTTCCGTTCCAAGACATTGCATTCGATCTCGCATAGTTGTATTAATGATGACAGTATGTATCTGGGGGATGGTGTGCATTTGTCGAGGGTGGGCAATGAGTTACTCATAGGAGACTTCTTAGCTTGGTTAAAATCGTTAAAACATGACCTTTAGGTAGGAGTTTTGTGGGGGGTCCGGATAGCCGGTCAACTATCCGGACCTGTGGCGGTAAGGTCATGATCGGTGAGCACTAATTGGTAGATCCCTATGAGTGGGCGTCACCCAACACGGATGGGAGCGCTCGGGAGAGGTGGCCATTGGCCCCTCAATGGGGAGGCGGTCCCGTCTAAGGGCGGGTCGCCGGAAGTAAAGGAAAGGCGGTCAAGGCCCCTTCCTTTGTAGGAGGGGTTACAGCCCCCTCCTGGGGAATTTCCCGGGGCCAGTGTCATCTGCGACGGCAGATGCGGTAAGTTGTGTGGGGTGGGGGGAGGTCCACGATACCTTCTGGATACCACACACAAGTCTTCGAACGACCTTTAAATGGCGTCGAGTCTTAAGTGCCCCCGTCAAGTCAAGGGAAATTGTTAGTAGTTGCACTTGAGGTAAGCCTCTGTGCTGTCGCCCCTCCCAAGTGGGAGGGGTAAGTCTGGTTAGGGATCTTGACACCGGTTATGACCTTGCCGTTGGCCCTTAAACGTTAGGATGTACAATTTCAGTGTTTCTAGAGAATGTTTTTGTAGGATGCTAGTTCGGCTAGGAGAACCTCTGTATTAGAGATTATGTTAAGGTTAGCCAAACATCGCAATGTGATAATGAAATTGTACATAACATAAAAACGTTTAATGTTTTAATTTTTTGTTTTAATAAATACGGCCGGGATGGTTACTCCATCCCACATCCAAAAACTTTAAGAACTGTTTCCGGTTTCCCTCCTTTTGGGGATTGTGTTGAGAGGGGGTGGCGGGTATCTCAGCCATATGGAAAGGGGCGACCACTCGGTCCCCCCGAACGTATGGCGGAGTGCCTCGATCCCCCCGGGAAGCCATTTTGGGGCGGGAAGCGCGTCTCGGCTGGTATGCCCGAAGCGGCGTAGCCGGGGCGCGCTTTTTCCCGCCCTAGAGTGGGCTGGCCTAGACACCGACGTAGCCAGCCCCGCCCTAGGGGCAGGCAGGGGCGGGTTTTCGCCCGCCCTGAAGACGGATAAAAAGAGACGCAAGACCAGAAGACGTCCTCTTGTTCTTGTGCTCCGAAGCTGCACCTCCTCGCTACACGTGAGCTCGGGACGGAACGAAGAGCCAATTTTGACCCACCCACCAGCCCCTGAGGACAGCAAGTTGTTGTGCAATAAAGTGAATTTATGAGTTTGTTTTTCCATTTCGTTTACAGGCTGTGCAAGTATCAGTTTGTTGTTGATCATAATAAAGTATGGTGAATATCGTCTAGGTTGTTACGATTAAAATGATTTGATGTAGTGTTTCATTTTAAGCATGTTCTTTCGGTCGTAGCGACCAATGTTTTCATAGGTTTGAGTAAGAATTGTCGTATTTATTTTTTGGTAGGCGGTAAGGTCATGATCGGTGAGCACTAATTGGTAGATCCCTATGAGTGGGCGTCACCCAACACGGATGGGAGCGCTCGGGAGAGGTGGCCATTGGCCCCTCAATGGGGAGGCGGTCCCGTCTAAGGGCGGGTCGCCGGAAGTAAAGGAAAGGCGGTCAAGGCCCCTTCCTTTGTAGGAGGGGTTACAGCCCCCTCCTGGGGAATTTCCCGGGGCCAGTGTCATCTGCGACGGCAGATGCGGTAAGTTGTGTGGGGTGGGGGGAGGTCCACGATACCTTCTGGATACCACACACAAGTCTTCGAACGACCTTTAAATGGCGTCGAGTCTTAAGTGCCCCCGTCAAGTCAAGGGAAATTGTTAGTAGTTGCACTTGAGGTAAGCCTCTGTGCTGTCGCCCCTCCCAAGTGGGAGGGGTAAGTCTGGTTAGGGATCTTGACACCGGTTATGACCTTGCCGTTGGCCCTTAAACGTTAGGATGTACAATTTCAGTGTTTCTAGAGAATGTTTTTGTAGGATGCTAGTTCGGCTAGGAGAACCTCTGTATTAGAGATTATGTTAAGGTTAGCCAAACATCGCAATGTGATAATGAAATTGTACATAACATAAAAACGTTTAATGTTTTAATTTTTTGTTTTAATAAATACGGCCGGGATGGTTACTCCATCCCACATCCAAAAACTTTAAGAACTGTTTCCGGTTTCCCTCCTTTTGGGGATTGTGTTGAGAGGGGGTGGCGGGTATCTCAGCCATAGGGTAATGGAAGTGGCACCTTTTTACAGTGCACTCCATGTATCCAGTTGCGCTTCCCGACCACTTTCACTGCCGTGCGGGTAACAAGCAAAACTTGTGTAGGCGCAGACCAGCGAGGCAAGATGGTGTGACCTGGGTCTGTAGAGGCCTCCGGCAGAACACTTTGTACCTGTTGATGAATAACACTTAATTTAGTAGTCAGATCATGTAAATAGTCAATTAACAAAGGGTATGGTATGTCTGAGTATCTTTTGAGACGGGGGACACCCCAAACATTAGCTGGGCGCCCAAATACTACTTCATATGGGCTAAGTCCCATACAAGAGTGCACAGTAGTTCTGGTTGACAAAAGAGCTAGGGGCAGCGCATCAGGCCAAGCAAGACCTGTACTGGCTTGAATCTTCGCCAGCTTAAGCCTGAGCGTACCATTGTAACACTCAACCAAACCCGCTGACTGTGGATGGTTTGCCGCATGGAATTTTTGTCTAATTCCGAGACCAGAACACACTTTCTGCATAATCTGGCCCACAAATTCACTTTCATTGTCACTCCAGACAATGCGCGGCAAACCAAATCTAGGAAAGAATTCCTTAATCAATACTTTAGCAGTTGACAAGGCAGTGTTATTTTTCAAGGGGTAGGCCTCTATCCAGCGGGAAAAGGCACATACCACCACCAGAACATACTTGAGGTTGTTGCAGCGATCTATATGAATGTAATCGATCTGCAACACCTCAAAGGGATATGATGGGGGAGCAAAATGACCTGCCGGAGTTGCGTTACCCTTTCCTGGGTTATGCATTAAACAAACAATGCAATCTTTAACCACATTTTCTGCACATTTCGGGATACCTTCATTCTGCCATACCGGAGGCAAAAGCTTACATATGCCTTTTGCACTTATGTGAGCTGGGCCATGAGCCATAGTCACGACCGGCAACACATAAGCGTCCGGTAATAACCATCGCTGATGTTCCGACAACTCTGTCCAACAACCCATTGAGTCTAACATTCCCATACTTTCTTTCCACGTACTCAATTCTTTCTCGGTAGCCTCTCCCTGAATCGTTTTCACACTCTCAATCGTGTCTTCACACATTCCAATTTCCCTCACCCAATTTGCAGGACCTGCCACATACATTCGACTAGTGGTATTTCTAGCTGTAGTTTTCGCTACCTCATCTGCAAACGCATTTCCACGACCCACATCATCTGTAACTTTCTTATGAGCACTGCACTTAATAATTGCTATCTGTGCAGGTAAGGTAAGTGACTCAAGAAGATCAGTCACCAACTGACCATGCTGAATCCTTGTCCCGTGGGAGGTCAAGAATCCTCTCTCCCTCCACAGCTTTCCGAAACTATGCGCAACACCGAAGGCGTACTGACTATCCGTGTACACATTCACTCTCTTTCCCTTCGACAGCACACATGCTCTAGTCAAAGCTATCAATTCAGCTGCTTGGGCTGAATTGTGTCCAATACGTGCCGTCTCAACAATAGTGCATAAGGTGGTGACAGCATAGGCAGAAGTAGTTTCTCCATTCGGAAGCTTAAAACAAGAACCGTCCACCCACAGGATCCCGTCCGGGTCCTTGGGCGGAGTGTCCTTTAAATCAATCCTCCCCTTAGTTTCTTCTTCTGTTCGAAGAAAACAATCATGCTTTTCCTGATCGTCTTTCTCATCCGGGAGTGGCAACAGTGTAGCTGGATTCAACTTGTTACATCTTTTGATATGTATATGGCTCGCTAGAAGTGTCAGCTCGTAACCGGACAAACGAGCACTCGTGAGATGCTGTGTCTTGGTTCTATTTAACAAGGTATCCACTGCATGTGGAACAATAACAATAAGTGTGTTATCCAATACTAATCCGGCAGACTGCCTAATAGAAGTAGCTCTGAGACAACTAGGCAAAGCTTTAGCTACTGGGTCTAGTGTAGCGGAGAAATAGGCACATGGCCTTTGCTTATCTCGGAATTGCTGTGTCAAAACTGACAACACGCAACCTTCTCTCTCGTGAACGTACAATGTAAAGGACTTGCTATAATCTGGGGTACCCAACACTGGAGCGGAACACAAGGCAGTACGTAAATCAACAAAACTTTTCTGACATTCATCCGTCCAAGGGAGCGGATGGGGTGTATCTTTCAATGTTAGTGCCAACAATGGTTTCGGCAAAAGTGAAAAATTGGGAATCCATTGTCTACAGTAGGAAGTAATACCCAAAAAGGCACGCACTTCTCTCTGTGTCGTAGGTACAGACATCTGTGAAATAGCATGAATACGTTCTGGGGTCAATCGCCTTCCCTCCTTCGACAAGAGATGACCTAAATAGGTCACTTCTTGTCGGACATATTGCAACTTGGAGGGCGATACTTTATGATTCAAAACAGCCAAATGATGCAACAACGCAACAGTCACATTCCTACACACATCTTCCGTATCAGCAGCCACCAATAAATCATCGACATACTGAACAAGCGTAGCACCTGGGGGCAAAGAGAAAGTATCAAGTTGACATTTAAGAGCTTTGCTATAGATAGATGGACTTTCACAATAGCCTTGAGGAGGTCTCTTAAATTGGAAACTTCCGCCACCCTGAGAGAAACCAAAGATATCCCTACTTTCTTCAGCAATGGGAATGCTAAAGAAAGCGTTCTTAAGGTCTATCACCGAAAACCAAGCCGCCGAAGCAGAAATTATTGTCAATAAAGCTGTATCGTCTGGAAAAACAGGGAACTGTGGTACCACTATTTTATTGACTTCCCTTAGGTCAATAACAAATCTATAGACAGGAGGCTGCAAAGGATCCGTTCTCTTAGGAATCGGAAGAACAGGACTGTTACAAACATTGCCTCTAGTCTCTTCAACCACACCTTTCTGAATAAAATCATCAACAATAGCATACAGTGCTCTCTCTCCGTCACTAGAAATACGATATTGGGGAATGCGTGGCATTCTAACATTTTCTTTAACTGTGACAACATAGGGTGGGATCGCAAGACGACCCACGTCATTTGGGCCCGTGGCCCAAAGACTTTCTGGGAGAGAAAGTAACTCAGGTGGAAACTGGTCCCGTGACAAATACATGGGGGACATCAAACTCTTTCCTAACGTGAGATGCACACCAGAAGGGGAACAATACAACGTTGCATGCAGTCTTTTCAACAAATGCAAACCAAGTAAATTCTCACCACAACCAGTTGTCAAGATAAGTGGAGCTTCCAAATCATAAGGACCAATCGAGACTGGCAAGGGGCAAGAAACCGGATTACGGACTGGAGCGCCAGAAAATCCCACAGATGTATTTATTAAGCCAGACAAAGGTGCCCCAGGGAGTTTAGAAGAAATGATAGAACTTCTCATTGCACCAGTATCCTAAAGAAATGGTTCTGAAACACCCATGGTATTGACAGTGACATACGGCCCATTTTGATCTACTGGAATCGACACAACTCCCTTACTTCGTCCATGGCTGTCCTATTCAGTCTGAACATTGTCAGCCCCCTCCTCAGCGTAATAATCACCATTGTAATACTGCGTAGACGGAACTGTCTGCCGATCAAAGTAATTCGAAGTAGATGGAGTAAGAGAAGGCTGCTCCTGAGAGGACGCACCTCGTCCTCTACCTCTAGATCCTGTCTGAAAATTACAATGACCTCGAGGAGCAGACATCCCATTATTTCGCTGTAACAAGACCGGACAACTATTCTTAAAATGTCCTTCTTCCCTACAATATGCGCATTGATTAGGACCTAATGAAGGTCGCGGCGTGAAATACTCAGGTTTTTGTAACAGTCTCTGAAACTGTGGAGGCTGCTGAAACTGAGAGTTTTGCTGATGCTGATTCGAGCGAGGCGGATACGCCTGCAGTAAAAGAACTTTTGTTTTAAAATCTTTATTTTTCTTCTCTTGTTTCTCCTTCTCCTCCTTATCCCTATTCTCGTAATACTGGGCAGTAGCCAATATCTTAGTAGGAGAAGAGACAGCCCATGCACTTTCAGAACTCTTTAATTTGTTCGATAACTCGGGAAGCAAATTATATATAAATTTGTCCACAAACAATCGCTGACCACCCTCTACACTCAAATCCTGACCACTGTGGTCTATAAACGTCTCTTCGAAGCGAGTGAAGAAATCCGATACGCTTTCATCTTTTTTTTGCTTACATGTGGCCAGCTTATCCTAATTTACTCGCACTGCAGGCATCATTGTCTTCATCAATTCAATTATTCTACCTGGAAGAGCCGTAATCAAATCCTCTGGTTTTGCACCACCCACCTGATTCGCATCCGCAGCTCTAATAGCAGCCCAATCACCATCCAATTCAGCTAAATGATTTTCCCTATGAATCCGTGCCCATATACCTTGCGGAACAACATTTCCAAATAACCTATCAATGTCGTCCAAATTCATAATACAAGCGTCAACTGTTTGAGACAATTCTTTGTAATATCCAGCAGGATTTTTACGGGGGTCGGGAAGAGTTTGCTTAAGCGCCAACACTTCAGACCTTTTCCAGGGTTCGTGAACCCATATACGCTGGAAATGATTAGGGACTTGAGGTGGACCAATCACCGCTTCTCTCCATACGGGAGGAACTTCACGCATCGGATAATTCTTGCTACCTTCCTTATTGGCGGAGTCAGCCTCGGAAAGGGACAAGCACAAAAACATTGTTCGAAAGGCAATAAGTCTACTCACTGCCTCTTCGACTCGATGTCCTACAATAAATCCTTTATCAAAATCAGCTTGTAATTTCAGTAGCTCCGAAGAAACTGTATCTAACTCCATATCTTCCCAACCTCTAATAAGAGTTTGACACATAATGTTGAAAACATATCTCTGCGTGGGCTCCCCCCATTATCTTCAGTACTATATTCTGGTCCATGCTCAATCCACTAACGAGCGAGAGAACCCATAACTACTTTCTCGTCCGTAAGAGGAAGTTGACACGGAGATTGTCGTTTAGAAAAAGCTGGGGACATATTTAAAGACCTAACAAAAGGATAAAAGAAACTTGAAACAGCATCTGCTATCCTCCTCTGTGAAATAGGAGAATCCCTCGAGAGTGTAGGAGGTATTACAGAGGTAGAAGGCAACGGAGACTGAAACGTAGCAGACCGAAGAGTAGGAGCGGGAGAAGATGGGGGCTGAAATACAAGCTGCAAGGGCGGAGCAGAAGCAGGCAAAGAAGCATTAAGGGGCTGAGTCGGTTGCTGGGCAATCGGTAACTGAGCAACCAGTGGTTGAGCAACGGGAATGGGTACAGAGGTGCATTAACATTCTGAACATAGGGCGGAGGTGAATTCAATAAACAAGACATTAGGGAGTCTTCTTCTAATTCCTTACTTTTATCTGAAGAGGACGTAGGCAACACCGGGTAGCATCTATCTATCGCCATACGATGCTGTCTCTCTGATACCTCCTTCGCATCATCTACTTCGTTGTCTTTAAACTGCTGGGCAGCCTGTAGAATTGACATATCTTGTGCTTTCTTATCCTTTTTCGCTTGTTTGATTTCTTTCTGTTTGTCTTCTTTACGCCAAAGGCGAAAGGAGTCAAACATAGCCGGCCGGGCTTTTCTTCTAAACTAAATCGTTTCCAAGTTATCTAATATAGCAGGATCAAAGCTACCATTCTGGGGCCATCTCAAAACACCACTATTTTTCGTGTATCGGACCCATGTCTCGTTAAAGGTAATGGAACTAATACCATGTTTCGAATAGAGCTCATAAGTGGGAGTTCCAACTGGAGGGATCGGACATGATTCCTCCAACTGGGAATCCCTCATACAACCCAAACAACAAAATCTTTTGAACTTACTCAGCCCAGGCATCATCACTTTTCCAGACTGATCACAAACAACAAGGAGTATAGATCGGTGAGACAGTACAATCGTACTTACCCCTTGGCTTCAGCTATTGCAATATCTGAATAGAAACTAAGAAACAAAACAGAACAAAGGTCTGTGGGAGCGACCCACCAAATACTTATCTAAGAATCGTTCTGCACCAGCAAAGGTCCGTCTATCGTCTCGCTATACAAAAACTCTTCAGAAGGGTCCAAGGCAGGGCGACAGTCAGGGCAGCAGTCGTCAGCAGCCGTCGGAGAGGAGTAGCCGCGCTGTCAAAGACCTTCGGTCCACTTCCGACATACAGGGGTCGATCACGTTGTGCGCTTCCTCCGGAATTTTCTTGCGGGGCTCCTCACGACCCTCGGGTTCAACTGCTACTGCTGAAGTCGCCCCACGTTGGGCGCCAGTTGGAGAACCGCAGCCTTAAGGCCCGGCGGCGCAGGGTATGCCTAAAATCCCCGGGGTTCACCTGCCTTGTCTAAACAGAGACACGGACTCTTCGTCTGGCGTAGAAGATGGTATTTATTAGCTGCAGCTAGTACAGTGGTCTTAGAAGTCGTCAATACAATGAGGTTCAAAAGAGACTGCCACTTAACTCCGTGGCACACAAGCTTATATACAATACAATACAATGCAAAATGCAATCATACACGAGCATGAGCTATAGGCAAACGTTATGGACAATGTTTTAAGGCTAAAGCAACTCAAGTTCCCGGTTCTTGTTTTTCATTCGACCCCTTAAGTAAATTCCAAATGAATCCACACAATTCGATTTACAAGCAGAGAAAACACAGCTGCTTGTTGTAGAAGGACAGTTCGTGAAACAGGAGAATGCATGAGACATGTAGCGAAGGACAGCAGATAAGATAACTTAAAGGAAACAATGGTGTGAAACGACATGTAGTCCGGACGGGGATTAATCAGCTCAGACAGGAATTAGTGTACTCGGCCAGACCCTGACACTCGTAAGTAAACATAGGCGAGGAAGCCACCTGACACGCAAAGCAGAAACGACAAAAACATAGCGTTTGCCGAGCTGCCTGAGTGAGGGCAACATAAAATGGCGGCGATCACAAAATGGAGGCTGAGCACGAACGAATTTGTAATTTACAGAACCTCAGTGCGATCTACTAATGTTTGATTGAAACCCGGACAGATTGTCGTCTCAGTCACCATATTATTGTTAAGCCACTTCGCGAATGCAGATTTGTTTAAAAGGGGACATGCATCGATGAGTATACACAAGATATGGACTAGCAAACACACTCAACAAATACAAATGGACAATGCGCAAGGCGAGTCATTTAAGTTGTTACTTTTTTCTAAGTTCAGTTTAGACCTGCCTTCTAGGGTGGAAGCGATTGCACCACACTGGCGGAAATAGCCTTTAACCACATGTACAATGACGTGCGAATATTTCTGCCATTTGTAGCAAATTGTGATTACAAGAAAAAAATGTTGGAGAATACATTATGTACATAACTGTTTAAACATGTTTAAAATTGCTTGAGAAATAAGCAGTAATATATTATGATTTATACATGATTTCATATTTTGCATGGTTCCCAACCGGGACTGACCTATTACAAAATGTATGCCATATTAGAGTCATCTAGTGGCAGAATAAATACAAGTGCTTTGTTTGTGTCTATTCACTCATATGTAAATGTGTTGCTTGGAAAAATACAGTTGTGTGAACAAGACTGCTTTGATAGTTGAAACACATGACTGGTAATAAATCTTTTGGATCAGCAACTTCCCCTGAGTGTGCGCCTCTGTTGGGGATCCGCATTGGAATGTTCCATGTTGCCTGGTTCCCTGCGTGGAACACGGAATGTACGGTTGCGGCAGTTGCTGCCTTGACGGGACATATTACATGAAGTACTTACCTGTGGCTTCTGTACTTCTTTTCATTGGTGACGAGGATTCCATCTTCGGCCTCCACATCCTTCAGTGGATCTTGGTTGCCTGCTAGCCGGCTTTCCAGAGTTCCACCTCTGCAGTTTTCCGTGTGGCGCGTTGTGACTTCGGCCTCGTTTATGTAATGATTTGGTGGTCTGTGGAGGATCTCCATCATGGTGGAGAAGTGTGGCTCAATGGTTAGAGCGGCAGACCCTAAAGCAGAGGTCTGGCCCGGGACCAGGGTTTAATTCCCCGCCTCGGCGGGTCTTGGGCTCAAAATTGCACGGACCTGATCATTCTCACCTCGGTGCCTATTCCAATCATGGAGTCCCACTCTGCAACTCTGGGCAATAGCTTGTTTAATCTCCACAACGGCCCCCACAACACTAAGGATGCCTGGCCTCCACCTTGGGGGTGCCCAGGAGAGGAAGCCTCACAGGGAAAACCAGGATGGGTTCCACAGCGGTATTCGTACAAGCGCCTTGAGACCCTTGCGGGTGAGTAGTGCGCTATACAAGTATCAATTTACATTTTTTGCCGTGCTGTCACTGCTCCGATGGACGGAGGTGGTCTTCCTCACCATTGAGGTACTTTTATTACTTATTCTGCGATGTGCGAGGCTGAGGCAGTCCCTCACAGTTGCTGCTCGCGCCTTCCCTGCCGGTGACGTCGTCCCGTTCGAGATGTGCTGCTCTGCATCATCTCCTTCTTACATGAAACGTGCAACTTTTACTTCTGTGACGTGCTCACATAGTGACGTGCATGTCAGCTGTAAATAAGCCTGTAAACAAACTGATTCTCTGCCTAGTCTGTCTGGCGCTGTGCTCATGCAACGTTGTGACGTTGCGTGCCGTCATTTTGAATAGTTGCAAAATGCTGCAAGCCTTGTTTGTGCACAGTCACCATAGCAATATGAGTGTTGCTTGTGTTGCTAATGCGCACAGATGTTGTCATGTTTTTCTGCAGCAGTTTTATTGTTTCAGTTTATGCGCACAGCTCATATGTTAATCGCTGATGCGCACAGCCTGGTCCACTTTCATCTGTTTCACTGGGTGTCTTTTGCTTCCTCTCTGACATGCACTGCCCATCATTTTGTTACAAATCACACAGGTTCCTGTATTCCTTCCTTTTGTAATGCGCTTTCAATGCTCATTTTAGGAACCTGATTTTTCATTTACAAGTATTTCATGCTGTTTCAGTTTCTCTTGTGTTCACAGTGTTTTCTTTATACTAATCACACTGTAATTTATTTTTGGTCACATTTGTTATAATTGTGTGTGCAGCACTCACCCATGCACAGCCACATTATGGATCGAGTTTCAGCTCCGCCACCCTTTTTGCAATCTCCCTGTACTCCTCCAATTATGTGGTAACAGTGGAAGGATACATTTGAAGCTTATCTTGAAGACTTTACCTCTTGAACTTGTTAGCACCCATGTAAGTGGTGTTGATAATTGCTATTCCTTAAGCGTCGATGACTACGCATTTGTAATGAAAACTTTGGACAAAAGATTCAAATCCAGGAAAAATGTTGTGCTAGAGCGTCATAAGTTTTTGCAAGTTCCTGGTGAATCCATCGATGAGGTTGTCACTGCACTCAGAACTCTTGCTATCACTTGTAATTACAGAGAATTCAGAGACGAAATCATTCGTGATCAGCTCATTGAACGCACAGGGAATAAGAAAATTGAAGAGAAACTCCTATCATCAGACGACCCCGATCTTGAAATAGCTCTCACTCTAGCCAGAAGCATTGAACATTCTTAATTTTGCATGAAGAAAATGAGTAGTTCTGGGCAACCTGATGAAGTCAAATTGTTAGCTGCAAAACACAATTGCAAGCTTACCCAAATCTCCAATTTAAATTTGACGCAGAATTCTTCATCCATACCTATGCCCAAGATTAAGTCTGAGAAGATGCAACTCTCTTGTTTTCGTTGTGGGAGCAAATCTCATTTGGGAAATGCTAAGTTTTGTTTTGCCATAAACCATACTTGTTTTAAATGTGGCAAAAAGAGCATCTTGCACGTGTCTGTTAATCCATCAGGTCACACAAAGGAATCACACAAGCTGTCAGGTCAATCAAAGAAGACTGTGTTGACTCAAGTGATGAGAATGGTAATGTTTTATAAATGTTGTCTTCTTCATCCTCGCAATCCAAGGGAGTGATTGAGATTGCATCTTTGGTTGGTTCACGCAAAAGGAAATCTTATGCGTGTATTATCTGTGTGAATGTAAAAGAAAAATGAATTTCTTGGCTGATTCGGTTTCTCCATTTACCTTTATCAATGTCAAAGATTTTGGTGGGTTAGAAGACATTCAATTACACCAGTCTAACATTAGAATTTTTGCGTATGGTGGTAAAAGAGTGGAAGTTCTTGGATTTTTGTGGGGATTTTGCCACCGAAACTATGTACATTGTAGAGGATGGTGCAAATTTGTTGGGGTGGGAGGAGCAGGGAGAGCTTAGCATCATTCTCGATCCCAACCATCTTGACATGGTCTTGTCAAGACGAGAGGCACGTCAATTTTACAACTCATCCTCATCTTCCAACCCTACTGGCATAGTGATGGTGGGGGAGTTATCTGGTGAAGAGTGGATCTAGAAGTGTCCCAAACTTTCAGTGATAGTCTAGGCAAGCTGAAGGGTTTTCAGAACCGCATTATCCTTAAGAATGGTGCGAAGGCAGTTACACACAAGGTGCGCAAGGTACCCCTAAGTCTGCGTGTTGAAATAAAGCCTGAACTGGAACGTTTGTGTGTTATGGGCGTAATTGAGCCCATTGAGGGGTCTGAATGGTTAGCCCCTTTAGTTTTAGAACGCACGGCTGAAAAATCCCCTAGGATGTGTGTGGACCTGCACGATCTGAATGCCAACATTTAGGTTGATTGCCAGCCATTGCCCAACATAAACAAAATGCTGGCGACATTAGATGGAGCCAAGTATTTTTCTACATTCCACATTTTCTCAGCTTATCACCAAGTTGAGTTAAGCAAAGACTCCAGACACCTCACCTTCTTCATGACACCAGAAGGATCTTTCCATTACAAACGCATGCCCTTTGGTTTGGCGTCGACTTCCTCAGTGTTTCAGAGCCTCATGGGCATATTATTCAAAAACACTGTGGGACCTGCGTTTTTCCAAGACGATATCCTCGTCTATGGACAAACTGAGTTGGAGCATGACTGCAGAGTCAAAACACGTTCTGGATACTGTGAAGTTGCATGGCCCGACTTTAAGGAGTGACAAATGCAAGTTTTTTCTCAAGGGTGTGGATTATCTGGGTCACTACATTTCCAGTAATGGAGTGGAACCCAAAGTGAACATTTTAGATGCCATTCAAAATGCACTGGCATCTACAAACAAAGATCATCTTCGCTTCTTCCTAGGGCTAGTGGAGTACTATGCCAAATTTGTGGGAAATTTTGCTGACAAACCCTCCTGTTTGCGTGAACTCCTAAAGTGAAATGCCAGCTGTGTGTGGTGTGATAAGTTTGATGATCAGTTTAATCTTCTCAAAAAGAAAACTGTGCAGGCACGCCCTCTTAAATTATTTAACATTAACGACCTGGGTATTGTCTCTACCGACGCCAGCAACATTGGGTTGAGCGCTGTCCTTATGAAAAAGAGAAGGGATGGTCGTGCATTTGCCTCAAAGACTCTTCGAGGTGCGGAAAGCACTTACTCCACCATTGAGAAAGAGGCGTTAGCCTTATGGTGGGGTGCTCAGTACTTTCGGAATTTTCTGTGGGGGAATGAATTTGTTCTTAGGACTGATCACAAGCTCCTAGTTGACCTTTTACCCACCAAGGGTGGCAGCCGTGCCACATCATTAGCTAAATGGCAATACAGATTACAGGAATTTAATTATCATTTGATGTATGTGGCAGGTGCTAAAAACAGCATAGCTGACTGTTTATCCCGGTTACTCCTTGTCGAAAAGATCAGCAAATTTCCTGAGGATGAGCTCAACATTGTGTGTGCCTGTTGGTGCTGTCGTAGACACTGTGAAGGGTGCACTTTCAGAGCCTGAGTGGTTACAAGCTCTATCTGAGGACAGTGAGATCAAGATGGTTGTTGACTTTCTAGTTCATGGTTGGCCCATCAACAAGGATTTGTCCTCTGAACTAATTCCTTTTAAATGAGTTTGCGGAAAGTTGTCCTTGGTGGATGGATTTTTACGTAGGGGTTGTCTTTTGGTTGTTCCGGTATGCATGCGCAAGAAGATTTTAGATCTGGCCCACGAAGGTCATCTAGGTATTCGAGCCATGAAACGCAGTCAGAGAGGATTTTTGGTGGCCTGGGTTGGACAGATCCATTGAGCATTATGTCAGAGACTGTTGTGCGGGTGTTTTGAGTGACACAACACAGGTAACTCATCCCTCTTCTATTGATCCCATTGTTTTGAAGGATTCACCTTGGTGCAAACTAGCTTTTGACGTGGCGGGTCCTTTTGGTATCACTGGGAGTTCTCCCTTGTATGCACTAGTCTTGGTGGACTTCATTTCCAAGTGGCCTGAGGCAAAGGCTTTGGAGTGTGTTAATTCCTCGTCCATCATTCACCATCTGTGAAGGTTTTCCAAAGGAACTGGTGACCGATAATGGCACCCGGTTGGTTTCCTTGCAGATGCAAAATTGTCTTAGGGAACATGGCCTCAAACACGTTTTAACTTCTCTTTATCACCCCCGCAGCAATGGTCTTGTTGAATGCATGAATCGTGTTATCAAAGAACCAATTGCAATTGGCTTTGGTAAATGGTTTGCACTGGAAAATGGCTATTGCTGACATGCTGTGGGAGGTCAGGACTACTCCTCATATCAGTACCAGCATGTCTCCCTTCACTCTGCACAGGGGGAGGGTTGCGGGTTCCAAGTTGAACAAAGATTAGATGTCTAGGAAAGAGGTTGATCTGCGTAAACTAGGCAAAGTAGTGGATGTGAGAGCACCTGTACAATCAAAGTATGCTACTGCTTCTAGGAAAGTTTCTCCTTTGTGTTGGTTATTGGGTGAGAATCAGGAAGCCCGGTTTTGTTTGCATGCTTCTACCTATGTAAATCCTGCTCATTCAGGTTCCTCTACTGCAGATGCAACTCCTGTTCACTCTGGTTACACTTCTCCTGCTCATTCAGGTTCCTCTACTGCTAATGATACTTCTGTTCATTCTGGTTACACTTCTGCTAATGAAATTCCTTCCAGAAAGGTTGTTTGTCTGGATCGCACCACTTCCAGGAGTATTCTTTCCAAGGTAAGAGCTGCCCCTGTTAAGTTTCATGATTATGTTATGCATTGATTATGTTGTGTTTGCCCTGTTGGTTAACACTTGTTTATGTTACTTTTATTATTACATTGTGAAGGAAGGGGTGTGTGTTGGAGAACCGCATTGGAGCGTTTCATTTTGCCTGGTTCTCTGTGTGGAACACGGAATGTACGGTTGCGGCAGTTGCTGCCGGGGAGCTGCCTTGTAGGGACATATAAAATTAAGTACTTACCTGTGGCTGCTGTACTTCTTTTCAGCCTACTTGGGTTTTTCTGGAAAATATATATCGAATCGAGGATTGATTGTGTAACAAATATATATAATATATATAGATAAAGAACGAAAGATCAAAACGCGTCTGTTTCGTTTGCTAATAAATTACCTGTAAAATCAATACCACATTGGTGTGGTTGTTAACTCGGATTTACGATGAAGGAGGAGAGCGTGTGGAACATATATATATATATATATATATATATATATATATATATATATATATATATATATATATATGCAGGTCCAGAGTCCCGGTACAAGCTAGTACCCGCTCACGAGTGGGTCGTCTCTGGGGCCCCGGAAGCCCAATATCTTACACTCGCACGTTTCCTCCTCCAAAAAGAACGTAGACGACACACCAAGAGTCTGCTGTGCTGTGGAAATTTATTAGCAGGCAAAAACAAACAACGCGTTTCACCTCACGGCTTGCTCACGTTTGTTGTGGATTCCAAAACATAGTCCTTTTACATTGTTTTTACAATAATCATAGAAGTAGGACTATCATATCAACACCTAAAAGTGCAAAGTGCAGGAGACATGTTGGAAATGGAAAAAAAATTGTTAATTACATTTCATTAGATTGGTGTCTCCTTGTCCAAACCGATTATTATTTAGACAAAACCAGATTAAAAACCGTTATATTATTGTAACCGTTTTACCAATCATCATTGAATTCTTTGAATTTGTTAAATCACAAATGTTTGCCCCTTAAGTGCTCCTCTTAGCGCCAAGATGGCAAAGAAAGGACAGAAAATCACGCCCCAGTGGGCTAATTATGAAAAACGCCATGGTCTTGCCCTAGTGGGCCAATGTTCCTTAAATGGTGACAATTAATTCATTATCATAATTTAATAAACAGGCAGTTGAATTTCGGCGATTCTTTCATATATCACAGAGACCTTACCCATGAGTTCTCTGGCCAAATTAAACAAAGGAGTCATGCCCCAGTGGGCTAGCTTGAAAGTCACTGAAGTCTTCCTCCAATGGATTAATAAATTCCTACCCTGGTGGGTTGAGTCCAAACCTTTCAAGCTTTATGCTTTTTATCATCTAGAAGCAAAGGGTTTCATTCCTGTCTGTCTTCAAAGTAATTCAGTATTATGTTTCAACAAAGGGCAAAGTGTTCAATCTCTGGTTGTTTCATGACACCTCTTTTTCTTAAACTTCCAAAATCCAACCTCCTATCAACAGAATCTGTGAATTAAAAACTTTTTCATCATGAAAAATTACTTTAAAAGAAACGACTTACATTCAGCAGCTTAATATACATTAATCATTTCATGTTCTTTATTCATTCAAATTATCAGTTTTTTGTTCATTCTTCAAGGTGTACAGAAAGTTCCTCATGGTTATTCAGGCCTTGGGGATAAGTTGTCTCGAAGTCGATAATATACCTTGATTCTAGTTTTCTAAGACTCAAAGTTCTATTTCCACCCCGAATCCCTAGATCAATCTTATCCAGCACTACCATTCGTAGCAGGTTTTCGTTTTGAAAATGGTGTTCGAAAAAGTGCCTTGCTACCGGGTATTGTGTGTTGTGATTTCTGATGGCCCTTAAATGCTGCAACACTCTTTCTTTAGCCTTAAGTGTGGTGCTCCCTATATACCACTTGTCACATGGACAGACAAGTAGGTATATGCAGTACATTGTGTTACAGTTTACATTTTTCTGTATTGTAAACACCCTGCCTGTACTTGGAACCGTCACCTCTTTGCAATTAAAGCTGTTGCGACAGGCTTTGCATGAGTTGCAGCATTTGAACCCTGGTGGATCCTTCACTTTCTTCGTGCTGGTTACTGAATTAGGACTCAGTTCATCTTGTAAGGACTTGCTCTTTCTGTATGTCACCTGTGGATTAGGGTTAAGGTGCGGTTTAAGATGTTGGTCTGTGAGAAGCACATGCCAATGCTTCATGAGAATCTGTTTTACATCTCTAGCCTGGCCTGAGAAGGTCGTAATGAATCTAATATTAGATTCTAAATCCTTCGATTTGTTAGTATCTAACAGATCTTTTCTGTCCTTAGTATTCACCCTTTTTATAGCTCCTTCTATTGTTTTGTGGCTATACCCTCGATCTTGGAAGCGCTTTGTCATGACCTCCATTTCTTTTTCAATATATATATATATATATATATATTCCAAAATAAATTGCGATTATACTGGCGTGCTGCCAAATCGCTGGTGCTGCACACAAGGTAGCGCTACCGCTAGCGCTAGGAATGTAGAAAGATGTCTCCAAAACCTTCTATGATAAAGGAGCCGGCACTCGCCATCATGGGGTTTCTCCCGTTCATTGTGTCAGTCACTTCAGACACTAGAAACAAAACAGGCACAAGAGGGACGCGTTTCGGCAGTCACGCTGCCTTTCTCAACCTAAAGTGCGCCATGTTGGTGCTCATTTTAAAGCTTCCATAACATTAAAAATCGAAGATTCACAATTGGTTGCAGTGATTGGGTAAACACAAGCACGTGGGATAATTACAATTGTTGGTATTTTTGCACAGCTACATTGTTATCAGCAAGAAGTCACAACAGTGTAAATCCATTAAACGAAAAAACGATTTTAGATTAATTCACTCGCTGTGCTGCACGAAGTTATGCACATAATTCGATTCATCAAACAAAGTCCCAACATGCCTTAGCATATCTTGTTTAAAACCCGGACCGGATTCTTAAGCAAGTCCTTGAACTGCAAATAGAGGCATCACAATAATGTCTTTAAAAAACAACCAAATGTCACGCATTTCTGCCCATTTGAAAAAAGACAAGTACAAGCATAGTCGCCAGCCAAAACTTTACCCCTACTCATTTACAGTACCTTTGTCTGCTCAGAAACGAGTTCAATAGTTGAATATGACTATTCCATTAAAAAAGGAGAAAGGGGCTCGCAGGGGGCGCCTTCATGCTGTCAATGTTCCGGTTTCCATGTCCGATGTGATCCAAGTTGAGAAACAGTTGTCAGGTCCCACGATGCCACCGCTGCTTAGGCTAGTGCCATCTGCGGTGTCCAGTTCCAACGTAGGGGTGGGATTTCCAGGGTGAGGATATGCCAATAGTGGAGGACTTCCAGTCCCCACCAAGGGAACTTCAAATCCCAGCTTATGGACCTTCCCCTCACACAAGCGCCTTCTCCTCGTCTTCGTCGCCAAATCCCTACATGGGGCACGTCTGTCTCAACATTAAAAAACAAATTGGGGTTATACTGGCGTGCTGCCAAATCGCTGGTGGTGCACACAAGGTAGCGCTACCGCTAGCGCTAGAAATGTAGAAAGATGTCTCCAAAACCTTCTATGAAACACGTCCCTCTTGTGCCTGTTTTGTTTCTAGTGTCTGAAGTGACTGACACAATAAACGGGAGAAACCCCATGATGGCGAGTGCCGGTCCTTTATCATAGAAGGTTTTGGAGACATATATATATATATATATATATATATATATATATATATATATATATATATATATATATATATATATATATATATATATATATACATACATACATACATACATACATATACATATATATATATATATATATATATATATATATAGCGACATACATAGCCGCTTACACACGCAGTGACACACCCAGAGAGGGACTGGTATACTTATTTAGTTGTGTATTGAAGTAGTGATACTTCTACTCACCCATGCTGACAAGTATCCATAAAAATATGGGTTGGGCCTGCTAACACAGAGCCTTTGGAGCCCATTAGGATGGCGGGCGGATCCCGGCGTGTAAATGGACCGGCCGCCATAAGGGCAGGGGTCCCGTGGGTGCTAGTAGGATGTGCCCGCCACAGTGGCGGGCAAATCCTGCATCCCTGGGGCCCCATTAGGAAGTTGGGCGGATTGCCACAGGATGTCGGGCGGATCGCCACCGTCATGCGGGCGGTGGCGATCCGCCCGACATCCTTTCCCACCTGACACCCAGAAAGACCGCCGCTTTTCCACCCAGTCAAGGAGTTGACCAGGTGGAAAAGTGTTTCATATGGTGGCGGTGGCTGTTAGACACCGCCATCCATATTAGGGTGAAGACGGGGACATGCTTTGGAAAGACATGCAGGAATGTCTTGTGGGGGCCTGTTGTGGGCCCCCATGGACTCCAGGGGGCGGGGGGTGCACATGGGGGTACCTATAGTACCCCCCCCTGCACTTCACTGTACAATGTGACAGGCACCGCACGGTGCCTGTCACGTTGTGCATTGAAGCGCACAATGTGCATTTTTAGCATTGCGGCTGGCGGTGCCTTCAGCACTGCCCACCGCAATGTTAAAAATGCGGGATGCGCCCGCCAGTGTGGCAGGGGCATCCTAATGGCCCCCACGGGACCGCCGCCCTTATGGCGGGTGCTTCCGTTTTACATTGGAATGGCGGGCGGACGGGCCCCCTAACATTGTGGCGGGCTGTGCACTCGGCACCGCCCGCCACAATGTTAGGGAGGCATGTTGTGCACTTCCATGCACAACATGGCAGGCACCGTGCCTGCTATGTTATGCATGGAACTGCTGAGGGGGTACCACAGGTACCCCCCATGTGCACCCCCTACCCCCCTGGAGTCCCTGGGGGCCCACAACAGGCCCTCCTAGCAGACTCCGCATGCCTTTCCGAAAGGCATTCCTCAAAGCACATTTTAATGTGGCTGGCGGTGTAAAACAGGCACCGCCACCATATTGCAACCTTTTCCGCCCGGTCGCAAGTCGTCCGGGTGAAAATGCAGCAGACGGTCTTTTTGCCGCCGTGGACCCCCCCAGCCATAAAAATATGGCGGGGGTCTTTCTTACAGGTATGGCGGGCGGATTGCCCCCGCCGGGCCGGCGGTGACCACCACCAGCCCGGCGGGGGCAATCCGCCCGCCATCCTAATTGGCCCCTTTGTGTTCAATTTTTCTACTAGCTTGAGCTGAGATCTAAAACTCCTTTCCAAGCTCTAAACTTCCCTTGTACTACAAATAATCCACTCCTATGGTAGGCTGTACATAGGCCATAGGGCAGGTTGCTATGTGCTTAAGAGGTAAGGTAAGTGTAAGATGGTGTACTAGTAAAAAGCTGAGAGCAGAAAAAAGGGAAAAATGAAATGTTTTACTATAATGTGATATACTGTTACAGCATAAGCAATGTGTACTGTTTTTATTTTAGAATTTTGTAAATGTAATACTAACTTATGTTCTTTTTAACAGTGCTTGTAGTGGTATGTCTTTAGATATTTCAACATAATCATTGTGCCTCATGAATATTTGTAAGACATACCCTTGGAGAAGGTTTTGTCACATAAAGAGCACGTCACTTGCTTTGCCACCACTTTTTTTTGCCTGTCGGGAATGGTGAAAATTCCCATGCAATTGATTGCCACTTTGCTTGGGATTGCTTTTCTAAAGAATGATGTTCAACAGGGTGTGGCAACTGATCTTCACTGCCACCAGATGCCATTTTATTGCAAATGATGGAAAAGGCAGCACATTTTAATTTACAAAAGAAAGAGAGCAGGTGCTAAAATGAGAAACGTTTTTTTTAACAATCTTTATGATTGTTTTTTCTCCCCTGTTCAAGGATGAAACTTTATGCACTACATTGATTATGGTATACAAGTATAAAACAAAAGCTGAGAACTTTCAAAAGGAAAATGAAAGGTTTTACTATAATCTGAAATACTATTCCAACATAAGAAATGTTTTGTGTTTGGTTAATGGCATGAACTTATGCATTGCTGAAACTAAAAAATCGTCAATTCATTTTTCAAAAAGTAATACTAAATTATATCTATGTTCTTTATGTTTTTAAACAGATAAATGACACCATCTATTGGAGTAAATTAATTTCCTAATTGCAGCATTCCGTTTAGTTCTACAAACTCACATTCTAAAGGTATATACTAAGGTACAGTGTGATAGAGCCACTGAGACATCCAGATACACACTAATAGGGCCACTCATATGCCCAGTCACCCACCCATTCAGCCACTCACACACCCATTCATTCACCAAAACACTCAATAACACACCAAGTCAGTTTCCAACACATACATGACTACGCCCACTCACTCACCCATGCAGGCACTCACAAACCCTCTCACAGACTTACACAGCAACTGACACACCCACATACTCACCCATACAGTTGATGAAAGACCCACTCACTCGTCCATGCAGACATTAACACACCCACTTACTCACCCATACAGCTACTAACACAGCCACTCACTCACCTATACTGCCACTCACATACCCAGTCACACACCTATACAGTCACTGATACACTCACTCCCTCGCCCATACAGCTAGTAACACATGTACTCACTCAACCATGCACTCACTCACACACACCCACTGGTACAGCTACTAAAACCCCTACTGTTACTGACACACTGACCCATACAGTTACTAATACAACCAGTCACTCACCCAAACAGTTACTAACTAAGCCACTCACACATGTATACAGCCACTCACCACTCACCCACATACCCACTAAGTCACACATACAGCCACTAATGCACACACTCGCACAGCTGTACAGTTTGCCACTCCCACTCACTCACTCACTCACTTACTCACTCACTCACTCACTCACTCACTCACTCACCCACACACACAGTCACTGACACACCCACTAACTCACCCTTGTCACATAAACTCACTCACCCATACAGTTCATGACAGACCTACTCACTCAGCCATAGAGATACTAACACAGCCTCTCTCTACCCATAAAACTAGTATTACAGCCTCTCACTTCTATGGCAGCTTGCTGATCAAGTCACACACCTAGACAGTCACTGACACGCCCAGTCAACTACCCACAGCCCATCACACGCCCACTCACTCACTCATCCTTGCAGCCACTGACACACCCACTCACTCAGCCATAGGTCACTATCACAGCCACTCACTCAAGTATACTCACTCATCTAAACAGGTACTAGCCCAGTCACGAACATCTATACAGATGCTCAAGCACCCAGTCACACACCAATACAGTCACTGACACACCTACTCACTCACTGACACACCTACTCACTCACCCAGGCAGCCACTAACACATGCACTTACTCAACCATACAACCTATCACCCACCCACCCACTCACTCATTCACCCATAGAGAAACTGACACACCCATTCACTCAGCCAAACCATTACGGAAACACTGACTCACTCATCCGTACAGTCACTAACACACCCAGTCACCCACCCATACAGCTACTGACACAGCTACTTGCACACCCACTTACTCACCCAGTCACTCATACACCCACTCAGTCACCTATACAGCTACTTGCACACCCACTCACACAGTTGTACAGTTTGTTCCACCCACCCACCCACTCACTGATACAACCAGTCACTCACCCATACAGTTACTAACTAAGCCACTCACACATGTATACAGCCACTCACCACTCACCCACATACCCACTAAGTCACACATACAGCCACTAATGCACACACTCGCACAGCTGTACAGTTTGCCACTCCCACTCACTCACTCACTCACTTACTCACTCACTCACTCACTCACTCACTCACTCACTCACTCACTCACTCACCCACACACACAGTCACTGACACACCCACTAACTCACCCTTGTCACATAAACTCACTCACCCATACAGTTCATGACAGACCTACTCACTCAGCCATAGAGATACTAACACAGCCTCTCTCTACCCATAAAACTAGTATTACAGCCTCTCACTTCTATGGCAGCTTGCTGATCAAGTCACACACCTAGACAGTCACTGACACGCCCAGTCAACTACCCACAGCCCATCACACGCCCACTCACTCACTCATCCTTGCAGCCACTGACACACCCACTCACTCAGCCATAGGTCACTATCACAGCCACTCACTCAAGTATACTCACTCATCTAAACAGGTACTAGCCCAGTCACGAACATCTATACAGATGCTCAAGCACCCAGTCACACACCAATACAGTCACTGACACACCTACTCACTCACTGACACACCTACTCACTCACCCAGGCAGCCACTAACACATGCACTTACTCAACCATACAACCTATCACCCACCCACCCACTCACTCATTCACCCATAGAGAAACTGACACACCCATTCACTCAGCCAAACCATTACGGAAACACTGACTCACTCATCCGTACAGTCACTAACACACCCAGTCACCCACCCATACAGCTACTGACACAGCTACTTGCACACCCACTTACTCACCCAGTCACTCATACACCCACTCAGTCACCTATACAGCTACTTGCACACCCACTCACACAGTTGTACAGTTTGTTCCACCCACCCACCCACCCACCCACTTACTGACCCATACAGTCACTGACAGACCCACTCACTCACTCACCCATACAGTTACTGACACGCAGGCAGTCACCCATATAGCCACTAACTTACATGCTCATGCGTTCACTGACACAACCACTCATTCTCCCATACAGCTACTAACACCCACACTCACTCACCCATACAAACATTCATACATCCACTCCCTCACTCAAACAGCTATTCATGCACCTATTTACACATCTGTACACCCACTCACCAAGTTTGTTTTTTTGATTTATCAAAACTTTTTTTAGTGCTTTTAACATTTTGTATTTTAAAAAATAAATAAAATGGCAACTGGAAAGAATATTAACAGAAAAAAACTCAAAACTGGGGTCACAAGTGCAATTTAACGGGAATTTTTTTTAACACGTGTGATTCTTAGCTGCCTCTAGAGCTGTGGAAGCTAATTGTTCCACCACCGATAGTACTTTTTACAGCCAAGCAAAATGTGCTAATTTTTCTGAGCTCCAGGGACTTCTCTCAGAGATGCTGCTCAACTTCTGCAGGAATAGGCTCCCTTGGCGTAATTGGTGTTGCACCTGAAGTGGATGCATCTTCTTCAGCGCGCTCTTTCTAGGCTCTGATCAAGTCCTTGTTATGGTAAGTTTTCAGATAACTCAACATGCTTGTTGTGTTGCAAGAGTAACTCACCTGAGCTTTATTAAAGAGATTTAAGCAGTGCTGGCAGTCTCGTGAGATGTGTAACATTTTGCTGCTGGCCCGTGATCAAGGAAATTAATTCCAAAACATGTTGGGCTGTCACAATGATGAAAGAAACTTGCCGTCCTGAAGTGCTTGGCTTATTTTTTACCCAGTGAGGAGTGCACTTGTTTTGGGACAACTGTGGACTTGAATATACATATATATATAGTACACCAGGTTGCCCTTGAGAGATGCTGCACACGTCGGGGTTAAAGCACACCACTTCACAGGCGAAAGTAAGATTAGCAGCCTGCACCCTTCTCAAATGCCATACGCGTTTCGAGCTGATTGAAGCCCTTGTTCACTGTCTACATGATGGCAGGAAACAGCAATGTAAGAACAAATCACTTTTATTTGAATGAGAGTCCCCGCCCCAGTGGGCGTGTTACATCGTGGCATGATGGTACAGGTAGTTCCAAAAATATAGCCACACCAGGACTGAGTAGTTCTTTAACCAAGTGGATGGTATTCCTGCCCCAAGTCAATAAAATCCTTGTAAGGTGAGCGGCATGCACGCAATGCTTTTCCTCTGTCAATGCCACTGTGAGCGAGGCCCCCTCCGTCCATACCTTGCACTCGTGATTACTGAGCGCACTGGGTCCGCCTTCAGGCGTCGGAGCATCTCGCGGCCGGACCAGCCGCTATAAACACAGTACACCAGGTTGCCTTTGAGAGATGCTGCACACGTCGGGGTTAAAGCACACCACTTCACAGGCGAAAGTAAGATTAGCAGCCTGCACCCTTCTCAAATGCCATACGCGTTTCGAGCTGATTGAAGCCCTTGTTCACTGGCTACATGATGGCAGGAAACAGCAATGTAAGAACAAATCACTTTTATTTGAATGAGAGTCCCCGCCCCAGTGGGCGTGTTACATCGTGGCATGATGGTACAGGTAGTTCCAAAAATATAGCCACACCAGGACTGAGTAGTTCTTTAACCAAGTGGATGGTATTCCTGCCCCAAGTCAATAAAATCCTTGTAAGGTGAGCGGCATGCACGCAATGCTTTTCCTCTGTCAATGCCACTGTGAGCGAGGCCACCTCCGTCCATACCTTGCACTCGTGATTACTGAGCGCACTGGGTCCGCCTTCAGGCATCGGAGCATCTCGCGGCCGGACCAGCCTCTATAAACACAGTACACCAGGTTGCCCTTGAGAGATGCTGCACACGTCGGGGTTAGAGCACACCACTTCACAGGCGAAAGTAAGATTAGCAGCCTGCACCCTTCTCAAATGCCATACGCGTTTCGAGCTGATTGAAGCTTGTGTAACATTTTGCTGCTGGCCCGTGATCAAGGAAATTAATTCCGAAACATGTTGGGCGGTCAAAATGATGAAAGAAACTTGCCGTCCTGAAGTGCTTGGCTTATTTTTTACCCAGTGAGGAGTGCACTTGTTTTGGGACAACTGTGGACTTGAAAATATATATATATATATATATATATATATATATATAGCATAGGGATGGCCTGCGTGCGTGTGAGTACTATCTGAGCCGCAGGCCAATGGAATTGTCCCACCATACCAAAATGCTTTTGGAAATGTTGACATTATTCTGCCTTAACAATAACTTCTTCATGTTCAATGGTCAAATGTACCAACAAGTCCAGGGTGTAGCAATGGGGGCCAGTTTCTCCCCCAGTTACGCGTGCCTGTTTATGGGGTGGTGGGAGGAACTGGTCCTTAAACGCAAATTTGAGGAATACTGCACCTCCAATATAACTTGTTGGTTTCGTTTTATTGATGATTTATTTATTGTATGGCATGGTTCTGAAGAGAGTATTTTAAATTTCATACATGACATCAATGAAAATGATTTTAATTTGCATTTTACCTCTAATGTGAGCAGGGAATCGGTGACATTCTTAGATGTACAGGTTTTTATATCTAATAATATTCTTACCAGTACCCTTTTTAGGAAACCGACGGCAGGTAACACTCTTTTACATGCAACGAGTGCCCATCCACAACATTTAATTAAATCAATACCCTACGGTGAGATGCTACGCATCCGCCGTATCTGTAGCAACAACGATGACATGATCATTAAGCAACAAGAAAGCTTTTTGAGATTTGTGGATAGGGGTTACAGTGCCAAGATATTGAATACTGCCATGAGGAAATCACGGCTTAAAAATAGATGTGATTTGTTAATTTACAAAGAGAAACCTAAGACACTGCAAGGTAGCAATGCCAACGATATCAGATTAATATTGACATACTCCAAGCAGGAAAAAGAAATTAGGAGTATAGTCAGAAGAAACTGGCACTTTGTCAAAGATGATCCCACAATTGGAGACTTGATGCCCCCAAACCCTTTAATAACTTATCGTCAAGGTTTGAGCATGGGCTCTATTCTCTCAAAAAACAGTGAGGAACATCTTGGAAAAGAACCGTGGCGGCCTACCAGTAAGGGTTTCTACAAATGCCTGGCATGCAAGGCTTGTCAACATGGTGTTAATACCAAGAAATACACCACAGTAATTCCCAGAATCACCAGGGAGATTAAACAACATCTAACTTGCAGAACAGAGTATTGTGTGTATATATTGGAATGTGATTGCAAACTCAGATATATTGGCAGCAGCAAACTACAAATTCATAAACGTATTTTACAGCACCTCCGCGCCATCGTTAATAAAGATCAAAGTTACCCGGTGGCTAGACCCTTTGAGGCATGTCACAACAGTAGACCTCAGTGTCTCAAATACTTTGCCATAGAATCAATCCCGTTAACAAAAAGAGGGGGCGACAGAGAGGCATGTATGCGTAGGCTGGAAACCAAATATATTCTTGAGTTCAATTCCAAGTGGCCTGGGGGCCTCAACAGTACGGAGGACCTCCACACATATTTATGATCTGCAAATACATATATCTGATGGATTGTAGACAAATGTCAAATAGCACCTTAACCATAGTATAAGAGGAGTTGGATTATGCATTGCACTATTTGCACATTATGTATTTATACTTTGATATATTGTGTAATATTTATAAATAATTGTGATGTATATATATGAGGTGATTGATTTTAGCCGTCTTTTAAATATTAAATATAATAATTTTTATCCTAGTGTTTTTTATGATAGCTGATTTTAGTCATGTCACCGATTCCCTTTTTTATAGATTGGTTTTATGGTGTTGATATTTTTGTCTGCTTCATTGGTACTGTATGATTTTTTCTAGTCCTGAATCAAATGATCATAATTTCTTACTGAATACTATGAAATTTTCCCCTCCTTGTATATATCAATTTCTTCCATTTTAATCTCTATGCACCAGTCACTTTAATCTTATTGCACTAATTGACACGAAGTCACTTTATACTTGAAGCCATAATTTTTGTGGCAAATAGTATGCGCAATAATGTAGATAAAGCTGAGAATATAAAACATAAGCTAAATAATACTTATTGGTATTATACCATTAATCTAATATTAAGTGGCTGGAAAAATATCCAATACTGAATCATCTCCTATGCATGGTCCTTTTAGATAAATTTGGATTATAATTTTTCTTGTTGGATCTTTTTTTCTATTATTATGAAATAATAGAGATTATTATTATTTTTGATTATGATTTAATACACGTTGGTGAGCACCAATTTTTGCACTATAGTTATGTAATATCAGATGGACAAGGTTGAAACAATCATATGTGCACTTCTTTGTGGGAGGAATCAGCATTTATGCTGTTATTTGAATGTCTAAAAATTCAAACTTTTCTCCCGAAGTGTAGAGAGATATGTTACTATTTCTCTAAATGAATAATGCAGGATTGTTTTATGTATTTATACAGTCAGTAACTGCTAATAGCAATGTGAGAATATATGTATTTATACATGTAGTATTTTGTTTATGTCCATCATTGAGACATGTGACTGCACGATATCACTTTAAAAAGGGCTAAAGCAATCTGTAATGCCATGTGACCAAGGCCGCTGGGACGGCCGAAACGCGTTATGACAATCTGTCTAATGGCTGAATAAAAAGAATGCTGAAAAAGATGGTCCTTGCCTCGTGTTTCGCCAAGGGAAGCGTCGCTGCTGCGAGGTATTTGCAGATATATATATATATATATATATATATATATATATATATATATATATATATATATATATATATATATATATATATATATATATATATATATATATATATATATATATATATATTAAAAAAACATAGGTTTCAGGGACGTTATAGTCAGTTGGCCATTTCACTTGTACAAAACCAGAGAAATTTGGCCGTTATAGTTTGTTGAGCTGACTATAACTCATGCCCCCGCAATGCACTGCTGATGACGTCACATATTACATCACTCATGACATGGTCATTGCCATCACTGATGACATCTTGAATGACATCACTGATGACATCATCCAGTGACTGAGTGTTTCTAAAGAGTTTAAATATGTTTAATACATATATATGTCAAGGTATTATGAAGGATGAGTGGGTATATGAGTGTCTGAATGAATGACTTAATAGGTGCATGACTGACTATATAAGTGAGTGATTAAACGTGTCTTACTAATACATGGGTGACTGACTAATCTGAATGAATGTCTATATCAGTCTGTCAGTTGGTGTGTAAGTGGCTGCTTGGGTTGGTGATTAGCTATATGAGTATCTATGTATGGTTTTTTGATTTGTTGTCTGAGTATGTGAATGGGTGTCTCAGAGTCTGTGTGGGTGGGTGGTGTATGTGTGACTCCCTGTATGGATGTGTGAGTGGGTGATTTACTGGGTGTATGGGTTCAAGTGTGTATCTGTGAGGGGCTATATGGGTGGGTGAGTGTGTGTATAGCTGTGTTGGTGAGCGAATAGATGTCTCAGTGGTACATGTGTGAGTAACTATATATGTGAAAGGTGATATATGTGAGTGTTAGAGTATATAAATGATTATATGTGAGAGTGAATGATTGTGAGGATAGCTGTATGGATGAGTGTGTACTTGCGTCAGTGATTGCAGAAGAGAGTAAGTATGTGTTAGTATCTGTATGAATAAGTGAGGTGGTGTGTGTATAACTGTGTAGGGGAGTAAATGGGAGTGTGATTGATTCTTTGCATAACTGACTAGCTGTGTGAATAACTCTATGGGTGAGTGGTGGTGTGTGAGTGTCTGTATGGGTATATGAGTACATATGATAGTATCTGTATTGATGTGTGACTGCATTAATTAGTGGCTGTATGGATGAGGGTATAGATGTGTGTAGAGCTATGAATCAGTGAGTGGGTATGTAGGAACTGGTATTGGTGTGTCTATGCTTTCAAGAATGGCAGTCTGTATTTTAGAGTGGATGTCCTAAACGTTATATTAGGCTGTGAGGAGGTGCATCAGATTTTCATGTGAATGATGCCATCAGTGATGTCATCAGTGATGTCATCAGTGATGTCATCAGTGATATCACTGACCATGTCAAGAGTGATGTAATGTGTGACGTCATCAGCAGTACATTGCGGGGGCGCGAGTTATAGTTAGCTCAACTAACTGCAACTGACAAATGTCTCTGGTTTTGAAAGAGTGATATGCCCAAATAACTATAACGTCGCTGAAACATATGTTTTTTTCAGTAAATTTCTAAGGTTTTTTAAATGCCTATTTCTTACTATAACGTCCCTGAAACCTGTGTTTTTTTCAGTGAATTTCAAAGGTTTTTTAAATGATAATTTAACTATAACGTCCCTGAAACCTATGTTTTTTTCAGTGAATTTCAAAGGTTTTTTAAATGCTAATTTCTAACGATGACATCCCTGAAACCTATGTTTTTTTAGTGAATATCTAAGGTTTTTTAAATGCTAATTTCTAACTATGCCTACATAGGTAGGGCATGTGCAGAAAGGTGAAGATGAAGAAAGAAGCAAGAGATGTGCAGAAACAACCATCAGAGGTGCAGAAAGAGGCCTTGTTGCAAAGTCATCCTATGCCCTGGGCACCCCCCAGATTTTGCTGACTGGTACTGGAGGAGTGTGTGGGTAATGCCTGGATGATTGCATGAGTGCATGGGTAATACCTGGGTAATTTTATAACTGCATGAGTAGTGCCTGGGTGATTGCATGAGTACAAGGGTAGTCTGTGGTGATTTTTTAAGTGCTTGGATATTGGTGGAGTGTTTGCATGATTGCATGAGTAGTGCCTGGTGATTGGATGAATGCATGGGTAATGCCTGGGTGATTGCATGAGTGCATGGGTACTGCCTGAGTGATTGGAGAAGTGCATGAGTAGTGCCTAGGTGATTGCATGAGTGCATGGGAAGTGCCTGGATGATTGGAGGAGTACAAGCATAGTGCATGCTAGTGACTGAGTGATTACAGGAGTGCATGGGTAGTACATGGGTGATTGGAGCAGTGAATGGATAGTGCCTGGGTTATTCCATGAGTCGATGAGTACTGCCTGGGGATCAAAAGAGTGCATGGGTAGTGCCTGGGTGATTTAAAAAATGCTTAGTTACTGTTTGGGTGATTGCATGAGCGCAGAGGTAATGCATACGTGATTGGAAGACTGCATGGGTAATGCTTGATTGATTTTATCAGTTTATGAGTAATGCCTGGGTGATTACATGAGTAGATCGGTAGCACCTGGTTGACTGTAAGAGTGCAAGGGTAGTGTTTGGTGATTTTATAAGTGCTTCAGTATTGGTGGGGTGTTTGGATAACTGTATGGCTAGTAGCTGGGTGATCGGAAGAGTGCATGGGTAGTGCACAGGTAAATAAAGCACTGTAAGGGTAGTTCTTGAGATATTACATCAGTGCATGAATAGTGTCTGGCTGATTGGAAGAGTGTTTTTGTAATGCCTGGGTGTTTATGTATGTGAATGGGTATTGCTTGAGTGATTTTGTAAGTGCGTGGGTAATGCCTGGGTGATTGTATGAGTTTATGGGTAATACGTGGATGATTGCATGGGTGTATGAGTAGTTCCTGGGTGATTGCATGAATGCATGGGTAGTGCCTGAGTGATTGCATGAGTGCCTAGGTAATGCCTGGGTGGGGAAACAACCTTTACAACGACTCATTCACAACAAAATGCCTGAACCACGACTCCTTAACAACGACTGAACCTGAATCACGAGTCTTTTAACCACTAATGAATTAACAACTACCTCTGGCCAGTAGATGGCACTCTTGGATTGTATATGAAATATGTATTACTATTGAAAAGACGGTGGCTGGCTGTATTTTATATGGGTTTGTAGAGTGGATTTTTTTAAGTAAAGTATGTTTAGGAAACGGTTTTTAAAAAAAATACTTTAACATGTATATATACCATATCAACTCAAAAACCCACCCTAAACCCTAAAAATACTCTTGAAATCCCAAAAACCCACACCAACCTTAAAATTACCCATGCCACCCAAAAACCCATACCACCCTAAAATTACCCTTGTCACCCAAAAACCCATACCCACTTTTAACCCTAAAAATATACTTACCACCCAAAAACCTATACCCACCCAAAACCCTAAAATGACCCTTGTACCCAAAACCCCACACCCACCCTAATTCCTAAAAAATCCCTTTCCACCCAAAAACCCATCCATACCCTAAACCCTAAAAATGCCTTTGAAATCTCAAAAACCCATACCCACCCTAAATCCTAAAATTTCCCTTGCAATCCCAAAAACCCATACCTACCCCACCCAAAAACCCATGCCCACCTTAAATCTTCAAATTTCCAGTGCCACCCAAAAACTCATACTCATCCGAAACCATTAAAAATACCCTTGCAACCATTTAGATATCTAAAAATATACATATATATATATATATATATATATATATATATATATATATATATATATACACACACACATATATGTATAAATGTAAATGTAAATGTAAATGTACATGTATTTATATAGCGCAAATCACTGACCGAGGTCGGTATCTAAGCGCTTGCTTAGGGAACCCGTCCTGGTATTCCCCTGTGAGATAACCCCGGCAGGGTATCCACAAGGTGAAAGCCAGGCATCCCGCCGCGAGGGGCCGTTGTGGAGATTAAGCAAGCTATTGCCCAGAGTCGCAGAGTGTGAACCCGTGAGTCGAGAAGGCACCGGAGCGAGAATTATCGAGTCCGTGGATTTTTTTTTCCATTTCCTCAACTATACAGTTATACACACAACACCTTACTTATTCAAACATATACTAACACATACTTACTCTCTTATACAATCACTGATACAAGTACACAATGATCCATACAGCCACTCGCACATTCACTGGCTCTCATGTATAGTCATTTATATATGCCAACTCTCACATGCACTGTGTTTTACATATGTACTTACTTGGACATGTAGCACTGAGATATCCATTCACTCACCAACACACCCATGCACACAGTCAACCGCCCATATAGCTGTTTCCACATGCACTCTTGAACTCATACACCTAGTGAATCAACTGCTCACACATCCATGCACAGGGTCACACACCTCCCAGCCACCCACACACACACTCAGTCTCCCATTCAAAAACTTGGGCAACCAATCAAAAACCCATATAGCCACTCATATAGCTACTGATCAACACATGCAGCAGCTTACACAACAACAGACATACTGATGCACACATTCAGACAGTTTAGTCACTAACCCATGCATTTAGTAAGACACATTTAATCACTCACTCATACAGTCAGTCAGGCACCTACTAAATCCTTCATCCAGACAATTATACATCCACTCATTCTTCAATATCTAAAACATATTTAAACTTTACAGAAACACACAGTCACTGGATTATGTCATCAGTGATGTGATCAGTGATGTCAAATGAGATGTCATCAGTGATGTCATCAGTGATGTCATTTGAGATGTCATCAGTGATGTCATCAGTGATGTCACTGACCATGTCATGAATGATGTAATATGTGACATCATCAGCAGTGGATTGCGGGTGCGCGAAATATAGCTAGTACAACTAACTATATAGGAGCAATTTCAATGGTTTTTTAAATGCTAATTCCTAACCACCCTGCTGGACAACCTCGCTAACCTCGGACTCAAGCAACTGGTGACCACCCCCACCCACTACGCCGGACACACACTCGACCCCGTCTTCTCATCCAGCAAGGACATCGCCTTCAGCCACGCCTCCGGACTCCACTGGACGGACCACAGCTGCGTCCACTTCAGCTTCAAAAGGACCACGATCCACCACCAACAGCAACAGGTTGCACGCAGAAGCTGGAAAAAGATCACAGCCGACCAGTTCGCCGCATCCCTGAGCCAGCACCCCCCCACCAGCTCAGCGAACCCCATCCAGGCCGCCGACAACCTCACGAAGTGGATCAATCAATCAATCAATCAATCAGTGACACTTGTAAAGCGCGCTACATACCCGTAGGGTCTCAAGGCGCTGGGGAGGGGGGTGCCGCTACTGCTCGAACAGCCAGGTCTTCAGCTTCTTCCTGAAGGAGAGGTGGTCTTGGGTCAGGCGCAGGTCGGACGGGAGGGAGTTCCAGGTCTTGGCGGCCTGGTAGGAGAAGGACCTTCCCCCTGTAGTCGCTCTTCGGATGCGGGGGACGGCGGCGAGGGCGTGGGTGGCTGACCGGAGGTGGCGTTTGGGAGCGTAGAAGTTGACTCGGCTGTTGAGGTAGCTCGGGCCTTGATCGTGTAGGGCTTTGTGTGCGTGGGTGAGGAGGCGGAAGGTGATTCTCTTGTTGATGGGGAGCCAGTGAAGGTCTCTCAGATGTCCGGAGATGTGGCTGGATCGTGGGATGTCGAGGATGAGTCTGGCTGAGGCGTTTTGGATCCGCTGGAGTCTCTTCTGGAGCTTGGCGGTGGTCCCGGCGTAGAGGGCGTTGCCGTAGTCCAGTCGGCTGGTGACGAGGGCCTGGGTGACGGTCTTCCTGGTCTCTGTGGGGATCCACCAGAAGATCTTCCGTAGCATGCGTAGGATGTTGAAGCATGCCGAGGAGACGCTGTTGACTTGCCTGGTCATGGAGAGGGAGGAGTCCAGGATGAAGCCCAGGTTTCGTGCATGGTCTGTCGGTTTGGGTGCGGTGCCCAGGGCGGGAGGCCACCAGGAGTCGTCCCAGGCGGAGGGTGAAGGGCCCAGGATGAGGACCTCCGTCTTGTCCGAGTTCAGTTTCAGGCGGCTGGTCGTCATCCACTCGGCTACCTCTTTCATCCCTTCGTGCAGGTTGGCTCTGGCGGCGGCGGGGTTGTTGGTCAGGGAGAGGATCAGCTGGGTGTCGTCGGCGTAGGAGATGATGCTGAGGTGGTGTTTGCGTACGATGGCCGCGAGGGGGCTCATGTAGACGTTGAAGAGGGTGGGGCTCAGTGATGATCCTTGGGGGACGCCGCAGATGACTTCGGAGGCCTCTGACTTGTACGGTGGTAGGCGGACTCGCTGTGTTCTTCCGTCGAGGAAGGAGATGATCCATTCCAGCGCCTTGTCCTGGATTCCGATGTTGCTGAGGCGCCGTATTAGGGTGCGGTGGCAGACCGTGTCGAATGCCGCGGAGAGGTCTAGGAGGATGAGGGCCGCTGTTTCTCCATTGTCCATCAGGGCTCGGATGTCATCGGTGGCGGCGATGAGGGCGGTCTCGGTGCTGTGTTTGGCTCGGAAGCCGGACTGTGAGGGGTCGAGGGATCCGTTCGTCTCGAGGAAGGCGGCCATCTGCTTGTTGACGGTCTTCTCGATGACTTTGGCTGGAAACGGGAGAAGCGAGATGGGGCGGTAGTTCTTGAGGTCGGTGGGGTCTGCTGTTGGTTTCTTGAGTAGAGCGCTGAGTTCGGCGTGTTTCCAGCTTTCGGGGAAGATGGCGGTTTCGAAGGATGTGTTGATGATGTCTCGCAGGTGGGGTGCGATGACAGCGTCGGCCTTGTTGAAGACGTGGTGAGGGCAGGGGTCGGTTGGTGATCCGGAGTGGATGGAGTTCATCGTGCAGATGGTGTCTTCTGTGCTGATCGGGGTCCAGGTGTGGAGGGTGGTGGTGGGGGGGGGTGGCTGGTCGGTCGTGGTGTGCGTTGGTTGGTTGTTGAAACTGCTGTGTATGTCCGCGATCTTGTTGTGGAAGTATGAGGCGAGGGAGTTGCAGAGGTCTTGCGATGGGGTGATGTCGTTGTTTCCTGCGCTGGGGTTGGAGAGCTCTTTCACGATGTTGAAGAGTTCCTTGCTGTTGTGTGCGTTGTTGTCCAACCGGTCCTTGAATGCTGTTCTCTTGGCGGCGCGGATCATCTGGTGGTGTTTCCGGGTGGCCAGTTTGTAGGAGGTCCTGTTGTCCGGTGTCGGGTCCCTTTTCCAGACTTTCTCGAGGGCTCGGCAGTTCTTCTTGGAGCTCTTGAGTTCGTCGGTGAACCAAGGGGCCTTCTTGCTGCCGGGTCTGTTGGGCGGGGTCCTCAGCGGGGCGAGCTTGTCCGCGCAGTTGCTGATCCACTTTGTGAGGTTGTCGGCGGCCTGGCTGGGGTTCGCTGAGCTGGCAGGAGGGTGTTGGCTCAGGGAGGTGGCGAGCTGGTCGGCTGTGATCTTGTTCCAGCTTCTGCGGGCAGCCTGTTGCTGGTGGTGGTGGGTCGTCGTTCTTCTGAAGGTGAAGTGGACGCAGCTGTGGTCCGTCCATTGAAGCTCTGTGGCGTGGCTGAAGTCGATGTCTGTGCTGGATGAGAAGACGGCGTCGAGTGTGTGTCCGGCGAGGTGGGTGGGGGTGGACACCAGTTGCTTGAGTCCCAGGTTGGCGAGGTTGTCGAGCAGGGTGCTGGTGTTGTGGTCGTGGTTGTTCTCCAGGTGGAAGTTCAGGTCCCCCAGGAGGATGTAGTCATCGGAGGGGAGGGCATGTGGGCTGACGAAGTCGGCGATGTCCTCGCTGAATTGCGTGCGTGGTCCAGGGGGTCGGTAGATCAGGGTGCCTCTGAGGGTGGTGTTCGGGTTGGTGTGGATCTGGAAATGCAGATGTTCGGCGCTGGTCAGGGTGTTGTCGGTGCTGGTCGTGAGACGGATGGTGTTCTTGTGGATGATGGCGATGCCTCCTCCCATCTGGTTGGCGTTGCGGTCCCTCCGGACGATCTTGTAGCCCTCCGGTATAGCGATGGCGATGTCGGGAGCTGAAGAGGCGTTCATCCAGGTTTCCGTGAGGAAGGCGACGTCAGGGGCTGTGGCGTCTAGGAGGTTCCAGAGTTCGATGGCGTGTCTGTGGACGGAGCGGGTGTTGAGCAGGATGCACTTGAGGTAGGTGCTGCTGGAGTTCGACTTGGCGGGTGCTGGTGCGAGGCAGGTCCGGGTGCAGGAGAACTTGCAGGCGTGGCAGCTGAACGGTCCGTGGGTGTGTCGTGGTGTGGCTTGATGGCAATCAGGGAGTCGGCCGGAGTTGAGAGCGATGAGGGTGGCGGCGGAGTACGTCAGGCGGGTTGGTCGGGCTCTTCGGGGGCCAGGGGTCCTGGCACTGGGCGCGGTCCAGGCGCGGACGGGCGTAGACGGGCTTACCTTTGGCGCGCCTTCGGCGCACAATCGGCGCGCCCGCTGCGCGTGACCGCTGCGCGTTCGCACGGTCGCCATTTAAGGCGGAGTGCGCGGGTGGGCGGGGCAGCTGGGAGGCGGGAGCAGAGGAAAAGGGGCGTGGTCAGCGGTGGTGGCGGGAAGCGGGAAGCGGGGAGTGGAGGCGGGCAGACAGGAAGGAGAGCGCGAAAACAGGAGGCACAATGTGAAACAGGACGCAAAAACTGGGAGGAAACAAGCGCAGTAGATTACAGAAACATAAACAAAACAGACGGCAGCGGCGTCAGCCGGCCACGGGGCAGAGGGAACAGGCACAATAGATCGGCAAAACAACAAAAACAGACGGCAGCGGCGTCAGCCGGCCACGGGGTAGAGGGAACAGGCACAATAGATCGGCAAAACAACAAAAACAGACGGCAGCGGCGTCAGCCGGCCACGAGGCAGGTAGCGAGGCAGAGGGCAGAACGGAGTGGCACACGCAGCAGCTGGTGGCCGTGCGGCGCGGGGGTGTCCCACAAGTGGATCAGCGACTGCGCAGACGACCTCGCCCCTCTGAGGATCCCGCCTAGCAGACCCGGCAGCAAGAAAGCCCCATGGTTCACCGACGAACTCAAGAGCTCCAAGAAGGACTGCAGAGCCCTTGAGAAAGCCTGGCGCAGAGACCCAACACCGGACAACATGACTGCCCTCAAGCTCGCCACCCGAAAACACCACCAACTGATCCACACCACCAAGAAAACTGCATTCAAGGAACGACTAGACAACAACGCACACAACAGCAAGGAACTCTTCAACATCGTTAAAGAGCTCTCCAACCCCAACGCCGGAAACAACGACATCACCCCTTCGCAAGACCTCTGCAACTCCCTCGCCTCCTACTACCACAACAAGATCGCGGACATACACAACAGCTTCAGCACTCAACCGACGCACGCCACGACCGAACCACTGCCCCCCACCACCACCCTTCGCGCCTGGACCCCGATCAGCACCGAAGACACCATCTGCACGATGAACTCCATCCACTCCGGATCTCCAACCGACCCTTGCCCTCACCACGTCTTCAACAAGGCCGACGCTGTCATCGCACCCCACCTGCGGGACATCATCAACACCTCCTTCAAAACCGCTACCTTCCCGGAGAGCTGAAAGCACGCAAAACTCAGCGCCCTTCTAAAGAAGCCTTCAGCCGACCCCACCGACCTCAAGAACTACCGACCCATCTCGCTGCTCCCGTTTCCCGCAAAAGTCATCGAGAAGACCGTCAACAAGCAGCTGGCCGCCTTCCTTGAGACGAACGGATCCCTCGACCTCTCGCAGTCTGGCGTCCGGGCCAACCACAGCACCGAGACCGCCCTGATCGCAGCAACCTATGACATCCGAGCCTTGCTCGACAACGGAGAAACAGCGGCCCTCATCCTCCTAGACCTCTCCGCGGCCTTCGACACTGTCTGCCACCGTACCCTACTACAGCGCCTCAGCAACGCCGGAATCCAGGAGAAGGCACTGGAGTGGATCTCCTCCTTCCTCGCCGAAAGGACACAGAGAGTCCGCCTCCCCCCGTTCAGATCAGAAGCCACCGAAGTCATCTGCGGCGTTCCTCAAGGCTCCTCGCTCAGCCCAACCCTCTTCAACATCTACATGAGTCCCCTCGCAGCCATCGCACGCCAGCACAACCTCAACATCATCTCCTACGCCGACGACACCCAGCTGATCCTCTCCCTCACCAACGACCCTGCCACCGCCAGAGCCAACCTACACAAAGGGATGAAAGAGGTAGCCAAATGGATGAAGAACAGCCGCCTGAAACTGAACTCGGACAAGACGGAAGTCCTCATCCTGAAATCCTCACCCTCCGCCTGGGACGACTCCTGGTGGCCCCCCGCCCTAGGCAGCGCACCCCAACTTACAGACCACGCACGCAACCTGGGCTTCATCCTGGACTCCTCCCTCTCCATGACCAGACAAGTTAACGCCGTCTCCTCGTCGTGCTTCAACATCCTGCGCATGCTACGCAAGATCTTGAATTTGAATTTGAATTTGAAGGGATTTGTATAGCGCTCGTACACCTGGCGGTTTCTTGGCGCTCACTGGCAACTGCTACTCAGTGGGTCGGAAAGGGGAAAAAGGTGAGCATTCAGGATGGGAAGGCTTGGGTGAAGAGGAAAGTCTTGAGGTCTCTACGGAAGAGGGGGTACTGGGTGCAGGTTCTGAGGGGCAATGGGAGAGAGTTCCAGAAGGCTGGACCCGTGGTAGCAAATTTTAAACCACCCCACTTCTTCCGTTTGAAGCGGGGGACCAGGAGGAGGTGATGAGAAGAGGATCGGAGGTCTCGTGAGGGAGTGTAGGATTGAATGGCCGAGTTAATGAAGGAAGGGGCAGAGCCTGTCCGGGCTTTAAAAATGGTGCAGCCAAGCTTGAATAAGACGCGTTGCCGGACAGGGAGCCAGTGAAGGGAAGAGAGAAGTGGGGTAACATGGTGTGATTTAGAAAGGTTAAAAACCAGCCGAGCGGCCTGGTTTTGAGCAAGCTGGAGACGTCTCATAAGGTAGTTGGGCATGCCATGGTAGAGGATATTGCCATAATCTAGGCGGGATGTTACCATGGCTAGGAGAATTAATTTGAGCGCGTCTGGGGCGAAAAATCGAGAGACTCTGCGGATAGTCCTAAGTGAAAGGAAGGCTGAGGAAACCACAGCAGAAACTTGAGAATGTAGGGAGAGTTGGTTATTGATTTTAAATCCAAGTGTTTTGACAGAGGATACAGGAGTGGGAGGGGAACCTAGTGAGGGGGGCCAGAAGGAGGAGGTCCAAGGACTGGAGCAACCACCCGTCAGCACCAACTCCGTTTTATCGGGGTTGAGCTTCAGGTGGTTGAAATTCATCCAGTCCTGGATGAAGGTCATAATGGACTGGACTTTGGACATAGACTCCGGGGTAGAGGAAAGAGAAAAAATAAGCTGGAGATCGTCTGCGTAATTATACACAGAGACCTCCAGTTGCTGTAAAGCAAAGACGAGGGGGGCAATGTAGAGGTTAAATAAAAGGGGGGACAAAGAGGAGCCCTGGGGGACACCACACTGTATGGGTTGGAATTCCGCAGAGAACTCTCCCAGACGAACCGCTTGAGTCCGGCCGCTCAAAAAGGAGGATAACCGGTCTTCCGGTGGATCCCCACCGAGACCAGTCAGACGGTCACCCAAGCCCTCGTCACCAGCCGACTGGACTACGCCAACTACCTCTACACCGGAACCACCGCCAAACTCCAGAAGAGACTCCAGCGGATCCAGAACGCCTCAGCACGACTGATCCTGGACATCCCCCGGCGCAACCACATCTCCGGACACCTGAGAGACCTGCACTGGCTCCCGGTCAACAAGAGAATCACCTTCCGTCTCCTCACCCACGCACACAAAGCCCTGCACAACCAAGGCCCAGGATACCTCAACAGCCGCCTCAACTTCTACGCTCCTAAACGCCAGCTTCGATCGACCGGCCACGCCCTCGCCGCCGTCCCCCGCATCCAAAGAGCCACCACAGGGGGAAGGTCCTTCTCCTACCTCGCCGCCAAGACTTGGAACTCCCTCCCGACCCACCTCCACCTGACCCAGGACCACCTCGCCTTCAGGAAGCAGCTCAAGACCTGGCTGTTCGAGCAGTAGCGGACCCCCCCTCCCCTAGCGCCTTGAGACCCTCCGGGTGAGTAGTGCGCTATACAAATGCTTTGATTGATTGATTGATTGAACTATATAAGGCCTGAAACCTATGTTTTTTAAGTGAATTTGCAAGGTTTTTAAAATGCTAATTCCTAACTATATAAGGCCTGAAACCTATGTTTTTTTAAGTGAATTTGCAAGGTTTTTTAAATGCTAATTCCTAACTATATAAGGCCTGAAGCCTATGGTTTTTTAAGTGAATATATATATATATATATATATATATATATATATATATATATCTATATATATATATATATATATATAATATATATATATATATATATATATATATATAATTATAAAATACTCACCAATATTAACTTTACAACGCATAGGTCTTTAGCATGCATGCCTTTACCACGAAATGCAAGTGTTTAACAGGTACATACAAACCCATTACACATACATACATACATACATATATATATATATCCAAACAAAAGAGGCTCAAAGCTTGAGGTGCCACTCACAGCGCATTTATTAACCTTTGATTCAGGAGGGATGTAGGGCACAGAGCGTCACCTTCCAGCAGTTTTGTGCGGCAAACGCGTTTCAGGCTTCCATAGCCCTTGTTCACTGGCTTTTCTCCGGGGTAAAAACAGCTGATAAAATTTCCACCGCACTCGCAGTGGTGGTTTTTAAGTCCTGCCTTAAGTAGGCGTGGTTGTTGGGAATTCTGGTAATAGTAGTTCTTTCACTGTCATGCTGCCCCCAAACAATCACAATCACCACATTGGGTCGCTGTATAAAGGTGAAGCTGGGACCCCACGTCTATTGACTCACTGATGAATGGTCCGCGTTGTTCCTTATCCTCACTTGTCATCATCGGCGGAGGAGCTGCAACGTCTGCAGTGGGGCACCTCGTGACCGAAGCAGGCCGCTATGTATCCAAACAAAAGAGGCTCAAACCTTGAGGTGCCACTCACAGCGCGTTTATTAACCTTTGATTCAAGAGGAATGCAGGGCACAGAGCGTCACCTTCCAGCAGTTTTGTGCGCCAAACGCGTTTCCGGCTTCCACAGCCCTTGTTCACTGGCTTTTCTCTGGGGTAAAAACAGCTGATGAAATTTCCACCGCACTCGCAGTGGTCGTTTTTAAGTCCTGCCTTAAGTAGGCGTGGTTGCTGGGCATTCTGGTAATAGTAGTTCTTTCACTCTCATGGTGCCCCCAAACAATCACAATCACCACATTGAGTCGCTGTATAGAGGTGAACCTGGGACCCCACATCTATTGACTCACGGATGAATGGTCCGCGTTGTTCCTTTTACGCACTTGTCATCATCGGCGGAGGAGCTGCAACGTCTGCAGCGGGGCACATCGCGACCGGAGCAGGCCGCTATGTATCCAAACAAAAGAGGCTCAAAACTTGAGGTGCCACTCACAGCGCATTTATTAACCTTTGATTCAGGAGGGATGCAGGGCACAGAGCATCACCTTCCAGCAGTTTTGTGCGCCAAACGCGTTTAGGGCTTCCATAGTCCTTGATCACTGGCTTTTCTCTGGGGTAAAAACAGCTGATGAAATTTCCACCGCACTCGCAGTGGTGTTTTTAAGTCCTGCCTTTAAGTAGGCGTGGTTGCTGGGCATTCTGGTAATAGTAGTTCTTTCACTGTCATGGTGCCCCCAAACAATCACAATCACCACATTGGGTCGCTGTATAGAGAGGTGAAGCTGGGACCCCACATCTATATATCTATATATCTATATATATATATATATATCTATCTATATATATATATATATATATATATATATATATATATATATATATATATATATATATACATACACACACGTTTATACTTACCAGTAAAATAGATACATTAATGGGGAAAAGGCAAGCAAGGTAAAGGCATAGTAGTTGCAAAAGATAGTTGTTGTTAAAACTGTAGTGGTTTAGACTAAGCAGTGGTTAAGGAGTAGTTGTTTAGACTGTAGTTGTTCAAGAGGTAGTTGTTCCATCATACAACCGCCTGGGTGATTGCATAAGTGCCTGACTAGTGCTGGGGTGATTGGAGCAGTGGTGCATGTCTACTGGCTGGTTAATTGAAGGAATGAATGAGTAGTGCCTGGGTGATTAGAAGAATAGATGGGTAGTCCCTGGTTGATTGGAACAGTGCATGAGTAGTGCCTGTTTTATTGCAGGAGTGTATGTGTAGTGCCATAGTGTTCAGAGGAGTGCATGGATGGTGCTTGGGTGATTTTGTAACTGCTTAGTTAATGTCTCTGTGATTGCATGAGTATGGAGGTAATGTATCAAAGATTGGAAGAGTACATGAGTAATGCTTGACTGATTGCATTAGTTTATGAGTAATGTCTGGTTGATTGCATGATGGTTGTGTCAAGGTGATTGCAAGAGTGGAAGAGTAGTGTGTGGTGTTTTTATAAGTTCTTGGGTATTAGTGGAATGCTTGGATAAGTCTATGGTTGCTAGCTGGTTGATTGCAGGAATGCATGGGTTATTGCAGCAGTGCATAGGTAGTGCCTACGTAATTGTATCAGTGGATGAGTAGTGCCTGGGTGATTGGAAGAGTGCTTTGGTGATGCATCCTTAATTTTGTAAGTGCATGTGTAATGCTTGGGTGATTGCATGAGTTTATAGGTAATACCTGGATGATTGCATGAGTGTATAAGTAGTGCTTGTGTGATTGCATGAATGCATGGGTAGTGCCTGGGTGATTGGAGGAGTGCTTGGGTACTGCCTGGGTGATTTTATAAGTGCTTGGGTAGTGGCAGAGTGATTGCATGAGTGCTTGGGTAATAACTGGGTGATTGGAGGATTGCATGGGCACTGCATGGGTGATTGCATGGGTAATGTCTGGGTGATTGGAAGACTACATTGCGAATGATTGACTATTGCATTAGTTTATGGGTAATGCCTGGATTATTGTATGAGTGCATGGTTAGTATCTGGGTGATTGCAGGAGTGCATGAGAACTGCCTGGGTCATTGGAGGAGTGCAAGAATAGTGAATGGTGATTTTAGAAATGCATGAGTTTTCACAGAGCGATTGGATAAGTGCATTGCTATTGATTGGTAGCTGAGCGCTAAAATACGTGGTCTCTGCAGCAGACTCTCTTCACACTGAGCTGTCCGTCCATGTGGGCTTGTGCCTTAGAATCATTACACTCGCCAGTTTGTGTGTTGTATGTTATAAAACAGAAACAGCATATTCCTTAATGAGTCTGTTACACAGCAGGCCCAAAGAGCAAGTGCTAATGATTAAGTGCCCATGTGCGCACTGGTAGACCCCGGTGCAAATTAAGCAGTAGTTTAAAGCCAAACTGATGTAGCATCAGGACAGAAGAGGAGTTCATCGCCCCACCAGCAGTGCGCCAAGAGGTGCATTTGCAGAGTGGTGTAAAAAGGGGCATGGCCTAGGACCACCTCTCTGCAATCCAGCTGTGTGGCGCTTACTGCAAGTATCTGGTGGGTTAGTTGGCCCCCAGGGACCCTCAGTATTCAAGGGGACTTAATTGCCCACCTTGGAACGCGCCGGGGGTGCATTTGCAGAGTCATGCAGGGAGGGGGCGGGCCTCCAGCGAGTTGCCAGTTTCTTTTTTCTTTTTCTTAATTTTTTTATTTTATGGGATGGGGGCTGCGTGGCCCCCCTTCCCCGGATCACTTTTGGCCCTGGGGACCACATCCCCCGGGGCCTGGCAGCCTTTTTTCTTTTTTAAATTGGGGAGGGGGCCGGGTGGCCCCGCTCCAGAGGCCAATTATAGCCCCAGGGTATTCCATCCCCTGGCGCCTGGCTAGCCTTATTTTGTTATTGATTTTTTTGGGAGGGGCCCCCTCCTTAGGCCAATTATGGCCCCGGAGACCCCATTCCCTGGGGCCGGCATTTCCGTTCTTCTGGCTCGGGGACCCCATCACCTGGGGCCTGCCCTCGCGTGGGAGGAGCCCCAATTCCCGCACGGTCACAGCCAGCTCCGCGCCTCCTGCAGGAGCCAGCATTGCTTTTGCACAAGGGGAGCTGCTGACAAGCAGCTCCCCTTGTGCAAAAACAATCTGCTTTGGTTTTTGGAAGTGAGATCAGGTTTCCATCTCTCGTGTCCAAAAACCAAAGCAGAGTTTGCTATCACAGGGCGGGAGTAGCAAATAACAATGTCCTGGGGGTGGACAACCCGGGACATTATACAAGCCGGCCCCTGGGGGTTGGCGGTCCTCAGGGCCATTAAAGTCTCCTGGAGGTGGGCGTGCGTCCCCCCTCCTATCATTTGTAAAGCCCCGGGGAGGTGATGGTCGCGTGGCTGGGGATCCGTAACGGACCACTGCATTTGAATATTTAGTGCCCCGGGGAGGTGGTGGTCACCGGGGCATTCTGGGTGGGCTCAAGCCCCCCCACACTATTTATTAGTTATAGCCTGTGGAGGTGGTGGTCCCCGGGGCTTGGGGGGCCCGCGGGGCCCCCACTCAATTTTTAGAATCAAACATTTTTATTGTGTGGCAGAACATCGTAGAACACAGCCCAGCTGCCTACACCGACTCGCCGGCAGGACGGATGCACACAATGGTTATACACAGCGTTCGGGTCTACATTCCTGAGGCCAACCCCGCGCAGTTGAGGAATCACCACCACCGCACCGGAAGCATATTGACCACTTTTAGAGAAGAGAAAGCAAAAAGAACATCAAAACACAAACCCCCCACCTGCCTACCCCCCACAACCTCCCAATGCCCCCCTATCCCCCGCCCACCCCTCCGCATCAGCCCAACAAAATAGCCTCAGTCTCTCATAGTCCAGTCTCTCCTTGTGTAAGTACAACAAAACATCCTCAGGTGTGCGCTGAGGCCCCAGCAGGTTCCAGAGGGATAAGCTGAAGTATTTGCAAATACTTCGGGCACGTTACTTCCCTTAAATCTTTGGACAAAAGCTGCACAAACAGCGCCCAGAGGGAAGCATAGTCGGCACCTTTCCCATCCATTCCTGAAGACAGGCGCTCCATAGCAAGGGTGTGCCATAGCCGCTGGAACCAGTCCCATGGGTCAGGAAGCACCAAGGATCCCCATTGCGCCAGCAGGACCTGTCGCGCTGCTAGTAGAGCTAACACTATCTGTTTACCTCTCAGTGACCACAAGGTGAAGGATTTAGGGTGCGGGAGACCCAGTAAGACATGCTCGGGCAATCTAGGCAATGTAATCTGAAAAGCAGCGTCAAGTTCATCAAGAACTATTGCCCAATAGCATTCCAATTTTGGGCAGCGCCATAGCAGATAAACCAGGGTCCCAGACATCCCGCAGCCCCTCCAGCAGAGGCCCGACTTAGCTTTGTCCCAAGCCTGCACGCGCGCCGGGTATAATACCAATAAGTTACCTTTTTTGTAGGCAGATTCTGTTCCTGTGGTGTTAGAGGTCGTGTGGTGTGCCCGGTAGAACACATGTTCCCATTCTTTGGCTGTCAGGGGGTGCCCCAATTCCGTCTCCCATCGAACCTGTGCCCTCGTATGTTACTTCCTGGGGTTGCGCACGATCATCGCGTAGAGTTCCGAAATAAGGCTGCGATCATCTTTTTTACAGCCCAGCCATCGCTCAAAGTGATAGAACTCATCCTCTGGGCCCAGCGGGAAGTAATCCGTTCTCAGAGTCGAGAATGGGATCAGGCCTTCTAGGTCAAAAAGCATGCCCACCCTCTTGCATTCCTTCTCCTGCCACCGATGGAAAACCTGCGATGAGCAACCCGGGGGGAAGTCCGGATTATCCACTATCGATGTTATTGGGGAGGGAAAAGAGGTCCAGCCCTTACGGAGAGCCAGTTGATCCCATGCTTTGAGCGTCGGGGACGTAAACGGCGAAGAGTAAAGCCCCCACGCCCTACTTTTACGCGGGAGCCAGAGTTCTCTCCAGAGGTTACAGCCGGCCACCGTCTGATCCATAAATAACCAATGCTTACTGGACATGGGTCTGTTCCATTCCACCACGTATCGAAGGCAGGATGCCTGGAAGTATGTGAAAAGTAGGGGAAGACCCAGGCCGCCAGACACCTTCGGGGAGGTGGTAACCATAAATGCAAAGCGCGGTCTCTTGTTATCCCACAGGAATTTGTTAAGGAGAGTTTGTAATCGTCTTAACATGCCTGGCGGTTGTGTAAGGGACAGCATCTGGAAGAGATAAAGTATGCGGGGAAGCACCGTCATTTTTATTGTGGCAAGGCGACCAAACCAAGCCAGTTTAAGACGTGACCACTCGGCCAGGGATTTAGTAACCTGCTCCACCAACACAGAATAGTTCAATGAAAGGGTTTTGGGCAGCATTGGGGCTAGACGTACACCCAGATAGGTGATAGACAAATGCACCCACTGAAAGGCAAAATCGCGCTGCAGGTCCACGACATCGGAGGCCGGAATGGAGATGTTAAGAATTTGCGACTTAGCAAAATTAACCTTGAACCCTGCCGCCGCATGAAAGGCCCGAAGCTCAGTGGACAAGCACCGTAGGGATGTATGGGGGTCAGCCAGTGCCAAAATGACGTCGTCCGCATAGAGACTGATTTTATGGGTGTCGGCCCCAAAGCGGACACCTGAGATGTGAGCATGGGCTCGAACGCGTTGGGCAAAGAGCTCCATGTAGAGCGCGAAGAGCAGCGGTGAGAGCGGACACCCCTAACGTGTCCCCCTCGTGAGAAGAAAAGGCAGCAGATTTACAACCGTTGACTCTCACCACCGCCTTGGGCTCCACGTATAGGCATCGAATCTAACGTAGAAAGTTGTTTCCCACGCCAAAGGCTTTCAATACCTCAAACATATAGTCCCAGTCCATGTGATCGAATAGCTTTCTCACTATCTATGGATAACAGAAAAGCCTGGGTCTTGGAGCGGTGGACCAGGTTCAATAAGTGGAGCAGCCTCTTAGTATTAGCTCCCCCCTGTCTTGTCGGTATGAATCCCGCCTGATCGGGTTCTATCACCCCATCCATTAAGGGGCTAAGCCTCGCCGCCAGCACTCCCGCAAACAACTTAGCACCAATGTTGAGGAGCAATATCGGCCTATACGAGCCACACTCTGTCGGCTCCTTCCCAGGCTTGAGGATCACCATTATGGCTGCTTTGGTCATGCAGGGGTTGACTACTCCAGTATCAAGGAAGGGGTTAAAAAGCGGGTCAAGAAGGGGGCCAGCTCCCTGCAGAATGTTTTGTAGTATATAGCCGAGTATCCGTCCGGCCCAGGTGATTTAGCTAGCTTGAGTCGGGAGATGGCTGATATAACCTCCTCGATACGGATCTCTGAGTCCAGCGTCTCAACCGAGTCGGGAAGGAAGGGAGTAATGTGAGAAGACGCAAAGTATTCCGCTATGGTTTCCTGCGCGGTCCCCTCCCTTGTGTATAGGGATTGGTAAAAGTGGCGGAAGGTATCAAGGATGGCAGTGTCAGTGTTGTGTGGTTGCGCCCTACCGTCCTTGATTTCGGTTATGGCATGGGACTGCACCCGTGCCCACAGCCTGTGCGCTAGCATCCTACCCCCCATGTCTCCACATATGTAAAATTTATGGCGCAGATGCAGCAACGCATATGCCGCCCTATCAAGGTCGAGGTGTTTAAGCATGCGCCTCTTTGTTTCCAATTCTCTCCATACCCTTAGGGCCCCCGTCCTCTCGTGGATAGCTTCCAAGTCTCGTACATCGCCCTCCAGCTCTGTGTGTTTTTCCTTGCGTAGCTTAGCATAAGTGGCCGCCAGCGCGATTAAATCTCCCCTAACCACCAATTCCAGGGCCTCCCAGGTGGACGCCAAGGATGTGTCCCCTACTGGATTTTCAGCAAAATAGTGAGTGATAGTGTCCCGGACCTTAGCTACTACGTCTTCCGAGTGCAGCATAGAGTCTCTAAGCCGCCATCCAGCCGAGGGTGGTCTCGTGTTGCAGAGCAAGACTTTTACTGATATGAGCGCATGGTCAGAAAGGGAGCGAGGCGCAATGTCTGCATCAGATAAATGAAGTAAGAAGGCTGATGTGGCAAAAAAGTGGTTTGTTTTATGCGCCGCTGAATAGTAAGTGAAATCATGCTCTTGGGGGTGTTGCATGTGCCACACATCATGTAGTCCTCCCTCAGCCAACCACTGCTTCCCATCCTGTGACCATGCACCAGTCTGTTGCGAGCGCTGTCCCCATCTATCAATCCCTCCCTCCATCACAAGGTTAAAATCCCCTCCCACCAAGATTAATGCATTCAGGGACGCCAAGACCTGCGCAAGAGCAGCGCGAAGGAAGGGTTCCTGCTGAGCATTCGGAGCCTATATGGACCCTATCGTGAAGGTCGCCGCACCCCATTGGAACCGCACTGCTAAGAACCTCCCCCTAATGTCCACCACCTGAGAGAGCACTTTTCCATGTATAGGATTACTAAATAGCAATGCCACACCATTCTTCTTGTTCGGGCCAGAGGACCAGAGCTGCACGGGGAAACGCTTGTCTTGCATACGCCGGACATCTTTAGCAAGCAGGTGGGTTTTCTGCAACAAACACACTTCCCCATCCGAATTCTCCAAAAGGACCAGGATTGCAGCACGTTTCATAGGACTGTTGTGGCCACGGACATTTAGGCTCACCACTCTCAATTCTCTAGTCATTGCAGCACATTCATAAGAGAAACCCAGCTAACACTCATGCAACGCCCAAACCCAGTCTGCCCAATCGAGGACACATAACCCGTCGGTAGTTGCAGGCATCGTTGCCAAGCCATGGACTGCTCGCTACCAGGCTTCATACCACTCCACTCTAGGGTGCGAGCCACAGCCACCATCAAACTGGTCACCGCAGTCAACAGCATACACCTCAAGGGCAACCTGCCAGTCATCGCCGCTCCCTCCGCACTCGTGTTGGAGAACCAAACCCCCTCCATCTTGACTAGGCCCCCCATTAGCTGATGCAGAGCCCCTCCACACCTCCCCCAAACCCACCAGACCCCCTCCCCCATCCCCCCACAGATAGAAAACCACATTGAATTATTGCAGAACAAAACGAGAAAAAGGAATTAACAACAGTCCGTTGAACAGGCCCTAATGGCAAGGGAACACTGCAACCATCCATCCCAATCCCACTTCCTGATACAGGACATTCCCTTCAGCACGGACACTTACAGGTACCTCAGGAGGTTCTCATCCGGACCCGCCGGCGCCAGGCAAATCCCTGAGAGGCCACGCTACAGGAGTGAAGCCTCAGGCGTTTTCGGGAGCGTCCGTCACTAAGGCCACCGAAGCTACCGCATCCCCTCTCTCCTTCAAGCTTTGCGATCTGTCCGGTTTCAGAGCTGGCATCTGCCTGCCCACCTTCTGCCATTCTGCGGAGCGCCTGCGACGTCTGTCATGGGAGCTGCTAGTCTCAGACGGGGTAGCCTGTCCCTCCAAACCCAAGATTGAACGTGCCGCATCCAGCGACCGCACCTGAACCAGCTTAGACTTCCACTTAAATATAAGCCTAAACGGGTGCCCCCATGAGTAGGGGACCCCCTGTTCCCTCAGGTAAGTAGTGATAGGCTTAAAGTCTAGTCGCTTGAGGAGCGTAGAGGCTGCTAAGTCTTGATACAGCACCGGATGGTGGTCGCGAAAGTGAAGGGGGACAAGGTGCCCGCCTCAAGATCCTCTCCTTAAGTTGAAAGTCGTGCATACAGAAGAGGATATCTGGGGGGGGGCTTGGCACCCCTTGGTAAACCCACACGATGTACGTGGTCCATTTTAATCTCCTGCAGATCGTCCTCAGTTGAAATATGCTTAAAAAGGGCCTCCACGTACTCTCGCAGGTCTGTACCTTCTCCTTTCCATGGCACCGCCCTGATCCGGATGTTTTTTCGTCGAGATCTGTTCTCGAGGTCCTCGGTGTGGGCCTGCAGGTCCAGGTTCTGCTCCGTGAGACGGATCACGTCTTGTTGCAGGCGGTGTATATCTTCAGCTGTACCCAGGTCATGGTCCTCTAAAGTAGCGACCCGTTCCCCCACGTTGTCGACGTCGTGTCGCAATTCTCTCATATCCGAGGCAAGCAGAGTGCGAAGCTCCGTGATATCCTCCTTGATTACGGCAAATAGCTCCAACATGAACGCCTTAGTCGCAGGTGCATATTGTCAGTCTGGCGTGGAGAGTTGTTAGAGGCGGGCGAGGCGGACTGCTGGGCGGGCTTCTGGCTACTGCCTTTCGGCAATTTGTCTTTTTTGGGCCTAGTCACCACCATTTTGTTGTCGCTGGGGGCTCGCAATGGATGCGAGGATAGGTCTGCCACGCGTGCCCTGCTCGCAGTCGGTCCAACCCCAACAGGCTACTCCTTGTTCTGACACTCCTCGTTTATTCAGCCACCCACACTGCCACAATGGAGCCCCCTTCAAAGGGGTTGGTCTTCCGCCCTCTCACAGTAAAAGCAGGGACGGTGACATAGATAGCCGCAGCCCCAAATCGCCACTTGCCAGCCAGTCCGGTGCGCAAATCTAATGTCCAGTCCCTCCAAGCTCGGGAAGCAGAGGCCAAACCCGGACCCTCCACAGGGCGGTCGTGCTACACAGTCCTCCGGCGCGAGGCAAGAGGGGCAGGCCGTGCAGAGGCCAGAAGCACGCTTCCCGCCGGCATGCAAGACTTAGGCGGGTTTATGTGTAGGCATTTGTAAGGGAGGGGGGCACCAAGATTCCCCCGGGTCAGGCCCGTCTGCGCATCCCTCCAATGTCCAATCCAGTACAGACCCTGAAGTGCTATACACCCCAGTCCAGTATCTCAGGCCTTCCGGGCCCTCCTCCCGGTCCCACTGCCCGCCGAAATGCGAGCCGAAAGCCTGTGGCTCTCCCGGTGCCAATTAGCTACCTCTCACCTGCACCTCAGCCCGTAGTCATGTGGCACTGCGCGGGAGCACTCACCCGTCAAGCGGGGATCTTTACCTCCGCAGCCGCTCTCGATGGAAGGTCCGTTGCACTCCTTCAGGCCTGCGGTTAGGCCCCGGATGTTGCCGTCCACATCGGGCGTTCTCTCCACTCACGTCCCACTGTTGAAGAGACTGAGAGACTCACGTCCCACTGTTGAAGAGACTGAGAGACTCACAGCGACGTACAGCAGCTCGCGCGGGTCTCTTGATGGTCTCCACTGCGGCACCAGCTCCGGCGAGGGTCAGTCAGGGCGGGTGCCGCAGACCTCCGCCGCCGCCGCACGGTCTCACCAGGCCTCGGTGCTTCCGGTCTGCTCCTGCCGCGCTGGACCAGGCTCTTCCACCACGGAGCTTATAGAGGACGCCAGAACCTGCAGGCTGCAGGGTGCTCCTCAGGTTTTGCTAGCACCACCACTCGCCCCGCAGGAGGGCTCAGGCAACCCACACCACTCAAGAGGCAGCTAGGGTGAAGGCCCGGATCCCTCACGTCTCGTCACTCAGCCAGGCCTCACCGCGTCTCACCGTCACCCACGGTCAGTTTGGGGGCCAAAAAGCATCAGACAGTGCCCCCGATCTCCTGGGCCACGCTAGTATACTTTTCAAGCGTGGATGGGCACCGTAGAGGTCTGCTACTCAAAGCTGGTAAATGCCTGGCGCCGGAGGGACCGAAAACGCGTCCTACTCCGCCGTCATCTTGACCACACCCCCCACCCAATTTTAACAAAGCCCCAGGGAAGTGGCGGTCCTTGGGCCTTGGGGGGGCCCTCGAGGCCCCCACCCTTATTTATTTAAAGCCTCAGGGAGGTGGAGGGTCCCAGGGCTGTGGTGGCCCCCATGGTCCCACACCTTAATTTAGAATTGTCCCCGAGACCTGGCCCACCCCAGAGCTTTTTAACAAATGAAGCACAGGAGAAGGCACTTATTTTTTTTTATAATTTTGTCCGGATTTGCACACCCAGACAAATTTGGCTGAAATTATTTTAAAGAAAATGCTTTTTATGGGCCTGGGGGTCCTCCTGGGACCCTCTGAGCAGGTCTAGGGGGTCATGGTGTTTCTACCCTGTCCCCTGTTCTTGTTTTTTACCTTTTTTGTTACCTTATTCTTATGACAAGGTTACCGAGTCACAAGATGGCTGTCAACACTTCCTGGTTTGGAATGAATGAAATGAAATGAAAAAAACATTTATATAGCGCCTATACTACCCGGAGGACTCGTAGCGCTTCAGAACTAAGAAGTAGCAATCACGGAGTTATGGCAGGATTATCGGTCAAATGAATGCGTTTTCAAGAGTTTACGAAAGGCAGTTAGACTGCAGGTCTCTCTTATTAGCTGAGGGAGAGCGTTCCATAACTTGGCCGCTAAGTATGAAAAGGAGTGGCCTCCCCACCTAGCTTTTTTTTACCTTCCTGGTAGTTGCTAAAACTTGGTTACTGGAGCGGAGGGATCTAGATGGTTGGTAAAGTGGTAACATTGAGTGGAGAATGGTGGGACCTGTTTTCCAGAAAGCTTTGTGGGCTATGCATAGTGCTTTAAACTGAACTCTGGCACCCATAGAAAGCCAGTGTAGCTGACGGGGGGCGGGCTTGGCAGATTGTCTCCTCAGGATTTGCAGGAGTAATCTTGCAGCGCTGTTCTGTACCACTTGAAGTTTATTTATTGTAGACAGTGGGGTTCCAAGGTACAGGGAATTCCCATAATCCAGCCGAGATAAAATCAACGCCTGGATCATGATCCTGTGTCCTTCAAATGGGAGGAGAGGAAGAACCTTACGTAACATCCTTAACAATCCATAGCATGTTGATGATAAAACAGTGGCTTTATGACTGAGATTAAGTTTATCATCAAGCCACACTCCCAAGCTCTTTATGTACGGCTTAGGTGGTGGGGCTGGTCCTAGGCATGAGGGCCAGATGGCAATCGGTGGTGCGGGGGAAGGGTTACCTAATAACACAATCTCCGTCTTATCTCCATTGAGTCGGAGGTAGGAGTTCTTCATCCATCCGGCCACTGCTTCAAGGCAGGGTGCCAGCCTATCCGACGATCTTCCATCGTGGTCCAAGGATACCACTAATTGGGTATCGTCTGCATAGCTGACGATCTTAATGCCGAATGGGTGGATAACAGCTGCCAACGGCTTCATATACACGTTAAAAAGCGTTGGGCTTAGGGTCGATCCCTGTGGGACCCCACATTCCAGAGATTGACTAGATGAGACTACGAGTGTTGGCAGCCAATCAGAGTGAACCCGTGCTCGGGAGGAGTCGCGACTCCTCCTCAGTGCTCAGATATATAAAAAAATTGGATTGGATTGGATGCGGATTTATAAAGCGCGTGGTTACCCTGGAGCGTCCCAGCGCTGCAGAACCCAGACTACTGAAAACACAGAGTGGAATTAAAGGCCTTGAGGGAACAGAAAGGTTTTTAGGAGCTTTCGAAAACGAAGAAGGTTAGGTTCAGCTCGGAGCTTAAGCGGTAAAGAATTCCACATGGTTGCGGCATTGATGGAAAACCGCCATCCACCTGATCGCGCCCTTTTCGCTCTGTGGAATATGGCTCGACACTCATGGTCTGAGCGAAGGGGCCTGTTAGCTTTGTAGGGGAGCACTAAGTCCTTCAAAATAGGGGGACCCTTGCCTTGTAATGATTTGTGAGCAGTACAGAGGGATTTAAACTTTATCCTTTCGCGGACAGGCAGCCAGTGCAGCATTCTAAGGGCTGGTTTTGCTGATGACCTTGCTCGAGTACCTGTTAGCAGCCTGGCTGCTGAATTCTGTATGTATTGTAGCTTGTTGATAGTCGCTTCAGGAGCGCCCAGATATAAGGCGTTGCTGAAGTCCAACCTTGAAAGAATCAGTCCCTGAATCAAAAGTTTCTTTGAGGGGGAGGGAAGAAGGGGGAGAACCTTACGAGCTGAACGAAGCAAGCCAAAACAGATGCCAGTAGTTTTCTTAGCTTGAACTTTAAATGAAAGCTCCTGATCAATCCACACTCCCAAACTTTTGATTTCACTTTTTGAAAGCGGGGGATCACCCATACCGGCCAGCCAAATGGCATTATGCAATGATGTCATTTTATGCACCAAGAGCATTAGCTCGGTTTTTGAGCCATTAAGTTTGAGTGCGGACGTACTCATCCACGTATGTATTTCGGCAAGGCATGAATGAAATGTTCCAGAACTTTGGTCCTGTTGGGTAAGTGAGACGACAAGTTGAGTGTCGTCAGTGTAGCTCACTATTTTTATCCCGAATGGAGCGACCACTTCCTCCAGTGGGGACATGTACACGTTGAATAAGGTAGGGCTCAGTGAGGAGCCCTGCGGTACACCACACTGGAGGGGGATCAGACTAGATCGTGCATTTCCTTCCCAGACTTGATAAGTCCGATTGTCAAGGAAGGACGTTAACCATGCCAATGCCATGCCTGAGACTCCGATGTTAAAAGGGCGCTGAATTAAGATACGTGGTTAACCGTATCGAAGGCTGCACTCAGGTCCAGGAGGATCACCGCCACTGATCCTCCTGAGTCCAGAATGCACCTCGCCTCTTCCATAACTGCAATCAGGGCCGTTTCTGTTCCCTGACCAGGTCGGAAGCCTTTCTGCGAGCTCCGAAGTAGCTCGTTAGATTCCAGAAAAGAGGATAGTTGCTGATTCACCATATTCTCCGCAATCTTACTGAGTCCTGGTAACAGTGATATGGGTCTAAAATTGGCCAGTTCTGTGGGATCCATCTGAGGTTTTTTTAGTAGAGATTTTACAATCGCGCCTTTCCAGCTGGGGAGAACAGTGCCTTGACAAAGAGAGGCATTAATTAGACCAGTGGCAAGAGGTGATATGGTGGCAGAAACCTGTTTAAGAATGTACATATGTGTGGGATCACTCGGTGATCCACTTTTCATAGCTAATAGGCTTTTTTCCACATCTTCCACTGCAACTGGAGCAAAGGTATTCATCTGTGGGTCATGTGCATGAGACTTATTACTCAGGTCTGGAGTATCCCCTAATTGCGGCAAAGTTTTAAAAATGTTCTGAATTTTAGAATCAAAAAACACCGCAAGCTGATTACATTTCATTCCCGAAAAGTCCGGGGCCAAAGGGGGGTCAAGGATCTTTAATAATTCCTTAATGATCTGGAAAGTTTCTCTCCATGAGTTGGAAGATGTTCTAATTCTCTCTTCAAAGAATGCTCTCTTGGCATTCTTGAGGGAGACTTTATAGGCTCTAATCGCCACCCGGTAGGTTATCCTACTGTGGTCCGCCCAGTCCTTCCTCCAGATACGCTCAAGTCTCTTACACTTTTTCCTTTGGGCTCTAAGTTCCGGGGTATACCAGGAAGATTTGGACCCTCTGCCCTTTTTCTCAATTCTTTTCTTTGGCAGAACTACATCCAGTGAGCTAACAAGCCAGCTCCTGAAGTTTTCGTCCGCCTTCACAGGATCAGGGTCGTGAAGGGGAGCAGTCTGTTCCAATTTGTGCATCCAGTTTTCAACGGATAACTTGGACCAAGCTCTATCATAAGTGTATAGAACCGGGGTTCGAGGAAGATCATTCCTGACCTGCCAAGAGAAAGGGACCAGAAAGTGGTCGGTCCAAGGGAGGGGGACTGGAGAATTAGATACAAGCATCTGAATGTTGGCAAAGATCGGATCCAGAAGGAAACTCTTATTATGTGTAGCCTCCGTGGCGGTCAGTCTCAAATTATAAGATTTATGGTCGAGTAACAGGTCAGTCGCTATTTTGTCCTGAGGATCATTGAAATGTAAGTTCAAATCTCCCAGCACCAGGAAATTAGAGGCAGTTGAGGCCGATACCGTCACTGTTTCCAGTAGCGAGCTGACAAATTGCTTTGGGCAGCCCGGTGGGCGATATACCAACAGGCCTGTTATGGAAATGGTGGGAGATATTTGTATTGCGAAGTGTGCGCATTCGCTGTTAGATACGCCAATATCCGTCATCCTGCAGGTAAGGTGTTTTCTGTAGAGTATGGCTAATCCACCCCCTCTACCAATGGGCCTATCTTGAGATTGAATAAGAAACCCTGTTGGGAGCGCCTTAACAATATCTGCCTCTGAATTTGAGGAGAGCCATGTCTCCGTCAGGAACAGTATATCTAGATTACTGTCCTGAATCAAGAAGTTGATCTCTACGGAATGTTTGGGTAAAGACCTACAGTTCAGTAAGGCCATGCGAAGATGGGTCATAATTGGAGTCCCCTGCATTTTTATTTGTTGGGATGAACTGCAAAGGTTACAAGGCGTATAAGTATCATCTAGTCTGTGCAGAGCGTGACATTTTGGATGTTTAGTAGGTCTTAACTGTAGAATGGCCTTACGCGTATAACTAATGGGGTGAGCTGCCAAATCGGGCAGAGTTACTGGCCCTCTGCCCGTGAGGGCGCAGACGGGCTTGCCTCTGGTGCGCCTCCGGCGCGCCATCGGCGCGGACGGGAAGTGGCATGCATTTAATGGTGCCTGGCCCTAATCGGCCGCAGCACTAGTGCGCTCACCTCACCCTCCCCTAAGATGGCGCCCGTGATTCTGCGCCGGGGAGCTGAGGTCCACCACCACAAGGAACCTTAGATCGGTCCCTGGGAGCAGCGCGAGTCCCGAGGGGGACAAGGAAGTAAGGGGCAAAGCTGCGCAAGTATATATTTAAAATAAACAGAAAGACAAAAGGTCGGTGATTTAAAAGTTACAAATAGCGCTAGAGCGAAGATTCGTAAATTATTAACAAAAGTGCCCTACTCCCGGCTTCCGCCTCAGGAGTCAAATGTTCTAAGAAGAGGCGCTAGTCACCTGCACCCAATTTGTAGTGCCTGGCCCTAATCGGCCGCAGCACTAGTGCGCTCACCTCACCCTCCCCTAAGATGGCGCCCGTGATTCTGCGCCAGGGAGCTGAGGTCCACCACCACCACAAGGAACCCTAGATCGGGGCCTGGGAGCAGCGCGAGTCCCGAGGGGGACAAGGAAGTAAGGGGCAAAGCTGCGCAAGTATATATTTAAAATAAACAGAAAGACAAAAGGTCGGTGATTTAAAAGTTACAAATAGCGCTAGAGCGAAGATTTGTAAATTATTAACAAAAGTGCCCTACTCCCGGCTTCCGCCTCAGGAGTCAAATGTTCTAAGAAGAATTGGGGGAATTGCTCAGCAACTACTGAAAGGATTTACACCATTTGAAAAAAAAGAGTGCTTTCTGAACCAAAAGCCTACCTTTTTGCCAAATTTGGTGTAATTCCGTTCAGCAGTTTGGGCTGTAGCCATGCCTAAAGTTCCTATGGAAATTAACAAGGGGAAAACGCGTTTTGGGTCATCCCTTTTTTCTCAGCCCCCCCTTGACAAGTCACCCCCAAACTTTCAAGAGAGGAGCTAACCGGAGCGCCCCATTAGTTTTGAAAATTTCGCAAAGATTTGTCAAACGTGCCAAAGATATTGGCAAATCAACAAACGCTTTTCCTAGGGATAATAGGTCCTAACTATAACTACCTACTGGCGGCCGGCAGTAGGTGATCTATATATATGTGACAAGGACTTCGTGAAGATGTTGATATGTGTCTTTTGTTGCCAGAATAAACCTTGAAATTTTGAAACTTCACACCGGAGTGGCTCGTTTTCTCCTGCTGGAAACACAGGGATTCTCTTCTGCATATAGACCCAGTTCTTGTGCAAAGATAAGTGTTTTATTCCATTCAAAAAATAACACCCAAGCAGTCCTGCATGACGCGTTTCGCCTCTAGCCAGAGGCTTGATCACATGATACGTTACTGGACATCAAAAAGGGTACTTAAGGCTTTTCTGAACCACAATGGGGCGGATTCTCGTGAAAGCAATCCGCCCACCTTAACTCCTTATTGTCTCTCATTCTATTCGTGGGCAAACAGTGGTGTTTTTATCTCACCTTGTAAAAATAAATAAAAGGCGCAGTGCCTTAATTTTGACATTTCAAGTACTACATAGAATATGTACATAATTCATCAAATATTCTATACATAATTAGAAAATAGTATAATGCACACATAAATGAAATTCAATATTTAAAGGAAAAATATATATATATATAATGTCTCATAAATAATTAAAATTCATGATATATACATACTATTTACAATAAAAGACTTAGTGTCTAAATAAATATTCCTCTATGAATTTCATATTAGCAGCCTTTGATATTGTGCAAATTCAAGCCATTAAAGTGCGAAGTTTCATTTACATTTTTTACTTATGTATTTCATAAGTACCAACTATATTCGAAAATGTGTGTAGACGAAATGTCAATATATGATGTAAACAAACCCACTTCGAAATTTTAAAGAATGAGTACATAATAGTCTTATAACTACGTTTCATAGAAACTATTAATTCATTTATGCCTAAGTACCATAATGCATCGTGACCCCAGGAAAAAGAAAGCCCAAAGTGCATATTTGATATAAACGTGAAAATAAAAATTCAATCAATTTTTCTTTCTTTTTGTATTCAGTATTATTGAAAAAGATATCATAATCATTTTCAATTTTCATGGAGTGGGAGGTAAATAGTTCTTAATTCATTTGTGTAAGCTGTTCTTTCTACTTACGGCAGCATATAAGCACCCCAACCACGATGTAAACTAGTTGTTGTTCCCACATCGGCAGACACATCTATTTGTTGTACATGAGCCACAATTTATTTGTTTCCTAATGTCTGAGATTTCACAATGGTAGTTCTAGCGCTACTGTATATTTTCTTAATAGATGCCTATAAACAAGTGTTCAAGTCTTCACTTGCGTTCAGGCCCCTAGGGGCCTTACTATCAAGTTCGATAATATAGCGAGTTTCAAGGAGGCGGAGTTTGGCATCCCTGTCCCCTCCTCTTTTTAAGGGCAAAACACAGTCTATTGCAAAATACAGAAGACCCGAAGGGTCGCTATTGTGGGCCTTTTCAAAGTGGCGTGCCACTGGGTAAGTTTGGTCTTTACCCACTATTGCTCTAATGTGCTGCAGTACCCGTCTGTGCACCGGCAAGCGAGTGCTGCCTATATATCGGAGCTCACACGGGCACTGCAGCACATAAACAGCAAAGTCTGTTTTACAGGACATGCGCTTTTTAATTGGTACAGGTTTGCTATTGAAAGGCACCGTATACTGAGTTTTACTGCACCCGTTTTTACAGGCTTTGCATATGGCGCATTTTTTGAAACCACCTCCCAAGGCACCCCAGGTATCAGAAATAGGTTTCTCCAAAAAATTGTTGACTAGTTTATCTGACATGGAAATGGACTTTCTAAATGTGATTTCAGGTTTTTTAACTATGAACTTTCCAATAACAGGGTCCCCTGTTATTAAGTTCCAGTTTTTATAGAAGATTCGTCTAATATCCTTATGTTGTTTGCTGAAGGTAACAATAACTCTGGGTGTAATTAATTTGTCTTTCTCAGTTACCCCCTCTTTAGGTTTTTCTTTTACAGTCAGAGCCTCCTCCCTGGATATTGTGAGAGATCTATTTATAGCACGTTGTATTGTTTTGGCAGAGTAGCCTCGAGCCAAGAAGCGTTCTTTGCTCTCCTCTTGTATTTTGTGGCACTCTGCCTCCGAGCTACATATCCGCCTAATCCGCAGCATTTCCCCAAAGGGAATGCTGTCAATTAGGTGATGGGGATGTTGACTAGAGGCATGTAAAACTGTATTACCAGCTCTCGGTTTCCTGTGCATTCTGGTTGCTAACTTATTGCCAGCAACGTAGACCTCAGTATCTAGAAACTCCACAGCCTCTTCATTTATGTGGGAAGTGAACTGTAGATTCAAACTGTTTTTATTGAGTTCCACAATGAAGTCCTGCGCTTCTGTCACTGAACCACGCCAAATCAGGAACAAATTATCTATGTATCGTAGATACAATGGTACATGTTCCCGCATTGTGCTTTCCAAGGGACCGCCCAGAACATGTTCCTCCCAGAGTCCCATGTGGAGACATGCTAGACTCGGGTAGAAGCATGACCCCATGGCGAACCCTCGGACCTGCTGGTAGAGCTGGTTGTTAAATAAAAAGAAGTTTTGTTCCAGGCAGATTCGTATCATGGACAATAGCATTCTATTATGTCCAGAAAAAATCATGGGCCGTTTGTTTGAATAGAACTCTACAGCTCGTACCCCGTCAGTGTGTTTGATCGAGGTATACAATGCTGTTACATCCAGTGTTATAAGCAAACATTCAGAGTCCCAAACCACATTGTTCACCTTTCTGATGAAATCAGAAGTATCCTGCACGTAGGATTTTAGACCTTTTATCCAGTCCTGGAGATAAAAGTCAATATAACGAGAGATGTTTTCCGTTGAGCTGTTAATCGCCGATATTATTGGGCGGCCTGGTGGTGTTGCAGTGTCCTTGTGTATTTTCGGTATTAAATAAAATGATAGAATAACTGGATGATCTTTTTTCAGAAATTTATGTTCATCATCAGATAGTAACTTGGCACTTCTCCATGCCATAAGTTTGGAACTTTGTTCTTGCCAAGATGTTCTAAGTGCTAACATGTTGCTCTTTCTGTAGCACGTGGTATCCGATAGTTGTTTTTCAGCTTCTGCTACATACATATCCCGTGGCCAAAGAACTATATTTCCGCCTTTATCGGCCTGGCGGACGATTACATTTTTGTCTGTTTCCAGTTTTTTTATTAGATTGTAGTAGCACTGATTCTTTTTGTTTACCACTTTGTGTTGTTCATTAGTCTTGACATATAATTGTTTAAGTTCTTTGATAACCGAATCATGGTATACATCTATATTGTCATTAGTCAGAATAGGCTGAAAAGTGGATTTGGGTTTAAAAGAGGTGCAACCAGCTGCTTGATCTTCCCTTGAAATCATTAAGGGTAAATCTCCAGACACATCTCCCTCTTGTTGTAAGTCCCAAATTTGATCGAAAAATGGTCGATCAGCAGATTCTAACAGTGAAGGACTGACCTGCAATCCTGTTTGTTTTTTCCTTTTTGGTTGTAATAGAAAATACTTGCTCAATTTTAGCTTACGTATGAAGCGATATGAGTCCATCCTCGTGTCAGCATAGTTAAAGTTAGATGGTGGACAATACGTTAAGTCAAGTCCAAGGATCATTTCATCATTTGCTGTTAAAGGGATTTTTGAGAGGTTGATAACTGATTTTTCCTTTCTTAGTTCGCCGCTACTTTTTTCTTTGACTTGTTCCATCGACCCTTGGCTGTTTGTTTTTTGTTGATTTGCTTTGTAGCGCCGGCATTTTCTTTTTGCCCGTCGTTTCTGGTTGTTCCGGAGCCGCTTGCTTGCGCTCTCCCTTCTATCCTTGGTCGCAGGGTATCGCGACGATCTTGACATAGGCAACTGACTTCCTGGGCTAATGAAAGCTTTTCTGATCCCACCGTGGAGGATCCCGCAGCCTCGTTTTCTGCCTCACTTCCTGATGTAATGCTCGCATCAGTAGAAGAAATTGACACCGTTTTGTTTCCAGTATTCGTTTGCCGGGTTTTTCTTGCGCGAGCCTTCACACTTTCGTACTTTTTGGCATATGTGAAGATTTGGCCATTTTGATAGTCGAGGCGGTCTCGTTCAAATTTGTAGGCTTTTCTTTTCTTTATCACCTCTTCATCCTTTTTGACCCTTTGTAACATCTCCGTTCTTAATTTATTGACCTGCTCACTGGGCCCCAGACTGGTTATTTCACTTTCAATTTGTTCAATTTCCGCTTGGATTTTCAACCGATCACTTTCCGCGTATTCCACTAAAAGTGTCATTAATTTAGCGGAACATTCCAAATTTGTTTCTGCCCATCTGGTGAGCATTGTCGGATCAGGCACCTCATAGCTTGGAGCTAGAGTAATCCTAAGCCCTCTGGGCACTCTTCCGACTTCCAAATACCGGGAGAAAGACTTATTCTCCCACCACTTGGATTGTTCTTTTTTCATCAGTTTCTCCAACTTTCTGAATGTATCTTTTAATGTGGGACTGGTTGTAGTGGCGCTGCCGGACGATGATGGTCCCTGTGTGTTTGTACCTCCAGCCGGAGATTTGTCAAACATACTGTCCGCCGCCTCCTCCCTGCTACGTAACGTATCCGCAGACATCCTGCTTACAACTGAAATAGTTGCTAGTTTTAGGGTGATTGTTGTAGGATATGAACACTTAGACTTATGCCACGACTTGTCCTTAGAATCCCCAAGTTAGCTGGTGCGCAAATAAGTCTGCACTACTCCCCACTGGCCATTCCAAGTTTGTCCTACCTTAAGTTGGGCTGTCTTCAGACGTCGCCAGTTTTTCACCGCTGCCGACGATTCTCGACTCCCGTTACCAAGTAGGAAATTCTCATGGACGCCAGGGGCTGTACGCTGTATGCTCCTCGCCGGAGCCGTGTAGAATTGTAGTTCCGGGTTAGGGAACCGTTTTGCTTCCTGCCGCCAAGCCAATCCAAAAGGGGAGGGGTCTAGCTTACACTGTAGAAGTCAGAAAACGGCGTTTTATATGAAGTCCTTGTATCACTCGATGCTGCCAGCATCCCAGTTCCACTGCTCCAACTGGATTTAAAACGAACAAGCCAGACCCAGTTCTTGTGCAAAGATAAGTGTTTTATTCCATTCAAAAATTAACACCCAAGCAGTCCTGCATGACGCGTATCGCCTCTAGCCAGAGGCTTGATCACATGATACGTTACTGGACATCAAAAAGGGTACTTAAGGCTTTTCTGAACCACAATGGGGCGGATTCTCGTGAAAGCAATCCGCCCACCTTAACTCCTTATTGTCTCTCATTCTATTCGTGGTCAAACACTGGTGTTTTTATCTCACCTTGTAAAAATAAATAAAAGGCGCAGTGCCTTAATTTTGACATTTCAAGTACTACATAGAATATGTACATAATTCATCAAATATTCTATACATAATTAGAAAATAGTATAATGCACACATAAATGAAATTCAATATTTAAAGGAAAAATATATATATATATAATGTCTCATAAATAATTAAAATTCATGATATATACATACTATTTACAATAAAAGACTTAGTGTCTAAATAAATATTCCTCTATGAATTTCATATTAGCAGCCTTTGATATTGTGCAAATTCAAGCCATTAAAGTGCAAAGTGTCATTTACATTTTCTACTTATGTATTTCATAAGTACCAACTATATTCGAAAAATTGTATTTATTTTTATATATATATATATATATATATATATATATACATATATATATATATATATATATATATATATATATATATATATATATATATAAATATTTTTTTTTTAAACAAATACAAGAGTCCCCCCCCTTTCCAACAATGCCTCTCCATCAGAGTTATGGTCCGCAGACCTGCAGCTGCCTGACTGTGTTTTCAGATTCAGATTTCTACTACTAAGTTGTTGATATGTTCTGAGGTGTTGCTGTAATTTCCTAATTCATCATTCATCTCTAGTTGTGGGTGGATCTAAGCATTGGTGGCATACATTCGACATTGTATTTGGTGTTGCTTGCTGAGCTGACATATCTTATGCCTTCAACTCAAGTGTCCATAAAAACCCTCTTAAGTATTGAATTGCTTTGCAACATGTAAAGTCTCTTAAAACTCAGCATGGCGGTGTGGGCTTTTAACAAGGGCAACATTTGTCTGGGTTTGCTTGTGTTCCAGTTCAGGGAATACCTAGTTGGCAGTTCGGGCTGGACTGTTCCCATTGGAACCAGGGTCAAAACTGATTTGCATACAACTGGATCCAAACTGATGTGTCATGGTGCGCACAATAACGATGGATTGGGATGCAGCCTGAGTAATTTTCAGTGGTTGAGATGAATTCAAGCATTCCATCCATCACTTTATGTATACTTTACTATGACAAACTACAGGCATCCTAATTGGGTCCTTTGGCCCTAGTACTCAGACTCACACGGAGATTCTTGCTACACATGCTTTGCACACACACACGCACTCAACATGCACAATATAATGTTCTGGGCTTCACAATACAGATGAACAATGCAAGACACTAATACAGAAAAAACAGACTGCTCAAACTATTAATTAAACACACTACAATGCCACTCTGTACGTGTTTTACACAGTTCAGGCACAGTAATCTCTGCCTAGTGTGACGGTTCGCCTGGTAGGCCCCTCCAGGTCATGAGACTGGTACTGGGCTTCATCTTTTCAGAAACAGGCCTAGGCACACGCTAGATGAGCGTGACACCAGAGTCAAAATAAAAGTCATGATATAATCTTCACATTCAGCCAGGCACTCAGGGCCAGGGTAAATACCCATTTACTTTGCAAGAGACGTTCCAATCCCAGCAGTCTCCCTGGAGGTAGACAAAAGGGGTAGTGAATATCTCTTACAGTTAGCAGACAGCTCCTCACATGAGGAATTTTAGCTCCTGGGACAGGGTCAGTGTATAATGAGGAGGCAATTGATTGGCCCCCTTTTTACTAAACATGTCCTGAAACTCTTTCAGCGAAGGAAACAGTTCGGTCCTTCTTGGGGAGAGAAGCTTTGAGCAGAGGTGTTAGTTGAGAATATGATGTGCTTTCCAGTCTATTAAAGGATTATGCTTGGAAAGTCATGGAGTTCCTAAAACCACAGCAAATGCAGGAGTCTCAATAAGGTTAGATCTTATGGTTTTGACACTTCCTTTCTTTAAAGCCATTCCTTTGCAAGATGTTGTTCAGCATACTTCCTTAGATATCAGGGGCTTGCCATTGATGCCCTCAACAGTTTCTAGAGTGCTCTTTGGTTGTTTTAACAAGAAATATTGGTTGTGAGACCCTAGGCTTTAATGTGCTTCCTGTTTATTTTTTTAGGAAGAATGTTACTAAATTAGTGGTCCCACTTGGAGCTTTGTTTAGGAAAGTTCTTCACTCTATTACATGGCCAGGTGATTTATGTGAGACTACAATGGTAGTGATCTCCAAAGCTGGTAACTGGTTGTGCCTCCTTTAGGCCCTTAGCACTAATAAATGCAGAGGTGAAAATTCTTGCCAAGGACTTACCTACCAGAATATGAAAAATAGCACGATTGTTATTAGGGTGGAATAAAAATGGGTTCCTCCCACACAGAGGGACCAGACATTCTATAAGACGACTGAATGTTAGTTTCCAACACCGATAAATTAGTGGAGCCTGGTGGTCTTTGAAAAAGCCTTTGATTCTGTTTCTTGACTCTTCCTGTAACAGGTCCTGAAAAGATTGAACTTTGGCCCCATGTTTCGGGCATATGTACAACAGTTCTTTTCTAAAGCCTTGGTTAATGTTCAAGTAAGTGGGACCCCTTGCCTTTTGCTCTAATGATGGAGCCCTTGGCAAACTGGATTAGGAGAGGTGTGCAGGTATAGGGTGTTGATTGAGGTGGAGGATTTGAAGACCTAATCGCCCTCTATGCAGATGATATCCTGTGATATGGGCAAAAAATGCATCTCTCCATTCCAAGACTTATGCATATCATTTAAATATATGGTGAGGCTTTAGGGGTGCAGGTGAATTGGCTTAAAACAGTGGTGGTTCCCTTTTAAAGTGCTGACATATTTCAGGTGTTGGATATCTTTAATCTTAGATCACCCAGGGACACTTTAGGTACTTGGGGATCCATATTTCTCTAGACCCAGACATAAGCTGGAATTGGAATACCCTCTTCAATAAGCCCAGCGTGCAAATGGGGGCCTTGTATAAGTTGGCGCTCTCTGTAATGGACAGGGGTGTCCTACATAAAATTATCACACTCCCTGAAATCTCTTATATATTCTAAGGTTACCCGTTGACAATTCCTTTGTTACTTTTTAAAATGCTGAAATCTAATTTGACTTTCATTTATGGAATGAGGGCATTTAATAAATGTGCCCAGTCACCCTACAAAGGAGGATTTTGTACTACTACGACTTTTACTACTGTGCTGCACAAATGCTCCCTATAAATGGTTAGTTGTTTGGGGATCGAAAAGACCCAGATCTTCGACCAGAATTGCATTGCCTAAACTGCTAAGGCCTAGTAACAAAACTATATAAGACGAAATCTAAGGCCTTTCTTCCACTCACCACAAAACTAACCATTGACATTTGGTTCAGTGCAGTGGATGGAAAAGCACATCTACTGTCGGGCTACTTTATCAGTGCTGTCTCTCCTTCCTCTGATACTATCGCCTGCCCGTCCCAACTTTTTGCGCTGCCCAAGTCTCACTGCATTAATGTCAAAGACGGACTGCCGACTGGCCGGCTCCCACTCTCCAGTCTCTCTCCGACCGCACCGAACCAACTACTACATTTCCTCCCTTTACAAACTCCCCTACAGTGGCTATGGAGCCTTCATGCCCTACAGTGCCAAGCTACCCCCTTTCCCATAGTTGGCGCCCAGCAAGAGCTCAAGAACAGCCCCGGGATCCAGCATGCCGCCTTCACCCACCACCACCCGGCCTTCTGCCCCTACGAACATTACCAGCTTAGGGATACCTCTAGGCCTAAGATCACTGCCTGTGAGTGCAACAGCACCCTGAAGGCCTGGCTGAATGAGCACCGCAAGAACCCCAGCAATGACGAGAAGATCATGATCTCTTAATATGTAGTTTATAATTGGCCAACCGTAATCGCTTCAACTCTTCTTAAAATTTAATCTTGAGTGAATTTGCAACTTGTTTAGATCTAACTCTAAAAATGCAAAAACAACAGTTGATGGACAGAATACAGAACAATATCATACATTCACCCCAGTACAGAGATCTGAGCCTAAATCCATCGTTTTTTTGCACTTCACACCACCCTAGTTTAGACATGGCCATATGCAAATCAGCCTTGACCCTGTGCCTCATGGGAATAGTCCAGCCCGAACTGCCAAGCCATGTCTTCCCTAGACCGGAATCAAGTATCCTACGACCGGTTTCTGGCTATCAACCGTCATCAGCCAGGATAGCTTGACTCCAGTGGTGTGGATACCCGTCCCGCTCGGGGTGACAAATGCAAAAACAACAGTTGATGGACAGAATGCAGAACAATGTCATACAGTCACCCCAGTACAGAGATCTAACTCTAACCATTAGTATCTGTAGTAGACATTTGTACTTAATACCATTCCTATATTATTTTAGCGTTTATGTTTTGTGTCTTTTATGTAATTCATGTACTCTGATGTCCTTATGTAATGTAATGTAACTGGTTCTATTGTAAAGTGCTCTGACACCTTTGGGTAAAGTTCGCACTATATAAAATCGCATGAATAAATAAACTAAAGAAACTCCTATATGGTTTAGCAATTCGATCCCCAAAATGAATAGATTCTCGAGTTTTTGGTCTTGGGAAGTTATTGGTACATCTAAACTGGAGGACAATTGAACCGCAAATCATATGAAAACATACATAGATATGACTGCTGATTATGACTTACATAGATTATAGTTTTTTCGCTTTTTGTAACTTAGACGTCCTATATAACTAGAAGCATATCCCATCCCGTATTTCAATGCTTCTGACTTTGCTAAAAGTTAGGAATCTGGGCCTATCAGGTTTGTATTAATCCCTAGTGGATAATACCCCTGTACTCTTGACACAGCTCAGAGCCAAGTGGGCGACATATATTGTCACGATTGTTGACGATGATTGGCGTGATGCAGATGGCTGCTCTTGAATCAACTATCTCGACAAAGCTATGAGATTGATTCAATTGAAATATTTTCACAGGGTGTGCTACTCTCCAGTCCAGATCGACTCCATTGTATCAAAATAACCGTGCCCCCTGATTGCACCATGTGTGCTGGGGCAATTGGCCCATTTATCCACATGGTCGTGAAAAGCCATGTTGTACAATCTTACTGGTCGCAGATTTCTATCCTCCTGGATGAGCTAATTGGCATCCCTGTTGATCAATGTCCTAAAAGCATTCTCCTGGGGACACAGGCCAATTGGGTGGGTAATCGGGGTGACATGACGCTGATTGCTCTGCGTCAATTGGTGGCTAAATGAGATATAGTTTGCCATTGGAGGGCATGACGCTGATTGCACTGCGTCACTTGGTGGCTAAATGAGAAATAGCTCGCCATTGGAGGTCACCTGTGGCCCCGACTGTATCAGAATGGATGTCGGTGTCCAGAAACCGGGGTTGCTCTGGCAAATACAAAAAGATCTGGGGGAAATGGTGGGATTGCTCCCAATCCCTCGGCCCTCCCCCCGTGATATCCCATCTGCTATTCTTGGTAATAGTTATTTGATGTGTGTTATGCTCCCTGTTTACGATCAGGCATCATGTTCTCTTTTGAATGTCTATTTACTGCTGTTGCTGTCTTTTTGTTGCGCTGCTGGGTATTTTCAAAATAAAACAAATGTTAAAAAAACAACAATGATGGTTATGAAATCTTTGGTCTATAAAACAAGCCCAAGTTCGAATTTCAATTAAAGGAAGGTTAGTTAAGCTCCTTTGGGCTGTAATTAATTTTAATGGGAGTTGCAATTGCTGTTTTCCATATTCTCCACAGAGTGAACCGCAGCGCGGTCCTGCTTTTCATCTCTGATTCTTTTCTTCTGTACTTAGCGACCTCCTGCGTTGGTTCTTTTGGGTGAACTCACTTCTTCCTTGTCTGACTCTGCCTCTACTGGTTTGGAATATTATTTAGAAATCCATCTCCTTGCTAATACTGCTGCTCTTGTTTTGCATCAATTTGTACACTTACATCTATCAGTGCAGTTGTTGGGGTGGACTGTTATCCAATACCGATAGGGCTTCCTTTATCTTTTTCCCAGGTCCTGGTAAAATGCTGCTGCAGCTGCCTCATCAGTCCAGCTGCCCATTGTAGTTAATGACTGAAGTTTATTATATAGTGCAAAGTTTACCCGAAGGTGTCAGAGCGCTTTACAATAGGACCAGTTACATTACATAGGGCTTCAGAGTACATGAGTTACGTAAAAGATACACATCGAAAAACTCTAAATTCACATAAGAATGGTAGTAAGTACAAAAGTCTATGACAGATACTAGGGGCTGGAGTTACATATATATAAGGTGCACATTCACTCAAGGAAAAGATACAAACAGATAAACTCTAAATTCACATAAGAATGGTAGTAAGTACATAAGTCTTCTACAGATACTAGTGGGTAGAGTTACATATATATGAGGTGCACATTCACTCAAGGAAAAGATACAAACAGATAAACTCTAAATTCACATAAGAATGGTAGTAAGTACAAAAGTCTTTTACAGATACTAGTGGGTAGAGTTACATATATATGAGGTGCACATTCACTCAAGGAAAAGATACAAACAGATAAACTCTAAATTCACATAAGAATGGTAGTAAGTACAAAAGTCTATGACAGATACTAGGGGCTGGAGTTACATATATATGAGGTGCACATTCACTCAAGGAAAAGATACAAACAGATAAACTCTAAATTCACATAAGAATGGTAGTAAGTACAAAAGTCTTTTACAGATACTAGTGGGTAGAGTTACATATATATGAGGTGCACATTCACTCAAGGAAAAGATACAAACAGATAAACTCTAAATTCACATAAGAATGGTAGTAAGTACAAAAGTCTATGACAGATACTAGGGGCTGGAGTTACATATATATGAGGTGCACATTCACTCAAGGAAAAGATACAAACAGATAAACTCTAAATTCACATAAGAATGGTAGTAAGTACAAAAGTCTTTTACAGATACTAGTGGGTAGAGTTACATATATATGAGGTGCACATTCACTCAAGGAAAAGATACAAACAGATAAACTCTAAATTCACATAAGAATGGTAGTAAGTACATAAGTCTTCTACAGATACTAGGGGCTGGAGTTACATATATACAAGTTGCAAATTCACTCGAGGTTGCATTTTAAGAAAAGTTGAAGGGTTAGGGTTGGACAAATATACATTACGTATTTATACAGCTTGATCTTCTCGCCATTACTCAGGTTCTTGCTTTCAGCCCGGCCTTCTGGGTATTGTTGCACTCACGGGCGGTGATTTTGGGCCTGGAGGCCAGGCAGACTGCATGCCTGTGATGTGAAGAGCATCCTGCCATGGTGTGGCCTTAGAGTAGACATAGGGGGCGTCGTGAACGGGCTGCAAGGGACAGGAGGGCAGGCCTAGTGCCAAGGCAATTAGTTCTATGCCTTTCCGGGGGGAAATAAAGTACAGGCAGGCGAGGCCCATGCTATCCAACGCAGTAGGGGCCACGAGTGGGCCGATATCACTGTCCCAGGGGGGACCGCAGTCCGGGTGTAATGGATCACACCCCCACCCTCCTCACCTACAGTCAATTGCCGGCGGTGGGTGGAGGTCCTCACCGCGAGGATCAGGAGCTGAATCACTTTGCTTCTCAACACATGGGGCGGCAGCAGCAGGGGGCAGCTCTCAGCCCTGCAGACGTCCAGCAGCTGGCCCCAGAAACAGCACTCAGGGCCATGTTCTAAGAATACAAACTACTTGTATAAACATTCTGTTTGCAATACAACACTGGTGATCCATGTGCATTTATACGATCTACTGTTTATGTGATGTATGAAATGAAATCCTTTTTTCCTTGACTTAAGGTAAGTAACCCTGATTGGGCAGTTGACAGAGTCTGTTTCTTCCCAAAGATAACTCTGTACAAATGTAACATAATTGTAACGTAATTAGTGGAGTAGCCCAGGCCACAACAAAGTGTCTTTAGGGGAGCACAAACATGTCTTTAGCTTGATCAGCAGAAAATGGCTGAGGTTTAGCCGAGAAACGTAAATTACTTTGATCCATGAATGGCGCCTGATCCTTTGCCTTGTTCTTAGGAGGCAGAACAACCATTCATTTTTGTCTTTGGAACAAGCATTGTCTTCTGGACTTGCAGTACAATTACCTGATTAAGCTAAACGTTCAAGTTGTATTGCTGTGAGAGGGAGGGTGTTGCTTTAGTTTGTTCTGGTTGAAGATCATGGTAGCAAAAAGAAACTTCTAGCCTGTTATTTACTTGCTCTCAATGATGTAGCGGCAGGGCTTTCTTCTTGTCCACATGCTGTGGCCATCAGCTGCCCATCTATTTCAGGCCTCTGAAAACATTATTTTGGGATTACCCCTCACTATTGTTGTGTCACATGCTGTAGATACATTGTTATGTTGAGCTCACTGAGGAAAACCCACTGTTGGCATCTGCTTCTCCTATAATAACACTGTATGATGCCTTGTGTTGAACATGGGTTCTCTATCCCCAAAGCCTTTCTTAAGAACTGCATGATTATATTCTGGTCACTACCAGTTTGACCAAAGCTCGTATTGACTTCACTGATGCCCTGTAACCAAACTGTGATATTGTTTATAATGCTGATGATTTATGTCTCAGAAAGGATGAAAGGACTGTTGGTTAGTTTTAATGCTGTTTGTCCCATACACAAACCTTATTGAGAGTCGGTGTTTATTGCATGTTAATTCTCCTCATGTAGACAAACTGGTAGCCCTTATTCATGCCTTTATTCGACCTAAACACAAAACTGTCACTATTTTCACTGATTATAAATACGCTTTCAGGTTGGCCCACTTTTTTGGGCTCCTCTGGATACAGTGAGGAGTCCTCATGTCTAAGGGTTCCCCCATAAAGAATGGGCCTTAAAAAGTTGTCCTGATACTCTTCAGTTACCTCTCATAGTTGCTATTATCAAATGTACTGCACATCAATCAACACAGGTGTCCAGAGGCAGTAGCAGCTGGTTTGCGGGCAGAGTGTCGGGCGGAGGGGACAGAGAAAACACAAGGAACAAAAGGAAAACGAGAACTTACATGCCGCCCGCCCCTCTTCTGCTTCGAGTCCTCGCTGCAGCACAGGGTCCAAGATTCCCCTGCGGCCAATTCTCATGCTGCTCTCATGCAGCTGGCAGCATGAAAGCAGTGTCAGGATTGGCCTGAGCACCATAAATTTGCAACACCAGAGAGACTGGGAGCCAGTGCTTGCTGTTTCCAACTCGGCTCCGGTAGAAGACATCTAAGTGCGTATGTCAGTGCGGCCGGCCAGAGACTGCTGGTCAAACGCAAATGCTCACTGATTGCAGTGCTCACCGGTCCCCCTCGTGACTGGCTCTGTGATGCCCCCTACTCCAAGATTCCGCCTGGCACTGTGAACTTGAAAAATAAAACCGATAATAAACCCGTTTTATTATCATGTTATTTTTCAAGTTTTGAGGCTGACAGGGGACGACGCTCCTTCACCACTGCGGAGGAGCCGCCACTGTCCACCAAGCTGCCAAAAGTGTTGTGCTGTCCCCAACAGTCGAGGTTACCCTCAATGAATCCCAATCATTAGAACCTCTTATCCTCACCTTAAAAGATCTTGCTGAGTTACAAGAATGTCCTACTGACAATGAAACAAATCAATGGCAGAAATACAATTGTGAAAAAGACCCCGATGGAGTGTGGTTGGTTAAACAGGCGAGGGCAGTCCCTCTCACAGAACTGCTCCTAAATCTAGCCTGATTACAATACAGTGTTGCTCATATTAACTGATGTAGGAAGTCGAGAGGTACCCCTTGAGGAGACCAAGGGAAATGGGGTTATACAACCAAAAAAAGGAAGATTCCCTTGGAAAAGAGCTAAGTAGAGGTTGTGGTACCAACCTTACAGTGTCACAAGTACATACAACAGAAACATGTAGATAATTAAAAATGCATTTATTTTTGAAAAACTTAAAAACACAATTGAGAGTTTAACTGATCTAGATCCCTAGTCTTAAAACACAATTAAAATGATACACACAATTGCGACCTGCACAATTGAAAAGACAGAACAGGTACAACATTAATTTGTTGAATACAATTTAGATATTCTGGCTCCGTTATAGAAACACCGGTATTGTATTGCTATTGCATCAGCATATCAATTTTGGTGTTGGAGACTTGAATTATACCAACTTATGAGTCGACGCATTTCGGTGGGTTCACTTGGTCATTACCACCTTTATCAAGACCAAAAATTTGCTGTCACAAGCTGGGGTTAAATGCCATTGCCCTGTAATGAATTATGTGAAAACAGTTCACTTCAGACTAAATGTAAATACATTTTTTACTTCGCAATACATCCTAACGTATATCTGGTTTCATTGTTACTGAGGACTCATATATAGCCATCTAAACATACTCAACATCAATCCTATATAAAGAGGGCATGTCTAACTGGTTTATACTTTTGTCCTTATTATCAATTGTGAAGATTGGATTTGAGAAGACAAACATTTCATTTTTTTCTTTCCCCATGATTACTCATCATTAAGATCTCTATTTAGTTACTATCACTCGGCCTGAATTTATCACAAAGGATTTGCTATTCCATTTTCCACATGAGAACATGAATCTAATACATCGATTATGCTGCAAAACTTATAGGCCCCATGGTTACAGTTCATCACTTAAAAAGGTACCCAGTAAAAGGACAAATGAATTGGCAGGATGTTGTCAGTGGGGCGGAGATAGAGAAAGTCAGCAAGCTTATCTCGGATCCTGAGTAAAATGAAACACCCAGACTATATCGTGGTAGACTGGTTTGGAGGGAATAATCAATTGCTAGTATCCCCTAGATGGAACACCCAGATTTCATAGTGGTACGCTAATTTGAGGAGAATAATGCATAACTAATTTACCCTAAGAAAATGATGGGGATTACTTCTCTTGGTAGATAGTTTGTTTTTGATCCCAGCGTTGGTTTCTAGTTAAGGTTTCGTTATTCTGTGGTTGCCTGTTGTCTGGCCTGCATTATCAAGATGATTGGGTTAAAACACTTATGGAGTATACCCTTTCGATTATTTTCCATAAAGAGAAGGTTAATGCATACCTGTTTTACTTTGTACGACTTATTATTTATGCCCCTTATGGTAAGTGGTCAAATTAAATTGGAAAAAACTTGTTTTATTAATCGATCTCTAGGCCATACCAGTCTAAAAGAAAGAGACAAAGAGAATGCCAGAGACTGGTCAGAGTAGTCCTATTTGTTATAGGTTGGGCATATTTCAGCAGTAGTTTAACATTGATACAAAGAGGGGATTTACCATCAGCGTTTTCCTTGTAGTCACTGTTTCTGGCAATAATCAAAGGAGTGTGTTGGTTAATAACCAGTGCCTCTTCCTTGGTTTTTTCTTTATAGAAGCACCAGGAAATAATCCTGAAGTAAATGAAACCGAGAATCATAATGCTAATCTCTACATTCCTGTGCATTCATTTACTTAATTGAGCTTGGGGCAGGGTCAAGTTGCTAGCTCACCTGATTGATAGTGCGCAGATCCACTGTCAATACTATTTCTTTAATGGCCTGTTGCGAAGAGTACCTAAATTAAACAAAAATGGGCATTATTATAAAAGTCAGCAAAATTCTATGAGTCTCTTTTTAAAAGAGAAGTAGGCGGAGAAGTACTCCAATAGCATAAGGACAGGACCAGTTAGTTCACTCACCGAGTGGAAGTAGTATTGATTCGCTGTCTGTGGGGTTCTGCGTCGTTTGTCGAGACCCTCACTATTGCTCTTAGTTAAATACTGCACAATCGCTTGTGATTGGTCAATGCAGAGTGCTTAGCACCAATCACGAGTAAGCCTGTATAGTCTAAGTATGCTAAATAGCATCTTGAAGCTTTGATGCTCATTGGCTTGGATTATCCAATCATGAAAGTTTGCCTTAAGTACTCTGACAGCCGGTTCCCTATCTGGTCCGCCGTAAGTTTGCCGTCTGCGGCATCGAACACGAACTGCTACATGTTGGTTTCAGGTTAAATCAACGCGGGTGTCCGTGGTCACTGAACACAGCCGCGTGAACTATGCATCAGCCCTGACATTAAAAAAGCTGTTGAAAGGGTTGTGAATCATAATTAAAAGACCCGCAACTCTCGCTATGTTCCGAGCTTACGTGGTAACAGTGCTCTGCCCTAAGATTGCCAGCTGCTAAGGTGGAATCTCTGGGGAGGTGCAGAGGTACGTGCGCCAGTTATGTTTCTGTCGGAGCACGAGTGTGATAAGGCTTCCACTCGAGGTCCCACAAAGCGGGGGGGGTGTGATAGATTCTGCACGTAAATAGTATTCTTACAACTAGTAACTTGAGAGGTTCCTATAGGCATTTTGACTAATCTTTCCTCGTGTTTAATCCGTGATGGATGGTATCCAAGTGGCAAAAATACCACTGTTCCCTAGTCTTTCTTTTTTTTTCAATGTCGCCCCCTTTCCTGTTGATTCTGATTTTTTCTAAGATGAACCATCTTATATCCTCACATGTGTGGTTGAACGCTTGGTAGAGTTCAGTCAGGGGAGCATTGATTTTGTTCGTCCGGATTGCTGATTTATGCTCTAACACGCGGATTTGCAACTCCCTGCTCGTTTCTCCAACATATCCCAAATTACAGGGGCATAGGAGCAGGTAAACCACATTTTGACTTCTGCAGTTATTGAAGGTTGTTGGAGATAGTTTTTTGCCGTTGTATTCTAAGTTATTTCCGTTAATACAAAGTGGACATATGGAACATGTCCCACATTTGTAATTACCGGATGCTACAGTCCCAGTGAGAGTTAATTGGATATCCTTGGTGGGCTTGTAGGTGTGAATTAGGCTATTCCTAATTGTCTTATTTCTGCAGAAAGAGAATTGGGGTTTATTTAACTGTTTGTCCTTGTTGAAAGTAAGGATTTTCCAGTTTCTATTGACTATGTTCTTGATTTGATTGCGAACGTGCGAGTCTTGTGTCACGAAGACAATTCTGTCCAAAGTCGCATTCTGTTTACTTCTATTTTTGTTCTGGTCTAACAGACTGTCTATATCATAAAACCATGCACGTTTAAGTGCATGTTTTATGAGTTTGTTGGGGTATCCTCTGGCATTTAATTTTCTTTTAGTGTCTTCTGCATGTTTATAGAAATTTTCTAAATTGGAGCAGTTGCGTCTCAACCTAAGGAACTCGCCGAATGACACGTTATCTTTCTGCGCTCTCGGGTGATTGCTGGAGTAGTGAAGAAGTGAGTTTTTATCTGTGGATTTAGTGTAGAGTTCGACCTTAAGAGTACCATCCTCTTCTTTGATGTTGATATAAAAAAATGCAACTCTGTCATTGCTATACTGTCCAGTGAATTTTAGATTGGGATCCCCCAAGTTAAGCCAGGTCAGAAAAGAGTCTAAATCACTGCTGGCACCGCTCCAGATGAAGATAATATCATCTATGTAGCGAAGCCAGCAGGAGATGTTTTCGTAAAAGGGAGCTATCTCATTGAAGATATGTTGTTCCTCAAAGTTGCCTACATAGAGACAGGCCAGACTGGGGTCACAAGTGGCCCCCATACTGGTCCCCTTGATTTGGAGATAAAGTTCATCCTTGAATAAGAAATAATTTCTTTTAAGGATGTAATAGATGCAAGACATTATGAAATTGACATTACCCCCTCTTAAATCCTCAATTTCCAGTATTGACTTAATTACCTCCATGGTGTCATTTTGCGGTATGTTTGTATAGAGGGCTTCGATGTCCAGGGTGACCAGAAATTGGGTTGCCCTGTTGAATTCTCAACACTCAAATGTTGTTATCACATGCGAGGTTTCCTTAAGATACGATCTTTGTTTCTTAACAAGAGATTGCAAGAAATGGTCTACATAACGGCTCAGTGGCTCAAGAATGGAGCCTATTCCACTGATGATAGGTCTCATAGGTGGGTTCTCTATGTTTTTATGTATCTTTGGTAGACCATAAATTGCCGGAATTACAGGATGCGTGTTGAGAAGGAATTTGTACTCGTTATCATTGATGAAACCTTCCTCGTTACCCCTGACTAAAAGATTGGTCACCTCTGTTTTCAATTGGCTAAGTTCCGTGAATTTAGATCTCTTGTAATGTTCTTGTACATTCAATAGCTCACGTATTTTGCCCTCATATGCCGGAGTGTTGAATAACACAACTCCCCCGCCGTTATTGGCGGGTTTGATCGTTAGCTCATCACAATTTTGAAGGTTGGTTAGAGCTGTTCTTTGTGCCTTAAAGAGGTTATTATTGCCTTTCTTACTCACAGAGTGGGCAAATAAGGTTTTGATCTCCACCTCTACGACGCGTTCAAAGATCTCAACATTTTTATCTACTTGGTGGAGACTAGGAAGAAAGGTTGATTTTGGTTTAAGACCAGTGACGCTAGGGGCTGGCTCATAAACTCTGTCTTCAAAAAATCTGTTTAATCGTACTTTTCTAAAAAAGTTTTTTAAATCGCTTTCTAAATTAAAAAGAGAGTGGGTATTGGTTGGGGAAAAACTAAAGCCCTTTTGAGCCCTTTTGAAGCAGGTCTTGTTCTACCTTTGCCAGGACTCTATTGGAAAGGTTAACTATGGGAAACTCATCTACCTCCAATATTGTTTACTCCTCGTCGCGATGTATTCTCTGGAGCTGTTTTGAGGTTGATGGTTCCGGGCTGGCTCTGACCGATTGTAACCCCTGAAGTTCCGTTGACCCCGAATGGGTCGTCTCTCTAAAAAAGGTTCCAGAGAAAAATTAGAACCCCCTCTATTTTCAGTTGGTCTCTCTGTTTCTTCCTCGCTGCTGGACCCAGATGTTTCTGAAAAAGTAATACGTTTGTTATTACCCCTTGAATAGATAGGTCTTTGATGGTTAGGTCTCTCCCACCGTGGTTCATTTTTATTAGTGATTAGTGATGGGAAAGGCACTCCTTTGCTAACAATACTCACAGTTGATTAATTAAACAAATTTACCTATGCGTGCTGCAGAAGGAGATGGTATGTCCAAACTCCATCAAATAAATACTGAAACAAAGAAATCAAGCGGAACCGCTTGCCCTCTGCGCACTGTTGCAAATCCCCAATGGAGAATTATTTACTAAATTTCATCTAAATGCTAAACATATTCAGTACAAAAAAACGCTGCAAGTGATATGTATTTGATTCTTGTCTTTACTAACATGTCATTTAAATCAACTCATGACATACTTTTTATATACAACTCTCATTGGTACAAAAATAAATTTCAAACAACTTCCTTTCAGAATAAGGAGTAATTCGACAATGGGATACTATTCATATGTTCCCTGCCCAATGCATTTCGGGCCTCCTGGCCCTTCGTCAGGGGCAATGCCTAAAGAAACAGAGAAATAAATGCTTTTACTATGGTGAGATAGGTTCTTTAAATATGCAAAGTACACCGCAAGTCACTATATGCATTCATTAAACATACTAACACATTAGATTTTAGAATATCCTGTAAATCTCTCAACAGCATTTTGTGATCGTACTCACTTAGAGCCCAAGAAAATGAAGGTGAAAAGAACAATCCAATTCAAGTGTGTAAATGTAGAAGCTGCACTCCGTTACTACAAAACAAGAATGGTCCGCCTTAGTGATGTATTGCAACATTGTTAAAAATAACCAGAAACTGCATGTGTGATCCCTCATCACTTACTCGTAAACACGTATAAACCAGCGGATGGTGATACCGGCTTTGATATGACAAATGAAAACGGGTCACACGGGACTTGAGTAATCGGTCACTGGGCCCGGAGGGTGCACTCGAGAAAAAATCTAAAAAAGATAAAGAAACGCATACTCAAAATTTGTAACTCTGACCCCTGCATTATCGAGGCGTAAACCATTACGTTAACTTTCCAAAATTCCACGAATGTAACCAACTGTAATTGGACAATGCTAGACGCACCTATTTCAATGCTGCTGCAAGCATGGGCGTTCAACACGATCTCTCGCTGATATCATCGGACTCGCTAATAATCAGCTGCAAAAGTAAAAGAAACTGGCTCAAACTAGGGCTGAACGCCGAAAAACACAATCTCCTACCGGCCTCATGTCAAAAGATATCTACCTTTACTCAACTCGGTGACAAACTCTGAATTCTCCGGTCGGTCGCAACTCCTTCGTAACGGTCCCGGCAGTCGGTGAACAAACACTCCTACTCCGCAACTAATAAAGCCACTTACAATGTTGACGTGCTAATCATGCGCGCATGTCAAAACTGACGACGGACTAGAAAACTGAAAGGATCATCCAGTGAAAACACGGTGGGCGCCATGTTAATGTGGTGTAAGATGTAATAATATAACGATCACAAGAAGAATGTAATGCAATGTAATAAATGACATACAGATTATTAGGATAGGAAATAAAATTTAACACATAACAGTCAGCCTCTGAACGAACTCCTCTGTGCAATATCACAAAAAACAAATAAAGTCTACTCGATCATTTATCCCTTTGGGATCTTGTGTCTGCAGCCTCTTGATCCAGTGAATTTCTCTTTGTAATAGAGTTCTGGTTAGACTCTTTCCGGGTGTTGGAGTCACCATTTCTAAGATCTGGAATTTTAGTTGGGCAATGGTGTGTCTGTTTCTGTCCCAATGCACTGCCAGGCTGCTGTTTGCATTCTTATTGCGAATGGTGCTCTTGTGCTCTGAAATCCGTATTTTGACTTTTCTCTCTGTTTTCCCCACGTACAGTAGACCGCAGGGGCATTTGATGGCGTATATCACGTTCATAGAGTTACAGTCAGCATTTATCCTGAGGGGGATGGTTTCGCCCGTATGGGGGTGTTTTACTGAATCCGTGACAATAACATTGTTGCAATGAATGCAGTTCTGGCATTTTTTCATTCCTTTACAATTGGTTGGAGTCCTCATGGTATTTGATTTCAGTAATTGTTTGATATTGCAAGACCTTCTGTAAGCAAAGATGGGTTTGTGTGTAAACAATTCCTTGAAGTCAATCTCGTTACTCAATAAATCCCAATGGGAAATGATGCTTTTCTTGATTTCTTGTGAGCAAGTTGAATATTTAGACACAAAAACCTGGCGGTGTGATTGCTCTCTTGTTTTTTTAGTTAACAGAACTTCCCTGGGTAATTTGTCAACCTTCTCCTTCGCTGTCTGTAATACATTAACAGGGTACTTTTTGGATGCATATTTGCTGCAAATGGTATTGATGTTTATATGAAGAGTCTCATCCTGGGAGCAAATTCTTTTCGCCCTTAACATCAGAGAAAATGGTAAATTGTTAATGAGGTTCTTGGAGTGGAAACTATTGTATGCTAAAGCCGTGTTTTTATCAGTAGCCTTGTGATAAACCTCTGTTTCCAAAGTGTCTTCACTCAATTTCACTAGTACATCCAGATATGGGATGGCCTTGTTATCAATGGTGTGCGTGAATTGAATGTTCTCATCAAATGAATTCAACTCAGATATTTTTTGTTCCAGCAACATTGTGGAGTTCTGCCAAATCAAAAAAATGTTGTCTATGTAACGACAATAAAGAACAACGTTATCAGTCCAATCTCTGTCATTCATTGGGAATTGTGCTTCAAATCTTGCCATATAGGTATTCGCATAGGCAGGGGCCCCAGAAAAGCCCATGGAAGTTCCTTTGTTTTGCAAATAAAATGCGTTGTTCCAAAAGAAATAGCTGTGATGAAGGCTGAAGTGAAGGAGTTCCAATAAAAATACTTTACTCACAGGTAAATTCTCTTGTTGCAGCAAAGCCCATTCAACCGCCTCTATTCCCTTGGAATGTGGAATAGAGGTGTAGAGGGCCTTGACATCCAAGGTACATAAACACATCCCTGGTTTGATCACAATTTTTGATAGTTTTTGCAAGAAATGAGTGGTGTCTTTGGTATATGAGTACCATGCCTGTACAAAAGGTTGTAAAAATCGATCAATAAACTGCCCCAGAGGTTCGAAAATGGTGCCACACCCAGTGACAATTGGACGAAATGGTGGATTCAAAAGATTTTTATGGACTTTCGGCAGCATGTAAAGACCTGGTTGTTTAGTCTCATAGAAAGTCTGATCCATTACCACTATGGCACCAGGAGAGGCAAAGGAGGTAACAAAACCCAACCTGAGGAGCACTCGACCAACCTAGTAATCAACATTTCCACATATGATCTGTCTGTGCAACAGACTAAAGTTCTTAATAAAGGACTCAACTTTGTACCTACCTACCAAACTAACCCTCTTGAAATTGAAATTGATTTTTTTAGGTTCATGAGAATCTTGCGTTTGAGATATTTTTTCTCTAACCTTCCAGACCAAGAAATCGTGTCAGAACCACCAGAGTTTTTGGAATTTAGACCCAAATCCACTTTTCAGGCACCGACATCACACAAGATCCTGGATGCTTTTGAAAATCTGGTTCTGAAAGACTTGAAAAACATCAAAACCAACAAAAAGTGTCATCGGAATCTATCAAAATATGAGAGGGATACTCTCAAAGAACTGTCAGAAAACCCAAAGATACATATTCAGCAAGCCGACAAAGGCGGCGCCATAGTGGTAATGGATCAGACTTTCTATGAGACCAAAGTCTATGAACATGTATCTGACGTGAACACTTACTTGATGCTTGATAAAGATCCAATAAGAGAATTGAAAGAAACACTCGAAAAAATCTTGGACGTAGCAGAGGAGATGAAATGGATTAACACCAAAACCAGACAGTTTCTTACAGTTCCTTTTCCTAAACAACCAGGTCTTTACATGCTGCCGAAAGTCCATAAAAATCTTTTGAATCCACCATTTCGTCCAATTGTCACTGGGTGTGGCACCATTTTCGAACCTCTGGGGCAGTTTATTGATCGATTTTTACAACCTTTTGTACAGGCATGGTACTCATATACCAAAGACACCACTCATTTCTTGCAAAAACTATCAAAAATTGTGATCAAACCAGGGATGTGTTTATGTACCTTGGATGTCAAGGCCCTCTACACCTCTATTCCACATTCCAAGGGAATAGAGGCGGTTGAATGGGCTTTGCTGCAACAAGAGAATTTACCTGTGAGTAAAGTATTTTTATTGGAACTCCTTCACTTCAGCCTTCATCACAGCTATTTCTTTTGGAACAACGCATTTTATTTGCAAAACAAAGGAACTTCCATGGGCTTTTCTGGGGCCCCTGCCTATGCGAATACCTATATGGCAAGATTTGAAGCACAATTCCTAATGAATGACAGAGATTGGACTGATAACGTTGTTCTTTATTGTCGTTACATAGACGACATTTTTTTGATTTGGCAGAACTCCACAATGTTGCTGGAACAAAAAATATCTGAGTTGAATTCATTTGATGAGAACATTCAATTCACGCACACCATTGATAACAAGGCCATCCCATATCTGGATGTACTAGTGAAATTGAGTGAAGACACTTTGGAAACAGAGGTTTATCACAAGGCTACTGATAAAAACACGGCTTTAGCATACAATAGTTTCCACTCCAAGAACCTCATTAACAATTTACCATTTTCTCTGATGTTAAGGGCGAAAAGAATTTGCTCCCAGGATGAGACTCTTCATATAAACATCAATACCATTTGCAGCAAATATGCATCCAAAAAGTACCCTGTTAATGTATTACAGACAGCGAAGGAGAAGGTTGACAAATTACCCAGGGAAGTTCTGTTAACTAAAAAAACAAGAGAGCAATCACACCGCCAGGTTTTTGTGTCTAAATATTCAACTTGCTCACAAGAAATCAAGAAAAGCATCATTTCCCATTGGGATTTATTGAGTAACGAGACTGACTTCAAGGAATTGTTTACACACAAACCCATCTTTGCTTACAGAAGGTCTTGCAATATCAAACAATTACTGAAATCAAATACCATGAGGACTCCAACCAATTGTAAAGGAATGAAAAAATGCCAGAACTGCATTCATTGCAACAATGTTATTGTCACGGATTCAGTAAAACACCCCCATACGGGCGAAACCATCCCCCTTAGGATAAATGCTGACTGTAACTCTATGAACGTGATATACGCCATCAAATGCCCCTGCGGTCTACTGTACGTGGGGAAAACAGAGAGAAAAGTCAAAATACGGATTTCAGAGCACAAGAGCACCATTCGCAATAAGAATGCAAACAGCAGCCTGGCAGTGCATTGGGACAGAAACAGACACACCATTGCCCAACTAAAATTCCAGATCTTAGAAATGGTGACTCCAACACCCGGAAAGAGTCTAACCAGAACTCTATTACAAAGAGAAATTCACTGGATCAAGAGGCTGCAGACACAAGATCCCAAAGGGATCAATGATCGAGTAGACTTTATTTGTTTTTTGTGATATTGCACAGAGGAGTTCGTTCAGAGGCTGACTGTTATGTGTTAAATTTTATTTCCTATCCTAATAATCTGTATGTCATTTATTACATTGCATTACATTCTTCTTGTGATCGTTATATTATTACATCTTACACCACATTAACATGGCGCCCACCGTGTTTTCACTGGATGATCCTTTCAGTTTTCTAGTCCGTCGTCAGTTTTGACATGCGCGCATGATTAGCACGTCAACATTGTAAGTGGCTTTATTAGTTGCGGAGTAGGAGTGTTTGTTCACCGACTGCCGGGACCGTTACGAAGGAGTTGCGACCGACCGGAGAATTCAGAGTTTGTCACCGAGTTGAGTAAAGGTAGATATCTTTTGACATGAGGCTGGTAGGAGATTGTGTTTTTCGGCGTTCAGCCCTAGTTTGAGCCAGTTTCTTTTACTTTTGCAGCTGATTATTAGCGAGTCCGATGATATCAGCGAGAGATCGTGTTGAACGCCCATGCTTGCAGCAGCATTGAAATAGGTGCGTCTAGCATTGTCCAATTACAGTTGGTTACATTCGTGGAATTTTGGAAAGTTAACGTAATGGTTTACGCCTCGATAATGCAGGGGTCAGAGTTACAAATTTTGAGTATGCGTTTCCTTATCTTTTTTAGATTTTTTCTCGAGTGCACCCTCCGGGCCCAGTGACCGATTACTCAAGTCCCGTGTGACCCGTTTTCATTTGTCATATCAAAGCCGGTATCACCATCCGCTGGTTTATACGTGTTTACGAGTAAGTGATGAGGGATCACACATGCAGTTTCTGGTTATTTTTAACAATGTTGCAATACATCACTAAGGCGGACCATTCTTGTTTTGTAGTAACGGAGTGCAGCTTCTACATTTACACACTTGAATTGGATTGTTCTTTTCACCTTAATTTTCTTGGGCTCTAAGTGAGTACGATCACAAAATGATGTTGAGAGATTTACAGGATATTCTAAAATCTAATGTGTTAGTATGTTTAATGAATGCATATAGTGACTTGCGGTGTACTTTGCATATTTAAAGAACCTATCTCACCATAGTAAAAGCATTTATTTCTCTGTTTCTTTAGGCATTGCCCCTGACGAAGGGCCGGGAGGCCCGAAATGCATTGGGCAGGGAACATATGAATAGTATCCCATTGTCGAATTACTCCTTATTCTGAAAGGAAGTTGTTTGAAATTTATTTTTGTACCAATGAGAGTTGTATATAAAAAGTATGTCATGAGTTGATTTAAATGACATGTTAGTAAAGACAAGAATCAAATACATATCACTTGCAGCGTTTTTTTGTACTGAATATGTTTAGCATTTAGATGAAATTTAGTAAATAATTCTCCATTGGGGATTTGCAACAGTGCGCAGAGGGCAAGCGGTTCCGCTTGATTTCTTTGTTTCATTTTTATTAGTGAAATAATCTTTGAGTGTATGGGTAGACTAATTCTTCAGAGTATTTCTATACATCTTTTTTAAATTTCTTGAGTTTTTTGTTAGACAGGTAATCTCTATATCAATCAATCAATCAATCAAGCATTTGTATAGTGCGCTACTCACCCGGAGGGTCTCAAGGCTCTTGGGGGGGGGGGGGGGGTCCGCTACTGTACGAACAGCCAGGTCTTGAGTTGCTTCCTGAAGGAGAGGTGGTCTTGGGTCAGGCGGAGGTGGATGGGTAGGGAGTTCCACGTCTTGGCAGCCAGGTAGGAGAAGGATCTTCCTCCCGTTGTGGCTCTTCGGATGCGGGGAACGGCGGCGAGGGCTTCGTTGGTCGATCGAAGCTGGCGGGTGGGAGTGTAGAAGGTCAGGCAGTCGTTGAGGTATCTGGGGCCTTGGTTGTGGAGAGCTTTGTGTGCGTGGGTGAGGAGTCGGAACGTGATTCTCTTGCTGACGGGGAGCCAGTGCAGGTCTCTCAGGTGTCCGGCGATGTGGCTGTGTCGGGGGATGTCCAGGATGAGTCGTGCTGAGGCGTTCTTGATGCGTTGGAGTCTTTTCGGAAGTTTGGCTGTGGTTCTGGCCTAGAGGGAGTTGCCGTAGTCCAGTCGGCTGGTGACCAGGGCCTTGGTGACCGTCTTCCTGGTTTCGGTGGGGATCCACCGGAAGATCTTGCTGGGTGCGTTGCCCAGGGCAGGGGGCCACCAGGAGTCGTCCCAGGCGGTGGGTGATGATCCTAGGATGAGGACTTCCATCTTATCTGAGTTCAGTTTCAGGCGGCTGTTCCTCATCCACTCGGCTACGTCCTTCATCCTTTCATGTAGGTTGGTTCTAGCCGTTGGGGGGTCGTTGGTGAGGGAGAGGATCAGCTGGGTGTCGTCGGCGTAGGAGATGATGTTGAGGTTGTGTTGGCGTGCGATGGCTGCGAGGGGGCTCATGTAGACGTTGAAGAGGGTGGGGCTGAGTGATGATCCTTGTGGTACGCCGCAGATGACTTCGGTGGCCTCGGATCTGAACGGAGGGAGGCGGACTCTCTGGGTCCTTCCAGCGAGGAAGGAGATGATCCACTCCAGTGCCTTCTCTTGGATTCCGACGTTGTTCAGGCGTTGCACTAGGGTGCGGTGGCAGACCGTGTTGAACGCTGCGGAGAGGTCCAGGAGGATGAGGGCCGCTGTTTCCCCGTTGTCGAGCAGGGCTCGGATTTCGTCGGTGGCTGCGATGAGGGCGGTCTCGGTGCTGTGGTTGGTCCGGAAGCCGGACTGCAAGTGGTCGAGGGATCCATTCGTCTCGAGGAAGGCAGCCAGCTGTCTGTTGACGGTCTTCTCGATGACTTTGGCAGGAAAAGGAAGGAGCGAGATGGGTCGGTAGTTTTTGAGGTCGGTGGGGTCCGCTGACGGTTTCTTCAGTAGGGCGCTGAGTTCTGCGTGCTTCCAGCTCTCTGGGAAGGTGGCGGTGTCGAATGAGGTGTTGATGATGTCCCGGAGGTGGGGTGCGATGACGGCGTCGGCCTTGTTGAAGACGTGGTGAGGGCAGGGGTCGGTTGGTGATCCGGAGTGGATGGAGTTCATCGTGCGGATGATGTCTTCGGTGTTGATCGGGGTCCAGGCTCGGAGGGTGGTTGTGGGGGGGCTTTGGTACGGTCGTGGGGTGCGTCGGCTGTGTGCTGAAACTGTTGTGTATGTCTGCGATCTTGCTGTGGAAGAACGAGGCGAGCGAGTTGCAGAGATCTTGCGAGGGAGTGATGTCGTTGTTTCCGGCGCTGGGGTTCGAGACCTCTTTGACGATGGTGGAGAGTTCCTTGATGTTGTGGGCGTTGTTGTCCAGCCGTTCCTTGAATGCTGTCTTCTTGGTGGTGCGGATCAGCTGGGGGTGTTCCGGGTGGCGTGCTTGAGGGTGTTCTTGTTGTCTGCAGTCGGGTCTCGAGGGCCCGGCAGTTCTTCTTGGATCTCTTGAGTTCGTCGGTGAACCAGGATGCTTTCTTGTTGCCGGGTCTGACAGGGGGGTCTTCAGTGTGGCGAGGTCATCTGCGCAGTTGGTGATCCATCTTGTGAGGTTGTTGGCGGCTTGGTTGGGGTTCGTTGAGCTGGCGGGAGGGTTCTGGCTCAGGGATGTGGGGAGTTGGTCGGTGGTGATCTTGTTCCAGCTTCGGCTGGGGAACTGTTGCGGGTGGTGGTGAGTGGTGGTCCTGCAGAAGCTGAAGTGGACGCAGCTGTGGTCTGTCCAGTGGAGTGCGGTGGTGTGGCTGAAGGAGATCTCCTTGCTGGAGGAGAAGACGGGGTCAAGCGTGTGGCCGGCTTAGTGGTGGGGGTGGTCGCCAGTTGCTTGAGTCCGAGGTTGGTGAGGTTGTCCAGCAGGGTGGTGGTGTTGCGGTCGTTGTTGTTCTGAAGGTGGAAGTTGAGGCCCCCAAGGAGGATGTAGTCAGCTGAGGGGAGGGCATGCGGGCTGATGAAGTCGGCAATGTCTTCGCTGAATTGTGTGTGTGGTCCTGGAGGTCTGTAGACGAGGGTGCCTCTGAGGGTGGTCTTGGGGTCGGTGTGTATCTGGAAGTGCAGGTGTTCGGCGGCTGTGAAGGTGTCGTCGGAGTTGGTCGTGATGCGGATGGTGTTCTTGTGGACGATGGCGATGCCTCCTCCGATCTGGTTGACGCGGTCCCTCCGGGTGATCTTGTATCCGTCTGGGATGGCGATGGCGGTGTCGGGCGCTGAGGAGGCGTTCATCCATGTTTCCGTGAGGAAGGCGACGTCTGGTGATGTGGAGTCGAGCAGGTTCCATAGTTCCACGGCGTGCCTGTGGACGGAGCAGGTGTTGAGCAGGATGCACTTCAGGTGGTTGCTGCTGGTGCTCGGCTTGGCGGGTCCAGTGCAGGTCCGGAGGCAGGAGAACTTGCAGGATTGGCAGGCGAAGGGTCCGTGGGTTCGTCCTGGGGTGGCACGGTGGCAGCCTGGGGTTCGGCCGGTGTTGAGTCCGTGGAGGGTGGTGGCGTCGTAAGTCCGGAGGGTGGGTTGGCAGCTGCAGGGGCCAGGGGTTCTGGCGCTGGGCGCGGTCCAGGCGTGGATGGGCGCAGACGGGCTTGCCTTTGGCGCGCCTTCGGCGCACAATCGGTGCACCCGCTGCGCGTACGCATGCACTCTGCCATAAGTGGAGAGTGGGGGGGCGGGGCGACGGAGGAGCAGCTGGAAGGCAGGAGCGAGGTGGCGAGACGGGGGATCGGTGCAGAGATGCTGGAGGGAGCGGGGTGGGGCCGCGGGGGAGCAGCGGCAGGGAGCGGGGTGGGGCAGGGAACAACTGGAGGGACAATGGGGCACAACAGAACCAGACACGAGAGAAACGGCAACGATACAAATACTGTTGGAAAGGAAAATAAAACAAAGCAGGCACAGAGGGACAATCAGGTACAGGGGCACAAACTTATCTTGGCAGCGGCGGCGGCGGGAGGAGAACGGGCACACTCGGGGTGGGTAGCCTTCTACATCCTGGTTAATTTCGTCTAACTTCTTCTTAGCATTGTCTAATGCCGGTGATTGTTTAGGTGCTGTTTCTAATTTTTCAATCTTTGATTTTTCCATTTCTATAATTTCTTGGGCTGTTTCTATTATTAGAATTAGCCAATCACGGCTGCAGCGATTTGCTATAATTGTCTAGGTCTCTATGAATTTTGGGTGTTCCACAAATAATCCCGGCTCATTACGGACCTGCAGTCCTATAGGTATTACTCCAGCTTTCAGATAATCGATTAAAAACTTCCGCCTGGAGTTCTGTTCTAATAAGCTTCTTTTTAGTGTTAAGAATTTTAATTAATTGGTCATGACTGGCATTATTAAGCCCTGTAGAGCTGTTTGTTCCTGGATTCAGGTTCATCAACCTATTATATTGATCATCAGAAAATCCAAAAGTTTTCAGTTTATCCATATGGAAAGGCTAGCGTGCTCTTATCCACGCGATGCTGCTCAATATAGAGACTAGAATGGAGACAGAACGCCTCTCCAGCCAAGCAGGCTGTGCAAATTATGTAGGAAGTCGAGAGGTACCCCTGGAGGAGACCAAGGGAAATGGGGTTATGCAACCAAAAAAAGGAAGATTCCGTTGGAAAAGAGCTAAGTAGAGTTGTGGTACCAACCTTACAGTGTCACAAGTACATACAACAGAAACATGTAGATAATTAAAAATGCATTTATTTTTGAAAAACTTAAAAACACAATTGAGAGTTTATCAGATTCCACGTTAGGTTCAGGCTCTATTTCTGCTGCCTTAATCAGTGCTCGCTCAATGAGTAAATACACAGCCGAAATGTTTTCATTATTGGTAGATTGTACATTGGACCTGCTGTTCATCACAGAAACTTGGCTGAATAGCTCATGTGCTCCTGACATTGAGCTGGCCATTCCCAGAGGGTTTAAGATCTGGATGAAAGACAGAGCCAGCGGTAGGGGTGGCGGATTAGCCATTATTGTTAGGGAATCATGGGTCCTCAATATTGAAACTACTGATGATATAGTTGAGGGTGAGATTGTGAACTTCTCTTTGGTTTTGTCACCACATTTTACATTGGGGGTTCCCTCATCTATCGACCACCAGGCCCCTCGGGTCGTTTTCTTAAAGCTCTCTTGGAGACTCTGGTTCCCCGAGCAGTGAGGTTTTCGCGTTTTTTACTGCTTGGTGACCTGAATATCCATGTTGATCATTCGGAACTTCAGGAAAGCAAGATTTTACATGATTCTTTTGACCTGGCTTCACTAACCCAATGGGTTTCCTCCCCCACACATACGGGTGGGCATACTTTAGATGTTATTTGTTCTAACTTTCCTTTGAAGGTCGAAGCCCCTCAAATTCTTATTTGGACTGATCATCGGCTGATTAGATTTACATGGTCGGCCATGAAAGATACGCCCAAGTCTTGCAGGAATACGTTCCCCCCGAAGATCAATATAGGCAATTTTATCACCTGGCTCGATCAAAATAGACCTATCTTGGGAGCGGAGTTGGATTCTGCACTTAAAGCTTTTGATGGATGGCTGGGAGCAGGGATCTCCGCCTCATCGAAAGGGTCCAATTCAAGTAGAGATAGGATGACCCCCTCGCAACCCTGGTATTCGCCCCAATTACGCATACTTAAGCTTGCTTGTAAGAAAATGGAGCGAGTGTGGCGGGCGGCCTATTGCCCACAAGCCAAGGTAGCTTACCGCACGGCACAGCGGGAGTACTATGCCAGTATTAAACTGGCCAAATCTGAATACTTTGTCTGAAGAATTGAGAAGGCCAATAATAACAGTCGCAAAAATTTTTCCATTGTCAAGAGTTTTCTCTCCCCCTGTGCAGAACAAGTGTCGGTGAAGCCCTCTACTGAGTGGTGTGAGAATCTTTCTTCTTTTTTCTTAACAAAAATTGCTACAATACAGCAGAATCTCAGAGCGGTCAATGGTGGGAGTAGGACTGTTGATAATGTTAGACCTATAGCACCGCCTACCCATACTATGGAGATATTTACCCACCCCTCAGTGGAAGACACCTTGTTTGCGATTAAAGTCTTTGAGATCCGGTGCCCCTGGTGATACTTGCCCAGCCCGGGTGTTGGCTGCAGTGGCAGAATCAGTGGCAATAGAGGTTTCGCAAATAATGGGCCTATCCTTTAAAACATCTAAGGTTCCCGAGGAATGGAAACAGGCAAAGCTTCTTCCCTTGCTGAAGAAGACGGGTGCTGATCCTGCTGTGCCGGGCAATTATAGACCTATTTCCCTGCTTCCAGCCATGGCGAAAATTGGAGAGAAACTTGCTTTTCGTCAACTGAATGCCTTTGTGGAATCTTCTGAGGCTCTCCACCCTGCCCAATCCGGCTTTCGTGCAGCACATAGCACGGAGTCAACTTTGGTGGAAATCACAGAGGCTATTAGGGAGTGTTTGGACAGTGGCGGCAAAGCGGTTCTAATCTTATTGAACCTCTCTGCCGCGTTTGACACTGTCCCGCACTCTCTCCTCCTAGCTCGATTGGCTGAGATTGGTGTGCTGGGCTCAGCACTAGAATAGATGAAATCTTTTTTGTCCGATAGGTCCCAGCAGGTTTGGATCCCACCTTTTTCTTCCTCGGCCAAGCCTTTTCCTACCGGGGTACCCCAGGGGTCCACATTGAGCCCCTTGCTCTTTAAAGTGTATCTTACCCCGCTTATAGTGATGGCTGAACAAATGGGGGCCAAAATTATAGCGTATGCAGATGATACGGCAACTTTTATTTACATGGCCTTATACAGCACTCGACACTGAGGTCATTTATTCCTGTCTTTCTTCGGTTTTTAATTGGTTAGCAGCGGCTCAGCTGAAATGCAACGAAGACAAAACAAAAAAATTTGTTGTATGGCCAATTTCCACCTAATTTCAGAGAACTGTTGTGGCCTCCGGATTTTCTCCAGCCAAGCTCAGTTACCATCCCTGCAAAGAACTTGGGAGTATGATTTGGGGAGGATCTTAGGTTTGAGGCACACATAAAAAAACTTACAGGGGTGTGCTTCGGATCTCTCAAGGCTATGAGAAAGTTCTTTCCATATCTCCCATCTTCGGCAAGAGAGTCGGTCGCGAGGGCTTTAATACTATCACGGTTCGACTATGCCAACTCTCTTCTTAGTGGAACTCCAGCTTTCCTAGTCGCCAGATTACAGATCATCCAAAATGCGACGGCAAGACTTCTCTGCAATGTGTCCAGTAGAGAGAGTGTACAAATCCATCTGAAAGAACTACATTGGCTACCAGTAACTCAAAGGATTACTTTTAAAATCCTAACACTAGCATTTAAAGCAGTCAATGATCTTGGGCCTTCGTATCTGAAGAAAAGATTCAGCCGCTACACCCCCACTTGATCTCTGCGCTCAGCTGATTGTAATTTACTGAGTGTACCCCACTTTCGGCGAGTGCGCCTTGGAGGCCAGTCAATTGCTGTCCTTGCGGCTTCGGCCTGGAACACTCTGCCTTTGTTCTTAAGATCAATTCAGAATTTTGTACCTTTTAAGAAGGCACTGAAAACGCATCTTTTTAGGTTCGCTTATTAGACTTTTTAAATTTCTTCTGTTTCCTTTGGCCACCTGCTTGTTTTTTCCTTTCGCGCCAGGATACTCTGGTAGTAACAGAGCGCGTTATAAAACAGCTAAAATAAATAAAATAAATAATTGTTGAGCAAAAGAACATTGGGTTGGGATTATATTCCGAGTGAATGTCAGCAGCAGCGGCTGATCCATTTGGACAGAGGAGCGACACCCCCTCCCCCCCACCAGCTGTAGGCACAGCAAAAGTGAAAATAAAAATTACCATTTTATTTTTTGCCCTGCCAGCCACCAGAGCTAAGTCACCTTTTGTGTGTTTCATGTATTGACTTAAGTGGCATGGGTATGCCAAAGCGTGGGTCCCATGCTCACTGTGTCACTGGAACTAAGTTGTACCTGGCTGATGCACCCATAACTAGGTGAAAACAAGTCCTGGGTTGCTTGTGTTCCAGTTCAGGGAGGACCCGGCATGGCAGTTTGGGCAGGACTGTTCCCATGAGGAGCAGGGTCAAGACGTATTTGCATATAGCTGGGTCCATATTAAGGTGGCATGGTGAGCAAAAGAACAATGGGTTGGCATGCTACCCCGAGTGATTGACAGTGGTTAGACAAATTGCAAGCAATCCGCCTATCACTTTTTGTGTGTTTCATATAGTGGGAAAGGCCCAGCACATATTATGTGCATGGGATCAGAGCCTAAGAATGGTTGCCCAAGATCTGGTACAGATCCTACTCTCCTGCCTGCGTTATGCCCTCTACCAGACATATTACCATACAGTCTCTGATTCCACGGAAAAGACAGCCTAGAGACATTTCAGGAACTGCATGGTTCCTGATCCCAAGTTACATAGGGGGACTATCCATCATAAAACAAGTCAAAATACTAAAGTTTTGGAAGAAGTAACAAACCCACCTATAATCACTTTAGGGTTGATCTCTGACCAATTAGCAGCTCAATGGACTGTGATTCCATGAATAGAATGGCTCTTGTCAGACTCTAGTCATCATAAACCTGTATACCCAAATGTTGTTGAGGGAATAACATTGAACGTGCAAATCACCTTCCCCATCAACAGTGTTGAACAACGTCCAAGACTGTGCTTGGTTCTGACAGTGAAGAGCGGGTAAAGAGGATAGGAATATGAGAGAAGGCACACAAGAGACATCATCGGGTTGTAGTCACACAGTGACCCTCACACAGTGCATACTACAGTTGAATGGCAATGCCTCTGACAAGGAGTGGAAGGGTTGGTCAATAATGCCATGGGTAAGAGGTGGAAGGGAGTGGCAGCAAGCACCTGTGACAAACCATGATAACTCATGATTCTAATCTGGCTGCCAAATGTGGAGTTTATGCTACTATAGGTGCAGAATGTTGCACATGTATCCCCAATGCCTGTCTAGAGGCATACATGAACAAATTGATCATATACTTAAAAGTGGCAAGGTACCGCATACAATAGATGGCAGATTTGTATTTGAGGGTGTCTGGTCATGGTTAAAAGGCATTCCTTGAGGTTAGTGAATGAAGGTTTTAGAGATTGTGTTTATCATCCCTGCTGCACTTCTATTGATTTGCCTCTTCACCTGAGACTGTAATGCTCTGTGATGACTTTTGTTAGAGATGTGGGTCTCTAGTTGGCAGAGGTAGGTACCTTTGTCCAAATAGGGGCCCTTGCTTCTAGTCAGGGTAAGGGGGATACACTCCTAAATTAACCCCTGCTCACCCCCTTGGTAGCTTGGCACAAGCAGACAGGCTTATCTCAGAGGCAGCGTGTAAAGCATCTGTGAACACATACAGTAATACAGTAAAACACTACAAATGGACACCACACCAGTTTAGAAAAATAAATAATCTTTATCTAAACCAATACAAGACCAAATGACAAAAATCCACAGTACAGGTATCAAGATACCCTCAAAAATAGGTTATTCACAAAAATGAAGCTTGTAGCAACAAATAACTCCACTTGGAGTTATAACGATGTCCTGAACGGGGGAAATCCCAAAGTACGGCGCCTACTGCGAGGTGCACGGCGTCGGGCCCGGAGTCAAGCAGAACCACAAAGAACAGCACCTTGGAATTGATTATAACAAAGACAGTTCATGGCGTCTGGGAGGTGCGGCTTTGTAGGCGCTGCTCGGTGTTGGTTCCGTATGACCACAGGGGAGGTGCAACCTCTGTTCCTTACTGCAGCGCAGGGGAGGCTAGATGACGGTTCCTTACTGCGTTGTGGAGGTGACGTCACGATGGTGCCGAAACCACTGTTTCCTACGATGATGTGATATCAATGGATTTGGGGATCCCCCATGTGAAAGATCGGCTCCACAATGATGAAGTTGGCTTTGGAGTCGATGCGGCCCAGTAGCAGGTTTCGGGCCTATGTCTCAAGTCGGAGCAGCGCTCACGGCTTCGGTGCAGGTTACGGCATCACTCGCCGGCATCAGTATTGCAATTTCCTTCAGTAGCAGCTGAAACAGCAGTTCCAGATGCAGAGAGACAGAAGGGGTGAAGTCTTTGTGTTTCTGAGACTTCAGAACAGGAGGCAAGCTCAGTTTCAAGCCCTTGGATATATTTTCTTCAAGCAGGTGGCAAAGAAAAACAGCATAGTCCTTTTTCTCCTTTCCTTGGCAGCAAGCACCCACTGCAGGACAACCCCATACAGCAAACAGCACAGGGGCAGTATTCCGGATCTTCTCCTTGGCAAAGGTTTCCTATTGATTTCCCAGAAGTGATCTAAAAGTCTGGGGTATGGGTCCCCCTTTTTATCCACAAAAATCCTTTGTTCTCTGAAGGCAGAGAGTGTCTGTACCCAGCTAAAACCAGTTCTGTTGTCACTGGTGCAACTTCCTGGTAGAAGGTGGAGACAGCATTGTTAAAGGCAGAAAAGGCCCATTCAGGCGAAAAGGAAATTTCCTGCCCCTACTCTAAATGGAGCCCAGCCCCATTCAGCCCAGCCCTGACTCACCAGTTTTTTGGAGCCACGGCCCTTCTCCAGCCCCTGTCATCCAAAAGCCAGACATGCAATACACAAACCTAGCAGAGGCACACTGGATGGTTCGGCAAGAAAATACCCACTTTTGAAAAGTGGTATTTTCAAACACAGAATGTAAAAATCACCCTCACTTAAAGAAGCACTTTAAGATTCTGAGTACAGGCATACTAAACCTTTCTTTTCTATCTTGTTCCCAGGGTCAGTTATGTTTATAAGATGTTATAAACAAACTACCTGTTCAGTCCAATGAGAACAGATAGCCTTGCAATAGTGAAAAAAAGAAATTGGCAGTATTTCACTATCAGGATGCCCTACACATCAGGGCATGTCCTACGTTTCACATACAATGTACCCTGCCCACATGTGTACCTTGGGCCAACCTTAGGAGATGACTAACATGCAGAAATGGGAAGGTTTGGGGACTGGCAAGTGGGTGCACTTGCCAAGTCGACATGGCTGTCCCAGACTGCACACAGGCTCTGCAATGGCAGACATGACCCACATTTTACAAGCTGCTTCTGTGTGTGGCACAGTCAGTGCTGCAAGCCCACCAGCAGAATTTGATTTACAGGCCTTGGGACCACATGGTGCACTGTACTAGGGTCTGACAAGTTAATCAAATAGTCAATAATGGAATCACTAATCCATAACAACTATTTACAGAGGGAGCACTTGCACTTTGGCACTGATCAGCAGTGGCAAAGTGCCCAAAGCATCTAGACCAGCAAAAATAGAGGAGGCAACAGCAATAAATGGAAGGGAGACCCATGCCAATAGTGCCAAGTCTAACAACTTTTAATCATGACCAGGCACTTAGTCAGAGAAACAATAGTTCACTAGGATTTAAATCTCTAAGGTGAAATAAATGCTTCTCTAGTAGGAGAAGACAGAGAACGTATACAATTTTAAATTACCAAGGCATATAATAAAGACAGGCTGAAAGAACAATGTTCTCTTGCAATAAATGTTTTCATTGCATGTTTTAAACAGTGTTATACTTGTTTTCCTAGGGATCTGGTGCTCATGCTGTTAGTGAAGAAGACGTGCAGTGAGAGTTATGGAAGAAGCAAAGTGCATCACTATTAAAAAGACACATGACTCCTTTAATACAAAATTGTTAGAAATTTGAATGGAATCTATATAGGGCTGTTGTCGATAGCGTTTTGACCCTGCTTATTTTAAAGTCATCATCAGGACTGGAGCAAGAGAGCCCAGTATCTGAAAATTAGAGAAAGGCATTATGAGAATATAATTAGGTGAAGAGAATATGCCTGTAAGAATAATACGATGTGATTATGTAATTACTTGCCTGATATGGGGGAGTATTAATCGCAATGGGACACCCCTTCAGTGAATGAGGAAGTGCGGTAGGGGCATCAATTACTGCCCTAGACACATGAAGAAACAATGTAAGTCACATGAGATGAGACACATATGGCAGACTCAGTATGCATGTGTCATATTTGGTCACTAGTAGAGTAAGACAAATCACTTGGATAAGAATCCAATCGTATACTATTATTCTCCCCTGAGGGAGGGCTGGAGTAGGCAATGAGTTTTTTGAGAATACATTGGTCCTTGTGGCCAGCCGGCCAGACGGGAGAGGACTGTAGCAAAGGCTATCTAGTCCTGCCAATGAACGTTTCAATGTATGGGGGGAATAAAGCGGACTTAGTTAGGAAGAAGTTCCTTAAAGGATATCATTAATTTTCAAGATTAGCCTCGGAAAGGAACTGATGTTCCTAAGGATACTAACCAGAAGGCGAAGAGCATCCAGGACCGGTGCTGCGATCAATGCGGAAGGGCCTGCAGAATTAGGCGGGATCAAGACAAATGGCTACAGTGAGAGAAAACAGTAAGGGCATGCCAGTTAGAGTTTTTAATGGGCGGGGTTGAGAGGGAAAAAATCAATTAAATTAACGGAGGGAGCACCCCCCTCTGAATTAAGGAGCCTGTGGCACAAGGGCAGTCATGTTGAATGTGTTGGCTGTATCAATCGGGGGCCAGAGTTAGTCCTGGCATCCACGAGTTAGCAAGGAGGCGGTGGTTAAATTACCCATCAATGCATGCACGTGGTCTGGGATGCTGAATGCCAAAGGAATAGACCTCTAACTTGATCAGCGCATCAAGTAAACGTGGGACGCTTGGTAGCGTAATGTGAGGACATGAAATGCTGAATCAGAATTTAAAAGGACTCCTAGGTGTCGGAAGTGTGCAGCTGTCAGGGGAACATGATTGAATCACATCAATGACGAAATACAGGAAAAGATTAAGCTGAAAGATGGCTGATTATAATTAATCAACTAACAGCCATAAAAATATTAAAGAAAAAGTAGGTAATACTAAAAAATAGATAAATCAGACATATAAAATAATGACTTGTATAGGCTAACAAAGCTCAACTGTTAAACATAGTTATTCCCAGAAATTGTGGGAATAAAGAAATGGGGCATATTTACATATAGAATCGGGTGCAGATTTCTTAAGGGCTATAAAGGAGTAGACCATCAAATGAACCCAGTGTCGATTGCCCAGTGTGACAGCTGAGCGATGGCGTGGAGGAAGGGGAAGGCACCCAAAGGGTTAACCCTTTGACCTCCCCTGTACAAGTTAAAAACCGGTCCGCCCCTCCGAAGAACCAATCAGCCGCCCCCGGCGGCCAAGAAGAAGGAGGCCCTGGCAAGGAGTGGTGGCGGCTCCAGGAAGAAGATAGGCTATTCCAGCAGAAGCAGGAAGTCAGGCAGAGCATTGAGCAGCAACGCTAAGATGAGAACAAGATGCCTGGAGCTGTGAAAGAAGAAGGAGCCCTACGGCGAGTCCATGCAGGAGGAGACACTGAAGACTACACAATGGAGTGCTGGTCGGAGGAGTGGTGAACCCCTCAGGAGAGCCAATGCAGCGCCGCTGCAACTCAGGAGAGTTGCGGCCAATGCGGTGAGTGACCGAGTGAGGGAGGAGGGTGGGCGGCAGACAGACAGTACCCTACCCCGGATGCCCAAAAAGACACGGGATAAAACAAACAAGTACTAGACAACTCAAGAGAAGTGCTATTTTTGTCTTTCATTGTTTGTTTACTTCTGCTTTTGTTCATTGGCATAAATCAACATCAGGGGGTGGGGTCCTTTGCAATTGTGTACCTGCACTGAGCATTTGTTTTTGCCTTTATATTTTCCTATTGGGAAATCCAATGACCTGACCAAACCATAAAGGATAGAAAGCTAAACCTCATATGAGAAGAGAAGTAAATAAAGCCTCAGTGTCCACATCATTTTTTTTCTCCATTTCTTTACTTTGTAAATTCCCTACCCTCTTCACTCCCAATAAAGAGTTTTGTTTTTTACACATACTCTGTAGGGTTGCGGCCTATCCTGACAAAAGTCAAAGTAACTTTCTCTCCTTTCTTCCGAGCCTCCTGAGGTGTGTCCATCTTCCACATGAGAACCTGGGAAAGAAAAGTATCAACGCATGGACAACAGAGTCAAGCTTCATTAAGACACAAAAGAAACCAGAAGAATTCAGAAATGCCATAGACCCATGAAGATACAGAGAGAAGCCAGGAAAGGAAAAGACACGGACATTTAGGAAAATACTGATTCACTCTGTCACTAAATCAATAAACAGCTGCAGCCGCTGCAGATAAGAGCAGTGGGGCCCAGTGAGATTGGATTTCGAGCGACATACACAAGGGAAAATTAATTATTTATTTAATTTCCCCTCATGGCCATCGCTCGAAATCTCCCCTCACCCGGCCCCACCACCCTACCACTCTTACCTGCAGCGACTGTGGCTGTCAATAAACCAGTCAAAATTGAGCACCTCATTTTGGCTCCTAGGTTTTGTTTCCGCCCATCCCTCCGACATGCTCCATTTATCCTGTGTGTTTAGACCGTTGGCTACTGAGTAACTTTTGAAAATTAATTTGCATTTAAGTCCGTTCAGTAGGTGTTGATTATTTCCTCCTCTTGGTTGGGGTATCATGATGTTTATCACTTGCCAGGTGAAGTTGTTCTCGCTGTGGCTTCTTTGAGTAAAATGTTCTACTAGGTGTGCCATTGTTACTTTGCAGCAGATCTTACTTTTGTGCTTGAAAATACTGCATTTCCCTTTTTGTTTAGTTTGCCCAATGTAGAAAAATTTACATGGAAAACAAATGCAATAGACAACATTGTTGGAATTACAATTCAAGAAGAAATTAAGGATTTGACGTCCTCTTTTGAATGCAGATAATGGTGTTTCTACAGCCAAATTTGTCGTGGATAGGACATTACAATATTTTTTGTCACTTTTAGTGAGTTTGTTAGCAATGGGACATAAGGTGGTCACACATGTGATTCTGTTGAGTGGTGTTCTGTCTCTAGGTTGTAATAGTACTTCTCTTTGTGAGTACCATGCACATTTGAGTGAACGCTTGATAAGTCTTCTTGAATATCCTATTTCTATCAGTTTATTGGAGAGGATCTCTGACTACAAAAAAAATCTTTCTTACATTTACAGTTGCGGTGGTTGTGCAATAATTGGCCAAATGGGAGGCCATCATTCAGAGCTCAGGGATGTGAGCTGGAGTATTGGAGTAACATATTCCTCTCAGTGGGTTTCTGGAACAGTGTTGTGTACAGATGATTGTCTGCTGCCTTAACTGTAACATCTAAGTAGTCAATGTTGTTGTTACGGTAGTGTTGTGTAAATTTAAGGTCCAGTTGGCATTGGTTGAGCCATTGGCAACAGAGAGCTAGTTCTTGCTCGTTACTAGACCTAATCATGAGGACATCATCTATGCACCTTTTTCAAATACATATTTTTGGGAAAAGTGTTAATGTATTTGTTCTCCATGTTGTCCTAATAAGGTATGACAAAGTTAGGGGCGAAGACTGCTCCCATTGAAGTCCCTTTGTGTTGCTGATAGTATTTGCCTTCAAACAGAAAGTAGTTTAGTAAGGGCACTTTCGAGCAGAGGGATGATAAAATTGGTAGGGAATTTTGCAGGGGCAGGCATGGAGTTGATATGGTCCATTATCACTTAAATCCAACCGATCTGAGGTATATTAGTGTACAGGGATTCAATATCTAATGTCACCAAAATTTCAGTGTCAGGGTTGAAATATGCTGTTTCAATGAGATTGATGAAATGGTACCCTGTCTTCAATAAAGAAATCAAAGTAACGCCCGAGGGATTCCAGAACAAAGCCACAGCTGGATAGTATAGGCCTACCCGGTGGTGTCTCAAGATTTCTGTGAATAGGACTGGTGTCTGGGAGTTGTGGTTATTGAGGAATAGATAATCTTTGTGACTGAGAAACCATTCTTCCACTGCTGATCTGGTGAATGTTTAAAGTCAGCCTGCATGTCAGGTAGAGGGTTACATGTAAGTGCTTCATAATGATCAGTGTTGTTGAGTTGACAAAAAATTGTAGTTGATCTTTTCTTGGATGACTATACCTTCACCTTGATCTCATGGTTTTATCACTATGGGCCTGATTTAGAATTCGGCAGACGGATTACTCTGTCACAACAGTGATGGATATCCTGTCCGCCGAAATCTAAATCCCATTATATCCTATGGGATTTAGATTTCAGCAGATGGGATAGCTGTTATCGTTGTGATGGAGTAACCCATCTGATGAGTTCTAAATCAGGCCTTACGTCATTTCTAGCCTTGAGTTCTCATATGGTTTCTTTTTCCTGAAGGCTGATGTTGTAGGGGTCAAAAAGGTGATTAAACTTAAGGAAATCAAAATCTTTGAGTACTGATTTTTCAAAGGTGGTGATATCACAGTGCATCAAGCTGGAGGGCAGTTTGGAAGAACCCTTTACTGTCTTGTGTGGTGTTACTGTCTTTGTACAGAACAAAAAATCTTAATCTAATTTTCCCAAAAAATTGTAAGAGTTCAGCGTATAATGTGAACCAATCTGGTTTATAACCTATCACAAAGGAGGGACTGAGGGCTTTTTAGACAGGTCCTGCATACATGACCTAAAAATAATGAAGAGGACCCTATAATCCAAGAGGAGGAAACGTCATCCTCCTACACTTCATTACCACACAAAACCAGTTTCCTTTTCTCTCAAAATTAGGAACAGCATACCTTTTGTATCTTTCTTAACCAATCTGGCTTCTCTGTTATCGCATAGGATATGCCCTTACTGAGTAGGTAGATTTTTGTAGTGGATAGCTGGTGCTGCGAAAGGTTGAAGAAGGGTATTTCACTCGGGAGGTACAGGGTTTCAACATGTGAGATGGTCAGTACTGGAATTCCCATTGGTAAAATGTCCGTCTAGTTTGGCGCTCCCCAGGAGGGAAGTTGTTCTTGTTCCTGCCTCTGCCTCTGTACCCCTGTTGCCCTCTCGCTAAAAACGTCTGCTGGGCTTGTGCTGATGTGCTCGGGCCATCACCCAGGTCAAAACTGTCCGACTCGGCTGAGGAATCCGAGAAGGCGATCATCTATTGGTTTCAGAATCCACCCCATGTGCTTGTGTAGTTTCTTTGTGTTCCCTGTGAGTTGGAGGTAACATTTTCATAAAGGAAGTAGGGATATGTTCTTTCTTTGTCGTAGTTTCTTATATCTTTTGAAACTTTACTGGATTTTTTCAAGTGTTCACAGATCTGAAATTCTAGTATTGTTTTTTTAAAGTTTCTCTAGTGCTTGTTTGGCATTAGACAGTGTAGTGGACTCAAGAATCGCTTTTTCTTCATCAAAGTACTTTATTTCAATCAGTTAGGCTCATACAAATGTGACACAAACACGACACATACATAAAGATAAAAACAATTATAATTATCACAGTATGAACATATACATAATGCATAAAACAGCCAACTTTTTGAAAAAGCGCCTTTTCTAGTTCAAGGATTTCCTCCACTTCTTTCTTACTATGCTCTAAGGCTGTGTCTAGGACTTGCTGTTGCTATATGTTTGAATCCATATCTGAATTTGGGGTCTAGTATAAAAATTACTTGTACATTGTATACCTGGAGTCCTAGCGGGATTATGTCAGCTTTGAGCTATTCTGTGAGCATGCATGCTTGGAGGTCTGAGCGAATATGTTTCTTTTTGCATTTTTCTAGTTGTGAAATTTTGTCTGCTGCAGCTGTGGTATTAGTGCTAGCAATGGGCTGCTAAATTCCTTTGCTATATATTCTTCTGTGTAGGTACGGACATCTCCATTGGGCAAGGTTGAGCATATGATAGAGTACGTACAAGTATTATACAAGTATTATAGCAAACAAACACAAAATATAGTAACTGGAAAACAAAAACTTCTTTTACATACGTAACCTACATGTTCTATAGGTAATGATTATTATTACAGAAGAAGAGGTGCACTGAGGGGTGATGGAAGAAACAAAAACAAAGTGCATTACTACTAAAAAGACATAGGACTCCTTTCATACAAATTCTTTACAATGTAGATAGAGTCTATATAGATCCGTTGGTGACAATGTTTCAAAAAATCGAAAAACATTAAAAAAATTTGATAAAGACATTGTAAGAAATATAATTGGGGGAGAGAGTCTGCGTTTACGAATAATACAATGTGATTGTGTAATAACTTACCTTGATACAGTCAACGCATTCGGTATGACTGCTCTTATGACAAAAGCTTCTTAATTCAGGTGAGCCTGCTACCCTCCGTTAATTCAATAGATTTTTTCCCTCTCAACTCTGCCCATTGAAATTCTAACTGTTAGTTCTTCTGTATTAATCGCAGCACCAGTCCCGAATGCTTTTCACCTTCTTTTAATATCCTTAGCCACATCAGTTTGCTCCCAAGGCTAATTTTGAAAATTAATTATATTCTGTAAGGAACTTCTTTCTAACTAAGTCAACTTTGTAACCCCTCCAGGACAACTCCCATACATTGCAACTTGCATTGACAGGACTATATAGCCTTCGTTACAGTCCTCTCTCTCTGGCCGGCAGGCCATGAGGACCAAAATATTCTCTAATAACTGGCTCTGTCCTCCAGCCCTCCCTCATGGGAGAGTAATATGGATTCTTATCCAACAAGAAATTCTTCCCCCTCTACTAGCGGCTGCGTATGGCACATGCATACTGCCATATGTGCCTCATCTCACATGATTCACATTGTTTCTTCTTGTGTCTAGGGCACTAATTGACGCTCCTACCACTCTTCCCCATTGACTGAAGGGTTGCCCCCTGATACCAGGCAAGTTATTACACAATCACATTGTATCATTCTTACAGCCTGATTCTGTACACCCATTTATATTCTTAGAATGCCTTTCCCAAATTTTTAGATACTGGGCGCTCTTGCTCCCATCCTGATGATGACCTCAAATTAAATGAGGTCAAAACACCAACGACAACAGACCTATATAGACTCGATCTACATTGTAAACATTTTGCATGAAAAGAGTCATATGTCTATTTAGTAGTGATGCACTTTGTTTTTGTTTCTTCCATCACCCCTCACTGCACTTCTTCTTCACTAAAAGCATGAACACCAGATCCCTTCTTGGTAAACAAGTATAACACTGTTTGAAAACATGTGATGAATAAAATAATTACAAAAGAACATGGCTCTTTCTGCCTGTCTTTATTATAAAATTAGTATTTATTGGTAATTTAAAATTGTATACGTTATCTGTCTTCTACTAACAGAGACAAAAAGCTGAGGCTAAGTCATCAGCCCACCCCACAGACTGCAATGCTTTCCTGGCCTTCTTTCTACAAAAGGTCGATGATATCTTACTAGAGATAGAGAACTCCTTAATTAGTCAGGGCTCAAGCCCTCAATTAATAGCTCCCCATTCCCCCGAAGCCCATCTCACTAAATTTCCCCTCTTGGATGCTCAATATCTCTTCCCCCTTATGAATCGTGTGAAATCAGGTTCTCCAGCAGATCCTTGTCCTCCGAGAATCTTTCAACTGGCTGCCCCCAGCCTAGAAGGCCATATCCTTAAGCTACTAAATGCCTCTTTGGAAACAGGCACTCTACCTCATGCGCAGAAAGAGGCTGGAGTTACTCCCCTACTTAAAAAGCCAGCAGCGGATGCCTCAATCTTTAAAAACTACAGGCCAATTTCCCAGCTCCCATTTCTGGCTAAGGTACTTGAACAGCACGTACTCAAAATACTCTCCACCTTTTTTGAGGAACATAGACTGCTACATTCTAGACAGGCCGGCTTTAGAGCTCATCACAGCACGGAGCTGGTGATGCTATCTGTCCTGGATGAGCTGAGGGTCATGGCTGTCAAGAAAGTATTGAGTGCCCTGATCTTATTAGATCTGGCAGTGGCATTCAATACAGTCAGCCATAAAACCCTCCTGGCCCGACTCGCTAACGTGGGCATAGAGGGTCTTGCCTATCAATGGCTTAAATCCTTCCTGTCCAATCGGACTCAGAGGGTGCAGCTAAGTGATCAGGTATTGATCACGGGCTCCTTGACTTGTAGTGTTCCGCATGGCTCTGCGCTGTCCCCCCTGCTTTTTAATTTATACTTACAACCTTTGGTGGAGACTCTGGCCCAATTGGACTGCAAGGTTTTCAATTATGCAAATGACATCCAGCTCCTTGTACGGATTAACAACTCTAGTTCAGCTCAGGAACACGTACAAGAGATACTACGTTTCACGTTTCAGGATGACTGACAACTCACTTAAAATAAACCCAGATAAGACGGAAATTTTGGTCGGCCCACATATCAATAGCCCATGGGGTGATCTGTTTTGTCCACGGGAGCTGGGAGTTGCCCCAACCCCAGTCCCAGTGGTAAAAAGCTTGGGAATTAAAATCGATGCCACACTGAATAATCAAGTGTCTGCAGTGGTTGGCACCTGTACAGGGCTTATGAGGTGTTTACGGAAACTTGTCCCCCTCCTCACCGCAGCTTCTCTACAGACAATCGTCTCGGCTACAATAATGTCCAGGTTGGACTATGGGAATGCCCTTTATATTGGCCTTCCTTTGAAACTGACAAGAAGACTGCAGGTCATGCAGAACGATGCGGCACACCTTATTTTTGGTCTACCAAGACGGGCTCACGCTTCTCCACTGCTCCTGAAACTACACTGGCTTCCTATTAGGCAGCGAGTAGTTTTTAAGGGCCTTTGCATTGCCCATAAGGCCATCTATGGTCATGCCCCGTCTTACATCAAGGACCGTCTGATAAATTACATCCCTGCTTGGACTCTCCGTTCTTCTGTGGCTTGTCGCCTGGTCCCCCACGCTTCCATTCCATCCTCAAAGGGTCATACCAAAGCTCTGGAACAACTTACCCGAACACTTGCGCAGGGAACCAGTTCTCCTTCCTTTTAGGAAAAAACTCAGACTATATTGTTCTTGGAGGCATTGGCCATGAAATAATTCGTCCACACTAGCTCATACACACTGTTTGCCATAAACTCCCCCCGTGAAGAGACCTGATGGTGAACCAGCGCTATATAAAAGCTTCTTAACATAACATAACATAACTCGTTAATCTTGATTTAGAGATTTAAATCTTAGTGAACCATTATTTCTTTAACATATCGCATTATCCCAGCTAATCTAAAATTTTGGGGTCACCCATATCAAACCATGCTTGCGCAGACACTTAGAAGTTGAATATGTTGTCTGCCTGCCAACAGCCCCTCGGTCCAACTTCAGGATTACAATACCAGCAGTTGGACCCAAGAAGGTTATGGAAAGACCACTGCGTTAGTAGGATGAGTGATCCTGACCGGGCGGCGGTCGGATTCGTAGTCCTGAAAGGCAGCATGCCGAGACAGGCACTGCCGTTGGGATTACGATATCCTTTTTCGACAGCCTTTTCATAGTGGGAAGACCACCATGAAAAGGCTGTCGGAAATTGATTTTGGGGCTCCAAACAGGGCCCGTCTCCCGTGTGCCACTGTAAAGTAGCACTCGGGGCACATGTGGTGCCCCCACGCACCTCCATGCACAATGTGCATTACAAAACATGGTGCATGGCACAGGGTCCATGGACTTACAGGAAGTGCTACTATCATGGTGGCTTATGCTGCAGCCTTTTTCCTGGGCTGAAGAAGAGCAAGGAGCAATTTGGACTGCAAGCCTGGCGGTCGCATCGTAATGTGGTGGTCAGACTGCTGCCTGCTTGTCTGGCGGTCTCCTGACCACCGCAATAGTGGATGGAGGTCTGATCCCCCACTATTGTAATAAGGGCTCTAGTCAGAGCTTGATTATCCTTTGGCAATATACAGCCCCATCTTACCTTTTAAAACTTTTCAGTAATTATGATCCAGATTGTAAATCTGATTATGTATCCTTGGAATTTTATGACTCTGATATGGAACTGGGAGTGAAGGATTTGATGGCTATCGACTTGTTTCACCATGTTTTTCTGCTCTTAGTAACAAATCCCCCTTCTCTAACGCTTTGAGCCTAATCTTCGCATCTAGACTCCTGAGATGAAAAAGTGTTGAGTAGCTTGCTGAGCCAATAATGTTTACATTTTTGTTACAACTAAAAGTTGACTTCTGCCTTTCTCATGATCTCAACCCCAAACAATTGAATGCTCCCTTTGTTTGATTGCAACCATCTGTCTTTATTTCAGGCACGTTTATAAGACCCTATAAATGTGTGTTCTGTCTTCCTTTAAGTATTGTACTTTGCTCCCAACTTCATAGAGGAATGCCTGGTTGTCTGGAACTGTGATTCACAGACTACTCATGTTTCTTTTGTTAATAACCTAGTTCAGACTATGGAAAGCATGTGAGAAGTTTTTCTTTTACATATAATTCTGGATATTGCCAAATAATAGCATACTTGACTATTTTGAGCGATAGAGGTCCACTTAAAGTGGTACTCCTTTTATCATGGGTGACCCCCATATGCTTGAACAGGTACTGGCATGACTAAGGGTTGGTGGCAGCATATTAATAGTCGTGGGATGTAAGCATTTTTACCCACTCCCCAGTGAGGAGACTGTGTATCAGTTCTCCCTATGTACACTGTGTAATCTGTCATTACTGATGTTGAGATTGTATGATGCGGTTTGTGAGTACAACTTAGAGATATGAGAAAAGGTGAAGTCCCAGTTTGTAGTCCCTCTGCATGTGTTGCTGTAGGGCTGTATAGGATTTAGTGGTTGTCAGATCTGCTGTCTCCCCTTTTCTTGTCAGTTCTCCTGTACTTCTCTCCCTTCTCTGCAGAAACCATTGCAAAGGTAGTTTATATGTCCACTTTCAACTCATATCAACTTGAAAGAAATATGAATGTATCTTTGCGTTCACCTTCCATATGGTTCTGTGTCAGAATATAGACAACAACAATATCGTCTTAAAAGAAAAATATGTCAAACATATTGTGGGACAGAATAGTATCAAAAATAAAGTAAGTACATTGAAATTGTGATATATATATACATACATATATGTACACACACACATACACACCATTAGAATTCATCCATTTAAAATATTGAAGTACAAATTGCTAATATCATTTAAAATACCTAGGGGCCCATTAGGATGGCGGGCGGATTGCCCCCGCCAGGCTGGCGGTAGCCACCGCCGGCCTGGTGGGGACAATCACCCTTCCATCCTCACTGAAATGACCCCCGCCACATTAGGATGGCTGGGGGTCCGCGGCGGATGGAAAGACCGTCCACCGCTTTTCCGCCCCGGTCGCCTTGCGACCGAGGCGGAAAAGGTTTAATATTGTGGCAGTGGCGGTTTGACACGGCCAGTCATATTACTATGGGCCCAATCTGATGCCTTCATTGCAGCCACGGAAAGGCAGGCAGTCTTCACTTCGGGGGCCCCATGTAGGCCCCCGGAGGGAAGGCAAGATGGGGGGTGCATACCTGTACCTATGCATACCTGTACCTGTGGTACCCCCAGCATTTTCATACACAAAGCGGCAGGCAACATGCGGTGCCTGCCGCTTTGTGTATGCAAATGCATACATGCATTTTCAGCATTGTGGCGGGCGGTTTTGAGATCACCGCCCGCCACAATGTTATAAAATGCTGGATGTGCCCGCCACTGTGGTGGGCGCATCCTAATTCCCCCCACGGGACCCGGCCCTTATGGCAGGCGGCCCCATTGTCCGATAGGATGGTGACGGACTAAGTTCGCCCGCCATCCTAATGACCCCCCTAGTTTTAATAAGTAATGTAAATAACACATACACACAAGCACACACAAAATATAAAAACATTAGTTAAACAACTTTTAAAATACATTCAATTGAAAATATTACCAATAACTTAAATCACTTAAAAGTAAAAACAAACAAAATATACATAACGAAAACATATATCTACCCTAATTTATATATTCAAATTAATCAAAATATAGTTTTAATTAACACTGTGAACTAAAATATAAGTAATGCTTAAAATTAATTAATATGTAAAAATTGCACTAATATTAATAATAACTTGAAAATTAAAATTAAGACTCAAATAGTAACAATAACGTAACACGATTAATTAAAACATCATATGAGAAAGTAGACTTATATTAAAACATTTATTTTTTTAAGTAATATAAAAATTAGATTACAAAAATAAAAAATATTTAAAAAATAACAACAATCATAAATAAATAGCCCTAGCAAAAGTGTTGGACTTCAAAGGAGTCAAATTAACTAATCTAACTCCAATTTAGGCAAATGTAGGAAAGTGATAAACTTTGGAGCAGTTGGATTTACTATTTCCACTCCAACATAAGCAACAGTAGGGAAGGAGATGGACTTTGAGGGATAAATGTACTCTTCCCATTCCAAGGTTTGCAAAATCAGGGGCTGTTTTAGACATTGGAGAGGTTAGATTTGCTATTCCCATTCCAATGTAATCGAAAAGCATGGAAAGTGTTGGTCTTTGTAGGGGCTACATTCACTATTCTCACTCCAAATTAAGCAAGAGCCAGGGAAGTGCTGGACTTAGGAAGGGTTACATATACCATTCCAATGCAAGCACTGAAAAACGTTTAACTAGCTACGAACATAAAATTACTAACACAGATTCAAAATAAAAACTTTACACAATATGAATAAATAGAATTAGGTCAAAATAAAAACAATAATAATAATAATAATTCACACATGATTAAAAAAAACATAAATGGGTAGTAGGGAGAGAAGTGTATTATAATAAATACACTACCCTCCCTACTGCCCAAAATATTCCACTAACACCCAAAAAATTTAAATACATTTTAAATAAAACAAGAACCTTACAATGGTAATTAAGAAAAGACAAGCTATTAAAAGCAATAATAAATATAAAATATATTTTACAAATGTTGTTATTTAATACACTTATCCATCAATGAACAATTATTAGAAGCATAACAAATAATTTACATAACAAATAAATTACATAACAAATGATTAAAAAACGACATAAATAATTAACAATTAAATATTTAATTAACACAACATTGATTTGTAAAAAATAGTATTATCATTTTAATAAATGCCCATTCTATTTCTCTACAAATCCAACAATCCACAACTAAAATATAAATTAGTAATTAAACTACATTAGAGTAAAAAATACATTAAAAATGACAAAATATACTTAAATAAATAAAAGAACGATTTATCAATCAACCAGTTTACATCATTAATCGCCTATCAGCAATATAATTGACATAAAAAATTTACAATAAAAAAACTATATTTATAATTTGAATAAATTCCCACGCTATTTGCCCACAAAACCAACAACCCACAAATAGGTTTTAAAATATTAATTAGGAGCAAATAAAATGTAATTACTCATTACAAATTACAAACTACACTAAAAAGGTTTAAAACATTTATAGTAATAAAACGAACAGCTAAAAATTATATATTGACTAGTGCATACTAAATTATTTAAAAATGATATCAAATGCAATGATACTAGGGAAAATGATTTTATATACAAATATATTTGTTAAAAAATATTATATACATTAAAAAACAATATTCCTATCTTTTATTTTCAGTACCTGAAATGTTTGTCGATTTTTGACACCATATTTAAGTAACACAATATTTTTAATTAAATATATATTTATCTCCTTTACCCTCCATACACTAAGCCAATTTCAGCAGGCCAGCTTGTGGCGTAAGAGGTGAAAGAGCTGAACAAAGGACTGGGGATAAGAGTGTAGCCAGAGCCTAAAACCTTAACAAATGAAATGGACTGCATTCCCACCCTTTCTTCCCTTGTCTTGTTCTGTTGGAGAAGAAAGAGCTCAGCAACAACTTTTGGATAGAGGTCACCCGGCTCTTATCTCAAACTGCAGTGGCAATTATATAATACCTGCTGTCCCTTAGAAAACCAGAGTTAAGTGCACCTTTGGTAGCCGGGTGCGATTACACAAAGATGGACTTTGATTCCAATGGGGATAGCTTTAGAAAGAGATTGGTCAGTTGGCCTGCAACCAACCGCTACTGTTTCTGGGTGTAATTTGACCCATGTGGCTCAGTCAGAGTCCAACTTTGAATTGGAAGAGTTCTGTGCACATGTGCACAGAAGAGGTGATATCAGAGGCTCAACTCTATGGCTGTCTCATCTGAAAGAATGGTAATATATTGCAAGCCAAAGTAGATTGCCTTGCTACTGCTACAGTCTGAATAGAAGTAAGAGGTACACAATCTGTAAAGAATAAAAAATGCCTTAGTGAAGTCCATCTTTCCACTGTGTTGCTCTGAGGAGGAAGAGATCTGTTTGTCTAAGACTACTAAAACTGAAGACGTGTCACTGCTGCTCAGGCCAACCAAGATTGCCACCCCCAATGACCCTCTATGAAATGAGAGTCTGAAGAAACCTTTTGGGCAGACTGTGACAGTAGTGCAGATTTTCTCAGGTTTCTTCACCTGGTGTCCTTCACATCAAGACCTTTGTTTGCTGGCACCAACATTCCGTGTGTGAGGGCACGTGAGCCTCTGCATCTGCTGCTGTCAAATCTTTACTCCTTCTGGTGGTGCCAACATATGCGAGGGTCTGTGACTTATGCAAACTCGAGTCCGCCCGCCTGTAAGGCGGCAGTCCCGCACCACAGATTACGATGCGACCCCCTCCATGGTATTCGCATCAGGGCCGTTTAACACGGCAGGTGCTGCTGAATGCAGCACCCGCCGCCTTGCTAAACAGCCATGTCTTGCATTTCCGCGAACTACGTGGCAGGCACCCCGTGGTGCCTGCCACTTACTGCATGGAAATGGAAGCTCCCCAGTGCACCCCCCCCCCACACCCCAACACAAATGGGGCCTGCAACGGCCCCCAAATGCAATCCCTGTCAGCCTGTGAATGGCGATTTCACCACCATACACTGGCTGGCGGGGATGCTGCCTCATAATATGGCGAACGGTGCCTGCTATGCACCGCCATCATTTTACAGATGCTGACCGCTCCGCCAGGCAATTGGAACGATTGCCTGTGGCCGATCCATTGCGGGCGGTCTTTGCGCCATTCTAATTTGGCGGGGGAAAATCACTTTCGGATGGCTGAGGGCCGGCCCCGCACGGCTTGCAGTGGTGGGCTTTCCACCATCATAATGAGCCCCTTAGTTCTGCCTCTTGTTTCCACCCCTATGGAGTGCGCCTACCTATATGTTTTTTTTTTTTTAAATATCTTTATTCAAGAATTTTTTCCCCCCCCATTTTTCTGTTACAACCAGTGTGTTTTTATACATTTACATATTCTTTTATAATGAATACAGATTTGCACTGCTAAATAATATGCAGATTTAAAGGGCTAATATTCAACAACATAAGATCATAGACATAAATATGGCACATAACACAACATTTCTATTAGCCTTATATGTTCAACACCTTTCCCAATTATTGCCGCACACCATTTTTCCTATTCTTCCACTGTTCAATGGGAAGCCATATCCTGCACCCCATAGCTTTTGCCTTCCTTCCTTTTCTGTCATAAATTGCCCTCTCCAAATTATACGTAGATAATAATCTTGCAACCCATGTCTGGAATGACGGTGCAGTTTTGTCCTTCCATGCTTTTGCGACGATTAACCTGTATACTGCTGTGGCCATAAATAAGAATTCTGGGTAGATTATATTATCCTCTGAGCTTACCCCCAGGATTATTAACTTTTCAGATAATTTAATTTTTATATCCAGTGAATTCTCTAGAAACTCTTCTATTGCCAGTTTTAAAGTATATAATTGAGGGCATTGTACAAACATATGTGTAATATTAGCTTGAGCTGAGTTACACCTTGGGCACGTTATTCCCGTGGAGCCTCCCCAACTGGCTATTCTGGCTGGTGTATAATATAATGAATAAACTGTTTTATAGTGTTGGGTTTGGAGTGTAGCGGAACATAAAATGGATCTACCAAGATCTAAAGAGATCTGTAGATCTTCAGGTCTTGCATTTACCTGCTCTCTCCATTTACTACTGTATTTCTCTCTGTCATCAGTTTTATAGGCTTGTAATTCTGCGTACAGCTGTCCTATTGAGCATGATAAATTACTTCCCAGATAATCCATTAACTTACATCTCGCCATCCCTCCAGCACCCCCCGTTTTTGTGTAGAAGTAGCTCCTTGCTTGTAGGTATTTAAAGAAGCTATGGCCAGCTATTTTATACCTATGCTGTATGTTTTGAAACGTTGAGATTGCTCCCCCTTCGTCCATTAAATCTCCCAGTTTCTTAATCCCTTTCTCGTCCCATTCTTTCATAACTGTATCCCAAAAGATTTCTATCGGAAGGCTATCATTTCTATAAAGTCTTAAATATCGATTATACCTTCCCATACCCAATTTTTTCCTTATCGCTTTCCAAACTTTATATATCGCAGTCAATGTCTTGAATCTTGTGTGCTTAAAATATGCAAAATCCACCGTTGCTACCAAAGCGTTTTCTGCCGCTTCACCTAGGAGTGCTTTATATACATTCGCCGGCCCTTTCCTCCCCATCTCCTCCCCCTGATCACTTCCGCCTAATAGTCCTTTGGAGTATTGTAGAGCTGCCGCCCAGTAATAAAATCTAAAATCAGGTGCACCCCAGCCTCCTCTCTCACGTGGTAGTGTTAAAAACCGATATGCTCTGCGTGTCTTCCCCTGTGCCCAAATTAACTTATTTACAGCCGATTCTATTCTATTAAACCAAATCCCTTCAAAGAAAAGTGGGATTGCCCTGAACAAATATAAAAATTTCGGAAAAGTGACCATTTTGATAAAGTTGATTCTACCCATGAGAGTCAAGTGTAAATTATTTACTCTCTCAAGGTTGCTTTTAACTTTAGCTAGTAGTGGTTCCAAATTTATCTCTACTAGTTTTTCTAGGTCTGCCGTCACCCTGATACCCAAATACTTTGTGTCTGAGACAACCCTTGCGTCTTCAAATGTAGTATATAGATTCTGAACGATCTGTGTTTTCCCCCTATTTATTGAGTATCCAGACACCTCTCCAAATTTCCTAGCCTCTTGTTCAATTTCAACCAGTGACCCTTCTGGCGTCGGTGTTATGACAGCCACATCATCTGCGTAGGCAAATAATTTATATTCTTTCCCGTGTAATATAACTGGGGTAATCCTCCTATTTATTGACAGTCTTCTCAGATAGGGGTCAAGATATATTGCAAATAGTAATGGTGAAACTGGGCAACCCTGCCTGGTCCCTCGTCTAATCTGCACTACATTAGAGTATGATCTATTGATACGAATCCTTGCATTAGGATGTTTATATAAAGCCTGGACTGCCTTTATGTATCCTCGCCCTATACCAGCCCACTCCATAGCCTTCCAAAGGTAAACCCAAGAGACCCTGTCGAAAGCCTTCTCGGCATCCAAAAAGATCGCCGCAACAGGATCACCTACGGCCGCTGCAGCGTCAAAAATGGTTATCAGCTGTCTAGTATGTTCGGTGGTTCCCTTCCCTGGTATAAACCCGTGTTGTATGGGGGAGACCACCTTCTCTATCACCTTGCTCAGTCTGTTAGCCAGTGCCTTGGAGAATATCTTCGCATCAGCATTGAGCAATGTGATAGGCCTATAAGAGCCCGGTTCAGTGGGGGGTTTATCTTTTTCAATAGTACGATTATATCGGCCCCCGCCCAAGAGTGAGGAACCGTTCTGCCTTCTTGTGCCAAGCAACAGATTATCCAGATATCTTTGGCTAGTATATCCCAGAAAGTTTTGTAAAATTCTACTGGGATCTGATCTTGTCCCGTTGCTTTGCCAGATGGTAAGCTAAATGTTGCATCTCTTATCTCCTGTAGTGTTAATTGTGTATCTAGTTTATCCCTATCCTCTATGCTCAACCCATCTGGTTGACCTTGCCTAAGATATTCCAAGCTCTTTTCTTCTATCTCCTCATCATTTTTATCCTGCACGTATAGTCTCTCGTAAAACCTCCTGAACTCCTCCTGCACCTCCTCCACTTTATTAACAATTATCCCATTACAGTCCTTAATTTCTTTGATTTCTCCTACAGCTAGGGTTTGCCTAGTTCTAATTGCGAGCAGATGTCCCACCCTCTCGTTGCATTCATAACATTTCTCTTTGTGTGCTAAGTATTTTCTCGCTGTTTTTTGTGCCAGAGTAATCCCTGTTTCTGATCTCTGCATCTCTATGGCCACTAAAATCTGTTCAATAGGTTCTTGTTTTTCTATTGCTTCTACTAGCATTTTTTCCATCTCCAACAACTTTCTAATGTCCTCATCCATCTTGTCTTTTTCCTTTTTACTTCTTGCCAAAGAAAAACTTAATGTCTCTCCTCTTACTCCTGCTTTGAAACTGTCCCACACCATATCTGCTGAGGTTGAGTATCTATTTAAGTCCCAAAATTGTGTCATCCATTCTTGCATCCTTGCGATGTAGCCCTCCTCCTTCAGCAAACCTCTTTCAAATGTCCATGTCGGGTTTATTTTTTCCACTTTTCGTAATATTGCTAAACTTAACACCAACGGATTGTGATCCGACATTATCCTTGGGAGACAGTCTATTTTAGCCCTACTGACTAATGAGCTAGAGATAAGGAAATAGTCCAAGCGGGCAACTGTTTGGTGTGGTGCTGAATAGTAAGTACTACCTGATCCTATCGGATTAAGCTCCAGCCATGTATCCACTAATGCGTTGTGTCTAGCGAGATTTTGTATTCCTTTATGCACCTTTTTTTTTCTTCCTTGATACCCTCCTCCGCTTGCGCCTATTACTCCATACAGCCCATTAATATTAAAATCCCCACAGCAAATCACGGGCTCTGGCCACAAGGCTAGCTCACTATCCAAAAATTCTAATAACTCCGATTCGTCTTCATTTGAACCATATAATGAAACCAAAGTACATCTTCCCGCTGTTGTTTCTAGGTCTAGCATCCCCCATCTCCCTTCAGAATCCTCTTTTTTCTTTTTAATTTTAACCACCCCTTTTCTGGCCAGGACTGCCACCCCCTTATTTCGCTCTTTTTGTCCTGTATAAGCAAGGATCTCCAACCCCATCTGACCAAGCAAAAATTTATCATCAGCTGCTACGTGCGTTTCCTGTATACAGGTTATATCAATTTTCCAGTATCGCAGCAGCGCGGAGAACTTCTGTCTTTTCTCCAAGTTGTTTAAACCACAGATATTAATTGACATTATCCTAAGTGCCATATTTCTGGTTTAACTTTTACTAGCGCCTCAGCCATTTTTTTGTCTTTTTCTATGTATTCTTTTACTGCATCACTACACTCCTTACAAATCTGCATTAACTTACACCAACACCTTTTCCCCGTGAATTCTTCCCTTCCCCCCCCCCTTTAAGCCCCCCCACCCATGCTGCTGCCCCTCCCCCCCTGTGACAGGCAAATAGGTCATCCCTGACCTATGTGTGTCCGCTCAGCGTTGTAGAGTCGCTCCCCCTCTCCTCCCCACTTGTCTAGTACTACTTCTATTTGACAGGCTTGGTAAGTTATCCGACTTTTGTGTCATCTTAAAATTGAGCTTCTTCTGCTCCCTTCCCTGCCTATTTTCTACTGGCACCCCCTCGCTCTTTTAATTCTGACAGGAATTCCCCCGCTTTGATCTCAGAAAAAAACATTCTCGTGCGGCCCGCTGAAATGACCTTTAACTTTGCAGGGAACATCAGATAGGCCTCTGCTCCTTGTGACTGAAATGCGTTAATCAGCTGTCTGAGCCTCCAACGTCTCTCTACTGTTATGTGGCAGAAGTCCGGTCTCGCAAAGAAAGTTATTCCTTCCACCGTTTTTTTGGCATCAGGCCTGGCTTTCTCCATTAGTTCTTGCCTTGCCAGGAAGTTGCCAAAAAATACCAGCATAGCCCTGGGTAGAGCTCCTGAACCTTCTTTCTGAGTTTTCTTTACAAAAAGCGGGTATCTGTGGGCTCTCTGCACTTCTTGTTCCCAAATCCATGGGACCTCTGGGAAGGCTCCTTTTAGTAGCTTAACAACGAAACCTCTGGGATCCTGCCCCTCAATCCCTTCCTCTATTCCGAGGAGCCTGGCATTATTACGCCTCTGGCGATTCTCCAAGTCCTCCACCTTCCACTGTAGATCTTCCACTTTCTTGGTCTGTTCCTCTTTAGATGATTGCCAATCAGTTACCTCGTCTTCTAGTCTACCAGTTCTTTCTTCAACTTCAGTGACTCTTTCCTCCACTTCTTCAAACTTTTTATTTATTTTCCTTATTGAGGCTTGGATTTTTTTTGTATCATGTCTGGCCCTCCGACTTTCAGCTCTCGCCTCCATTTGAATCTGTTTTAATGTGGCAAACATTAAATCCAATTTTCCTCCACCATTTTGAAGCTCTTGTTCGTCGTCTTTATACATATTGGAGGTAGCGGAGTAATCCCACACGAGTTTCTTTTGTGTACCCTTATGTGAGCTCCCAGTCATTTTCCGCCTTTTTTGTTTACCTCTTCCCCTGGAGCTGCCACTGTCATCAGAGCTTGAGTCTGTGTCCAATGAGTCCCTTTCCTCATCGCTACTTGCAAGTGTGGATTCTGATTCTTCTGGGACAGAGAAGAACCTATCCCCCTCAGCCCCTTCTGCTAGATCCACCTCTATCATGTTATTATCCAGTCTAGGGCTTGCAGTGACCTCACCCAGCGCAGTATTTTCTTTCCTCTGAGCCTGAATCTGCTCCTCTCGCATTTCTGCCTCCACCTCTATCAATGCTTCCAGCATTTGTCCAGTGTTTGATATCCCCGATGTCCTTACCCCCACACCAGCCTCTCTCACCTCTTTTTCCGGCTCCCGACCTTCATTCTGCCTCCCCTGCATCTGTTCTCGTTCCACAGCGTCTGGCTGAGCCTCTACGCGGCGTTCCGCGGGAAGCGTGAGCTCTGTGTACTCTGGTTGCTTAGCAACCCCGCCGCTTGCGTCCTCGAGGACGCTCTGAGCTGTGTCGGCTGCCGGTCCTGATGCCATGGAATGTGAGATTGCTGTGGCCGAGCCTGGTGCCTCTGGCGGAGCTTTAGCGCCGAAAACTTCGGACATCGATGGCTGTCGATAGGTAACATCATTTTTCTTCTTTTCCGATGTTTCTCGTGCCGCTGGGGTAATGTTGCTGCCTCTTGCCTCATTACTTTGGCTGATCCCCTTCTCTTTATCGCTGGCTTTCTCCAGTTTGCGCAACTGTGCTTTGGTGATTGTGGAGACTGTGGGGGTAATTCTTTTGCTGGTAGATGGTGCCTTTATTTTAGGAATTGCGCCCGTTCTTCCAGCTTCTTTCTGCGATATCTCCTTATGCACTCCATTAGCTGTGGGCTGTTGTTGCTGCTGCAGGTACCTATCTTTGCCTCGGGTCCCCATCTCTGCCATAAGCGCCTCGAGGAGTTTACAATAGGTCGATATTGCTTTCAGAAATGCTTGCGTGAGGCCAACAATTCCGCCATGAATAAGACTCGCAGAAGCGTTTCCCGTCTGTTGAATCCAAAAAGCCGATTGCATACTGTCTCAGGGTTCCATTGCCTGAGTTTGTGCTTTAGGTCGGAGAGGGGTCAGTGAGCGACTGACTTCTACAAAGCTTCAGCGGCCATCTTGCCTCCAAGATTGCAATTTTCCACCTACCTATATGTGAGGGCTTGTGAGACTTCTAATCTGTGCCTGCCGATACACAACAGGAACTGTCTGTAACACAAGAGCCCCTGTGATCCGACATTGGGGCTCATTAGGAAGGTGGGCGGACTGAAGTACGCCCGGAACCCTAGCGGTGCGGCAGTCCCAATTAGGATGCGTCCGCCACCCTGCCGGTCGCATTCCACATTATTAACATTGCGGCGGGTGCTGCCGGGTGCTGCTGTAAGCAGCACCCATCCCAATCCCAATGAGGCATGCTGTGATTGCCATGCACAATGTTACAAGCACACACAGTGCCTGCAACCTTGTGCATGTCAATGAAGAGGGGTACCATAGGTACCCCCCAAGTGCAGCACCTCATACCCCCACCCCCGGGGGCCCGCAACAGGCCCCCGAAGCAATTCCCGCTAGCCTTTCCATGACGGCATTGCCGCCATGGAAAGACCTTGTCCGCCCGTCAACATAATATGGTTGGCGGTGCCTGGAAGGCACTGCCACCATGTTATACCCCAGATTCGCCCAGCCGGTAATTGTAACGATTGCCGACCGGCGGAAAAGTGGCAGACGGACTTTCCGTCTGCCGTGGTATCCCCACCATGCTAATGTGGCGGGGTTAAATCATGTTGTGATGGTGGCTGGTTCACCACCGCAGGCCGGGCGGTGGCGATCCAGTGTAATGCAGCACCAGGCACAATGGGAGTCATTATGATGGCAGGTGGATCGCCACCGCAGGCCAGGCGTTGGTGATCCGCCTGCCATCATAATAACTCCCATTGTGCCTGGTGCTGCATTACACGTGTGCAGACTGAAACACAATGGCTAATCTCCCTTAATATTATGGTTCCCAGATTTAATGTATTTACTTTTTTGACATTATTTCTCTATTTATCCATGCTTACAATGTTCTTGGACTATTGGCATATATCCATATTTATGTATTGGATGGTGAAATAAGTGGTTGTGCAATTACAATAGTCATACATTAATTTAAAAGATAAATGCACACTCGCAATTCAATGTCTGAGGTGCTCCAGTGTTATTTTTCTTTTGTATTTATGTAAATAAATCAGTAAATAAGGAAAATTGTGTGCTTTGAGCATAACCAAGCTCAGTTACCATGGCTCCCAAGGCTGCCACCACATGTTTGTTGCATGACACAGCCTGTGCCGGTTCAGTGCCTGTCTCCATTTTGCGTTTAGCTGAATGCACCATCCATGAGAGAGGAGTATGAATGAGCTGCGAGCCTTTGCTCATTCAAATGAGAAGTTGATCCTTTGATCTAATTTTGCATTGAAGCCAGTGCTTAGTTTGAGCAAGCATTTGCAGGTGGGGCCCAGTGGCACTCTTTTGGGAGTGATGCAATCTCGTTTTTATTAATCAAACTTGGACCCAGAAGAAGAGAAAGAAAACAAGCAAAGGTGGAAAGGAGGAGGTAGAGAAAGACTAAAAAGACGGTGGCAAAGGGAGAAAGTAGGAATAAAAAGGAGCCTGTTAGTGTTCGAAACAGGGATAGTATGAAGGATGCATGAGGTGAAATAAAGACTAGATAGTCTTGGTATTCTGCAACCCCGAAATTTGGCATCAGCCCTGGTGGACTTCTTAAAACATCTGTGTTCCTACATTTATTATTTTACAAATTAAGCAGTGATTGAAAATGTCCCCTTGTCACGAATGATCAGGATCTTCCAGAGCATATTAAAAGAAGATACATAGCATCCCCAAACCATCACTCAGGACATTTGTTAATAATGTAAAACTTTAATTTGTTAGTAAGCAATTTTACCTACCCGGAATGAAATCTTGTCTCATTTTCTGAACTAATATCACTGTACGGACATTATATTTATTGTGAACAGTGCAGGAATGAAGAGGGATCCACCCAGATCCCGGAGCCAACAGTTATTATTGAGCTGGATCGGGGTTCCCTCTGGCTCTTGTGAAATATGCTGAATTTCTTCCAGTGTAATTTGCCAGCACTGGTGTTGAACTTGACATTCTTGGAGTTATATTCCCCCAAATGTTTTGCCTTCACCTCTCCTGTTTTCTTAACTTGTTTTTGTTGGCATTAGGACTCTATGCACTTTACCGCTGCTAACGAGTGCTAAAGTACTTGTGCTCTCTTCCTAAACCAAGGTATGATTGGCCTAAACTTGATTGGCATAATTCATTTACTTGTAAGTCCTTAGCAAAGTAGTACTGCATGTACCCGGGGCCTATAAATTAATGCTACTACTGAGCCTGTCGCAGTCATTGAGCCACCCATTAAAGTAGCAATTTAAAGCATACCGCAGGCATGCTATTGCAGCTTGTAGTGCAGTGTTAAAATACACCATTCACCAAGACTACCTACCCTTTTTATTACATATGTCACCCCTAACACAGACCCTCAAGGTTGATAGGCTAGGGTGCATTATATTTAAAAAGTAGGAAAATGGATGTACGTTTTACATGTCCTAGTAGTGAGAAAGTCCTACATTGGTTTTTCATTACTGTAAGGTCTATCTCTCCAATTGGATACCACTGGGTTACCCTAGTATATTTAATGTGTGCTAACCTATGATTGGAAGCAGATAGGAATATCATGTCTGAACTCAAATGAATTGTAATTGAAAATGATCTTCAATGATATGTTAGGATTTGAAGTCACAATTCTGAAAATGCCACGTTGGCATGTTCATGCCCTATCCATTTGGTGCCTGCTGCCAGTGACCTGGGTCACATGACTGAATGGCTCTACTTTTGGGGTTTGTGCATTCTTGTGAGACAGTGAGATAAAGATGTAGACAGAATGGCCATCCTGCCTGGTTGGCTGGCGGCGGACCTGTTCTCCAGCACACACAAAGGAACCTCACAACAGCCGTTTGTCACCACAAACTCCAGAGTACTCTGGCAGGAGAAGGGAAGAATCTTCCAGAACCAGATAGGGGGTAGACCAGGATGGGTTCCTACTTCAAAGGCTGGCAACAGGTATAAATATTGGACCGGCAGAACACCACTTCAGTATGCTCCAGGAAGTGCATAAGACTTCAGAATGGCTGCCTGGACCTCCAGTTGACTGCCCTGCAGCTAGAAGTCCTGCTTTGCTGCTTGAAGGCAAACTGGACCATCTCCATGAGCTCAGGAACACCAGAGGTGATACCATGGGCTAGTTGACATTAGCTTTATCATTACCTAGCTGACCCTGCTGACCTTTTGATGAGGAGTGGGTGTCATGCCTTTTAGGATAGTCCCATCATGGATACCCCATTTTTACATACATTGTCCCATCCACACGACAATAATGATTCTAAACAGGTGACCCTTTACCTAGTAGCTTGATCCTGTCTCTTTGAATCCCTGTATCTAATGTACATAAACATGCCCCCAGGCACGGCAGAATTATTCTTTATAAGGGTCACCACTTTTTTTCATCCTTGGCCAACAGCCAGCTGTACATGATCACACTTGTTTAGAAAGACATTGGTGATTGCTTCAAAACAGTTATGATGGTTTTAAAAACATCCATGATTGTTTTAATAACATATCAATTCTAGAAAAAAAACCTGAAGTGACCGCTTTAGTATAAAAGACCCTCACTTCCCCTACAAAATAGAGGAGAGTTCCTTCCAAGCTGAGACGGGGTACTGCATGCTGAATCTTCGACAAGCAGTGGTCTGACATCCCTTGTGGGGTATCATCCTCGAAGGAAAGATGGGATCCTTCATTCTGAACCTTCAGGTGAGGGGCTGGTTCATCCCTAGAGGTCTCTTGGCTACATACATATATGCATATATATGCTACACATACAGATCTAGGCTAGGTACATTTAGGAAAACAACTTAGGGTGCGCATTTTAGGAATATGCAAGTGCTACTGTTTTTATCTGAACTGCTTATGTTCATCTTATTAGCACTATGGTAGAAATACATCTACTATTTACTATATTGGTACTAGTAATCTCTTTTGTATGCTTCTGTCTCCTGATTGTCACAGCACATATGTTTTACACAAGGCTATCCCTGGACCAACAAATATTGAAACGTCCTAATCACCATCCTGTATATTTTCTGAGAGTAAGCAAGCATGAGTCGCTGAGTGAAACGTACTGTAATGTTTTCCATGATCCCTCGAAGAATCGGGCGTTATGGGCCTGGCGGCGCAGGGCACGCGTTAAATCTCCGAGTTCACCTGCCGTGTCGGACAGAGACACAAGACACTCTGTTAGGTGTAGAAAACCAGGTTTATTAGCTGCAGCTAAGCACAGTTGTCTAAGAAGTACAGAGTAGGTTCTTAGGAGACTGCCACTTTATTCCGTGGCGCACAATCTTTTATAGCACACATATTTACAACGTATACTCCCAATACATACAAGGCTAGCCAATAGGAAAAGTTGGAAAACAAGCTATCAAGTGTCCCAAATATGCCCTTCTTTCAGACCCTGTGTGTCACCCCTCCCCACAAGTTAATCAGTGCTAGTGCCTACAATCCAATTTGCAGGTGGCAGGACGTATTTGTGTGCCTCAAAGGATAGTTGTGTAACAAGAGAATACAAGGAGAGAATAGCCAAGGCCAGTCGGATAAGATAAAGTAAGGAAAGAATAGGGAGAGCCAAACAGTCAGTCGAGACAGGGATCAATCAACCTAGACATGGATTAGTGGACTTGGCCAGACCCTGACATCAGTTTTGTAAACAAGGGCCGGGGGTTACTTTTTAACAGAAGAGACACTTAGCAGCTGGAAAAGGCAAAAACTCTCAGTTCGCCGTGCTGCCTGAGTGAGGGCAACACAAAATGGCGACGGGACACAAAATGGCGGCCGAATACCGGTCGAAGTCGAAAACCGAAGAACCTCAGACCCTCCTCTTGCCATTACTCAGGCAAAACACGAAGGACTCAAATTAGTCTGAGTCGATGTCAATGGCCATGAGGTCGTCAAGCTGTTGCTGCAACATCATTTTAATGGTTTCTGTTTTCTGTGACACAGGCCTTGAGACACATGTGGTGGCACAAAGACCGCAGATGGCAGGGCCACACTGTAAACAAAGACAACAAGAGAAAATGATGGCCAAAACCATTCCAAGGAAGGTTAATACCTTCCATCCCCATGTGGACAGTAGTCCCCAAAACCATCCCATCACAGACCAATCTCCTGTGTCCTGGTGAATCGACTCGGAAATTACGTGCAATTTAGAGATGGCTTGGTATACCGTAGGGGCATTATCAGGAATATGAATGCAGCAACTAGACCCGATCAATTTACAGACTCCACCACGATCTGCAAGAACAATATCTAGAACCATCTGGTTCTGCAAAGTCATAAGGCGGTCTGCCTGAAGTTCGGCTGTTAGATTACTCAAGGCTCCAGAAGTCACATTTATGGTAGCCTCAACAACACAAACTAACTGTCTAATGTTTCTGCTATTGGCCATTGGTCCCCAGAAGGGAAGGAACCCTTTGAAAAATTCCCCTCCCTCTTGTCCTGCTGTGTCTTTGGAATCGATAACCCCTCTGCCATATCTATTTCTGTGATGACCTGAATGAGCAGGGTATGTCGGAGGGAGAAGAAAAGCCACATAACACGTTCCTGAAAAGTAGGTGGGGAGCCACGTGTAGACTCTGTCGTGGCAGACAAAGTATGTGCCCTGAGATGGCACTAACGGTGAAGAAATCTGGGATGAATAGATGTATGTATGGGAACAAACACTCTTTTCCTGTTGGTTTTTAATATTTTGACCATTTATCTGTAAACACAAATTGCCTTGATGAGGTATGGTCCAAATTGGTGGGGATCTCCTTCGTCTAGCCTTATCTGTGAGGCTAGTAACGTAATGAGTCACGTTCCAACCATCATACGCTCGTTTCTCATCAACGGGGATCTTCCCACTTTCAGCAATTCTAGCCATAGCCACTATTCCCTTTATCAAAGAACTATGACTAAAATCTACTCCACCACCATATGGACCAACAGGAGGATGTCGAAGTTGATTCTGGTATACATTGGAAAACATGCCCAAATAGGTCCAAGCGGAACCTTCGTAAGAAAACGGAAGGACTAAATATGGCATCCCTTTCTCTGTGTTATGGGGCATGAGTCCACAAACCCGACACTCAGTAGTATTGACTGCCAGTTGATGCTGATGCAACAGCTGGATAAATGAATCGTTAAAGTATTCTGTTCTCCTAATTTGCTCGTGCTCTGAGAGTGTATGGAACTGTTGCAGGGAGGTAGTAGTGGAAAAAGGCAAAGAAACAGAAGTAGGAACAGGTGCTTGCTGCAGAGTGTGAACAACCCAACCCACACAAGCCAATAGAATACATGAACATATTAAAATGCACAAAGTTACGCCACATGGACTAAACAACAGTTTCTAATATTTACTTTTTGTTTCTTGCTTTTTATCATTCTTTTCCAATTTAATATCCATTCTCTAAAGCGTTGCTCACGGTAATCTTCCTAGATCACTTAGTTGTGTTTATTAGCCGTCCTATGACACTGCAAGTCCTGCAGACCTACAATCACTACTCAGGTCACAGCCTAAGACTCCTACCGTGACCCTGCAACTTGATGGATAGTGAAAAAGAATGTCTCTTAAAAGTGTAACCAGAAAAAAGGAAAAGAAAGAAAAGTTCAATTGTTCTTCATCAGTCTAGGTCTCGGGTTGTACCGGGTTTTGTCAGGTACTGTTTGCTCTCGAAACAAAGTCTCTGAGTTTGTTGTGTTCAATCACAGATGTGATGGTACAGCTTCTTGCAACACGTTGTCGTCTTCTTTTTCAGACCTCGTCCTATCCAGACGTGCACTACTGAAAGGTACCAACCGAGGGACCCTTTCACCCTCACTATCACCTACACCCTTGCGGACCCACTGGTCAAAAAGGCAAAGGCAAAGGTACCCTTTTGCAGTGCACGCCATGGATCCAGTTCTTCTTTCCGACGACCTTTACTGCTGTACGTGTCATCAAAAGAACTTGCCGAGGCGGCCCCCAACGAGGTTCCAGATTCTTCTTTCGCTGAAAATTCTTCAGGCAAACCCAGTCTCCGGGTTGGATGGAATGACCTGGGTCTGTGGAGGCCTCCTGCAAAGCGTTTTGAACCTGTTGATGAAGAACACGCAATTTAGTGGTGAGGTCATGTAAGTAGTCAATCAACATAGGATACAGAATATCGGAGTACTTTTTAGGTCGAGGGACTCCCCAGACGTTCGCTGGGCGCCCAAAAACAACCTTGTATGGGCTGACTCCTAAACTAGAGTGTACAGCTGTTCTTGTAGATAGAAGTGCCAAAGTTAAAGCATTGGGCCAAGCAAGACCCGTGCTGGCCTGAATCTTTGCCAGTTTGAGCTTTATAGTGCCATTATAGCATTCTACCAATCCTGCTGACCGAGGGTGGTTTGCTGCATGGAATTTCTGCCTAATACCAAGACCCTCACACACCTTCTGCATAATTTGGCCTACAAATTCACTTCCATCGTCACTCAAGACAATTCTCGACAAACCAAACCTCGGAAAGAATTCCTTCAAGAGGGCTTTGGCAGTGGACAAAGCAGTATTGTCCTTTAGGGGGTAGGCCTCTATCCATCTGGAAAAGGCACACACCACCACCAGATCATACTTAAGATTGTTACAACGTTCCATATGAATGTAATCGATTTGTAATACCTCAAAAGGATGCGTAGGGGGAGAAAAATGACCTGCCGGAGTTGGGGTTCCCTTTCCTAAATTATACATCAAACAAACGATACAATGTTTCAGCACATTTTCCGCACATTTAGGGATTCATTCATTCTGCGATAATGGAGCCAGAAGTTTGCATATCCTTTTCGCACTGATGTGGGCTGGACCATGCGCCATGGTAACTACAGGCAGTATAGGCGTTTGGTAACAGCCAACGCTGGTGTTCTGACAATTTCGTCCAACACCCTGTCGCGTCCAACATTTCCGTACTTTCTCTCCACTTACTCAATTCCTTCTCTGTAGCCTCTTCTTGAATCTTTCTCACACTTTCTATTGTATCCTCACACATTCCTCCTTCTCTGACCCATCTTGCAGGGCCTGCAACATACATGCGACTTGAAGCGTCTCTCGCTGTTTCTTTCGCTACCTCGTCTGCAAAAGCATTCCCGCGACCCACATCATCAGTGATCCTTTTATGTGCACTACATTTTACAATTGCTATCTGGGTAGGCAAAGCAAGTGATTCGAGAAGGTCAGTTACCAACTGACCATGCTGTATTTTAGTCCCAAGGGAAGTAAAGAACCGTCTTTCCTTCCACAGGCAACCAAAACTGTGAGCCACGCCAAAGGCGTGCTGGCTATCGGTGTAAACATTCACTCTCTTTCCCTTAGCCAACACACACGCTATCGTCAGGGCAATCAGCTCAGCTGCTTGGGCTGAATTCTGTCTAATGCGTGCTGTCTCCACTACTGTATACAAGGTGGCAAAAGCATAGGCTGAAGTTGTCTCGCCATTGAGAAGTTTGAAGCAAGACCCATCCACCCATAGGATCCCATCCAGGTCCACGAGTGGTGTATCTTTTAAGTCTATTCTGCCTTTCGTTTCCTCCTCTGTATGGAGAAAACAATCATGTTGTTCTTGGGTGTCTTTCTCTTCTGGAATGGGTAACAGTGTTGCTGGATTCAAGGTATTACATCGCTTGATGTATATATGACTAGCCAAGAGCTTCAGCTCGTACCCAGACATGCGGGCACTTGTGAGATGTGTTTTCGTTCTGTTCAAAAGAGTATCCACTGCATGTGGTACCATAACAACGAGAGTGTTATCCAGTACCAATCCAGCAGATTGATGAATGGAGATCGCTGCTGCTGCTGTAGCTTTGAGACAACTAGGCAATGCCTTGGCTACTGGATCCAATGTAGGCGAAAAATAGGCACATGGCCGCTGTTTGTCTCCAAATTGTTGCGTTAAAACTGACAATGCACAACCTTCTCTTTCATGAACGTATGAAAGGCTTACTGTAATCCGGAGTACCTAGCACAGGGGCAGATCACAAGGCAGTACGTAAGTCAGAAAAACTCTTCTGACATTCGTCAGTCCAAGGAAGAGGTTGGGGTGTGTCTTTCAGAGTAAGTGCCAGCAGGGGTTTAGCCAACAAAGAAAAATTTGGAATCCACTGTCTACAATAAGAGGTAATGCCCAAAAAGGCACGCACCTCCCTTTGTGTGGATGGTACAGATATTTGTGCGAATGCTTGAATACGTTCAGGGGTCAATCGCCTTCCCTCCTTTGACAAGAGATGACCTAAGTAGGTAACCTCTTGGCGGCAATATTGTAGTTTAGAGGGTGATACATTGTGATGCAGGTCAGACAAATGACGCAACAGCGAAATAGTCACATTCTTACAAACAACCTCTGAATCAGCAGCAACTAACATATCGTCCACATACTGAATAAGAGTGGCACCTGGGGGCAAAGTGAAAGCATCAAGCTGAGATTTCAAAGCGTTACTATAAATAGAGGGACTCTCACAATAGCCTTGGGGTGCACGTTTGAATCGGAAACTTCGGCCTCCGAGAAAGAAGCCGAAAATATCCCTACTCTCCTCAGCAATAGGAATGCTGAAGAAAGCATTTTTGAGGTCAATAACTGAGAACCAGGCAGCTGAAGCCAGTATCATTGTGAGCAAGGTAGTGATATCTGGGACGACAGGAAACTGGGGGATAACAGTCTTGTTGACCTCCCGAAGATCAATCACAAAATGATATACAGGACGCTAAGAAGAATCAGTGCGTTTAAGAACAGGTAGAACAGGACTATTGCAACCATTTCCTCTCGTTTCTTCAACCACACCCTTCTGAACTAAATAATGGATGATAGCCAACAGAGCTCTTTCACCATCTTTGAAATGTTATACTGAGGAATGCGTGGTAATTTAACATTAGGCTTAACAGTAACCACGTAAGGTGGAATTTGGAGCAGACCAACATCATTCGAACCTGTAGCCCAAAGAGTAGCAGGAAGGGAATGCAATTCGGGTGGGAGTTGGTCCCTAGACAAATACATAGGAGAAACCAATTTCTCACCTAAAGTAAGATGTACACCAGAGATGGAACAATACAATGTTGCATGAAGACGTTTCAATAAGTCCAAACCAGCAAATTCTGGCCGCAACCAGTCGTTAAAATGAGCGGGGCCTCCAAATCTTAAGGACTAATTGAGATAGGCAAAGGGCAAGAAACCGGGTTACGAACTGGGGCGCCACAGAATCCTACAGAAACGTTTCTTAAGCCAGACAAAGGTGTCCCAGGGAGTTTGGAGTGAATGATTGAACTTCTCATTGCACCAGTATCCAAAAGAAATGGCTCTGAAACACCCAATGCAACAACTTCAACATAAGGCCCATTTTGATCCACTGGAACTGATACGACTCCCTTGCTTTGTCCATGGCTGTCCTAGCTAGTGTGAAAATCCTGATTCTCACTTTCAACACAATAGACGTCATTGTAGTATTGTGCAGACTGAGTATTCTGCTGGTCAAAATAATTCATAGAATTCTGAGGGGGAAAGGAACGCTGTCCCTGAGACAAAGCACCTCGCCCTCTACCCCTGGGTGCTGATTGAAAACCACTACGGCCTCGCGGCCCTGGCAATCCACCATTACGCTGCAATAAAACCGGACAGCTATTCTTAAAATGACCTTCTTCTTTACAATAGGCACATTGATTAGGACCTAAAAAAGGTCGCGGAACAAAGGGTTCAGGTTTCTGTAACAACCTCTGAAACTGGGGAGGCTGTTGAAATTGACGTTGAGCAGGACGAGGGGGATAAGCCTGTTGCAAAAGAACCTTCATTTTTAATTCTTTAGTCTTTTTCTCGAGTTTATCCTTTTCCTCCTTATCCCTATTCTCGTAATACTGAGCAGTGGCTAATATCTGGGCAGACGAAGAAACAGCCCATGAACTTTTGGAGTCTTTCAATTTATGCGATAATTCTGGAAGTAAATTAAATACAAATTTATCCACGAATAATCGAAGTCCATCCTCAGTACCCATATCTTGACCACTATGGTCAATGAACATCTCCTCAAAACGGGTAAAGAAATCAGAGACACTCTTATCTTTCTTCTGTTTACACGCAGCTAACTTATCCCAGTTAAGACGTAAGGCAGGCATCATCGTTTTCATTAAAGTGATAATCCTACCGGGCAATTGTGCAATCAAATCATCGGGTTTAGCACCACCTACCTGTGCTGCATCCATAGCAGCCCAATTACCACCTAAAGCTTGGTCATGGTCCTCCCTACGAATCCGAGCCCATAACGCTTGTGGGATGACATTTCCCATCAGCATGTCAATATCGGCCAAATTCATGATACACGCATCAACAGTCTGGGACAGATCTTTATAATGCCCAGTGGGATTTTTACAAAGGTCTGGTAAAGACTGTTTAAGCGCCAAAACTTCAGATCGTTTCCAGGGGACATGTACCCATATACGCTGGAAATGAGCAGGGACACACAGAATGTTGCCTGCCTGAGGAACCTCTTCTCTCCATACTGGAGGAACTTCTCTCATAGGATAATGTTTCACTTTCTGTCTAACTGCAGGATCAGGTTCAAGAAAAGTCTGAGAAGAAAATAAAGACCTGAAAGTGACAAGTGTCCTTACGGCGTCCTCAACCTCAGAACCCACAATAAGTCCTTTATCAAATTTAGCCTGTACGTCTAACAGACACTGGGGAGCTAAACCCAAAGCCATATCCTCCCATTCTTTGACAAGAGTGTCATGACATTAAAAACATATCTCAGCGTGGGCGCATTCCACTGGTGAAAGGTGCTCATGATATCGTGCACGCTATACTGTGGACCACTCATGATCCATTTGTGAGCAAGAGAGTCCAACACAATTCGCTTGTCGGAACCTGGGAGTTGACTACGGGATTGCCTTCGAGAAAGAGCAGGAGTCAGGGTAAAAGACCCAAAGAGGGGGGAGAAAAGGCCGGAAACAGTATCGACCAATCGTTTACGAGCTGTGGGAGAATCTGACAGTAAAACGGGAGATAAGGTATTAAGCACAGCAGGAGAGGGGCTGACAGTTACAAGAGAAACCAGGGGTAAAGGAGACTGAGATACAGGAGTCGATGGCAAAGGAGGCGGGGTGGCAATACTGGAAGGGGCAATTGTGGAACGACAGGTGGCTGAACAAGTCGTAACAACGGGGGTGCATTAGCACCTTGTACATAGGGCTGAGGCAATCTCAACAAATGGGACATTAAGGGATCTTCGTCAAGATCCTTACTTGGTGGAGAAGTAGGCAACACTGGGTAACATCTGTCTATTGCCATACGATGCTGTCTTTCTGAGACTTCAATCGCCTTATCAATCTCATTATCTTTAAACTGCTGGGCACCCTGTATAATCGTCATACCTTTCTCTTTCTTATCTCTTTTTGCCTGCTTAATTTCTCTCTGTTTGGCTTCCTTACGCCAGAGGCGGAAAGAGTCAAACATTGCCGGCCGGGCTTTTCTTTTTAACAAAGTAGCTTCTAGATTGTCTAATATGTCAGGCTCAAAGCTACCATTTTGTGGCTACTGCAGAACACCATCTTTATTTGTGTATCAGATCCATGCCTAGTTAAAGGCAATGGGACCAACACCATGTTTTGAATAGAGCTCATAAGTGGGAGTTCCAACCGGAGGAATTGGACAAGAGTCCTCCAGCCGGGATCCCTATTTCAACCAAAACAACAAAGTTTTCTAAACTTGCTAAAACCAGGCATCTTTTAATTCACTGGTCTGCTTACAATATTCAAGGGGTTATAGCAAATAACACAGCACAAACGTACTCACCCCTTGGCTTCGGCTATTGCAATGGTCAAATAACAAACCCAAAAAAACAAAACAAAGAAGTGGGCGCTACCCACGAATACTTAACTAAGTGTTTTCTCACGCCAACAGAGGTCCGTCTAACGTCTCGCAATACCAGTCATCACCAAAAAGGGCCAAGGCAGGGCGGCAGTCAGGGCAGCAGTCGTCAGCAGCCGTCGGAAAGGAGTAGCCGCGCTACAAAAGACCTTCGGTCCACTTCGACATGCAGGGGTCGCTTGACGTGGTTCGCGAATCCTCCGGAATTTTCTTGCGAGGCTCCTCACGACCCTCGGGCTGAACCGCTATCACTGAAGCCGCCACACATTGGGCGCCAGTTGAAGAAATGGGTCCTTATGGGCCTGGCGGCGCAGGGCATGCCTTAAACCTCCGAGTTCATCTGCTTTGTCGGACAGATACACGAGACACTCTTTTATGCGTAGAAAACCAGGTTTATTACCTGCAGTTAAGCACAGTTGTCCCAGAAGTACAGAGTAGGTTCTTAGGAGACTGCCACTTTATTCCGTGGTGCACAATCTTTTATAGCACACATATTTACAACGTATACTCCCAATACATACAAGGCTAGCCAATAGGAAAAGTTGGAAAACAAGCTATCAAGTGTCCCAAATACGCCCTTCTTTCAGACCGTGTGTGTCACCCCTCCCCACAAGTTAATCATTGCTAGTACCTACAATCCAATTTTCAGGTGGCAGGACGTATTTGTGTGCCTCAAAGGATAGTTGTGTAAGAAGATAATACAAGGATAGAATAGCAAAGGCCAGTCGGATAAAATAAAGTAAGGAAAGAATCGGGAGAGCCAAACAGTCAGTCGAGACAGGGATCAATCAACCTAGACATGGATTAGTGGACTCGGCCAGACCCTGACATCAGTTTCGTAAACAAGGGCAGGGGGTTACTTTTTAACAGAAGAGACACGCAGCAGCTGGAAAAGGCAAAAACACTCCGTTCGCCGTGCTCCCTGAGTGAGGGCAACACAAAATGGCGACGGGACACAAAATGGCGGCCGAATACGGGACGAAGTCGAAAACCGAAGAACCTCGCCCTGAGGAATCACGGTTGTCATGTTCAGTGGACTGCAGGAGACTAACTCCACCTCTGTAGTATACTGGGGTGGTAGTGGCACCGTAGAGCTAGCTGGTCTAACGGCTGACATGTCCTGTGGGGGTGTCCCGAACTGGTCAGGACACAAAGCCCTCAGTTAAGGTCATCCAAAGCATGCAGGTCCTTGGGGACTCCTAGGAACAACACGACACTGTATGAGCTCCAAGGACATAGCAAGCTCCAGAGACCTTGAAAACCCCAAGTGATACCCCGCATCCGATCCTGGACCCTTGGAATCGGTGTTTGTCTATCCCTGAAACTTGGGACTTAGAATATTTTTCACCATAAAGTACCTTGATAATTGACAGAAGATTAAGACTTACCTGCCAGCTGATCTGCCCATGGTGCAGCGCTGGTTGGTCTGACTTTGTGGTAGCTCCCACTATGTTCATCTCCGCAGTAGCAAATCCTGTTCATCTGGACCTCCCAGCATAGGTATTCGGCCTTGTAGAGCCCTTGTCAGCTATTGCCTGCAACTTGGTCCTGCTGGAGAGTTTTGACTTCCAAAAATTTCAGTAAGTCCAAAGGAAAAAATATTCACCCAGACCCTATCCACTGGTTCCCCGATGATGACGCTTGAACACTGTCTGCTGCCTTGCTCCCCTGAACTCTACCTTCTCAAGAAGTTTTCTTTTAAATTTCTTCTAAGTCCAAATGTAAGCCTCGACCTGGCCCAATCCACCTTGCGTCCGACCTGCTCTCCATCATGGTCAATGCAGGAAAGTGCCCCTTTTTGACATGGTCACCACAGTTACATGTAAGCGGCACGCCTGGACGGCCTCGCAGGTTGCTTTTTCACTCCGTGCAGGAGGCCTGTCTGGAGCGCGCATAACAATGGGTCATTCTGCTGTGTTAAGTGAGCTCAAGCGCACAAATCAAGCAAAGCATCAAGGAATCCAGCACATCAATAGAAAGCTCATGCTTCTTGAAAAATGCTCACTTTTCAAGCTAATCTTTGAGCCCACATAGTAGACATGCTTTCATGGTTTATCTTATTTCTGTCGTTTTAATTACTAAGATGTGCCATCTGTCTCTAGCCCTGAAACAAACATGTTGTCACAATGCATTTTACAAGAAAACAAACTCATTGGGATTGCTTTACTTGTCTGTTTAAATCCGGGTGATTTCAATACAAAACATAATCTAATTTCCTTTGGAATTAACTTTGTTCTTTAGATCGACTTCTTATGTCAAATTAATTTAAAATGTGAGGTACTACTTTAAAGACATACTACTTTATTTTTCTAAACAAAATAACTAAACCCAAGCTTTTTCATTAATGTTAAAATGAAGAGAAAAACAGATATTCCAGCAAAAGCTGAATAGTACAATGTCTGAAAAGAAAACATGAGGCCAAATCCCAGCTTCCCTACTTGACCCTTGATCTTAGGAGAATGACTAATCGCTTTGCTTCCCAGATCCTAATTTTTCATGATCCCCCAAATCTGAGGATACTTTTATTTATTTTTCAGGTCATGATGTATATTATACAAAAGCCACACATGTATGGTTTAATAAGAAAAATAACATTACTCCATATATAAAAACAATGTTTTGTGCATATAGAGTGTGAATGATGGACTGACTTGTCACCTTGTTGACTAATGGGATCATCATAATTGCATGTAGGACTGTGAGAATGTTCTTAAGCGGAAGAGGTGTGGTGCAGAGGCCTGGGCAGGGGACTCTGGAACACGGGGGCTCATGGTTCGATCGCCGGCGGCGGGTTAGTCCAGCACCATGTGACTCTGAGCAATAGCTTGCTTAATCTTCCAGACGGCCCCCAGCACCTTGACACCCTCAGGTAATTGTTCACAATTTACAGATACAATTATTATTATTCATGTTTGGAAACTAAGGGGCAGATTTACTAAAATGTCACCAACACAGCTCAGCAGGCAGAAAAGCTGCACTGCATTGCACGAGAAGTAGTGAGCAGGAGAGCTCTGAAATTAGCGGAAACTTGGCGATGCGGCAAGTGCAAGGTAAGAGGTTTTATTTATTTTACTTTCCCTATCCCTTCATCTGTCCGCTCCCCCCTCCTGCCCGCCCCACCTTTGCCTCACCGCTGTTACCTGTGCCAGAGCCGGTCCTAGGCCTTCTTTGGCCTTCTGAGGCCCCGGGCGAAAGGGAAGATGTGAGGCCCCTCTAAGTGCCTTACTGCCTGCGCGGGTGCGCTTTTCCCGCATTTCATATTGGGCCCCCTGCTCTGCAGTCTACTCTGCGGGGCCGGCAGCGGGCCCCCTGAGCGCGAGGCCCTGGGCAGCTGCCCATACGGCCCATGCCTAGGACCGGCCCTGACCTGTGCTGGCTGCGCTGGTCCATGGAGCTATGATAGCATGTGTGAAGGATTGGTTCATTTCATGAGCCCTGCATCTCCCTACACCACTATCTCTACAAACTATGGCTTTCTAGCAAACGCAGTTGAAATAAAAGGTTTACATTTTACCTTAACCCCATTTCTTAAAAAATAAATGTAGCAGATATGTTGCCTCTCAGTGTCGGTGAAGTAGCACACTCGTGTGCTTAGTGACTTTTGCTATGTGTCAGTTGCGTACATCACTCAGAAAAGAGCGCTCATGAACACTGGATTGCCCCACACCAAGAAAAAAATTAGAGGGAACATTGATGGTTATCCCCCACTTTTTGCCCGGTATTTGATGTGATTTTGACTGGAAGTGCACTGGGTTCCTATTAACCAGGTTTCCAGTGACAGATCTCTTTTCAAAAACTGTATAATTGTTTCCCCAATTCGCAAAACCTTTAGCACTCACTGTAAGTCCCTAGTAAAAGATACCCCTGGTACCCAGGGCAAAGGTGCTCTAAGAGGGTCCTTAAGGGCTGCAGCATGAATTCTGCCACTCTAAGGGACCCATCACCAAACACATACAGACTGTCACTGAAGGTTGCGTGTCTTGGTGCAAACAAATGTGAGAACACAACATGGCACATATCCCTGTGTGCCATGCTCACAGACACTGCATGCAGAATAGGTACATCACCCCAACAGCAGGCCTTCCAGCTCTAAGACAGGGTGCGCTATACTACATGTAAAGTCATACCTGCATGAGCAGATATGCCGCTGTGCTGGCCAGGTCCATTACTGCTGGTACACATAACCAGAGAAGCTATTCTAAATACATGTGCTGGACACTGGTGAAAACGAGTTCCTCAGTTAACTGATGGCTTCACTGAAACCAGAGATGTTTGATATCAAACATCTCATATTAATAAGCCCACTCCTGATTCCAGTGATGGATTTATAAATACATGCACCCCCTAGAGGTGCCCCCTGAAACCTACCAACTACTAGTGTGCTGACTGACTGATCTTAGCCTGCCACCACAAATGACTTTCTGACCCCCAGGGGTGAGGAACAAAGCCTGCTTGGGCAGAGGGTGTTTACACCCCTTCCCACAGGATGACCTGCCAATTAGCATTCCAAGGCAGGGAGCTTCAAAGAGGCCACCACCTTTAGTATGCAAATCCGGCTTCCCTCACAGGAGAGGATTCCTAAGCCCCCTTGACCAGGGCCTGTTTTGCACCTGCACAAGGCAGGAAAAGCATTGCAGTTACAAAAGGCAGGTTTACCTTCAGGGTAGTTCCACCACTAAGGTGGGCTACTGAAGTGTCTGCTATCTTTGGGAGGGCAAGCTTAGGAGCTCTGGAACAGAGTTATGCCCACTTCCCACAGGAACTAGTCATTAAAGTGCATAATGACCCCAGGGGTTGCTAGCACATTGCCAACTACCCTACACTCCCCTAAAGCCCCTAACGTCAGTATCTAGGAGAGCCCCTGGCACCAGAAAATTAGATCCTGCTGAGCTGAAAGAACAAGTCGGAAGAAGCAAGAACAGAAGACCAACAACTGACATGGTGCAAACCCTATATCACATCAAAAGGGGGGAGAGGGAAGAGGTAATGAACCATTCAACTTCCTTGTCGCCGTATTAAATATCAAAAGGGGGGAGAAGGATCACTTTTACCTCAGTAACCAGGGTTCAATGTGCTTTTCATCTTTCTAAGAAAACCCTCAATTACATACACAGGCCGTGGTATATCTTGATTCTCCGCCTTGTTTAGAGACGTGACAGCATCATCATTGGGTTTCTTTCTTCATGCTGTCCTCCACCAGGAGGGAAAACCACTGGTTGTTTCAGCAGTAATCAGTTATAAAAAATGAGGGTGCTCAGGTGAGGTGAATTAAAAAATGGTTGTGACCTCCTATTCACTAAACTGTATCTTTATTTAGTTTGGAAAGAAGGTGAATAAAAACAGTGGCATGCTTGTAGGGACGAGTTATTTGTCTCAAAGCACTACGTTGTCCATATGTAGGGTCAATATGTTGCAGCCTCTTGTAGTTGCCCTTGTGGGTCAGGGACCATCATCAGGACCTATAAAAACTTTGATACTGCATTTTGTCACAGTTCTTGTGAATACAGCATTGGTATATCACTAGTATTAAGGTCAGTTAGTACCTATAGAAGTGCCGAAAAGAAAAAGAAATAGAAAATAATGATACCTGTATTGTAAAAGTGCATGTCACTATCTTACTTCTATTTTCACAAGTGATCTATTCACAATACAGTATAAAAATTCCTAGGTAACTCAGAAAATGGCAATTCTCTACCCCCATTAGCCCAAAAGGTGGATGTAGGGGTGCTACGGGGTTAGCATCCCTATTCCTTCAAATGTTTCATCTGATCATTTGGGACCCAATTTTGTAAACCTTATTGGTGTGTTGTTTTATCTAAATGCGTGCAAGGTGCCTGTATTATTTGTCTACGGTTTGCGCTGTCAAGTATAACATTTGTGAACTTCATCAACATTAAACTGGTGTTGCGCTGTATGGTACTATATTAGATCAAAGGAGCCCTGCATATTACTGACACTCCTAAAACAAAACGTATAGTCATTATTGTGGCTATGTGCATTTGTTGAATGCCGCGACCTTCGTGAGGTGTAACTTGTTTCATAGAGGTGCCATTGGTTACGAGACTATAAGTTCTTTTTTTACTGAAAGTTAATAAGACTGCCCCAAGGATTGACAAATATATGCATGCGCTGTTTCTATTTTATACAGTGCAAGTCAAAGTTTGAGGCGGGCGGTCGAGTGCCGCTAATGAACAGTAACATAAATTACCTTTGTATCCACGATTTAGGACATCCTCTGGGTGCCGGCGGGCATATTAGCCTGTTGGAATAAAGGGTACATTAACTTTAGGGAATAAAAGGAGTTTAATACGATACGTGTCAGACGCTCTTGGGTGTTGCTCGTCCAGGATTTCCTCACGTGGCGCAAATCTTGCCAACCTGTCTGCGGTCTTCAACAATTGCACTAAAGATGGCTTGTCCTGCAGCTGCTTTGTCTCCAAAAGCCCGGGGAAACTGCCAGCACTTCACTCACAAACTAGGAACTCCTGTAAAGCAGCGGAGCTGCTTCCTGCAGGTACCCAAAGAGATATGACAGTACTCCAGACTGCCAAAAACCTGATGCCGGAAAGCACCACTGCACCTGTGCCACCTAGTCCAAGCTGAAGTGGGTCAACTGTGCTAGCGTGGTCACCCGGCCCTCCAGGGACAGAGCCCACCTTGGACTTGCCCATTGTGGATTCACCGACGCCACCTTCGGCCTTTGTTTGCAGGCCACCCTTGACCGCGAGTGTTCTCAGTGATGAAAACCTGACACCTCTGTTCACATTGACCCCTGGCCCGTGGAGAAGAGGACCAAATGCATCTCTGAGCATCACAAGACCTGAGCCCACCTGTTAGTTCAGACTGACTGGTCTCCCAGTTCCAAGCCTGGAGCCTCTTTTCAACCTGACCCATTGACTAGCATTGGGCACCGATGCTGTATTGCACCATTGCACCCGGCTACCCTAGTAGCCCTGGAGGTGAACTGCTTGGGCTGCCTTGGACCTTGCCCTGAGGATTGGTCTCATACGTCGCTGTAAAGAACTTGCATGCATTACTTGTTTTTCCTCCATAGGATAACATTGCCGCTTATGAAAATTGCCCTGTGTCCCTTTTTTAAACCTAAACATATTTCTTTCTTGAAACGTAACTACATATCTACCTTATCGTATAGATTCTGGTGCCAAAATATTTATAAAGAAGCATATTATTTTTTATTAATTGGTGTGGGTCTTCTTATTAAGTTGTGTGTACCATTTTACTGGCTGTGTCTGTATTTGCAAATGTCTAACACTCCTCTCTGATAAGCCTAAGGCTGCTCGACTACACTACCTCTGAGAAGAGCACTGTGGGATTGCTAGAACAAGCCCCTGTACAATCAATAGAGAATACCCGGACTCATGTGAGCGCTGCGCCTCTCACCAGGCCGGGTCACCCCCTTGCTCCTCCTGCCGCCTCCTGCTCCTGCCTAGCCAGCCTTTGCCGCCTTTTTTCGCCACCGACGCCCCCCTGCCCCCCCGAGCGGCCCAGCCACAGCTGAGCCGCCCGCTCGCTAGTTTTCCCCCTGCTGCTCTCCACCGTTTTGCCCACCACCGGCCCATTGGCCGAACCGCTCCCGCCGCCCAGCTGACCCGCCCTCCCGTCCCCCTTTTTATGACGCCCCCAGAGCGACCGTGCAGCGGACGCGCGCAGCGGGAGCGCCAACTGAGGGCCGAAGGTGCGCCAAAGGTAAGCCCGTCTGTGCCCATCTGCGCCTGGACCGCGCCCAGCGCCAGGACCCCTGGCCCCCGCATAAACCAGCCCACCCGCTGGACCTACGACCCCACCGAACTCAACGCACTCAACGCCGGCCGAATCCCGGGCTGCTGCCGAGCCACCCCGAGACGCACCCACGGACCCTTCTGCTGCCACTCCTGCAAGTTCACCTGCATCCGGACCTGCACTACTCCAGCACCGACCAAGACCAAGAAGAGCAACAGCAGCAGCCACCTGAAATGCATCCTGCTCAACACCCGCTCCGTCCACAGACACGCCGTCGAGCTCTGGAACCTGCTCGACGCAACCTCACCAGACGTCGCCTTCCTCACAGAAACCTGGATGAACGCCTCTTCAGCGCCCGACATTGCCATCGCCATCCCAGACGGCTACAAGATCATCCGAAGGGACCGCATCAACCAGACCGGAGGAGGCATCGCCATCATCCACAAGAACACCATCCGCATCACGACCAACACCGACGACACCCTCGCACCCGCCGAGCACCTGCACTTCCAGGTCCACATCAACCCCAAAACCACCCTCAGAGGCACCCTTATCTACAGACCCCCGGGACCACGCACACAATTCAGCGAAGACATCGCTGACTTCATCAGCCCGCACGCCCTCCTCTCCGCTGACTACATCCTCCTCGGGGACCTCAACTTCCACCTGGAGAACAACAACGACCGCAACACCACCACCCTGCTGGACAACCTCGCAAACCTGGGACTCAAGCAGCTGGTGACCACCCCCACCCACTACGCCGGACACACACTCGACCCCGTCTTCTCATCCAACAAGGACATCACCTTCAGCCACGCCTCCGGACTCCACTGGACGGACCACAGCTGCATCCACTTCAGCTTCAGAAGGACCACGACCCACCACCACCAGCAACAGGTTGCACGCAGAAGCTGGAACAAGATCACAGCCGACCAGCTCGCGACTTCCCTGAGCAAGAACCCACCCACCAGCGCAACGAACCCCAGCCAAGCGGCCACCAACCTCACGAAGTGGATCAGCGACTGCGCAGACGACCTCGCCCCCCTGAGGACCCCGCCTAGCAGACCCGGTAGCAAGAAAGCCCCATGGTTCACCGACGAACTCAAGAGCTCCAAGAAGAACTGCCGAGCCCTCGAGAGAACCTGGCGCAGAGACCCAACACTGGACAACATGACTGCCCTCAAGCTCGCCACCCGAAAACACCACCAACTCATCCATGCCACCAAGAAAACTGCATTTAAGGAATGACTGGACAACAACGCACACAACAGCAAGGAACTCTTCAACATCGTGAAGGAGCTCTCCAACCCCAACGCCGGAAACAACGACATCACCCCTTCGCAAGACCTCTGCAACTCCCTCGCCTCCTACTTCCACAACAAGATCGCGGACATACACAACAGCTTCAGCACTCAACCGACGCACGCCACGACTGAACCACCGCCACCCACCACCACCATCCGCGCCTGGACCCCGATCAGCACCGAAGACACCGTCCGCACGATGAACTCCATCCACTCCGGATCTCCGACCGACCCCTGCCCTCACCACGTCTTCAACAAGGCCGACGCTGTCATCGTACCCCACCTGCGGGACATCATCAACACCTCCTTCGACACTGCTACCTTCCCGGAGAGCTGGAAGCACGCCGAACTCAGCGCTCTACTAAAGAAGCCATCAGCCGACCCCACCGACCTCAAGAACTACCGCCCCATCTCGCTGCTCCCGTTCCCTGCAAAAGTCATCGAGAAGACCGTCAACAAGCAGCTGGCCGCCTTCCTCGAGACGAACGGATCCCTCAACCTCTCGCAGTCTGGCTTCCGGGCCAACCACAGCACCGAGACCGCCTTGATCGCAGCCACAGATGACATCCGAGCACTGCTTGACAATGGAGAAACAGCAGCCCTCATCCCCCTAGACCTCTCCGCGGCCTTCGACACTGTCTGCCACCGTACACTAGTGCAGCGACTCAGCAACATCGGAATCCAGGAGAAGGCACTGGAGTGGATCATCTCCTTCCTCGCCGGAAGGACACAGAGAGTCCGCCTCCCCCGTTCAGATCTGAAGCCACCGAAGTCATCTGTGGCGTTCCTCAAGGCTCCTCGCTCAGTCCAACCCTCTTCAACGTCTACATGAGCCCCCTCGCAGACATCGCACGCCAGCACAACCTCAACATCATCTCCTACGCCGACGACACCCAGCTGATCCTCTCCCTCACCAACGACCCCGCCACCGCCAGAGCCAACCTCCATGAAGGGATGAAAGAGGTAGCCGAATGGATGAAGAACAGCCGCCTGAAACTGAACTCGGACAAGACGGAAGTCCTCATCCTGGGATCCTCACCCTCCGCCTGGGACGACTCCTGGTGGCCCCCCGCCCTAGGCAGCGCACCCAAACCAAGAGACCACGCACGCAACCTGGGCTTCATCCTGGACTCCTCCCTCGCCGTCTCCTCGTTGTGCTTCAACATCCTGCGCATGCCACGTAAGATCTTCCGGTGGATCTCCACCGAGACCAGGAAGACGGTCAGCCAGGCCCTCGTCACCAGCCGTCTGGACTACGGCAACTCCCTCTATGCCGGAACCACTGCCAAACTCCAGAAGAGACTCCAGCGGATCCAGAACGCCTCGGCACGACTCATCCTGGACATCCCCCGTCGCAGCCACATCTCCGGACACCTGAGAGACCTGCACTGGCTCCCGGTCAACAAGAGAATCACCTTCCGACTCCTCACCCACGCACACAAAGCCCTATACAACCAAGGCCCAGGATACCTCAACAGCCGCCTCAACTTCTACGCTCCCAAATGCCAGCTTCGATCGACCGGCCGCGCCCTCGCCGCCGTCCCCCGCATCCGAAGAGCCACCACAGGGGGAAGGTCCTTCTCCTACCTCGCCACCAAGACATAGAACTCCCTCCCGACCCACCTCCGCCTGACCCAGGACCACCTCGCCTTCTGGAAGCAACTCAAGACCTGGCTGTTCGAGCAGTAGCGGACCCCCCTCCCCTAGCGCCTTGAGACCCTCTGGGTGAGTAGTGCGCTATATAAATGCTTTGATTGATTGATTGATTGATTTACACAGTATATGTCTTTTTGGTATTCCATATAAAAGGTCAGCTTCTTACATGCAGCCTTAGGTTTTTACTTTGGTTTTGGATTTTTCTTGTGTTGTGTTTTCACTTTGTTACTGTTTGTATGGTGCAAAAATGCGTTACAGATTGCCTTTAAGTTAAGTTTGACTGCTTTTGTGCCAAGCTAACAGAGGGCTGAACACAGGCCAATTTAATGACTTTTGTGATTCCTAAACTTACTACCATTTTGGTATTCACAGAAGGCACTTACTCATTTTGGTATTCACAGAAGGCACTTAGGCACTTACTCATTTTGGTATTCACAGAAGGCACTTACTCATTTCGATATTCACAGAAGTTAGGAGTCCTAAATTTAAGACTCCTAAATGCCTTCTGTGATTACCGAAAGTCTTAAAGTTAGGATTTTTCTCTGTTTAGGCGTAGTACATTTAGGACTCCTAACTTTAGGATTTCTAAATGCCTTCTGTGAATACCGAAAGTCTTAAAGTTAGGACTTTTCGCAGTTTAGGATTTTGTCTTAAGTTAGTTCTGTGAATCGGGCCCACACTGTACATTTTCTGCTTTCTGTTCGGAGCAGCAATATACAGGCAACAAGGGGGCCTTCTTATTTTAGATTCCAGCTGAGGCCACATCAAAAGCCTAATATAAAGAGCCATCAGCTCTCCTTTTGTTCGAAGGTGATCCTGGTTGGGAGCTAACTGGAGTCTAACACCTATGCAACAGAGGTGAAACAAAGGCACACAGTGTGTTTTCATTTCACAAGTGTTTAAGAGAAACTTTGATTTGGTGGCAGGTTTTTAACTTTGTTCAATGCCTGTATATAATGGATATGCATGCACTGTAAGAATTTCAGATGTATCGGTCTGTACCAGTGTTCACATGAATAACAATTTAAATATAATTTACTAAATTTTACATTAAATTATTTTTTAGTGTTACTTATCCCAGTGTAGGGTGTCAGTGCGCTGTACATAAAACGAACACATTATGCATTGGTAATGAGTCATGCAAGTGTGTAAATCAATGTATGGGGTGTTACAAAAGACAATGAGGGTTTTAAGGTGTAGGAGTCGCATATCTTTATTGGTAGGTATTATATAATAAGAGTGCATGGCTTGGAAAAAAATAAAATCAGGATTCAGAACGTAATGCAGTGCTTGGAGTTGTCTGTACTAATAAAAGGTTCTCTGTCAAAAGCATTAACCTACTACCCTTTCTTCATAAATATAAAAATATATCAGCTGCATGTTATCCGATCTGCTTTGCAGGAGACACATTAACCCTCTATGCTACTTTATGAATCAAAACTGTGACCAGGTAAAACACAGATCTCTCGAGAAGTACATTACCCAGCAGAGATATCTTACCATAATTATTATGCCATGAGATCTTCTGGACAAATAAAGCTCTCTGCAGCAGGTGCCTTAACCCTATAAGATATTTTAAAATGCATTATTTGCAACCAATAAAGCAAGAACAGATTTACTGTCATATTTCTCCTTGTGGCTAATTTCTTTGTGGAAAAGCTTTTAAAGGATAAATGTATAAGTTGACTGGCAGACTGTTTTGCATGACTCCACCCCTTGTGACACTTCCCCCTTTTTGCTACTAAACCTATACCCTCCAATTTACAGGTTCCTGGAATCATGTTTTTCCAATTCTAGCACTGATTGTGAGTGATACAAGTGGTAGCTGAAATAATTGTGCCACACCACCCTCCAAGTGTAAGTCTTGACTGTTCGACCTCACTACTCCTTGAAAGACTAAGCCTAAGAGGAAGGCACTTGGCAATTCAGTGAGCATGCAGTATTATCTGATTTATGTGGTTCCAGGAATTGACTGATTTCCCCTGAGCTCTGAAAGACCCCAGAGAAATGGCCTGATCAGGGCTGGACTGGCCGTACCGGGCACCATGCATTTCCCTGGTGGGCCAGATGGGTGGGGGGCTGTTTTTGTACCCGTGGGGGCCTTTTTTGTCACTGGGGGCAAGTTCTGCAGCAGTGCTGCAATATCGGTAGCCCCCTGTAACAAAAGCAGGAGCAGAGCTTCTTGCTAGCACCCCCCCAACCCCCACTGCCAAGGCTGGTTGCTGTTCCCAGTCCTGCCCTGGACCTGATACGTAGAATGTCTTTCGTTGTGGGACATCACATTGAACAACAGTTTTCACTACGGACTCTCTGTAACAATGATTAATAAACATAACATTTTACTATTGGCAGTAACAAAGGTGTGCAGGTTTTTCCCAAACCCCATGGATAACTGCCTGTCAATGTTACAATGTTATGTTCTTTTCAATGGTTAGTTATTTAGTGTTAATTCTCATTGGACTTCAAGGTACCTAATGAACATAGGTTGTGTAGTGATACCGAGGGGCAGATTTACAAGACACTTGCAACACTTTTACACCGCTGTTACGTCACTTTTGTAATGCAGCAGAGGCGTAAACAATGTGCCACGATGCGACATATTTACAACATGACGCATCTAGTAAGAAGCGTCATGTTGTAACGGCCTGCGCTACATTATACCTGCGTCAGGGGTGGCGTTCCGTCGCAAGGAAGCCCCGTAAAAGTGACGCCGTGAAATCTACAAGATTTCACGGAGTCACTTTTACGTCCCCGCTGTGTCAAAACCTTATGCCTACTTGTAGCAGGCGTAAGGAAAGACACAGCACAATAGGTATAGGGCACCCCTGAGCATTGCTGGAGTTGTGTTGCGCTTGCGACACGACTCCAGCAATGCGCTGCCCATACGACAAAAGATGCGACACGCATCTGACTATCCTTGCGCCACGGTGCGCCGCATTGTAAATGAGACGCATCTGGGGTGGCGCAAGGGTATTTCTACCTGTCACATCTTTACTGGCTCATCCCTGCTAATATGGAGGGATGCGCCAGTCCTTGTAAATCTGCCCCGTAGTATTTTTCAATGATATAAACTGCCACATGTATCTGGGCCGACCGGAGGTTTACACCCTCACATTGTTGTTAAGAAAATCTAATAAAGTAATAAAAAATAGTTTTACCACATTCTGGTCTTGTTTGCATCTAGTCTCTTCACTGATGGCGGCTTACTTTGAGCTGATACAAGACAACAATGCACTATTCATTTAATGAACAATTGTTATCATTGATCCTGTCACATCAAGTACAAGCTTTCATTTTCATCTGCTGGAAAAAGTTTCCGCTTGCGGTTGGCCGCAGGAAAAGAAAGTGCGTAGCGTGTGGTTATTTAATATTTTCCACACAATAGTGTGCAATGTCATTTGGCTTCGTGAGTTAAAAAGATTCATCTTGTTTACTTAAGCTTATTACATGGCGTCACTCAGTCGTATTACATTTTTAAAAGGACAATCCTGCTGTGGAAATCCTGTTTTCCGGGTTTAGGAAGGTTTTTATTATAGAAACAATGTGAAGTGTCTTTGTTCGCTCTCAGAAAAGATTATAATACATGAAGTACAAAGTTCAAATGTTGAAGAAAAAAACTGCTTTGTAAAGCATGAAAGTAAGCGCACTAGACAGCGGCAAAACAACATCCAAAATACATTAAAGTGATGTGTAAAGGTTTCATCTACAAAAGAGGAATATGAGATCGGTCATAGGGCAGAAGACTCGCCTTGAGAGCAAAGTTGTTTTTTTAAAACTATTTTACCCTTTCTTGGTACATGGTAAAATTGCACGTAACCAATTGCAAATAGTTTATACTTTTTCATGTTGCCCCTATATGGGTTTTGGAAATGTAATTATTGCAAAGAATATACCAGCTGTTACCTGAAAATGATCATTTGTGTCTAATAGTGTCCTAGGTTGGGACTGCTACCTCCCTCATTGGCTGACCTCGGTCAGCCAATGACGTTCGGAGGCAGTCCCTACCTCGTCACAGAGTAGCATGGGGTAGACAAATTGGCAAAGTTATCAAAGTTTTGGGGAAAAAACAATTTCCTTTTTCATCTGTGCTGCATTCTATAAGTCTCCTATCATGCTGCTTCCCAAATCCCCAATCCCTGAAGGTAACACCTGTTATGCCTCAAAATGGTGGCATGGAACTATTTCCGCCCATCACCGGATGTCAGTAATGCCGCACCCTCACATTCTACGGGCATTTGCCTCGACTGTCTTTGTAATCACAGGTACCAATTTATTCCTACCCATCTAGGTCTTAGTGACAAATTATTGTCACTGGAGGGACCGCGTCCTGATGTGCATGCTCACCGGGCAAATGGAATCGGATGTTTTCACACCAAAATGCCTGTCTGGCTAGTATCTCAGGGCCAGCACTAGACTGGCCCTGAGTCAATGGTCGCAGGACCATAATGGGCGATCCTGTCTCCATCATTGGAGCCGAAGCTGCTGCTTGCCTACTATCAGCAACACAATTTTCCACAGACCCAGGAGACCATGAGCGAGCTAGTGATATGCCAGATGAGAACCCACCAGGCGATAGTAAAGGTACACATTGAAAAACTAGAGGCCAAGGTTCCAACTTCTTAGGTGGAAGGCTGGAATCTCGAAGACTTTGTCCGAGCCCCAAACCTCGGAGGATGTATGAATTATCCAGCGCAAAGCAACACACTGAAAGTCCCTGCCCCATCTGAGCGAATGTTGAGGGATGCATGGCTGTTTCGTGGGCTGAGCAGCAGAGTGGCATTTTCATGAAATGGAAAAAAATCAGATGCTGTGGTGAAGACATAATATTGAACCACAGTTGTTGGCAGATAAGAGCATGTTTATGTTCTTTTATAGTGGTCGGATGAACTAAAGACTATTCAAGGGAGCTCTCTGGCATCATGACCACCCAAAAGGACTCTGAGGACATGAGAATGAGAATTGCCTTGGGGGAGTTCAAACAATTTTTAATGGAGGTGTGCACATTGGATGGATGGAGATATGATGTACAATATAGACCTCTGTTGAAATTTGCCTTTTTCATAAAACACTCTTCAGCAAATGCCCATTCTGTCATATCCCTCAGCCACGCTTTGGGCTGTGATCCCGAGGCTTCATTAAGTGTATAGTTCTAAACCATTTAGCAATTATCACAAAATATGTCGGAAACGTAAGTCTCAATTTACACCTCTGCACTTCAGCCATCACTCCCAATATACAATTTTTTCACAGTACGTTTTGGGAGGTTGCCCATGATTAGTTATAGTATAGCCATCCCTTCTTCCTAATCATTCACTCGCTAGCTGGGCCATGCTTTAGTTTGGCACGGATATATTTTAATCAATTATATAGTAGTCAAGGAAGTCCTCTGCAGGATATTTAATAGCACCAATTTAAATCTAGCTTAAGTAGACACTTTACTTAGCGCATGGACATGCCTTCTTCCAGTCCCCATCCTTAATTGGTTCCTCTCTGACCTCTTCCCATTGTGTTCTGACCTTTAGTTGTTCTATCAGCTCATCCACCTTGAGGGCTCTCTACAAGGTGAAGACCAAGGGCCCGATTCACAGAATGAATTTAAGACTCAATCCTAAACTTACTACTATTTTGGTATTCACAGAATGCACTTACTACTTTCGGCATTCACAGAATGAACTTACTACTTTTGGTATTCACAGAAGTTAGGATTTTGTCTTAAGACAAACTTAAGACAGACTTAAGACAGACTTAAGACAGACTTAAGACAAAATCCTAACTTCTGTGAATACCAAAAGTAGTAAGTTCATTCTGTGAATGCCAAAAGTAGTAAGTGCATTCTGTGAATACCAAAATAGTACTAAGTTTAGGATTGAGGCTTAAGTTCATTCTGTGAATCGGGCCCCAACTGTCTGCCCTGCACCAAGCCCAGCATAAGAGTCTTAGTCTCTGTCACCTTGATAGTGCCTGGGAAGGCCCTTCATATCTCCCAAGCCAGTATAGCATAATGCATGGTTTGACCGTGACCACCACCAAAGGCCTCCTGAGTTTCTACAAATGCAAGAAATGTTCCATTGTGGTAAAGATCTCCCACAATCATATACACCCCTCTCTTCTAATTTGTCAGCGACATATCTGGCCCAATACATTTAAACAGTTGTAATCACCATATGTCCATGTCAGACAGAAATCGTGGCCTCTTTAAAAGTTCAGGTACCACCTGTTCCCATGTCCATTTTAGTAATTGCTTCTCGTCCTATACCTAATTTTGACAGGGTATTCTAAAAATGTATTTCATTTTTGATCCACTCCAGTAGTCTACTCCTATTGTGGGCACATTGTAATTCTTTCAAAAGTGTGACTTGCATATCCAAGTATCTAAACCAGCTCAAGTTACACTGTATCACCACCTCAAGATGTCCTCTACTAGGCAGCACAGTTAACCACTCCTTTCCAGGCTGAAGTTTACTCTTGCCCTCCTAATTCACAACCAAGAAACCTGCCCGAACAGGTCTACTTCCGCCCATGGATATCATTTACAGTTGATTCTAAAATAAAAATTGTTGTACGGTGCCTAAGGATCACTCAGTACTGAAAAAGGGCACATTTGTTATGCCATGCTCTTTCATTGCTTTTACCAGAAATCTAGTAATTTGTAACCTTGTCTTTCTTTGTAGGTTGTATGAACATGATTTCCAAGAGACTGGGGAATGATCCTGAGGAAATAAACTGTGGGCCCGATTCACAAAGGTTAAGTTAGACCAAAAGTCTACCTTTACTATTTTTCAATATTCACAAAGGTAAGTTACTACTAGTAACTTTAATACTAGTAATTTTAAGATTGGTAACTTAAATAGTAGTAAGTTTACTCAGCAGCAGTCCATCTGTACTGGTGGAGGGGCCACGCCCCCCACCTTTTTTCAGGTAAAAAGAGAGTCTGTCAGGCTGAACAAAGGTCAGTCTGACAGAGATTCTTCTGGTTCAGGTCAGGCCGCCAAGAGCTAGACATGCGCAAAATGCGCATGCCCCTGGCTGCCTGAGACAAAAGTGCCGTGAGGCCCTCTCCCTCCTGACGAGGTTGAGTGTCACAGATTGCCTCGGACCTGGGTTAGTTAGTGATAAGTCCTAAAGTGCCCAGGGCCGAGGGTCAATCAGTGACACCTTGTCACAGAGTGGAGTGGGGTCAGCAGTCTAACTGACCAAATCCCACTCTGTGAAATGATTGGAACATCTACTTTCTCTCATTGGCTGACTTTAGCAAATGAGGGAAGGCAGCAGTCCCACCCTTCCTGGGACCTCTGAGGCTTGGGACTGCTGCCTTCCCTCGTTGGCTGACCGAAGGTCAGGGAAGGCTGGCAGCAGTCCCAATTCCCCTGGGATCTCCGAGGTTTCCTTGGCGGAGAGCTGCTGTTGAAATAAGTTTTATGTGTTTTTGTTTGTTGGTTTGGTGCATGTGTGTATGTATGTATTTGTATTTATTACTGGGTGTTGTTAGTGGGTGTGTGCATGTGTGAATGAATGGGTGTGAGAAAGGTGTATGTGTGCGCGTGTGCCCCCCCATCCCTCTCCCTGGTTAAATGACCATCCACCAATGATTTTACTAGTAGTAAAGTAACTAGTAGTAACTTACCTTTTTTTGACCTAATGAAGACTCATCAATTACCTAAAGCCACGATCTCTGCCCTATAATGATCATGGCCGTGTGATATTATTTGAATTTAAGAGATGTATTGTGTATCATAAGGTTGGACTGAATTTAAACTTATTGAGGGCAATAAGGTACACGTAGATACCAAAATGATTGCACATTGATGGTGTATTGTTGTGTGACTGTGTGTATATTTGATTGTCATCTTTTCAATGTATGTAGTATTGTGAATTAATTATTGTAGTTTGTATATTAGGGTTTTAAAGAGTTAGTGAGTTAATAATAAGACATATAGCATTTCTAAGTCTCAGTCTGTTGGCCCACATATATAGTAATCATTTATTGTGTATGTATTCATAGTTGCTCAGAGGCGTTGTCAAAACATTAGTATTTTCCCTGCCCTGAGAACTGTCATTGTTTACATGGGGTCCCTATTTACACATTATGACTGGGTCTTTTGATGTGCATGTGCAACTGGGTTTTGCATACTCAAAGCTCTCACATAATCATTTGTAGGTTTCGCATACACAGCGCTTGCCCTGTGCTTGTGAAATCTATTATGAATCTTAAAAGGGGCTTACATCCCAACCTTGCTTTTCATTAGTCTGTGTGATTGTCACTTACTTTTACTCTGTTTCTTTTGGTGTACCATACTATTTCCTGTTGTTCCTCATGTATTTCTCTTATCAGGCTACTGTGGCCCAAGAACTGTTTTTATCCGCTTTGCTGGAACTTCTTTTAAGTGTGTCATCGCCCCTGCTCTCTCTACAACATTTACACCATTGCTTTGAAGCTACAGTGCTGCCTGAGTGCCATGGGCTCAGCACACTGTGCTGGTCTCAGTGGAGACGTTGTGATCCCAGTTCTGTGTGCTTTGTGGAAAGTCAAAACTTCGATCGCAAAAGCACTCACCAGTCCCTCCGGGGCAACGCGCACTCACCAATCCCCCCGAAGCAGGGACCCACTGTAGAGCTCCCTCTTGTTGCAGAGGCTGATGCTTGCAGAGACAACGATGCGACTATGTCAAATCAATTAATGAAACACATATTTGTAAAGCGCACAAGGTTATTGCTTTCAGCGAATGCAGCACCGCCACAGCACTAGTTCCTGCTCTGCATTGTTTTTTTTTTCTTTCAGTCCTCATATATTGATCAGTGAGTCCATAGAGAAGGAAGAGAGGGCCGAAGTAGGCTCAGTCTGACCCAGCCAAGGTGATACCCGTTCTCTCCAGCAGGGAGGGGATGGAAACCTTCGCGGGATGCAACTCTTCTGGGTAGACTTTCTCTTTTCTCCGATTTGTACAGGTTCTCAAGCTGTTGTCATCAATACCTTTTGGTGACTCTCCTTGCTGCTTGGGAAAGAATCCTGTAGTTAACTGATTCTTAATCATTGGATTAGAAGAAGAGAAAATAAAAATCTAAAAAATAAAAAAAAAGGACAGATTAAGTAGCAAATTAAACTTTACCGTAGGTGTACATATAGAAACCCATAAGTGAGCCAGAGAAAGAGAAAGGGGAGTAGTGATTTTAAAGTGAAGAGGAGGATTCAACCCAACTATCCCAAATGCTCCAGTGTTTTGTTCATTTATTAGAGAGTGTAGCTCTATCCATTTTTGCAATTCTATGGATTGAATTTAACCATTCGGATTCTACTGGTGGAATGGGTAAAATCCACTTAATACACAATTCTCTTCGGGTTAATAAAACTAAGATGAATATGAGAGCCTTTAAAGATTTGTTAATATTAGCCCCGCATTCTTCCTCCAGGTATCAGCCCGAACATAACCAGTGTTAGACTCACCTCAACCTCTTGGCGCACCAATTCAGACAGAAGTTTACCCACTTTCTGCCAGAATAATTGGATAGAGGGACTACACTGGAACATATGCGCTTCATCTACTTTCGGCTCACCGCACTTTTGGCAGTACCTTGTTGATTGCTGCCCCATCTTAGCCCGTCTTTTTGGGGTCCAGTGGGCCTTATGAATAGTAAAAAGATGGTTTTTCATTAAAAGCTCCGACTTCACATAGAGCCATAATAACAATGTAGATTCTTGCCATATTGCTTTAAGGTCAATCTCTGGTAGCTCCCTCCTCCATGTGCCAAGTAGTCGAGTCTTCTGTTGAGTGTATAAGTACCCAGTACCATATTGAAACTTCTTTCCGAAGGCCTGGGCAAAGAGCTATTTTGGGTTATGCTTTGGTTTCCCGCCTGTCTCATAGATTTAGCTCAGCTTAAAAGATGACAGTATTTAAAATGGGAGACTACTCATTCTGTAAGTTCTTAAAAATCATGCCATGCTATTAACTGGGTATATTCCACCAACTGGCCCCATCTTCAAATCCCCTTTTCCCTGACTGGAATTGCTAAAGTGTCTTGCAGGCATTCAGGGGTACCATTTCCATATCAGGGCATAGTGACTATAATATTGAATATGTAAGATTTTCCTGGTGTGTATCCACAGTAGACAGACGCATTTAAGAATCTTTAATCTGACCTTTTTGAAAAATTTGGGGTCTCTAAACTTATAGAGGAAATGACCGGATATGTCTGGTGGCCCATACATCAAAGCGCGAAACAGAGGGGTAAAATTATTGGAGCTTTTTAATAGCTGTCTAAAGACATTCAAGTGAAAGGATCGCTGGTAAAATAAGAGATCTGGGCTCGCTATATCCCCATTTTCCTTTTTCTCCCTACATTTCCTCCAAGCAATTCTCTGACTTTTATTTTCCCAGATAAAACTATTGAGGAGACCTTGAGCTTTTTTCATCCAATCTGGCTTAAATTCTAACGGGATTGTGTTCAACAAGAAAGTGTAAATAGGTAAAATATACATCTTCAAAAAGTTAGATTTTCCTAAAAAGGTTAATGAAAAAGAACCCCACTGCTGTAGTTGTTTTCTAACTTTAGATGTTACACAGTCAAAGTTGATGTTTGCTAGATTGTTGAAATTCTAAACTATTTCAATCCCCAGATATTGTATCTTTTTCTCATTAAGTCACTCTTAAAACAGGCATTCCACTGCATAATCTCTGTTTTGGAGGAATTTATCGAGTATCCTGATACTTTACTGAACACCTCTAAATTTTCCCAGATGACTGAAATTGCAGAGTCAAGATGTGTTGTAAAAATCATGATGTCGTCCGGGTATAATCCAATCTTTTTATCCCAATTATTACAAATAAATGGAGGTAAACTTTGGCATTTTCACAACTTAATGGCAAGAGGATCAATGTATAAATTGAAAAGAATGGGGGAAGGATGGCATCCCTGACTGGAGCCTCTGCGTATCTTGACTGTATCAAAAAGAGAGCCATTTACCAAAACACAGGCCATAGGGTTCATATAGAGAGTTTTAATTGCTGACTCAAATACTTCCCCCAAATTAAGACGTCGAATTGCCTCATATAAGAAAGGCCAGCTAACCCTATCGAAGGCCTTTGCCGCATCACACATTATTACAGACAAGGGTTTTTCACACTCTATAGCCACATCCACAGCTCCAATTAGGTCATGCGTGAGATCCTCTAAATTCCTCCCTTTCATAAATCTTTTCTGATATTTATGTATAATAGAACCTACCAGCGCTCCAACCTCTTATTAAGAACTTGTGTATATATTTTATAGTCGTTGTTAAGCAGCGAAATGGGTCTATATGATTTACATGTTCTTGGATTTTTTGTGAGGTTTGAGTAAAATAATAATGGTTGCCAAATCCCAAGAAGAAGGAGTGTCTCGCTTTGAAAAATAAGTCGAATTAAAAAGACCCATCAAATTTGGGGCTAGCTCCTCTCTCAACAAAATAGAAACCTCGTTAGGAATGGCATCAGGACCAGCCGCCTTGCCTTTCTTTAGATTCTGGACTAGCAGCCCGCCCCGGCTTTGCCCTGGGCAGAAGGGGGCTGGGGGCAGCATTTTAAGCCTCTGTGCACCCCCCCCTGACATTGCCCAGTCCGCATCCCTCCCGCCTCCCGCTCCGACATTGGCCATACCGCCTCCCGCCTTGAGCCTTGTGCCTTGAGCCTCCCGCCCGCCGCCCCCCGCCCCGACATTGGGCATAGCGCCTACCGCCTCCCGCCTCGCACCTTGCGCCTTGAGCCTCCCGCCCGCCTCCCGCCTCCCACCTGTCCCCGCCTTTGTAACCCCCCGGTCCCGACTTACCTCATCCGCCGCTCCTCCCTATGCTGGAGTGTTTACCTCTCCACTGCTTGACCGCTTGTCAGCTACCTCATCCGCTGCTCCTCCCCGCGCTGCCACTGCTCCTCCGCTTCTCGCGGCTCCTCCGGGCGCTCATGTTCTCCCCTCTTCCTGTTGCTGGTGAACTCCGCTCCTCCCCTCACGCAGAAGCTCCTCCCGGCGCTCATGTTCTCGCGCTTCCTGTTGCTCGTGAACGACGCTACTCCCCTCACGCATACGTTGCGGCCGGCGCTACTTGCAAGGGACTACTTTATTTTTATTTCTAAATATTTTAAACAACGTTTTATTTTTATTTTTATGTAGCCTATGTCCTTCTGCTTGCCCTGAGGTTTTCTAAGATGTCTTGGGTGTTCAGATTGGTGGTGTAGTTTTCGAGTTTACCTGGCTCAAAGGTGCAAGTTCTCTCTTTATAATAGTAGTATAGATTACTAATTGAACTTCTTCCATCGTTATGGGGCCGATAACTCTTCTCTATTTTTGTCACATAATAGGGGCATTTCCAAATCACTGAAAAATATGTCTAACTGTTCTTTAGATGGGGTTGTATCCTCCGTATAAAGATCTTGGAAGAATTGTGCAAATTCTCTCTCTAAAGCACTATCTTCTGTGATTGAGTCCCCCGTGGCTTGGTTAATCAACTCCTTAATATTATTCCTAGTTCTATCTGATTTAGCCTTCCAAGCCAGCAACTTGCCACTTCCCTCCCCATATTCATAATTTGCTAGTCTACTTGCTTCCCATCTCCTTCTTATTCTAGTTTCAAGATAATCAGCTAGCTCTGCCTTTGCCTTAACAAGATCAACTTCTAATCTAGTTTTCATGTTTGGCTCTGGAGAAAGGGACAATTTCTTTTGACACTCTCTTATCTGATCTTCTAAAAGGGAAAATGTCCTTTTTCTTTTCTTGTTTTCCCTTGCATTATAGTTAATTAGCATGCCTCTAAGGAAAGCTTTATACGTATCCCAAACAATGTTTATGGGGGCAGTATTGAGGTTAAAAGAAAAAATTATTTTGTTTGATTTAATATGTTCTCAATGACTGGAGGATCAAGTAGAAGAGCACGGTTTAAGGTCCAACACCTTTCCTGGGTCTTAGCACAAAGCTCTAAATGTAGTAAGACTGCCGAATGATCCAAAAGATGTTCCAGGGAATGTACAATCTTTTTTACTGATTTGTTTATACTGGAGGATATAAAAGAAATAAAAATCGATCCTGGAACGATGACTATGTTTTTCATTGTGGAATGTAAAGTCCAGTGCATGATTGTTCTTCCCCTCCTCCTTCTCGAGTGTTTCATCCTCCAGGTATCTACTAAGCCTAAATCTTTACTCATAGATTTCAAAGCTGATCTCATTTTAAAAGTAGCCCCTTTGCGTGCTTTAGAGTTAGTATCCTTTTCTAGGTCAAGAGTGACATTGAAGTCACCACCTATTATTATGGTATCGTTGTAGTCGAGAAGATGGAGCATCAAAGTGCGAAGTGGCTGAGGGTCGTCTATGTTGGGGCCATAGTATGAGACAAAAATAAACCACTTGCCCTGACATCTTGCCCTAATAATCACCCATCTACTTGAAGCATCAGGAACCACTTCAGCTATTGTACATTGAGCTGACTTTTTAAATAAAATCGCCACCCCCTTAACCGTAGCTGATTGAGAAGAACAAGTACAGTGCTCAATCCATGATTGAGATTTAATGATGTCAGGCCATTCCTCTTTCAGCAAATGGGATTCTTAAATAAAGATTACATCCAGCTCCCTCAACTTCAGATATTCTAGTATGTTTTTCCTCCTTGAGGCCACCCTCAACCCCTTTACATTCCAACTTAGAATTCTTAAGAAATTGCTTTTATCAGGACCTGACATTGTACAAAAAATGTGACCTTCTGCTCTTCCTCAGCAATGCCTTATATGCTCCTATGATTTTTTGTAGACAGTATCCCAATTTCCTGACTTAATGTTAAGAGAAAATAACATAACAGAAACTAATTTGACTACTCCGAACAATAGAGGACAACATTTTTATTTTTTCCCAAATGTTCCCATATCCAGTGTATCTTACAAGTGTGCCCAAGCTTTTGCCAGTGCCAGTGCCCTTCCCTACCCACCCTGGGGAACCCTCCTTTCTAAATTGAGGTATACTAACACTTCATATGAGCTCTCACCCCTTGGCAGGCTAACTATTTCTACTTAAACTGAAGTCTGCGCCTTGATTTGTTCAATGAAAGCTTTTACATCCTCTGGGTCTCTAAACAAGTGCATTTTATTGTTCCACATAACTTTTAGGGTAGCGGGGAAGCAAATATTGGCAGTGGCTCCTAGGTCTTTTAAGTCTTGGATATGTTTCCTGAGTTCCCACTGCCTATCTAATGTTTTCACGGGAGTTGTCCGATCTAATGCGAAAGACCAGTCGCTTTTTTGTAGGTTCCTACTTTTAAAGCTGCTGCGAGGATAGCTTCTTTTAGAGTGTATGTCTTAAAATTCACCAAGATCCTCCTGGCAGTTTTCCTCCACGGGCGTGCTATAAAAGGGTCGCGATGAACTCTCTGAATATCTTGCTCAATGATATCCAAATCCAAATTGGGATTACACTCTTTTATTAAATTACACACAAAGGCTTTAATGTTTCCCTCTTCCTTCCCCTCTGGGATATGTAAGAAGCTAAGATTATTCCTTCTCGCATTATTTTCTAAGGACTCCAGCTTGTCCCTGAGCTCCCTTTCGTTTTTCTTCAATTTCGTGATCTCCTCCTGATGGTCCATTGCTCCGACCCTGTTGACTAAAGAGTTAATCTTCTCCTCCATAGCCCCACAGTACCCCTGTACTTTTTGCTGGTTAAGCTCAGACGTTGTGAACCTCTCCCTTAATTCTGTGAGTAGCGTCCCCATTGTATTTTCAAGCTCCGCCGAATTATTTACTTTCGTTGTGACAACTGATGTAGTTGCCTGCTCTGAAGCTATTGAAGAACACTGAGCAAGTATAGAGTCATCTGGGGGGGTAGTGTTACTTCCTTCACTGTTGCTTCCTTTGAAACATAACAGGGGGTCAAACCTATTTTTTAGTCGGAGAGTAAGCTGCTCCGAGGGAGATGAATTAAGAACCACACCAGAGGCCATGTCATTCCTTGAAGATGATTTTGATGGTTGGGGAGCAGTGCACCCTTCAGGAAGTTCTAGCTGAGTGCTTGCTGCTTTGACTGCAACTTTAAAAAAAGACCAGCGAGAGTGGGTGACCCTTATTTTAATAGGATTTTTGCTAGGCTTCTTCTTAGTGAATGACTGGGCCTTAATGGCTTCAGGTGATTTTTTGCTTGCCTTTAATTGTTTCACAGCTATAGCTGTATGTTTGGGGTGTTCCAAAGGGGTTAACAATGGTGTCTATGGAAAAACAGCTTGGGCTTTCGTAGGTAAGCTTGTATCTGTAAAGCTATGCAAATCCCGCTCTCCCCAGACCCCCCTGCTCGTCAAGGTGTATCTATTCCTGTCCCCCTCAGTAGTCGCAGGGCTGGACTGCTTCCCCTTCTTACTTCTGGGATTATTTTGCAATTTGCTAAAGGGGCTTCGGGGTCTTTGTCCTCCAATAACGCTCCCCCCTTCCACCTCACCGCTTTCATAGGAGAAATTTGCGGTTCCAGTCTTGTCCCCTGCTCCTCCTCGACTGTTGGTGTCCTAAATGTGTACCTTCCTGCAGGTAGCCGGTTCTTGCTGCGGCGTGGTGGCTCCAACCGAGCCTCGCTGCCGCTTCTGCCTAATCTAGGGTGACCAACCGTCCGTAAATTTCAGGGACAGTCCGTAATTTCGTCTGTCTGTCGGTTGTCCGTGAAGGATTCTTTAACGGACGCCATTTGTCCGTAATTTTAACCGGGCACCGGTCGCACCACCCTAAAGCCCGCACAGCTTGCCCCCACCTCCCTTCTTGACTCAATGCTGTTGAGGTCTGCATAACAGTCTCGATGCTGTACCAAAGCTCAGACACCCAGCAGCATCGGAGAGGCCTCGCGGGATGGCAACCTTCATACTTCAGCCCTTGATGAGCTGTTAAGCGGGGCTTGAAGGTGACTGAGAAGGAGGGGATGCAGCTTTAGGAGCTGATCTGAGATGTACAGATGTACACAAAAAACAGGAATTACAGAGAAACATCAAAGTCAAACTTTTCACTCTGCAGCTCAGCCTGGGCTCAGAGTTCGTAGCTCTCTGATCTCATCTGTGCAGGAGCACAGCGCCTCTTCTCAGGGTACTAGCAGGGGGGTCAGCGCCTCATCTCAGGGTACTATCAGGGAGGTCAGCGCCTCTTCTCAGGGTACTAGCCTGGGGGTCAGCGCCTCTTTTCAGGGTACTAGCAGGGGGGTCAACGCCTCCCCTCAGGGTAATAGCGGGAGGTCAGCGCCTCTTCTCAGGGCACCAGCGGGAGGGGGAGGGGTCAGCGCCTCTTCTCAGGGCACCAGCAGAGGGGGGTCAGCGCCTCTTCTCAGGGCACCAGAGGGGGTTCAGTGCCCCTTCTCAGGGCACCAGAGGGGGTTCAGTGCCTCTTCTCAGGGCACCAGCGGGAGGTCAGTGCCTCTTCTTAGGGCACCAGCAGGGGTCAGCACCTCTGCTCAGGGCACCAGAGGGGGTTCAGTGCCTCTTCTCAGGGCACCAGAGGGGGGTCAGCGCCTCTTCTCAGGGCACCAGCGGGTGGTCAGCGCCTCTTCTCAGGGCACCAGCGGGGGGGTCAGCGCCTCTTCTCAGGGCACCAGCGGGAGGGGGTCAGCGCATCTTCTCAGGGCAACAGACGGGGTCAGCGCCTCTTCTCAGGGCACCAGCCGGGGTCAGCGCCTCTTCTCAGGACACCAGAGGGGGTTCAGTGCCTCTTCTCAGGGCACCAGCCAGGGTCAGCGCCTCTTCTCAGGACACCAGAGGGGGTTCAGTGCCTCTTCTCAGGGCACCAGCCGGGGTCAGCGCCTCTTCTCAGGGCACCAGAGGGGGTTCAGTGCCTCTTCTCAGGGCACCAGCCAGGGTCAGCGCCTCTTCTCAGGACACCAGAGGGGGTTCAGTGCCTCTTCTCAGGGCACCAGCCGGGGTCAGCGCCTCTTCTCAGGGCACCAGAGGGGGTTCAGCGCCTCTTCTCAGGACACCAGAGGGGGTTTAGCGCCTCTTCTTAGGGCACCAGAGGGGGGTTCAGTGCCTCTTTTCAGGACACCAGAGGGGGTTCAGTGCCTCTTCTCAGGGCACCAGAGGGGGGTAGTGGGGGTCAGCGCCTCTTCCCAGGGCACCAGCAGAGGGGGTCAGCGCCTCTTCTCAGGGCACCAGCGGGGGGTCAGTGCCTCTTCTCAGGGAACAAGCCTGAGTCAGCACCTCTTCTCAGGGCACCAGCGGGACGGGGTCAGCGCCTCTTCTCAGGGCACCAGAGGGGGTTCAGTGCCTTTTCTCAGGGCACCAGCCGGGGTAAGCGCCTCTTCTGCGGGCACCAGAGAGGGTTCAGCGCCTCTTCTCAGGACACCAGAGGGGGTTCAGCGCCTCTTCTCAAGACACCAGAGGGGGTTCAGCGCCTCTTCTCAAGACACCAGAGGGGGTTCAGTGCCTCTTCTCAGGGCACCAGCGGGAGGTCAACGCCTCTTCTCAGGGCCCCAGCGGGGGTCAGCGCCTCTTCTTAGGGCACCAGAGGGGGGTTCAGGGCCTCTTTTCAGGGCACCAGAGGGGGTTCAATGCCTCTTCTCAAGACACCAGAGGGGGTTCAGTGCCTCTTCTCAGGGCACCAGCGGGGGTCAGCACCTCTTCTTAGGGCACCAGAGGGGGGGGTTCAGTGCCTCTTTTCAGGGCACCAGAGGGGGTTCAGTGCCTCTTCTCAGGGCACCAGAGGGGCTAGGGGGGTCAGCGCCTCTTTTCAGGGCATCAGCGGAGGGGGTCAGCGCCTCTTCTAAGGGCACCAGCGGTGGTTCAGCACCTCTTCTCAGGGCACCAGTGGGGGGTCAGCACCTCTTCTCAGGGCCCCAGACATCCTAGATCCGGCCCTGATTACACCGAGGTAGCACGTGGTTCTCTTCACAGAGCTTAATAACTGTCACTAAAGTGTAAACAAACCTCGATCCTTCAAACATGCAGTCTATAATGTAATAAAATAAATAAATGGCACAATCGCACCCACACTGATTAACAAAGTATGGAGGACAATCAGTTAAATCAGTTCTCTTGGAGTATCTCCGTTACGTACTGTACATCACAGTGGGGGATGGCAAAACTAACATTTTGGAGAGAGAGACTGTCTTCTCGTTGTCTTGTCCAGGAGTGGGTGAGGAGCCCTACCCCACCCTGGAAGAGACCAAGATGATACTAGAATACTGCATGCCCACCCCTGTGCCCACTCTGGTGGATCCAGTTCCCCCTCCTGTGATGGCTCCTGCCCCTCCACCCCCCCCCCCCCTTGATGGCTCCTGTCCCCCCATGCGGTGGCTATTGTCCCCCCGCGCCTGTGATGGCTCCTGTCAGGATCCCCCCCCCCCCCCCCCCCTGTGGTGGATCCTGTGTCTGCCCTGGGTGGCTTCTGTCCCAGTCCTGGAATGGCTCCTGCAGCGAGGAATATCCAGGAACAGATTTTTTTCTTGACGGGCCTCTTCTCAAATAGGCTCAGCTCAAAATTAACGTGAAAAGGTGGGCAAGTGAGTAAGTGAAGGGATGGGTGGATGGCTGGATGAATTAGTGAAAAGGTGAATGGATGAATGAAAGATTGAATAGATGGATAAGGAGAGAGGATGGATGGATTGATGAGTGAGTGGAAGAATGGAAAAGAGAAAGGTAAATAGCTGGATGTATGGGTGGAAGGGTAGCTGGGTGGATGGATGAGTGCAAGGATGGATGAGTGAAAAGGTGGATGATGAGTGAGTGGGTGGATGGATGAGTGAAATAGTGGATGGATTGATGGATTGATGAATTGATAAGTGCACGGGTGAATACGTGAACGGATGCGTGAAAGGGTGGCTGTAAGGATAGATGAGTGAGTGAAAGGGAGGATAGATGGACAAAAGGATGAATAGATGAGTGAAGGAGTGAAAGGATAAATGGATGAGAGAAATGATGGATGAGTGAATGCATGGATGGGTAGAAGAGTGGATAGATGACTGTACATATGGATAGGGTGAAAGGGTGGATGGATAATGGATGGATGAGTGAAAGGATAAATGAGTGAAATGATAGATGAAAAGATACATGATGGATAGGTTTGCAAATGGTTGAATATGTTTGAATATAGCTGGGCTTACTTATACTATTGTGTGACCTCTGATGTGTCTGTAAAACGCATCCAATTGTCCTGAAGTTTTGTCCTGAATTTTGACCTCCTGTCCTAAATTTGTGTCCTGAATTTTGACCCTTTGTCCTGAGTTTTTACACTCACCGTCCTAATTTTTTTGCACCAATACCAGTTGGTCACCCTAGCCCAATCTCCTCTCAGGTCTCCCCAACTCCGCGCCTCGGTAAGCTGCGCGGGTCGGCACAATCAGGGCAGTTGTTTTTTTCGCGAGACAAGCAGGCAAGTATGATATTCGGGACTTCGGGGGCAGAAGATCGTTATTCTATATGCGTAGGGCCAGGCTTCACTCAACGCAATGTGCTGCGGCCTGCCAGTGGGGGAGAGAGCTCCCAACCGCAACTACCTCACGGCCGCCATGTTCCCCTTCCTCCTACACACAATGCAGAGCATGACTAGTTCATGCTCTGCATTGTGTGTACCTTTCCTTCCCCAGTCTCTGTGTCGCAATGTCTCTATTTATTTTCCTCTTTCATTTCTTTTTTAATTTTTTGTATTTCTCATACCTCCCTATTTCAGAGCATTAAAATACACAAACAGGCAAGATTAAAACTATTTACCATATTTGCAAGCCTCTTAGGTCGGCCCTATGCTGATTTTGGAATTTACGTGGAGCTTGAAAATATATGATTTACGGCTACACTTTTGATGTGCAATACATATGATTGTGTGCATGCTCATCTGAGTAAATTAGAGCATGAAGAGACGGAGTGCCCCAACATATGGAACCGGAAGCTGACCAGTTGCCACAGTGGGTCTGCAATGAGCAGGTCTTAGTGATGAGTGTCTCAAATACTGTATCTGTGCATGAACTAGTGAAATGACTTTAAAGTAATTCCTGTTCCTTCTATTTCCTATTCTTGTACAGAGAAAGAAGAAAATGTGCTAACATGTAAAACCTACCTTTCTCTGAGTTGCAACATCTGACATTTGCCCGAGAAAATCTATACCTGACCAGGAGTACAGCAGAATTTCGACAATGTGAGCATGGTAATGTATAGGAGCCAGGTGTGTAAAAACATTTATAGCCCACGCAACAGACTAAGGGCCAGATGTATGACGGCCAAAATAGCGCCTCGAAAATTGCGAGTCTTTGCCGACTCCTAATTTGTGAGGCGCTATTTAGGATGTGCAACAGTGTGTAACACAGTTAGAGATTCCCAATGGGGTCGCAATTTGCGACCCCATTGGGAATGGCAGGCCCTCCCAGGTAATCAATCAATCAAAGCATTTATAAAGTGCGCTACTCACCCGGAGGGTCTCATGGCGCTAGGGGAAGGGGGGGGGGGTCTGCTACTGCTCGAACAGCCAGGTCTTGAGCTGCTTCCTGAAGGCGAGGTGGTCCTGGGTCAGGCGGAGGTGGGTCGGGAGGGAGTTCCAAGTCTTGGCGGCGAGGTAGGAGAAGGACCTTCCCCCTATGGTGGCTCTTCGGATGCCGGGGACGGCGGCGAGGGCGTGGCCGGTCGATCGAAGCTGACGTTTGGGAGCATAGAAGTTGAGGCTGTTGTTGAGGTATCCTGGACCTTGGTTGTGCAGGGCTTTGTGTGCATGGGTGAGGAGACAGAAGGTGATTTTCTTGTTGACCGGGAGCCAGTGCAGGTCTCTCAGGTGTCCGGAGATGTGGTTGCGGCGGGGGATGTCCAGGATGAGTCGTGCTGAGGCGTTCTGGATCCGCTGGAGTCTCTTCTGGAGTTTGGCGGTGGTTCCGGCGTAGAGGGAGTTGCCGTAGTCCAGACGGCTGATGACGAGGGCCTGGGTGACCGTCTTCCTGGTCTCGGTGGGGATCCACTGGAAGATCTTCCGTAGCATGCGCAGGATGTTGAAGCACGACGAGTAGACGGCGTTGACTTGTCTGGTCATGGAGAGGGAGGAGTCCAGGATGAAGCCCAGGTTGCGTGCGTGGTCTGATGGTTTGGGTGCGCTGCCTAAGGCTGGGGGCCACCAGGAGTCATCCCAGGTGGAGGGTGAAGATCCCAGGATGAGGACTTCCGTCTTGTCCGAGTTCAGTTTCAGGCGGCTGTTCTTCATCCATTCGGCTACCTCTTTCATCCCTTCGTGTAGGTTGGCTCTGGCGGTGGCGGGGTTGTTGGTGAGGGAGAGGATCAGCTGGGTGTCGTCGGCGTAGGAGATGATGTTGAGGTTGTGATGGCGTGCGATGGCTGTGAGGGGGCTCATGTAGATGTTGAAGAGGGTAGGGCTGAGGAAGGAGCCTTGAGGAACGCCGCAGATGACTTCGGTGGCTTCTGATCTGAACGGGGGGAGGCAGACTCTCTGTGTCCTTCCGGTGAGGAAGGAGATGATCCTCTCCAGTGCCTTCTTCTGGATTCCAACGTTGCTGAGGCGCTGCACTAGGGTGCGGTGGCAGACAGTGTTGAAGGCCGCGGAGAGGTCTAGGAGGATGAGGGCCGCTGTTTCTCCGTTGTCGAGCAGGGCTCAGATGTCATCGGTTGCTGTGATCAGGGCGGTCTCGGTGCTGTGGTTGGCCCGGAAGCCAGACTGCAAGAGGTCGAGGGATCCGTTCGTCTCGAGGAAGGCGGCCAGCTGTTTGTTGACAGTCTTCTCGATGACTTTTGCAGGGAACGGGAGCAGCGAGATGGGGCAGTAGTTCTTGAGGTCGGTGGGGTCGGCTGATGGCTTCTTTAGTAGAGCGCTGAGTTCGGCGTGCTTCCAGCTCTCCGGGAAGGTAGCGGTGTCGAAGGAGGTGTTGATGATGTCCCGCAGGTGGGGTGCGATGACAGCGTCGGCCTTGTTGAAGACGTGGTGAGGGCAGGGGTCGGTCGGAGATCAAGAGTGGATGGAGTTCATCGTGCGGACGGTGTCTTCGGTGCTGATCAGGGTCCAGGCATGGAGGGTGGTGGTGGGGGGTGGTGGTTCGGTCGTGGCGTGCGTCGGTTGAGTGCTGAAGCTGTTGTGTATGTCCGCGATCTTGTTGTGGAAGTAGGCGGCGAGAAAGTTGCAGAGGTCTTGCGAAGGGGTGATGTCGTTGTTTCCGGCGTTGGGGTTGGAGAGCTCTTTGACGATGTTGAAAAGCTCCTTGCTGTTGTGTGCGTTGTTGTCCAGTCGTTCCTTGAATGCAGTTTTCTTGGTGGCGTGGATCAGTTGGTGTTTTCGGGTGGCGAGCTTGAGGGCAGTCATGTTGTCCGGTGTTGGGTTTCTGCGCCAGTCTTTCTCGAGGGTTCTGCAGTTCTTCTTGGAGCTCTTGAGTTCATCGGTAAACCATGGGGCTTTCTTGCTGCCGGGTCTGCTGGGCGGGGTCTTCAGAGGGGCGAGGTCGTCTGCGCAGTCGCTGATCCACTTCGTGAGGTTGGTTGGCCCGCTTCGTGAGGTATGGTGGCCCGCTGGGCTCAGCAGAACACCATGTCTGGGCCTGCTTTTAAATAAAGCAGTTTTTTTTCCAAATCAACCTGTTTTCCTTAAAAGAAAACGGGATGCATTTAAAAAATAAAAAAAAGTTTTAATTTTCATGTTTTAAGGGCAGGCAGTGGTCCCTGGGGAGGGTGGTAAAGTTTTGCACCTTACATAGGGTTGCGCTCGCTATTATGAAGGGAATGCGGCGTGGCTTGGGCGCCGATGGCGATGGTCGCCTGAGAGCTCGGCTCCGGGACTAAGCCCGGGATTATCCTGAAAATCGGAGGCTGCGGGGCACCCCAGACCCCGCATTCTACTGAGCGTGCCGACGGCAACCTGCCGGGGCCCCTGGTGGAGCTTGGACGAGGGTTGCTCCGGAGTAATACCGAAGTTTGCGGAGTTGCGGAGTGCGACTCAACATGGCGCCCGGACTCCTTTGTCCCCCTGGTCGGAACTACTGAGTTGAAGAGGTGCCGCGGGTGTCGACTGGCGCCCGGCTTCGCCATCCCCGGCTGTTCTGGACATTGGGCATTTACTGGATTGGACCTTTTGCAACGGATTTGCACTCGGTTGGATGGCCGGACGGGTGCCCACGCAGTGGAAGGCACCGAGAGCGGACGCCCTGTGATCCAAGCGGTGGCCCACCTCGCGACTCCGCAACTAGCTACGTCTTCCTGGCCAGTCCACCTACATGGGAGGCGCGACACTCTGGCGCCACAGATCATCCGAGGGAGTTGGTGGCCCTCACCCCGGGGCTACAGTGGGTGAACGGGTCTGCCCGACTCGGCGACGGCTGTCTCCGCCCCCTCATCGGTGCCCTCGGACACCGTGGCGGTGGCGTGAGCCTAAGCGGCGGAGTCTCCACAGGCTCTGGAGAAGGAGGTCGCCCTTACCCGAATTGAGGACAAGCACCCGGGAAGGTCGTGGTCAACACCTGTACACGGAGACGCCTACTCCGAGACCTTCACGGAGTGCCCCTGGAAGCATGGGGAAACCTAGAGGTGCCAAGGGATCCACCCAGACCACCTCGGACTCTGAAGCCCAGGACAAAGAGGAGCATGGGGACCCAAAAAGTTCTGGTAGCGCGCCGATGCAGCAACAGTTCGACCGTGTCCTAGGGGCGATAGAGGCTACGAGATCAGCCCTCCAACAGGACATTGCTCAGGTGGCGACGAGCCTGGGCCTCCTCAGGGCGGACCATGGCAAACTTTCAGACCGGGTCAAGGAGGTGGAGGGCACGGTGAAAACTTTGGAGCCGGCGCAGCGAACCTTGGCTGCGACGATGAAGGACGCCTTATCCCGAATTGAGACCCTGGAACGGAGGGCGGAGGATGCGGAAGGCCGCAACAGGAGGAACAACATCCGAGTGGTGGGCCTGCCGGAAAAGATCGAGGATGGCGACATGGTGCGATACTTGGAGACCTGGCTCCGAGACACGGTGGTCCCGGAGGGTCTGTCCTCCTTCTATACTCTGGAACGGGCCCACAGAGTCCCAGCACGGCCCCCACAGCAGGGACGTACCCCGAGGCCGGTGGTGGCGCGGTTGCTGCATTTTCGGGACAGGGACTTAATCCTCAATGCCGCCAGGCACAATGGCCCGTTCCAAGTAGCGAACAGTCAGGTGAACATCTTCCCTGATTACACCTACGAGACGCAGCGCAAGCGGTTCTCCTTCCTAGCGGTTAAGCGCGAGCTCAGGAGCGAGGGCATTCAGTATTCACTCCTATATCCTGCAAGGCTCCGCGTCATTGTCGATGACAAAACCCAGTTTTTCGACACCCCGGAGGATGTCTGTGACTGGCTCGAACTATACCGGACAGGGAAAGATGGTTTTGGCTCCTCGTCCCAACAGGCAGATGAGCCGGACCAAAGGAGGCGATCCAAGAGGGTCAGGAATCGCCGCGGCCGCACGAGAGGGCCCTCGACTGCGGAGACATCATCGGAACGGAGGGGAGTGCTGGAAGTATTGTCGGAGCTGTCGGGAGCAAGGGATGAAGCCATCGAGGAGGAAGAAAACCCGGGTGCTGAGGGAGCACCATCGGAATCGGAGGATTCAGTGGCAGATAGTACCCATACACCGGTGATCACACCGAAATCGGTGGAGGACCTTCTAGATGGACAAGGGTAACGGGGTATACTGCCTTGTTTTGGGTGGGGGCCCGGCAGGGGGGAGGCGGTTGCCGTCCTTTATTGCTGACAAAGAGGGAGAGAGGGTTGGGGGGCCTCTGCTTTTGCCCCGGAAGGTTTTGGCACTGTTTGGGGCTTGTTATAGTCCTGGTGGCCTGGGCGACGAGGGCCCACTGCCTCCGCCCAGCCCGCACCTGGCCCATAAGGCCTTCCTACGGTGGCGACCGTAGGATTAGTGGGGGTTCTGGGGTTGATGACAGACGAGGTTTGGATGGGATCTAGATGGTGCAGTTTGGGTCCTGTTCTGGGGTGGGTGGGGGGGGGTTTGGTTGGTTCTTGGGTTGTTTGGTTTTGGTTGGGGAAAATGGCCGCCATCAGCGCTGGGAGGATTGATGCCTTTTCTTTGTGGGGACCCGGATGGGGGGACTGTGCAAGAACAATCTGGGACAATGGCTGATGTTGCTAACTTGAAATGTGTTACTTGGAACGTGAGGGGGCTTCACACTATGTCCAGGCGCCACAAGGTCCATGCTTATTTAGTGCGTAGGGGAGTGCAAATGGCGCTGCTGCAGGAAACTCATCTGAACAAGGCGGAAGGGGCGGCGCTTCAGCGTAGATGGCGGGGGCAGGTCTTTTCCACGTTGTACTCTGCTTATGCCAGGGGGGGCGCTAATATGGATCAGGGCAGGGGTCCCCTTCCAAGTCACGAGGACAGTGTTGGATCCGGAGGGGCGTTTCGTGGCCATCTCAGGCACTCTAGGAGGGAGAGACCTGAACGTTTGCTGTGTATACGCTCCTAACGTAGACCAGACTGCCTTCCTTTCCAGGTTATCGGGCTCGTTGGCCCACTTTTTTGCCGGGCCCCTCCTGTTGGGGGGAGACTTTAACTCCGTAGTGGATGTGGACATAGACCGCTCGCATCCCCCGCTCCCCGATTCCCCGGTCCGTCGCACGGCTAAGGGTCGTCAGGATTGGCAGACCCGCTGGGGTTTGACGGATATTTGGAGGGCGCATCACCCCGCATCTAGGGATTATTCATATTTCTCGAGCCTCCATGAGCTGCATGTCAGACTAGATGGCTTTCTTGGTTCGCCCGAACTGGTTTCGGCAGCGGTCCGATCGGAGTACTTATCGAGGACCATCTCGGACCATAACCCCCTCCTACTGGACCTTCGCTGGTTTCCTGGGACGCCGGCGGTGCCCACCTGGAAGATGCGACCCGAGATCCTCGAGGACAGTGTCTTCAAGGCGGACTTGGGGGAGAGAATATCGGATTATTTTGCGTCCAACGGCGGCTCCGCGAGTACTAGGGCGTTAGAATGGGACGCTTTTAAGGTAGTGGTGAGGGGCTACTGTATCTCTAAGAAGGTGGGCATGAGGCGCGTTATCCTGGCTGATTTAGACACTGCGGACCGGGCACTCCGCGAGCTTGAAGTTCGCCGCCCCGGACACCCGGAATTGCAAGCACAAACGGCGGAGGCGAGGGAAAGGGTAGCGGTGGAGGTCGAACGGCTCCGCTGTTTTGATTATAAGGCCTATACGGTCCGGTCTATCGCGGAGGGAGACAGGTCGAGTGCGTTGTTGGCGTGGTTGGCCAACCCTACGCGCCAGTCCCAGACGACGACAAATATGCGTGGGGCAGACGGAACCGAGGTATGCACCCAACCGGAGATCCTTAGTTGCTTCCGGCATTATCATGAATGTTTATACCGCAGTCGCTCCGCACGTGACCCAGACCGGCTTGATAATTATCTTCGCCCACTGGAGCTCCGCACAGTAGAGCAGGAAGTGGCGAAAACTCTGGGTTCCGACATCGAATTAGGGGAGATCCGCGGGGCCATTAAACAGATGGCGAGGAACAAGACCCCGGGCCTAGATGGCCTACCAGTGGAGTTCTATGCAGCTTACGCTGACCTCCTAGCCCCTCGGTTACTGGGGGTCTACAGGGAGGCGAAGAGGCTGGGGCGACTCCCGAGCTCGATGTGTGAGGCGTTGGTGGTTCCTCTCCTCAAACCGGGCCGAGACTCATCCGACCCGGGGTCCTACCGTCCCCTATCCATGTTGACGGTGGACTACAAAATATTGAGCAGCATCTTGGCCTCGAGACTGCTGGGACATATGAGTTCCCTGGTGCATGAGGACCAGGCCGGTTTCATCCCACGGCGGAACACGACTATGAATATTCGTAGGTTGTTCCGCTTGCTGGGGGAGCCATTTCTGGATGCCCCGTCCCCGGTAGTCTTGTCGGTGGACCTGGAAAAGGCTTTTGATAGCCTAGAGTGGGACTACCTCTGCACGGTGTTACGGAGATTCGGCCTCGGGGAGGGATTTGTCAGATGGACCGCGGTTCTTTATGCTTCTGCTTCGGCCAGGGTCCGAGCGGGCCCATTGATTTCATCGCGGTATCCGGTAGAACGAGGCACGCGGCAAGGGTGCTCCTTGTCCCCGCTTCTTTTTGCGCTAGCGGTGGAGCCACTGGCGATGCACCTTCGCTCGGGAGCTCACTATACGGGCTTATGGACGTCTGCGGGCCCGCACTATGTCTCGCTATATGCGGACGACCTGTTGCTCTTCCTTGAGGACCCGATCGACGCTTTACGGGGAGCGGAATTGGCGCTCACGGAGTTCGGAGAGGTCTCGGGCCTCCGAGTGAATTGGTCTAAGACCTGTCTTTTTCCGGTACGCAGGGGTACCCCCACCCCTGCGCTAAGTAGGGAGATTAGATGGGAGCCCGACTGCTTTAAGTACCTTGGGGTATTCGTTTACCACGACCAGCCCGACCTCCTAGATGGGAACATTGCCCGCTGCATTCGAGCACTCCGAGGTTGCATGGACTTTTGGGCCACGCTGCCGCTCTCAGTGGCGGGACGTATCGCCCTGCTCAAAATGGTGGCGCTTCCCCGGTTATTGTATTACTTCCGAACTTTGCCGATCTGGGTCCCACCGGCCACGTTTCGTCGCTTGCGCTCTATGGTGGTCGGATTCCTCTGGGGAACGGGCCGGCGGCGGGTGGCCCTCAATACCTTGATGAGGCCGAAAGACGAGGGGGGGCTCGCTGTGCCGGACTTCGAGAAGTACTATCTGGCGGCGCAGCTCCAGACCTTCACCCAGGAGATTGCCAGGGAATTCCGGGGCCCGGAAGACGGTAGAGGGACGGGTATGGCCAGGCATGTTCTCTCCTTTATAGCACTGCGACAACGTTTGGTCCTGCGGGACTTGTCGATGGAGGAGCGGACTGTCCGACTGTGTTGGAATCGGGCCCACGCCCGAGGCCACCTGAGAACACCGTATGCGCCTGAAATACCGTTGGGGATGTTGACGGCCCTCCCCCACGGAGGGGATTGGTCACGTTTGGCGGCCTGGGAGGATTCCGGTTTACAGCTCGTCGGTGATCTGTACGAGGACGGAGCGCTCCTGTCCTTTCAGGATCTCATTGACCGCTTCGGGATCTCCCGGGGTGACTTTCTGCTGCACTCGGCCATTGTACGAGCGATCCAGGCACACTGGAAGAACGGGCAGGAGGAACCCCACTTGTCTCAGGTGTGCCAGTACGTAATGATGTCGGCGGGCACGGTGAAGGCGGTCACTTGCCTCTACGGCAGGTTGATTACCGAGGGATTGGCTCCTCTCACCACTTTGAGGACCCGCTGGGAGGAGGACATTGGTAGGGAGATCCCGGAGACGACCTGGACCCAGTTGGTGAGACGAGCCTGGAAAGGCACACGTAGCGCCCGTTTCCAGCTGGTCCACTATTATGTTCTCCATAGAGCGTACCTGACCCCGGTGAAAATCAGGCGTTATTTTGCCACGGCTTCGGCGGAATGCCCTAGATGCCCGGCTCAGGAGGCGGACCTCCTACACATGTTATGGGCCTGTCCAGGACTGACGTCCTACTGGCAGGAGGTAGCGACGACTCTGGAGGAGGTGACAGGGAGACTCTTATCATTGGATGCGGCGGTGGGGCTCTTGCACTGGTTCCCCCATACCCCCAGGAATAAAATTTCCAGTAAATTTATCGACCTGGGGCTCCTCCTTGCTAAGCGAGAGGTGACCAGGAACTGGAAGGCACGATCTGGTCCGGCAGGCAGCAGATGGCACAGTGAGCTCTTGAAGTGGGCGGCGGGAGAGAGTGCGCTGAGATATCAACTGGCTTGGAGGCAGGGTAATGAGAAGGCGCAGGAGGCCGCGTTGGAGTGGGAAATGCTGGTGCAGGCCCTCAGGGATTATTGTGCCCCCAGCGACTCTGAAAGTGAAGAAGCGACTCGCCCCGAGTCCCGGTGAACGTCAGCACTGACAATCCTCTTGCCTTCCCCGTGGGTCAAATAGCAGATCCTATGTTGATAGCTCCCTGGCGCTGGTGGTGGGGGGGAGGGGGGGTTTTCTTAGTTAGTAGACATTTTGGGGGGGAGGGTTTATTTTGGGAGTTTTAGGCTTGTTTGGAAAAGCAGATGACGGACAGTGTATTATCCGGACCAGCTCCAGCATCCTACTGACCCCCGTTGCATTTCGCCGCCCGACCCCAGGGTTGTGGGCCAGTTGGCTATGTACAGACTTTACGGAGGGGGGCCAGAGGGCTTTATTCTGTTACTATTGCTTATGATACAATGCTGGTCGCTACTGTACTGATTTACTGATTCCTGCAATAAAAATATATTTTAAAAAAAAATTAGGAAGGGAATGCCCTTTACTAATAGCGAGTTGCAAAACCCTATTTAACGAGTCGCAAAAAATTGCGACTCGCAAAATAGGGTTTTGTACATGCCCTATGATATTTTTGCATGCCCAAACGGGTCCACAAACCTGTTTGCGCATGCAAAAATGGTTGTACATCTGGCCCTTAATTCTCTGTGGGCGTATCATTGGTTGCTATCATCTAAGTACATGCAGTGAGGCCAAAGTCCAGATTTGAATTTTGTGAAGGCCCTTTAATTTGTATGCTGTTGCAGAATGTATGAGAAGGGAATCTGGTCACGTAGGTTCAAATATGCGTTGTCAGAATTTTGAAGGTGAAGGTTTAGGGCCAGGTATTCTTGGCCGGGACAAAGCTTTTGCTAGATGTTTTTCGAATACACTTTTGTGACTTCACCTCCTACTTCTTAATTCTTCATATGGAGGCGAGTGTGAAAGCTGCGGCACGGTGACTGTAAGAGCAGAGCCAGGAGAGCAGTGTGCACGCTGGGCACTGGTGCAACACAGATTATTTCGCCCACTCATGCATCCTTTATTCCTTTTACTTTGGGGTCTGTACACACCATGTTATTGAAAAGTGCATAGCTCCAAGTTTTCACTTCGCTTATGTGTGAGGTTTCCAGGTTTTGAGTGTGTTTATGTGTGATATTTCAGGGCGATATGTGTGACATTTTGAGTGACACTATCTCGTGTACAATAATGGTACTATATCCATGTAATATAATAAATATCAGAAAAGACCCGTTTTGAGTAGTGCAATGGTCTAGACAAGGTCTGAAAACTGCTGTAGAGTTTTTGAAGTGCATATGCAGAATCTCAAACCTCCTTCCCTTTTCTAATGATCCTCCTCAATATGTTTATGGTGCCAAAATAAACCGCATACCACTGTCTCCAAATGACCACCCTTTCAAAAACGTCATTGTGTTATTTTAAGAACTCCTAAATAAACAGACTCCTCTTTACTATGTAAAGAGAAAATATGGGAATGAAACCACCCTCATATTATTCCCCAGAATTTCCTATCAAAAAGGCTTCCATCACGAATGTTGGAATAGCCACACCGTCTTAACTGCTGGTAAGCCAGCAAAAACGATGCATTGCTGGAGTGTGCCACAAAAGTGACGCAACTCAAGCAATGGGTAATTACACATGGGCAAGTCCCATGTTAAATGTGCCTGTGTCAGTCTTACGCCTGCTATAAGGCAGGCGTAAGATATTGACGCATTTGCGTCCTAGAAGTGGCACAGTCAAATCTTATAGATTTCACTGAGTACCTTCAACGACCCTTTCTTGCGTCGGAATGTCCCCCCTGCATTAAGCATGGGCGGAAAATCCGTTACGCTCGCGGATTTTGCGGATTTTCGGGAAATCCGCAATCCGCGAGATTTGCGGATTTCCCGCAAAATCCGCAAATTCGCACGCAGCGGATTTTTTTGGCGGCGCGCGGCGTTGGTGATACAATTTTTGCGGCGCGCGGCGTTTATCATCGTTTGCCGAGTTGTTTTTTTCGATAGTTTGCGAGTGCTGAGCCATTTTGGATCTTGCTGTGTGATCCCGCGGGAATTGGCGAGCGCGATTACGTCATCGCGGCTTGCCAGCGATAGTTTGTCAACGCGAGTACGGCGAGATCTCGTCTCGCGGTACTTCGCAATTGCGAGATTTGAGATGCGGCGAGCGAAAATATAAATTTGCAATTCTGCACAAGAAATCCACCAGCAAGCAGCATAAACCTTCTAGAAATGATGATTTTTATGTGAATAACTCCTTAGTTTGACATTTGCCTGCACTTTTTTAGCGAGGAGTCCATTTTGGGGAGGGGGGCAGGGGGGTGGGAGGAAGGAAGTGCCCCATAGTCTTCAACTTCCTGTTCAGCAGGCTCCTCCCAGTGCTTTGTCCATCTCCTGGTCACTTTTCATTTGGATGTGCAGCTGGAAGGATTACTTTTTGTGGATGCTGCTGGATCTTTGGATTTGAGGCCTTTTTGACTTTCTTTGGATCACTGTTGGATTAGAAATTTAAAAAAAAAAAAAAGTAAGTTTGTTTGGGGCAATACAGTTGCTGCAATTAAAATTTTGGAATTTTCGATTTTTGGGCTGTTTTGGGGCCTTTTGCCCAGGGGTACTCAGTGGTGAGTGGACTGAGTCTTTCTGTGGGGTGTCTTGAATTTAAACATCATGGAGGGGCTGGATGGCTTGGGATTGTGCTTATTTTTCAGTGATTTTCGTTTTTTTGGGCTGTACTTGTGGCCTTTTCACCAGGGGTAGTGAGTGTTGCATGGGCCTAGTCTTTCTGTGGGGTGTCTTGAATTTAAACATCATGGAGGGCATGGATGGAATGGGATTGTGCTGATTTTTCTGTGTTTTTCGATTTTTGACCTGTTGTTGGGGCCTTGACCAGGGGTAGTGAGTGGTGCATGGGCCTAGTCTTTCTGTGGGCTGTCTTGAATTTAAACATCATGTAGGCCATGGATGGAATGGGATTGTGCTGATTTTGCAGTGTTTTTCGATTTTTGGGGGTGTTCATGGGGAGGGACATGCCATGTGGCTGGTGGCCATTTTGAGTGCAGCTACAGGCCCTGGCCATGTGCTGGCAGGCAAGTGGCCATTTTGAATGCAGGCTTTGTTGTTAGGCCTCCAACCATTTTGCCTACTTTTCAACCTTTATTTATGCCCAGGGGTAGGGAGTCTTGCATGGGCCTAGTCTTTCTGTGGGTTGTCTTGAATTTAAACATCATGGAGGCCATAGATGGAATGGGATTGTGCAGATTTTTCAGTGATTTTCGTTTTTTGGGCCTGTACTTGTGGCCTTTTCACCAGGGGTATTTGAGTCTAGCATGGGCCTAGTCTTTCTGTGGGCTGTCTTCAACTTAAACATCATGGAGGGCATGGATTGAATGGGATTGTGCTGATTTTTCTGTGTTTTTCGATTTTTGACCTGTTGTTGGGGCCTTGACCAGGGGTAGTGAGTGGTGCATGGGCCTAGTCTTTCTGTGGGGTGTCTTGAATTTAAACATCATGTAGGCCATGGATGGAATGGGATTGTGCTGATTTTGCAGTGTTTTTCGATTTTTGGGGGTGTTCATGGGGAGGGACATGCCATGTGGCTGGTGGCCATTTTGAGTGCAGCTACAGGCACTGGCCATGTGCTGGCAGGCAAGTGGCCATTTTGAATGCAGGCTTTGTTGTTAGGCCTCCAACCATTTTGCCTACTTTTCAACCTTTATTTATGCCCAGGGGTAGTGAGTCTTGCATGGGCCTAGTCTTTCTGTGGGTTGTCTTGAATTTAAACATCATGGAGGCCATGGATGGAATGGGATTGTGCTGATTTTGCAGTGTTTTTCGATTTTTGGGGGTGTTCATGGGGAGGGACATGCCATGTGGCTGGTGGCCATTTTGAGTGCAGCTACAGGCACTGGCCATGTGCTGGCAGGCAAGTGGCCATTTTGAATGCAGGCTTTGTTGTTAGGCCTCCAACCATTTTGCCTACTTTTCAACCTTTATTTATGCCCAGGGGTAGTGAGTCTTGCATGGGCCTAGTCTTTCTGTGGGTTGTCTTGAATTTAAACATCATGGAGGCCATGGATGGAATGGGATTGTGCTGATTTTGCAGTGTTTTTCGATTTTTGGGGGTGTTCATGGGGAGGGACATGCCATGTGGCTGGTGGCCATTTTGAGTGCAGCTACAGGCACTGGCCATGTGCTGGCAGGCAAGTGGCCATTTTGAATGCAGGCTTTGTTGTTAGGCCTCCAACCATTTTGCCTACTTTTCAACCTTTATTTATGCCCAGGGGTAGTGAGTCTTGCATGGGCCTAGTCTTTCTGTGGGTTGTCTTGAATTTAAACATCATGGAGGCCATGGATGTAATGGGATTGTGCTGATTTTTCTGTGTTTTTCGATTTTTGACCTGTTGTTGGGGCCTTGACCAGGGGTAGTGAGTGGTGCATGGGCCTAGTCTTTCTGTGGGGTGTCTTGAATTTAAACATCATATAGGGCATGGATGGAATGGGATTGTGCTGATTTTGCAGTGTTTTTCGATTTTTGGGGGTGTTCATGGGGACAGGCCATGTGGGTGGGGGCCATTTTGAGTGCTGGTACAGGCAGGCCCTGGCCATGTGCTAGGAGGCAAGTGGCCATTTTGAATGCAGGCTTTGTTGTTAGGCCTCCAACCATTTTGCCTACTTTTCAACCTTTATTTATGCCCAGGGGTAGTGAGTCTTGCATGGGCCTAGTCTTTCTGTGGGTTGTCTTGAATTTAAACATCATGGAGGCCATGGATGGAATGGGATTGTGCAGATTTTTCAGTGATTTTCGTTTTTTGGGCCTGTACTTGTGGCCTTTTCACCAGGGGTATTTGAGTCTAGCATGGGCCTAGTCTTTCTGTGGGCTGTCTTCAACTTAAACATCATGGAGGGCATGGATTGAATGGGATTGTGCTGATTTTTCTGTGTTTTTCGATTTTTGACCTGTTGTTGGGGCCTTGACCAGGGGTAGTGAGTGGTGCATGGGCCTAGTCTTTCTGTGGGGTGTCTTGAATTTAAACATCATGGAGGGCATGGATGGAATGGGATTGTGCTGATTTTGCAGTGTTTTTTGATTTTTGGGGGTGTTCATGGGGACAGGCCATGTGGGTGGGGGCCATTTTGAGTGCTGGTACAGGCAGGCCCTGGCCATGTGCTAGGAGGCAAGTGGCCATTTTGAATGCAGGCTTTGTTGTTAGGCCTCCAACCATTTTGCCTACTTTTCAACCTTTATTTATGCCCAGGGGTACTAGTGAGTCTTGCATGGGCCTAGTCTTTCTGTGGGTTGTCTTGAATTTAAACATTATGGAGGGCATGGATGGATTGGGATTGTGCTGATTTTGCAGTGTTTTTCGATTTTTTTTGTGCTCTATAACTGAACTGATGTTCCTCTGTCTTCCATTTTTTTTAGGTGCACAAGACTCAAGAGAACCACCAGTGCCAGGAAGAAGTCCTGCAGCGGTGTGTGTGTGCAGCATAACGTCACGCGACGTCACGTCTGGCCTCAGACAACTCTACAATTCGTGCAACTGCGGCCTGCTGTCTGACCTGCTCTGAAGAAGATGGCCCCGCCCCCAAAGAAAGTTCTCCGTAGCTCCTCTAGCAAGAAAGTTGCTAGTAAGGAGCAGAAGAAGCAAGTTACCAAGGAGGCTGGTGTGCCACCCGCCACGTTTTTTGGGAGCAAAAAAAAAAGTACGCCTGCTGCAGCAGGTTCTGCTGGGGACCTCCACCACCACGCCAACTTAAGTCAAAGCCCTTGAGTGCTTCAGAGGCAGTCAGTGTACTTCTCCAATCACCATCGACCAGTGATGTTGGCTCATCGCAAGAAAGTAGCAGCAATGTCCCTGAATCAACACAGCCGCAACAACAACACCATGTGCAAGTACACGCCCAAGTACATGTGGAAGGAGAGGCAGCAAAAGGAGATGCGCAAGCAAAGGTGCATGGAGGTTCACAAGTGCCCACAATAGTTGTTCCTCCCGAAGTAGGGGCACATCAGGAAATCGACAATGAAGCCGAGGTATCATTGGAAGCCACTCCTCCTGATGATCATTCATTGTCTTCCACATCCCTAGCAAGGAAAAGATCAAGGGGGTGTCTACATCTTCTTCAAGCCCACCTCCTTCTGATGCAAGTGATCTGTCTTGGGAACCACAACTGCGGTCTGACAGTGAGGCACACCATGATCTGACACCGGTACCTAAGCGTAAAAGGAAGGTCGTCCAAAAACTCAAACCTATGGAGTGTGATGAGGCTCAACAAGAAGTGACAGATACTGCTGGTGATGAAGCCTCTCACGATGACGACGAGCCAGTCATCACAAAGGTCACTGCAGCCCCACCGGGCATGCAGCAAAGAGACATTTTGATACATAGCTAGGCTCTCGCAACTACATTTATGTTCATAACACAAGGTACAATGACCAAAAGTTCAAAAAGGAAACGCAGAAGCAGGTTCTTTGATGTGATTCTTCTTGTCTCTGCAAGATGTTTAATTTTCTCCAGACTTGGAAATGATACAAACGCCGACACGTGTTTCGTCGTGTGCGGTTGAGTCACACGACTCCTCAGGGCTTCCACTCTAATTCCAAAGAATGGATGGAGTAAGTCTGGACCTCTGATTGCTCAAAATCAAACAATGGGTTTTCTATACGCTTGTACTACAGCAGGTGCTGTGTGGTACCGTATTCTGTAGCAGTTTACGGACAATGACTTTCTTTTTCCTTTGGTAATTTCCATAAAACGAAATAGCACTGTTTGTCGCTATGGTGTAAACAGAAAAGCCGGGAGGGGATTCTTGAATGGCGCCAATAGAAGAAACGGGTACGTTTCTTTAGCGGTGGTGTTCCGCTCTAGGCAATCCCTCCTCTTGAAGTTCCCGGCGGTCGTCTCTCGTGTAAGAGACATTTTGACCCTATCCCGAGAAGCTGCTGAGCGTGATGATGATGTCGGCGAGGAGGCAATGGAAATGGAATCATTAGATTTGGAGTTAAGTAGTACACTAAAACCTACCGCTTCCATATTTCTTCGCAAGAAGGTACCCACCTCGTCCTCGACCTCAATTCGTGGTGGTGAAAGTGCAAAACGTACTGAAGTTCGGCAATCCACATCCTCCACTTCATCTGGCATTAGCAGCAGGACCACCACCACCAGTATCGCCGCCTCCTCCGGCCCCCAAAGACATTTCAAGTCTCCAGTTTGGGACTTCTTTAGTGTTTGCCCAAAAAAGGAAAACGTAGCCATTTGTAGCCTTTGTAAGCTTCGAGTTAGTCGTGGTAAGCTTGGTTCTAACTATGGTACCGGAGGCCAGAGAGGTCATCTTGAGAGAAGGCACGCTGTCCAATGGTTTCCGCACCTAGAGGCGGTCAAGAAAGCCGGAATTGCACGTAATGAAAACGTTGATTTTTCATCTGCTGATGACGAGGAGGTAGAAGAAGACGATTCAAACACTTCACTTACACCCAGTTCCCATGTCAGCAGCACACCCCATGGGAGCCACACTAAGAGTGTGGGAGAGAGTGAGACATCAATGCAGAAAAGTTCATCAGCGAGCGTAACTGGGTCGAAGAGATCATCATCATCCCGTAAATCATTGGTCCAGGGCAACATTAAAAAGATGTTGTTTACAGAAGCGCAATATGAACGCAACCACCCAATGACCCGTCTGTATAACACTAAGCTGGCTAAAATGCTAGCTCTGGACCTTCTCCCTTTTTCTTTTGTAGAAGGGGTTGGTTTTCTAGAATTAGTGACAGCGCTCTGCCCTAAATGGAAGGTTCCTAGCCGGTTCTATTTTGCCCGAGTTGCGGTTCCAGCACTACATGAAGATGTTCTGAAGGTGATTGGGGCAGCTTTGCAGAAGAGTGCTGTTCACACTATACATCTGACAACAGACATGTGGACCAGTGGCGCAAGCGCTGATTACATGTGCATCACTGCACACTGGGTCTCTTTTCAGGGGCTAAAGCAAAGCTAAACTCAGGTGTTGACACTAACATTGTTTTTAAAGGTGCTCGGAAACATGCAACACTAGCCATGTTTGGTTTGGAGAAACGTCACACAGCAGAAAACATTTTGGATGTCTTTAACACAAAGGTACTTAACTATCTGTCCCCACTAAAACGCAAGGTTGGTTATGTTTCCACGGACAATGGCGCCAATATAGTTAAGGCCATGAGGGACGGTTACTATTTCAGAGTGCCGTGTTTGGCGCACTGTATAAACCTGGTTGTCCAAAAATTCTTGGGTAATAAACGCAGTGCAGCGTACGGTGTATTGGAGACCTGCCGAAAAATTTGCAAGCATTTCAGGCATTCTTTTAAGGCCCGGAAGCAGCTGAGGAGCATGCTATATCAATGTCAAATGCCAGTGAAAGCACTCATCCAGGAGGTGGTAACACGTTGGAACTCAACCTTCTACATGCTTGAGCGTCTGTATGAGCAGTATACGCAACTCGATCAATATTTCTTGAAAGAGGGTATAGAGGAGCTGAGGATGGGTGGGCCGCAATGGAACATAGTTGAAAGCCTGACACGCATGCTTCGTCCTTTTGAGGTCTTCACGCGTGCAGTCAGCAAGGAGGACTCTAATTTGGGAAAAGCTATCCCATTGTTGTACATGCTGGAGGACCAACTGAAGGAGGTGTGTTCTGTGTTTGGAAAAGATGACAAAAAGCAAGACTCTTTGCTTCTGGCTGAGCAATTATTAGAGCTCCTACAAGGTGATGAACGTCTTAAAAAGATCCACTCAGAACAGCATTACATTTGTGCTACTATTCTGGATCCACGCTACAAAAAGGCGCTGGCAGGCCAAGCATTCTTTCCTTTTAATGATGAACATGTTCCAAAGTACAAACGTTGGCTAGCCTTGTCAGCCAAGAAGTTTGAAACAGAACGGCTGAAAATTGAAGGAAATGGCAGTACATCAGCAGGCCATCCCCAGTCAAAACAATCCACTTCTGCACCTGTGGCTGTGGCACAAGTGACCTCTCAGCCGTTAAAGACACCGGCAACCGGATCATCTGCACGAAAGACAACAGAAACATTGGAGGCTGAAGAGGATTGGCTAGCTCTGCGTGGGTTTGGTTCTCAAAAGGTCAGAGGCACAGCAAGAGCTAAGCAAAGTGGAGGAACCTTGGATGAGGACCTTGAGTCGATGGTGAAGGACTATCTGAATGACTCAACAGAGGTCTATGTTAATTCTGACCCATTGGCGTATTGGCATGGGAAAAAAGAATTGTGGCCACAGCTCACCAACCTGGCTTTAAACTACTTGTCTTGCCCACTCGCAAGTGTGTCTTCTGAACGGGTTTTCAGTGCGGCTGGTGGGATTGTAACTCCCAAACGGAGCCGCCTCTCGCCCAAAAATGTGGAGAGGTTAACAATGATCAAGATGAATCAGCACCTCATACCACCAGATTTCAGAGTACGAGAGAGCGTGCCGGATGAAGAGGAGGTGGCCAGCAACATAGATGAGGGAATTTCTACTCTGTCAGGTGACACTGACCTCACCCTGCCTGAATTCGCAGAGTATGATGACGAAGCCTTATTCTTATTCCTGGACCGTGATTCCGACTTCGAGCCCTGAAAATGAGACAACGAATCAATAACTTTCTTTTTCATCCTTATTCACTTTTATTCCTGTGTGTCTGTCTTTCTTTGTTGTGCACAGTTAATATAATTCAAACTTTAATCAGATAATCACAAAAACAAGCCCATCAGCAGAACTGTCTTCACTTGTTTGCTAATTTATTTGAAGGTGCCGCAGTCTGCATTCCTCAGGTTCACAAGTTCAGAAGAACATGCTCCTCTATCCTCCTCCTCCAGACTCCTATTTCCATCAAAGCAGAGGGCTGGTTTACGCCCAATGAAGAAAGACTCAGCACTTGTGGGGGTGTTGTTCTACCTCTTTGCAGGTGAGTTGACGGGTCTGGGGCCATTGCTGGGAAGCACTGAAAGTGGTTTGGACCAAATCCGAGGCGGAAAATGTTTTGTGTTTTTGATGACTTGCTTGCCTTTGAGGTGCTCTTAGGGGGGTTCCGTCTGTTTGTGGGTGAGTTTCGTGGTCTGGGAGCATTGCTGGGACACTCTAATCTTGATTGCATTTGCTTTTCAGGAAATCCGTCGTGCCAACCCCGACTTATGGCCTAGCTACGCAGCGCGTTTGGACCGAAGGCCCTGAAATATTGCAAGTATGAGATTTTGCTTTTGGCCTGTTTGGGGGTGTTATGCTTCTTGGCGGGTGGGTTGCCAGGTCTTGGGGCATTCCTGGGAAGGTCTAATACCGGGTAGAAGTGGTTGGGACAAAATCCAGGCCGATTTTTTTTGTTGGCTATTTCTGACATTTTGGTCTATGTAGCGTTTTCGGGGGCCTGTTTGGGGGGCTTCCTGGTGTTTGTGGGTGAGTTTCGTGGTCTGGGAGCACTGCTGGGACACTCTAATCTTGATTGCATTTGCTTTTCAGGAAATCCGTCGTGCCAACCCCGACTAATGGCCTAGCTATGCAGCGCGTTTGGACCGAAGGCCCTGAAATATTGCAAGTATGAGATTTTGCTTTTGGCCTGTTTGGTGGTGTTATGCTTCTTGGCGGGTGGGTTGCCAGGTCTTGGGGCATTCCTGGGAAGGTCTAATACCGGGTAGAAGTGGTTGGGATAAAATCCAGGCCGATTTTTTTTGGGCTATTTCTGACATTTTGCTCTATGTAGCGTATTCGGGGGCCTGTTTGGGGGGCTTCCTGGTGTTTGTGGGTGAGTTTCGTGGTCTGGGAGCACTGCTGGGACACTCTAATCTTGATTGCATTTGCTTTTCAGGAAATCCGTCGTGCCAACCCCGACTTATGGCCTAGCTACGCAGCGCGTTTGGACCGAAGGCCCTGAAATATTGCAAGTATGAGATTTTGCTTTTGGCCTGTTTGGGGGTGTTATGCTTCTTGGCGGGTGGGTTGCCGGGTCTTGGGGCATTCCTGGGAAGGTCTAATACCGGGTAGAAGTGGTTGGGACAAAATCCAGGCCGATTTTTTTTTGGGCTATTTCTGACATTTTGCTCTATGTAGCGTTTTCGGGGGCCTGTTTGGGGGGCTTCCTGGTGTTTGTGGGTGAGTTTCGTGGTCTGGGAGCACTGCTGGGACACTCTAATCTTGATTGCATTTGCTTTTCAGGAAATCCGTCGTGCCAACCCCGACTTATGGCCTAGCTACGCAGCGCGTTTGGACCGAAGGCCCTGAAATATTGCAAGTATGAGATTTTGCTTTTGGCCTGTTTGGGGGTGTTATGCTTCTTGGCGGGTGGGTTGCCGGGTCTTGGGGCATTCCTGGGAAGGTCTAATACCGGGTAGAAGTGGTTGGGACAAAATCCAGGCCGATTTTTTTTTGGGCTATTTCTGACATTTTGCTCTATGTAGCGTTTTCGGGGGCCTGTTTGGGGGGCTTCCTGGTGTTTGTGGGTGAGTTTCGTGGTCTGGGAGCACTGCTGGGACACTCTAATCTAGATTGCATTTGCTTTTCAGGAAATCCGTCGTGCCAACCCCGACTTATGGCCTAGCTACGCAGCGCGTTTGGACCGAAGGCCCTGAAATATTGCAAGTATGAGATTTTGCTTTTGGCCTGTTTGGGGGTGTTATGCTTCTTGGCGGGTGGGTTGCCGGGTCTTGGGGCATTCCTGGGAAGGTCTAATACCGGGTAGAAGTGGTTGGGACAAAATCCAGGCCGATTTTTTTTTGGGCTATTTCTGACATTTTGCTCTATGTAGCGTTTTCGGGGGCCTGTTTGGGGGGCTTCCTGGTGTTTGTGGGTGAGTTTCGTGGTCTGGGAGCACTGCTGGGACACTCTAATCTTGATTGCATTTGCTTTTCAGGAAATCCGTCGTGCCAACCCCGACTTATGGCCTAGCTACGCAGCGCGTTTGGACCGAAGGCCCTGAAATATTGCAAGTATGAGATTTTGCTTTTGGCCTGTTTGGGGGTGTTATGCTTCTTGGCGGGTGGGTTGCCGGGTCTTGGGGCATTCCTGGGAAGGTCTAATACCGGGTAGAAGTGGTTGGGACAAAATCCAGGCCGATTTTTTTTTGGGCTATTTCTGACATTTTGCTCTATGTAGCGTTTTCGGGGGCCTGTTTGGGGGGCTTCCTGGTGTTTGTGGGTGAGTTTCGTGGTCTGGGAGCACTGCTGGGACACTCTAATCTTGATTGCATTTGCTTTTCAGGAAATCCGTCGTGCCAACCCCGACTTATGGCCTAGCTACGCAGCGCGTTTGGACCGAAGGCCCTGAAATATTGCAAGTATGAGATTTTGCTTTTGGCCTGTTTGGGGGTGTTATGCTTCTTGGCGGGTGGGTTGCCGGGTCTTGGGGCATTCCTGGGAAGGTATAATACCGGGTAGAAGTGGTTGGGACAAAATCCAGGCCGATTTTTTTTTGGGCTATTTCTGACATTTTGCTCTATGTAGCGTTTTCAGGGGCCTGTTTGGGGGGCTTCCTGGTGTTTGTGGGTGAGTTTCGTGGTCTGGGAGCACTGCTGGCTATATATACTTTACTTTGCAAGAGGTTTGAAGCAAATCCATGGTGGCAGAGGGGACTTAGGGCCTAGCTGCAGAGCGCGCGCGGAGTGATTTGGGAAATTTGTGAAAAATTGACTAAGTCCCCATTTTTGTACTTTTGCTCTTTGGCTGTTTGGGGGTCTTCTACTCGTTTTCTCCTGGGTTGACGGCTCTGGGGCCATTGCTGGGAAGCTCTAATACCGGATAAAAGTGTTTTGGACCAAATCCCAGGCGGAATTTTTTTTGTGTTTTTGATGACTTGCTTGCCTTTGAGGTGCTCTTAGGGGGGGTTCCGTCTGTTTGTGGGTGAGTTTCGTGGTCTGGGAGCATTGCTGGGACACTCTAATCTTGATTGCATTTGATTTTCAGGAAATCCGTCGTGCCAACCCCGACTTATGGCCTAGCTACGCAGCGCGTTTGGACCGAAGGCCCAGAAATATTGCAAGTATGAGATTTTGCTTTTGGCCTGTTTGGGGGTGTTATGCTTCTTGGCGGGTGGGTTGCCGGGTCTTGGGGCATTCCTGGGAAGGTCTAATACCGGGTAGAAGTGGTTGGGACAAAATCCAGGCCGATTTTTTTTTTGGCTATTTCTGACATTTTGCTCTATGTAGCGTTTTCAGGGGCCTGTTTGGGGGGCTTCCTGGTGTTTGTGGGTGAGTTTCGTGGTCTGGGAGCACTGCTGGGACACTCTAATCTTGATTGCATTTGCTTTTCAGGAAATCCGTCGTGCCAACCCCGACTTATGGCCTAGCTACGCAGCGCGTTTGGACCGAAGGCCCTGAAATATTGCAAGTATGAGATTTTGCTTTTGGCCTGTTTGGGGGTGTTATGCTTCTTGGCGGGTGGGTTGCCGGGTCTTGGGGCATTCCTGGGAAGGTCTAATACCGGGTAGAAGTGGTTGGGACAAAATCCGCGCGGAAAAGCCTTTAGTTTTGGCACTTTTTGTAACTTAGGGTTCGTTAGGGTTAGCCCTAGCAGCAGGATTGCATGTGTTTCGGGGTGTTCTAGATTTTTCCAACTGAGTTCTGGGGTCTTAGAGCACTCGTGAGAATGTGTAATTTTGGTTGCAAGTCATTTGAAGAAAATCCATGGTGGGAAAGGGGGGATTTGGCATAGTTAAAGAAAGCCTTTGCCACTATTCTTAACTTAGGGTTCGTTAGGGTTAGCAGTATTTCTATTGCATGTGTTTGAGTGGGGGGGATTTCGAGTCTTGGAACGATGCTGGCTATGGCTACTTTTGCCTGGTTGCTTGCAAGTGGTTTGAATGCAATCCACGGTGGGTAATGGGTAATTAGGAAGGGGGTACTTCGGCCTACTTTTACTTTCAAAGTAAGTTTTGTCACCAGTTTTCTGCTAGGCCTTGTTTTTTGAGATTTGATTGGGGGTCTTCTACATTTTTGCGACTGGCTTTAGTAAGGGTCTGGGTGGGAGCACTGCTAGGAAGATCTAATTTTGTTCTAAAACACAGTTTACAGTACACCTAGCTTGAGGGGCAAGATCCGCTACATTAATTTGCCCATACTTATTTATCCTTCAAAAGGTGACTCAGAGTACGCACTTTCAAAAATATTGTACTGTCTACTAGGAAAATCAAATTGTGACTTTTTGCACTCCACAGCCTACATACCTTATATTTATTTATCAGTGGTGTTGTAATATTATATCACTTCCTGTTTTTCGTTGAATAATTACAGGCCGGGTTTCAGTCTCTGCAATGGGGAAAAAAGGATGGAGTCAGGCTTCACAGTAGCGAGCCACAATTCAGCATCAGGCAGGCAGTGGACAGGGTGTCTTCTGGTGACCAACATCGATGGACGAGGCGTCGGCTGCAATGGAGGAGTGCCGCTAATAGGAGGATTTTTTTTCTGCAGGCAACTTACTTACCACTTCCAACAGGACCACTACAACCACATAGATACAGTATCCCTTGCCTTTTTCTCTGACTGTGACTGCATTTCTTGGCTCTCTCTCGGCTTCTACATTGATCCCTTAACACATCACTTAGTCCACTCCACTATCACATCTGCACCACACATAGTCATTTGTAAGTGCTCCTACGTAATTCGCAAGTCGCAGCACGCCCCAGGCCGTAGAGGACTGGGATGGCCCCAATGATGAAGCATGTCACCAAGGGGCAACCCTGGTGAGTGAGGGGACACCTAGAAAAAAAGCAATTTCTCCTTTTCTATCTACTATACCTTCCAGACCAACCCCACTGAGTGTTGTTGTGAATGGATTTATAGTGACCAGCAAGGCTCTCGGGTATCTGGCTACAGAGACCTTATGTTGAATATCGTTATCAATAATTTACACATAGGCCCTTTACTGTTGCATTCTTTCTTCCACAGTTGTCGAATGTACTACTTACTTTTCACTGACATGCATGCAGTAGTGCATGCACTTTCAAAGATTGATGGATAGGTTTGTACCCAAAGAATTGTTTATGTTCAATTGTTTGTCTATGCTGTGCTTTTTTTTACAGGGTGTCTTCTGGTGACCAACATCGATGGACGAAGCGTCGGCTGCAATGGAGGAGTGCCGCTAATAGGAGGATTTTTTTTCTGCAGGCAACTTACTTACCACTTCCAAGAGGACCACTACAACCACATACATACAGTATCCCTTGCCTTTTTCTCTGACTGTGACTGCATTTCTTGGCTCTCTCTAGGCTTCTAAATTGATCCCTTAACACATCACTTAGTCCACTCCACTATCACATCTGCACCACACATAGTCATTTGTAAGTGCTCCTACGTAATTCGCAAGTCGCAGCACGCCCCAGGCCGTAGAGGACTGGGATGGCCCCAATGATGAAGCATGTCACCAAGGGGCAACCCTGGTGAGTGAGGGGACACCTAGAAAAAAAGCAATTTCTCCTTTTCTATCTACTATACCTTCTGTCAGGTTACGCAGCCCCTAAGCGCCTACCGTACTATGAAACTACATTTCCCATGAGTAGGCGGGAGACTTGCAGGAAGTTTATCTGGGGAACAGACGCGCTTCCTGTTGCGCGTTATTCTGGTTTCTGTTCTGCACCGGCATGAGAGCGGACGCTCTGCATGCTTTTCTATCGTGTCTCCTGTGGACTATCACCTTCCCCCCCCCCCCCCTGAGGCTCAGTGGGGAGCGCTTCCGTGTTCTGTCCTTGGCGGTAGACGGACTTCACGCGTCTTCAGGTAAAGCCGCTCTAAACTCTTCGGCCGCCCGTGCGGTCAGCTGATTACTGCCTGAACGGATTGTTAAGGGAGGTTCTGTGACTGTTTTCTAACAGAATTCTAGCTTTGATGAATTCCTGTTTGGTTGAATTGTGTGTGGCGGAGCACAGTGGCGGTCTATACCACGTGTTAGCGTTCACATCGGGGATCGTTGTACTATTAAAACGGAGCGCGGTAGTAAGGACAACTACGCGTCTCCGTTGTATAACTGTGTATTTCAAAGGACCTCCATAACTGGGCATGTAGTGAGGTAACTACAGGCTACCCCAGTTCTCTTTGTGTAGTGCACCGTGGGGTGTGTTGTTGGCAGAATTCAGTGGTGGTCGCAACAGCAACTACGTTTTTCTGTTTGACCTTCACCAAAGATTCTCTACTGGGTCATTACTTAGAGAGCGCAGTGTTGTAGTTCTTGCTTCCTACACACTACCGTTTCCCTCTTCCTTTTTGTTGGACCATACATCTTTGCTTTGACTATTTGGAACCCCCTTTGTACATTGAGTCCTCTACCATGTTTGTGGTATGTTGTGAGTAGTGGGTTTGATGTCTTAGTATAACGCGAGTGTGTTTGGTGCGACAGGAGTGTGTTCGTTAACTATATGTTTATGTGTTTCTTAGGCCTTCCTCACAGATTGTGGCAGAAGGGCTATAGTATTTCCTATCCAAGGTCATGTTTTCTTGGTGCTCAGGTACTTGTCTACTTCCTTGGTTATTTAGTGAGACTATATGAGAGTACCCTTGTATGTTAGGACAGCACTTCACTGATGCCTGTCTTGTCTTCTGTTACAGGTATCCTTTCCCTGCTGACCCTACCTTTACCCATCCCACATTTTTTATTTTAGTTTGTTATTTTTCTCCCCCGCCTAATGGCTCGAACACCCTGTGTTTACACTTCTGGGTGTTGGTGACATTTGGAGGTGGAACCATATTTGCATCGACTGGATCACGGGGAGTAAACCTGACACCTTCCAGACCAACCCCATTGAGTGTTGTTGTGAATGGATTTATAGTGACCAGCAAGGCTCTCGGGTATCTGGCTACAGAGACCTTATGTTGAATATCGTTATCAATAATTCCACACAGGCCCTGTACTGTCGCATTCTTTCTTTCCACAGTTGTCGAATGTACTACTTACTTTTCACTGACATGCATGCAGTAGTGCATGCACTTTCAAAGATTGATGGATAGGTTTGTACCCAAAGATTTGTTTATGTTCACAATAGTTTGTCTATGCTGTGCTATTTTTTCTTGTCTCCCAAAACCTTTCCCAAAAACCCCCGTACCCATCCATTTTTCAAACCCTAACCCTCTTCCCCCGGGCTGTGTGGTTTTGATTGATGTGTGACTAAATTATTATTACAGCAATAAATCCACACACTTGCTGGGTGGGGAGGATAAGGTGATAGCAACAGGCTGGTGAAGAAATCCGAGGATATATTCTTACTCTGCTTGACAAAGAACCATTGCTAATGTGAAAGAACTTCAACCGAATTAGTACTTATACTTTACCATTTGTTAGGCTACAATGTGGCACTGCTCTACTGTACTTCTGTCACCTGCTATATTCTCAGTTGTACCGTTGAATTGCTCAGGAGGACAAACCAGATTTCATTTTCTTTTTTTTCATAGGCATGCAACTGCCACTGTGTCACACCACTAGTACCACCGCTATGAGGAAATTTTATCCGACCAAGATTGCCAACGTTATTCGGTGTTTCCCGTGGAGCCAGCCCTGGGTCTAGCCCTACTTTCAAACACAAATTACAGGTAAGATAAGCGTTTGGTGGTTTGGGGGTATAATGGAGTATTAGTACGAGAGACGAGAGACTGAAGGTAGTACTACTAAAGTCCTAGGACTCTTGGATTCACTTCACTTAGTCTGTGAGAGGCACTTAGTGTTGAAAACATTTGGGCATTTACACTTAAAGGAAGAAAATGGAACTAAACTTTCAGGAAAACAGTCAACGTTAAACCCCCACCCACCAGGCAAGCAGTAAAAAACAGGTATGCTCAGATAAAGTTTGAAAAAGTATATTTATATCCCTAACAAAATAATCTCCCGCAAGACCCTCCCTAACCCCAACGATTGTCCTTCAAAAGTCCCCAAAAACCCAACTCCCAATTCCCACCCCCCAAAAGTCTCTAAAAAAGGGGCAAGGGACACTATGGGTGGATGCTGTTAACTTTTTGGGCCAGGGCATCATGCTCCTCGCGGAGCAAGGCGAGCTCCTGCTGAAGGCGGGACACCATCAGGGTAGTGCGGCGCAGGCGTGCCTTCACTGCCTTGCAGGTGCAATGCCTGTGAGAGGCAGCTGTTGACCTTGCTGCTCGGCGGTGGCGTTTGCCTTTGGCAGCCCGGCTCAGTCTGGGTGGACCACTGTGCTGGGTGGCAGCCCGTGGGGCCACGGAGGCCGATGCAGACGACGTTGTTGTAGTTGTCGACTGCACACTTTCCACGTCCTCCAGGGCCACCAGCCGCCGATATTCCGCAACAGTGGCCTCGATCCTCCGTTGCCGGGCCGCTCTAGCCAGCTCCTTCCTCCTTGTTCGTTTGGAAGGAGAACCTATATGAAGAAAGAAAGACATAGTCTGTAACCAATGCTCTTTAAGATTAACTCAATCATTCAGCAGAAATTTGTGTTGCAGTACAACTAGCAACTTGCAAGCGCATTACATAACTATTGAGGCCAGTATCTATCTAACCTCACACTTCTTCATCCTTGCTCTAACATTAGTGGGAGTTTAAGGAACAAATTCTACGAGCACTGTGGACTTCCATTGGAGTCGACTATGAAAGTACACCAGTCTTATTCTTCTTCTTATCTCTTGTTTTGGAAAATTGGTACGTTATTTTCTGCAAGCCGGCATAATGCCAGCGCAGTAAACTTGCACCCGAGAAAAAGAGACGCACGCCATGAGGAGTGACCTAGACTTGCGTTGCCGTTGCGTTACTGTACCCGTCCAGTACATGCAGGTGGTGAAGCTCTTACTTTTCTATTACGGGTGGCACTGAGAATACTCTGTTACAACTCAAGGGCTACTGCTTAATTAATTTAACTTTCACCCTACAGTGGAAATGAGTACTAGAAATGGAAAATTGAAGAAGATAAATAATCTGATTATCTATCACTTCACATGGGATGTTTTTGCTTATATATGGGATGACTTTAGGTGCTTTGCTTTTTATTGAGTGACCAGTGATACATCCACACATGAATGACTGAGTACTACTAAACTTATTAAGAGAGGTAGGGAGTGGCCACCATAATAACCGGATCTATGCAGTGCTTGCAATACAAACTACTGCTACTATTTATGGTAGTATTTGGACAAAATTAAAAGTTCTTTTCCTTGCCTTTCCTACACTGGAACGGACGTGCGGGTGCAGTGTTACATGCTCTTCAAAGTTACACTTAGTTCATCCACTGACCGTCTACTCTCTCTAGATCATGGGTACTCACAAACTTTCTCTCAGGGGCTACATTTACAGTGTAGTTTGGGGCCGAGGGCCGCACTGGTGGGGGCGGAGTCAGAGGGGGCGGGGCTAAAGCAAAACGATAACTTGTGACCATGAGGTTGCACACAGGTCCCTGCAGCAGATGCCCTCATCCACTGAGCCACCAGACCCAGCATTTACATACATCTCTCTCCCTCCTGCTCTCCCTCCTGCCCTCCCTCCATCTCTCTCTCCCTCCTGCCCTCCCTCTCCCTCCCCCTCTGTCATCTCACTGTGTGTGTGTCTATCTGTGTCAGCCTTCAGCCCGGGTTGAGACCGCTTCCTCAACGCGCACACACAGACAACAACACCAAAGTACTTAACAGGTCTTTAAAAGACCATTAACATATTATTGAGGCTTTGTTTGTTTTAGCGCCCCTGCTTCTCCACCCTGACAATGACTGCTTGCCCGGCCCCACAGAGCAGAGGCTTTGTTCTATTTCACCTCTTTGTGGCCTTGCATCTCCACTCTGCTCTGTGGGGGCCGGGGGAGCAGTGATTGTCAGAGTGGAGATGCAGGGGCGCTAACAGGTGAAATACAAAAAAGCCTCTGCTCTGTGGGGGCCGGGGGAGCAGTGATTGTCTGCAAGGTCTGCGCACCGCCAAGGAAGGCTTGCCGGGCCACCACCGGCCCGCGGGCCGTACTAGGAGTACCCCTGCTCTAGATACACATATGCTATCTAAGAGTCAGATAGTAGCATGATCCAGGTATATGGACACATACAGTTTCTGTGTCACCCACCCAGGCTGTTGTCCTTCCACCCATCATTGCTTCATCATTCACCCAGCCATGCATCTCATATTCTTGCCTTCCCAGCTAGTCTTCAATCTCAATAAGTAAGGAATATATAAGAGCTTACCTCTGGCCGCCACCACCACCGTCTCAACTCTCACAGCCGCCGCCTCCTCCCCTGAAGAATCGCCCTCCGCCTCCGTGTCGAGCACCACCACCTCCACACTGGCCCCGCCACCAGATGTTCCACCTACAAAGTACATTTAAGAATGTTAGAATAAAGCACTCACTAGTCACTAGTATTTGGTCTAGGAATGAAGACATGTGAAAACAATGTAATTTGTGACTGTCTACGTTAAAGTTAAAAAAAAAATGTCCCTTTTTCCAGGGAAGGTTGTCTTGCTGCACTTTTTGGCACAACTGATGAAGGCTGTTTTTTTAACACGCACCATTTTTCTCCACACAGACAGAAGATGGACTTCTAACAACAAGATCAAGTTGAAACCAGGTGAGAGCTCGGCTCGACCACAAGAAATGTCTTCAATTAATCGTCAGCACTAACCACTTTTCCATTATCAGTTAAACATTTAGTTTTATTATGACTTGATTTTAATAAATGTGTTTACTTTTAATAAAGCTTTTAAACTTAAATACAATCTGTGTTTTTTGGTCCAGACTAGAGTGACTGAGCGAAAGGTTTTGCAATTTTTGCAAGCATGAGTCCAGATAGAACACTTCAAAAGACATTATGGACAATCCCAGAGGACTGCACTAAGTTAATAGAGCTATTGCTGACTAGAATCATGGGAGTTTCGCCAACCGTGCAATCTTAGTTAGCTACACAGACAGACTAATAAGAATAATCTAGTAATACCACAGGGAGTCATAGTAGAGGCAGGATAAGAATTTAGATACAGTCTACAAGAAGAGCAAAGACAATTTTGAAAAAAGTCAAATGAGGAACGCTAGGAAAAATAGGTACTAGTCTAAAATGAAAACTTACTGGGGCCAGCAGAGGAGCCCTCGCCTGCCCGATCCTGGCCCTGTTGAACAGCATCCGCCGCCTGCTGCTCCTGTGTCCTCCTCTCGCCCCTGGGGGGAGCTGACGTACAACATGAAAGAAAGAACAGAAAACATGGATGATTGTTGCTTGTCAATGTCAACCAAATCAAACATTTCAAAAGAACAATAACAAAATATTTCCGCGAAATTATATTGATTATGGTTACTTTTCATTTATTTGCGGACCTGTGACTTCGAAAGTCACGTAACTCACTAAACAAAGTACTGAAACGTTCACCTAGGACTGGCAGGCAGCAGTCCGCAGGCAAGACGCAAAGTGACAGACAAACTCCATTGTGATTTCAGCCAGATCAGTGACAACACTAACAGTTGCCTGCTACATTACCAGTCATTTAAATAGTCAAACTATCAATCCACCGCCACTATTTTTCTTATTGTCAGGGTTACAAAGGAAGGGGCAGATTTAAGCCCTTGCGGCTCTTTTGCGCCGTTCTTGCGTGACTTTTGTGATGCAGCAGCTAAACAAAAAAGGGCGCCATGGTGCGGCGTATAATATTATAACAACGTGACGCATTTGGGAGATGCATCCCGTTATAAAGCCCTGCGCCATCAGGGGGCGTTCCGGCGCAAGGGAGGGCATTCCTGCGCTGGAACACATCCTAATAGTGGCTGAGGGAAATCTACAAAATATCAATCAGTCACCTTTAGGACAATGATGCGTCACACAAACCCTGCACCTGCTTGAAGCAGACGTACGGCTTGACCCAGCATTGGGGAGATAGGGTACCCCAGAGCATTGATGGAGCTGCGCCATCGTTGCGACGCAACTCCAGCAGTAAAGCTTCGGTGACGTTTTGGGCCCATGGTGCGCCGCATTGCAAATACGGCGCACCATGTTTGGTGGTGGTAGCGGGCCGCACAATTAATAGCGCATCCCTGCTACTTTGCAGGGATGCGACGGTAATTGCAATTCTGCCCCTTAGGGGCATACTTACTTACGCGTTCTGGCGCATCTCCAGAGATGCGCCAGATCAAATGCGTCACGCAAAACTACTCTTGCGACACGGCAGATGTGCCTCATTTACAATGCGGCGCGCCCTGGCGCAAGGGTAGGCACTTGCGTGACGCATCTCGTCACGTAAGAGCGGCGCATCGCTGGAGTCACGTCGCCAACGCAATGCAACTCCAGTAATGCTCAGGGCCACCCAATACTTAACATGCTGTGTCAGTCCTTTCGCCTGCTTCGAGCAGACATAAGGAATTGAATTGACGTAGCAGCGTCGCAGAAGTGCCTGCGTTAAATCTTGTACATTTCACGCAGGCAATTTTGCGAGGCGCACAGCCGCTGGACCGCCCACCCTGCGTACTAGGAACGCACCCATTGTGGTGCAGGCCCATGGCTTTATAACGTGACGCATCTCCCTAGATGCGTCATGCTGTAAATGACTCGCAGGGATGCGGCACGTTTACGCCGCTGTTGCGTCACGCAAGGCAACGTAAACGTGGCGCAAGGGGCTTGTATATGTAATCTGCCCCCTAGTGTCTAGCATTACGCAGTTCTGTAAAGTACACTCATACATAATAGTTACTCAGGCCAATGAGACCACGAAATAGAAAACAAATAAGCATAGTAGCAACGCCACTGAGAAGGAGAGCAGTGCACCTGAAATGCACAGAAGATTTTGAAATATAATTTAACTACAATGTAATCGTCATCAGCGGCATTATTGGCTTGCTCCATGTAAAAAACAAATATTTGCAATACAACAACACAGAGCAGGAGAAAACATCATAGTAGTGAGTGATTAAATGGCTACTACTACTCACCAAGCCCGGGGATCTCCAAGCCGAGCTGGTCCAGCAGGTCGCGCTCGCGGTCCAGGAGGTCCGTCCAGCGATGGGTGACCTGGCTGTAGGTGCGCTGGACCCCGTAGAGGTGGGATATGGCCCTGCACACCTTCTCCCACCGCTTCCGGCGCTCCCGCATGTTGTAGCCGCCGGCCGCGATCCTGCCGTCTCCCGCGATGGTCCGGGGCAGGCGGCGCTGGACGAAGTAGACCAGCGCGCCCACTTCCTCCGGGCTGAATATCTCCCGTCGCGTCACCTGCTCCCCCCTCAATCTCCCGCATTCTGTCCTGCCACTGGGTCCAGCACTACTCCCCGCCGCCGCTGCGGCCCTCAAGTGCCTGGGCAGCTTCACGGCGCCTGGCTTGACCATGGTCTGGGCAGGTAAGGTAGGAAGAAGTAGAAAATTAAGAAAGAATAGGATAGGGAAGAAGAAAAGAAAAGAGTTTAAAAAAGTAGTTTAAAAGTAAAGAAAAATAGCAGAAAAGACAAAAATATACAGCTAGGAAAAGAGAGGGATAGATAAGAAGCAAAATCGTAAAAAAAAAACTGAAAACAAGCAAAGGATGGCAAAGATACCAAGAGGATTAAACACCATGCCCAGACACAGGAAATGAATGAAAAACAAGATGGCCGGCGCCCGTTCACGAGCGCGAAAGAAAGTTCGCGCGAGATTTTCCTCGCGATCTCGTGCGAACCTGTAGATTTCCCGCGCGATCTCGTGCGAACCTCTACTCGCAATGCGCTTACTGCGCGAGATTATACATAGCGGGCGGAAACGGAAATACGTCACGGAAACAAAATGGCCGCGCCCGTACTCGACCTTGGGGTAAATTCGCGTGTTGCGCTGCAAGCGGCTCGCGAATACTGCAAAAAAACTCGCGAAACAACAAGCCGCAAAAAAAATAAAATGCTCATTCGCACGAATTGGCGGCTTCCGCGGTCGGTTTCGCACGACGCCGCGCCCCGCGAATAGCGCGAAAAAAACTGAAAAACGATTTCAGCAAAAGCAAAAGCAATGAGCAGGTGCAAAAGGTCAACCTCATGATTTGTAACGATTCTTTGTAGTGCTTCCTGAGGGGGCCCTCCAGAATTCGGTTGCCTGCTTGCAACTATTTTGTGTGACCCTGCTCTGACCTTAACTGTATGCCACAAAGGTCCTGATTTACAGCTAAAGGAGCAGACAAGCAGGTGCCAGGCTGGAACTTTAAATTCTTTCAGTGACACATTAATTAGCCCCTAATTCATTATTGTCAGTTGGGGCAGGGCAGGTGTTGTAACTAATTTTGCAACAATGAAAGCACTTAGCAAGTGCAAAAGATCACTAATCAGGGCGCACTAAGGAAGCAGGTGCCAGCTAAAAAAATATTCTGTGACACATTAATCAGCCCCAAATTAATTCAGGTCACTTGAGGCAGGGAAGGTGTGCTTTGCTTTGCCGAAAATAATGTACACTGGACAACCAGAGGGTGTGGTGATGAAACAGAGGGTGGCATGGGTGGGCCAGAGGGTGGCATGAGTAGTCAGAGAGTGGCAGTGGTGACAGAGAGTGGCAGTGATGAAGAAGAGTGTCCCAAACAGGCTGGACATGTAGAAACAACAAGTTCGCAAAACTTGCGACCCGACAGGTAAGTTCGCAAATTGCGAAATTGTAAAAACCCTCGCGAACTGGCAGAAACACGGGCGAACACAAAAAAAAAAAATCCGCAAATTCGCGGGAATTCGCGGATTTTGCGGATTGCGAATCCGCAAATCCGCAAAATTCGCGAACGCGAGATCCGCAAAATTCGCCCATGCTTACCCTGCATACATTATACCTGGCACAGGTATAATGTGGCGCAGGGGTTTACAAAGTGACGCTTCTACCTAGTTGCATCACTTTGTAAATATGGCGCAACATGGCACATTTTTAACACCGCCGGTGCATCACAAAAAGTGATGCACAAGCGGCGCAAAAGTGACGCAAGGGCCCATAAATATGCCCCAGGAGTGTTCACACAAAGCTGCTGGGGTAGTGGAGCTCTGCCTGCCAGAGCACAGACGGGACTTCATGCAGACTAGGCAGCTACTTGTGTGGCCCTGAAAACAGAAGACCAGGACTCTCAAGCCAAATAGGTGTTGCAATGCACCCAGGTCCTGTACTACTTGGACTGCACATAGAGTGGCAATGGGGCATGGGATAACTTCACACTTCGCCTCTGCTGTGATCGAATGGGAAACTGCTGCAGCTGTTAAGTGACACTACTGGAACCTTCTGGGGCCTCAAAATTCAAACACTACAGCTCTTGGGAAGATCTGAATCTCGCTGCATCATTTGGCCCCATCAATCAACGGCACACTGAGTCTCCACCTTGCGCTTCTTGACAGAAAGCTGTTTTTTTTATGTTCCTTCTCCCAAATGGGTTACCATATTGAGAGCATGGCAATATCTAAAGCAAAAGTGGTAAAAAAAACACCTTTCATAAAAGACATGCTTCAGCCCATCAAGCAGGCAGAATACAGAAGTGGGACTGAGCTAAACTTTGTCAATTCCGGATAGTGTATGTGTTGGCCTGTCTATCAGGCTGCAGCGGCTCCCCTCCACTCTCTTTCTGTGGTCAATAAGCGCTCTATAGCTTTCATTGTCCTGCCGCATTTATGTGCACCCCTTACCGCTTCTGCTGGTGCCCACATTCCTGCCGCCCCATCCTCTCTTGCAACGTCAGCATGCCAACATGCCCAGTCCCTTCTGGGTCATCTTTGTGCTGTCCTACAACTTAAAAGATATTGGTGGGCCCACAGCGTGCCCTGCATCTAGTCTCTCCGCACCAATCCCTGATTAGGACAAGGGCTGGTCCGCTGGTGGCTTAAATAGTCAGTAGAATGCCACAGACCAATGCACTAGTCTATAACGCCTGTGCTCAGCTGCACACTCACTGGGGCCCTATTTTAGAAAAATGTGTGCCTTCACCACAGTTCCACATATAACTCCTTTCCGCCTCTCATCATGACACCAGGTGCCTGCAATAACGTCTGAACCCACCTGCTTGGGGCAGTAAAACATACTTTACTCTTGGTAAGTCGCTTGCACATACATTTTATTTTTTCACCATTTTGTTCTCCCTGGCTCAACCCATTGTAAGGTTGTCCCTTATTCTCTTACAGTGTTCCACAGAGTAAGGCGTTATTATTTTCATTACATCTATTTTATTGAATTGTAATTGCATTTATATAGCGCTTACTACCCCTGACGAGGCATCAAAGTGCTTTTTTGGCGAGTAGCACGCTACTGCAGAACCCATGAAGGATTAGTGTTGAATTAGTGAGATATGAAAGTAATTTGAGTGGGGGGTAGGTCAGTCATTTATTTGGCTTGAGAAGGATAGTGGAGGGATAGAAGAGTGAAAATGGTTTGCATTTATATAGCGATTGTTACCCCTGATGGGGTGTTGAGATGCTTTTTGGCGAGTAGCACGCCACTCCGGAACCCATAAAAGATTAGTGTTGAATTAGTATAGTGAAATATGAAAGTAATTTGAGAGGTGGATATTAGTCAGTTATTTGGATTGAGAAGGATAGTGGAGGGGTGAAAGAGGGGTAAAGCTTTGCATTTATATAGCATTTGTTGCCCTTGATGGGGCGTTGAGGCGCTTTTTTGGCGACTAGCATGCTACTTTGGAACCCATAAAGGATTAGTGGTGAATTTGGTGACCATGCACACCTTTTGCATGTCACGCCCTTACCTTCTGTCATTGAAGTACCCCCATTCAAATATTAGTTTACCATATCAGTTTTACACCTGCTCACCAAGCTAAAACATACAACAACAAAAAATATTAATAATGACATAGGTGAAACCTATTGCATTTACCAAAGTTTGTTCTGTTTTAGTCATTATCTGTATGCTGATATAGTAGGCATCAGTGCCCCAAATGTTTAATAGACATTTGCAGTGCACGGGTGTCACTCTGATGCACTGGGTTTACCATTCATTTATGCATGTGAATATACCAGAGGGATTCCTCTAGGCACCTACTTTAACAAGAATGCAGAAGTTCACATCTTTGTGTGCCACCCCTTCCCATACATTGCATGTTAGGAATGGGGAAACCATTTCCCTTATCATACTGTCCTTTATATTTTGCCTGGCAGCAACTGGACACTGTCCACACCTTGTTTCTCTGCAGGGAACCTGGCCTGAGAGGACACACTTGCCTCCTCGCCTTCTGTGTCAAGCGTTCTAGCATCTTCATACCACTATAAGTTGGTATATTTCCTTCCATTGTCTGCTTTCATTTAAGCTTCTCCCCAGTGCAGACTTTGCCTATTGTTTGGTAGACTGGTTATGTAGTGTAGTTCCTATATTTGAAATAGGCTCTGCGCATTGGAATAATATATACTGTAGTTTAGACGTAGGACTGAGGTCTACTAGGTCTCTACCGAATATATTAGACTTAATTGTGAGTGCCAGCTAGCTCAGAGGTCACTAGAAACATTCTCGAATAAACAAGAAGGGATTAGTTTCTGACAACCACATAAACATGACAACTTTGTTTCCCAAGAATAAGAAATCAATCTCTAGAGTCGCAGAAACAATAGACAGCAATTTTACTCAGTCAATCGTGCATGCTTCGCTTCACCAGAGGTGCTGAGAAAATAGAGAGACGGGCGTTTTCAATAAAAAGTATTTATTGAACAGCCTTCTTTCTCAAGCATAAGAAATGTACTGCTACAACCGAAATACTTGTTATAAAGTACAATGCATATAAAACTAACAGTATTATAAAGTAGTACTGTAAAAGCATGATATGGTTTCTAAGCCATATAAGTGCATAAAATGTATAAAATACATACAGTAATAAATAATGACTAAAAGTACTCAACTAGTGCTTCTAAAATACGCCTACCCCGGTGTACCTAACCTAAGTCTAGTACGAGGGAAGAAGTAAGTGAGGAGCAGCCTAAGTTTAGTAGTTATCTGCCGGGAATCTATTCCAAGAATTCTCTAAGAGGTTTAATCAGCTCCGTACCTTGGTTTTAGAATGAAGGAGGCCTTGTATCTCTCTCTCTCAGGACTCGATTTCCCAGATACCCGCAAGGGTAGCCCGGAAACACTGGAGCTGGATTTCTCGGCAAGAGAAAAGACAGCTTCTCTTTCAGTGCATAGGCTGGAGGGTCGGCTTCCTACGGCACTTGCTGCTGCAGGGCGTTGGGCAAGTAGATAGTCGATCTGCTCCAAACCACCTTGTGTTTGTCTGGGCAAACCTAGGCATATTTATACTTTGAAGGTGCAGAGTTTGACGCATGATTGAACTTGATAACGTCACTCAAAGGCTAAATTCTTTGAAAACTCCAGGAGTTCTTGGAGAACTCAATATTCAAGCAGGGGGAAGTCCCTAGCTGCTGAAAGCAGGTTTTTCCAAGAAATCGTTTTTGATTCTCGAAACTTAGTGGAAGTAGCCATGTCGTATTTGGGTTGCAAGGCTCAGGCCAAATATGGTACTGATTTCTATGCCTATATAAGAATTGGATAATGTATAGCTATATAAGGGCATGAATCGGGAAAATTTACACTAGGGTCCTAGATTTGTTTATAGCAGTTAGAGCAGGCCTGCTTTCACTGCCAAATGCCAGAGTTGCAAAACACCAAGACAGCCTCCTCCTGATTCTACTTCAGGCCTCTTCAACCATTCTGCACTTCCTGTATCTTTATCTCACTCTTGCATGCTCTTTTCATTCCACCGCAGTCCTATTTCTTTAATGAGCCTACACTTTATATGTCTTTATCTCACTCTTGCAGGTTTTTTAATTCCTGATTTCTCAGTTTGTCACTATTTTCCTATATTTCTCGTTTTCCCTTTTCTGCCTTTCTAGCTCTGGGTCAAAGTCTAATGATGAAAAATACGTTCCACTTTCCAAAAATTAGTGTTGAATCTCACCACATACATAGTTTCAGCATTAGTACCGGGTCATGCTTTAAGGCACGCATTACTTTTTTTTTGCAGAATGGCCTCTTCAGGAAATTCTGTCGCGACTAGCAGCCCTCTCACATTGGCTTGGCTCCCTCCTCACTCTATCTACCAACAACCTCCTCTCCTCCAGGAGATTCAGTTTTATCCGAGCCTGAAAACATCACAGGTGACGCCCTGGGTCACATGATCAGGTACTGTGCTGAAGCACTGTATATCTTAACACACATCTACAGGTATACATCCACCCAAATAACAATCATTGGCAAAGCCTTCAGGTCTCGACCGTGAAACAGATTGGATTTAACGCTGCTTTTTTTTGTTTTGTAGATGGCAGTCATGAGTGTGCAAATATCTCTGGAGCTTATAAGCTTTGAGAAAACACATTAAAAAAATAAGCATTATACAGAGCTATTGGCTTTGGCAATGAATTTTCACCATTTTATAAACCAGTGTGTCTGCTGTTCCGCACGGCTAAAAGTTAGTGGTGTGTCGTAGAGTGGAGTGAAGTGTCGTAGAGTGGAGTGGCATAGAGTGTCATAGATTGGAGTGGTGTAGAGTGTAGTAGAATAGAGTGGAGTAGAGTGGAGTATAGTGGCGTATAGTGGAGTAGAGTGGCAAAGAGTAGAGTGTTATGGAGTGCATTGTATTAGAGTGGAGTGGATGAGAGTGGAATAGAGTGGATTGGATTGGAGTGGAGTGGATTAGAGTAGAGTTGATCGGAGTGGAATGGATTGGTGTGGGGTGGACTGGAGAGGATTGGAATGGATTAGAGTGGTTTAGAGTGGAGTGGTTTGGAGTGGAGTACAGTCGAGTCAACTGGAGTGGATTAGAGCAGATTGGAGTGGATTAGAGCAGAATGGAATGGATTAAAGTAGCGTGGAGTGGATTAGAGTAGAGTGGATTGAGTGGATTGGAGTGGTTTAGAATAGAGTGGCGTGGATTAGAGTCGATTGGGATGGATTAAAATGTAGTGGATTTGAGTGAATTGGAGTGAATTGAAGTAGACTGGTATGGATTAGAGTGGAGAGGAGTGGATTAGAGTGGAGTGGTTTAGAGTGGAGTGGATTAGAGTGGAGTGGTTTAGAGTGGAGTGGATTAGAGTGGAGTGCAGTGGATTGGAGTGTATTAGAGTAGAGTGGAGCTGATTAGAGTGGAGTGCATTGTAGTGGATTAGAGTGGAGTGAATTGGGGTGGCTTCGAGTGGAGTGGCGTGAAGAGAAGAAACAAATGCACACACAAGAAGTCATCCTTATAAAGCTCCAGAAACTATGCCCCAAAAGCACACGCTAAAAGAAATTAATGTGACCATGTGTAATGAAAAGTGCTCTGGGTCGGGTCGAGTAGACGTTCTAAAACACTTGCAAAAAAAGGAGAAATAGTACCTCAATCACAGCATGAGCAGCGGAGCAGCTGTTGGACACTAATTAAGAAAAATTAATTTATACTTTGTCAATGAGACTAACACAGAAACAGAAGAAACAGAAGTGACGTTTGGGATGTGCTGCCGAATTAGATGGTAATTAAGAAGAGTGATAATGATGCTGAGGAATGGTATGTAATGGGCTGGCTAAAAGCCTCTTAAGGATATATTTTTTAGATACAATAGGTCAACAAGTGACAGCAGGCACAACCTAATTATAGTTGCAGATGGAAATGCATGTACCATAGCTATCTAGCAGTGGCACAGATACCCCCTGCTAAAGTTATGTGTAGTAAGCATAATCTGCTTTAGCCACATAAAGGGCCCGATGTAGGTAATTAGTATTTACCAATTGGTAAATACCCAATTTTACCGATTCGGTGTTTACAAATCGGTAAATGCTATGTAGGTATATTTACCGAATAAATTAACGATTCGGCAATATTCGGTAATTACCAAATCGGTATTTACCGATTTGGTAATTGCCATTGATTCCTATGGGCCTTGAGGCCCATAGGAACCAATGGCAATTACCGAATCGGTAAATACCGATTCGGTAAAATTACCGAATTGACAAGGGGGACAGGGTGTCCCTTTGACACCCTGTTGCACCCCTGATTCAGGTTTGTGTGCCATGTGGCACACATACATGCCATAAGGGCATGTATGTGTGTGACATGGCACAGGTGTACATGCACAGATGTGCATGTACACAGGAATTCGTTATTTACCATCAAATAGTATTTGATGGTAAATAACGAATTCTAAAGGGCCTGTGGCACTGTTTTCAGTGCCACCTACATGTAGATTTACCGAATTTTACCGAATAGTAAATTTACCGAATCGGTACATTTCAGGCCCCCCACATGTCAGAAACCAAATACCGGTTGGTAACGGCCAAAATCAGCCGTTACCAACCGATATTTGGTGAGCTACATCTGGCCCCTAGTCTTTTAAAGGAAAGTGAAATCGTAGAATTACAAATAGCAACTTTTTAAACAGAGTATAATTATTGAATGAAAATGAACGGAACCGAAACCTCTGCAGCATATCAAACAATATTTAAAAGCACAGAACCTGAAGATGCTGCCAGAAAGAGGATTTGAACCAACAAGTACAGATTATAATGCAACTTGAATGCAGAGTCTTAAACCGTTCCTTTACAGTGACTTGGAAAAGTAATTGCATGGATGCTATTATTAACATTAAACGTTATGAGTGCAATATGCAGTAAAACTGATGCATCTGAAAGCGGCATGACCATAATATGGTGCTTAAGGCGCATTCCCAAAGGACTTCTAAAGAATGTGATATAATTATAGCTGTGTTCTTGAGCCACTGTAAGGCTCAGATTTACATAGGTGCCATTCAAAGCAGTGCAGCACCCAAAGTTTCTGCACTGCATGACAGGCAGAGAGGAGGAACGCATCATTTCTATGGAGAATATGGCACCCTCGAACCACTCTCTCTAGCGCAGAATTTTGCTGCCGAATTTCACCCACACACACACCTTTGCGCCATAGTGCCAGGGTGTGTGCTTGAGTTTAGCATAGGTTTTGTACTGGAAGGGCATCCTTCCAGTACATAATACTATCACTAAACAAGTTTTAAAACTTTTCCTACTTTGTATGTGTGCAGTACAGTGCAATACACATACAACGGCTGAAATGAAAAGAAGAGATCTAACCATTTCTCCTTTTAATGCTTTCTTTCCAGCAGAAATAGGTTTTTCACAAAACCCTGTCTACTAATATTAGTAGATAAGATTTGTGCTTCAAAAAACATGGATGTGTGCATAGGAACGCCATTGTACCTCCCATGTAATGCCCACATCGCGATAGTTTGCATAATTTTTCCTTACAAACCAAAGCAAATACCATTTTGCGTTGGTTTGTAAATCACCAAAAGCGTTTTGTGTCAGGTTTGTGTTAAAAAAAAGTACTCCACATCCAACGCAAAACCTGTAAAACTTGGCCTAAAAATTGTATTGGGAGGGAAAAATGAACTATTGCAAATACAAACTTTCTAAACAGAATTTAATTAGTGAATCTGAGATGTAATGAAAAAAGCTTCTGCAACATTTTAAATATTTAAAAAATACAAACTTATGCCTGCCAATGTACAAAATCACTTCACCGTGAGAGGAGGGAGCGGGGCCTTGGAGGGGATGAAGCATGGTGCCGGGAGCTATCTAAAAGGCATTCTGCCCTTCACCAAGCCCCCCTACCCCCTCCCAAAAAAATAGAAAACAAAGGGAAATTGAGGATTTCGCCACGACCTGGGTGTTTTCACACCTTTTAATGGACACCAGCTGCTTACAGCCTCTGAAAACGAGTTGCAAATCCACTTTTTGCTGTGGTTTTCAGCTTTGTCACCGTGTGATTTCGGCTCCTCATTTGATGACCATGTGAAGGGAGCCAAAATCATGTGTCAGGCAGTGGCACTGTGTGAGTTGACAAGTATGCAAACCCAAAACATGTTTCTTTTGCAAAAGGTTTAGAACCCACACCTTTAAAGTACACATCAATTTAAATACAAAGGGGCAGATTTACAAGCCCCCTGCGCCACCAGTATGTCACTTAGTGTGACGTACCGGTGGCGTATTTAACTGCTCCATATTTACAAGGACAGCAAAAGCCACTCTGCCTGGCTTTTTCTGTCCTTGTAAATATAGCCCCTGGGTGTTGAGGTGGGTGTTCCCACGCAACATCCATGGAACAAGACACATTTCAAGATTTACGAGGAATCGTAAATCTGGAAATGCATGTGAAAGCTATGCCTTCCCAAGGGAGTCTTAGGGAGGCACAACGAGGAGAATTGTTTTCATTTCTCCTAGTTTTTTCCTCTTTCAATGCGTGCTGCATTCCACAACATGCATTAAAAGAGGAAAATGCCTGTAGTGATTCTTTTTGTGCAGAAAAGTGTCCCTTCCTGCACAAAAACAATCTCCCCATGACACAGGCATCCTTGCACCATGGTGCAAGGGTGCCTACACAGACACATGGTAGCTATTTGTGCGCCAGCGCAGGGGAGAGCACAAGAATGCGACATATTATTGTAAATATCTTGCATTCCTGTGCTCTAAAAGTGCTGCAGAGTGGCGCAGCCAAAGGGCTTGTGTTGCTGCACTGCGGCACTTCCTCGTAAATCTGGTCCAACGTCGTGGTGGTGGTCTATTTTGATTATGACATTTAATAACACTTTCTCTTGGTTACGTTAGAATTAAATGTTAAGGCTCAATGAAGGAAGGTTGGAGTAGCAGGGGCAGCCATACATCTTTCAAGGGAGCTCATGTATGGAAAGAGTGGCCTGGCAAAAACAAAGTGGCACAGTGGGCAGGATCCCACATGAGAAAAGAGCTGTGCTGAGGATGGATGTCGTGTAGTTCCTAGGAGTCCCATAGGACCTGCGCATTTTGGATGCCCTAAACTGAGGGCTTGGTGTCCAGACTGCTTCCGGACAGCCCCACAGGATATATCAGCCATTAGACCAGCTAGCTCTACAGTACCACTCCCACCCCCTTTAGCTCTTTTGAAGAGAAGTTTATTATGCCCACTATCCCTCCTAGTGATAATATTGACATGGCATTAATTAAATTTAGTAAGGCGACCAAAATAGCCATTGATAAAATAGCCCCTCTGAAACATTTTAAACCCCGACCTGCTGCTAAACAGGAAGTGTGGTTCTCTGATCACTTAAGGACCTTGAAACTTTCTGAGTGGAAGTTAGAGAAGATATGGAGAACCACCCACTTGGTAGAAGATAAAAAATGATACTGGAATTCACTTTCTATCTACCATAAGGCAATTCGGACAGCACGAAAGACGCACATAACAGCGCAAATTGCCGAGGCTGGAAACTCCCCCAGAGTTCTATACCAGATTCTGCAATCTTTTGTTAAGCCCACAGCTTGCGAATCTGTAGAAATAGCATCCCAGCAGTTGTGTGATGATATATCTAATTTCTTCACCACAAAAATTGATAAAATCTATGAAAAAATAATTAATGCTGATAATGATAAGGTTTCCTCAATAACAGCATTCTCTCAGGCTGATACCGAATGGAAACAGGATATACATTCTCTGGAATCTTTCACCCCCATCTCTGGGGAGGAAACTTTGACATTGATGACCAGTATTAAAAGTGGGAGCCCAGAGGACATTATTCCAGCCAGGATTATACCTGCTCTAGCAGGGCAGCTCTGCCCTGGTTTTGAGCAACTTGTGAATCTTTCTCTTACTTCTGGCCATGTCCCCAAAGATTGGAAACGAGCCCTTGTCAGACCCATTAGGAAGAACACTGCCATTCCTTGGACGGAATTGACCAATCTAAGGCCAATTTCACTGCTACCTTTTCTTGGGAAAATATCTGAAAAGCATGTTAATTTCCATCTATCCAGATATATCGAACTGGCAGACGTTCTTGACTATTCCCAGTCTGGGTTTAGGCCAAGGCATAGTACGGAATCCACTTTGGTATCTGTGACTGACGACTTGCACATGTACCAAGACAGGGGCTTTTCAGTGATCCTGGTTTTGTTAGATCTATCAGCGGCGTTCGACACCATGTCACATTCTATCTTGACAGAACGGTATCAAAAATAAAGCCCTTGCTTGGCTAAAGAGCTTCCTATCCGACCGCACCCAGAGTGTCACCATGGGTGCATATCGGTCAGCGGAGGTAGAAATTTCCAAAGGGGTGCCACAAGCCTCTTGTTTGAGCCCTACTCTTTTCAACATCTATGTGGCACCCCTGGCAAGAGTGATGCGTAAGTACGGTTTCATCCCCGTGTCATATGCTGATGACACGCAGCTCCTCTTCCCGTTTAAAACTATCTCCGCTGAAGTGAAGAGCTCTTTCTCAGCTGGTATGAAGGCAGTGGCACAATGGATGTCGGCCAACTGCCTTCAGTGCAACGTCAGTAAAACTGAGGTTATGTTGTTTGGGGAAGCTAAATTGCTTTTGTCTCCGGACTGGTGGCCCAGCGACTTGGGTGTTGTTCCTGAACCCAAGTCGATTGTAAAGAACTTAGAGGTCCGTCTGGATCAAGATCTGACACTCAAGCAACATGTTAATTATATCTCAGGTATATGCTTTTACACCATCAGCCTACTGCGCAAGGTTTTTCCTCTTCTGCCTGATTCGGTGAGGAGAACCTTAGTCCAGGCACTTGTTCTAATTAGGATCGACTATTGTAATGGTCTACTGCTGGCTGCCAATGAAGGGGTATTGGATAGACTGCAAGTCATCCAGAATACTGCGGCCCGCTTGGTTCTTAATGCCCCTCCTAGAACTGCCTCCAAACCCCTTCTTGACCAATTACACTGGCTTTCTGTCCGGCAGAGAACGAAATTCAAAACATGTTGCCTGATTCACAAGTACCTAAATGGCCAAGGACCTGCTTATTTGAAAAATAAATTTGTCCCTTACACCCCCACTCGATCTCTGAGGTCGAGCAATGATTTTCTTTTGCAGGTACCACGGGCTAAGAAAGCCAGACACGGGAGTAAGGCACTTTCTATAGCTGGACCTATTCTCTGGAACAAACTCCCTTTGTCACTCAAACAATGCACAGACCATCTAAAATTTCGGAAACAATTGAAAACAATACTGTTTAAAAATGAAATTTAGCTTCTACCTATATTTATTTCTTGGTGTTCTACAGGTGTCAAAGCGCAGAGATACTCCACTGAGAGTTGATTCCAGCGCTATACAAACCAATAAATAAATAAAATATTCTACAGCGGTGTAGGTAGTCTCTGGCAACCACTAAACATGACAACCCTGATTCCTTACAGTACAGTACGTTTCACTCAGACACTTGTGCTTGCTTCCTCTCAGAAAATACACAGGATGGTGATTAGGATGTTTCAATAAGTATTTATTGGTTTAGCGACAGTCTCGTGTAAAACATATGTGCTGCGACAATTAGGAGACAGAAGCATACGAAAGAGATTGCTAGTACAAATATAGTAAATAGTAGATACATTCCTACCGTAGTGCTAATAACATGTACATAAGCTGCTCAGATAAAAACAGTAGCACTTGCCTATTCCTAAAATGTGCCCCCTAAGTAATTTTGCTAAAATGTACCTAGCCTAACCTGGATGTCAAGGTGTATATGTGTATAGTGATGTGTATCTGTAGCTATGAAACCCCCAGGGAAGAACCAGCTCCCTCACCTGATGGTTTGGAATGAAGGACCCAGTCTATGCGTTGAGGACGACAACCCGCAAGGGATGTCAGACCTCTGTGTGTCAGAGATTCAGCATGTAGGATCCCCGTCTTAGCTTGCAAGGAATTCTCCTCTAATTTGTAGTGGGGAGTGAGGGTTTTTTATACTAAAGTGGTCACTCCACGGTTTTTTCTAGCTGCTTCCGTGCTCATGACAGCTCCACGCCGTCATGAGCCACGGGCAGCGTGTGCTTATGACGGCGTGGGGCCATCATCCAACTGCCATTCCGCCCACGCTCACTAATTCCCCACCTGTGTGGGTGAATTAGTGAGTGGGCGGGGTCATGATGGCTCCATGCCGTCATGAGCACACGCCGCCCGTGAATCATGACGGCATGTAGTAAGGGAGTGCCGCGCTCGCACCCCCCCCCCCCGTGCCGAATTTGCGCCACGGCGACTGGGCTAGAATCAATGTTTTGAAATCATGGGTATTATGAAAGCAATCATAAATGTTTTGAAAACAATCACTGATGCTTTTCCAAACAAATGTGATCATGCACAGCTGGCTGTTGGCCAAGGATGAAAAAAAGTGGTGACCCTTATACAGAATAATTCTGCCGTGCCTGGGTACATGTTTATGTACGTCAGGTGTAGGGATTGTGATAGAGTACCAAGAGCCTGGTGTCGAAGAGACAGGAGCAAGCTACTATGTAAAAGGTCACCTGGTTAGAATCGTTATTGTCATGTGAATGGGACAATGGATGTAAAAATGGGGTATACACGATGAGACTATCCTAAAAGACATGACAGGGAAGGAGCAGCCGCATGTAGGCTTTGCTGGGCTCTCGCTTTTGAGAAGAGGGATAAAGCAGTGCAGAGGATAAGAGAAGGCTGCTGGCTCCCTCAGGTGAGGGAACTGCTGAGGGAAGAACGGGGAGGAGGAGGGGGAGGAGAGAAGCACAGGTGAGAGACAGGAATAAAAGCACAGGTGTGTGAGAGAGCCACACGAGGAAGACACCTGAAATCACATGTACTCTCATAAAGTAATTAAGCAATAGTAGAAAATGAGCACCCCAAAAGCGCACAGTGGAAGAGGCTGTGCTAAAGGAGAGAGACAGACACAAGTAAAGGAGAGTGTTGCAGCGGAAAGCTTATAACATTTTCTTTACTACTCACAATGCACCCAATATCACTAGGCCCATTTTCCTAACTCATATCTAAATGTCATGACTTAGGTCCTCCGATGGATCATTTTTGATGAGCTAATAGGGACTAGAATACTTGGAAAATGTAAGCAAATTATCCCTTTGAGGACCTGGAATAGATAAATGCACTCATGACCTTAGCCTTCTCAAGACGAAACAAATCCTTCTTTAGCCACCCATATAGACTCCTTGAGATAGTAAATATTACCAAAAGAATGAGATAGAATCGATAAAGATAATTTAGGAAAAACATTTATCTAATGCCTGTAATTGCATAGACAGAGCAGAAATACATTTCAAGATCAGATTTAATTACTATTTATTAATGCAAGTAATCACACAGTTGAGCACAGATCTTTTTCAGCGGCATGATTCAGCCTATAGAGATCAGGGGAGAAAACTACAGAAACAGTTATTAATCAAACAAAGCACAGCAGTTCGCTTCAGGACTGTCTTCAGGTAATTCAGTTAAAGTTTAAGCTACAGCACCGCATGCCACAGCGGGAGTCAAACGTAACCTCTCAGCTGAAAGGTTTATTCCTGCACACACTTCACAGCCGGCAAAGCACGGGATTTGAGGTTGCAGTTTCAGTAAAGTTCAGTTCATTAGAGTCTATTCCACCGATAGTGAGTGGAAAGGGACATAGAAACGGTAATAGAAATCAAGAGCCAGTCTGACAGCATGCGAGGTAGAAAAGATGAATGACAGCCAGCCCTTGTCTCTTCCCCAGATGGGGCAATTATACTCCAAATGTTTCAGGTTTACACCCCTTAACGTATCAATTCAAGTGGTCCATGGGGTTTCATTTGTCACTCAAAGTGAGCTGCCATGGGGTGATCAGTAAATCATACGATTCCGGATGAATTAAATATTCCTTTTTGCAAGACTCACTATAAATTAATTATGCTCCATTTAGTTCGCATTTCGTCTCTTCCACAGAAGTAGGACGTACTTGTATTTGTCCATAGTCAGTCAGTTCGCAGGCACCTTCCCCTAGGATTGCAACAATATTTGCTACAGTTCTATCGAATATGCCTCTAGTGAGAAGTGAGTCCATTGTTAGCCAGAACAGAAGTGAAACTTTAGAAAAAGTTCACAGAGGGCTTAGGTGACTACTTCACATGATCTTGCATTAGTGTAAGGAAAAGAAAGCTCTGAGGCCTACTTTCACTGTTGTGTTAATATTATTGAAGATCATACATTTGCAATTGAATCTAACTTTCCTCCTTATTTTAAGTTATAATTATCTTTGTGAAATACATGTCAGTATTAAGTACTACAAAAAAATGTTCCTGGTCATTATTTTGGCACATCATGCAAGCATAATTTTCAAAGTGACACTTTTCAATGCATGTATTCTTTTTCATATGCGTTACAAAAAATCCCATATTCATTCTATATCAGTTTTCTTCGTAGAAAGAATTTTCTACATTTCTCTAGTGCAATTATGCACATATGCGTTCATTTTAATACACATTTGAATATTGTTATTCACCAAAATTCCCTCTAATATTTTTTTTTTCAATCTTTCTTATAACACGTAAATGTATCAACGTAAATTTCTTGTTTTTCTCACTTTGTTTACATTTTCGTATCATCATTGTCTAAAACTCTGCATGCTTTTATGATGCAGAATGTGAACTCATGTTTTTGATTCAAATAGGTTAACCTATCTCATTCAGTAAAAGTGTTGTAAATGATCTTTCAGGTAGGAATTGGTAAAGATAGATGCCAGGTAACATCTACGCTCAATCAATGGCAGCCAATGTTAAGTAACCAGTGGGCTTTACATCTACTGTAAGAACTGTAAGCTGGCAATAGGTATTTTCTAACCAGGTGGCTTGCACTGCCTGGCAGGCTTGACCTAAATAAGTTAAACAATCTACAATGTATAGCTAAATGGATGTTAGTTCCTGACTTTGGCAGTGCATGTACCGAGAGAGAGTGTAAAGAAGGATTGCAGCCAGAATGCAAGGCCTGAAACTGATAAGATTCTGGCCTCATTATGAGGCCCCTTTTGGTACTTTTGTGCTGCAGGAACGTCATTTTTTTGATGTTCCGGTGGCACAATGTGCTTCGGCATATTTACAAGGCCAAGTATAGCCATTTTATGTGGCTTTTCATGGCCTTGTAAATATATGCCGCTTTCAGGCAGAACACTCCGTGAAAGGGGCGTTCCATGGGTGTTCCTACGAAACACCCATAGAATCTGGAGCATTCCCAGATTTACTAGAAATCGTAAAGTTAGGAATGTGTCAGAATCTAACGCCACCCTTGTGCAACTAGGAAAAATATTTTCAATTCTCCCTATTTTTTTTCTTTTTCTATGTGTGCTGCATTTTGCAGCACACATAGAAAGTGGAAATCGCCTGAATTGTTTTATTTTGTGCAGGAAGGCGTCCGTTCCTGCACAAAATCAATCAGCCCCGCAACAAAGGCACCCTTGCACCAAGACGCAAGGGTGTCTGCTTTGGCAACCCATACTGCGCCAGTGCACAGGAAAAGGACAGGAATGTACTGTATCTCATAACTATAGCGCATTCCTGCCCTTTTGTTTTGATGCAGGGCAGCGCTGCAAGATTCCTTGCGACACTGCCCTACGCAAAACCCTCATGAATTAGACCCTGTGTTTGTGTGTGTGTGCACGCATGCATGCATGTTTGCTCATGTATTCATTCAATCTTATTTCTTTTAATCCCGGGTATATTTTGTCATCAATATACAGCTGTAATTGGCACTTTGACATTATAGGCTAGCGGGTCAGGGTGATAGAAATTGCACAAAAATCTAAGAAGCAAACTGTGATTTGTTGAAGTGTGAGGAAGACCTGGAAAAAACTTTACTGCCAGTCATCATATGCACTTGTATTCATTCTATAATATAGGGGCCATAAAACAGGTATTATTTTCACAACCTACAAGACTAGCAGGTATTATTGACAAAGATAAAAAATCTAATTGAAGGATATTAAAAAAAGTATATCTCTGTAATAAAGAAATATTACACACACCTATGTAGGTACAGGGCTTTAAACTCTAGACTGTGAAATTGAACAAACGATGTGACTATAAAATGGATGTCTTGACAAAATGAAATAATTAATGTGGCCAAGGACAAGCAGTGTGCACTTTAACGGCTACATTTTATTAAGTGTTGGGGCATATTTACAAGGATTTAACGCCACTGCAGCATCAATTTTTTGACGTTATGGCACCTTTTTTTATTGCCATATTTACAAGTTGCTGCACAGTCCAGATAGCGGCATTTTTTCAGCGTTAACATGAATTTCCCAGAGCACCACTTCTGTTAGCATGACTTACAGAAAATGAATTGCAAGGTAGGTGTTCCCACGTGAAACCTCCTGTAAAACACACAACGCAAAATATACAATGATTTCCTTGTATGTCTCTGAAAAAGAAAAACTGCTGCTAAGTCCTGTTAGCTGTAGTTTTTTAACATCAGAAACTACATGGTCTTAAAAATGATGCAACCAGACTTGGGGCTTCTTTTAAGAGGTTTTGTTGCAGAACAGCATTGCAAGGAATTTTGCTGCGCTGCCCGGCGTCAAAACAAAAGGGCAGGAATGCTCCCTATCAATAAGATAGGGCACAATCATGTATTTTTCCCCAACGTTGGCACACAATGGCAGCCATGTGCCAACGCAGGCAACCTTGTGCCATGGTGCAAGGGTGCCTGAATTGTGGGGCTGATTGATTTTGTGCAGGAAGGGACACCTTCCTGCACAAAATCAATTCATTCAGGCGATGTCCTATTTCTATATGTGTTGCAGAGTGCAGCACACATAGAAAAAGGAAACAAAGAGGAGAAATAAAAACATTTCTTCTTGTTGCGCCTCCCTATTACCACCCCTGTGGTGGTGTTAGATTCTGATCCATTCCTAGGTTCACGATTTCTTCTAAATCTGGGAATGCATCAGATTCCATGGATGTTGCGTGGGAGCACCCACAGCAACACCCATGGAATGCCCTTTTCACACAGTTTTCTGCGTGAAAGGGGCACATATTCACAAGCCTATGGAAAGCCACAAAAAGTGGCATTGTAAATATGCTGTGGCACATTGCGTCGCGGGCACGTCAGAAAAGTGACGTTCCGGCAGTGAAAAAGTGCCACTAGGGCCTCATTAATGAGGCCCTTGGATAATAGGAGAACTGCCCCAATTCATCCTTGGCAAGCTCAACAACACCTTGGTATTGCAGCTAGGAGCACCAAGGAGACCACCACCGCCTCCCATGTCATGCGTAACTCACCTAAGCAACAGCGCAGTTCCCTTTGGTTGACGACTGGACCTGAACCCCTCTGAGTGCTGACTTCAGTAGCAGTGATAATAGGCACAGTTGGAAGCTTTCAAAGAGAAGGGGGTTGGGAAGGAAGCAAAACAAGATAATCCAGTTCTCAGGATCTACGTCGGGACAGGGACTGGATCAAGGGCACACTATTCAGGGTGGGATGGTCTTCTGACTGGCCTTCTTATGTTGGTGGAATTTAATATGTAGTAGAGTAGGAAATGGTTATACCCCTGGAGTCAAAGTGTGGTGAAAAGTTCTGTACATGTATACATGGAACAAACATACCAAGCAAGGTTCTTCAATGCAACTATTTTCAAATCTTGATTTTCTTGTAGCACTTGTCATAAATCTTGAAAGCCACTTTTGTGGAGAATCGAAGTTATCAATATAAAACTTGAACAAAAGATTGGGTATTAATGACACTAATCTTCAAGTAATGTACAGACTGAATTCTGCAGTTCCAGAACAACACCCACCACATTCACTGCTTTACACAAAGAACAAGAGTGCCAGGAGATTTACAATACCCTATTAAAATAAAATAAATCCAGCGATTCTGCCCTTGAAATCCGCTTTTTAGCAGCACGAGGTAATGCCTTTTACTTGCTCTATTTTGTAAAGTCCATTCTTCGTGTTGTTGAAAAAAACATCTGTTATGTGCTTCAGACGGCAGTATCATACATAATGTTCACATAGAGAATTGAACTGTTCAAATAATATAACCTTCCACTGAAGAATAAATGTTCATAGAAACTAAAACACTCAATGGCAATATTTTCCTAATTACCTCATTGTTGTAGGAAGTTATAAAAAAGAACCACAAGACGAGGCATTAAGAATACCTGAGAATGTTCTTTGCCTGTTTTTTTTTTTAACTGTTGCAGGTTTGCGGTGGAGTTGTGCGCGATGGGCCAAACTAGGAAAATCGGAACGTCAGCAACAAGAAGCTGGAGACAGGGAACTGCAGAAAGCCAGATACTCTCCAGAGCCATCTAGAACTGTAGAAATAGGAGAGACACACAACCAGAAATCGTTTGGGCAGCAGAGACGCTCAGCAGAGAAAATCTTCGCTGAAGACAGAAGGCTCTCAGGAAAGGTAGCGTTGACGAGGGCAAGCATATGCAGATAGTTTGAGCGTCTTTTATAGCCTAGTGCTCGAGCTGCCACACGTGGAGTTGTTCTGACAATGTGTCACCATCAATTAGGCCATGTGTGCGTCTCCGGTTGTTGGACGTGTGCCATGGTTGTAAATGCAAAACCAACAGTTGATGGGCAGAATGCAGAACAATGTCATACATTAACCCCAGTACAGAGATCTGGGCCTAAATCCAACGTTTTTTTTGCACTCCACACCACCCCAGTTCAGACATGGCCATATGCATCCAACGTTTTTTTTGCACTCCACACCACCCCAGTTCAGACATGGCCATATGCAAATCAGCCTTGACCCTGTGCCTCATGGGAACAGGCCAGCCCGAACTGTGTTTTGCTGTTCACCCTATGTTGTAAGGGTATGCCCAGAAGTGGGTCCCTTGCTCACTAAGCCACTGGAGTCAAGCTATCCTGGCTGAAGATGGCTGATAGCCAGAAACCGGTCCTAGGATTCTTGATTACGGTCCAGGAAAGACATGGCTTGGCAGTTCGGGCTGGACTGTTCCCATGAGGCACAGGGTCAAGACTGATTTGCATATGGCCATGTCTGAACTGGGGTGGCTTGGTGAGCAAAATATCAATGAATTAAACCCAGATCTGTGACTGGGCGTGAATGTTTTGCCATTGTGCAACATTCCGTCCATCATCTTGTGTGTTTTGCTGTTCACCCTATGTGGGAAGGGTATGCCCAGACGTGGGTCCCTTGCTCACTAAGCCACTGGAGTCAAGCTATTCTGGCTGAAGACGACTGATAGCCAGAAACCGGTCCTAGGATGCTTGATTCCAGTCCAGGAAAGACATGGCTTGGCTTGACTGTTCCCATGAGGCACAGGGTCAAGACTGATTTGCATATGGCCATGTCTGAACTGGGGTGGCTTGCTGAGCAAAATAATGATGGATTAAACCCAGATCTGTGACTGGGGGTGAATGTTTTGCCATTGTGCAACATTCCGTCCATCATCTTGTGTGTTTTTATGGTTGTAAATGCAACGTACTTTATGTCTTTCCCGTAACTAATGTTCCTCAAGTATACAATCATTGTTGGACATATCCAGAGTGCACAAACATGTAATGGATGAAACAACCAATGCCACCAGGGATTACTCAGATCAGTAGCGCACATGATACATTGGGACAGTTAAACTACCAACATGCGTGACGGTTCCATAATATTAGCTCTCTTTACACTTCAGGTTGGACAAGCATGAGTGCCCACAATGTGCAAGGACAGGGGGAAGCAGGGTCATGACCACTGCCACTACAGCCACAGCAGTGCCTGAGAAGGGAGTGGATCTACTGCCAGAGGATCCCCCTCATTCACCTCAGGCAAGAGGAAGTCATAGCCCAGTAAAGGCTTAAGAGGGGCCAATGGTCCACCTCCTGAACCAGATAGCACATGGGCTGAAGTCCACATCCCAGCGCTACACCAACATCCCTCCACAGACCAAGCTACTTGCTGACTTCCACATGCTGGTGCCAGGAACATTTCAACATACCATCACCAGAGTAGCAAGAATATCACAGGCATCCTTTTCCAGGTGCCTTCCCACTGTTATGGATGCCAACATAAGCCTGACAGCTAACAACGACGTCTCCAAGGGCATATTGTGAGTGTCATAGAGGAAATCTGCACTGCTTCTGCCAGTGCAGACACACAATGAATGGATACCAAATACTGTCAAAGCCCCAGGGTGTGTTGCTCTTGGCCTCACCAGGTCCATAGTGGAACTTACTTTTGGTGTCCTCCAATCCCGTTTTATGTGCCTGGATACATCTGAGGGTCGACTGTTATAATCACCACCACAGATGTGAAAATTCATACTTGTCTGTCTACGACACAACATATGTGTCTAAACTCAACCACCTATGCCCGAGCACAACATTGATTAGGAAAATCCAGAGGATGGAGGGAAAGAAGAAAAGGACCAGAGGCAACCTGCTAGTACAGCAGCAGCAACCTGGAAGATGGAATAATGAATACTTTCTTTTCATATTGACACATTAATGTCATAGTCACATCAAAATATGGATAAATGAAAACCATGAGTATGTATATAAATAAACAGTCACTTAACTAACATCTTGTAGGCTCTGTGTATCTTATTTGAACATTGCACTTCTGGCATACTGTAGTTGATCCACTTAAGTATGTCACACAGACCAAACATCTAGCGACATAACAATGGCGAGCAGGATCAGCTGGAAGGTAAGGAGGGTGAATAAAAACAGGATGAGGTAGTGTTGCAAAATCATCCTGTGCCCAAATATTTTGAAGACTGTTACTGGTGGTAACTGACTCAGACTAACCCTGGGCTCTGCCTAAAAGGCCCAGGGCTAGTGCAATGGTGAAGACACACTTAGAATACAGTGAAAAAACCCTGTATACATGGGGATGTTATTCACATCACAAGAACATACAAAACATTGATGTCCCATTGGTGTTTGTGCATTGTATGCATGCCCCCAAATATTTGACAAGTAGTAAAGCTTGGTTGACACATATGTGTGTGTCTCAACCCCATGACAGTAGTACACACCTTACTGGAATGGGGTAAGTACTTTCCACATATGTAGTCACACATAAAACATATGGACGACAGTATAACTTGTACAATTGCATGCATTGCCATACAAACATTGTGAAGTATGGCGAAGCATGCATTTGTGAAGGTTTGCATGTTGGGAGCCTAGACACATTTAGAACCAAAGACATCTGACCAATGAAAGACACATACCCAACATATGTCCCAGGCTACTGCCATAGACTGTTGTCAGACATGCAACAGATAAAACAATGGTTCAAATATTGGTCACATACCATTTAGCATTAATTGTTTAACTACATTACATGTTAGCATGAAGTTTTCATAGTGGCAATGGGAAAAATCTTGCAAAGTACATGAGTTATCAATAGAAAATATTTTCTATACCGTTAGCTGCAAAAACAATTAACACAAACTTCACTCGACTGTCACCTCCGGTCTGCAATGCAGCCTGTCGATTGCTTGCCAGTTTCTGCTTATTTTTGCACTTGATATCATATCAGCACTTCTGGCAGTCCATCACTGTCCTATTCGCTTCTGTGATGGAGTTGACTATAGACTGCCATATAGCATTTTTGGTTCCCAATGACTCATTGGAGCTGACCAAGAGCTGGTGTTGATGCCCCGTCACCTCTGCAATCAGGATTTCCTTCTTGTGCCTCCATTACATCACTTTTTTGTGGTGCGGCGTAAACAATGCACCACACTGCGCCCAATTTACAAAGTTATGCATGTAGACTGATGCGTCACTTTGTAAATCCCTCTGCTACTTTGTACATGCGTCAGATATAATATATGCAGGGTGGGCATTCCCACGTAAAAAATGCCTTGTAGAAGTGGCCCAGTGAAATCTACGTGATTTCCCTGCACCACTCCTACAACTTGGCTGCGTCATAATCCTTATGCTTGCTTGAAGCAGGCGTAAGGAGTGATGCAGGGATTTACATATGGGAATTGCCCATGTGTGTTGACACATTGATTGAGTTGCGTCAGTTATCAGACCCACTCCAGCAATGCATCATTATTGCGGCACCAGATACACCAGGATTCCTGATGTATCTGTTGAGTCCTGGCGACATGGAGATACTGTAAATATGGCGCATCCATGGTGTCTCAAGGATGGCGCAATGAAAAGTGACGCATCACTGGTTTCCCCCAGAGATGTAGCACTTTTCATAAATTAAGGTCTGCATCTGTATTTCCTCATCCCCTGGGACTCTTGCTGGTCATCCTGGCTGTTGTGGGGTTGGGGGGTGGGGGGGGCTGACCTGTGCTAAACTTGGTCATGGCTGCTCCATTCTGCATTCTGGTGTTTTTTTTCTTCCTTAGAGGTATAGTTATAAGCTCTTTTTGCTTCTAGATGCTGAAAGTTGACGTTGGTCTGACTAACATGAATTTTCTTTACCACAAATCTACTGGCAGTCACTTTTTAACGCTAACATGTATTATTCTATTGCTTCAGTGCTAGTGGTAGCAACAATTTCCCTGGCCGCTAGCTGACCCTAACGTCATGAAGCTACGTTGTGTGAATACGTCACAAACATTGCCAGGGCCGCCAAGGTGGGGCCAGTTTTAGACTCCTGAGGGCCGTTTTTGTTACCGGGGACCCTTAGCAACAAAAGCAGCACAAAGCTTTAGTTCTACAAGCACCCACCACGCCCCCAAAGGCTGGCCGTGCTTTTGCCAAGGCCGGTTTCAGTTCCCAGTCCGGCTCCTGAACATAGCGCTAGAATTTGACGATGAGCGGCAGTAAGAAAATTGCCACTAAGCAATGTGAAAACTGCTTAGCAGCAATCCTTGTAAATATGATCCGTTATTTGATAATGATTAAATATGTGCTGTTGAGGTATTGTTGTTTTTCTATGGGAATTAGGTCATACATAGTAAATATGCTGAAACAGAGTGTAATGTACTGTTTGTTGTATTTGTTGAGTATAGAGAAAGCAAAGAAAGCAAATGCGGATGTTAGCAACCCAGCTAACTTTCGGCCTATTTCCTTACTTCCCTGCCTGTCGAAGGTGTTGGAGAAGCATATTAATCGTCACCTCACTACCCACATTGAATCAGCGAACATCCTTCATCCTTCTCAGTCAGGTTTCCGGGCGGGCTTCTCTACGGAGTCCACCCTTCTGGGAGTCTCGGAGGCAGTCAGGCGTCGGGTAGACAGAGGGGAGACAGTGGCACTCATCCTTTTGGATTTGAGTGCCGCCTTTGACACCGTCTCCCATAACATTCTTCTGTCTGCCCTGAGGTCTGTCGGTATCTGCGGCTCAGCTCTTGCCTGGATCTCTGATTTCCTTTCCAACCGCACTTTTCAGGTTTTCTCTCCCTCTTCTGTGTCCTCGGTTCATAAGTCTCCGTATGGTGTCCCTCAGGGCTCTATTCTTAGTCCTTTATTTTTCAACCTTTATGTTAGACCTCTTGCCTTTCTTGCTGAACAGGCTGGACTTTCTATTTTTTCTTATGCCGATGACACTCAAATAATTTTTTCTCTTTCTTCTAATCAACACTCCCCTTCTTCTTCTCTCCGCTCTGGACTCACCGACATCGCCAACTGGATGCTGATGAATAAACTTAAGCTGAACGGCGATAAAACAGAGCTTCTCTTGTTTGGGCCTGATTCCGCTCTCTGGGGCCCGCAACATTGGCCTCAGCAAATGGGACCATTACCGGCCCCAGCTACTACGGCACGTAATCTCGGGGTCCTTTTTGACAATCAGCTATCCATGAGACAACATGTGGTCAAAGTCTCAGCCACATGTACCACCATCATCAGGTGGCTGAGGAAGATCACATGGATGCTGCCACCTGATACCCAAAAGTCAGTGGTCCAGGCCCTCGTAACATCGCGGTTGGACTACGGTAATGTACTTCTTTTGGGTGCCTGCAAGGAGGTCACCCGGAAGCTCCAAGTAGTTCAGAACATGGCTGCCCGTTTACTTTGTAATCTGCCTAGAACAACTTCTGTCTCTTCCTCCCTGCGTAGCCTTCATTGGCTGCGCATAGAATCTAGGTCCAAATTCAAAGCACTATGCTTTATGCACCGCATCAAAGCCGGTAAATCCCCTCACTATTTATCCACCCTAGTCCAGCAATATTGTCCCTCCCGCACTCTCAGATCCTCCACCCAATGCAGATTCTCTGTCCCCCGTTTCAAGCGTGCAAGAGTTGGTGGGCGCTCGTTCTCTTATCTGGCACCCACGCTCTGGAACTCACTTCCCATCCCTTTGCGGTCTGAAACATCTTATCTAAAGTTCCGCAAAGGAGTGAAAACCTGGTTATTCTCTTTGTAACCCGCTTCTTCACTTCTGTATGCCCTCCTGACTTCTATCCTTCTAGCGCCGGGAAACCTACGGGTAGCTGAGCGCTCTACAAAATCAGATATAATAATAATAATAGAGATGGTCATGATTCACAAACGGCAGAGCCTTGAGTGGGTCATGTTTAGGCCAGGTGACATTTTTGTTATGGCAGTGTAATCCTGCATCATTTCAGGCATTTCATGTCACGCTTGTTACACAAATTTCCCAAAATTATGCCATAGTGCCTGGCCATGCAATTAAAGACCGTTCGGGTAAATGTCCTATCCAGGACCAACGGAACAAAAAAATCGGTCAAATGCTGCAATTCAGAAACCGGCCCATCGTCCATTGCCCGAGTGCCTGCCTTACCATTCCGACCCTGCTGGTTAGTAGTTTAAGCTCAGTGCATCCAGACCTTACCCTTAATACTATACAGAATTGAACTTAGGTGTCTAAAATTATTGTGTATCAATAAACAAAACAAAATTGAGGTATACACATGTTTTAGCCAATCATACAAGCATCACCATCAAAGCACCAGCAGCTAACTAAATTACCCCCTAGAACAGTGGTCTTTAAACTGCAGAACTTTAGGGCAAGGATAGGGAAACAGGAGAGGAGAGGCAGGGCTGAGCCCAGAGGCGGAGCTTTTGAAATCATATCATGGATACTCTTTTGTAGCTCATAATCCACAATAAATTTGAAACATAGATAGGAAAAATCATCAAAAAATAACATAAATTGACTAAAAAACTGTTCTCTCCATAATTTGGTAATTGTGAGCCTCACTCATGGGCCCCAATGCAACCCCACCTACTTCACTAATGATAGCTGAGGCCCTAAGTAGCACTCCATCTCTTTTGCCTCTTTCACAACTTACCGACCATGGCATCACTCCAATCTTGAAACAGGTTATCCATCCCTTTTTTTGGTTTTATGTAAGGCACGACTCCAGGACACAAGTTCATATTCATTTATCATAAAAAAATATATATTTTAAGCACTGGACTATTAAGTAATTTGAGCTGACATGGGGATCTGGCTAAGTTCTAAAGTAGGCGGGTCTCACCATTAGGACACAACTACTCCCTCTCTCTTTTAGAATAAATGACCTCCAATGTGTTGCTCCCAACTTTTTGCAGCAAAGGTGCTCTCATCACTATGTAAAAGGCCCTTCGCAAAGCTTGACTGGTCACCTTTCTGTTGCTTTTGCTATATTTGGTAATTAAACCGGTATTAACGTGGTGAAACCTATGCCCAGATAGTTTTTACCAAATGTAAAAATGACATAATAGCAAAGTAAATGTATGACAAAATGTGCTTTATAACGCCACATAATTTTACTTTTCTTACTGTATAATTTAGTCAACCCTGCCACATAATTTGGTCCTCCCCTTCCGCATAATTCCAGTGACCCTGGCTTTAATTGACCTCTCATGACGCTGGACCCTGTGCAACTGGTTAAGCAACACACATAAAAGCTGATGAGGAGCTAATATATACTTTAACTGATGGAGTCGAAGTGCTTTTTATCACAGGCATGGAACTTGTAGCTCTATAAATACACTAGTTATAATTTCCCACTGCAAAAACCAGGATTCAAATCGGTGACTCGCTGGTCAGACATAGAAATCTGCAGTGATTGCTTTAACTAACTGAGGTTTATAACGTAAGAGAGTATATTTTCCAAAAATGTGTTTCATTTGCTTTGTTTTTTCATATATTGTGTGTGCGTGTTTTTTTAAAATATTCAATTTGGTGACAAAATTACATAGTTATTAGCATACTGTGTTTAGCCTTGAGCCCCCGTCACCCTACTCACTGACTGTGTACTGGGAAACACTCAGGATTACAGTTGCAAACTTTCTATGCAGTTTATCCTCCGCATATAAAAGAAGACTTTTTGCTGCAAAGTTCCTCTTGTCTTTATGTTCAAGAAGACAGCCAGATAAACGTTGCAGCTTCCAGGCCATCTACATTTACAATTCCTTCCTTGCAGCCGCAGTTGCGTCACCCCCTGGGAATGCAGTCACGGACCCCCATGGTGGACACCCCACAGTTTGAAGACCTGTACCTTAGAAGAATCACATATCATATCAATAAACATACATACACAAACACAACAAATGCAAAGTAGAATAGCACTCTTCCCTAACATCATATAAATAGTCTTAATAAATAAAATAACGACACTACACACATCACATTCACTTTTTTAATTGCTTTTTTAAATTAATTTTTATTAGCATATGATGTCAAATATGATCACTAAGCATCTTAATTCAAATCACCAATAGGTTAGATACCTTATGCAGGGGACTACAAACAAATATCTTTGAAATGTTCAGGATGGCAAATAGCAGAAATTTTAGATTTTTTTTTAAAGGAAATATATTATGGGCACACATAATTAAATTATACAAGGAAGCGTATTCAAATTATAAAATATATTTAAATCATATCAGCATACCGATCCCAACTAAACCTAGTCCAATGTGTTCAAATTTCTTGATAGACCGCATTTCCCTACTCTTGGCTAGTGCAAATTGCCTCTCGTGGGTTTGCCTCATAATAATCCACCACTCTGCTGTCCTAGGAAGTAACGACGAGAGCAATGCCCTAGCAATACACAACCTGGCCAACACAATTGCGATGATAAGAATCGTTTTTATCCTAAATCTGTTTCAGCCCTATACCCAAGCATAATCTCCTTATGAGTAAGCTGTCAAACAAAACCAAGACATGTTCCAATAACCTGATTCACCTCTTCCAAAAACGCTCCCAATATGGGCAAGAGACAAGCATATGTAGCAAATTGACATCCACCAATCCACATTTAGGGCATTTAGTCTTATCACTAGTATCATTCCCAGTCCACCTTATTATTCTGGCAGGAGTATAGTACAGCATATACAAAGTTTTGAATTGTTGTAATCTTAAATTTAGAAAAGGTACCCAGCCCCTTAGCAGCTCTAATGCTACAAGCATTATTGCAGGGACACATCACATTCAATGATAAACAGACATGCACAAAGTATATTAAAACACATATAATCACTCATTGTTATAAAACCATATAATTTTTAATGTACTTTCAATAGTAATTATTTTTTTTTAAAGTTCATGAAAAACTTCTGAAATTCGCTGAAAAACCACAGTAACGTTAATGTTGGAATGGCAGGGCAGAAGTCAGATGGATGAGAATCAAGCTCCAAAATGACGGATTTACCCTAAACGTTCCAAAATCTTAACTGTTACAGAAAAAAAAACGAATTGTGCCTTTAATTGACAATAATATCAGCATCACCAAGAGAGTTTAGTATTTCTTCAAGGGAGAAAACCAGAGCTTCCTTACATATTTTAGACACCATACTAGATGATAGCAACTTAAGAGCAACCGGTTTAATTTAAAAAAAAGGAAGTTATTGCAAAAGGACCTAATGCAGACTCGGAGGACAACAGGATAACTTTTTTGAAAATTATACTGAAAGCCCTTCAAATATCTACAATTTTCAGATGAAAGACATCAGATAATTTGTTACACAATTCTGGAGAATGAATAATGACCGTTTTGTCAACATCCGTTGTAGATAAATTGCTAAGATTTTTAACAATTCTCTCATCTGATAAGGTGCCTCCTCAGTCCGTCTTTAATAATAGGCAGCATGGTTTGTTTGCGAAGTTTCTTAGTCATGATTACTTTACTTGTATTCCAGCTTCTCGTTATTATCCGAGGCAGCGTGCCACACATTGCCGTCTTTTATACTTCTAGAGTGACTCACACCTGAGCAAGGCACAGTATGGGTAGACCTTTGAGAAATGAGCTTCCACAGGATAGAATTATCATTTTTTTCTGTCATTCGTCTAATCTCAGCTGATGTTTACTACGGGTTACCAACCTGCGCGATACATCATGAGCTGACCAAGCGGTATAATCATTGGATTTTATGATCATTCTGTTTGGGGTCCAATAAAATCCAAAATAACCCATGCTCAGGCTTTTTCCTATACCGGTTAATCTTTTGATCAAGATCTCTGAAGAATCTCACCGAATTCCACTTCTCTCTCTGCCTTTGCTTGAGTCTCTCTTTGTTGTGGTGGACTCACCATGGTGTGATCTGTGAAGAATCAACTCAGAGTCCCTGTACACCACTGCTTTCAGAGGCTCCAAAGAGGCTGAGCTACCTCTTCACAGGGTGAGCTCCATTCCCTAATCTTCTTATGACTCTTAGCATCTAGAATGCTGTTTAGATGCCTGCTGAGGAAAGTATACTGTCTAGAAAGGAGAGTCGAACTGTCTCATTCTCTTCGATTATTAAATGTGCAAGCCACAATGACAAAAAGTCTAGCATTCCCTTGCTTTGGGGAAATCGTGGTACAGAGGATGCTCTATTTAGGTAGTTTGAGGTTATTCCAGCAAACATTATTTCATTGGTTTCTGATTACATTCCCCACAGTTAATGTCTCTGTGTGGGCTGTCTTGGGTAATAAGCCTTTTTTGGAAGTTATGAGTTGTCTGATGACAGGCAGCACATGGCGTCTTTCGATTAGACAAAAATCTCTTTGTGGACTAGTGAATACGATCTCAGGCTGTCAGAATTCTTACACCCATTTATGAGCCCGGACACAATTGTGATTTCATAGCATTGGTTCCACTTTAATTTATACCTGTATAAGCACTCATTCACTGTAGTGACTGATCAAAAACCCATTATCACAATCTTCTGTGGTTCTGCATCTCATCCATCTGCCAGAATGGATATACAGATGCTCCAGTTGTAGGGTCTTGCTCTGACATATCTGCAGATTTTCTTTTGTGGTATCAATGTGTAGTCCAAGAACAGAAGGAGGCTCAGTTTCCCCCCCCAAAGGGGTTTCTGTCTTTATGGAGACCTTATTTGGCCTTCTCTGCAGCTATCCTCTGAAGATAAGACATAGGATTCATCCTGAACTTTGAACTGTAAGCAGTCACACTGCTCAGCCACACTCACTCTCCTACTCAGCCTCTCATGCCACTCTACGGTCTGCCCATTGGGACTACAGCTTTTTGTCGGGCACTGTAAGCATGTATTTTTTTTCTCGTGCATAGTAACCATGGAACTAACTTCCTGCTAGATATTTACCTTTCTAAGACTAAGCACCATGTCTGGTGCATTCCACACTGCTTGGGTGGATTGGGTGCAGCCAAAGAAGGGGCCACTGGGTCCTCCTTTGATGCAATAAGGTGCATATAGATAAGCCTCAGGTCTCTTATATCATGCTAGTAGATCCATCAGCCTGAAGTACTTTAATGAATTCTTACGCTAGCCCACTCCTTGGGACACAACTAGATGGCAGATGTGGCTACATCTTCGCATGTGACACGCTCTCTGCATTACTGCATGCCGTATCCAGCACACGCGGACTCTGACACCAGCTATGTGAAAGTGGCCCCTTTGGAGTTGGCTGTTGGAATTCCTGTGTGCATCTGCGGCAGTGCAGCCAACATGAGGCCTATGGAAGTCTTCTAAACAGCATTTTTCTATTTTTTGATGCTGGCCTAAATTTGCCCGTTTCATCATTCTCTTGCCCTTTGAAAGTGATCTGTAAATAATAATTGCGATACTCGGTTTGTTTCTCGGCTCACTGAGTTGTCCATGCGTGCCCTTTACCCACATACTGCTCCACCCTTCACACACAGAGCCACTCCACCCTCTCCCTACACATTTACTTTAAGCTTTGTCTGATCATGAGCTGGTTGCATAATCCTTCTTACTGATATTTTTCTTCTGATGTAATCAGGATCATACTTAATGCACTCTTTGTATTTAAACCTTCAGCAAGGAAAGCAGCTTCGTGCAAAGGGATTTGCCAAGGTGTTTTCACATTTGGCTTCCTGGTAGGTAATATCAAACATCTGGCCTTTGATATAGCATAATGTATTTTGTCTGAAATACAATAAAGTTGAGAAACTACAAAGATGATGAACTGTTTGGAAATAGTAGGGCTCCCTAGGGATGCCACACAAAGTTTTTTAAAAACAGGAAAAGACTACAAAAGATTATCAAAATCTGTATCGCAGTGTCTAATCTCCCTGCTTCGTATATACCCCAGAGGTTCCCCCTCGATTTAAGATAACTCTCTTACCTCAATGTCAAAGCATTTCCAATCTACAAGTTCATAATAGGATTCTTTCTGAACTAGAACCATTTATCTGCAGCTTGCCGTACCTTGGCTTTCCTTCGTCAGTAATTGTTTTAGATTATTAGCTCTAGCCATGGTAATAAATTAATTATGTTGGCACTATCAGACAATGTGGAATGTCATTTGTGTTCTTTTGCTATGGTTGTTAGAACACTTCTTAATGACATGCTCATGGATGTTTCCTACTGCTTCAAGATGGTGTAATGAAAATCTCAAATGCAGGAAGTGTTTTATAATGAACAAATGTTTGCCCAAGACTAACATTATATTCAAGGTTTATTTACAATGAATTTGTGAACACCTTGTTGGTAATCTTCGTGAATAAAGATAAATATTGAAGGAATTTTGTAATAAGCATCCCCACACTGTTGTTTTCCTCAATGGGCAAAGGCGCCTCCAGCGGTTGGTACAGATTACCCTAAAGGGTGCAGAAGAGGATGCTTGGGTACCCCTGAGGGTAGAGTATCTGCAAGAGAGAAGTCAATGCTAGACCTTGTGCCCATACAGCAGTTCACTGCACTATACAGCAGAGCGATGCAGTGAATATCCCTTGCAAAAAACAATATTTGCAAAAAGTACTAATAAACAACCCTTTATTATTCTACCAACTGAAGAACTGGGTTTTTAGAACCCAGCGGTGCCAGGGACACGCCCAAAGTCTTCGGGTTCTCCTGTCTTGGCAAACAGAGACACGGAATACTTCTAGGTGGCGTCAGAGATCAAATGTATTAGCTGCAGCTAGTAGCAGTAATCCCAGCAACACAACACAGTGTACAACTCAAGAAACTGCTCAATTTTGTAGAGCAAGACATCAGTATTTATACACAATATTCACATAACAAATGGACACCCACTGCAGCAAATTCTGACCAATAGAAACACATTTCTATACATAATCACATTCCAAAAAGGGTCACGTTACATTGTACCAACCCCACAAGTTAATTATTAGGATGTCCCAAATTCAATTTCCACAAGCCGGACAAACCCATAATTGAAAGCACAATGCATGTAACGAAGGAACATAACATGGAAACAATGATAGATAACGAGCAAGATAAGGCATGTGTAGAAAAGCTAAAAACTAACGATGTCCTGAACTTTGACTTGCAATCTCAGATAGCAATCAACCAAGGAAATTGGCCTCGCAAAGGGTCAGTTTCAGATAAAGAGGTCAGTTCCTTACAATGCACCTTAGAGTCAAGAAAAGGCTTAGTTAATAAGTGCATGAACAACGAAGCCCATGCAACTTTGTTCGTCTAGTTACCTCCATGGGCCTACGTGATGGCAACACCAAAATGGAGGCACAAACAAAATGGAACCCATATTCGTGACAAAGTCTCTGAATACGTAGTGAACTCGCTAGTTAACATGACGAATTCACTCCATATTGGTCGCACTTGCTAAATACGGTACAACATCACCAAAATCGTGAAGGAACCATAACATAACAGGACAGGGCAGATTTTACAGAACCTCACAACTGGGAAAATTGAGGTAGACAGCACGTATGCAACTGTGCATAACCTCGCGTGGTAGGTAGTGAAGATCATGTATTCATAATCCCTCTCATTCTAAACAGAGCCAAATTCCCCCAATCCCACTCACAGTGTGGAATCTGAAACATATCAGGAAGGATGAGGCCTGTTGGTGTGTTTTTTGTTATTTTATTTATTTATATAGCACCTGAATTGATCCCGAAGGGGTATCCCTGCGTTTGGACGGGCGGCAGGAGGAGGAATATCTGCTGAACAAGTCAAGAACAAAAGAGGGTAGGATTGACATGCTTCCGGAATTGAAGATGGTCAGAGCATTGTCTCAGATGTAGTGGAAACTCGTTTCAATAGAGAGGGCCCAGATAGGACAGGGCCTTCCCATCCAATCTGGTCTTCCTGATTCGGGGAACCACAAGAAAGGACTTGGATCCCGAGTGAAGGGACCTCGGATACATATAAGGTATGAATTTATCGGAAAGATAGATGGGACCGAGGTTGAGCAAAGCCTTATGGATGATACAGCAGACTTTAAACTTCACCTGTTTCCGTATTATAGAAGAAGACAGGAGGCAGTCCTGGGAGGGGCATTAGTGACCAGTTGAGCCGCAGTATTCTGAACTACCTGCAATCTGCTAAGTGAGGACTCATTGGCAGAGACCAGCAGGCCACTGCAGTAGTCCAGTCGCTTAAAATGAGTGCCTGAGTCAACGTCTTCCGAGTAGAGTCGGGGAGCAATGAAAAGACTCAGCGCAGCAGATCCAGCATGTGGCAACAGGAACCAGCTGTCTGAGAAGCATGCTCATTCAAAGTAAGGGTCTGTTCCAGGCGAACGCCTATATTCTTAACACAGGTTTTTGGAGCAGGTGGAGTAACCAGAACGGCTGGCCACCATTTAGGGGTCCATAGTAAAGAAGCCTCTCCGAAGAGCATGATCTCCGTCTTCCCCACATTGCATTCGAGGAAGTTGATCCTCATCCAGTGAGAAATGGCTCTCATGATTGAGGAGAAGGCCGACTGTACCGATGGAGTGAATTTGTCGAAAGAATGAATAGCATTTTTATACAGCACAAAACTTAGCCCCAAGGGGCATCAAGGCGCCAACGAACAAACAAAAAAGTCCACGTTACCAGATAGATGAACCAGGAAGCCCCTAACATGCCTGGGAGAAAAGCCAGGTCTTCAGGTGTTTCCTGAAGACCGCCAGGGAAGATTGGCTAGTGAGCTCCAGAGGGAGAGAGTTCCAAAGTTTGGGAGCCAAGACAGAGAAAGCTCTGCCTCCCCACTTTACCTTTGTAAACTTGGGAACCACAAGCATATTCTTGGAAGATGACCGGAGGGTTCTGCTGGGAGAATACACACACAGAAGGGCCCTAATACCTTCTGAACCTGAGCCGTGAAAGGCACCGTGAGCTAAGCAGAGAAGTTTAAAAGCAATCCTACAGGGGATCGGAAGCCAATGGAAGTCCTTTCTGGCCATTGTAACAGACGATCGCCTAGGGAGAGTTAAGACCATTCTGGCCGCGGCAGTCTGTACCATTTGGAGACGATAAATGGAGGCTTTGCTAATGCCACCATAAAGGGCATTGCAATAATCTAGCCTCGAAAATACCAAGGCAACTGTTGCTTGTTTCCGATCTGCCAGGGACAGGTAGGGTGTTTAGGAACAACAAGGGACCCCAATTAAGTCAGCAAAGGACCTCTGGGAACATACTTTGAGAAACAACAACAGTCCCATGCAAATGATTCAATGTACGACAATGAATATGGACGAGATCAGTACCATATTCGAGTGACATGTCCAGCCGGACAGAGGTCTGCAATTTTTTACTCAATTGACAAATTTACATTTACAAGAAGATTACCTTCAACAAATCGCCAGTGTGGGGCACAAGCCTGTACCCAAACACAATCGGGTCAAATACAGAAGGTGACAAAGAACAGGGCTTTTAAGGCAAACGCAAGGTTTTCTGTGAGAATTCAGTGTACAGAAAATTCAAAAGGGCACCATTACATATACACAATATTTCAATCATAGGTTTTTGTATATGGTGCACAACAAGTTGACGGCGTTTCGATCCCACTTTTAAATCATGGGGTCCATCATCAGGACATTAATTAATGCCTTATTGATTTAAGCCTCTATTGCCGGGAATTAGGAGCCCGGGGGTAATGAGGAACGACCTAGATAGGGACCTGGTTGAGGCGGGTATTGCCCACAGTCGGGCGTATTCTGGTCGCGTTGCCTAATAGCAGTTACCGCGGGGGCCAGGAGCGACCGGGTCAGACGGTGCAATGAATGACTGGAATAGAGGCTTAAATCAATAAGGCATTAATTAATGTCCTGATGATGGTCCCCATGATTTAAAAGTGGGATCGAAACGCCGTCGACTTGTTGTGCACCATATACAAAAACCTATGATTGAAATATTGTGTATATGTAATGGTGCCCTTTTGAATTTTCAATACACTGAATTCTCACAGAAAACCTTACGTTTGCCTTAAAAGCCCTGTTCTTTGTCACATCTCCTTATTTGACCCAATTGTGTTTGGGTACAGGCTTGTGCCCCACACTGGCGATTTGTTGAAGGTAATCTTGTAAATGTAAATTTGTCAATTGAGTAAAAAATTGCAGACCTCTGTCCGGCTGGACATGTCACTCTAAATATGGTACTGATCTCGTCCATATTCATTCTCGTACATTGAATCATTTGCATGGGACCCTTGTTGTTTCTCAAAGGGACAGGTAGGGGGCAATCTTCTTAAGAATTCTAATGATGCCGCAACAGGTTGACACCGTCCTGTTTACCTGAGAGTCAAAAGATAAGGCCGGATCAATTAGGACACCCAGGTTCCTAGCAGCAAGAGTAGGGCAAAGACATTCTGCCAGGGACAGAGGCCACCATTCCTTAGACCAAAGATCCTAGCTCCCAACAAAGACCATAATTTCAGTCTTGTCGCCGTTTAGTTTAAAAAAATTACGCACCTTCCAATTAGAGACTGCTTCCATACAGGCTCTAAACTTAAGGGTAATCTCACTGGCCTGCTGAGTGATAGATACCAGGATCTGAGTGTCATCGGCGTACGATAGCACACCCAGACCAAAGGATCTTATCACCTTGGCAAGTGGGGTAACGTAGATGTTGAATAATAAGGGACTCAGTGAAGAGCCCTGAGGAACCCCACATTGCACTTCTTGTGAATCGGAGAGGAAGTTGCCCATTTTAACTCTCTGCTCCCTATGATGGAGAAACGAAGAGAGTAAACTAAGGGCAGAGCCCCCTACTCCGATATCCTTGAGCCTAGAGATCAGTATTGACGGGGACAAGGTGTCAAACGCTGCTGTGAGATCTAATAACACTAGCAGCGATGGGTGTCCCCTGTCAACCTCAGATCGGATTTTATTCATCACGACCAGGAGAGCAGACTCAGTGCGGTGAGATGATCGAAACCCATGCTGAGAGATGTCTAATAAGTTGGAACTCTCAATGAAATCAGATAGGTTGCGATTTATGTGGAACTCCAGGATCTTGGCTGGAGCCGGAAGTAAAGAAATGGGGAAATAATCTTTTAATATTCCTGGGTCCAAGGAGGGTTTTTTCAGCAAAGGTCTAACAACGGCAGTCTTCCAGGGGGAGGGAAAAATCCCTTCACGAATCGCCACGTTCATAACCGCTAATAAAGGAGGAAGAACAGAGCCTCTGCAGGTCTTCAGAGTTTTTAAAGGACATGGATCAAGAGGCGAACAGCCCTTAGTAGCATCGAGAAGGAGATTGAGGTCTTCCAAAGACAGAAGGGGAAAACATAAAAGCTTCGGTTTAGGCGGGACATCAACCTTCTCAACCATACAAGGGTTTGAAGAGGAGGAACCTACCACATTAGCATCAAGTTCTTGATTTTGATTTCAAGAGCGCTGTAGATATCAGCAATCTTAGAATGGAAGAAACTTGCTATGTTGTTACACAGTTTCTGAGTTTCAATGGTAGGATTGACTGATTGCGGTGTTGACAGAGAATCGAGTATGTTGAAAAGATCTCAGGCGGATTTAAGAGAAGATGTAAGGTTAGTGAAGTAACCCCTATTTGCCTCCATAATCGCCTTCTTGTAATCTCTAAGCAGAGATTTATGCTGGGCTTTCCCCGGTAGATCAGGATGAGCAGTCCATGACCTCTCTTGTTTCCTACATTGCTGACGCATAGATCTTAAATGGTCAGAAAACCAGGGTTGCGAAGGGCTCTTGCGGGGTGAGTGGTAGCGTTTTGCTGGCGCCAGAGAATCTACAGCACTTGGCTAGGGCATTTGAAAGGTCGAAGGCAGCCCTATTGGGATCACCCCTGAGAGGGCAGCTGAGGGCATTCAGAATCGGTGACAGTGAAAGGAAAAACCAGCTGTGTATACTCAGCGTAAGAGATGGGATTGAACCCACATGTCCTGAGGAGGTTGGCAAAGGGAGCCATGTATATATTAAACAGGATTAGGCTCACCCACAAGCCCTGAGGTACTCCCTTGGTCAGTTCTATAGGCACTGAACGATATGGGCCAAGATTGACGGTCTGGGAGCGAGAAGATAGAAAACTCATCATCCACTGAAAAGATGAGTCTCTAAGTGCGATCTCCTGAGCAGTATCTGATGTGAAACTGTATCGAACACTTAAGATAGGTCCAACAGCACTAGAATCATAGATTGGCCCCTGTCTAGGGTCATTCTGATGTTGTCTGTGACCGCTAGTATGGCTGATTCTGTGCTGTATTTGGGCCTGAAGCCTGACTAGGAAGGGTCTAAACTACTGGCCGTTTGACATGGTTGGAGAGATGTTTGTTTATAAGCTTCTCCAGTAGCTTGCTCAGGAAGGGAAGGAGAGAGATGGGATGGAGATTAGAGAACTCAGTCAGCAGGGCCTTGATGTTCCTACAGATAGGCATGACCTGTGCTGCTTTCCATTCCAACATGACGTGACCCTCTCTCAGAGAGAGATTGAGAAGACACTCAATGGAGGAGGACAGTTGACAGGTCAGGGTAGTGGTGACTCTGGCTGGGATGGTATCAAGAGGGGAACCTGGTTTTAAAGTGCAAATCAATGTTTCTACCTCTACCAGTGTCACTGGAGGGAATCTTTCAAGCAACTGGGAGGTTGTCTGTGCTGGCCGTCATAATAGCCGAAGATTGGCTCCCTGGCAGGACTATATTATCGTAATGTTTGCAGATGGTGTGTGTGTGTGCGTAGTACTCTTAGACCATTGACCAATAGTAAGTAAAGCCTTGCACAGAAAAATTAAGGCTGCTGCTTGCTACACCAGTCCTGCAGTCCAGTAGCCCCGCAGCATAGCAGTGGACCTCGCTCACGTTGACCTGTGGTGAGCGTAAAGGAACAGGAAGAACGTGGCGCAGGATTTACAATGCAGCCTGGTTTGAGCGGGACATTTGCGAACCCACTTGGGCATTTATCAAGGTCATAAATTGTGCAGTACATCAACCACTCACTGGAGTTTTATTTTTCGAACACTACTGAGACCAGCAGGCAGTGCACCTGAACACGCCCACTGAGGTGGAGTTCTGGATTAATTGCAGGTGTTTGAACGGGTTGGTGCTTGTAGTAAGAGACATGAGCCTGTGACAAAGTGCTGGAAGAGCACGAAACACGTCGGCTTTGCAATGGAGGTGATGTGCCCTGAGAACCATGCTGTAACTTGCACCGATTTTTCTATCAAAGTTTTTAAGCATAGGATTAGCACAGTGCTATCCACGCCGAGATAGAAAAGGACAAAGTCTTTTGGCATTTATACAGCAAAGTTTTTAAGCATAGGACGAGTACAGTGCTGTCCTTGCCGAGCTGTAAATGACAAAAGCCATTTATCACTCCAGGCACAATATTACAGCTTTGAATTGGTAAAATACCAAATCAAGCCAACCTGAAATGAGTAAAAGCAACCCCTGACATAGTGTTTCGCTCTAATTAGAGCTCTTCAGAGAGGTATAGCTTTGTCCAGACACAAGGGAGCACCCAATATTAAGTCAAAATAAAACCCTTTCAGGCATAAAGTGACGCATAACTTATGCAAAAAACAAGGTGAGAACTCTGGGTAGTTCTCAAGTTTAGGTGGAAAGCAGCTCCTGTTAGAGCACTCTCAACACCAACGACACTCTAGATTTGCTCACCTCAAATGTCTGTTTTTCTATCAAAGTTTTTAAGCATAGGATTCGCAAATTGCTATCCATGCGGAGATAGAAAAGGACAAAGTCTTTTGGCATTTAAACAGCAAAGTCTTTTTGCATAGAACTAGTACAGTGATGTCCTTGCCAAGCTATAAATGACAAAAGCCATTTATCACTCCAGGCACAGTATTACAGCTTTGAATTGGTAAAATACCAAATCAAGCCAACCTTAAATGAGTAAAAGCAACCCCTGACACAGTGTTTCGCTCTAATTAGAGCTCTTCAGAGAGGTATAGCTTTGTCCAGACACAAGGGAGCACCCAGTATTAAGTCAAAACAAAACCCTTTCAGGCATAGAGTGACGCATAAATTATGCAAAAAAGAAGGAGAGCACTCTCAACACCAACGACACTCTAGATCGGCTCACCTCAAATGTCTGTTTTTCCATCAAAGTTTTTAAGCATAGGATGAGCACAGTGCTATCCACGCCGAGATAGAAAAGGACAAAGGGGCATATTACCAAGCAATAGCGATAATTATCGCTATTGCGTGGTTAGCATGAAAAAATTATCGCTGAGCTGCGCCGATTTTTATCGCAGATAAACCTTGGTATTAGCGCGAATATCTCCAAAAGTTGGTAATAGGAGATAGCGATGTTAGCGACTGTTTCCAGTCGCTAACATCTTGGCAAGCCCACTTTGCATGTCATTAGTGATAAATATCACTGACATGAAAAGTGGGGCCCAAGATGGTCGCTATCTCCTACTAGCTGTTGCTAACTGGTGTTAGCGACAGCTAGGTAATAGGGAGATAATTTTATCTCCGCTTTCTTGGCTTTTAAAGCCTAAAAAGCGGAGATAACCCCCCTTGATAATATGCCCCAAAGTCTTTTGGCATTTATACAGCAAAGTCTTTAAGCATAGGACTAGTACAGTGCTGTCCTTGCCGAGCTGTAAATGACAAAAGCCATTTATCACCCCAGACTCAATATTACAGTTTTGAGTTGGTAAAATACCAAATCAAGCCAACCTGAAATGAGTGAATGAATAACTATCAGAAAGCTTCATATAGCAGAAGGATTCAAATGCCTGCTGAGTGATATCTTGACAGCTGCGGAGTTTGAAGGAAACGCCCATGAAGAAGGAGAAGGAGGCTCCGAAACCGGTCAGCGGAGAAAGAACTGTGCCCACGAAGTCGGCTTTGCAATGGAGGTGATGTGCCCTGAGAACCATGCTGTAACTTGCACCGATTTTTCTATCAAAGTTTTTAAGCATAGGATTAGCACAGTGCTATCCACGCCGAGATAGAAAAGGACAAAGTCTTTTGGCATTTATACAGCAAAGTTTTTAAGCATAGGACGAGTACAGTGCTGTCCTTGCCGAGCTGTAAATGACAAAAGCCATTTATCACTCCAGGAACAATATTACAGCTTTGAATTGGTAAAATACCAAATCAAGCCAACCTGAAATGAGTAAAAGCAACCCCTGACACAGTGTTTCGCTCTAATTAGAGCTCTTCAGAGAGGTATAGCTTTGTCCAGACACAAGGGAGCACCCAGTATTAAGTCAAAATAAAACCCGTTCAGGCATAGAGTGTTGCATAAATTATGCAAAAAAGATGGAGAGAACTCTGGGTAGTTCTCAAGTTTAGGTGGAAAGCAGCTCCTGTTAGAGCACTCTCAACACCAGCGACACTCTAGATCTGCTCACCTTAAATGTCTGTTTTTCTATCAAAGTTTTTAAGCATAGGATTAGCACAGTGCTATCCACGCCGAGATAGAAAAGGACAAAGTCTTTTGGCATTTATACAGCAAAGTTTTTAAGCATAGGACGAGTACAGTGCTGTCCTTGCCGAGCTGTAAATGACAAAAGCCATTTATCACTCCAGGCACAATATTACAGCTTTGAATTGGTAAAATACCAAATCAAGCCAACCTGAAATGAGTAAAAGCAACCCCTGACACAGTGTTTCGCTCTAATTATAGCTCTTCAGAGAGGTATAGCTTTGTCCAGACACAAGGGAGCACCCAATATTAAGTCAAAATAAAACTCTTTCAGGCATAAAGTGACGCATAAATTATGCAAAAAACAAGGAGAGAACTCTGGGTAGTTCTCAAGTTTAGGTGGAAAGCAGCTCCTGTTAGAGCACTCTCAACACCAACGACACTCTAGATTTGCTCACCTCAAATGTCTGTTTTTCTATCAAAGTTTTTAAGCATAGGATTCGCACAGTGCTATCCATGCTGAGATAGAAAAGGACAAAGTCTTTTGGCATTTAAACAGCAAAGTCTTTTTGCATAGAACTAGTACAGTGATGTCCTTGCCGAGCTATAAATGACAAAAGCCATTTATCACTCCAGGCACAGTATTACAGCTTTGAATTGGTAAAATACCAAATCAAGCCAACCTTAAATGAGTAAAAGCAACCCCTGACACAGTGTTTCGCTCTAATTAGAGCTCTTCAGAGAGGTATAGCTTTGTCCAGACACAAGGGAGCACCCAGTATTAAGTCAAAACAAAACCCTTTCAGGCATAGAGTGACGCATAAATTATGCAAAAAAGAAGGAGAGCACTCTCAACACCAACGACACTCTAGATCGGCTCACCTCAAATGTCTGTTTTTCCATCAAAGTTTTTAAGCATAGGATGAGCACAGTGCTATCCACGCCGAGATAGAAAAGGACAAAGGGGCATATTACCAAGCAATAGCGATAATTATCGCTATTGCGTGGTTAGCGTGAAAAAATTATCGCTGAGCTGCGCCGATTTTTATCGCAGATAAACCTTGGTATTACCAAGGTTTATCGCAAATGCAATAAAAATCGGCCGCAATGCATGAATATCGCTGAAAAGTCTGCGATATTCAAGCATTAGCAAGCTAATGCTCTTAGCCATGTTATCCACCTCCCATTGGATAACATGGCTAAGAACTGCTCAGGGCAGGTGTTAGCTTTTGGAGATATTCGCGCTTAGCGCGAATATCTCCAAAAGTTGGTAATAGGAGATAGCGATGTTACCGACTGTTTCCAGTCGCTAACATCTTGGCAAGCCCACTTTGCATGTCATTAGTGATAAATATCACTGACATGCAAAGTGGGGCCCAAGATGGTCGCTATCTCCTACTAGCTGTTGCTAACTGGTGTTAGCGACAGCTAGGTAATAGGGAGATAATTTTATCTCCGCTTTCTTGGCTTTTAAAGCCTAAAAAGCGGAGATAAACCCCCTTGATAATATGCCCCAAAGTCTTTTGGCATTTATACAGCAAAGTCTTTAAGCATAGGACTAGTACAGTGCTGTCCTTGCCGAGCTGTAAATGACAAAAGCCATTTATCACTCCAGGCTCAATATTACAGCTTTGAGTTGGTAAAATACCAAATCAAGCCAACCTGAAATGAGTGAATGAATACCTATCAGAAAGCTTCATATAGCGGAAGGATTCAAATGCCTGCTGAGTGATATCTTGACAGCTGCGGAGTTTGAGGGAAACGCCCATGAAGAAGGAGCAGGAGGCTCCGAAACCGGTCAGCGGAGAAAGAACTGTGCCCACGAAGTTAAGCTTCCTCCGTAATAAAGTTCACGCTGAACAGGCTCTTGTGGAGTGCGTTCCAATTCTTTTGGGAACTTTGTTGGAAATATATATATATATATAATGAAGAACGGTTGGTAAAATTGGCCAAAGGACAGAAACTGAGCCAACAACACTTGCAATCTTTTTTTTCTTTTCTTTAACCCAAAATGTTGTCAGCCATGACGCGTTTCAGCCGGCACAGTGGCCTTGTTCACTAGGTGTTACCGCGTAAACTCTCAGTGGCCTTTGCACACCATGTGTGTAACTGGCCTGGAAAACAGACTTACATTACTCAACTGCTGTTTTGTATGTCAGTATCTATTTGAAAAGCAGATAGATTTCAGTGACTTGGTAAATCTTTCTTGTGTGTCACATGCATGCGCTTGATGGTGGTTAACAAAACTGTAAAGATGTTACATTCAGTGTACACGCTTTTTTAGCTTCTGTTACAGATGCGCATTCTCACTGCGTTTTCATTTAGCGCATAAGGTGCTTGCTCACTCTACCACCCAAGAGACCTATTTCATACAAAAATTATTTTTTTCATATAATGGTAAAATGTAAAAAGACAAGTGTCTAAACATTACTTATAACTTAAATAATGTAATACAGTAGGCAAGTGCGTAAATTTAAAATACACATTTCTATAGCTACCTGTCCTCCGGTTCTTCTGAAAATCTAGAGTAAGTGAGCTTTTTGATCATATGCTACATGGTATTAGCCTGCTCTACAAGGAGACCAACTTGTGCAATATTATTCCGGGTGTAGGAAGGTACCTCCTGACTATGGTTGCCCCCAACTTTTTTCCCTGTGTTTTAGCTGGCTTTTGACATAGTCGACCTGGGGCCCTGCCAATCAGGACCCCAGGCCTACTGCTCTCTCTGTAAAATGGATTCCATGTACCCTAGGTACATTTCCAATTGGTATTGGGCCACCCTATCAGACCCTGTAACTCAGGGCATGGGTGTACCCAGGGCTGCCAGGGGCTGCAGCATGTATTATGCCACCCCTGGCTGGCCTCCTAAATTTGACACAACTGGCTGCATGACAGCTGGGGCAAAGTCGTGTACTCACCCTTTGCTTTAGGTATAGTAGCCCTATATCTAACCGTACAATGGACGCACGAGTTCCTATCAGTCACTCCTATGGCAGGCCTTGACAATCCTGAAGGCAGAGTGCGTGGGCTCGTGTGAACTAGGCTCTGGCCCGAGCCGAGCCCGGTTGCAGCTTGCGGAACAAAGACCCAATGGCTGTTCCATGATAACGCGTACCACATCGGTAACTTCGGTGTCGCGTTATCAAGACATGTCGAGTAAGGTGTCATACGAATCGGGATGCTGCCCCCTCACCAATTCTGGCGACGAGGTTAGCATTCCGCCCTTCTAGAGGGACACGACATGTACGTAACTGTGAACCCCGGTTAAAGTTAACTAAAGCCTCAGCTCCACAAAATGGATGCTGCCACCACAGACACGAGTCTGACCTCCTGCTGCTGGGAGTCCTTCCAGCGAGGAGCGCTTGGACAAAGAGTTTCCTGTCAAGGGCGGTGTTCGCACCGTCCCAGACAGGGTTTGTGTATTCTGGGTAGGTAGGGCTTTTGCGAGAAGGTGACTGCGGAGTGGCACCCCGGTGCTCACTACGCATCTGCCAGTCAGAACCAGTTCCAGGGGCGCCAGCCCTGGCCTGGGGAAAGTCCGGCAGGGGAGAGGGGTGTAACTACCCCCCTTCCTGGTCCCACCCTTAGGGCAGGACCTAGTCATGTACCCACCCCTTTCTTTAGGTTAAAGGCCGGAGCGGGGACCCTTCCAAATTAGATCATCTTTGATTCAAGAACTACTTTCTACGAAAGGACATTCAAGACTCTTCTCCAGATTTCTCCCTTGTGACTAAGGAGTAGTCACCCTGCATCAGCGGGCACCAACTAAGAACTCTGCGGGTTGCTGTAAGTCCTTCCTCAAGGAATCCGACTGCCCAGCTCGACGAGAACCGGCTTCCCTGGCACCTCTGACCTCTACCCACGTCATCAGCTCAGCTGTGATCTGTGGGTGCGACGAGACCTCGAGGGACCGGCCATCATCAGAACCTGCACGCTCTTAAAACCAGCACGACCATCGAGGTAACTCTCTGGTGAGTGCTCTGGGGTCCGAGAAGCCCCGACCCTGAGCCGCTCCAGCACCGAAGTGCAGTCTCCCAGCATCTCCACGATCTGCGTGGGGCCCTTCTGCTCGCTGCTCAGCACGTTGTCTGGTCACTAGCTGCTGGCTTGTGCCCTTCTGTGACGACATCCGAGAATCATCACTGCTGGTCTGGTTGCTCCAGACTGGCCCTTGCTTCCATCTTTGCGAGAAGCACCCCGGACCCTCCTGGTCCACTCAAGACGCCATCTTAGGCCCACCACGTGGCCCTGAGATCTGCCAAGGCTTGTTGCCCCATCCTGGGCCCAGCGACGCCGACAGCATCATCCTTCGTGGGACAGCTCGCACCTCCCCCGTGGTCGCCGACAACGCCTCCTGGTCCGTGAGACTGCAGAGCCTAGCGTCGCCCACTCACCTGGTCGAGGTGACGGCCAACCGGTGCCTTCCTGGTACCCTCTGACTACTGGCTAGTAGTACGAACTTGGTCCCCTCTGCTTTCAGGTTTCATCAATCTCCGATCCAGGCTTGGATCTCTACGAACTATTCAGCACTGGTCGCCGGCCAGCAACTCCTTTTCTTCCGGCTCCTGGCTCGTCAGCGAAGACCCCGACGCCTGTAAGACTTGTGCAGCCGCAGCCCTCGTGGCTAGGTAACTCGGCATTTCGGTGCCTGCATAGCCTCCTTACTCTAGGGTCCTGAGTCCCTCGCTTCCGACTTGCCTTATCGGGTCCGCCCGAGACCTTAATCTTTCCGTGTCCTCGGACACTTGTTTTAATTGTGCACTTAAAGTATTTGCTAAAGAGATTTGGTTTGTGCTTAGTACCCTGTCCTCATAAAGAGTACAGGGCTGTTGTGATTCTTAATAAATATACCGTTTATTTTCATAACACTTGTGTGGTGTCCTTTCACTGGGTGTTCAAGGGGTACATGTGTGGTAAACAGCTGGCTTAACGCGCCCTCTCGAGTCTTTAGCCTTAGACTGCTCGTATCCACGCTACTAGGATAGCTGGTCTATAGGTTGACTTACAACCAAACACCATAAGGGTCGTTGGAACGATACATAGCGGTCGCTAGAATAGCGAACGTTGCATATCGGGCCAACTTCTCACATTGGTGAGCAGCGGTTGGGATTTGAGCTTGCTGTTGTTTTACCACACGTATCCTAAGAATATCTTGTTGAAAGATCACATAAGTACTGTTAGTACATATAACTAAGCTTAGAATACTCTGAGTTCTACTGAACCAGCTGTTGCAGCTCCTCAAGGCCTAGCACACCTTGGCTGCAACTCTTAGCAAGGGATCAGTAGGTAAACACATAGTGTAGGTAGGTGCATCACTTACACCACACTAGAAACAGTATGTCGGACAAAGGAGGAAACTCTGAGTCTCCCTTTGTGTCAGTTGACCCTCATCAGGTCATCCCTTCAAGATATACTGTGCTGAGCTTCAAGGAGTTAAGACAAGTGTGTCACTCCAGGAAGATCAAGCAGGGGTCTAACCCCACAACGTCCTTTCTGATTGGTCTCTTGGAGACTTATGATGCCAGAAAAGCTGAGACCCTTCTTAGCTCTTCTAATCCAGAAGGAGACATGCCTCCCCTCTAGGGAACCAGAGGCGATCCTGACCTCATCCACCTCTCAACTGAGACTGAAGATGTAGAGGATGATGAGAATGAGGATCCCTCTGGGGATGAGGCAGATAAGGGACAGGTAGAAGTCGGTAGACTAAGCAGGTCCAACTTAAGCAAACATGACAGTGGTACTGGGGGACCCCTGGGGCCACTAGCAGGTCAGCTTAACATTGGGAATGGACGAGTTAGGTCTCTATCAAGAGGCTCTAACAGATCCTTTCGAACCAATGGCTCTCTCAACTCTTCTCACAGAGGGATGTCTTCCCCTAAGAGGAGAGTGTATGAAGCTGAAGAAAGGGCAATCAAACTGAGGATTGAAAGGGAAGAACTTGCCCTGGCCAAAGAGAGACTTGCCCTTGCTAGAGAGCAAGAATTATGTGGGCTACAGCCCACTGGTGGCAGCAATAAACCTAGCAATAGGGAAAGGAGTTTTGATACAAAGCTCCTGAATAAGATAGTGCCCCCCTTTAAAGAAGGGGATGACATCCACAAATGGATTACTGCTTTGGAGAGAGCCTGCACTGTGCAGGGTGTTCCCCAAAGTCAGTGGGCAGCTATCTTGTGGCTCTCCTTTGATGGTAAAGGTAGAGATAAGCTCCTCACCACAAGGGTGGAGGATGCTAACAATTACCAAATCTTGAAGAATGTACTGGTTGATGGGTTTGGTTTAACCACTGAACAATACAGGATGCTGTTCAGAGACACCCAGAAAACTCAGTCTCAAGATTGGACTGACTTTGTTGATTGTGCCACTAAGGCTTTTGAAGGCTGGCTACTGGGTAGTAAGGTTACTGATTTTAAAGGATTGTATAATCTAATTATGAGGGAGCAAATCTTAAATAATTGTCAGAACCAGCTATTACATCAGCACCTGGTAGACTCTGAGTTGACCTCTCCACAGGAATTGGGTAAGAGGGCAGACAAATGGGTCAGAACCAGGGTTAGGCCTAAAAACCAGGGTGGTGACCAGAAAAAGGAATCAACCAAGCCTCAAGAGAAGGGTGGGGATAAATCCACAGAGAAGACTTCCCAAGGGCCCCAAAACTCCAACAAGGGTGGTGGGTCCCAGAACACTCCTTCAGAACAGAAGAAACCTTATTGCCACACCTGTAAACAGGTGGGTCATTACAAAAGTGATGCCAGTTGCCCTAAAAATGGTAATAAGGGAAATATACCCCCAGGTAATACTCCTAAACCTCCTGTTACCACTAGTGGTAATCCCCCAGGTGGTGGGAGTGCCCCCAAGAATGTGGTGGGCATTACTTTGGGCCAGCAGGAGGACTATGGCCTAGCCAGGTTCCCTGACCACACTCTTGTCTGTGAGACTGGCATGGGGTTTGCCAACTTCACTACTGGACCCCAAATTTTGGGAAAGTATAGACAAGAAGTTTTAGTGAATGGTCAGAAAGTTGAGGCATTCAGAGACACGGGGGCCAGCCTCACCATGGTGAGTGACCATCTGGTCCCCTCTGCTCAACTGACCCCTGGTTTTACTTACCAGGTGACAGACATTCATGGAATGAAGAGAAGGCATCCCATGGCAGTAGTCAAGCTCAGCTGGGGTAATGTCACAGGGCCCATGAGAGTGGCAGTGACAGATAACCTACCTGTAGATTGCTTACTGGGGAATGACCTGGAACTCTCAGCATGGGCTGAGGTGGAACAAGAAACTCATTCCAGAATGATAGGCCTATCCAGACAGGTTAGTGGGGCAGTAATAGCTACAGCCCCAGTCCAAGCACCATTCCTCCCTGAAAAGGTTGGAAGGGCAGTGGTAGCCACTGCCCAGGCTCAGACAGACTTTCCAGAGCAGGATAGGAGGGTTGTGACAGTCACAGCCCAAACACAGACTGAGTGCCCTCCTGAAAAGGTTGGCAAGGTTGAAATGGTCTCAGCCTCTACTCAGACAGATAGTGAGGTTGTGAAGCCTGAAACAATGGATCACTCCACTCAAACAGAGAGCATTGAGGAGGAAGAAGAGTCTTCCCCCTCCCAGACACTAGGTGAGAGCCAGCCTCCTCAGGGAACTGACTCTACCCCTGTTGAAGGAACTGCCCCAGAGGTAGTCAGGCCTAGCCTGGCAGAGCCCCTGATGGCAGTGGACCCTTCCCAGGTGGGACCCAGTCTGGAGCAGGTAACCTGCACCTCTCTACCCTGCCTCAATCAGCCCAGGGCTGAAGAGATCAGGGAGGCCAGTGGTGGACCCCAAAGGGCCCCCTGTCCAAAAGAACCCCTTAATCAGCAGATTAGGATCACTGAAGCTAGTAAACCTAGCCAAGTGAAAATAAAACAGACTCCTGAGGGATCCCCCTTAAAAGTAGTTAGGGAACTCCCCCAGCTGGACACTGTTGGGCACAGCCAAACATGGGGCCTAAAAACCCCAGACCTGACCTGTCCCTCCAGTAAGCCAAACAGAGGGACTCAGCCTCCAGCTTTAGGTAGCCAGAGGCTGACCCTGAGAGCTCAGTGCCTCTCAGCTAAAGAAAGAAAGGCACATATGATGAATGGTGATTGGAGGAAGTTGAGCCCAAAGGTAGAGGGGCCTCACTTCAGTACTCCATCCCAGCATCAGCCTTCTTCTTTCCCAAGACACACCAGAGACAGAGATTCCCTATGGTGGAGACCCTCAGATACCCTTAGGGTGAGGGGTTGCCTAGTGGACCATGACACAGGGGGAAACCAAGCCAGAGCTGGTACTTCCTTATATGGCCACTCAGGTAATATAGGCTCACCTGGACAAGGATAGCCTTATCTCCTTTCGTTTGGGGGGGGGTTGTGTAGGAAGGTACCTCCTGACTATGGTTGCCCCCAACTTTTTTCCCTGTGTTTTAGCTGGTTTTTGACATAGTCGACCTGGGGCCCTGCCAATCAGGACCCCAGGCCTACTGCTCTCTCTGTAAAATGGATTCCATGTACCCTAGGTACATTTCCAATTGGTATTGGGCCACCCTATCAGACCCTGTAACTCAGGGCATGGGTGTACCCAGGGCTGCCAGGGGCTGCAGCATGTATTATGCCACCCCTGGCTGGCCTCCTAAATTTGACACAACTGGCTGCATGACAGCTGGGGCAAAGTCGTGTACTCACCCTTTGCTTTAGGTATAGTAGCCCTATATCTAACCGTACAATGGACGCACGAGTTCCTATCAGTCACTCCTATGGCAGGCCTTGACAATCCTGAAGGCAGAGTGCGTGGGCTCGTGTGAACTAGGCTCTGGCCCGAGCCGAGCCCGGTTGCAGCTTGCGGAACAAAGACCCAATGGCTGTTCCATGATAACGCGTACCACATCGGTAACTTCGGTGTCGCGTTATCAAGACATGTCGAGTAAGGTGTCATACGAATCGGGATGCTGCCCCCTCACCAATTCTGGCGACGAGGTTAGCATTCCGCCCTTCTAGAGGGACACGACATGTACGTAACTGTGAACCCCGGTTAAAGTTAACTAAAGCCTCAGCTCCACAAAATGGATGCTGCCACCACAGACACGAGTCTGACCTCCTGCTGCTGGGAGTCCTTCCAGCGAGGAGCGCTTGGACAAAGGGTTTCCTGTCAAGGGCGGTGTTCGCACCGTCCCAGACAGGGTTTGTGTATTCTGGGTAGGTAGGGCTTTTGCGAGAAGGTGACTGCGGAGTGGCACCCCGGTGCTCACTACGCATCTGCCAGTCAGAACCAGTTCCAGGGGCGCCAGCCCTGGCCTGGGGAAAGTCCGGCAGGGGAGAGGGGTGTAACTACCCCCCTTCCTGGTCCCACCCTTAGGGCAGGACCTAGTCATGTACCCACCCCTTTCTTTAGGTTAAAGGCCGGAGCGGGGACCCTTCCAAATTAGATCATCTTTGATTCAAGAACTACTTTCTACGAAAGGACATTCAAGACTCTTCTCCAGATTTCTCCCTTGTGACTAAGGAGTAGTCACCCTGCATCAGCGGGCACCAACTAAGAACTCTGCGGGTTGCTGTAAGTCCTTCCTCAAGGAATCCGACTGCCCAGCTCGACGAGAACCGGCTTCCCTGGCACCTCTGACCTCTACCCACGTCATCAGCTCAGCTGTGATCTGTGGGTGCGACGAGACCTCGAGGGACCGGCCATCATCAGAACCTGCACGCTCTTAAAACCAGCACGACCATCGAGGTAACTCTCTGGTGAGTGCTCTGGGGTCCGAGAAGCCCCGACCCTGAGCCGCTCCAGCACCGAAGTGCAGTCTCCCAGCATCTCCACGATCTGCGTGGGGCCCTTCTGCTCGCTGCTCAGCACGTTGTCTGGTCACTAGCCGCTGGCTTGTGCCCTTCTGTGACGACATCCGAGAATCATCACTGCTGGTCTGGTTGCTCCAGACTGGCCCTTGCTTCCATCTTTGCGAGAAGCACCCCGGACCCTCCTGGTCCACTCAAGACGCCATCTTAGGCCCACCACGTGGCCCTGAGATCTGCCAAGGCTTGTTGCCCCATCCTGGGCCCAGCGACGCCGACAGCATCATCCTTCGTGGGACAGCTCGCACCTCCCCCGTGGTCGCCGACAACGCCTCCTGGTCCGTGAGACTGCAGAGCCTAGCGTCGCCCACTCACCTGGTCGAGGTGACGGCCAACCGGTGCCTTCCTGGTACCCTCTGACTACTGGCTAGTAGTACGAACTTGGTCCCCTCTGCTTTCAGGTTTCATCAATCTCCGATCCAGGCTTGGATCTCTACGAACTATTCAGCACTGGTCGCCGGCCAGCAACTCCTTTTCTTCCGGCTCCTGGCTCGTCAGCGAAGACCCCGACGCCTGTAAGACTTGTGCAGCCGCAGCCCTCGTGGCTAGGTAACTCGGCATTTCGGTGCCTGCATAGCCTCCTTACTCTAGGGTCCTGAGTCCCTCGCTTCCGACTTGCCTTATCGGGTCCGCCCGAGACCTTAATCTTTCCGTGTCCTCGGACACTTGTTTTAATTGTGCACTTGAAGTATTTGCTAAAGAGATTTGGTTTGTGCTTAGTACCCTGTCCTCATAAAGAGTACAGGGCTGTTGTGATTCTTAATAAATATACCGTTTATTTTCATAACACTTGTGTGGTGTCCTTTCACTGGGTGTTCAAGGGGTACATGTGTGGTAAACAGCTGGCTTAACGCGCCCTCTCGAGTCTTTAGCCTTAGACTGCTCGTATCCACGCTACTAGGATAGCTGGTCTATAGGTTGACTTACAACCAAACACCATAAGGGTCGTTGGAACGATACATAGCGGTCGCTAGAATAGCGAACGTTGCATATCGGGCCAACTTCTCACACCGGGGACCTGCATAATGCATATACCTTCATATATTCATTACTCAATACTGAATAGTCATATACCTTGATTGTACATTTCTATTAATAATCAAAATATATTACAGGCACAAATGAAATTCTTCGTCATGATTAAGACTGTTTGGTGACTTACTGGCAAGCAGAAGAATGTAGCATGTCTCCAGGGCGCGTAATGCTCTCACTCTGTCTCTGCCTCTTTTCCTAGGTGAGATCGCATCTATCACAAAATACGTGATTTGGGTGGGGTCTCTGCTAACAGTTGTTTCGTAATGTCGGGCTACCTGATACGATCTATCTGTATTTGATATAGCCCTCATGTGCTGAAGAATCCTCTCGTGCACCTGAAGCGTGGTACTACCCACGTACTGAATGCCAAGGGTGCACGTATATATAAATTTGGAACAATGTTCCTGTTTCACCAGTCCGTGGTGAAAATAAACCAGGTCAGGACCTCTTGAAGTGCTAATTCTTTATTCGATCAAAGAAGAGGCAGCAACTATATCATCCATAGAAGTAAGTGTTTATTTCACAAAGATGAAATAAAAAGACATGGTGTTGTATATATGTCTGATAAGGCTAGCTCAAGGCTCTGAACATGGGGCCCAAAGCCACAGTAAACCTGGCAAAATCGCTGTAAAAATATCTCAGGATTTCGTCTGGCACAATACAATGTTATTTGCAGATCGAAAACATCATAAAAATGGTCCATAGTTACTGTCAAAGCTTTTACATGGGATCCCAAAAGGGTAAAGAAGGTTATAGCTGAAGGATTCCTTGGCCAGCGGGCATAGTAGTACAGGCTGGATGTGAACGTAGACAGGTCCGTTGCCTCCCTCATTGAGAGATGCACAGTGCTAGTTGACTTAATGGAGGCTGGGAAAAGCCTCTACCATCTGAGCCACCCTCCTGTGCTGTGGGAGAAGCCTAAGAGAGATTTAGGCCCAGGAAAAACCCAGCTGGTAAGGTTTTTCCTTCATGCAGGTCACCTCAGAATGCACAGAACCTTATCACTCGCCTCCTGTATGCCCTTTCTGAAATCACTAGGGCAATGCCCCAGTGGAAAGAGAAACTCCAACTATTAAATGTCACAGTCACCTCGGATTGCACACACTTCCTCCCTGGGCTGTCAGTGTGGTGTCAGCCACACACCACCGGACATAGAGTACCAATGGAGATGCAACTTCAGTCCCTTCTCCATAATGTTTAGTTACACTATAATAAAATAGCTGCTATAGATGAAGAATAACTCTGGCTCAAGCGAGTGGCAAACGTAGTTGAGGAACACACCCATAAGCTTTCTCTAGACGGCTCGGAGTTCCCCATGTCTCAGAGGTGGCCACAGAAATCACTGTTGATCCTTTCAAATGTGCCATGAGTTTTGAATGTCCAAGATAAATACGAATTGGGTGTGTCTTGCTTTTCCTTTCACCAGCCAAACACCATTGATCGCTAATTTATCTGGAGCTCCCTGGCTTGGGTCTGGGAGCCAAAGATATTACAAACTCCTGTGAACAGAACCTCGTTCTACACATTGAATGAATGTGAGGCCTAGCTCTGTGAACTACCCACAAGGATACAGGCTGAGAATCCCTTGCCTGGAATGTAGGCAGCTGATGTTTTCTTGACCTGGCTAGAATCAGCTCAACTTTAGTGAAAGGTTTACTATAGGTATAGGATTTAAGACATTTTTACAGCTATGTGGTGGAAGGAATAAATAATTATTAGTTCTTTAAATAGAACTCTGGAATGCACTGGTTGCCAATCAAAAATGTGCACTGTGAGAGCAGTGTGATCATGTCTTGGCAAATAGGCTACTGCTGTATCTTGTAATGTTCAGAGTTTCATGATAATTTTTGTTTTTGGGGTAAGTGGTTCAACAAAAGTAAGTTGTTATTGTCAGCCTTTAGCTTATAATGGCACTAGTTCACATGGCTCAAATGGGTTTCTGACAGTCAAGGTTGTTTTTTTTCCAACACCTTGAGGTGATAATTGAAGAAATACACAATGTTGCATTGACTTGTAGGGGGGTACACAATGTTACATTGACACGTGGGGGCAGGAGACACGATTGCATTGACTAATGGGGGAGGTGCAAAATGTTGCATTGACTCGTGGGGGAGGTACACAATGTTGCATTGACTTGTGGGGAGGTACACAATGCAACATTTACTTATAGGAGAGGTACACAATGTTGCATAAAAAAAAATGTCAATGTATACTTGTAAAGCGCACTGTTACTCCATCACGCAGTGTCCTGGCGCTGTATACCGTTGGGGAACCCGTCCTGGATTTCCCTGTGAGATGGTCCCTCCTGGGCACGCCCAAGGTGAAGCCAGGCATCCCCGGCGCGGCTAGGGCCGTTGTGCCATTGAGTCGTGGGGGAGGTGCACAATGTTGCATTGACTCATGGAGGAGGTACACAATGTTATATTGATTCGTGGAGGAGGTACACAATGTTCCATTTACATATAGGGGAGGTACACAATGTTGCATTGACTTCTGGGGGAGGAATACAATGTTGCATTTACTCATAGGCGAGGTACACAATGTTGCATTGACGTGTTGGGGTGGTGCACAATGTTCCTTTGACTTGTTGGGTAGGGCCAAACTGTTAAATTGACTTGTATAACCGCCTGGTGCCAGTGCTGCACGAGTACTAGTCCAATATTCTTATATTTATCAGAATGTGAGATTCTAGCGCTACAAGTGTGGTTTGATAGTAGAATGTATTTTCGTATTTTGCGGTGTGAGTCCAATTACAGCAATTTTGCTTTAGTCTTGTTGAGACTAAGCCAGATATGAATTCTCCAAGCCTCAATGTCAGAGAAAACAGCTTGAAAGTATTCTTGGTTCAGCACAGAGCAGTTTTGTGTCAGCTGTGCACTGCTGGTTTGTATGTATCCTGGTTCTTCAGCCCCTCTTTCTGTTCTCTGTACCGCAGTGCTTCAATCATTGATGTTATCATACCTTCTAAAATAATTGCTTGATAATAGCATCCTAATCCTCTCCTTCACTGCAGGCTCTCTATCTATATAAAGCACATGAATTGACACTACTTCTGTGCTGTGCACTTTGCCTTTCCTCCTCACTTGTGTACACACTACTCAGAGTCGAACTGGCCTATCGGGCAATCAGGAAGGGCCTGATAGGCTGTTCATACAGGTCATCATTGTATGATTCTGGAATTCTCGTGTATTTAACAAGGACCCCCTGAGGATTCGGATGCAAAAAGTTCCTAGGCCAGGGAAAATGAACCAATTGACAAAAAACAACCTAGGCAACATATACTGACCTATACAATGTATTTAAAGACAAATGGCTACAAAAGGTTAAGAAAATATATGTTTTTTTATTCTGAAGTTATTTTTAAAAAATATATATACACAACATATAACACAATTAACATTGGACATCAATAAAATTTAATATCACACAAGTGAAAATTAAAAAAGTTCATATACTGGTAACAATATACACGAAAATTGAGTTAAAAAAACAGAAAGTGGCTGATAGGATCTCTACGCGCGTTTCGGCGAACCAGCGCCTTCTTCTGGAATAGCCACACAAAGCTCTAAAAAAAATATTTTTCAAAAAACATTGCATTAGTTATACATCCTTGAAGCAATATGTACAAAACATATAACAGTCTATGCCTTAACATTGTAGCCAATAAGACATATTGGCTACAATGTTAAGGCATAGACTGTTATATGTTTTGTACATATTGCTTCAAGGATGTATAACTAATGCAATGTTTTTTTAAAAATATTTTTTTTAGAGCTTTGTGTGGCTACTCCAGAAGAAGGCGCTGGTTCGCCGAAACGCGCGTAGAGATCCTATCAGCCACTTTCTGTTTTTTTAACTCAATTTTCGTGTATATTGTTACCAGTATGTGAACTTTTTTAATTTTCACTTGTGTGATATTAAATTTTATTGATGTCCAATGTTAATTGTGTTATATGTTGTGTATATATATTTTTTAAAAATAACTTCAGAATAAAAAAACATATATTTTCTTAACCTTTTGTAGCCATTTGTCTTTAAATACATTGTATAGGTCAGTATATGTTGCCTAGGTTGTTTTTTGTCAATTGATTCTGGAATTCTGGCTGTTTGTGTGTGGGTTATATTGTCTTCTGGGACGGTTTTTACTGTTAATTTCACTGATATTAAATACGCAGTGTTCCATATCATACAGAACATTTAGCCAGCGTGTCTTTACAAGTTCAAAACTGCCCCAGTTTGCAAAATTGGGCCACTTTTTTTATCTATGGAAATCATTTTGGTGCCAGGATGTATTTTCTGCCCAGTCTGATGACCATATTTGAAGGACCAACCCTATGCCTGACTCAGCTTGTACTTGGAGAACAATGTGACAGCTGTGCTTGCTTTCTTAACTGTGGTTTTCTGCATTTCCTGGAGTCTATCTGATCTCACTCTTCTGCCCAGTCCCCTCAGACTGTATCCACATTAGTATAAGAGGTGATCTGGCAATAAGGAGCAGGCTGACTTGTTCATGCTGCTTGATTTAAAAAATCTAGTAATTTTATTTATTTTATTATGTTAATATAGTGTTAACAGAACCAAACAGGGGCTTCAGAATGCTCAGGGCCCTGGGTGTGGAGTTGAGACAGAAGGCTAATACTGATTCAAGACTTAGGGCTTGATTACAGGGGAGAGACGAAAGCAGTCTAGCACGGTCGGACCGCCATTGCCCTGCCGAATCCAGAAGAAAGCAGTGTAGATGCAGCAATATGCTTGGCAGGACAGCCGCAATCCCGCCAAGCATAATATAAGTTTCCTCTCTGTCATGGTTTCATGAAGGTTCCTCCTCCATGAAAACCATAGCAGAGAGGGGCCCTACACACCTAAGTATGGCGGACGGGCCTTCTTGTATCTTGCTCCGTATCACTGGAACAAACTTCCCTTGTTCCTTAGGGCGTGCACTGAGTTCTCAGGCATTAAATAAACATCTTAAGACCTGGTTGTTCTAATGGCTTCTTCTCTACTTATCTGCTGCCTCAGCGACAAGATGCCCTTCGGGGGTGAGTCGTTGAGCTTTACCAACTATCCATTAACACATAACATACTGTTGCCTCTGGGCCATGTGGATGCACACTGAGATGCACAACATGTGCCCCCCCCCCCCCCCAGTGTGCATGCACACCAGTTCCTGCGCGGCATGGAGTTTACAGTTTATGCTGTGCAGGCACTGTTTTTGGTGGTCCCATTGTGGTGCCCATTTTCTGAGGCACCGCCATGGGATCATTAAAAAAAAACCAGTCAGACATGAGAAACACTCATAATCTGGTGAGCGGTCCAACCGCTGGTTCGGCAGTGCGGTGGCCAGGTTGACCGCTCCACCAAACTCGTATTCAGGCTCTTTATCTGTGGTCAAAAAGATATTTATTTATTTATGTACTTGTTTAGCTAATTATGTATATATTTTTTGGATGGGCCTGCTTTTTTTCACTTTTTTGAGTTAAGAGGGTTGTAGTACAAAGTGACAATTAGAATTTTTAACGTAGACTGCAAGATGTTTTTACCATTATGGTGTCTTGGAAACATAAAATTCTCTTCTCTGAGATCCAGAAATCAGCCAAGCCTTTTTTTTAATAAAATGCTAGACCGCAAGTAAAATAACAAGATTAGCCGTAGCAAAAAGTGTTCCTCTCTGTGCATAATGAATAGGGGTTCATTTTATAGTCTGCTGCCTTTTCTTCAAGGGAGGACCACATACCTTGCCTGCTCCACCACTGAGAAACAATTTGCTAAGCCTTGCCCTGCTACATAAACACTCACTCGCATACTCTTTATGATCAAAACGCAAAACTCTGTTCCTGTTTTTCATTTCACAAAATATGCTTACTGAGAAATGCACACCCCTGTTGTGCCAAATCTAGTGTACGAATGGCTGAAGCCAACATTCCCATTGGTCAACCATAATCCTTTCTATTCAAATTCACATGTGTCCATCTCTGTTGTGTGATCAGCTATCACCAGCCTCCCCAGTGTCTTCTCCCAAAGACTCTAATATACTTCTGAGCACCTGTGCAAAGAGACAATCACTTGTATATGTTACAATTTTAGCATTCTTCATTATCCAATTGCTTTTGCATTCCTCCCACTGGTGCACTGCTGTCAACATTGGGGACACAGTTGTTTTATTGTAGATCATCTCTAAAAAGGTAAGCTGAATACATATTTCATCAATAACATGTAATTTAAAGCCAATATTGTCAAAGATATTATTATTAAAAAAGGTGTATGTGGCCCGCTGACCATGGTCCAGTGTAGTGAACCCAATTTTCCTAACTCACTTTGTGCTCTCATCATAGCTCTAAAACAATTGCTTCATTTTCTCTTTCCAGCCTGTGGCAGAAACACTTGAAGATGAAAGCTGCGAAAATGAACTGTTTCTTATCAATGAACTAAGTTTATTTAGTATTGCAGATAACGAGATCTGCTCTGAAATCAACAGAAATGATTCCATAGATGAAGAGGCCTCGATAGAGCTACGAAAGACTTGGAACACAGCAGGTAGAGCAGTCATAGGCAGCCAAACATTATTCTATAACACCCTTATTTACGGAAACTCCATTTGTTTAACATCCATTCAAGAAATCATCCATTCCACAGGACCCTCGGTTTCCATCCTGCTCAAGATCTTCAGAAGAAGATAAAGCTAGACACCCCAACAAACAGCCTAAAGTTTACCAGTGTTCATTCAGTGGAATCAAATCAACACAAGAAGCAACTATGTGAGTGGGCAGGTTTAATCTAGTTTCAACCAATATATGGAATGCTCTTCTAGCTTCTATATTAGCAGAATCCAATCTTTACCAAATCAGAAAGAAATAAAAATCATGTCCAGGTCAGAGTGTGATCGCAACATCTCATCAGAAGTTCTGCCACTAGATATACTAGTCTTACTTTACACAATTTCTTGCAACTATAGGAAACGCCTCAATGCATCAACTCCGCAAGGTGCAAAGTTAATCTCACAGAGATATCGGCACACCGCATCTGGTGTGAAACTAATGTTTGGATAACCTATGATTTTAGTGATACGTAACTAACACATATAAACTCTTTGGGATAAATGTAACAGTCTTTAACAGAACATATATTGATAGAATGCATGCAAATACTTTCCATGCCATTACAAAGATCGTTACAATGACTGCGTTGTTACCACGCAAACAATTACATCCCAAGTCATTACTACGACTTGCTGTAGGGGGCGCGCTGGACTTCGGAATAGTATTATTTACTATTCCTACTCCAGTTTGTGCGACGACAAGGGAAGGTGTTGGATTCCAAATCCAACACAAGTGTGCCACCCTACAGCAAGTCGTAGTAATGACTTGCAATGTAATTGTATGCGTGGTAACAACGTGATTGTTGTAACAACCGTGTTGTAATGGTACTGCGTTGTGGAGACAGCCTTGTAAACACGGTTTCCCCTTTCACACAATGCAGTGCAACAACCGTATATCTAGCTGCAAAGATAGAGTGCTACTGCTCTCTTCTCAAGTGCTGGTACACAATCAGGGTTCCTAACTCCACGCACACACCTTTGCACGATAATGCAAAGATGTATGTGTGATATCTAGTACAGGATTTGCAGTGGAAGGGTACTCTTCCTGTGGTTAGACTAACTTTAAAGCTTTTCAGCACACTTGCAAAATTCTAAAATTCTAAAACTTGACAGAAATACAAATATTTCCAGCACTTGGTGATATGAAGGGATAATTTGTGGGAGCAAAGCCCTCTCCACCATTGCTATTAGGTAGAGCATTGTAATACAAATCGTGGGTGGCAGTGTGGAAATGCCTTTGACACAAAATAACCCAACGCAGTGCATAACGCACCTTTGCGTTACTTTTAGGCAACTTTTAAGCACAGAACACATTTTGCACTGGAAAGAAAATAGATAATTGCCACTTTGCACTTATTTGTGACTCTTTTTTTGACATTGCACTGATGCAAAGTGTTGATAAATTCATGAACTTCAGTTCACCAAAATGCCAGGGGTGGCAGAAGTGACATCAAAAGCTCTTCGACCAGTAGCGGCACGTGGAGGGAGTTCCATAGGGCGGTGATGCGGGGCGGGCAGGGTAGGGGGTAGTAAACACTGGCATATGGATGAACGAAGGTTAGTAAACAATTAAATAAATCAAGCGAATTTAGTTGCACGCTCTGCATCGCATTTTGCGATGCAGCGCTCGCAACAAAATGTGTTTTATTTATTTAATTGCTTACTTACCTCCATTCATCCATATTCCGGTATTTACTACCCCCGCCTTGCCTCACTGCCCCAAACAACTCCCTCCCTCAGACCGCTACTGATTTTGATCTTCACTTTCACTCACACACACATGCTTATACATATAAACATTGACATATACACAAAGAGGCTTATTTTATGAGCATTACTATGTTGACGTTCTGGTAGCGCAAGCCTCTCAATCATAACTGTGAGGCCCTGCAAAGCTGAGGACTCTGCAGCAGGGAGGCGTTCCATTGGTATTGCAGTGGGTTTTCCCAGGGAACACCCATTTATTTTGATTTTGCCCCAGATTTACTTCATCACATACACCTAGGGCAGTGCCAAAACCTTACGCCTCCCCAAAGCAGGTGTAAGGAGGAGAAATATTTTTTTTTCTCCTTGTTATTTCCTCCTTCCATATGTGCTGTCCGATATGTGCTGGATGCTGCAGCACACATAGAAAGAGGAAATCACCTCTTGGGATTATTTCTGTGCAAGAAGGTGCCCCTACCTGCACAAAAATAATCCTGCATGCAATGCAGAGAGTCATGCACCATGGTGCAAAGGTGCCTCCATTGGCGCTAGACAGCAAATTGTGCACCAGCACAGGGGGAAAGGTCAGGAATGCCCTTTCTCATTGGCATAGGGTAGCGCAGCAAGAAGACTATTTCACACAAATGAGGGCCATGCTCTCTCTGACATAAACACACGCTCACCCACAGGCACCCACAGCATACATTTAAAAGCTTTTTTTACTTACTTCAGCTGCTTGGGAGGGTCATATTCATCTAATTGTACTCCATTTTTAACTACACTAATAGTGAATAATATTATATTTTTTAAGTGTAATAAATAGCTGACAAAATACAAGGAAACTGGAGCCCCAAAAAAAACGTCCGTAAGGACGAGCTGCCACTGTGATCTTACCACTTGCTTTGCGAACCCTAAGGCAAGGGGTCACAAAGACAGTGTTAGTGGTCGCAAAGGGCAAGACAGGGGTCACAGCTGCGACCCCTAAATGAGTTCATCTGCCTCACAGTGCTTAGGAGAAACGGGCAAGTAGGTATCAACAGAGAGGTGCTATCATTAATTCTGTGCCTCATTTTCGTTTCCAACTTCCCCCATTGCAATGCTCATCTGAAACTATGACTGAAAGATTAGTGCCCACACCGCCAGCGCTCGCTCCACCTTGAGCCCCATACAACTTTCATACCAAGGAGACTCATGAGACATAAATGTGGAAAACGGTGGTGCAGGTTTATTTGCATAACAAGTAGCAGATAAGGTGGGGCATCTTACAGGCGATCCAATGCGGCAGCCCCTCGCTGACCCGCATGCCTAATTAGCCATCTTGCACGGTAAGTCGATGCTCTTGACGGTGCAATACGTTAATACTTTATTTCGGTCTACTCCCGCCCCCCCTGTCAGGGCGGAGCGATTAGGCACACCCCCGGTCGGTTCAGGCCCCCCGGCCGCCCGAAGGACTAACTGGGCGCCGACGCTGTTTCCTGGAACCCCCTCGGCTCCAGGTTCTTGGCTCAGGCACCCCTACTGTGCCAGGCAGAGGTATTGACTGTATCCTTCTGCCGCAGAGGTACCCTTACTGTCCATCTGCTTCCAGATTGCCCTGTGACTCCGCCTGCAACACAAAACAGACCATTAGTTGTTCACAATTCGCCTGCCGCTCTGCTGCTGGGTCAGGGCCAGGGTAGGAACAGCGCAGAGCAGCCCAGGAAGCGCGGCAGGAAAAGACCGAGCAATGCTTGCTCTGCTAATTATAGGTCCCGTGAGTCCGCCTCCCGCTCGCACAGTCTCGCCACTCATTGGCCGTTTGCAAATGGGCGATTCCCGGGCCGGAGCGCTAATGTTCTGCTCGCGCGGCATGTGGCACTAAGACGCTGTCTCGCGTTATCTCCCCTTCGCGTCGCGCGGCCAGCGGCATAGTGACCACACCGCCAGCGCTCGCTCCACCCTGAGCCCCATACAACTTTCATACCAAGGAGACTCATGAGACATAAATGTGGAAAACGGTGTTGCAGGTTTATTTGCATAACAAGTAGCAGATAAGGTGGGTCATCTTACAGGCGATCCAATGCGGCAGCCCCTCGCTGACCCGCATGCCTAATTAGCCATCTTGCACGGTAAGTCGATGCTCTTGACGGTGCAATACGTTAATACTTTATTTCGGTCTACTCCCGCCCCCCCTGTCAGGGCGGAGCGATTAGGCACACCCCCGGTCGGTTCAGGCCCCCCCGACCGCCCGAAGGACTAACGGGGCGCCGACGCTGTTTCCTGGAACCCCCTCGGCTCCAGGTTCTTGGCTCAGGCACCCCTACTGTACCAGGCAGAGGTATTGACTGTATCCATCTGCTTCCAGATCGCCCTGTACTCCGCCACAGCTCTGGAGGAGGCCCCCGTCGATGACAGAGCCCCCCCACCCACCTAGCTACTTAACCTCGCTGTTTCGTACCACTTGTAAACCCAGGATGGATATGTTCGCCCCTAGTCCAGACAAGTGTACCCAACCTAAGAGCATCTTACAAGGCAACAATTTTATAGCCCGCAGGTGGTGCGGCACGTGTAATTAGGGCGCCATCAGGGAAGCCTCTCTTAAGTCCCTGTGGAACATTTGCCACGGTATTTCGCCTCCGATTGTACTTTGTTTCTCTTGTAACCTGCCCCTTGTCACTTTTCCCTTCTGTAAAGCACTGTTAGCTAACTCACGTATTTGTCTACCTAGTGGTGTTACTTATCCCGCACATCACATCCGGGATCATTACAGAGGCACCCTTCACCTTGAACCCACCATTGCCGTTGTAACCCTTTAATTTAAACCCATTATTCAGGTGCTTAGCCTGATAGTGACCATTGCCTTTTGGGTGAGTGATGTAGTCTCTCCTCCTTTACTAAGCCTTTAGGTGCACCTCTATCAAAGTACCCTTCACCACACCACTATGGCGATTTCTCAGAACGGTTCTTAGGACACGCCCTTAGTTACATGAGCCGCACCTCTGATGGGGATTGCTTAGATACGTTTCTTAGGCCACGCCCTTAGTTACAAAAGCCACACCTCTTAGAGATTCCTTGGCCGTTAGTTGTTTTTGTCCGGACATATTATACGGGGGATCGGCAGGTGACTATTAGCATATTGTATCTGCTGATAATGGCAAACCAGTGATATTTGCCTTGTCGGGCATGAATTGCTTCCTTGACGAAGACAAGTTCATGGGCCGTTTCGACTGGCGCCCCTAAACGACAGTTTTAATCTGCCATAATTCCAAATTTGTTTGAGCCTGTTTGTGCACTGCTAGAACAACCAGATATATTAGCTAATAATCTGTTACATAACGTATCAATCCAATCACTGTGCGCTCCATGTCACCTACCGCACCCTCAGCCATGTATGTACCACCAGAGCTCGCTCCTATAAATGGATGCATTCTCAATGTGTACATAAACTCGCTCCGACCTAACGATGGAACTGTTGAATTAAAACTACAGCAGATGTGTGACGTAGTCAGTAAGGAGACACATAAGCTAGCCTGAATTGTCATATACACTTCGCTTTAAAACATGAAGACACCTTTGCGTCATAATGGTTACCTGGTGGATGCTGTGATGCTTCAGTGGCATTGGACCAGGCCTAAAATAAGGGCAAAATACACTTTAAGGATAGAGTGCTATTTCAGGATGCTGCACGTTTAGTTGAATGATACTGCATTAATATGTCAAAACATCCGAAATGGATGATCCTACAGTGCCTTTTAGGATTACATGTGTGAGTTGGGCACATTTGGATTTATGCTTGCAGGATTAATCCCCCTTTAAAATATTTTTCCACGTGTCCTACCCACCAGATCTATTAAGTTTTCTTGCTTGAAGTTTCTTCGCATAGTTGCACTTCACCACAGATAGATTTTATTGGAAGGGAAGTTTCATATCTCACTCTCCATCATACCGATGAAGGCTGTAACACTGGGTTTACCTGGAATGGTTTGAGTCTTAGGTTTAACTTTATATTTTTTTTTAAACAACGCAGATGCACTTTATTGAATGTTGTTCTGATATACAAATATGGACCCTCTTACATGCTGTCGCCACCTGTGAGACTGAATCTAGTAAGTTTGTATTCCACATAAGCATCTTGCATAGTCTCCGATTGATTAATTCTGTGATGTGTGTATCTTGAAAATTGACTATGTTGAACTTAGTGTACTACTTTTCGTTTTGAAAGGAACCAAGCAAAAGTCTAATGTCAGGGGTAAACGCTGTCTAGTGGCTGGGTGGATGACTGTTTGACTGAAAACTTTGCCTCAACTCCAGGCCTCTCCATCAAAGCCCCACCACGAGTCTGGCAGTTCGAGGACCACCAGACTCCCTATGAGGCTCTTAGAGTAAATGCTAACAAGACCACTCTGTGTGTGTGGGCCAAAGATAATGCTGCCACTCCGGTTATTGCCATCTACAGGAATGCCTTTCCACTGCACTACGACCTCACAATATTCAAAGAGTGGGCCGGCAGGAGTATTTCTATTTGTACAAGCAGTTTTCTGGCCCAAATCTTTACATAAACTAGAAGACATGGCTGAGAATCCTACACGAGTATTTTAGACCTGAGTAATTCTTAGCCACCTCTGCACCTCACATTTATGTGATCCTAACAGTTTCTTTAAGGAAACAGCCATTCTCAGCTCCCTCTGCATTCCCAATGTGGGTGAAACTAAACGTGCACTTTAATGCCAAAGTAAATATCAGATCTGGATCAAAACAACCTTTGTAAATAAGGCATGAAGATGGATCAGCCACCTCAACATCTCACATGTGGGAGAAACTGACTAGAGTATGTTAAGCTGAAAAGCAACTCTGGCATCAACTTTCAGCCAATGCACCAAGATGTTTGCATGTATCACGAAGTGTGAGTGATTTGCACGATCGGAGCACATATCTGACCCTCATGCACACCATACTCTTCCTACATGGGACACCCTCCACCCAAGAACCCAGCCAACCACATAGTCAGGCTCCAGTTTACAATCAATTGCAGCAGTGTTACACACCAATTACCACACCAAGAGCTTGCACGCTGTACACATATTAGATAAAACAACGTATCATAAATATCCACTTTCTTATGTGGAATCGTTATACCAGCATGTAAACCATATCTCAGTACTCCCAGATTTGCCACTAAAGACATTTGACTCACTAAGGGTTTAAGACCAAAGATCACAAAATCTATATAGTCCATTAAGGAAAATTAGTTTAGCCCTGGGTCTACTGAGTCTGCGCACAAAACAATAAACCCTCTATGGCTGGAGAAGGAAGGCATGTGTTTGGTTACGTATGAGACAATCAAGCCCGGCCGCATTTAGCACAAAGACATAATAATCAAATGGACAAATAGTTCAGAATTTGCTCCAGTATTTTCAGTAGTGGACATGGGTTTCTATGGAAACATTGGTGTTTGCATCGCAGATAATGATTATTCTGTAGGGCAAGGTTCTGCAGCAAAAAACTTTGCAAAAAGTGAGACGAGGCTTAAAGAAGAAGCCCAGATTGCTCAGTTTTCACAATGTCTGGCAGGGAAGGACTTCGGCGTCAATAAAAGAACACGAATACGCTTGAAATTTAATGGCCACTTGAATGCAAGTGCTGCCGTCTCAAAAACGCGTCAAGCATTATTTTTTAAATATGAGAAGACTTTTTTCATCCCATTGAAAACAAAACATTACACATTCATAGTATTTGTTGTTGATACACTTGCATCTTGTACATACATGCAATGCCAATGCGTTGCTTAAAACGAGTATAGAAATATACGAAAAGTCACACACGGTTCGATCCCCGGCGGCAGGTCAGCCCAGCACCCCGTGACTCCGGGCGACAGCCCGCCCAATCTCCCCGACGGCCCCCAGCGCCCAGAGACCCCCACGGGCGACCGTGCGCTTCACAAATGTGGAAAAGATGAAACAACCATGTCCTCTTCATTATACATTCGAAGTAAAAAATTATCTATATGAATGTAGTGTAGCGGCCCGATCGGTTGACCCGAGTCCGAGTCTCTGCATGGACGCCAACCTCCTGCTATTCTGGACAAATCACCTAATCTCCTGTGACTAATAAAATAAATGTGTCCATGTCCAAATAAAGCGCATTGAGACCTTTGCGCTTTATCGATAATGTTACGCTACCTTTAATATGTTGCTCTATTAGTCAGTACCAAGAGATGCGTTACAAATGCTGTGATCTATCAACTTGAAACTATAAAACATTGTCAAAACCAAGTGTTGCGTAATACAAGCAGTTTCACAAATCCTATGTAAACGCGTGAAGGTGCGAGGCAGCACATGGTTCCCTGGGCCGAGGTACTGTACAAGAGAATCCTAAACACTAGAAGGCTAACTTCCCAGCTAATTGGTATACAAGGTTAGTTAACGAAGGGAGCTCAGGGAGCAATATCCTATTGCCTCATGCCTCGTCTATTTGAGATTAAGTTAACGAAGGCAGGTGAGGGAGCAACATCCCACGTGATTCTTGCAACAAGCCTCGTTTACTTCCCTAACACTCTTCGGATGAATCACATGACCGTGTCAGGCAGCACGTGGGTGCATTTTAATTCATGGCCTGACAGCCTGCTGCGCAGCATATGAACAAACTATTTGCATCACGCATCTTATTAAAAGCTAATCAAGAACAATATGCGCTCCCTTCTTTTAAAACAACCACTGGCCCTTGCAAGCCTTGGTTGCTATGGTCGTCGTACACACGCTGCAAGCACTTGCTGGTGTATCTGCAGTTCGTGGCATGCGGATTGATAAGCACTTCAACTCCTAAAATACAATATCCTTTAGAGAAAACACCCGGGCAATTTCTGAATAAGCCTATGGGGCGTGCTGCATTGGATAACTCATCATCATAATTAACAAGCGTTTGCTTCAGATGTGCCACAGAATAGATAGCCTGCATTTGCCCCTGGATTCGTTATTGAACTGTTCAGTTTAATCGTTTTTGAGATTAAAATTTCTGCAACCAACGAATTCCAAACTCGCATTGCTGTTTTTTACCGAATAACTGTCCAACGGAGCACCACAATGTAACTCACTCTCCCCATGTGTTAGGTTATTAACTTCCCGCGATATCCCCGTGAATTCAGCACTATGTGTTGTCAATTAAGTTTCTTTAAACGGCATGCGAGCACTGGCTGATACGGTCTTATTAAACAGACAAAACCATTTCTCTAAAATTGGAGCTTTCCAAAATGAAGGACAGGACGCATGTCTACTTCCCCTCTGTATCGGGAACATGGCTCAATGTTAGCCTGGTTTTAATATGATAGAGGGAAGGGTCAACACTTCATAACGTAAATGTACTCTGCAACTCCTATCCTACTGAAAAAGCAAACATCCGAGCACCACAATGTATCTCACTCTCACCATGTGTTAGGTTATTAACTTCCAGCAAATATATGTGTTATCAATTTTGGCCAAGATAGCATGCCGTCGCCTTGAATCAACTACAAACATTCAACCGATGCAAAACCACATCCACGCATGCAGCACATTCCGACCCGAGAAAGACAGGATCCTCCAGCGGCTAGCGCCAAGAAGCATGCCAGCAAGCTCAGACCGCCGACCACGTTCGCTGCCCAACGGCTCCACCCAGACACGGGAACAAAGGCCGCAGCTGCCCTGTAGCTTCCACGGCGAAAATTCCGGAAATAAGGCGCGCAAATAGCCATGCGACGTACACAGCCATCCCCAGCCAAGTGGCAGTCAGACTCGTGCGCACAAAACAAAGCGAGACAAATGCTGTATGCGGAAACATGCCTGTCCGACCGAACCACAGGCATGTTTCATGAACTTTTAATAAATGAAGACCGCCTTGCAAAAGATAAGAAATACAACCGAATGATGCTGTGAAGCTTATGGCTAAGGTAACCAATAACTTTATTGCTGCTATTAGAAAAACATTTCTAACAGGAAAACAGACTGGTTGCGTACTGGGGGGTCCCCGACACTTGGAATTCTTAGCAACTTACAGTGGAATTAGGGTTCCCCGCTCGATCGGCCAATGTTTTCTCTCGAGGGCGGCTACAAAAGATTGCTGCCCTAAGTGCTACCCGCCATGCTCTGTGGTTTGCCCGTGGATTCGAGAACAAAGCCATCGTCTCTGGGATTAATGGACGCGGCCAAGGCGGGTGTTCTGCGCCATCATAAAAAATTGCGCCAGAAGCATAGCCTCCTACAATGGCAGCTGCGAGGGGGACTCATGGGAGGAAGGAGCACAAATATACTATGATACTTTTCTGTAGGGTGCCAGAACTTTACGCCAAACCATTACAGCGGGAACAATTTAATTACAGCAGTCATGTAGGGTCCTATAGCCACGTGGCCCGGTCACCGACCCCGTAACCGCATGATCAACACTTTCAAAAGGCGACATGTAACATGATCAATGGCAAGAACAGAATATCGAAATGATATACCCCGCATGATCGGTACTTAGTGCAAAGACAATAGAAACCTGTAAACAATGCCCCTAGCGCTCTCACGGACCCATACCTTCGCATGCACCCTTATCCTCCCAGGGGCTTCACACGCTACTCACAGAACCCCCCTTTTCCGCGTGGGCATAGGTCCAGACTCGCACATGGTGACCAAGGGGGAGGGGCGGCGGGCTTTTGGGGAGGAAACGAGCTCACCAGCGGTTCCAGAGTAAAAAACCTCATACACAACCCGGCCCGCGCAAGCGATGGCGAACGCCCAGCTCAGGGCCCATGTCGGACAGAGAGCAAAGGGAGGGGGTCAGCCTGTGCAAGGGAGATCGGAGCAACTACAACCTCAACCTTCCCAAGCGAGAGACTACTTGATAAAGGGGGTTCGCTACCCATATCCAGTCTCGAGAAATTCCCTGCCGTGCCTGATGCAATCTTTTCCTCACGCCGTCACACCCACGACACACAACCATATACGTGTATTGAAGTGTGCGTCCCCATGCTTTTCCTGTTTTTCTTTCCAGTTACCAGAGTTATTGGGAAAGCCCCAAGCTAGAACCCCCTGACGACTAGAAAGTAGGCCATGCAAAGGCTTAACATGCACCGCTAAATAACTGCTCGCAAGACATGAAAGCCTTAGCTGGAGTTGGTGACTGCCGGCGCGCTAATGTTCTGCTCGCGCGGCATGTGGCACTAAGACGCTGTCTCGCGTTATCTCCCCTTCGCGTCGCGCGGCCAGCGGCAATCTAGCCACACGCCCCAGAAATCACGACACGCCCATTACATTTGTTTATAATTTTAGGTAGCAGCCATTTTTTCTGGTCACTATAAAAGAAGCAGAGCATATGGAATGTTTCCGGATTCATGTCTGCCCTGTTTTACGAATAAAACAACCGGACTTTGTTGCATTACTATTTTTCAAGCAGTAAAAATTGTACCTATTATAAAATAAGCCTACATTATTTGGGCTGGGGTGAGGTTAACATTAGTTTATAAACTGAAACCCTCCGGATTACATGTCACATCAGTTCACATTGACATGTCCTTTCAGAAGCAACACATTGAGAAAGCGGTTTATTGGCTTACCACCCTGCTCTCTCAACATTCTTGCTCCGTCTTGTTTTCTACCTGAAGTTGTTTATTTGCTTTTTGTTAAGCTGAGCAACGATTGCATTTTCAAGCAGGCAAATATGGAAAGGCTTTGGACTGAATTGTTTACCTCACTGACAGTGAGGATTAGATCATATTTTCTTTACATCTAGGGTTGCGACATAAATTCATCTTGAAAGAAAACGTTACACAATACTCTAACCTCCACTGCCTCCTGAATGCCATGAGGTACAAGTTTGGTGCTGATGCCTTCGGATCCCGGCCGGGCTGGACCCTCTTTTCACCCTTCAGAGGAATAGATTGTGTTCCATGAGTATGTTGAAATTCACAGCAGCTGCTCTTCAAAATTCAAAAACTGCAGAAGATGATAAGTAAGTGCATATTAATATAATTCATTTTTTCGCTTAGCAATAGCTCGAATGCAGCCATTCAAATGTTGGATAACTGGAATGACGGTTATAAGAAGTATTTTGATTTCATAATAATTTTTATTAGGTTTTCCAGAGCTACAATTATAAGAAGTATTGAAGTATTGATGTCGACATCATCTTCACTGAGAAATCAAGACTCATCTCCTTTGAGCTCTCCTCTAAGAAGGCTCTATTGCCATCCTCCGGGTCCGCACCATCCTTTGATCTCGTAGAAAACTGCAAACCTATCAGCATGAACACCAAGAACAATGCATCAAGAGACACCTTTACCCCATTCAGTGAACAAGACATCAACAAGATTCTCCAAATTATCAACCCTTATAACCACTTCAACGACCCCCTGTCCCAGGCTATCTTCAAAGAAATCGAGAATGCCCTCATCCCCACCTGGACAAGGATTGTAAACGCTTCACTGTCACATGGCACGATCGCAGACTGCTTAAAGGCAGCTCAGGTATCACCTATACTAAAAAAAACTAACGCAGATAGAGACGACCTCAATAACTTTCGCCCTATCTCCAACATTCCCACCCTAGCCAAACTACTATAAAAGTGCGTACAATCCCAATTTTGTGCACACATTGAGAATTTCCAACTGTTTGACCAGCATCAATCTGGTTTCTGGAAGGGGTGCAGTACTGAATCAGCGCTGACCGATGTTATGGATGACATCTTAAAAATGCTTGACAAAAATGAATCATGCCTCCTAATCCTCCTTGACCTTTCCTCCGCATTTGACACGGTCAATCACAACAACCTCCTATCCATCCTGAAGAACAGGATGGGTTTCTCTGTGGGGGTATTACAATGGTTCTCGTCCTTCCTCCACCACAGATCACAAAGAGTCAAGGCGAACCACTCACTCTCACAACCCTCCCCAGTTCTCATGGGGGTACCTCAAGGGTCCGCCCTATCTCCCATACTCTTCAACCTTTTCCTTGAACCATCAGCTAACTCATTAAATTCCATGAACATTCTCTTCCATATGTATGCAGACGATACGCACCTTTATTTAAAAATCTCCGCCCTGAATAACATCATCTCACTCAACACTATCCTCATATCTACTCAAAATTGGTTAACTGAGAACCATCTCCTGCTCAACACGTCCAAAACTGAATTCCTTCTCATCTCGCCGCCGACCCACATCCCTAAGCCAAACCTTCAGTTATATCACCTCATGGCTTTCAACTGCACCCCCCACATTATAGACTCAGCCAAATCTCTCTGAATCACCCTGGACAAGCACCTGAACATGAAGAATCATATCAGCTATGTGTGTAAGGGAACAAATCACTTGATGAGGACACTTAGAAATATCAAACCATTTCTTCTGCAACTTGATTTCAAGCATGTGGTCTAAGTGCTTGTCTTACCAAGATTAGACTATGGCAGTGCTACGGTCTGTCGCTTCCCCAAACACACGCTGGCTCCTCTAAGGGCATTACTGAACGCTGCGGATAGACTGGTTACAGGTACCAAACGAATGTTAATATATCCCTAGTCCTAAAATCTCTCAAATGGTTGCCCTTCAAAGCTTGAATCCACTTAAAGATTGCGGTTCTGGCGCACAAAGCCCTTCACCTCAAAACCCCCAGGTATATAGCGCAAAAGCTTGAATTGTCCTGTGGTGGTAGAGCCTCAAGAAGTGCTAACACCTTTCTCCTGAAAACACAATTCTTTAACAAAAAGAGAACTTGCCACCAAGCCTGCTCCAGCGCCGCTCCAAAGATTTGGAACTCTGTCACCGGAAGTACCCAGAATCTCCTCAACGACTGGCTTCAAACTGTAAGCCAAAAGATTCCTAATGAACAAATTCCTACCTTAATGTGGCTAGGCTCACCTGCTCAAAGTCATTGCCCCTACAACCACTTGACAATCATTGGATATTGCTCTTCTTTACTGCATAATATTTCCCCCCTATAGTCCGATATTTACCCGTTTATTGCATCACTCTCCTTTGACCCATTCGTAGTGCAATTGTGCGATTATTCTTGTTTCTACTCGTACCTGATGTTGTAACTGCATTTATTACCTTCCTTCCATCCTTCTGTAAAGGGCTCTGATATCTTTCAAGATATTGTTTGCATTATATAAAACTTTTTAAATAAATAAATAAGTGGGTGAGTTCAATCTTCATTGCCTGGAAGCAGTTCTGTGGGCCTATGGCAGTATTAAACCAATTGTCAGTGGACAAACAGATGTGCACACTGTACTGCACATGCCAGATAGAAAGTTCTGAACCATATGTTCACAAGAACTTTGGGGCATTTTTACAGGGGCATTGCGCATCTGGAACATCACCATTTTCGACGCTCCATTGTCTCTATGCCCTGCTCCATATTTATAAAGCGGCGCTAAGCCACTTTACATGGCTTAACGCCGCCTTGTAAATATGGTAGTCTCAACACAGTTTTCTGCGGCAAAGGGGCATGCAATGGGTGTTGCTGTGGGCGTTCCCACACAACATCAATTGCTTTTTGACGCTGCTCCAGATTTTCAAGGATCTGTAAATCTGAGGCAGCCCCACAAAGAGAAATACTTTTATTTCTCTTAGTTTTTTGGTCTTTCAATGTGTGCCGCAGAAACATAGAAGGAACAGAACACCATTGATTATTGTTTTTGTGCAAGAAGGTGTCCCTCTCTGCACAACAGCAATCATCCCTGCAATGAAGGCATCCGTGCACAAGGTTGCAAGGGTGCCTGTCTTGGCGCTCAGCCTCTGTTTTGGAGCCAGTGCTGGGTAGAGCACAAGGGTGCATCCCTGCATTTTTTAAGTGATGCAGCTCAGCGCAGTAAAATTGCTTGTGGCGCTGTGCTGCGCCATTTCATTTTTTAATATGCCCCTTAATCTTCTGGTATACTCCTACCAAGCCTTGAGGTGATGCAATAGAAAAGGGAGCAAATTGGAGGAGGAACTCTAAAAAGTATTTGTCCAAAATCATGGAAGTCATCGAAAGCATTTGAGAAGAACTGCCTCTCTCCTGTTTTCAAAAATTTGCTAAGAACCTTTTACTGATTAACAGAAAAACAACTTTATTTTCTTTGCTTACCTTTAATTACCTTTAATTACTTATACCTTTACAACATTTTATTTGCTGTTTTTTTTGATGCGTTGACCTTAAGGCCTCAAAAACACTTTAAATATTGGTAATCAAATCTATATAAAATGAATAAGTAATACATTAACTATACAGGCTACTCTTTCAAAATGAAGAAGCAGACAGCATAGCAGTGTCCATGCACTAATGGTCAAAGATGTCCTGTAGACTGAGTCCAACTTGAAACACATCCTGCAGTACTCACAATGAGGCAAAACAATAAAAAACATTCTACAGCTCTTCACAGTATCCCATGGCCCATCAAAATTCTGAACCACATTCATCTGTTTCCCCATTTTGAAGAACAGTAGCATGAGGATTTGTTCCCTTTTTCAAGTAATAAAATGTGTTTCTTATTCGTAAGTGAAAATTATTTGAGTTCAACATTTATGACGCTCACCTCAACCAAAATTCATCAACTTCAGACATATGAAGACAGAGAATTCCAGGCGGTGTGGATAACAGGGCCAAGATAGTGGATACACTCAAAGGAGGCTCCAAGCTACTACTCCATCATCCTGCAATTATCCTTAATTACCGATTGAGATTGATGATTCCACCATTTTGCCCCTCCCTCGTTTTACCTCGACTGTTGCACTTACTGCGTTGGCTGGTGGCTGGCATGGGAAGTTCTGGTGAGGGACTTGTCGCAGCCAACACAGGGTTGAGGATGAGCCGGGCGGCTGCTGTGATGGCACAGGCACAGCAGCCTATGAGCCCCAACAGTTTCCTGGCCCGACTAGGAGGGCCACTCCACTAGCATGTGCTGGGTGTTGTGAAGAGGCCATATCACTGTGGGGGCGCTCAGGGCTGCCCTTGGCGTGAGGAGGCTCCGGTTTCCAAGACCTGCATGGCCCTCACACTCATGGTGGGTGCGTGAGAGATGCTGCAGACGCCTGCTCTTGACTGACGGGTCACCGGACTGCAAGTGAGTGAGAGCAGCTGCGCTGCCGCATACCGTCGGCCCCACCCACTGAACAGGAGTGGCTGAGAGGAGCCTGGTGGCCTACTCATTCCTGGACCAGGCGACAGGATGTGGCATCGCCTGGTGTCACGCTGCACCGCAGGTGAGTGGGGTTGCCATGGTGCTGCCGTGGTGCCACTGCCTTCCCCTTGGACTGCAGTGGCTGGAGGGTGATCGGAGGCATCATTGGCCCTTGACTGGATGGAGGATGGGCCCAGGAGCAGGAGCCGTCAAAAAACTGGTGGGGCGACTCTGGATATTTGTGGCCTTGCTGGATCCCCCGATGGGTCTGACACATTTGTCATGCATGTAAATACTGTGCTGCAGCCACGGTCTTAATCACGACCTGTGCTGCGACCCTAGGTGACTGCGCTGTGTCTGGGCCCTGCTGAGGATGCCCGCAGTACTATCTAGGTGGTGAGAATGGCAGGGGACATGGGCACTGACTGGCTCTGCCCAGCTGTTTTTGCTTGGACTTGCCCCGCTTGCTTGCTGGTGCTGTGCCTTGTAGGGGTGGATGGGGCCCAGGGGTCAGATCGGGCCTAAGCCCCCACCGCTATTACTGGTGGCATTGGTGTGCTCTCCTGGCAGAAGCGGCTGCCCACAGATAAGCCATAGATGCATCCTTCTTTGCACCATAATCTACCTATTGAACACATGGGGAGCAGACTGCACCCTGATCTGAATAACACAACCTCCCGCTGACTGCTGACTGCTGATACATGCCCATCTGATATTGGGGCACCGGACAGTCCTTTCACTCACGCCTGGACTTCTCTCTGGCACAGGCTTGATTGGTTGTCCCGCCCATTGCCTTATTGCCCGTTCTTGCATTGCACTGTGGGACACCTTGATGCATGCAAAGGTGTATGCAAGCAGGCCCATCTGGAGGTCAACAGTATGCAGTTGCTGAGCCCCACATTAATCAATGAGATACTGCATGACCATTGCAGACAACCTAATGGTGTGAGCTGTTCATGCTGCAGCACCACAACATTTCCCCTAATGCACGTAAGCAGACCTCACTTTGCACCGCTCTTCCCGCACTCATTGACTGGTGGGCCAGCCTAGTGCCTCCCTGGGCTGCTCATGCTGCAGTGCCACATCCCACGTTAAGGTGCACACAAAGGGGCCCTCCTTGATGGCACTTCCACATGGATTCCGACACCCTTGGTGGGCACTCTTTCTTAGAGCTGATCTTGGTTCCTGGTGGGCCTTACACCTTGTATTGATGACACACCCCCTGGTCATTGGGTAATACTGCTCATCTGAGTGCCGGGAACACTAAGCACATCCCACCGAGCTATGATCCCCAAATGGTCAACCCACACCAGCTGGCGATGGGATGCCTCCACTTGGGAGCCCAACCCGGTAGGCCATGCCAGGTATCAACTCTGGAGAAGCCAGCCGAAGACACTGAAACTGCGGAGTCATCAACCTCATCTCTGGGCTGTGGAGAAGATTGGGGCAGCACTTGAGCAAACACATGCATCTCTTTAAAATAGAATTAATAAGGTAAGGGAGGGGACTTCACACTGCCACATGCCGACCACCGCAGATTGGCAGACAATGTGCATAATGTCGAGCAGACATTGGCCGAAGTTCACATGACAACTTGTGAATTGGACTCCTTACTGCAGGACCTGGTTGACCATGTACACAATCTGGATTTCAGGGCGTAGGATGCGGAGGGCCACTTCAAGAGAAACAATATTCATGTTGTTGGCCTTCCTGAAGGTGTTGAGGGCCAGGACGTGGTGGCTTACGTCGAAAACTGGATCTGCGCTCTGCTCCCTGGTGCGCCACTCTCGTCCTTCTCTGTTGAATTCACCCACCATGTGCTAGCCCACAGGACCCCTCCAGGTGCCAATCCCAGGCCCTTTTTGTTCCATCTACTAAATTACCTGGAGCGTGATGCTATTGTGTGCGAGGTGTGCAAGCTACAAGAAATCAAGGTGGATAATGCCTAGGCTATGATCTTTCCTGGGGGTGAAGTGGCACAGGAATTACTTCTTGACTGTTAAGCATTGACTACATGAGATGGACACTTGTTATTCACCCCTTTTCCAGGCCCGTCTTCTTGTGGTTCCTGAGGGGGCCACACACTTCTTCGACTCATCAGAGGAAGCATGGGACTGGATAGAATGCCCTGGACTTACAACTTTACACCCCTTGCCATCTAACCCTGAGCGATCACAGAGCGCAAACCGGGGCTGCTGTCTTGGACGCCATTGACATGTGCTTCGACCTTCACAACCTGGAACTGTTCCAAACCTGATACAAGTAATTTTGGGGTGGCGCCAAGCCTTAAATGCCCTCTACAGAGAGGGCCTATCTGCTTCCTGCATTCCTGAGTTCATGTGTTATGTTTTGCTCATCTCCATAACTAAACCAGACCGATATACCACCGCTCTGGGCTCCTACCGACCCATGACCCTACACAATACCGACCACAAAATACTGGCCAAGGTTCTAGCGTACCATCTGGCTCCCTTGGTCCCGTCATTAGTCTACCCTGACTGGAATGGGTTCATCGTGGCTCGCAATACCTCCTTAAACTTGCTGCGCTTCTTTCTTGTCCTTCAATATTCTGTGCATTGAAGTCCACACTCTGGGTGCCTGGTACTGGATCTAGAAAAAGCATTACATTCTCTGGAATCAACATTTCTATTTGCCACCCTGCCTTGATACGATATCTGGAATTGTGTTTTCCACTTTATCCGGCTGCTTTACATGCAATCACTCGCTAGAGTTCGAACAGCCTCCTATATATCAGACCCAATCCCGATACGCAGGGGCACCAATCAAGTATGCCCACTCTCCCCATTACTATTCTCCTTAGCTATTGAGCCACATGCTGCAGCTTTCTGAACCCAGGGTGAGGACTGGGGTATCCCACTGGGGGATGCCATCTGTTAGAACTGGGGTCACCAATTCCGACACAGTAGCATGTTGCGAGGCAGGAAGGCACCCGAAGGCAATGTGTAAAGCAGTGGTGCAGCACACACTCACACTGAGGCTGTAAATCACACACAATAGAATTACACCACACCAGGTTCTTTCAGAAACCAAGACCCTTTATCTCATTTTTAGTTCAAGCAGGTAACACTTCTGGGCAAAAGCTAGGGTAGGCAACACCTCCTAGGCATCAATTCAATGAAAAATAACACTTCTGCTATTCAGGGACAAGTCTAGGAAACATCTCTTATGCAAACATTAGTAACAGTAACATTGCCCTCTGCGCTTCCACAATGAGGCAACACTTTGGGGGCAGGAATATGGCATCAAAACATTTCCTATGCAGGTGAATCATTCAAGTGACATTTCCTAGACCTGAGTATCATATAAGTATCAGGCACAACATTTCCTGTGTAGGGGCGCTGTAAACAGATCAGAGAACAGTCCCCATGCAAGGGCTAATTCAGGGTACAGAACGTTATTAACCAGGGCAATCCTATGCCCAGTCCGGCCCAGCCTCTGGCAGTTCTCACAAGAAGGGTTCAACGGGCCTGGGCGGCCCAGTTTTTTTTGGCAGAGTTTTATATAGCGCGAACTAGACCCGAACCGAATCGGGTATCAGAGCGCTTTACAAAGCACCAGTTACGTTACATGAGGACGAACATTCATTACTGTTAGGCAAGGGGAGATCAAGCGATTTGCCCAGAATCACAGGAGGTGTGGCGTCCAGTACCCTGAGGGGAGGGGCGGTCACGGGGCTGCCACTCTGATTTGATGTGGCTCCTCGGCAGCCCCGCTATCCCCACCAGTGTTTCCCCCCTCCCCCGGGGATGTTACCTTGGTGCTGAGTGTGTTCAATGTCCCGGGGGCTCCCACGCTCCTCGGAGCCCCTGCTGTGAGGCCTGGTCGGGCTCCGAGCTGCCTGGGCTCACGGCCGCATCGACCAATGGCAGCGCGGCTCACCGGGGGCGCAGCCTATGACGTCGCCGGCGCCCCGGTTTCCCCGCAACGCTCCTCGGCCGTGCCAAAGGCCTGGAGCGGCCTCCCCAGCACCCACGGCAACCCTCCCTTCACATCGGGGGCCGTGGTGGCAATATCGGTCTCAGCGCTTCTTTTCCAGCAGCGCAGGGGGGGCCGCGGCGGTGATTTGTGAACACAGGTGGATTCCTCCCACGAGGCGCCGGGCCGTGGCAGTGATTTCTGGGCCCCAAGGCGATTCTAACTGTAGGGCCCCACTTAAGGCAACCACACGCTCGAAGAGCATGCATCGCTTTGAGACTTCGCAGCGCCTGAGCCACAACGGTGACTGCTACAGATTGCGTGCTTCCTGACACAGCGCTGAAAGGCAGATACCTGGGCTGCGGCAGTGATTGGGGGCCTGCAGTATGTTTTCCCACACCACTTGGGTGTCACAGCATGCAGGGGCACAGCAACAGTTAGGCCAAGTCCTGGTCTGTGGAGTTGCTTTGGGGGGGGCAAACAGCACTCAAAGGCCACAGCGCTGGACAGCATAAGCAGATTCCTTCCCCATAGCATAGGTGGGCACAACGCTGACAAGATAGCATAGGTGGGCACAGCGCTTTACCTGTTGATCCCCCAGCAGCAGCTCTCACAGGGTCCCTAGCGCTTTGAGAGGATGGCAGGTTTCAGGGACACAGCCACACACACAGGGGTTCCCCCTCACTGGGCAAGGTTAGCAGACTGGCAGAGTCCCTCAGCTATCTTGGGTACAGCAGGGCCTAAGCTCAGTCAGTCTCAATAGTGTAGGTTCCCCCTAGGCCCAACCGCCTATACTCGGGCAGAGGTTCCCCCAGGTCCATTGGTGCCCCAACTGACTAGACAGGTTTCCCTCCTTTCCTCTTATACCCCTAGGTCAGGTGACCCTCCTGTAAAGGCGGCAAATCATAACTCCTCCCAGGGCTGGAAGGTTCCAGGAGCTTCTACATGTCAGTCTATGGGACAAAAAGGCGGGACGGCAAAGATACAGTATCAGAATGTCCCAGACTGCTCCTAACTACTGGTGCATGTATGTTCAATGGCCACTCCCCAGTAGCAGGGGCCTGTGGCAGCCATGTTATTAGGAGAGAGCACCTGCACCTCAGCACTGTTTGGCAATGGTAAGACGCCCACATGCCTAGGTCCAACAAAAAGATGGTGGCAAAAATGAGGCGCAAAGGAAAAAAGATGCAGGGTAAGACCACCCTAGGGCTGACAGGTCTAACACCATCCACGTGATTTCCCTCTATACCGATGATCTTCTCCTGTACATTCGGGACATATGCTCGGTTCCTGATGCTTTAGCCTACACGCTAAATGGCTTTGAGGCTCTTTCTGGTTTGAGGGTTAATTGGGCTAAATCGCGCCTGTTCCCCTTCATCCATGCATTCCCTGACCCATCTTTGTCCTTACTGGAGTTCCCATAATGTGGGACCCTGACACATTTCAATATTTGAAAGTCAGGGTGTATCATCAGCTAGTCAACTTGCTTGACGGTAACCTTATGAGGTCTACAACAGACATCAGGTCCCAGATGTCCTTCTGGCACAAGATCCTGCTGTCAGCCTTGGGCCACATAGCCCTTCTCAAAATGGTGGACTTACCCCGGTTACTCGCTTATTTCATCAACTTTCCTGTATACGTCACACCCCCCTTCTTTCACTCTTTTGGGGAAATTATTAGTGAGTTCATTTGGAGTGACTCGCTTTACAGAATGGCCTTGTCAAAACTCTATTTACGTACTAACCAGGGCGTCTTGCAGTGTCGAGCCTGGATCAGATTTATTGTGCCTCCAAACCCCAGTGAGTGGCCAGGTGGTTGGCGGGTTTACAGTTCTTCGACACTGCCGCACTGTCATTGGCCTTTCTCAACGATCCTTCGACTCTTTCACCCTTGCATCTGTGGGAACCGCCAGAATCAGTGCTTCTCAATGTCACGTATTGTTTTTACAGTAGAAAACTGTATCTAACCGAGCCTTGATTCTATACACACTTGTGTTAACTCTGCTTTGCACACCTAGAGGTTGCGCCACCACCATGACTGCAGAGCTCTCCGCTTGGCTGGACACTGGCTTGCACACACTGAGGGATCTATAGCAGGATGGTGCGCTTGCGCCCTATCACACACTAGTGGAGGAAGAGTGCCTTACCCCCTGACCAATTTCTTCTGCACAACTCACTACTTGCTGCTTTATGCACCAAATGGGGTGACATGGTGCAGGAACCTTACTATACCATACTTACATGTTATGGGGCCAGGCAGGCACCTCACATGCTGGTTTGCAAGCTTGCTTTGCCACCATAATGCAACACCACTTTTACCTTTGTAATGCCACTGGGAAGAGGATCTTACTTGCCTATGTACGGACCAATCATGGGCCAACCGAGTCCCTCGCAATGCTTGCTTCTGCCACATTCAGTATTATGTTGTCCAAAAGGCTTACCTCACTCATGAAAAAATTAACCGTTACTTTCAACACACTGACGCTGCTTGACAGACGGCGATGCGGCGAGTGCAAGGCAAGTGATTTTATTTATTTATTTATTTATTTCATTATCCCTATTCCTTCATCTGTTACTCCCCCCACCCCACCACACTTACCTGTAGCAGTCGCAGCTGCCCTTACCTTCAATAAAAGCGATTCAAACAAAAAGATTAAGACAGAGGAGTCTAGAGAGTGGTCCTCGATGTAAATCAACTAATACCCTAGTATCAAGCCCTCACATGCGTGATACAAATGTCCCTACTAAGAAGAATATTCTTCACCCACTGAAACAAGCCAATGACATTCCACTCTTAAAAAAACATCAGCAAACCACCAAGATTGTAGTGAATTATTGACCAGTCTTGTAACCTTTTCGACTCCAGGATGATCATGGATGTGAAATGTATGGCAGGATGTCAAGGAAACGTGGACCTTGTCCAGGATCACTAGTTAGGGTTCAGACACTTGAGGGACACTGAATTTGCTTTGGCCATTTCCAGGGAAGAGTTTCCTTTCTCTATGAACAAATATAATATTACTTTGTGTTTCTGTCACCTATGACATGAACCTCCACGCAATGCAGATGGAAGGGTAGGAAAGCTGAGCAATTGTTTCTTGGACACCCTTTGACTTGGATCTAATACTCTATCTTCAACCATTGACCAAAAAAACAGATCGGCTTGAGGCATTCATCCTCATGAGTGATGTCATGAGGTGTAACCAAGGGATTTCCCCTTTTTCTTGCCTTTTATCTAATGTCTACAATTATTCTGCACATAGCTCATCAATCACAATCAGGCAAACTTCCGAATATATACTGATGAAACACAAATTGAAACACAGCTTGAAAACAGATATTCTAGCCAGCAATAGTTTATGACTGGACCAAGCATTCCTTTGAATGAAGGAGAGCTTCCTCTACATAAACAAAAGTAAAACTGAGATTGTGACAACTGGTAGAGGCCAGCCCATCTCCCTGCCCCTCGTTCACCTTCCGGACTTCAATCAGAATGCCTCCATTTACTTCCTTGACAGCAGGAAACGTAGACATTCCCTCTATTCGCATACATCAATGTAATGTAACCAGTTTTGTATAGCGCATGGTTACCCAGAGGCATCCCAGTGCTGCACCAGAGTCAAGCTCAAGAGGGAAAAAGAAAACAGAGGGTCAAATGGGGAAAAGGAAGGTTTTCAAGAGCTTCCGAAAACGCAAATGTCAGGGTTCCACACGGAGTTTCAAAGGGAGGGAATTCCATAGCGAGGCCGCGTTCACGGAGAAGCGGCAGCCTCCTGTGCGTGCTTTCTTGAATCTTGGCACTCTCGCCAAGCATTCATTATCAGAGCGCAGAGGCCTATTAGCCTTGTAGGGCATCACTAAGCTCTTCATAATAGGGGGTCCTTTACCTTGAAGAAGTTTATGGTTGATACATAAAGATTTAAACGTAATTCTTTCACGTATGGGGAGCCAGTGGAGCGATTTGAGTGCTGGTTTTGCTGACGTCCTTGCTAAAGTACCCATCAATAGCCTAGCTGCGGCATTTGGAGCCTGTTGTAGCTTATTGATGGTGGCTTCAGGGGCCCCCAGAAAAATTGCATCAATACAGTTGCTAAGGGGTGTCAACATGCAGCTGTCTATCCTCTGGAAAATCTTTCCACTACTCCACACCGACTACAGGATGAAGCTCTCAAGCGCCCTAGTCTTAGCACGCCACCGCTGTAATTTTATCTCTCTACAAGTTTCTAATAATTTCAGTACTAGGTGACCAGAATGTGCACTAACCTTCACAAACACCACATTAACCCAACCCTTATGTTTAAAGTCCTTGTCATGATGCACAATGTCTATCGTGGTAAAGGCCCAGGATACCCCAACAAACTGGACTCTCATTACACTCCAATAAGGGGCCTACACTCAATTACTGCACACTTAATCTAGCAACAAACTCTGAAGTGGCTGAAACACTGAAACAGATCCTTGGGATTCCAGAGCCTCCAACTGTGAAACACCTTTAACCCAAACCTGAGCACCAAACCAGACTGCATGTAGTGCATACAACACCTGAAAACCAAACTTTTGAAAGTTGAATACCACTGAACCTCCCAGAAAATTGTCTTACTATAGGCTTAAATGTGGTTTACCAAGATTATGGCGGGTTTACTCACTGAAAATGTTTTTTTGATTCACAACACTTTTTTCAAATGTAAGCATGTCTTACTTCTTTAAACACATCTCAGTCAGGAGTAAGTACAACTACTCACAGAATTAAACCTTGTAATGTATGCCCTTGAGCTCTCAGGCTATTTCCCAGATAAAGAAAGATGTATAACAGGATAAGGAACAATTGTTTTTATCTATAAACTGAAAGATTATGATGTAAACCTCCAACTCTAACTTAGAATTATTAGTGCTCCACTCCCTGTTGCTTCTCCTTGCTTCTAATCACTCCTCCCTAACAACTGGGCCTCATCTGATTCCACCTCTGCTAAATGCCGACCTTACTTTAACCTTGATTCATCCAGAATCTCCTATTTTAGTTCTACTTGTGATACAGAATACCCATACCAGCCTTCCAGTTAATCCTCTCACCATCCCTTCACCTTCTTGACTATTCGAACATTTGTTTTGGCTCTGCCCTTTTGCTGTCAATTCCAGTGAAGTCATAATGTACGCCTCCTTAGATTCCTGTTATTTTATCACACCCCATCTGCCACATTATTTCTGCTCTGATCCCTTTTTCTCCTTAATCATCACTAACACCCAAGCAGCCCCTTTTGTCAATACTAAGTTTACCCCCCTCACACCTTCATTTCCTTAATCTTGTTTTGCTTACAACTTTCCCTGTCTCTTTATGTACACACATTTGATTCATCATGTACCTTCTGACAATCATTTAATTTTCTTAAAGCACACAGAAGGTCACCTCTCACATTCTCTGACCCACCTCACAATGGATCTCACCAGAACTATTTGCTTTGATGTTAGTCTGGACATTCTCTCTATGCTATAGAATAGTCACAAACACCCTAACCAACAGCATAACATCTCTAACCAGAGAGCTTAACTCACTATGCACCAAATTCTCCAAATAAGTAACCCTTGTAACCAGGATCAAAACTCCCTCCATCTGGCCCAGACCACCCCGCCCTCCTCGACCACACAGAGCAACTTAGTCTCTTAGCTCTAAGGAAAGTGATTCTTTAGTACCAGAATGCCAGAACTACTAAAACCCCTCATCCATAGAATATTCCTGTTCGGATGGGTCTCCCTGGCTTTAGATGCCCCACCACAGGGACAAGTTACACCAATCTTATGAAATTCCTTTAGTATCCATTTCATATATATTTCATTATCCACTAACAGTCTTTGATGTATGATCCACAATTGCTGATTGGCATTTGAACTCATGCTTGAGATTGCTGACTTCATCTTCAACATGGATCTTGACCTTATTTGTCTGATACAAACATGGCCTAATTAAAACTCTCAGCCTATCTAGGACTTTCTGATTCCCTCTAACTATGGTACCATACACCCTGGCACAGTAGTCAAAACAGGAGATGAGTTACTTTAATTCACGAATATCTGATCATTACTGGGAAAGATGTAATATTCGCCTCAAACCCCACTCTTGTTGACTCGTATGATCACTATAAAATTTCTTTTTGAACTATCCTTCTTCATAACAGTAACACATGGTGAACCAAAAAAACACGAACTCCTGATAGGAAACACAGATAAAATCAACCTAGATATTCTAGAAAGATGTCTGACACACAAACCTCTGCACTCTATCATATATCAGCACATAAATATCACATCCAGCCATTTCAAAAACATACTAATGGCTATCTTGGATGATGAAGCTCCCCTTAAAAGATGTGAGTCATAAGCAAAGGTATACTAAATATCCTAGGTATACTAAATATCCTAATGATGAAAGACAGAAAAACGCGACAATACCCTTCTTTCCGGACTTTACCTTGTAGGTCCAAAAGATGCGGCACAATTTTGAGGAGGTCTGAAGAGAAATGTGAAAAAAGGACATAAAATGCATGATGCTGTATCCAGCTAGACTGAAAATAATCTCAGAAGGGAAATCCTGGCTCTTTGCCACTCCGGAAGAGATCTGGGAGTGGCTGGAGGGATGGAGAGGGTCGGGGGAGGATGGCCATGTTGGCCAAGGTTATTTTTTAGTTAATTTGTTTGTGCTCGGACATCTATGTGACAGGTCCACACGAGAGAATACTACAGTGGGCCATGGACTTTGTAGGTGGCCTGGAACAACCGTCACTCGACAAAACACCTATGATTGGTGGGAGTGGTGCATGAGGGCAGCAACGGGCGGCCGTGAGTATAAAGTCCCGGAACTTAACAAGAATGTCAATGGGCTGGGTAGTAAGATTAAAAGAACGCTTGTGTTACAGTATCTGAGGCGCCATAACCCAGACATTGTGTTACTCCAGGAGACACACCCGCAGGGAAATCATTGTAAGGCATTAGATAGAGGAGGGTAGAAGCTCATGGCACACATGGGATACACCTCAGGCTCTAGGGGGGTTGGTCAAAATGACGTTCCCATTCATACCAGGAAAGAGTTGGTGTGATAGCCAGGGAAGATGTGACCCAAGACTACATATGGGCACACTAACTGTCAATCCCTAGGTCATGGATCTAGGGATTGACAGACTATCAAGGGCAGCCGGACCAGGAGGTAAAGAGCCCCTAGAGGGATTTACTGTAGCATTGGGACTGACAGACCCATGGAGGGCTCATAATCCTCAGATACGCCAATACACAAACTCCTCTGCAGCACATAACAGTCAATCCCGGATAGACTACTTATTCACACTCCAGACGCAGGTGGGCCAGTTTAGGGGAGCAGTCCATAAGGCACAATGGAGCTCAGATCATTCCCCGGTGGAGGTCCAAATGCAGGGGCGTAATAAGAATGATGTTTTGCCCCCAAGATTGAGCCCATGGTACTTCAGGGACAAACAGAACAAGGAGGACTTACTGGAATGCACAACACAATATTTTCAAGAGAATGAAGGATCAGTGGATGAGGCATCCACAATATGGGAGGCATACACAACTGTGATTAGGGGATATGTGCAGGCGCAAATAGCTATACAGAAGAAAAAACACAATGGGAAGTACGAGGCGCTCGAAAGAGAGATAAGTTAACTTGAAAAGGGTACCAGTGAAAGCGGAGAACTAAACTCAGAGGTAACACTTAGGCCCAGGCATAAACAGCAAGAACTTAAACACTTAAGTGAGCATAGGGCACGTGTACATATTGTTGAGACACAGCGGAGGGTGTATGATATGGGCAAAAAGTGAATAAAATGTTAGCCTGGCTGGAAAAGAGAGACCAGGAATGGAACTGGGTACTCAAGATTCATTCCACTGAGGGAGGCACTCATAACACGGAGGCAGACATAGCGGAGGCCTTCGCAAAATGTTACAAACTACTGTATACCCCATCGTCGACTTGAATGGCTGAGGACTGTGCAGAATTACTTAGAGAAATAAACATGCCCGTATTGACCACAGAAGACAGAGATACATTGGATCAGGACTTGACCATTGAAGAAAGAACGAATGCCCCACGGACTTACAATCCGGGAAGGCAGCGGGCCCGAATAGTTCACCAGTGGAAATGTAGAAATCCATAGAGAGTAAGATAGCACCACACATACGCAATATGTATCCGGAGTAAAGAGAAAACGGGGAACTGACAAAAGATGTTCGGGAAGCTACAATAGTGGCCATACCAAAGAAAGAGAAAGCATCAACGGACTGTGGGTATTACAGGCAAATGTCACTACTAAATGTTGAGGCAAATGTTTTAGCCAAGGAGTTGGTAACCAGGCTATAGATGGTGATTTCAGATTTGGTACACCCAGAGCAGTCAGGGTTCATCCCTCAAAGAAGCACAAGGCTTAGTCTGAGGAGACTGTATGGTGTTGTACAAGTCCAAGGAGGTACAGAATGTAGAGGCAGTTATATTATCATTAGATGCACAAATGGCATTTGATAGTGTGGAATGGGAATACATTTTCGAAATGCTACACAGACTGGGCATTGGCCCTAAGTTTTGTGAGTGGGTGAAACTTTTATATCAAGATCCAACAGCCATAGTAAGAGTAAATGGGGTAGTCTCACGTTTCTTCCCAATAAGAAAAGGTACACAACCGGGCAGTCCGCTGTCGCCGATGATTTTTGCACTGGCCTTGAAACCGGTGGCAGGTTGGATCAGGAATGACCCAAACCTATCTGAAATCAAGGGAGGAGGTTGAAGTTCTGTAAATTCTGTCTTGTCCTGTGAGGTTATGGTTCCGTCACGATTTTGGTGATGTTGTACCGTATCTAGTAAGTACGGCTAATATGGAGTGAATTCGTCATGTTAACTAGCGAGTTCATTACGTATTCAGAGACTTTGTCTCGAATATGGGATCCATTTTGTCTGTGCCTCCATTTTGTGCTGCCATCACGTAGGCCGATGAATGTGGTCGAACGAATAAAGCGACCTGGCCTTTTCGTACCGGTATACATTAACTAGGTTCTTCTTGACTCTAAGGTGAACTGTAAGGAACTGACCCCTTCACCTGAAACTGACCTCGCTAAGCCAATTTCCTTGGTTGATCATTGTCTGAGATTGCCAATCAAAGTTCAGGACATCGTTAACTTTTAGGTTCTTTACACATGCCTTATCTTGCTCGTTATCTGTCATTGTTTCCTTTCTATGTTTCTTCATTACATGCATTGTGCTTTCAATTATGGGTTTGTCCAGCTTGTGGAGATTGAATTTGGGACATTCCTAATAATTAACTTGTGGGTTGGGACAATGTAAATTGAGGTTTGTGCTATGTGATGCTGCGTGGGAAAATGTATCTTATTGGTCAGAACTTTGTACAGTGGGTGTGCATTTATAATGTGAATATTGGGCATAAAAAGAGACGCCTCGCCTTACAAAAATGAGCAGTCTCCTGAGAATATACGCTATGCTGTATTTCTAGGATCTCTGTTACTATCTGCAGCTAATAAATTTGGTCTTTGACGCCACCCAGAAGTATTCCATGTCTCTGTATATCAAGACAGGTGAATCCGAAGACTTTGGGCGTGCCCCTGGCGCCGCTGGGTTTAAAACCCGGTTCTTCAACTGGCGTCCAATGTGGGACGACTTCAGCGGTACCGGTCCAAGCCCGAAGATAGTGAGGAGCTTCGTGAGGAAATTCTGGAGGAGGGCCCCCACTTCATCGACCCCTGCATGTCGACTGTGGACCGAAGGTTTTTATTGTGAGGCTTCCCCCTTTCCGACGGCTACGAAGGACTGCTACCGTGACTGTCGCCCTGTCTTGGACCCTCTTGTGACGATTTGTAAGGCGAGACGTTAGACGGTCTTCTGGTGGCGTGACAGACATTTTGGTTAAGTACAAGTGGGTCGCTCCCACGACTTTGTTTGGTTTCCTGGTTTTGATTTGGTTATTGCAATTACCAAAGCCGAGGGGCTCGTATATTTGCGAGTATATCGTTTTTTGATAAGCCCTTGAAGTTTGAAGCTAGATTAGTGAGCTATAAAATGCCTGGTCTTAGCAAATTTAGGAAATGGTTTTGTTGAAGTTGTAACAGGGATTCCCGATTGGAGGACGCGTGTCCGATACCTCCGGTTGGAACTCCAACTTATGAGCTCTATTCAAAGCATGGCATGGGTCCAATTATGTTTAATGAAGTATGGATCCGCTATACAAAGAAAGATGGTGTCTTACGATGACCCCAACATGGTAGTTTCGAATCAGAGGTTTTAGATAACCTAGAAGTTGCGCTATTTAAGAACTAAGCCCGGCCGGTGATGTTTGACTCTTTCCGCCTCTGGGGTAAGGAAGCCAAACAGCGAGAAATTAAGCAAGCTAAGAGAAGATAGGAAAGAAAAGAATATATCGATACTACAAGCTGCTAGGCAGTTTAAGGAAGATGAAGAAGATCGTGCGATTGAGGTGTCAGATAGACAACATTGACAAATGTTATCCGGCTTTGCCACCTCTTCTTCCGAATGCGACAAATGACCCTGAAAAGGATCCTTTGATGTCGCATTTGTTGAGATTACCACCCCCTTATGTGCAGAGTGCTACGGCACCTCCGCAACCCCCATTTGTTCAACCCCCTGTTGTTGTCCAGCCACCAGCTCTTCACCAGGTGATTCTTCCTCCATTGGCGCAGCCTCCTCTAGGGCCGCCAGCTTTGCTAACAGTTCTGCCTCAAACTCCTTTGCCTTACTCTCTTGACTTCCTTTGCTACTGACCCTACATCTCTGTCACCTCAAAACACTTTGCCTCCTGTCCTTATGTCAACTTCTTCTCTTTCTGCTCGAAAACGAATGACTGAGACTGTTGCTAGTCTTTTGTCTCCACTCTTTGGGTCACTGAATATGACCCCGGTTTCGGAACGTAAGCAGAGTCGTAGTCAGCTTCCTGGTCCCGAAGAGCGGGCAGTCTTGGATCTTTTGGCTCGTAGATGGGTTTTAAATGTTTCTAGGTATAATTTACAAGCGGTGATGGATGTTGTCTTACAGTGGGATCCGCCTAAGCAAAGGTATGTTTTTAATGTAATGTGTACTTTTCTTCATCAGGAATGGGAAAATAATGAGTTGGGTCCGATTCCGCAGGAAGTGCTTGATGTTCAGTCTGAATTTGCTAAAGGGACGATAGTGGGTCCCGATGTTGAGGAAGCGGTAGAGACGCTTCTTGCGTTTAGGTGTAGACTTCCTTCTCAGTCGTTGTTTGAACCTGATCCTTCTGTTTGGAGAAAAGTGAAGCAGTACCCGATGAAAGAGGTTCCCCCTGTATGGAGAGAGGCAGTTTTGGCTGATGCCGCTCATGGTATTGTGGCTGCACCGGCACATTTTGAGCGAGTATGGGTACATGTTCCTTGGAAGAGAGCTGAGGTTCTGGCTCTTAAGCAGATTTTGCCTGACCCCCGTAAAAATCCTGCTGGTTACTACAAGGAGTTGTCTGAGACAGTTGATGTGTGTGTTATGAATTTAGCTGACATAGATATGTTCTTGGGTAATGTAGTCCCTCAACCTTTGTTGGCGAAGATCCGTCACGAGGATCATGCGGCAGAGTTAGGAGATATGTGGGTTAATATTGTTGCTGCAGATGGTCAGGTAGGAGGTGCCAAACCTGAACCCTTAGTTGCAGAATTACCCGGTAGGATTATTAATTTAATGAAAATAATGATGCCTCCTCTGCGGGTGAATTGGGACAAGTTAGCAGCATGCAAACAAAAGAAAGACGAGAGTGTGTCTGATTTCTTCACCAGGTTTGAGGAAACATTCATTGATCACAGTGGTCAGGACATGAGTACAGAAGGTGGTCAAAGGTTGTTCGTAGATAAGTTTGTTTTTAATTTGCTCCCTGAGCTTTCTAACAAGTTAAAGGACTCTGAGAGTCATGGGCTGTTTCTTCCTCAGCCTAGATATTGGCTACTGCACAATACTACGAGAATAGAGATAAAGATGAGAAGGATAAAGTAGAGAAGAAGACTAAAGAATTGAAGATGAAGGTTCTTTTACAGCAGGCGTATCCGCCTCACCCTAATCAGCGTCAGCAACCTTCCCAGTTTCCGCAGCCCCCACAGTTTCAGAGTTTGTTGCAGAAGCCTGAGTCTTTTCCTAAGCGACTTCCGCTAGGCCCTAATCAGTGTGCTTATTGTAGGGAAGAAGGTCATTTCAAGAATAGTTGTCCGATTTTGCTACAACGTACGAATGGTATGTCTGGTCTGAGAGGTAGTGGTGGTTTTCAACAAGCACCTAGGGGTAGAGGATGTGGTACGTTTCCTCAGAATGAACATTCCTTTCCCCCTCAGAATCCTATGAATTATTTTGATCAACAGAATGTTCCGATTGTTCAGTCTGCTCAGTACTACACGGATGACTATTTTGTTGAAAGCGAGAGGGCTGGTTTTAATGATAGCTAGGACAGCCATGGACAAAGGGAGGGAGTAGTGTCAGTTCCAGTAGACAGAGTGGACCTTATGTTGAAGTAATTACATCAGGTGTGGCAGAGTCTTTTCTTTTGGAAACTTGTGCGGCTAAGAGTTCTATCATGCACTCTAAACTCCCTGGCGCACCTTTGACTGGCTTGACGAATGTCTCGGTAGGATTTTCTGGCGCCCCAGTTCGTAATCCGGTCTCTTGTCCTTTGCCTCTTTCTATTGGGCCTTGTGAATTGGAAGCACCCCTTATTCTAACGACAGGTTGCGGTGAGAATTTGTTGGGTTTGGATTTGTTGAAAAGATTGCATGCAACATTACATTGTTCTCCTTCTGGAGTACATCTTACGTTGGGTAAGAGAGTGATCTCTCCGATGTACTTGTCTAAAGATCGGCTTCCACTGGAATTGCGTTCGCTCACTGATACTCTCTGGGCTACAGGTCCTAATGATGTTGGCCTTTTGCAGATTCCACCTTACGTTGTTACCCTCAAGTTGAATGCTAAGCTACCTCGCATTCCCCAATACAAGATCTCTAGTGATGGTGAAAGAGCTCTTTTAGCGATTATCTATGATTTGGTTGAGAAAGGTGTGATTGAAGAAACGAGAGGTAATGTGTTTAACAGTCCTGTTCTGCCTGTCCTTAAGCGTACTGACTCTTCCCAGCCACCTGTGTATCGGTTTGTGATTGACCTTCGAGAGGTCAATAAGATTGTTGTGCCACAGTTTCCTGTTGTCCCGGACATTACTGCCCTACTGACTATGATCCCTGCTTCAGCTGCTTGGTTTTCTGTTATCGATCTGAAGAACGCTTTCTTTAGTATTCCGATTGCCGAAGAAAGTAGGGATATTTTTGGCTTGTCTTTAGGAGGCTGAAGTTTCAGGTTTAAGCGCGCTCCTCAAGGTTATTGTGAGAGTCCCTCCATCTATAGTCAGGCTTTGAAAACTCAGCTTGATACTTTTGTCTTGCCTTCTGGTGCGACTCTTGTCCAGTACGTGGATGATCTGTTGGTCGCTGCTGATGATGAAGAGATTTGTAAAGCAGTTACGCTTTCTTTGTTGCGACATTTGTCTGACCTTCACCATAAAGTATCACCTTCGAAGTTGCAGTATTGCCGCCAAGAAGTGACCTACTTAGGTCATCTCTTGTCGAAGGAGGGAAGACGATTGACCCCAGAGCGTATTCAAGCGATTGCTCAAATGACTGTGCCATCCACACAGAGAGAGGTGCGTGCCTTTTTAGGTATCACCTTGTATTGTAGACAGTGGATTCCGAATTTTTCTTTGTTAGCGAAACCTTTGTTGGCACTTACTCTTAAGGACACACCAAACCCTCTTCCTTGGTCTGACGAATGTCAGAAGAGTTTTTCTGAATTGCGTGATGCCTTGTGTTCTGCTCCGGTGTTGGGTACCCCAGACTACAGTAAACCTTTTACACTTTATGTACACGAGAGAGAAGGTTCTGCGTTGTCAGTATTGACGCAACAATTTGGAGACAAGCAGCGCCCATGTGCGTATTTTTCAGCTACTTTAGATCCGGTAGCTAGGGCGTTGCCTAGTTGTCTAAGAGCTACAGCGGCAGCGGCTGTTTCTATCCGACAGTCTGCTGGTTTGGTATTGGATAATACATTGATTGTGATGGTCCCACATGCAGTGGATACCTTATTGAATAGAACGAGGACTCAACATCTTACTAGTGCGCGTCTGTCAGGTTATGAGTTGACGCTTTTGGCTAGTCATGTGCACATAAAGCGGTGCAACACATTGAATCCAGCTACATTGTTGCCGATTTTTGTAGAGACAGATGCTCAGGAACAGCATGATTGTTTTCTCCGGACAGAGGAGGAAACGAAGGGTAGAGTTGATCTGAAAGATACTCCTCTTTTGAATCCACATGGTACCTTATGGGTAGATGGTTCATGCTTTAAGCTTCCGAATGGCGATACGACTGCAGCGTTACGACTTTGCACACGATTGTTGAAACTGCACGAATTGCACAGAATTCAGCGCAAGCAGCAGAGTTGATAGCATTGACTAGAGCGTGTGTGCTGTCAGAAGGAAAGAGAGTGAATGTGTATACTGATAGCCAATATGCATTTGGCGTGGCTCATAGCTTTGGATGATTGTGGAGAGAGAGAGGATTTCTTACCTCCCATGGTACGAAAATTCAGCATAGACAATTAGTGAATGAACTTCTTGAGTCACTTACTTTGTCGACACAAGTTGCGATTGTGAAATGCAGCGCACATAGGAAAGTTACGGATGATGTTGGTCGTGGCAATGCATTTGCGGATGAAGTAGCGAGAGAAACTGCGAAAGATGTGACGATTCAAATGTATGTTGCAGGCCCTGCCAGATGGGTTACGGCAGTTGGAATGTGTGAAGATACGATAGAAAGTGTGAAATCGATTCAGGCAGAAGCTACTGAGAAAGAATTGAGTGTGTGGAGAGAGACTACGGGAATGTTGGATTCGACTGGCTGTTGGGTTGAGTTGTAATAGCACCAGCGATGGTTGTTGCCTGATGCGTATGTGCTCCCAGTGGTTACGATGGCTCATGGGTTGGCTCATATCAGGTCAAAAGGGATATGTAAGTTGTTGGCTCCGGTATGGCAGAATGCTGGAATTCCTAAATGTGCTGAGAATCTGGTTAAAAACTGCATGATTTGCTTGATGCATAATCCTGGCAAGGGAAGCCCAACTCCAGCGGGTCATTTCGCTCCTCCAACGTATCCGTTCGAGGTGCTACAGTTAAACTTTATTCACATGGAAAGATGCAATAACCTGAAGTATGTTCTTGTGGTTGTTTGTGCTTTTTCCAGGTGGATATTAGGCTTACCTCCTCAAGGATAATACTGCCTTGTCTACAGCCAAGGTTTTGCTCAAAGAGTTTTTCCCAGGTATGGATTGCCAAGAATGTTATGGAGTGACAACGGAAATGAATTTGTAGGTCAGATTATGAAGAAAGTGTGTGCGGGTCTGGGCATCAAACAGAAATTCCACGCTACGAATCACCCCCAGTCAGCTGGCTTGGTCGAGTGCTACAATGGCACTCTTAAACTTAAATTGGACAAGATACAAGCAAGCACTGGCCTTACATGGCCTGATGCTTTACCGTTGGCACTTTTGTCCACAAGAACGACAGTACATTCTCGTGTGGGACTTAGCCCATACAAAATTGTTTTTGGACGCCCGGCAAATGTCTGGGGTGTGCCGAGGCCGAATAAATATAGTGACATCGAGTACCCTATGTTGGTTGATTACTTACATGACTTGACTGCTAAATTGTGTGTTCTTCACCAACAGGTCTATGATACCTTACCTCCAGCTTCTGTGGATGCAGGTCACTCGATTCAACCTGGCGAGTGGACCTTGGTGAGAAACTTCCAAAGGACCAAGTATCTGGAACCGAGGTGGACAGGCCCGTATCAAGTATTATTGGCGACTCGGACTGCCGTCAAGGTTTGCGGCAAGAAAAACTGGGTGCACGACACCCATTGTAAAAGAGTACCTTTACCCTTACCATACGACCAGTGGGTCAAGGATGGCATTGCCGATACTGAGACTAAAAGGGTTCCGAGATTTGGACAAAGTTCTGTAAGAAGCTGTGCCGTCGCATTTGATACTTGACACTACGCAACCAGAGACACTTTTCCAGGATCAAACGGTGCCTGGTAAAGAACGCTATAATCTGCGGACTAGAATGGACAAATAAAATTTGAATCTTTTTGAGAATTATACTCTTTTAGACAAGAAACTTTTTTGTTCTAGTTTTCTTTTTCGAGCCACCATCCGGGTTCAGCTGCAGGGTCACGGTATAAGTTCTTAAGGGGTGACCCGCGTATTGACGAAAGGTCTGCGGTTCTAGGGACGTCTAGGACGCCTGGACGCACACTTAAGTGAAGAAGGAAAATTGCCGTGAGCAGCACGTTAGAGGATGGAGTCTTTTGTAACTGAAAGAGTTGTTGAAAGAATAGATTTTAAGATAAGATTTTGTACATTGATCCGTAACAAATGTTTTATTATATTGTGTTTTTTAATGTTTTTAAGTATCACATTAGCTTGTGTGGGTTGGATTGTTTATGCTACACAACAGAAATCTGCACCCACCTCCCAACCTATGCTTTCCTTTACTACTGTTTCTTTGCACCAGTTTTATACGTTGCCTGAACATGAACAGACAAGGATGTCAGAATTTGTCAACAATTCATTTATACAGCTGTTGCATCAGCATCAGTTAGTAGTAAATACTACTAATTGCTGGGTCTGTGATCTTATGCCTCATCCGACAGATAGAGGTATGCACTATCTGGTTTTGCCTTTTTCTTTTAATGGGTCTGTATGGGCTTTTCAGACTATGTTCATCTATGCAAATGAGGTATATCCCTTACGTTCCGTGAAAGACAATCCGAGTAATAGTGCCTTGATAAAGGGAATAGTGGATATGATTTGCGATATTGATGCATATAATGCTATCCTTAAGGATGAGGCGCAGGCTTATGTTGGCTGGAACGTGACTGGATATAGTACTAGTTTGACAGAGAAGGAGAGATGAAAAAGGTCTTCCCCGATTTGGATTGTACCCCATCGAGGCCACTTTTGTTTGCAAGGTAGTGGTCAAAATTCGAGAGCTCAGCTAGGTAAGAGTGTGTGTGCTCAAACCTATGTCTATTCATCTCAGACTTCTCCTCCGTTCGTGCCAGCTAAAGGCACATATTTTGTTTGTCACGACAGACCCTACACATGGTTGCCGCCTGATTTTTCAGGAACATGTTATGTGGCGTTTATGCTTCCCCCTACATACACTACTACTTCGAACTATCATAGAACAAGATATGGTAGAGGTGTCTTCGATCAGGAAGATACTGCAGCACAAGAAGTAGGAGACTTTTTCAAGGGTTTCCTACCATTTTGGGGTCCTATGGCCAATAGCAGGAATATACGACAACTTACGAGAGTGGTTGAGGCCACTATAAATGAAACTGCAGGTGCCCTTAGTAATGTTACAGCTGAGCTTCAAGCGGACCGCCTTATGACGTTGCAGAATCGTATGCTTTTAGACGTCATACTTGCAAATCGAGGAGGGGTATGCAAATTGATCCAATCTAGTTGCTGTGTTTTCATACCAGATAATGCCCCTACAGTATACCAAGCCATCTCTAGACTGCATAAGATCTCTGAGTCTTTTCATGTGGACGAAGGAGACTGGTCGTTGACTGGATGGTTTTGGGGACTACTGTCTAAATGGGGATGGAAGAGTCTGACATTCTTTGGTATGGTTTTAGCTGTCCTTTTCTCTTGCTGTCTTTGCATCCAGTGTGGTCCCGCCATTTGTAGTCTTTGTGCTACCTTGTGTGTGCGGAGACCAGTCTCGGGAGAAGTAGAGAGTAGTAGGATGATGCTCCAGCAACACCTTGATGATCAGATGAATATTGATATAGACCTAGATTCAGACTAATATGAGTTTGGGTTATTGCCTACGTAATGGCAAAAGGAGGGTCTGAGGTTCTGTAAATTCTGTCTTTTCCTGTGAGGTTATGGTTCCGTCACGATTTTGGTGATGTTGTACCGTATCTAGTAAGTACGGCTAATATGGAGTGAATTTGTCATGTTAACTAGCGAGTTCATTACGTATTCAGAGACTTTGTCTCGAATATGGGTTCCATTTTGTCTGTGCCTCCATTTTGTGTTGCCATCACGTAGGCCGATGAATGTGGTCGAACGAATAAAGCGACCTGGCCTTTTCGTACCGGTATACATTAACTAGGTTCTTCTTGACTCTAAAGTGAACTGTAAGGGACTGACCCCTTCACCTAAAACTGACCTTGCTAAGCCAATTTCCTTGGTTGATCGTTGTCTGAGATTGCCAATCAAAGTTCAGGACATCGTTAACTTTTAGGTTCTTTACACATGCCTTATCTTGCTCGTTATCTGTCATTGTTTCCTTTCTATGTTTCTTCATTACATGCATTGTGCTTTCAATTATGGGTTTGTCCGGCTTGTGGAGATTGAATTTGGGACATTCCTAATAATTAACTTGTGGGTTGGGACAATGTAAATTGAGGTTTTTGCTATGTGATGCTGCGTGGTAAAATGTATCTTATTAGTCAGAACTTTGTACAGTGGTTGTGCATTTATAATGTGAATATTGGGCATAAAAAGAGACGCCTCGCCTTACAAAAATGAGCAGTCTCCTGAGAATATAAGCTATGCTGTATTTCTAGGATCTCTGTTACTAGCTGCAGCTAATAAATTTGGTCTTTGACGCCACCCAGAAGTATTCCGTGTCTCTGTATACCAAGACAGGTGAATCCGAAGACTTTGGGTGTGCCCCTGGCAACGCTGGGTTTAAAACCCGGTTCTTCAATGTGGCTGGGAGGACAGAATATCTCTGTACACAGACGATGTACTACTGTATCTGACCAACCCGTATAGATCAGTACACAGGGTATTACACATTTTCCAGCTGTTCGGTAGCTACTCTGGGTACACGATCAACTGGAACAAGACCTTGATATTTCTGTTAAAGGGAAACATCCCCTGAAGACTCACTGAAAAGATACTGCTTACTCCCAAACTTAAATTTACATACCTTGGCATATGAATATCACGGAACGAAGGAGAATTCCTGGAAGACAACTTACATCCCCAGCTAAAGTGACTAAAGAGTGAAGTAGATATTTGGAGGAAACTACCCATATCACTAAGGGGAAGGGCTGCAATTTTTAAAATGATGTTGTTGCCCAGGATGCTAAACATCCTGCAAAATAGCCCCTACAAAATACCTAAGAACGTGTTCAAGGGTGTAGATAGTGAGCTCCATAGGCTGTTGTGGGACGGTGGATGCGCAAGAGTGGCACTGTGTAAACTACACAAGAGGGGTCTATGAGGGCGGTCTTACAGTCCCAGACATCCAAAAATATTACTGGCAGCGCAATTGATGGTGATAAACGACTGGGCATTTACAGATCGTAATGACCCGGCTTTCAGGGGAGACCATTGGGCAATGGGGCAGAGAGGGAACTAAGAAGCACTCTATTGCAGAAGACTGGAGGAACAACTTCCACCACACACACAGTCAGCGGTACGGGCCAGGCGGGAAACCTCCAAATGTCTAGGATGGGAAGGGAGTTTTACGAGGAGGACTTCCTTATGGGGCCGAGGTCGAAAACCTCTCTGGCTTCAAGGAATGGGAACTGCTGGGGATAGAAAAACTAGGTGACATCTGTAGAGTACAGGAACAAATAACATTAGAGTCACTACAAACTGAGTATGATCTGCCGAGCTCGGAAAGATACAAATATCTTTAACTGACACATGCACCGAGTCGACATATCAGAAAAGGGGAAGCGCCTCCGGAATACTCGCCACTAGAAGATAGATTATTGATCGCACCATAAGAGCTAAGGCAGCCTCCCTAACATATAAAAAACATTCTACATAATTCACTCAATCCAGTGGACCCCTCGAGAGGAGCGAGGGAGATGAATATGGGAATCCTAGAGGGCGACGACTATGAGGAAAACTTTCCAAAGCCCAAGGGAGGTTTCAATGAGGGCCCATTTTAGACTTATCCAACTGTGTATCCTACACAGATCATATGCATCCAGAACAAAATTGCACAACATAGGTATATCCAGATACTGTGCAAGGGAATATGGGGAGATTGGTTCCTTCTTTCAAATAATTGATGAATGCAGAAAAGTACATAACTACTGGATGGAAGTAACGCGCATTGTGTCACGAGTCACAAGTCTAGAGATCCCAGTGGAGACACGCTGGTTGCTTTTGTGTGTGACGGGCGAAGACAAATGGGCGAAATGTACAATAATATGGCTCAGAATTGCAGTATAGTGGCCAAAAGAAATATCGCTCAGCTATGGGGGTCCAATCGGGCACCAGATTGGAGAGACTGGGAAAAAGACATGGACTGGTGCTCGGGAGCAGAAAAAGCAATATACCTAAACAGAGGTTGCCCCCAAAAATGGGACAACGTATGGGGGCCCTGGCAAAAATACTAGGGATACTATGCTATTGAGCGGGTGGGGAGGGTGTACCACACAAGTAGAATGATCCAGAAATAGAAATGAGATTTCGGTATTTAAATGACCATCCTCCGTAATTGAGTATGTATGAGTATGATCTTTCCATTGTTAAGTATGTTCAAGTCATGCTATGATGTAATGACCACTAGTTAATAAAAGGATTTAGATTATAATTCCTGACACCAAAATACTTCTAGGAGAGATCTTGAACACTTTCGTACCTGTAGAAAAGCAAACATAAACGTGTCTCCAAAGCCAAGTACAAGTCTATAAGGTCTCAGATTGGCTTCGCCGAAAGTAAACCCAAAAGGGTTTGGAGTTCATCAAAGCTTGGATCAAGTCCAGGACTTTCCTGGAAACACCTGATCCAGGCAATTAGTGTGAATACTTTTCCAGCTTCATTGACATCAAATTCAAACATATTGTAGCCTTGCTTCTCTTGACACCCACCAACTTTTGCAATATCTCCACCATGAAATCACTCAATAATTGGTCAGTGTTCATGGATATCTCCTAACCTGAACTCTGTAACATCATCTCCTAATCCAATCCCTAAATTCACTCCCTAGACTCTCTCCCAACCGACCTTATTAAAGAGATATGAAAAGTTGTTATGCTTCACTGAGTCAGCCTCATTAGCCTGTCTCCACAAGGGAGGATTTTTCCTGACTGCTTGAAAATTTGTCAGGTCTCTCCACTTTAAAAACAAAACTCTGCAGATTCGAATTATCTTAACAACTACCATCCAATCTCAGGTCTCCCTTTTCTAGCCCACATCCTAGACAGCTGTGTAAATGTGCAGCTAAATCAATACATTAAGGACAACAATCTTCTTGCATATCATACACCCAATACCCCAATCACACCAAGCTTTAGATGAACGCGTTATCTCCACTGACATATCTCTTTTAGCCACAACTCTGGACAATATTCAATCCTGTATGACAGCCAAGATATTCATGCTTATGCCACAATAGGAAATTAAGGAAAAAAAGAACACTTACCTTGGCCGCCCGGCTGCCACCTCTCCTCTGTCCTCTTCTTCCTGTCACCTTCGGCAGCAGGAAGCACCGGGTTCCCAATAGCCAATCACACGCTGCAATATAGCGCTGTGATTGGTCTCAGCGCCGAACCACAGCGCTCAGAGAAGGACTGGAAGGCTTTGCATGTTCCTCACAAGGCTCTGTAGAGCAAGCCTGGTGGAGTAGATACAAAGTGCTCAGGACTGTATGGCCCTGCCCGAAAGAGCCAGCAAAGCAGTCATGAACACTTAAGGAGTGCAAACCAATCCTCACCCTGGCTGCCCAGCCCCACAAGCCACTGACTCAACAGGAAAAAATGCAATAATAATAACATAACATACAAATATTCGGGCACTCAAAAGTAAAGACTCTGTTCGTGTTTATATATAACCAAAACAAACTGCAATGAAAAGTATCAAAATATCACTGGCATCAGACAGATTTTGATTCATACAAAGAATATTATTATTTAATTTAGAAAAACATTATGTGAGACATCGCAGTTTTCAAACAAGACCAAGAAAGAACCAATGCCCTAAAATAAATGTACCATTGAAGACACTGTTCATAAAAAGATGGTTGTGGCTTTATGATCTTGATCGAAATGTGCCACAGCCGACATGTGTTTTGTCACGTCAAGTGACTTCCTCAAGGCTTTTTAAAGGTTTCCGTGGCTACACAAGTACTTGGTTATGGATGGTTTGTCAAACAAAGACCGATTGTAAACAGAATTTTCCGGATTTTATAGACGTCGTCCACCTATTTTCTTAATTTGAATTACCAGAGAACTGCCAGCACAGGTAGTTCCAAAAGTATATAACAAATGTTTTCTGTATCTGTACTAGATTGTACGCAACCTGCCAAGCCCACGCCGTCGGAACTATATACAGAACGCACGGGGCCTATCATAGCCCGTCGGGAACCCAATACATGTTTGTCTCACACAAGAGACTGTAAAAAATTATTTTTGCTTCTTGGGGGATAAGCATTCATATGATGGAATGAAGACATTGGCAACGGGGACAAACTCAATTCAAAAAAATTCCTTTGGGACTAGCAAACGGTTGTAACACGTATAATCTGGGACATGATACAGAAAACCTTTGTTATATACTTTGGGAACTACTCGGTCTTTGTTTGACAAACCATCCGGAATCAAGAACTTGTGTAGGCACGGAAACTTTAAAAATTTTAAAAAGCCTTGAGGAAGTCACTTGACGTGACGAAACACGTGTGGGCTGTTGCGCATTTGGATCAAGATCATAAAGCCACTACCATATATAAACACTAACAGAGTCCTTACTTTTGAGTGCCGGGATATTTGTATGTTATATTGTTTATCGCGGTGAATGCAATGCAGGATCTGGGTAGTCAGGCATCTAGGTAGTAAGGTCCATTTTTATCCCGAGTGGCACCACAACCAATTGCCATTTTGTCCTTTGTGAATTACGAAATTGAGAATACCATTTGATTACTCCATCTCATTATATATTCATTTGAGATGCGCTCCATTGTACATTACTACCACTCTTTTTTTTGTTTTTTTTTTTTAAACATTTTTATTGATTGCAAGAAATGATATGATTCATTACAATTCAGTTCGATACTTAACATGCAAATAAAGTTAATATAAACAGCAACAAAATTTGAGGAATGATAACAACGTATAGTTAATATATAAACCTATAATTCACATTAGCTCTACTATTACAGTAATAAGCTACTAGAGCAGATAAACAAGGCTAAACTAAACATGCATCTTGGCTTTCAAAAAAGTGCTTCCATATCTTTTCTTTTCTCAGAAGAGCTTTAGGACCCCTAAGTTTAGCTAAGGCAAATTCCATAGTTCTAATTTCGTAAACCAGAGCTAGCCAATCCGCAACATTAGGGGGTTCTTTAGAAATCCAGACTCTAGCTATTGTTAATCTAGCACATGCTAGCAAAATCGTTAAGAGATCCTTATTGGGATAGTTCCCGTCTTGGATGTCTAATAATACCATTTGTACCGTAATATCCGATGAATTTATCTGGTTAAATTGAAGATGGTAAGATATACGATTCCAGAAATTAGAGAGTACAGGACATGAAAATAGCATGTGTTCAATTCCAGCCGCGTCCGTGTTACATTTAGCACACCTAGATTTCTCTGTCATCGAGTTACCATGTGCCCATCTGGATATTCTTTGAGGCGTGTAATACAATTCCGTAATTGTCCTATATAGCTGCATTTTCAACTTAGACGAGTGAACTATTTCACTTAAATGAGTTAGGGCATTTCCAATTTGTGTTGAATTTATGTTTTGATTTAATCTACAAGACCATTTGGCTGCAATTTGAGATGTGTTTTCGCCCTTCTCCTTAATAAGCCATTGATATCCCAACCTGATTAATGATTTAGTTTTTTCTGAGTAAATACCTTCAATAATATCAGATTGTTTAACTTCCGTTATTTTCAGTTTATTCCAGAAATAATCTCTTATTTGTCTATATTTAAAATGCATGTCATCCGTAAGCCCGTTTGTAACTTTTAAATTCTCGAAGTCCCTCATCCCAGTAGTGCAATAAAGATCCCCCAGTGTGCTTATATCCTGTCTAATCCATCGATTACCCAAGCCATCCGAGAATATGTCAGGAAGACCCGGATTGTTCCATAGTCTAAGTTCAGTATTGTAAAATGAACTATTACTAATGTACAGAATTTTATCCCAAATTCGTATAGCATGTTTAGCAGTCTTGAACTTTACTCTTTTGAAATAGTTTGGATCATGTACCCATAGTAGAAATTGATTAGCATCTGCCCCCAACATGTATTGATGAAAAAATAAAGAGGGAGTATTTTTCAATAGGCTCCTAGTGCGTACAAGAAAAGTAGCTAAAAAATAACGAGTAAAATCCGGTAAGGTAAGACCCCCTTTAGAGATTGGAAGTGTCAAAAATTTTACCGCCCTTCGTGCTTTTTTATACCCCCAGATAAAGCTGCTACAAATGCCATCTAATTTTCTAAAAAAAAGCTTATTTGGTTGAAGCGGTATAGCTCTGCACAAATAAAGTAACTTGGGTAAGATTTTCATCTTTATCAGGTTTAGTTTCCCTAACAAACTCAAAGGTATCTTGTGCCATTTTTTAAAACTCGCAGCTGTTTCTTTAAGGAATAACCCATAATTTAATTCCACAATTCTCTCCACTTTAGCGGTAAGTTTAATACCTAAGTATACGGCTTCTTTGCAGGTTTTGTAGTTACATATAACCGGAGTATAGTTAAGTATAATTTGAGTTTTGTTAACATTTAATTTATACCCGGAGATTTTCCCATACTTATGTGCTTCTTCTATAATTGCAGGCATAGCTTTACAAACATCCGGTGTATATATTGCAATATCATCCGCAAAAGCAGTTAATTTAAGGGTTATATCCCCATGTTGAGCTGGAATTATATTAGTTTGATCATTTAAAGCATTTAGAAAAGGTTCTAGAGATAGAGCAAATAATAATGGGGAAAGAGGGCATCCCTGTCTTGTACCTCTTGCAATCTTGAAGTTGTCAGAGTCTATACCTCCATAGCTGATCACGGCTCGTGGATCGTCATAAAGAGATTTGACCCAATCTAGATAAGAACCATTTATGCCCATTTTAATTAATACTGACCACAGATATTCCCACCCCACTCGGTCAAATGCTTTTTCAGCATCTAACATTATCATACCGAGCGGGGTGTTAGTAGTTTCAGCTACATCCAGAGCAGTTATGGAAGTATTAACATGCAATGTAGTATCTCTACCAATCACAAAGCCATGTTGTTGGGGATTAACAATATCCGGCATATGGGGTGCTAACCGATTGGCTAAAATGTTTGCAAAAATTTTCACATCAGAGTTGAGTAAAGATATAGGCCGGTATGAGCCACACTCTTTTTCCGGTTTTCCCTTCTTCAGAAAAAATACGATTTTAGCAAGTTTCCATGAAGATGGTGATTGTTTAGATACAATAATTGAGTTAATGACTTTTTGAAGTAATGGAGCCAGCTCTTGATAACATAGTTTATAAAGTTCCCCTGGTATGCAATCCTCACCTACCGCTTTACCTAATGGTAAATGGTCGATAGCCAATTTAATCTCCTCAGTAGTGATATCAGTATTTAATTGCTGGATTACTTCATGATTTAGTGCACCCGATGGCCCTAAGTATTGATCTAGATATTTTACAACCTCTGCTTCATTCGATGGCTCCTCAGGGGTATATAAGTGCTGATAAAATTTTACGAATTGCTTTAGTATTTGATCCTCTTGTCCATATATCACAGAATCTAGTCCAACTATTTCCTTTATTCCAGTTTTCGCTTTTCTATCTGCAGTTTTAAAAGCCAATATTTTCCCGATACAGTCCCCACCTTCATACTGATCTACCTTGTATTTATGTAGTTTAGTTGCATATCTTTCTCTCAACACTTTTCTGAGTCCAGCTTGCAGTTCCACCAATTGTGCTCTAAGCACCTCAATATCGCTTTTTGATTGCAAAGTCGCTTCAGCCAATTGTGTTTCCAGATCCAACAATTTAGATGTCATATCTTTGTTCTTATTATAATTTTCTGCATTGAGCCTGTATACATATTGCTGGACACACCCTCTAATGCTACACTTACAAGCATCCCATACCGTATTGATACTAGCTGTATCGACATTTAGCTCAATAAACTCTTGTATGTGTTTTTTAATTAGTGAAGTGAACGTTTGGTCAACTAGCAAATGTCTAGGAAAAGTGAACTTTCGTGGCTTTACATTCTGATTTTCGATATTAACATCCAGAAGAAGAGGGTTATGATCCGAAGTGACTTTGGGACAGATTTCAATCGCACAATTATCTAAGATTTGTTGTGAGGCCCATATCATGTCAATCCTAGAGCATGACCTATGCGGGGCGGAATAGTAAGTAAAGCCGGGCACCCCAGGATGTTTAGACCGCCATAAATCTCTAATGTTGTTTAATCTTGCAAGCTCTAAAATTGCAGCTCTTACTTTATACATTCTTTTAAAGTTCATTGGCCCCGTAGAGTCTATTTTATAGTTCATAGCACAGTTAAAATCTCCAGCAATCATAGTTTCCCCTTCCCACTCTAATAGTTCTAAACTTAGGTCTTCATAAATTTTAGGCTTATCAATATTTGGGCCATATACCACACACAGTACCAGCTTAGCCTTCACTCCTTGCATCTGTGCTATTACCCATCTACCTCTAATATCAGAGGCAGTTTTAATTATCTCTAGTGGGAGTGTTTTTTGTTTTAAAATAGCAACCCCCCTTATGGTCTCATTCAAAGAAGTACAAACAACCAATTCATAGCCTAGTTGGGTTAACACCTTTCTGTCTTGATATTTTATATGAGTTTCTGTCAGCAGCACTATATTGGGGTTATACAATTTAATCTCTTCCTGTACTAGTTTTCTTTTACTTTTACTGTTTAAGCCATCTACATTCCAGCATAGAATTCTTAGCTTAAGCATTTATTTAATATTAATCGTAAATATGTTGTTCTCCTTTTCCTCAATATGTTTTACCTTCGATACCATTTCGTTTCTACGTTTCCTAAACAAAAATACATCGTCAAGTCTTGCAATCATATTTTTTACTTTTATCACCCCCCCCACCCACGACACCCGTTGCCACCCCTGCCCTTGTGGCAACCCCACCCCCTCCCTTGTTGCAACCCGTTTCTTGGGGGGGAGCTCCCCTCTAGCGTTGCTGCCGCTAGCGTGGCAGCGCAGTGAAGAAACATGTATGAATGGCTGCTCTAACCATATTTAATTCATGCCTAATTGTATCTTATTGTATCTATATTCAATTCGATTCAATTCAAACCCAAAAAAAAAATCCACCTATGTCAAGAGGAAAAAGGAAAGAGAAAAAGAAAAAAAGAAAGAAAGAGAGAAGAAGAGGGAGAAGAAGTATAAGCATATATAAGCATATCAATATATATAAGCTTGTCTCTCTAGAATTTTACAAAAGAGTGCAGCACTAATTTTCCTTTTCTTTTTGGTTTCTTCTTTCATTGTCCCGGGAAAATTTTTCCAGACATTGTTCCGCAGATAGAGGATCAGTAAAGAAGACCACTTGCCCATCCCGAATAACCTTAAGGCGAGCAGGCTCTTGAAGATAGGCCAAACATCCTAGATTTTTAAAGGCATCGATCAGCTTCCGGAAGGGCTGCCACGAGGGAGGAGCTAAGATGGCGGGCTGAGCACCGCCGAGTGAGGACGTGTATGTGTGGTCTGCTGCAATTATACACTACGCTTGCCTTAAATGAGCAAAGCTTACGCTTTTTTTTTACGCTTCTTAAATCTATTACAAGGATGAAGGAAAGAAAGATTAATGCGCCCGTGTACTTGCTGTAAAAATCGGCAGGCGGCTGGCTGGTGATCGGTGCTTTCGGCAGAGGGCTGCTGTGCTCGGCGCTTCTCGGGGAAGGGAGAAAGCGAGAAAACGAAGCGCTCGCTCACCTGAAACTTTCAAACGTGAAGAACGAAAGGAACGGCCGGAATCCGGTTGAAGACCGGGTTTTTGACGGGGGCCGATGCTCTGGAACTGCTGCAACTGGGAGGCAGGAGATTGCCTCGCTCCTGGATACACGCTGTGAGCTTCACTCGCTTGTCGCCGCTCTCCAACCTCTCAGTCGGCTGGGCGTTCCCCGCCCCGATTCAACAAAGCACGCACCTGAGGTCTTCCTTGATTACACGGCCAAGGCAGCTGAAACGGAAATTGACAGAAACAGTGGAAACGACTACAGCACTAATCTCAATGCGCCAGACCAGATCCAGGAAGACTGCTCCCACAGTGAAAAAAGCACTCACAGGTACTATGACTGCAGTGGCTGCAGGGGTTACGGTGGGGGGGGATAAAAACGAGATTAATAACCCTGCTCAACTCAAACAGCACCATGAGCATTTAAAACCTGGGGATTTAAAGGGAGGTGCTAGTGTTTGTAGTGAAATTAATGTGGATTCAGGTATAATAGAGATACAAGTAACAGACAAGCAAAAGAGGAGTAGCAATGACAAAGGGGAAAAAAACAAGGATAATTCCAATGGGATATTGGTGGATAAAGAACTTGCTTTACCTATGGTGCCCACAGTGCCATGTAACAAAAACGGAGAGACTTTGCCAAGAAAAACTACTCCACAGGCAAATAAAGATAATGGGCTTGCTAGTGAGACACGAGGAGGCAAGAAAGGGTCAGATAAACTTCACATGGATAAAGGGCCTACATGTTTAACATTGAAAGAAGCCAGTGAGATAAAGCTGGCTAAGACAAATGAAACTGGTAAAAACATGGAGGTTGCAGCAGAGAGTGACTTAATAAATAGCCCCTTGTATGTAGTACAAGACCAAGCAGGAGGCTCTGCACACCTTAAGGTTAATAACACGGCATCAGCACTGACTGAAAAGTTCAACTCAAAGGAGAAAGAGAAGGTGAAAGAGGGGACGATTGAATCTGAGGCTAAATCAGATGAAGATTCAAATGTTGACTACGAGGAGCTAACAGAACCTGAAGAAGAAGGGCATAGTGAGGTCTCCAAAGCAATAGTTAACAAAAAATTGTTATCGAGGAAGACCAAGAGAAAGGTCAAGACTAAGCAAAAAATACTTCTACTAAAAACAACAGGGAAAGAAATGGCAGAAAGCAAAAAAACTCGGTTAATAGACGACAGCCCTCTGAGAAGATGGATAGAGGCGAAAGGTGGGGTTAAGAACATGGCCCTAAGACTTTCAGGGGCAAGCCCCGACGAGCTGAAAAGTCAACTTAGTAAAATACAAGAAGACAACCTAAGTAATGACTTAAACTTAAAACTGAATAAGCCTATGGAATTATCAACTGACCCTAGCTTGAGTGCATTTCCCCTAAACCAAGAGGTATCTGACAACATGGCTATAATCTCGGAGGAGGGAAATGGGGACTTAAATACTGAGATTTACTCAGGGAATTCTAGAGTTTCACCTAATGATATTTCAGATACCCCGCTGTCTCATACCATACTAAACATTGCTGAGAAATCCAGTGAGGAGCAAGATCCTGAACTCTCAATTCTAAATTCTGAAACGATGAATGAAACTACAGTATCCAGTTTGAGGAAAACTCCAACGCAGCTAGAACATAACTCTAGTGCTAAACTAAGAGAAAATGTGGAACACGATTCTTTCGTTGATGTGTCCGATGAGATAAATTTTGAAGAAACAGTACTTGATACATCCACTACACAAACTAGCAAAGCCGCAATACAGTGCGCTTCTGACACCTCAGATTCTATACCTCCGAAATCCATCTCAATGGAGGCAATTATGCAGATCCTGATAGAACAGAGAGTAGAGATACAACAACAATAACAACAACAACAATACTCTCAACTAAGGGAAGATAATACGAAAATACAAGGTACTATGATGGAGATATGTCAGAATCTAGGAGGAGTAACAAAAGAAATTGAGGACATCAAATCACGAATAGTAGAGGTGGAGGAAGAGGTGAACCAAACTACATCAATTGTCAGACAAAATACCTCAAGAGTGTCCCTTCTGGAAGCCAAAGTGGAAGACTTGGAAAATAGGGCCCGGAGACAGAACCTTAGACTTTTCGGAACACCTGAAGGAATTGAGGGGTCAGATCCGCGAGCCTTTATGGTTAAACTTTTTCAAAGGGCCTTTATGGACCTCACAGATTGGGACTGGGACTCCCAACTTCAGAGAGTACACAGACTTCCGCTAGTCCAAAGAAACACTAATAGCAAATTTCAGAGACCCTTTTTGATTTATTTTGGCAACTTTCTTTTGAGACAAGCAGTAGCATTAAAAGCAAAACCTAATAACCCGGTTACTGTTGATAACTTCACTTTTTTTGTGAAGTCAGATTTAACTAAGGCCACTATGGATAAACGCTGGGAACTCCGGAAGCTGATCGATGCCTGTACATTACTACCACTCAAGTGTTTTTGAAACAATAATAATAACGATACATTATTATCATTGCATTTTTCCTTTTGAGTCAGTGGGGCTACGCTTCTCCGCCTTAGCAGAGGAGCTGCCACTGCTCGAACTGTACTGGCACAGATGCTCATTAACATGTACAGTAAGAATTGTGTAAAATAAACATTCACACGGGGAAGCAAAACAAGTGATATATTGCTCAAAGTTGCTGGCACAGCTTTTCACTTGCAAGGGAAAGTAGATATATAGATAAAGAAAAAAACATGCAACCATTTTCTTCTTCTTACTTGCCTGCTTAATGTCTACTGTTACTTCAGTTATGTCATTGTATAGCTCCATCCACCCCTATAGTTTTCCTCTAGGAATTTGCTTTCCAATACTATAGGTATTTTTATCCTGTAAAATAGAGAATCTTTAACCTTCAGTGTATTTCTAAAATATTCCTCTCTTGCTCGTTGTTCTCCTGCTTTTCCTTCTGATTGCTGTAGTATCCTTTTTACAGTTATTTATAGTTTGCTTTTATGCTCTAGGGTTAATTTGCCTTTTGTAAAAACCGTAATGAATCGATAAATATGATAATCTAGTGGAGCAGTATAGTTGTGTGTACTGAATATGAATGAATGAGTGTGTGTCCTTCTGCCATTGCGCCATTATTGGTGCTCCAGATTCCATGAAAGTGTTTACATTGTTGTGGCATTAGTTACATTGTGTGTTGGTCAAAGGGACTTTGAGCGATGGATGTGGCAAGGGCAGTGTTACTTTTATCTGAAATTAGTTTTGAAGAGGCGGAACGTTTTGGGATGAAATTCCAGCTTTATACACGTTCTCTGCAGTAGATATACCAAAGCAACAAATATTTGCTCACACTTAGATAGGACATAAGGATCCTGTTCACTTCCATGACACACTATAAGTCGCTTTAATATTGCTCACCCCTCGAGCTTGTATGCTCCTGTATGGAAGGCAGGTTGAAATGTAAATCTATTGTCAAGGTCTGTCATAGAAATGACAAACACTGATTTTAAACTCAAATTTAAAAGCAGAGTCTTAATTTTCGATCGTGTAGTCAGATAACCTTAAAATGTTTTCTTAAAAGTAACTATTTCTTTATGTGCTTTTTGCAACAGAACCACTCCAGTTGAAATGTAAAGTGCAGCGTGGCATTTACTTTAAATCCCAATAAACATGTGAATGAGTTCAGCTTCTTAGAGCAATGTTTGCCCACTAAAAAGCACACTAAGCATGCATGTACGAGGTGTTTCTTCTTTGAAGCGACACTGGCTTGAAAGATCTTTAGCCGTGACACCAGGATGTAGGCAACATGTACATTACGCCAGCAGTAGTGCACTCTTGCCCACACTGAACAAGTACAGCACAGTGGCGTAAGGAAACTAGAGGGGGCCCCCTGCTAAACACAATGAGGGCCCCCCCCCTCCTTCAGCGGCCCGGTCCACCACCTACTACTTTGTCCCACTGGCAAGAATAAGAAGTCACTTAAAGCCATATTTTCAGCACTTATCTGTGCATACTTCAAACAGCAAATATAAATAGAATGCACTTTAGTTGTGTTCTAGGGCTGCCTGAGTGATGAGATCAATGACTAATAATTAAAGGGAACAAAGACAGAAAAGTCACATTACAAATGAATACATACTTTTTTATTTATATCCATATTTAGTGCCAAGACTCGGTCTTTCCAGGCTCTTTAAACACATGCTGGCATTTTTCTTTTGATAACCCTACGTTATATTCCTTTTCATGAAATGTATTCTCACACTACAGCAGTAAATGTAAATTTCAAGTGCAAGGAATACGCAGAGGAGGGGCCCAAAGGGTCCCTGAACCAGAAAAAAACTAAGCCTCTGTAACCAGTTTCCAAAGGTAAGTTGAATGTGCACCTCAGATAGAGCGTACAGCGGACTGCTGTGGTGCACTGTAGCTGGTTTCAGTAATGTACATCACACCCCGACATGTAATAGTGCTCACTGGGTAGAGCTTATATAGCGCATAGCTCAGAAGTACCATATAGATGGATGGCACGCAGCTCCCAAGAGCATTGTAAGTAGTTTAAAACACATGCCAGCATCGAACAGAACGCTCTGGACAGACATTGCATACACCCCACATAGCGCAGATATACCATATTGCTGGCTGCAATGTGGCCCCGAAGGGCACTTTTCAATAGCATGGAACACACACAAACTTCCAACACAACACATTAAATAGAACATTTTGCTTACATATAAGGAAGCAGACATGACATTTGGGCCGTGGGCCATATTTTCCATAGAATGCAGTATATAAACATAAATAACGCAACATAACATTGATTTGCTACCCCTATAGTTGTGTAGCTCGATCTATAGCTAGGTCATCAGAATGTGCTACAACAAAGAAGATTATGCTGGGCTGGTAAACAGGAGAGAGGGCCAACCCATCTTCACTATTGAGAGGGTCAGAAGTGCATCATTTAATTTATGAGGCAGGCCGCCTGGCCGCAGTACTGATATGAGGCAACTGGTGCACCCATGCTGCAGCTGCGCGCTACAACTACTGCGCTGATGGCCCGAACTCTACGCCACTCTACTCTACTCTATGCCACTGCCCTTTTGAGTAGAGGTGCATCAGTGAGTGAGGTGCCCCAGTACTGGGCTAGAAGTGCCAGCTGCAGATCAGAAATAATTGGGCACATATGCAACTCTGAGTGGATCTCTGTACTGAAATTGCAGAAGTTGGCTGTCCTACAGGTCAGACACATGCTGGGAGAGTGGCCAACCAGACGCTGAGCACAGGAGTCATCCCCAGAGTGCAAGTGTCACGGCCCAGGCACATGCACAACGTTTTGACTTTGGTCCTCACAGTGCTGGATTGTGTGCGTGAGTTGACAATATATCAGTGGGCTTCAAGGACAGATCCTCATACCAGTTAAAAGCAGTTTTTAGTGTTTAAAAGTGCTGTTTTTCCCCCCAAATGTTTTAGTCCACAAATATTCACTTTGGTCCTATGTATGACATTCGAGGCTTCCCAAGTAGACTAGGAGTCTGGAACAAAAAATACACAATTGATAGAAGCCATAGCATGAAAGAGAGGAGTTACAGGCAAAGCAACTGAGGGGCATATCCGCAAAAAGTAGCGATAGGCATCGCTTAGCGCGCGTAGCGCTTTTCAACTTAACGCCGGCTGTCGCTGGATTCGATTGCAGAGATAGCGCGCTATCAGCAACGCCTATCTCCAATACGATAGGAAATCCAGCAATAGCGGCAAAAGTGTGCGATAACAGCACAGGGATGATCAGAACCTTGTTGATAGGGCAGGGCGGACTCATCACTACAATCCACCTCCCATTGGATGTAATAGGTAAGTCAGTTCTGAAGCAGGCGTAAAAAAATCTACGATAGGCGCGGTTAGCGATATTATTACTGATGCTACGCGGGTTTGCGCCCTGCTTGCTGATAGGAGTAGCTCATGTTAGCGACTTTTCTCTGGTTATTTTAGTGCGGAACGCCTACTATGCTTCTCATTAGCGGTGAGATGCTGGGCGTTGAGGAAACAGGCGCTGAGGCATGGATTCACGCAATAGCGTGACCTTGCTGATCATGCGATAAAATTATCGCCGCTTTTCCCTGAAAACAGATGCTAAAGCGGCAATAATTTTATCGCGGCACCTTGTTAATATGACCCTGAGAGTGGTGAAGGGAACCCCTGGGTGCAGAGGGAGTGAAGTGTGGAATCACTTGGATGCTGCAAAGCCGTAGGATCCCAGGCTCGTCAAAAGATAGTTTGGGACCTGGGTAAAAAAAACTAGAGATAGGGCCCTCTTTCCTTCATTTATGCCAGGTGGCACAGGAATCAGAATCAAAGTATTGAAGAAAAGGTGCTCGACGTAAATAGAACAGGTATTGCTGGTTATTATACATGATCTGATGCCATCTATTGCCAATTCAATGTAAGCTGCCTCATCATTAATATCAAAAGAAATTTCAGGCTTTCTTTATAAATCTATACATCGATGTAGAATCAAGAGAGTGTGGCCCTGCAAAAATACAGGTTCTGGGGCATGATAGGGCAGTGAAATGTGTGGCCCTCAAGAATATGGAAGTGTGGGGTCCCTGTGGGGAGGGAGACCGTGAATATTGTGATAGTTGCATGATGGGGCAGAAGAGTGTGAAATCATAGAAGCATGGTGGTGCTGTGGAGTCTGGGCTCACTGAAGGGGGCAGTACATTTAAGGAGCCTGGTGGGATAGATTGTACAGTTGAGCACTGGGTGCCGTTGGGGCAAAATCCCGTCGGCCAGTGGTGCATAGAATGCTAGATCTCCTTGCATAGAGCTGCAAAGCATATAGGATTCAATGGGACGCTATACTCATGGATAACTTGTCTCCACTCCTAAGCATTCATTTACTTCATTAGTGGATTCTGGGAATTGCAGTCATAAAGACAGTGAGTTTTTAAGGGAAAGCTCACGCTGGAAAAGAGGTGATCTTGTGACATTGGGTCACATAACAGAACATGGAGGATGAGCAGTGGCGTTTGGGATCCCAGTGGTAGAGGAGCAATCAGTGGAGTGGAGGCCACTGGAGTCGGGGGGAGGAACTGGTGAGTAGATTACAAAGTGAGTGTATGATCCCTGCAAGGTGGATCTAGGGGGGGTGGAAATGATTTCCGTGGGTGTTGGGGGGTAGAGAGTGCGGGTGGAAAGTGTGGATACCACGGGTGGGATGACTGTGAAGAGATGTTTAGTGTGGGGTGCCCTGAGTGCGGGACGCATAGGGTCTGAGAATCTGTAGGGGTGAGGGCCTTGGAGTGAATGATGCTCTCTTTGAGGGCAGTGGATTCTTTGGGACTGCCCTGGGGTGCTGTGGGATGCACAGAGCAAACAAGGCAACACCCTCACTCGCCATATATGATATGATATGATTGAATCCCTTCCCACACTTAATTAACCCGGGCCCATCCCCGTCTCCTGAGACAAGAATATTATTTGGGAGCTTCTCTTCCTTTTTTGAGACCATTTGGTACACTCTGGTTTCTGTGGTAGCGAGTTAATGGCTGATTGCAGAAGCATTAATGTAGCCCCAGCCATACTCCCGGCTTGTCCCCAAGTCACCACTGCCTCCTACTGAGACATACTAGGAAATTGAGGCAGGTGCACAGCTGCGATATTCCAGTAATTGTTAATCTGTTAAAGGTGCTCCTCCGGAGACGTCCAACGTCTCAGGACGCCAAATACAACACTGTTTGTGTCTCTAATGAGGCATTAGAGACATCCCTGAGGGCACTCTGTTTCTCCTCAGTGTACCAATGAGGATTCCAAACACCATTTGTTTTGTAGACTGTTTCTATCTTTATTCGATACTTTTTTTCATACTTTTTTCCTCATTGCTTCTTACTTTTCACATATTCCCATTTCATGGTAATACATATGCGACAAAGTTAATTTTGAATCCAATGCATTTCGGGCATGACTACATCGCCCTTCATCAGGGACCAACACTACAAAATGATAAACAAATAGAAAGCATAATAAGCAAAAAGTCATGTGGGTATATGTAGACAATAGCATCCAACTACAATGCGATCGTGATCATTCTATCCCGTTCTGCACTAAACCAGTGTGCCTAATGTGTTCTGATGTTAGTTTTTTACATCACCTACTTCACCTTATAAGCCCATGAGTGTACGTTCCAAAAATCAGAGCACTTACATGTCGCGTATTCACTAATTCAATCCTGAAGTCAATGCAAAAGCTGTCAGAAAAACCTACCAAACATATTCTAAATTACCACCCATTCATGATATCAACTTCTAGCCATGAAGGTTCACGACGTATTCTAGGAACAAAAAGATCGGTATCACCACACTAACCTGCTACTATTTACTCCGACGCGAGTTCCCTCTCTTACAAGGGCATTCCGCCAAATGAAAAACGCTGACACTTCCATTGCCTCCATTTATAATTCAAAAACCACCGGTAGCGTTTCTCTTCCCGATCACGTGATGAGTAAGAACTAGAAAAGTTACTCAGTGTCTGAACGTTCTAAAACCCCCAACAGCTACAGAGTGTATTGTCAGCTCTCTTAATCTAATGGGTCAACTTATATATAATTATCATTGTAAAAGAAAATAAAAGTAAAATAAAAAATAAAAAACATCCATTACTCACTCAGACTCGAACTCCTGTATAAAAGGTATCCTAACCCCCGGTGAACCTGGTATGCTACGTGTATAGTGATGTGAATGTAGTGTAACAAGATGCACTTACAACATTAACTCTATTAGCATGACCTTACACAAAACTAAAAATGAATCACAATATCCTCTTTCCGGCCAAGGAAAATGAAAACATTCATAAGTAGCATGATAATTCCATGCGTTCATTAAGACCATTAGGACTCTGGGTTGACAGTTTATGAATCCAAAAGTTTTCTCGTTGTAACAAGTGTTTGGTATTGTCTCTTACCTCTTTTTTCTCCACTGTTTCAAGTATCATATATTTCAGTTGGGAGATGTTATGTTGTTCCTCCATAAAATGTGTTGCCACCGTGGATTTAGTATTTTTCATGCGTATGTTGGATTTATGTTCTGTGAGTCTTATTTTTATACGTCTTTCAGTCTTGCCAATGTAAAGTTTCCCACAGGGGCATTTCAAAGCATAAATAACATTGGCCGTATCACATGTTGCGTTAACTTTGATTTTGATTTCATATCCTTCCATGGGATGATTTATTTTGTTTCCTCTGATGATACTGTTACAATTTCCACAGTTCAAACAAGCTCTTGTGCCCTTATATGTTTGGATATCAGATGGTCTGTTTTTCAACATTTCTCCTAGATTGCAAGCTCTGGTATACGCAAAAAGAGGTATATTCTCAAAAGATTTTTGAAAATCCGGTTCACTTTTAGTATAGTCCAGTTTTTTGTGATAATTTTCCTGAATTTCTGACTGAGTGTGGAAAATTTAGATACAGCTACAATCCTTGTCGCTTCCTTTTTAGTAGTTGTTTTTAGTAATTCCCTCCGTTCAATTGTGTCAACTTTCTTTCTTGATTCCTCTATAATGTTTTTAGGATACCCTCTATTTGAGAATCTTATTGCCATTTCAAATCAAATCAAATCAAATAAGTCTTTATTTCGACTACAAGTCATGAAAGACAACATATTTATAAAAAAAACACAACAAGAATAATATTAAAATCGGAGCGTCAAATCCATAGGGCGACAAGGGGTGATTATTTCATCTGTTGGTTTTACAGGATCTAAGTGATTTTCTCATTTACACTACTTCGTTGATTCAGTCCATTGATTGTTCCATACACATTTAATTAAAAGAATAAAAGTTTTTAAAACCACAATTAAAAACACACTATTTCAGTACATTTCCAATTATTTACAATCAGAATTAAAAAACCAAATTAAACTGATGGAATGTTCAGTAATTTTAGTTTGTTCCTGCGAATTACCCACATCCATTTTAAAAATTTGGCCACAGCGATTACCAGGCTTTCAGAACCATCTGTTCTTAATATCCTTAGCGCTTTGGTGCCTCTTTTAATGCCTTTCTGAATGCATATTGGCCTCAACCATTTGGAGCGTGGAAATTTATACTCAGGGCATATAAAGAGGACGTGAGCTATGCTTTCCGATTGTGTAGTACAGAAGGGGCACAGGACGTCATTGTTGTTAGTTGTCCATTTGCTGATAAATGTATTGATTGGGAGAGTTCCCACCCTGTACTGCTGGAACAATTTCCTGTCTTCAGGGATAGTGATGACATCCCAGTATAGTTCATAGACCGGTGTGTGTTTGTGCTCCAAAAAATCCCTTGTTATTGATGGGGCAATATATTTTTGGAAGTCTCTTTGAATTACCATGGCCCAGTAAAGCTCTTTTAAGGTCTTGCGTGATGGGAATGGATTTTGTAATGGAATATCCCAAGAACCCCCCATGTCCCATTGCTTTATAAGTTAACCTGACTTCTCTGAACCAGGGTATTCTATTCCCTTTGTCCATATCTCTGGTTTCTAATAGGGCTTGAGCATAGTGAGAAAGTTCAGGGGTGACCCAGATCCTCCGCCAGTATGCAATCGATCTGAATCGTGCAACATCCTGAATTCTCTGACAGCCCAGGTCTAAGTAAAGAGGTATCAACGGTGTGGATGGAGGATGCCATACCAGGCCCCTCATGAACCTATTCTGAGCTTTTGTCAGGGCAGAGATGTTAAACACCCCCCATAATTCTGCCCCATATAGCACAAAGGCCCTTATTTTAGTGTCATATATTTTTAGGGCCGAAGCTATTGGTTGTGTAGGCGAGGATCGTAATTCTCTTAGGAGCACTCTAGCCAACTGTGCATGTTTGGTAGTTAAATAATTCAAGTGTGGTTTCCATTCCAGTCTAGACCCCAAAGTAATTCCAAGATAGCTAAAACACTGGGTCTGTTCAAGGAGCTCTCGTTTCATTAACACCCTTCCTTTCACGGTCTTGTGTCTGTGCATAACCATAAATGTTGTTTTCGAAACATTAATGGTTAAGCCATAATCTGTACAAAAGGCCTTGAAACACCCGATTGCTCTCTGGAGCCCTTGTTGTGTTTTGGAAATTGAAAGGGTGTAGTCTGCAAACATCAGCAGGGGTATTGGGACTCCATTTAACTTAGGGGCATCAGTAGGTGAGTCTTTGAAGTATTCAGTAACCCTGTTGATGTAGAGTGTGAACAATGTTGGTTCCAAGACACACCCTTGTCTTACTCCTCTCTCAGTAGGGAATTTGTCAGTGACCTGGCCTGACTCCCCCCATCTGACCTGTGCGTAGTTGCTTTAGTGAAATTTTATTAAGAGGGCAAGAAGTTCCAGTGGCATGCCTTGCTCCTGGAGAACTCTCCACAGCCTGGTGCGTGGCACTAAATCGAAAGCCGATTTCAAGTCGACAAAGGCTGCATAGAGTGTACCTCCCCCTAAAACTATCCATTTCCAGTAAATAGTGGCAAATCTGAAGACCTGGTCCACAGTGCCCGTAAATGGGCGATAACCGGCTTGCAATGGCGACATGACCTCCGCATCTTCTATCCAACTCTGAATCCTAAAAAGCACAAGCCTTGCCACCACCTTTTGAATGCAGGCTATCAGGCTAATTGGCCTATAGTTTGCAGGGTCTGCACGGTCTCCCTTTTTAAAAATGGGGATTATTTCGGCTCCCTTCCAGATGTCTGGAATTGGGGAGCCTTTAGCAATGGCATTTGCTAGTAGCTGAATATACGGTGCCCAAACCTCTCTACCATGCAGGAAGAGGTCCGCGGGTATCATGTCCGGCCCCGGGGCTCTTCCTTTGGGGATAGTAGTTAGAGCGTATTTAACTTCTTTCAGGCTAAATTCCAATGGGGTGATAATTACGCTGTTGGGAAAGATATCACTACTAGCCCCTTTTTCCCAGTCAGTGTGTGCGAACTGAGTCCTGAAGTGCGATACCCACGCTTCAGGAGCAACTTGATTTTGCGGGTGGGCCCTGTGACTCTCTTTGCCCCATTTTACTAGGTCCCAAAACTTGCCATGTTTCTCATTTTACTGGCTTCAAGAAGCTCTTCCCAGTATTTTTCATCCCAGGATTTTTTAGCTTTCTGCTGGGTCATTTTGTAATTTCGTCTAGCCTCTTGTATAGAATCTCTATTTTTCGACCTGATCGCTGCAGCTAGTGTCTTATATGCAACCCTGCAGCTTTTTCCATACCAAAATTCTGGCCTATTTCTATCGTGGGGTCGTGGTCCAGTTACTTCTTTAATAAAATATTTACTAAGATTTGTAAAAAATGTGATGTGAATTGGAACAACCTTGGACATGAAATCATCATCGGATGTACATCCCTCAAGGTCTACAGATGCACTCGCTACTAGCTTGTCCATTTCGGTGATATATTCCTGTTTAAGAAGACACAAAGCCCATTTTAATCTTCTAGTGTCATTTGTGGAAAAAATATCTATATCGACAGGACAAGCTACATCTGCCTTGGCTTTGGATAGTACTAGCTCTAAACTGAGAGGGTTATGATCACTCTCTATTCTTTTTATAATGGTCATGTCACGTATAGATGACCAAAATTCTAAATTAACTAGGATATAGTCTATCCGGCTAGTACTCAGTCCATTGTCAAAGGCAGGTCTTCCCTCTTTATCTGCATTTGACCTGCCATTTACTGCTCTGAGGCCCTGTTCGAGACTTAGGGCTGTAAGCTGAAGAGCAGCCTGTGTCCACTTTTTTATTGGGGGGATAGTTAATTCAGGGATCTGCCAACTACGATTTTCTGCCTTGGTGAGTTCGATATCAAATTGATCCAGGGGCTCAAACGAACAATTAAAATCACTGGCTACCAATAGGTTTGCCTTGCCATTGAATGTATCCAGGTGTAGGCCCAGCTGAGTGACTGTCTCGGACGGTTTGCCTCCTAGTTTGCCCCGGGCGTAAACGTTGAAAACAATTAAATCTCTAGAATCAGAAGATTCTAGTTTTACAATAAGGATATCACTGCAATTTGATTTTATTTGTTTAATTTTATACCTTCCATCCTGCTTTATCCAAGTGGTCAGGCCGCCCATAGACCTGCCTCTTTTATTTTGTGTTGCAGGTATAAAGAAATTCAAATAACCCAGCCTAAACTGGGGTGTCATCTGCCAGGTCTCCTGGAGTATTATTACGGTATACTTGTCAATAAAAGTTGAACACTCCGGGGATACTATTTTGTTCTTTAGTCCTGCTATGTTCCAGGACACCAATAGTAGGGCAGATTCATTGTTTCTAGAGGACTCGTTAGATTGTGGATACCTCCCTATGTGGGCATTCCTGGAAATGGCTTTCGTCCTAGTGGATGCAGAATAATTTGTTTTGTATTCTATTCTAGAATTATTATCTGTACCTAAAACCCTCCCAGTGTCTACTTGTGTCATACCATATTGGGCATCAGTTCCGTTCCCATTTCCCCCTGTTCTATCATTCCTAGGGGTTTTATTGGCCCAGGCATGAATTCCCTTAATCATTATTGATAGGTCAGATCCTCCGAGCACTTGCGGTTTACCAGCTATCCTGTTTGTGCGTCAATCCACCCCTTCTAGTCCGGACAGTGAAGCAAAACGGTTTGATGTCAAAATGTTAAATCCTGGGACTCGTACCCCCCTTTCAGGATGAGGCCTTGAGACTTGTGTGTTAATCATCTGATATTGGGGGTAGAAGTATGTTAAGTCCTTGGTAGATATTCCTCCCCTTCCGCTCTCCAAGTACCAGTCTTTTAAGTACGCAATAGCCCTGCGATCCCTAAAATTTACGACAACCACATCCCCTTGTACATCTTTTGGCCTCTGGCCCACCCAACCCAATCTCCTGACATGCAAAATCTCTCCATTTATATTGGGCGGTAAAGGCCTGTTGTGTGTGAGCCAATGGACAACCTTGTTTTTAAGTTCGCGGTGCCCTTCTTTCATTCCATCTGGTAATTTTGAGACTCCAGTAAGGACTATAACGTAGGCAGCTGATTCAGGTGGTAAGTCTACTCTACGAAAGATACCTTGCTTGTCCCTATCTGGGGATCTAGCGGGTTTCCCAGGTTTACTGTCTGGGGCACAATTAGTCGGCTTTTTTTGTCCTCCTTCCCTCCGTTCTCCATCTTTCGTGTGTGTACTGGTTGGTTTGGGGGGTGCGGTGAGTCGTGGGCTGTAGTCCTCCTTTTCCTTCTCTGGCGGCTAGCAGCAGCGATACTCCCTGGCAAGTGTAACACAGTCAATTCTCCCACTGATTTACGGGCTCTACAGGGTTTAATGACACACTCGGTGCAGGGGGCGGGGCTGTCCAGGCAACGCACACCTGGTGAAAGAAGGTGAAGCAGGGGCTCCGGGTAAACGGAGTCCCTGCAGTTTCTCTCGCAGCCCTTCTAAGCGCTTCCGTTACCTCAGGACAAAAGAAACATCGAACACTGCTCTCTGTGTTCTGTAATTCAGCGCCTTCCCGGAGTTAGAAGAGGGAAGCGGCACCCGCGCAGCGGGTGCCGCGAGTCGTGGGCTGAAGTCCTCCTTTTCCTCCTCTGGCGGCTAGCAGCAGCGATACTCCGTGGCAAGTGTAACACAGTCAATTCTCCCACTGATTTACGGGCTTTGCAGGGTTTAATGACACACTCGGTGCAGGGGGCGGGGCGGGGCTGTCCAGGCAACGCACACCTGGTGAAAGAAGGTGAAGCAGGGGCTCCGGGTAAACGGAGTCCCTGCAGTTTCTCTCGCAGCCCTTCTAAGCGCCTCCGTTACCTCAGGACAAAAGAAACATCGAACACTGCTCTCTGTGTTCTGTAATTCAGCGCCTTCCCGGAGTTAGAAGAGGGAAGCGGCACCCGCGCAGCGGGTGCCGCGAGTCGTGGGCTGAAGTCCTCCTTTTCCTCCTCTGGCGGCTAGCAGCAGCGATACTCCGTGGCAAGTGTAACACAGTCAATTCTCCCACTGATTTACGGGCTTTGCAGGGTTTAATGACACACTCGGTGCAGGGGGCGGGGCGGGGCTGTCCAGGCAACGCACACCTGGTGAAAGAAGGTGAAGCAGGGGCTCCTGGTAAACGGAGTCCCTGCAGTTTCTCTCGCAGTCCTTCTAAGCGCCTCCGTTACCCCAGGACAAAAGAAACATCGAACACTGCTCTCTGGGTTCTGTAATCCAGCGCCTTCCCTGAGTTAGAGGAGCGAAGCGGCACCCGCGAAGCGGGTGCGGGGAGTCGTGGGCTGAAGTCCTCCTTTTCCTCCTCTGGCGGCTAGCATCAGCGATACTCCGTGGCAAGTGTAACAGATTCAATTCTCCAATCCATTTCCTCCAATCTTGATTCCGTCTTAGTCTTGTCAGATGTAATTCTTTTGACTCTTGCCATTTGAGAAAAAGGGAGATGTTTCTTAAGACTAGGCTCATGAAAACTCGTGAAATGTAACATGTTGTTCCTATCAGTGTTTTTTCTGAAGATATCTGTTTCAAACCCTTTATCTGTGATTGATACCTTCACATCCAAGAAGTTAACTGTTGTATCAGAAATGTCCCAAGTGAGTTGTATCCGATCATCTACGTCATTAAATTTACAAAGAGCAGATCGTAAAAGTTCTTTAGATGATTTCCAGATGATAAATATGTCATCTATGTATCTTACTAAGAGCTTTACATTATCCTGCCATTCTGTTTTAGCAAAGATGTTAATTTCTTCGTAGTCCCGCATGAATATATTGGCGTATACCGGCGCCGCCGAATTGCCTGTTCCTGTCAATTGCTGATACCAAGTGTCTTTATATCGGAAGTAGCTCTAATACAGTGTGAACATCATTAATTCCATTAGAAATGTCTGAAAAGGGTGATCTAGATCTGTGTTAATGGCTGATTGCAGAAGCATTAATGTAGCCCCAGCCATACTCCCAGCTTGTCCCCAAGTCACCACTGCCTCCAACTGAGACATGCCACAAAATGGCACACCGCTCTAGGTTTTGGCCATTGAGAAGTGCTCCTAATTTAAACAGCAATAGGTAGGAAAACAAGGAGGACGTAATTGCAAAGTGTTAGCATGGTAAAACCGGAGTTACGACCAATGCTTCTTAGAATAACATTGAAATACCTCTACAGCGACCACTTCTCCTCCCCCGAAAATCCCTACTATTATTACTATTGGGTCCAATCCTGAAATTCCATTAAGCAGAAACACAAAGACAATTCTGCGGTGGTACTTTTAAAAACATGCTCCTGTTTGGTCAAGTTATTTCCCAACGCTTCGGTATGCGGCCTGTTAAAGAATTTCTAAGTTTGAAAGCCATGGGAAGCGAATTATAGGTAAAGGCATTCTATTCAGGATCACAACTTGGCAAAGTGGGTAAGCTGGGCTTACAACCCATGCTTCCCTGATGTGCAGAGTGGTATTAAACTACTGGCCTGCACCTCCCCCCAAGGATGTTCCAAAATGCACCTCCTTAAAACTACAGAAGGTTGAAACACATTTATTTTACACTGCGGCATACATTTTGACACTTTCTATATAAAGAACAGTTATTTACAGAGAGATCACACCGGTCACGCTATTGTGTTAAAATTGTGATACTTTGTAGGGCCAAACAAAGCACAGGTAAATTAACAACCAGTTCAGCTTTCCCCGGACTACAAAAACCAATCATTCGCCCTACACTGACAGTTCACATTACACAGCCAGGCTTTAGGGGTCAGCAATGTATTGGCTGGTCCACAGGTACATTAGACTAGCTGTTAGAAAGCCAGCAATGTAAACACGGTAACACACAACTCATAGTAACAGCACAAACGTATACAAGAAAGAACAAACTTATTGACCAATCTAATACAATAACTGTGGTCATTTTTGTGCTTAAAATCCATGTGAGACGCAAGAGCATAAAACAATCACTGAAGCACACCCCGATCTGTGCTCAAGAACACACGTGTCAGCCACTCACCTGCTGTTGTCCCTGCCAACTCTTCAGACTCACATGCTCACGATGGGCTGCGACTGAACAAGGCTTCGGTCCATGGGGTCCACCAGGTTGAGGCTTGAGCATGACATTCTCCAAATAATTAAATTAAGGCCACACCAGTCCGTCCTGGGCCGCACGGTCCCTCTCAGCCGCCTCACCTCACGTGCACTTTAAATAGCGCAAAGTGGTATGCGCCTGAGAAGGATCAGCCCAACCATAGTATGCTCCACCCTAAGGGTGAAGACCGCGCAAATGTGGCCGCGCACGCGCACCATTTAATTTATGATAAGTCGGCTGCACTTCCAACTACGGCAAGCGTAATGTAAGTTACGTAACTGCCAGCATCCGAGAAGAATCGGATGTGTGGAGTTTAAGTGGTTGCTGGCTGTGCGGCCGTGGAGGGGGCCCCTGGAGCGCTGGGCCCCCTGCACAGTGGGGCTGCGGGGGCCTGTGTTGAGCCCATGGCGGAACTTTGGCTTAGGGCTGGAGCCGGGGAAGCAGGCTCGAATCCTGGCCTCGATTCAAAATGCAGTTATTTGGGGCAAATCACAGGATCTCCTGTGCCTAGAGTCAGTACAAGCTTCTGTCACACCTAGAACATGCATACCATGGTACCTGTTCTGAGTTCCTTCAGATACCGTACGTGTACAGCATGGGCAAGAGAGGTTAGCAAAGGTAGCAGCAGTAAACTTCCGTCAACTGAGTGAATATGAGCTATTCTACTCATGCCTGCGCAAGATGTTGGGCCAACAATATTGCAAGAAGAAATATACTCTCTTACGGGTGATCAATACAAGGGAAAAGGGCAGAATGACTACATTTTATATTGGGGTCATTACATTGACGATTGTATTATGATTTGGATGAGTAAGACAGATAAACTGCATCAATTCTGTGACCATCGCAACAAAAATGAGACTAACAATAAATTCACATACCAATATAGCAAAGAAAAGATTGTGTTATTAGGTGTGGAACTCTATATACAAAAGAATGAGATTCATAGTAGATTACACCACAAATCCACATCATGCAATACAATTAGGCACCTCAACGCACATCCCAGGCACCAAATCAGGGCCATACCATATGGGGAAATAATATGAGCTAGTCCTGACTGCAGTCATGATCTGGAATTCCATGAATGCATAAAAGATATGAACACCAGATTTGTCAGAACAGTAAATCCACAGCAACCTAATCAATAGCTAAAAAACACAATCACAAAAATAAAGAGTCAGGACACCTTAAGAGAGACATTTAGAAAACAAGAGAAAACAGAGAAGGTTTGCCTTATTAATAATTACACGAACATGTCAAACATATTAATACGAAGTATGCGAAAGCACTGGCATATGTTTTGTGAAAACAAGACACTAGAGGAATTGACTTCTTCTAGGATTGATGTTAATAACATCGAAAAGGAAAATCTCTTAGAAATTTACTATGTCCCAGTTATTTATCACCAGGCCCATATGACCACTGAATGAAAGATTACACATGTTTTTTTTTTCAAATGTGGGCATTGCGAATGTGCAAATGGGCCTACGATAAGAAGAAAGAATTTGAGAGTTGTACAACCAAGAAATTTGAGATATGTTCCAACGTAAATTGTAACACCAAATATACGTGGTTTATACTTTAGAATATAAATGTAAACGTAGATATGTGGGTAGTACTATCAGGTCCCTTAAAGATGGGATCAGTGAGCACATGAGAGCTGTAAACAAGGAGACATGAGATACCCCATAGCTGCACATATAGCTGAACGTGGGGCACAAGATACACAGGGAACATTTAGATTTTATGGCATGGATCAAGTACAGAGAGATACCCGAGGAGGCAATAGGGAACTCACCCTACGACGAAAAAAGGCAAAGTGGATCTTGCATTTGAGGAGTGTGGAAGCAGGTCTCAACACAGACAATGAACTACAATATTTTTGGGGGGAATGCGTTGAAGAAAATAGACAATTGACATGCTAGGTCTAAACTTATGACATGGAACTTTGAGCGTCTGTTAGATTATACAACCCAGTTGCTATGACAAATAAGTGCATGATTGCAAATATGTAATAAGATACCTGAGGTTTGAATTTTGAATTGTGAGCACAATTGGAAAACATTAGTGCTTGACTAATATTGTGAGTAGGATTGAACATTAATGCAACTATAACAAAATGAATACTTGAAGGATGTACCATGTTACTCCGCATACTTTTACTCCGCATACAGTTACAACGCGACTTTTACAACGCATACCATTACAACGCATAGCGCTTTGGGGTGCTGGATAGTGGTAAGTATAATTTACTATTCTAACTCCAGTCCCCGTGGACCCTAGGGAAGGTGTTGGATAGTAAATTATACTTATTCCCTATCCTAGAGCGCCCCCCAGCGCAATGCGTTGTAATGGTATGCGGAGTAAAAGTCGCGTTGTAATGGTAGTGCGGAGTAAAAGATGCGTTGTAACGGGTGTATACCATACTTGAACAGCAACACAGATTATTGGGATGACAGATGGCAAGGAATGATACTTTAAGTACATTTAGATACATTATTTTCATATATAAGGATTACATGAAGAGTTTCTTTCCAGTGGCAGATATAGTAGACAATACAAAGATATTGATAATGATCATTGTTGTGGCTAAATGGAGCATATGTGGGACGCAATAGATAATTGACATTCTAATCAACAATATGTGGAATCCATTATGCTCACCTTCAATTATGTCAACTCAGATAAAGTTAGATATACCCTTGTTACTTTGATCATTCTAGAATAGAATGAAAGTTACACTAGAGCTGCCAGATGGGATAATGACAAAGTTTGTCTCCCATGACAAATACTGTTGCAGTATACATACTATAATAGATCTATCAGGACATACATTGTTGTAGGCTCAAATATATATTAATTGAGATAATACCAGATACACCCATGGCTGGATAATCTCTTTAAACTTGACAGGTTATACTATACTTTTATGATAATATTATGCTAATGGTTTTGCGGCTTTGCCCCGTTACAATCACTTCTGTGGTATACAACTCACCATGGAATAGCTTCCAAGATGGCGACCGCAATTGTTAAGCTTACACGGGCCACGCATAGTATTAGTTCATTTACTCTCTCTACTATACATATGGATGTGTTCACTGAGGCTGCTCCAATCGCTGTATATCGAGCACACTTGCTTAACGAGTCTGGAGATACTTATGACCATAACCAGTAAGCATACTGAATATTAACAGAATTCAAAATTCATAGAGCCACTTATGGGTAAACAACAAGAGCACTAATTTCATTCTATATAGGATTAATTTTAAGGATATGGGTACTTACATGAAATTCGCGCCTTAGCTCATTATTAAACATAATTACGCAAGACTTTAGGAGAGTCTGGAGGACGAGGGTGAGTGCACCACAATCTTATCAATGGGGTCTTGTTTTAAATATTTGGTGTTTTAATGTTTTCTGATGATCGTTTTGCATATTTGTAGTAATGTACTACAGGGCATACAGCCGCCTTTACCAGGATGGAATTACAACCAGCAGTAAGGTATGCTACTCTGAAAGAGGCCAAGAAAAATCATTTAGAGCAAATATTATGTATTTTAAACAACTTTAGTGATGTTGTTGTGGCTTCGGCTCCTTTTCTTCCCTTGTTTCTAGATAGGAGGACTGCTAAGAAACAGACAGGTACCTTCCATAGGCTTTTAAAGTCAAGAGATAAGCAATGCAATTGCATTAATATACAGTACGTTTCTGGATGTTCACTAAAGCTTAGTTCACAAAATCTGGGCCACATGATGAGGATCTTAAATAATGGCAGTACACTATCTTCGAGATGTCAGTTGGAACCTTAGGTTCTACCTTGGTTTCCTGTGTCTCGTGGACCCACATCCCGAAGTCACCCCATCAGCATGCACCAGTCTCACACCACTTCTCATAGAGGGCACCACGTCACCACTGCCTTGGGTTCTAATCATGTAAACACCAACACCATGGCTGGTCCAGCAGCACAGTGGCACCACAGAGAGAAAGGCACCAACATCACCAGCATCTGGGCCTTTGAGTTCTTGCAATTTAGTTGGACTAACATCTTGCGCAGGCATGGGTAGAAGAGCTCATATTTAGTCATTTGACAGAAACTTACTGCTGTGACCTCTGCTAATCTCTCTTGCCCATGCCTTACCAGTTCTGTATCTGAAGGAACTCAGAACAGGTACCATGGTGTGCATGTTCTGGGTCTGACAGAAGCTTGCACTGACTCTATGCACAGGAGATCCAGTGATTTGCCCAGAATAGCAGGATTTGAACCTGCTTCCCCAGCTCCAGCCCTAGGTCAAAGCTCCGCCATGCTGCACCTGTTCAGTGTGGTCAAGAGCGCACTACTGCTGGCGTGCTGTACATGTTGCCTACATCCTGGTGTCAAGGCTAAAGTTCTCTGAAGCTAGTGTCGCTTCAAAGAAGCAACACTTCCTACATGCATGCGTAGTGTGCATTTTAGTGGGTAAACATTGCTCTAAGAGCCTGAACTCATTCAAGTGTTTATTGGGATTTAAAGTAAATGTCACGCTGCACTTTACATTTCAACTGGCGTGGTTCTGTTGCAAACAGCACATAAATATAAAAGTCACTTTTAAGAAAACATTTTAAGGTTATCCGATTACTCGATCGAACATTCAAACTCTGCTTTTAAAATTAGTGTTTAAAATCAGAGTTTGCCGTTTCTGTGCGAGACCTTGACAATAGGTTTACATTCTAACCTGCCTTCCATAGTAGAACATGCAAGCTCGAGGGGTGAGCAATATTAAAGCGATATGTAGTGTGTCACAGAAGTTAACATGATCCTTATGTGAGTAAATATTTGTTGCTTTGGTATATCTACTGCAGAGAACGTGCATAAAGCTGGAATTTCATCTCAAAAAAATTGGGCTCTTCAAAACTAGTTTCAGATAACCATAACACTGCCCTTGCCACATCCATCGCTTAAAGTCCCTATGACCAACACTCCATGTAACTAATGCCAAACTACAGTAAACACTTTCATGGAATCTGGAGCACCAATAATGTCAGTGGCAATGGAAGAAAGACACACACTCATTCATTCATATTCAGTACACACAGTTACACCGCTCCACTAGATGAGCCTATGTATAGCTTTATTCCGGTTTTAATAAAGGGCACATTAGCCCTAGAGCATAAAAGCAAAGTATAAATAACTGCAAAATGGATACAAAAGCAATCAAACTGAAAGAAAAGCAGAGCAACAAGCAAGAGAGGAAACGTTTGGAAATACACTGAAGGGATAAAGATTTGATATGTTACAGGATAAAAATACATAAACCATTGGAAAGTGAAATCCAACATGGAAACTAGAGGGAGTGGATGGTGGTAAAAAGGGGGATAACTGCAGTAACAATAGATGTTAAGCATACAAGTGAGAAGGGTAGAGCAGAAGGCAAGTTAAACAGTCGCAGTCGTGATGAATGGTAAAATATTTCCAGCACCGTTCTTCTATGTTTTGCACACATAACAATATTAACATTTAGCACACAAATGCATTCTTTGCAAATGTTTTCACATTTAACTCGTGGTAGTTAACATAGGTCACATTACAAAATGGCCGATGTTAAGGTTGCATGTTTTTTTTTCATCTCCTATTGCAGGGGAATAACTGTATCGGCAACTTCGGGCAATGTATGTTTGTTTTCCCATGTGAATGTTTATTTTAAACAGTTGTTATAGTACATGTTAATACGCACATGCGAAAGTACAGTTCAAGCCAAATATTTCTCGTTATGTGCAGATAGCTGGAGTTTGAAAAAATAGTAAAAGGAGTGCATTATGTTCACGCTTGCGCAACTGCTGAAATGTTATTTCTCTCTGTTCCTAAATCTGATTGGCAGTTGTCACTGGGTAGTTATAGTTAGGTCAGCGTTTCCATCGAAAATGTTTTTTTTTTGTGTTGCTAATAACTTTGGCAATGTTTGACGAATCTCCACGAAACAGTCCAAACAAAGTGCTCTTTTTTGCCTACTTTGTGAACTGAAAGTTTTGGGGTGGTCCATCAAGCTGGGCCAGTGAAAAACATGGGCTCACATAACACAAAGGGTCAGATGTACAGACATTTTTGTATGCGCAAACAGGTTTGTGAACCTGTTTGCGCATGCAAAAATGGCATGGGGTATGTACAAACCCTATTTTGCGACTCGTAATTTTTTGCGACTCACAAAATGGGGTTTTGTGACTCGCTATTAGGAAGGGGCATTATCTTCCTAATAGCGAGCGCAACCCTACGTACAAATGTTTTGTGAACGCAATTGCGGTGGCAAAACTCTTGCAAATTACCACCCTCTTCAAGAGGGTGGTAATGGGGTCACAAAAGGGAAGAGGTCCCCAGTGGACCACTTCCGCATTGCAAACGCAGGGGAAAATATTTTTTAAGGGAAGGCAGTGGTCCGAAAAAGTTTCTTTTTCTTTTTTTTAAATGCAACCCGTTTTCCTTTAAGGAAAATGGGCAGCATTTAAAAAAACTGCTCAATTTAAAAGCAGTCCCACACATGGTGGTCTGCTGAGCCCACCAGGCCACCATACCTCGGAGGGCCTGCCATTCCCAATGGGTGGCAAATGGCGAGAGGCTCATTAATATTCATGAGCCTCTCTATTTGCAACCCCATTGGGAATTGCTAACAGTGAGAGAAACGCTGTTGTCCATAGTGAATTACGGCTCACAAATTGCGACTAGCAAAAGAGTCGCAAATTGCGAGGCGCAATTTACTTGGTCATACATCTGGCCCAAAATCTCAATGCTTTTTCCATAGACTTCTTTGAGAAGCGCTACAGCAAAATCAACATGCATTTTCCATAGACCCCATCCCTTAAGGCCATATCTAATAAATATGGGGAGGGGTGTGTGATGAGGTGGCCTGGTATATGCTGTCCACTAATTAAAGTGGGCACCCTGTACCAGTCCACACGACCCCTATGATGTATGAGGTCAAAGATAACCTTACTGAAAGCTATCCTACTGGTATCTATGGAGAGCAGCCTTCAGGCTTAATATTGCAGGAATGTAAAGCAGCTTGTTTTACCAGAATATCACCTCCTAAATGATTAAATGAAAAGAGAAAAACACAGTGTTTATATAAAAATATGTATTTATTAATGTAACTCTCTCTACTAGTCTCTAAGTGAAGTGAAACTAGGGCACAAAGTACTCAATACTGAATCTATAGAACATTCGTAAATAGCAAAATACACAGTGGACTCCAGGGGGAGACAGAACCATATACTAAAAAAAGGTATAACAACAACGACTTGACTAGACACAGTGCCTAGAGCACGTAGAATCGCTGGGATCCAAGTAACCACCCAGAGAAGTGACACAGGGAGCCCACGGAGGGTGGGTGCAGTGAGGAAACACGAACGCGTGCTCCGGAAACTCTAAGGGAAAGTCGCGGTTGCAAATTTACAAGTTAAGGACACTTCTAAGAGGACTTCGAGCAAACCCTTTGGAACATAGGAGGTTCTAAGGCGAACCCACCAGTGAGTACCAAAGTACCCGTGTTACCTATCCCATAGGAGCCGGGTGCATAGGGGTCAATTGGTGTCGGAAACCTTCGTCGTTTTCAATGGAGAGCTGCAAAGAAGTACTGCCAGGAAGGCAAATAGTGTTCGGTGGAATCCAAGCCTGGATTCGAGGTGAGAGGAACTTGAAAGCAGAGGGGACAGAGTCTGGGTCACTTCTGGTGACCAGGGCTCAGTAGTCGAATGCCCACTGATGTCGAATGCTTCAGGAGTGAAGAAGGGTTGCTTGACTCTGCAGCCACGGGGACCAGGAGATGTCGAGGATGACCAGGGTCCAAAGGCGAGCTGTCCCATGAAGGATGTCGAGTGCTGAAGGGTTGATGTCCAGCTGGAGCACAAACAAGCCTTGGAAAATGCAACCCCTGCACTCAGAGGAAACAGGTTACGGTGTGAACCAGCAAGGTCCAGGGGACTCTCCAAGCAATGGAGAGTCAGGGCACATTTGGAGCAATCAGGTAAGCCCAAGAAAAAACAAGGTGACCCTCACCTGGATCCACAGGTCAACAGACCGTGGATCGTGAGGAGACCTCAAGCAAGTTTGCAAAGTACCAGCCCACAGGACACTTGAGGAGTGAAGGATGGATATCTTCAGTGCAAATACTGCTCAGGGTTGGAAAGATTCCGTGGACCCTCCTAGAGGAGGGGCAGGACAGAGGGGTGGCTATAACCATGTCCTTTGTCCAGTTTCATGCCAGAGCAGGAGCAAATGGCTCCCAGAACTGATTTGAGCTGGACTATGCACAGGGACACCAAATGTGCCCACAGTGCAGACTTTCTGGCACTCTCGGAGTGCACCCACCCTGCCCCAATACACTAAATCATGTCTGGGAGGTGGTTACACCTCCATGTGACAGGATGCCTATTGTCATGCCTTCCTCTGCGTGAGCTTGGCTCAGCAGTAGAAGAGCAGAATTGTGTCTGTGGCTAGCAGCATCCATTTTGTGCTGCCCAGGTTGAGAAAGCTGGTACCGGGTAGGCCGGTGACCCACATATTTCCCTTTGGAAGGGTGGAATCATACCTGCCACACCAGTTACTGTGTGGAGGTATGATTCCAAGGTGTTTGACACCAAACACAACATGTTTCTAAGCAGCCGTTTTAAAGTTAGCATTTACCACAAGGTTATAATGTACTTAAACATATATGTCTGGCGGCATCACAGACAACTCCGGAGAATGGTCTCCGAAGGCTGCAGAGGGTTTCAGCTCACGCAGGGGCACCCTCTCACGTAAAACCCAGCACCCTATCTTCAGGATTGTTAAGGCCTGCCATAGAGGTGACTGTAGTGATTTAGATAGATATAGCAAACCTATATCTTGAGTAAGTGGTGCAAGCGCCAGCTTACACAGTCTGCTGTAGGATGCTGGCCATATCAATTTGAATTCCCTCTCAGGGGTGGCACAATACATACTTCAGCCCATGGGAGGCCTCTGGGGTACCTATGCCCGGGGTAGATGATGTTCCATATACTAGGGACTGATAAGGGTACCCCAATATCCAATCTGGAGTACACCTAAAGTACATACAAGTAATTTAAGGGAGAAAGCAGATAGACTGGGGTCCTGGATAGCAGGATCCTAGTCAGACTAGGCTAAAAAAACAGTGTGACCTCAGCAAAAAGTGGGGGTACCACAAGAAGCAGATACTACTTTCCTACACAACCTCCCCAAATGTAAGGACCTTAAACCAACCTTGACCAGTTGAGTCTTCATGTTCCAACTTGAAATATCTGGAGAGTCCATCTGCATTGTCATGGTTACTCCCAGGTCTCTTGTCCCACTGTATAGTCCATCCCCTGTAGGGAAATGGACCACCTCAAAAGTTTGGGGTTTTCTCCCTTCATCTGTTTTAGCCATAAGAGGGGCTTATGGTCTGTCTGAACAATGAAGTGAGTGCCAAATAAGTATGGCCTTAACTTCTTCAGAGCCCAAACCACAGCAAAGGCGTCCCTCTCAATAGCTGACCAACGTTTCTCTCTGGGCGTCAGCCTTCTGCTAATAAAAGCTACTGGCTGATCCGGACCCTCTCAATTCAGTTGTGATAACACAGCCCCTACCCCCAACTCAGATGCATCAGTTTGAACAATGAATTGTTTGTAATAGTCAGGACTTTGCAGAATGGGAGCAGTGCACATGGCCTGCTTCAGGTCATCAAAGGCCTTTTGACAGCTAACTGTCCACTGAACTTTCCACGGCATTGTTTTGGAAGTTAGATCATTCAAAGGGGGCACTATGGAACCAGAACCTTTGACAAACCTCCTGTAGCACCCAGTCAGGCCAGGGAAAGCTCTGACCTGAGTCTGGGTGGTTGGAGCAACCCAATCTATGATGGTTTGGACTTTGCTCTGTTCCACTCGTTTTTTGTGCTCTTCTGCCCTCTGTTCCACTCATTTTTTGTGCCTTTCTGCCCTCTGTTCCACTCGTTTTTGGTGCTCTTCTGCCCTCTGTTCCACTCGTTTTTGGTGCTCTTCTCCCCTCTGTTCCACTCGTTTTTGTGCCTTTCCGCTCTCTGTTCTACTCGTTTTTTGTGCTCTTCTGCCCTCTGTTCCACTCGTTTTTTGTGCCCTTCTGCCCTCTGTTCCACTTGTTTTCCCTGTTTTGTTTTGTATCTTGTGCCCGTCATTATTGTCTTATTCCCCCTTTAATTACCGGTTTCTGCGCTCTGTCCCTCGCTGTTTTGCATCCTGTGCCCGTTAAAATTGTTTAATTCTCTCCTCATTTACTGTTTTTTGTGCCCTTTGCCCCGGCCTGTGCCTGCCTTCTCCTGTGCCTGCTCACCCCCTGCCCCCTCGCCAGTCCCGCTTCCCGCCGCTTCATCCCCTGCGTCCCGCCCCCGCTCCTATTCGCCCTTCCCCCCCACCAGCTGCTCCTCCCTCCCACCTCCCCATCTTATGGCAGCCCCTATGCGACAGTGAGAGCGACCCTTGACCCTGCACCCAGGCAGGTAGCTCTCCAAGCCGCGTAGCTCCACCGGCCTGCCCGTGCTTCCACCTAGCTGCTGCCAAGTTTGAGGCCCGCCTGGTAGGCCCCGATCTGCTCTGTCCCTCTCTGCTTTGTATCTTGTGCCCGTTAATACTGTCTAATTCTCTCTTTAATTACTGGTTTTGTGCTCTGTCCCTCACTGTTTTGTTTTGTATCTTGTGCCCATCAATATAGTCTTATTCCCCCTCTAATTACCGGCTTCTGCACTTTGTTCCTCGCTGTTTTGCATCCTATGCCCATTAAAATTGTTTAATTTTCTGCTCAATGACTGTTTTTTGTGCCCTGTGCCCCGGCCTCTGCACGCCTTCTCCTGCGCCCACTCACCCCCTGCCCTTTCGCCAGTCCCACTTCCCACTGCTGTGTCCCCTGCGGCCCCGCCCCTAGCTCCCATTCGCCCATTCACCCCACTGAGCGGCTCCCCCCACCCCCTCCCCTTTTTATGCGGCCGCTACAAGGGCGCACGCAGCAGGCACGCCGCTGGTGCGCCGAAGGTGCGCCAAAGGCAAGCCCGTCTGCACATGTCCGCGCCTGGACCGCGCCCAGCACCAGAACCCCTGAACCCTGAAGACACCACAACATTCGACTGCACTGCGACCCAGCACCCTCCATGTACTCAACCCCAGACGAGAACACACCTGCTACCGGGCCACCCCGAAGCGCACCCAAGGGCCCTTCACCTGCCGGAACTGCAGCTTCATCAGCATCCGACCCGCAAAACCACCTACCAACGAACCCAACTACCTGAGATGCAGCCTCCTCAACACTCGCTCCGCGCAAACACGCCGTCGAACTCTGGGACCTCCTCGACTCAACCGCCCCAGACGTCGCCTTCCTGACGGAGACCTGGCTGAACCCCGCCTCAGCACCCGACATCGCCATAGCCATCCCGGAAGGCTACAAGATCTCACGCAGAGACCGCACCAATGGAGTAGGAGGTGGAATTGCCATTGTCCACAAGAACACCCTCAGAGTCTCGACCAACACCAACGACACCCTCAGCACCGCTAAACACCTGCACTTCCAGATCCACACTGACCCCCACACCACCCTCAGAGGAACCCTCATCTACAGGCCCCCTGGACCCAGACCACAGTTCAGCGACTCCATCACCAACCTCATCAGCATCCACACCCTTGCCTCCACAGACTACATCCTCCTTGGGGACCTGAACTTCCACCTCGAGAACAACAACGACGTCAACTCAGCCACCCTGATCGACAACCTCGCCAACCTCGGACTCAGACATCTTGTGACAACACCCACCCACGCCGCCGGTCACACACTTCACCCCATCTTCTCTGCAAGCCCCCATGTCTCCTTCAACCACATCACCGAACACCACTGGACCGACCACCGCTGCATCCATTTCACCTTCAGGAAGCCCACCACACACCACCGCATCCAACAGATGCCTCGTCGCTGCTGGGGCAAAGTCACCGAAGAGCAGCTAGTCACCACCCTCTCCCAGAGCCCACCAGCTGACCCCACCGACCCCAACACCGCTGCCCTCAACCTCCGACAGTGGATCGACAACTGCACCAACATTCTCGCTCCGCTCAAGCCATCCTCCAACAGCCACACCAGCAAGAAAGCCACCTGGTTCACTGAAGACCTCCAGGCCTCCAAGCGTACATGCAGGAAATTGGAGAAGAACTTGCTCCGCGAACGATCACCAGACAAATACACAGCCCTCAAGAACGCCACCCGCAGACACCATCAACTCATCAAAACAGCCAAGAGGATCGCTTTCAAGGATAACAATGCACGCAACAGCAAAGAGCTCTTCAGCATCGTGAAGGAACTCTCCAACCCCAGCTCCAACACCAACGACATACCCCCTCCGCAGCACCTGTGTGACTCACTTGCCACCTTCTTCCACCGCAAGATCGCCGACACCCACGACAGCTTCAATGCCACGACTTCCCCGCCAATCACCGAGACCTCCACCCCGCGACCACCAGCCGCCTGATCACCTGGTCCAACATCAACGACGATGACACCATAAAGATCATGAACTCCGTGCATTCCGGATCCCCGTCTGACCCATGCCCACACCACGTCTTCTACAAAGCCAGCACAATCATTGCTCCCCATCTCCAGAAAGTTATCAACATTTCCTTCAAGACAGCAACCTTCCCGGAGAGCTAGAAGCACGCCGAGATCAACGCCTTACTCAAGATACCCAAGGTGGACCCCAAGGACCTCAAAAACTTCCGTCCCATCTCCCTGCTCCCGTTCCCGGCGAAGGTCTCCGAGAAAATCGTCAACAAACAATTGACCCACTACCTCGAGGACAACAACATCCTGGACCCATCCCAGTTCGGTTTCCACAGCAACCACAGCACCGATACCGCCCTGATCGCCGCCACCGACGAAATCAGGACCCTGCTCAACAACAGGGAAACAGCAGCCCTCTTCCTCCTGTACCTGTCAGCTGCCTTCGACACAGTCTGCCACCTCACACTACGAACACGTCTACACATCGCCGGGATCCAAGAGAATGCCCTGGACTAGACCACATCCTTCCTCTCCGGCAGAACTCAGTGCGTCCACCTCCCACCCTTCTGCTCCACCGCCACAGAGATCATCTCCGGCGTACCCCAGGGCTCTTCCCTAAGCTCAACGCTGTTCAACATCTAAATGGTACCCCTCGCCCACGTCGCCAGACAGCACGACCTCAACACCATCTCCTGCGCCGACGACACCCAGCTGATCATCTCCCTCACCAAAGACCCTCAACGACCAAAACCAACCTCCACGAAGGAATGAAGGCCGTCGCCGAATGGATGAAGAACAGCCAACTGAAGCTGAACTCGGAAAAGATGGAGGTCCTCATCCTCGGCTTCACCCCTTCAGCTGGGACGACTCCTGGTGGCCAACATCACTGGAAACAGCCCCGACACCCACCTACCATGCACGCAACCTGGGGGTCATCCTCGACTCCACCCTCTCCATGTCTAAACAGGTCAACGCCGTCTCCTCTTCCTGCTTCAACACCCTCCGAATGCTCAACAGGATCTTCAAGTGGATCCCCACCGAAACGAGCAGTCACCCAGACCCTCTTCACCAGCAGGCTGGACTATGGAAACGCCCTCTATGTAGGAACGTCAACCAAGCTCCTGAGACGGCTGCAATGCATCCAGAATGCCTCGGCGTGACTGATCCTCTACACACCCCCCACCGCAGTCACACCACACCCTACCTGAGAGAACTACACTGGCTCCCCGTCAACAAGAGGATAACCTTCAAGCTCCTCATCCATGCACACAAGGCCCTCCACAACGCCGGCCCAGAGTACCTCAACAGACGACTCAGCTTCTACACCCCTATCCGCAAGCTCCGCTCCGCCGGCCTCGCCCTCACCACAGTCCCCCGCATCCGAAGAACGACCACCGGCGGCAGATCTTTCTCCCACCTCACCCTCAAGACCTGAAACACCCTCCCCACCAACCTATGGCAGACCAAAGATCTACTGTCCTTCAGAAGACTTCCCAAGACCTGCGTCTTCGATCAGTAGCAGCAACCCCCCTCCCCAGCGCCTTGAGACCCTCACGGGTATGTAGCGCGCTTAACAAATGTCCTGATTGATTGATTGATTGAATGGTTGAACCTGACCTCCACCTACAAGGTGGCCTGGGTATACAACCTTACTCTGCCCTGTCTGGCACTTGGTGGCCTTGATAGTGAGGCCTGCCTTTTGCAGGGCCTCTAGAACATTTTTCAGGTAGACCAGGTGATCCTCCCAGGTGGAGCTAAAGACAGCAATATCATCTAGATAAGCTGCACTATAGGCTTCCAGACCTGTGAGCACTTTATTCACCAGCCTTTGAAATGTGGCAGGTGCATTCTTCAAGCCAAAAGGCATCACCACAAATTGGTAATGCCCACTAGGGGGTTGTAAATGCTGTTTCTGGTTTTGCATCCTCAGCTCATCTGATTTGCCAGTAACCAGCTGTCAGGTCAAATGTACATAAGAACTTGAAGGAGGCCAAAGAATCAATTAGTTCATATGCCCTTGGAATTGGATGAGCATCAGTTCCAGTGACTGCATTGAGTCCCTTGTTGTCTACACAGAACCTCATCTCTCTCTTACCACCCTGGTTGTGAGGTTTTGGTACTAAGACTACTGGACTAGCCCAAGTGCTATCTGAGGGCTCAATCACTCCCAAATCCAACAACTTCTGGACTTCAGTCCTGATACAGTCCTTGACATGAACAGGTTGCCTGTAAATCTTATTTTTAACAGGCAGACTGTCACCTGTGTCCACCTCATGTGTACACCAGGTAGTCTGACTTGAAGTCAGTGAAAACATATGTCTGTACTGATTGAGGATTTTCCTACAATCAGTCTGTTGCTGTTCAGTGAGGGTGCCTGCCAAGGCTACACCATCAACTGAACTATCATCAGGGTTCTGTGTGATCAGATAAGGGAGTGGATCACTCTCTTCCTCCTGTCCCTCATCAGTAGCCATGAGCAAGCCCATGTCTGCCATTTCCACACATGACTTGGGCCTGTTCAAATGGAGCACCCTAAGGGGGCTCCTGGGAGTTCCAATGTCCATCAGGTAGGTAACTTCTCCCTTTTGCTCAAGAATGGTATGGGACCCACTCCACTTCCTTTGGAGGGCTGTTGGGGCCATAGGCTCCAACACCCATCCATACCTTCTGTCCTGGCTGATATACAGTCAAAACTGCCTTTTGGTCATGCCAGGCCTTTTGCAATTCCTACCTAGCCTCAAGGTTTTTGGATGCCTTTTTCATGTACTCAGCCATCTGGGAGCGGAGACCAAATACATAGTCCAGTTTGAGAGGTAACTCCTATCCCTCCTTAACCAAACATAAAAGACCCTTAACTCGATGTCCAAACAGACGTTCAATAGGGCTGTAACCAACCCTCCTCTGAGGAACCTCTCTGTAGGCAAAGAGAGGGCTGGCAAAAGGATGTCCCATCTGAGCCTCAGCTTTTCAGGGAGACTTGTTGAGGGTTTTGTTGAATCTCTCATCTAACCCATTGCATTGTGGGTGATAGGATGTGGTGAATTTGTAATTCACCCCACACTCCTTCCTCATAGCAGTCATATAACCAAACATAAAGTTTGCATCTCTGTCTGATACTAATTCCTTAGGGAAACCCACTCTGGAAAAGATTCCCAGGAGAGCTCTAGCCACAGCAGGAGCTCTGGTAGTCCTAAGGGGAATTGCCTCTGGATACCTAGTGGCATGGTCCACCACCACTAGCATAAATCTGTGCCCAGATGCATTTGTGGGATCCATGGACTAACAATGGCAATCCCAACCCTCTCAAAGGGAACCCTGAACACAGGAAGTGGTATCAGGGGGGCCTTTTTAGTACAAACCGCCTTACCACTGGCTTGGCAAGTTAAACAGAAGTGACAAAACTCCTTTGTGTCTTCTGACATGTGAGGCCAGTGAAAGTGAGAGACAAGTCTGTCCCAGGTTTTACTAAGTTTCCTGCTAATGGGATCTCATGTGCAAGTATTAATAGGAAGCCTCTAAACTTCGTATAACCAACCTCTTGGTAGCACCAGGCTTTGGGTCTCTACCCTCTGAATGCAGATGTCCATCATCCCAGTAGATCCTGTGGGACCCACTGGCACTCCCAGCAGCCCCAGGAGCAGCTTACTATCTGAGGGGCTCAAGAGAGGGGCAGCTCAGCTGCTCCAAGCTCAGATCTGTCCTGGAAGGGCCCCTTGTCCCCAAGAACTCAACATGGTCAGGTTCAAGTTCCTCTGAGACAGTTCCTTCACAGGGACTGAGATCATCTCCCTAAAGATATTGATCCTCACTCTGAGGCAGGGGGAAGACACTGCCTTACCCCTTTTCCTCCTTCTCTTGGAAGGCACCTGGTCCATCTTTTCAGGATCCTGGGCCTGTTCAGTGGAAGACATTTTGCCTGTGACCTAGTCATGGCAAACCCATCTGCAGGGATGCCCAGCATTTCTGCATGCGTCCTGAGTTCCACTTCAGCCCAAGCTGAAGTTTCCAAATCATTGCCCAATACGCATTCTACAGGGAGGTCTGAGCTAACTTCAACCTTCTTAGGGCCAGTTACCCCTCCCCAGATGAAATTCACAACTGCCAAGTAATGGTCTGTCCTGACATTGCTTGCATTGGTGACTTGGTACATCTCACCAAGTATGATATGTTCAGGGTCCACAAGATATTTTGTCACCATTGTGACACTTGCACCTGTGTCCCTGTATGCCATGGCCTCCTTACCATTGGCCAAAGGCTGTTGTCTGTACTTGCCCAGCGTACTGGAACTGACAAATAAGGAGACAAAACCCATGCCTCCATCACAGACCAAAAAAGCATGGGTTGGAATTCTGACTAGGCCAGAATCCATCTCAGATTCAAAGGTTAACCCTACTATACCCTTGTTCTGTACACCACCACTTGGAACTGAGCTGGGGGAACAGTTGCCTTAGAGGCAGTGGTGTCTGGAGCAGATTCATTTGCCCTTGGACAATTGGCATCTTTTGTGTCTTCTCTCTACAGATATGACACCAAGGTTTCTTCTTGCTTTTTCCCTTGTTGGACAATGATCCCCCCCCCCCAGATACAGGTTTTGGGGCCCTTGTGAAGACTTCTGGTCTTTACCCTTCTCCCCACCCTTATCTGAGGTTTTAGCATATTGCTTGTTTTGGTCACCACCTTGGTTCTAAGATTTCTGCTTCACCCTTGTTTGAGATTTCTGCTTCACCCTTGTTCTGACCCATTTGTCTGCCTTCTTTCCCAATTCTTGGGGAGAGGTCAGATCAGAATCAACCAAGTACTGATGCAACAACTGATTTTGGCAATTATTAAGGATCGGGTCCCTCATAATAAATTGCACAATCCTTTAAAATCATACACCTTAATGCCTAGTAAGCAGCCTTCCAGAGCCTTAGTATCACAATCTACAAAGTCAACCCAGTCCTGAGACTGTGCCTTCTCGGTGTCTATGAACTTAATCCTGTACTCTTCAGTGGGTAAGCCAAACCCATCAATGAGAGCACTCTTCAGGACTGAATAATTGTCAGCATCCTCTTCTCTAACAGTGAGGAGCTTGTCTCTACCTTTGTCAGCAAAGTAGAGCAACAGGATAGCTGTCCACTGCTCTTGAGGGACCCTCTGTACCTTACAGGCCTTTTCTATAGCAGTTATCCATTTGTAGATGTCTTCCCCACTCTGATAGGGAGGGACTATATTGTTCAAGTTCCTATGTTCATGAGTATATTCTCTAACTCTAGGGACACTTTTGCTGCCACCATGGGACTCTAGTCCTAATCTGTTTGTTGCTCTTTGGAGCTCTAGGGATTCCCTGTCTAGGGCCAATTGCTCTTTCTTGAGCCTGAGTTTGATTCTCTCAAGCTCCAGAAATTGGCACTGTCTATCATGAGAGGATTCCCTCTTCTTTGATATGGAAGTCCCTACAGACGTTCCTGAGTGATTACACTCCACAGAGGGAGTTCTGGATCTCCTAGGTAAACTCTGTACTCTTCCTGGTGGAGTAAAGAGAGGGCCCTTGGGGCCTTCTCCCACACCTAAAGGAAGATCTATGTTGCCCAGGTTGGTCTCATTTTGATTCTCTTGTTCAGGTTTTGAGTCCAGATCAAAAAATGTTTCACTTTCTGGCCTTTCCTCATTCCCTGTCCCACCCACTCTATCTACCTCATCAGACCCTGTGGTCTTCCCAAGGTCATCTAAGAGCAAAATCTCAATGAGAGGTTGGGTGTTTGCTGTTCTCCCTGTCCTCAACTTCCTAGATGCACACATGGCTCTCAATTCTGGAAATGAGATGCCATTGTACCTAGTTGGCAGAAAGCCACTGGCTTCTCCTCTAGAAGACATACTAGTGTTATGTGGTGTTGGCACCTACCTAACCTAGTGGAGAGTAAATTCCCTTGAGTTGGAGAAATGGTGTGCTAGACCCTTGGCTTACCCAACTCCAAGTTCAGTAGAACTTACTTTATTCTAATCTTGATGTATTTTATGTACCTAATACTTAGTGGTTTTCAGTTATTCATTCAATGAGATTTATCTGGTAAAACAATAGCAAGCTTGAATCCCAACCGCTGCACACCAATGTGAGAAGGTGACCTGGTATATGCTGTCCACTAATTAAAGTGGGCACCCTGTACCAGTCCACACGACCCTTATGATGTATGAGGTCAAAGATAACCTTATTGAAAGCTATGGAGAGCACCGGCAGGCTTAATCTTGAAGGAATGTAAAGAAGATTGTTTTACCAGAATATCACATCCTAAATGAGTAACTGAAAGGAGAACCACATAGTGTTTATATACAAATATGTATTTATTAATATAACACTCTCTACTAGTCTCTAAGTGAGACTTGGGCACAAAGTACACAATACTGAATCAATAGAACATTTGTAAATAGCAAAATACACAGCGGGCTCCAGGGGGAGACAGAACCATATACTAAAAACAACTTGACTAGACACAGTGCCTAAAGCACGTAGAATCGCTGGGACCCAAAGAAACCACCCAGAGCAGTGACACATGGAGCCCACGGAGGGCGCTGTAGTAAGGAAACAAGGACACGTGCTTCGTACAACTCTATGGGAAAATCGTGGTTGCAAACTTACAAGTTAAGGACACCTCTGAGAGGACTTCGAGCAAACCCTTTGGAACATAGGAGGTTCTAGGGCCAACCCACCAGAGAGTACTGAAGTACTTGTGTTACCTATCCCAGAGGAGCCGAGTGCATAGGGGTCAAGTGGTGTCGGAAAATGTTGTCGTTTTCAATGGGGAGCTGCAAAGAACTACTGCTGACAGGAGGGTGAAGAGTGTCCAGTGGAATCCAAACCTGGATTTGAGGTGAGAGGAAGCTGAAAGCAGAGGGGATAGAGTCTGGGTCACTTCAGGTGACCAAGGGCTCCGTAGTCAAATGCCCACTGATGTCGGATGCTTCAGGAGTGAAGAAGGGTTGCTTCCTCTGCAGCCACGGGGACCAGGAGACATTGAGGACAACCTGGATCTGGAGTTGAGCTGTCCTACAAAGGATGTCGAGTGCTGAGGGTTTGATGTGCAGCTGATACACCAACAAGCCTTGGCAAATATAACCCACGTGATCAGAGGAAACAGGTTACGGTGTGGTCCAGCAAAGTCCAGGGGACTCTCCAAACAATGGGGAGTCAGGGCATGTCTAGAGCAACCAGGTAAGCTCAAAAACAAACAAGGTGACCCTCGCCTGGACCCACAAGCCAATAGACTAGGGATCGTGAGGAGACCTCATGCAAGTTTGCAAAGTACAAGCCCACAGGACACTCAAGGAGTGGAGGCCGGAAATCTTCAGTACAAATATTGCTCGGGGTCAGGACTACACAGAGTCCAAGGCACAGTCTCAGGAATTGTCACTAAGAATATCAACTGCAAATGTACGCAGTACACAGGGGTTTGGGTTACCCGGTCCCCACGAGGGATACTGGTCTCAGAATTGCTGAGCGCGCAGATCAACCTCAGGGACCTTCAGAAATCTACCTCCTGTGTTTCTGAAATATTCTGAGTCCTCTTCTGAGTTCTCAGAAGCTTGGGATATGGAAACTGGTCAGATGCGTTTAGGTGCCTGCTTTTGCAGAGGAGTAACTCCTCTACTCCAAGGGAGATTCTTCAGTCGTTCAGCATCATGCAGGCAGTTGAGGTACTTTGTTTCTTCTTAGCAAAATCTTGTCCAGGTCAAATCTAATGTCCTGTAGTCAGGTAACCCACTTTATACCCATGGAAAGGGGTTGGAAAGATTCTGATGACCCTCCTAAGGAGGGGAAGGACAGAGGGGGTGGCTACACCCATGTCCTTTGTCCAGTTTCACGCCAGAGCAGGAACAAATGGCTCCCAGAACTGGTTTGAGCTGGACTATGAACAGGAACACCAAATGTGCCCACAATGCAGACTTTCTGGTACTCTCAGAGTGCACCCACCCAGCCCCAACACTCTAAATCCTGTCTGGGAGATGGTTACACCTCCCTGTGACAGGATGCCTATTGTCATGCCTTCCTCTGCGCAAGCTTGGCTCAGCAGCAGGAGAGCAGATTTGTGTCTGTGGTTGGTAGCATCCATTTTGTGCTGCCCAGGTCTAGAAAGCTGGTACCGGGTAGACCGGTGACCCACATATGTACCTTTGAAAGGGTGGAATCATACCTCCCACACCAGTTACTGGTGAGAAGGTATGATTCCAAGGTGTTTGACACCAAGCACAACATGTTTCTAAGCAGCCGTTTTAAAGTTAGCATTTACCGCTAGGTTATAATGCACTTAAGCATGTATGTCTGGCTGCATCACAGACAACCCCAGAGAATGGTCTCCGAAGGCTGCAGAGGGGCTCTGCTCATGCAGGGGCATCCTCTCATGTAAAACCCAGCACCCTGGCTTCAGGATTGTTAAGGCCTCCCATAGGGGTGACTGATAGTTTTATAAGTGTAGTGATTCAGATAGATATAGTGAATCTACATCTTAAGTAAGTGGTGCAAGCACCAGCTTACACAGTCTGCTGTAGCACGCTGGTCATGTCAATTTGAATGGCCTCTCAGGGGAGGCACAATACATGCTTCAGCCCATGGGAGGCCTCTGCGGTACCTATGTCCTGGGTACACGGTGTACCATATACTAGGGACCGATAAGGGTACCCCAGTATTCAATCTGGAGTGTACCTAAAGTACATACAAGTAATAGTAATTCAAGGGAGAAAGCAGATAGACTGTGGTCCTTGAACTCTCTAGGGGCCAAAATAGACATTCATGATCGGCGGCTCGACACTGTGGAAGGTCGTATATCAGATGTTGATAGCTCCGCTTAATCGATGAAGCGACTGGACTGGATGAAAAAAATCTTGAAAGATATCGCCATCAAAAACAAATATTTGGAGGCAAGAAGTCGCCGCAATAACCTCCGTATACTTGGGTTCCGGGATCAACCAACACGGGCAGAATGGACTCCTTTGAGGAATCGTTGCTAGTTGACATCTTCGGGAAGGAGGTTTTTACCCCTGGTTTTGTAGTGGAAAGGGCGCATCGATCCTTGGGCCCACACCCCAACCCCCGTTGCCTGCCTCGTTCCATTATCGCCCGCATAGTGTACTTCAGGGACAAGGCCTTGCGCTTGGACAGGGACTGTGGTGCAATCACATGGCAGGGCTCTGCGGTGTCCTTTCTTCCCGGACTTCACAGTGATGGTCCAGGAGGCTTGCCGAAAGTTTACTGGCGCCAAAGCCACGCTGCGAAATCTGGGAGAAATCTGGGCTTCAAATATGGCCTCTTAAATGGGTTTTTGCCTTGCGTAAGGGTCATTAGGTTGGGTGGGGGTTGGAGGGAGGAGAATCTTACCAATCTGTTAGATGTTATTTCTTTATCAGCTCTACTCTACTCACTTCAATGGTCAATTGTTGACATATTTACTTTCACGATTTTTCCCACACGACATACATGGCCTCAGCTCCAACCTTACCTGACCATTCGACTTTATTGCTTCTCACCTGGAATGTTAGGGGACTCAACAACCCCAAAAAATGTAAACACGTAATATATTATTTACAGAGACATAATGTGGATATTGCCTATCTGCAGCAGACACACTTACAACAGTCAGAGTCTACACGGTTTGCGTCTGGTTGGGGGGCACAACGCTTTTTCTGCAATTACAGCAATTATGCACGCGGCACAGCGATCCTAATTCACAAAAGGCTACCATTCTCCCTATCTTCCTGCCACAGTGATCCAGAAGGTCGATATACTATTGTAGTGGGTAGACAGATGGGTCACACTGTCACTTTTGTATGCATTTATGCCCCGAATGTTGATAGCCCCGAATTTTTCCAGGAGCTAGATGCCCAAATCTTACGCATGAGTTTGGGAGGTGTGATACTAGGTGGAGATTTTAATTTACTCTTAGACCGGAAAATAGACTGCTCCACAAAGGCGTCCAATTCCAAACCCAGGGCTTGCAGGGAACTGTTGGACATTTGTGTGACATACCAACATACAGATATATGAATCCGACAAGCTCGGGTTACACCCACTACTCAGCTCAACACAACACTTGGACCATACTGGATTTCTGGCTGCTTGCCCCAATCCCACACACATGGTATAACTCTCTTGTGGTATTCCCACGTACTTATTTGGATCACGCTCCGCCCCCAATAAAACTGCGTATCCCTAGACCAGAGGAGCACGAGTGCCAATGGCGTTTCCCGTGGAGGGCGTTACAGGATGACTTATTTGAAAATGAAATTAGAGAAGCTATAGAGGACTATTTTGCTCTAAATACGGGGTCTGTGGACATGTGGGCGACTCTCTGGGAGGCTTTCAAAACCTATATAAGGGGCATTTTCATTTCTACACATGCAAGGGTCCTGAAGGATTTGAGAAAAACTATAGCCGACATAGAACTGTGGCTCATCACTTTAGAACTCTCTATGGGGGGCTCCCCTGATGCCGCTGAAGATGAAAGACTCCGTTTGGCATTACTATTCGAATTTTGTGAAGCTGCGGAAAGAGAAACACACTTCCATAGCAAATATGCAGTTGCTTGTAAATATGGTGAGGGCGAACGACCAGGGCGTATGCTAGCGCAACTACTGAGAACACCATATTCCAATGCGTACATCACAGCTCTCCGGTCAGTGCTTACTTTAACGGAAACATCTGACATCAGGGATGCATTCTTGGGTTACTACACTGACCTCTACACCTCCAAGCTAACGCATTCTACTGCAGAACAAGATGAATACTTTGCGGGAATAGCAATGGTATATATGGACAAATATATGCAGGACTTCCTTGCCGAGCCATTCTCTAAGGAGGAAATATTGTACGCGATTGACGCTTTAAATGGTGCTTCTGCTCCTGGCCAAGATGGCTTCCTGGGGGATTTTTATAAACAATACAAAGATATACTAGCCCCTAAACTCCTGGAAGTCTATCATGAATCATTGGAGTGGAACCAATTTCCATCCACATTGAGGGAAGCGGTGATTGTATTATTACCCCAGCCCGGTAAGGACCATTTACAGTGTGGATTGTATAGTCCGCTATCGCTATTACATTTTGATTCGAAAATTCTGGCGAAGACAATCTCAGTGCGCTTGGCCCTATTACTGGACAAAATAATCTCCCCAGATTTAATGAATGTGACTTCTCACCAATAAGCCACACCCAAACCCTGCACTCCCACTTTGGAGGCAAATATACCACTGCACCTTTAAATACTTTAAGCAGCACTCCCTTTAGGTGAGGCAAGTTTACCACTGCACCTCTAAATAATACATGTTTGAGCAACACTCCCAAAAAACGAGGCAAAGACCCAGCACTCCCTTAAGGCGAGGTAAGAAAACAAATCCAGGTGCATGTAAAATAACGCACAAGTTTATTAATGCAGTATTTTAGAAAGGCAGGCGGAATATATGATAATTGCCAACTCTCAAATATCAAGTGAACAATTAAATGAACAATTAAATTAGAATGCAGTATATACAAATAGCAAAGAGTAGAAAATATATAAATATAAAATGGTTAGGAATACCTCACCATTTGAATTTGCATCATCCTTGCCAACTCAAGCTGGGGGAAGCCTGTCACCAGCCCAGAAAGGAGTTCAATCAGGACTCAAGTTCTGTCACCTTCACAGCAATACATCTATTCTGTGGTGAACTTCCACCTGGCCCTCGAAGGTTCCCAGCTTAAATATCATTACTTATTATGAGGCGAAGCTTCTAGAAAACCTCGCTCCATCTCATTAGAAAATACCGAGCTGGCTGTAGCAGTCTGTGTCAAGGCCAAGACGGAGGCTGGCCAAGCTCATGTATTTTGACTTCGAGGCGGAGTTGCACATTCTACAAATATAATCCAGTTTACTCTGGTCAGTGAAGAGCGAAAAACAAGTGAGGAGCAGAAACATACCCTCCCCACTTTGCAGCTACGTGCGAGCAGCAAGGCAAAGCCAGAAAACAAGATGACATGAGGCCATGTCAAAGCCAATAGTAAGTACTCACAATTAAACCAAACATCTTGCTGCAAGGCAAAGTCAGAAAACAAGTTGACATGAGGTCATGTCAAAGCCAATAGTAAGCACTTATAATTCTCATAACCCAAACTACTTGCAAGCACTGCTGTGCACGTAGAAGCAACGCAAAGTCAGAAAACAAGATGAAATAAGGCCATGTCAAAGCCAATAGTAAGAACTCATAATTATCATAACTGTACAACACAATACACATTTCTGCACAACTGTTTTTAGCATTCACATACTTTATCTCTCAATGTCCTATAGCATCACATACTTTATCTCTCCATGTACAACACCGAGCACATGTGTGCATCGCCGCTCACAACACTGCACTTCGACATTCCACACCGCTCTCTCCCTCTCATGCCTTCAAATGCACATCCCACACACTCTGCTCTTGGCAAGGCTGTCCACTCCCTGGCAGCTCCCACTGAAAGACAGCAAGATTACAAGACAGAAAAGAAGCAGGCATATGCAGGACCATCCTACATTAAGGCTAGGGTAAAATAGCACAATAAAGTCAATTAAAATGGTGGAAGTTGAAGGTCATCATAGGGTACCAAACCACAAGAGTGCCTCTTACACTACATTTACATATATCAAAACTGAACTGAAAGCACAAACATAATACTGTCAAACCGATCCTGAGGGCCATCTTCAGGACAGCAAGTTGTATGGTGGCTTTCGGATACCGACCAGTCTGGCGTGTTCTGAACATATTCCTGTGCAACTATTCTGTCCTGAAGATGGTCCTAAGGATCGGTTTGACCAATGAGGACCGAAACGTCGATGCACAACGCCTTTTTTGCTAAAAAACTGTAAATTCACTTGAATATAATTTGTGAATTTCATTGTTTTAATTCACTTGTATGTGGTTCCATTGTTTGTCCACATTATATGCGAAAGGTGTTCTTTGCACTACCAGAGTACCTCCTGTAATTATTTTGGTAGTATTTCTGTTGCCAGACTTTTCTCTCCAAAAAAAAGCTACTCATTCATTGAAAATTAAAATAATGTATATTTTTGATATGATTGGAGTGTTGTTATTGAATCCCTATGGTCACTATAACTAAGTGTTCACGTTTGTGACACATATAACATTGAAATTATATTGAAATGATTCCTTCCTGGACATTTTGCTTCTGCTATTTATGATACCCATTCCCGGGGGGATTAGTGGGTGGCTCTGTTCTATTGCTATGGAAAAGAAACAAGCATCACTCTTCTTGCAAAAAATAGTTTTTCAAAAACACACATTTTCCTGTCCCTGTTTTAAGTCTAAAGGCGCAATATTATCATTCCTGTCTGCATGGTTCACTGCTGGCTCTGGGGAATTGTCTGAGAATGCTACCCACGCTTTAGCCTCTGAATTCTTGGTATTGGAGTGAAACTCTCTTTTTTCCTTGCACAGTAAGAAGGGCTGGGGCAGTCTCCTTCCTGACTATTACTCCAGTCACTGCTGGATACGTGCTCCCTTTATCAATTGGCAGAAGCCCAAGGCAATCTGTCTGCTCTGGTAATTTTCCTTTCTTCAACTCCCCTCTCACCTTCCATGGGATTGGTCTGGCTTGTGCATTCTGACACAAAAGAATCAGAGTTCTGAGAAAATCTAGAGGGATATGCATCCCTTCATTTTATGCCCACCTGTTTGTGTGGTCTTTATCTCCTAGGTGCTCGAATGTAATCATGTACACCAAATCTGAATCGTGTGTCACCACCTCTGTCTCCATTTTAGCCTTTTCATCTGCAAGGGAATGAATGTTCTGTCATGCACAGTAGCTGCGCTTTGCAGTACAATCTGCCACTTCACTGGGGAGTCCTGTGTCTCAAACTCCACCCCTGGACTTTCTATTGAGACCTGCACCAACTGTCCATGCAAAACTATAGTCTCTGTCTGTATACACCATTTTATTATTCTGGCTTTCTCCCACTGATAAATCACATTGTGTCTAACTATCATCTGCCCAGTGTCCTTTAATGCACAAAAGCACAAAAGCATCTGTATTTGTTCAGCATCTGAATTTAAAAGTATCCTCTTCTTTCCCTGTTCTTCACAGTAACTTAAAATAGCATACTGCTCCTGAACTGGCACACATGATACACTGTCACATTTCTGAATTGAGCACATGTTTGAAACATTCTGCAGTCTGTTGTGCAGATTCAAAAACACATTGCTGCATTTCCTTTTTAAAAATAGCATCTTTCAGATGACGGTCCTCCCACAGATCTTGTACATCTTTCGGGCTATCCCACTCCGTCCCCCCGAGGGCTGGATCCATCGGACACAGTCGGAGCTGGCGCAGTTTGTCTGGAATGGGAAACGGCCCAGGATAAAGCTGAGGTTGGCAATGCTCCCCCCGGAGAGGGGTGGTCTGGGATTGCCGGATTTACAGCTCTATTATCAAGCGACTCAACTCCGGATCCTAGTGGAATTGAGCAAATGGGAATCGAAAAGGCACTGGCTTTTTCAGGATCAGGCAGTGGCGGGGCGCCTGCTGCAGGAGGTGCCCTTCCTTCGTCGACACCACCGACCTCCCAACCTGTATGACTCTTTCATCACATAGGTCCCGCTTGGAGTGTGGGATCAAACTTGTGTCCGACACGGCTTGACGACGTTTCCTTCCCCCCTAACGCCATTGTTGGAGAACTCTGATTTTGGCCCGGGCAGGGATGTTCGAGCTTTCGCACTCTGGCGCCCCTTCGGGCTGTAGATGTCTTTTTCACATCTATTCGAGTGAGGGGGTGACACCCTTCGATGATCTACGGAGGGCCTATGGCGTACCGGAAACTGAGTGCCTCCGCTATCTCCAGGTGCGACACTGGGTGCTCCACCCCCTGGTCCGCGGGGAGGCGGACCGCAAGCTTAGTCGATACAAATATTGGCTTATCACACGCACGGCAGACAAACGGCTCATTTCGGACATCTACTGGCTACTCTTGGACAGGTACTCACACATTTATAACGCAGGACGGGTGAGGTGGGAGAGAGAACTGGGGCGGGACCTGAGTAACAAGGAATGGGAAGACATCTGCTATTGTGCCCGACACTCCGCTTACCACATGGGGTTGACAGACACCTTTACTAAGCTGGTAACCTACTGGTACTATATGCCTGAACGGCTGCATGAAATGGATCGCACTAAGGATGCTTCCTGCTGGCGGGGTTGCGGGGAGAGGGGTACATTACCACACCTCTTGTGGGATTGTAAGCATATCCAGGGCTACTGGAAAACGATCCTAGACGAGGTGGATGCACACTTTGAAACAGAAATCCCCCGATTCCCGGCCTATGTCCTTTAAGGGCTTCCCAATGCCATTACCTTCCCGTTGAGAGCGCGCAGGGGCCGACTGATTGCGATAGCGCTGGGTTCCGCTGTTCAGACTCTTTTTGCTCTGTGGCGCACCGTGCATGTACCTACACTCAAAAGTTGGCTGGGTCGGCTCTGGTCTGTACTGGGTATGGAAAAACTATCCCTGGTAAGGGCGGAGGAGGGGGCAAAATAGGCAGAACTGTGGCAACCCTTCCTATCCCTGTTGGCCACTGAGTTATGAGAGGTGACCTGCCCCCGGAATCTCCGATTACTCCGTTTATCACACATGGATGACTAAATTGCGTTGGTATGTATGGCTGTATGCTTGGTGCGGCGGGATGTTGGATCCGGAACGAGGGTGGAGGGGTGGGTAGGCCGGGAGAAGTTTTGGGAGGGACGGGTTGGGGGTGGGGTTGGTCCTTGTTGCGGCTCTGTGGGCAATGGGTCTACCCCGACTGATGGTCCCGCAATTTCCGATGATTGTTGCACTGTGTGTGTGTACCCGCAAGCTGAGTATCATTGGTATCGCTATGGAAATCAAAAGCTTTTTATATGCCTTGTACAACGGAACTTCTCTGCTTTGTGAAAGAGCCTTGCTTTTTTCAATAAAATGATTTAATACTAAAAAAAGCATCTTTCTATGTAAAGCAAGATTCATCATTCACTGGCATGTTAGATTTATACCTACAACAAGTGATTGTTAAGTCTAAAAAACTGGTCTGTTTATTTTCCTGAACATCCACATTTTCTCGATTAATTTCTGGCTGCACAAGATCCTCAAAGAATTAATTAAGACTGTCTGTGAAGCCTGCAGATTAACTGGCACGTTCTCTAAGTTCACATTTTTAACATATGACTCATCATAGCTGGTCAAAACAAATGGCTTCAGAGCTTGGTACATGGTTAATTCTTTTTTAATATCACCCAACTCCCGTCTCAGCTCACTACATTATTTTTCTAAATGTTCAAACTTTTGATACATGCTAAACAATGCATTCAAAACAACACCACTGTTTCTGTCTGAAATACCAAATTGTTCTCCCCTTTGAGAGAGACCAGCTCCCTCTGAAATAACTCAATTGACAACTGGGACTCTGAAAACATAGGCATTTTAGAAAGCAATTTCCCATTTAATTCCTGTGAAAGTGACGCAAAGATGTAATGAATGTGACTTCTCACCAATAAGCCACACCCAACCCTGCACTCCCACTTTGGAGGTAAATATACCACTGCACCTTTAAATAATATACTTTAAGCAGCACTCCCTTTAGGTGAGTCAAGTTTACTATTGCACCTTTAAATAATACATGTTTGAGCAACACTCCCAAAAGACGAGGCAAAGACCCAGCACTCTATTAAGGTGAGGTAAGATAACAAATGCAAGTTCACGTAAAATAACACACAAGTTTATTAATGCAATATTTTAGAAAGGCAGGCGGAATATATCAGTAATTGCAGACTCCCAAATGTCAAGTGAACAATTAAATGAACAATTGAAATAGAATGCAGTGTATACAAATAACAAAGAGTAGGAATATATATATATATATATATATATATATATATATATATATATATATATATATATATATATATACAATGGTTAGGAACAACTCACTGACTGAATTTTCATCATCCTTGCCAACTCAAGCTGGGGGCAGCCCGTCACCAGCCCAGGAAGGAGTTCAATCAGGACTCATGTTCTGTCACCCCCACAGCAATACGTTTATTTTGTGGTGAACTTCCATCTGGCCCTCGAAGTTTCCCAGCTTAAATATCATTACTCGACATGAAGCGAAACTTCTAGAAAATCTCGCTCCCTTCTCATTAGAAATGATCGAGCTGGCTATACCAGTCTTTGTCAAGCCCAAGACTTAGGCTGGCCAAGTTCCCGTATTTTGACTTCGAAGCAGAGTTGCACATTCTACAGATAATATCCAGTTCACTCTGGTCAGTGAAGAGTGAAAAACAAGTGAGGGGCAGAAACATGCCCTCCCCACTTTGCAGCTATGTGCGAGCATCAAGGCAAAGCCAGAAAACATGAGGCCATGTCAAAGCCAATAGTAAGAACTCATAATTAACCTAAACAACTTGAAGCAAGGCAAAGTCAGAAAACAAGATGACATGAGGCCGTGTCAAAGCCAATAGTAAGAACTCATAATTAACCCAAACAACTTGAAGCAAGGCAAAGTCAGAAAACAAGATGACATGAGGCCATGTCAAAGCCAATAGTAAGCACTTATAATTCTCATAACCCAAACAACTTGCAAGCACTGCTGTGCAAGCAGAAGCAAGGCAAAGTCAGAAAACAAGATTACATGAGGCCATGTCAAAGGCAATAGTAAGAACTCATAATTATCATAACTGTACCACACAATACACATTTTTGCACAACTGCTTATAGCATCACATACTTTATCTCTCAATGTCCTATAGCATCACATACTTTATCTCTCAATGTACAACATCAAGCACATGTGTGCACCACCGCTCTCAACACTGCACTTCGACATTCCACACCTCTCTCTCCCTCTCATGCTATCAAAAAAAACATCCTACACATTCTGCTCTTGGCAAGGCTGTCCACTTCGTGACAGCTCCCACTGAAAGACAGCAAGATTACAAGACAGAAGAGAAGCAGGCATATGCAGGACCTTCCTACATCAAGGTTAGGGTAAAATAACACACTAAAGTCAATTAAAATGGTGGTAGTCGAAGGTCATCATAGGGTGCCAAACCACAAGAGTCCCACTTTCACTACACCAGTCCAGTCAGGGTTTGCCCCCCACAGATAAAACTCCCTAAACTTACATACCCTATTCGCTGTCCTGCTCCGCATAAATCCGTCTATTCCGGCGGCAGCAGTGCTGCTTAATGCGGAAAAAAAGCATTCAACTCATTGGAATGGCCATTTATATGGACGGTTTTGTGCCGGTTAGGCATGCCCTTTGAATTCATTAATCTTACTGCACTACTGTACTCGGCACCCACTGCTAGATTATGCTTAAAGGGTACGCTCTCCCGCTTCTTTACACCTTCCCAAGGTACGATACAGGGATGTACTTTGTCTCCACTACTATTCATTTTGGCAATGGATCAGCTTGTACGACATTTCCAGGAGCATCACCTCTACAGAGGGCTCCAATTTAACACTGGATCGCTATTGGTGTCACTCCATGCGGACGACGTTATGTTGTAGGTAAGAGATCCTCAGAATAACTTGGCCCCCTTGATCAGAGAGATAATTAGATTTGGCAGCTACTCTGGCCTTGGTATAAATTGGCATAAATTGGTTATATTCCCCCACCTCTGGCACGGTCAGATGGGAGTTTGAGTACCCACTCGCCTGGTGCTCTGAATCGGTTAAATATCTGGGGATCAACATTCACTTACAAACTGACGAACTTCTATTGTTAAACTTTGGCAGAGCAATAAGCAATTTGGAGCAGCAGGTGGAGAGATGGCTTTGACTTCCACTTTCTATAGCGGGAAGAATAGCATTGATTGAAATGATCATCCTGCCTAAATTCTTGTACCTATTTACCAATCTTTCTCAAATCAATTAGCACACACCTTATACGGCTGACCTGGGAAAGTAGGTGTCCAAGAGTCCACTGGGAGGTCATGACCCTGACATACCATAGGGGAGGTTTTGGAGTCCCTAACTTTCAGTTATACTATTTAATTGCGCAATGAAGTTTTTTTCATTCCTCATTTCTCCCAGACGCCAGGATCCCCTACCTCAGGCCTGAAGCAGATCTGGTAATGCCGGACACCTTGAATACGGTACTGCCACTGGGATATCCCCGCGACCCTCTAGACATCCAAACGGTCTATACCACCAGTTGAGCGTGGCAAAAACTGCTTCGGTTCCTGGGATCTCGGACTATGTATTCCTGAGGTTACCACTTCCGAATGAACGCTGGATACCGATTACTGTAGAAAAGGTAGTGCAGCGCACACTTGCTAAGTATGACGTGACTAAAATAGGAGACCTTTTCATTGAGGGTCAAATCTTCTCAGTTTTATACAGATTTCTAGATACATCATTTATGGACAAATTCGTGCTCACCCGTATGTGGGCAGCCATAAAAGCTAAGATTCCTGGCTGTCGGGTTGAACCAGACACATTCACCACTCTGTCCCTCACTCTTGAGAGCAACACGGGGGAACACTTGGGGCCTCATTTATGAGGCTGTGCATCCCTTTTACACCGCCGGTGCGTCACTTTTTGTGACGCACCAGTGGCGTAAAAAATGCGCCTTGTTGCGCCATATTTACAAAGTGACGCATCTAGATAGATGCGTCACTTTGTAAACCCCTGTGCCACATTATACCTGCACCAGGTATAATGTATGCGAGGGGGGCGTATTGACGCAAGGAAGGGTCGTAGAAGTGACGCAGTGAAATCTATGAATTTCACTGCGTCATTTTTAGGACGCCGTTGCTTCAAAATCTTGCGCCTGCCTCACAGCAGGCGTAAGACTGATGCAGGCCCTTCCACATGGGGCTTGCCCCATGTGAAAGGACGCATTGCTGGAGTTGCGTCACTTTTATGACACACTCCAGCAATGCCTCACTTTTGCCCCATACAGATACGTCAGAAATACTGACGTATCTGTAACTCCTTGCGACATGATGCGTCATACATTAAATATGACACACCAGGAATGTCGCAAGGAGTGTGCACTGAGAAGTGACGCATCGCTGCTTTCACGCAGCAATGCGTCATTTCTCATAAATGAGGCCCTTGGTTTCTAAACTGTACAGGGCCTGTGTGGAGACAATCCCAGTTCTCCCAGTTCATGATACCAAAATACGGGCTGCCTGGGAGGCGGAATTGGGTCACCCTATAACAGATGAGCAGTGGGCTGCATGCTGTATGCAAACAAAGGAGGTGTCATTGAACAGCCGACGCAAGCTTATCCAGTTGAAATTTTTACTCCGCAATTATATCACACCCGAAATGTCCCACAAAATAGACTCAGATAGGCCCCACAGTTGTCTTAAATGCAAGGCCCTGCATGCAGACTTTTCACACCTGACTTGGACTTGTCCCACAATCAGTAGATTCTAGACCAACGTATTTCATACCCTGGGGGACGTAGTTGGATTTGATATAGATTCTACACCGGCCATAGCTTTACTGGGATATGTACACAACATGCCAAAACTGGTCCTGGAAGTTCATCGCATTGGGGTTGTTGCTGGCGAAAAGGGAGATTGCACTCAAATGGGGGCAAAAAACAGTTCAGAGGTACAAGAATTGGCTACATAGTCTAACACACTGCAACATCAACTATGACTTGTATGCCACCACTTGCCTAGTTCATCTCGACCTCGGGATATTTGGGGTCCATTTAAACGTTACACAGCTGCGCTCCAATTACAATCTGACACATGGCCGAATAGCGGGATAGTGCCTGCTGGCATTGACTGACTTCTGAAATACTAAGCTCTGTATTCACAACTTGGATACATCAATTGGGAGTTCGCAGATTTCCTGTGATGAGGGCTGGCGGTGGTTCATATAGGTACTGGTACAAAGGCCAATGGTTGAATTAATGCATTGTGAAAATGTAATAATGCTGGATCTAAGGGTGAGCAGAAAGGTGGAACTACTGCACATGCACAATGTACGAATATGTTGAAAATGTCGTAAACTGTGTAAGGTCGTATTTATATTTCCTTTATGCTGGTAATGACGATGCGATGAATGTGAAATTAGTAAATAAAGTTTTTTTTTTAACTGCGATTATGTGCAATAAGCATTATTAGAATGGTGAAAAACACAAACAATTCAACCATTTTGTTTATTCATAATGTTTCTAACACTACTCCTATCTATTCCTAATATCTCTTTACTAAAAAGAGCAAGTCAGGAGTACCCACCTGCCAGGAGGCCTATTGGAATGACCCAACTCCATACCGTGGTATTGTATGTCAGGAAGCTGGCCTTAGTGCATTTTAGGAATACACACTGTCTCAAATGTGCAAGCCTGTACCCTTCTTCTGCAAGGCTATCTTCCTTCTTATGCAGAAGGGACGAGTCTTGCATGAAGTGAACCTCTCACCGACTTCAGCATGGGCGCTGTTTTTATAATAAAATGGCAAGCTTATCACACTGTGCCAGAAGGGCAGAATGTTTTAATTAGACTGCAACAAAATGTTGTCTCCTACAAGCACAGAAAATAAAACAATTCCTTGTGTTCTGAATTGCATGACCCAGGAACAAAATGTGCAGAGTACGCAGTCAATGTTTATCTATCCAAAATGCATGCAAAGGACTTTTTAGCTACAGGAAAAAAGCATCTGCAAACCACCACTAAAAAATGATGCTAAGTTAAAAACAAGCATGTGAAATGCAATAGGTCTGGCAATTGTGAAATATTAAGCTAATGGCATTGTAAATGAAAATGCCTTTTATTATGTGTTTTAAAAAACTGCATTGTCATTTACAATACCAATATGTCAAAATTCTGAAAATGTGAGACCCATATATCATTGCAAATGCTTGTTTTTTTAGCTGCCCCACGGATACGCATTTATCCGCCATGTGTACTGAGGCTATTGACACCATCCATGTAAATTTTAGGCCCAGATGTTTCAGCTCCCCTTTGTCCTGAGGGGTGGAGGAATGGGACAGACCAAGCTGCGGAGAAAGCTGGTGACCGCCATGAACATCAAGCGTGGCATGCCACAGCAAAGCAAAGTAACATTTTCAATAAAGAAATTATTTGGCAAGCCCTGCTGTAAGAATGGCGCTCAGCCGCCAGTGTTCTAGCTTAAACGCAGTATGCCAGGGAGCCGCACATAGCAAAACTAAAAAGACAGCGTGGCCACAATGCTTAAAGGTGAGGCAGGCATCTTAACAGGAAATTGAAAAGCGGCCAATTGATGACTGTGTGGGATCTTTTGGGTGAGTCATGCATAAAAAAAGAAATGCACAGCCGCCGTTCTGAAAACTAAAGCTGGCTTGCGCTTAAAAAATTAACACAAAGTGTGTCTTAAAAAGACGGCGTTTTAAACAAAATATACAGTGGCGTGAGCAGTGTGAGCAGTGTTAATAGCGCGGCTGCTATTCTTGAATTATAAAATCAGTTTAAGTGTGGGCAAGCAGTTGCAGGAAAGCATGTCACGAGAAATAGGATAAAGTCATTTGGCAAATAGCCCAAAAATAAGGTGTCAGGAGAGTGTGTCCTGCCTGCAAAAGCAGGCAAGACAGAGGTGTTTGAGAAAACAGTGCCTCGGAGGCTGTTTTTGAAGCCTACTGAGTAACAACACACATAACAGGGGGTTGCCATGGGAGGTTATAACATGAGACAAGGAGATACAAAGGAGGGACTACTAAGCAGTACTAAGCAGTTTGACCAATGAACAGCTACAGTTGACAGTGCACAATGTCACAAGCCAATTAAAAATATGGGTATAGAGTGGGCATAGAGTGGGCAGAGCTTTAAGTCCCTACCTCAATACAGCATGCCTCACAGAACAGCTCATGCGTTGCCCAGACAAGACCTAATGAGAAACTAAAATAGAGACTAAGCATGGGCCGCAAAACACCCACCCCTTGGTTGGACAGGAGACGGCTAAATATAAAAATAAGCATTAAAAACTTAATATAGGTTAAAAACTTTGCTTTATATAAATATGTATATAAAAAGCCTTGCGTTTCAATAAAACACCTCAATCAAACAAGCAGATGTGAAAAGCCATACAAATGCCAAATTAAAAAGAAAACGCAAACTATTAAAAAATGAACTACAAAATTTCATAACATCAAAAGGGCCAATTAAAAGAATCATATCTGCCCACAGGAAAATGTCGAAGACATGAAGAGAAATTAAATGTTGAAATAGGAAGTGAAGTGAACCCATAAATGAGCCATGTAACTGACGGAGTTTCAGCTACAGAAAAAGCAATCTTCTAACTTTCCTACATTAAGCGTGGTGTAGGTCACGTCTTTCATAGCCATAGATTTTTGCATACATGTCAAATTGTAAGGCAAAAACAAATTAGTTGCATTCAAATATTTCTATGCCACTCAATTTTAATTTTGAAATCTGCAATGTCCAACTTAATTATAAAATTGATCTCATTTAACTCTGGATATGTTGAAGCATAAACATGTCATTCTGAACGATATCAAATTCAGAAGAAACAATACTATTCAATGAATAAATATGTGTAGACAATCATCCCATTATCCACAACTGTCAGAGCTTTTTCATAATTTTCCTTATCAAGTTGTCTTAATCGGCAAGCTGCTTCTAGTTGATACATTTTCCATTGTTCATTATATATGGCATAAATAAAAAGCTTAGAATAAGGAGCTCTGGGACCTAATTAAAAAAATATGTGAATCCATAAAGCAATGGTAGATGGTCTTTAACTGCAGATGGGTGGAATTTCTAACTACTGCTAGCATAACTTTCCTACATTATAGGTAGTAGCCTCACCTGAGTGTTGTCACTGAATATAACAGGGGTCTGGCCTGCTTCCTATAAACCCTTTTGAAGAGTTTAAAAAAATGGGCATTGCAGCCGTTGGTATCAATGGGCCATGATAACCACCCACCTGAACTAGAAAATGATGAACTGTAAATCCCATTGTGCACCATCTCATTGAGCTGTTGTTCTGTGAAATTAATAAACTGATGTCAATTATCAAATGTTTCAACAAAAAAATGTGAGCCGTATTCAATTGTTTTGCATTATTCCACCCACAACATGTAGTATGTTGTACTGTTTAATTTGAAAAGACCATTTGGTGAGGGAACAGACAGGCCCTAAATAAAGCATCAATGCCCTGTACCTGACATTGTCTTGTACCCGAAACAGATTTGAGCTCAATATTGTCCTTCTAATATTCAAAACTCTGAAGGGCTAGTTGTGAATTAAATGAATTGTAATAAATCAATATTGTTTGTGAGAGAATATTTTTCTTTGCTGGTGAAGTTGTACGTTTATAAAAATACAAAACACAATCTGTAGGGACATGACCAGAAAAATAATGGAACTTCTTTACATATGATTTAGAACTACCCACAAGTGGTGTCAGACAGTGTTCCCGCTGTGTATAATTAAAAACAGCATGTGGAGAACTAACTTTGTGTAAATAATGATGGTAACAAAACATTTCACCACAATGTGCAGAATTCAAATACAAATCCTCAATCTCAAATGCAGTGCACAATTCTAATTCAGATAGCCTTGCATATTAGAAACAGTCATAACATCCTAATAATCAGAAATGGAAGCTGTGATCAGGCCATAGCAACTTTAAAAACATATAGAATTTGCAATGTTTTTGTTGGACCAAAGATATCATAGGAACCTTTATCCTAAACAATACCATCATGGACTGAGATTGCAGTAATGTTCACCAGGGACAAGTGCTTTCGGACCTTATGTTATGAATAATGGGGCGTAGTACCTAAACTATAGTTTCTGCTGAAGTACAATCTGGGAGATAGTGTCCATTCAATATTAGAAAGACGACTGTAATAAATCCAATCCAGAGGAGGAGAAAAAACAAGGAAGGTAAACTCCAATAGTAGGACCACAGAGGAATCAGGTAAGTCTGTTTCAGCCAAAGGAAAAGTACACGCGCATCATGCAGGGAAGTATCCTGGGGAGTGGCTTGCAGGCTGATGGAAATAGACATGTGAAATTCGAGCTCCGCGCCAGCCCCGCGAATTATCTGAGTTAACGACCGGCCTATCCCCGGGACGTCGTCGCAGAATGCTCCCACAGTAGCGTGGGGCTCCGATGTGGTGATCGCGGCCCTTTCCTGGCCGAATTGCAGTGTGTGGCTACGGCGGCGGTCTTGAGGGACCACAAGATAGCGCTGGCCTGAGCGGGGAACACGCATGGACTGACCGGCGAACGGGGAACATTGGAGACCAATGACTGGCAAGTGAGTGCCCGAACCTACCACTGTGGCGACAGCGGCGTGGATTGGGATGACCCGAGACGGCTGTTCTCTGTGGCGGACCCCTGACGAGATTGAATGAGAGGGGTGGCGGTGATTGGCCGAGAGATGCCAAACGTCACCGCCGTACGGCGGAGTTTCCTGGTTTGGGCTGGCCCAGCCAGCTTGCTACACGGGGGACCCCCGTTTGAGACTCTGCAGTATTGAGCATCGCGGACTGCTCCCGCCATAGTGCGGCACTCTGTAGAGGTCATCATGGCTCCTGCCTGGATGTATTGAGGTACGTGGATGCGGCGGCAGCTTTGAGCGACTATAGACCACGGTGGGCGAGCTGACATCGGCCTGAAGGGGTGAACGCACTCAGACTGCCCCGCTGGTCGTTCTGGGAGCCTTGGGGGCTAACGGCTGAAAATTGAGTGCCCGTACATTTCCCTGCAGCGGTGGTGCTGTGACTAGTGTCAGCCTGGAAACCTTAGCCACTGTTCCCCGTAGCGGACTTCTGGTGCGATCAGTCGAGAGGGGTGGCAGAGACTTGATTGAGGGACGCCGGCCATCACCACCACACTGCCGGGGTTCCTGGGCTGCCTTGGGGTGGCCTCCTTGCTGCACGGAGGCCCCCCGCCTGAGACTCAACAACACCAAGGGTGCTTGCGGGTGAGTGCTGTCCTGCGCGCCCTTTATTGAACTGCGCATTGAAACTGGAAGGGGCCTCCCATGCTGTCTCTCCTGTGATCTACCCGCTGCAATTAAAAACTTGAGGACTCCATGTACCCACGCTGATTTATTGCTTACAAGATCCAGACTGCCTAAGAATACCGCGGGAAGACCGGGACATCTGAATTTAGCTCTGGGCCCTGCCTGTTTAGCCTCTGAGCTGGGATTGCCGCTGACTTTCTGGTGGAGTGGGTAATCTGAGTACCCCTGCGGATCAGTTTGCTGTGGTCCCCATAGCGCCCTTTTAGACACTGATAGGGCATTGGTGAGGGGCTTGATGTGGAGAGATTAATGCTGCAAGTAGGGTGTGACCCGGCCTGAAGAGACAACTCTGATTCACAACTGCGCAATGGGGAAGCCTAGAGGGAAGCATCAGATGGCACCTGCCGGATCAGGAAGACTTGGGCCAGGAGGAGAAACAACCGGCTTCTCCTGAGGTGCCAGGTGATGCAGGGGTGCAACAGCAATTGGCCCGTATACTCCAGGCTATCACTGATACAAGGGAGGCCCTGCATCAGAACATTGCTACAGTGTCGGTGGGTCTGGGGCTGCTGCGAGCCGAGCACGCCAAGTTGGCAGACAGAGTGGAGCAGGCCGAAACCTCCTTGGTGACTCTGGAGCCGGCGCAGAAGTCCATCGATGACCAGGTAAGAGACGTCACCCGTAGACTCTTAGTGCTGGAGAAAAGGGCTGAAGACGCCGAGGGGAGAAATCGGAGGAACAACATCCGAGTTGCATAGGATCACATTTATCACACCCAAACTGATCTATTGGAGGGTAACGTGGGCAGGACCATCAGAGCACTTAAGGGTTGTATTGAGTTTTGGGGTACACTCCCACTTTCGGTAGCTGGACGAGTGGCCATTCTTAAGATGGTAGTGCTTCCCAGACTGCTGTATTATTTCAGGCCGCTGCTGATCTGGATCCCAGCATCTGTTTTTAAGCAACTCTAGTCGATGGGGGTTGGGTTCCTCTGGGCTGGGGGGCGGCGGAGAGTGGCTCTTAACACACTAATGAGACCGAAATCAGAGGGTGGACTGGTGGTCCCTGATTTTGAATCGTATTATTAAACGGCACAACTACAGTGGCTTACTCAGGCGGTGGCACGGCGTTCCGCAGTGCTGATGATGAGGAGAGGAATCAGCTAGATAGGCAAACACTTTCCAAACTGCTATTGCAATTGTCACTCCCAGCCTCCTCTCTAACTCGAGAGATGGGGACATTTAAGCTCTGCTGGAAAAGAAGTCAAAGAAGCGCACAAATAGTGCGTCCGTATGCCTCTGAGATCCCGTTGGGGGTGTGTAATAACTGGGCAGCGCTGATGGACTGGGTGGAGAGGGGATTGGCCACCGTAGGGGATCTGTATGAAGATGGCTCTGTGATTCCATATGAGGTATTACAGGACAGGTATGAACTGGCTTGGGCGGATTACTTGTTACACTTGGCGCTCGTAACGGCCATCCAGGCACATTGGAAAATAGGACTCAGGGAACCGACCACCTCCATGGTTTGTCAGTATGTAGTCCTAGCTTCTGGCCCCATCAAGGCAGTCACCTGCTCATATCGCTAAATGACAAGTGAGCGACTGACCTCACTAGTAAGGCTCCGGCGGCATTGGGAAGTAGACCTAGGTGACGAAATTCCTGAGAAGACATGGGCGGGACTGGTGGAACATGCATGAAAAGTACTAGGGCGCACGCTTTCAGCTGGTACATTTATTTATTCTTCATCGAGCATACCTTACACCTGAAAAAAATAATAAATATTTTAACGTGACATCAGCAATGTGCCCCCGCTGCAGTATGGTAGGTGCAGATTTCTGTCACATGCTGTGGAATTGTCCTCAACTTTGAACATTTTGGGAAAAGGTGGTCGCTCTTTTACATGCTGTTATGGACAGAGACATAGAATCCACTATACGTCTTGTAGGTCTCTGTTTGCTGCACTGGTTCCCCCATACCTCTCGGAATAAGATAACATGTAAGTTTATAGACTTGGGGCTTCTGCTGGCGAAGAGGATAATTACAGCCCACTGGAAGGCCAAGAAAGGCCCTAGTTTTCAGAGATGGCGTACCAAATTTATTAAATGGGTGGAATGTGAGGGAACCACAAGGCTGCAGCTGGCAGCCCGTGCTAAAAGCGATAAGGCGTTGAAGCTGACAAGGGCCTTGGGGGCACTAGTACACTTATTGAAAACGCTGCATACTGACTCTGAAGAGGACTCGAGCACATCAGGGTTGGAGACTCCACCTTGAGGGATTACACCTCTCTAAGGGGACGGCTACAATGCTTTCTCTCATTAAAATACCTCTGAGACCACAGAATTACTTTCTGGTTTACTGTATTGTGCACATTTAATATTGACACAGCTATGACTTGTCATTAACATTGTCTACAGATATTTATTTGTATTTGTATTTGTATAGATTATTTATAAAGCGCTAACTATCGCTCCGAAAGGAGCATCCTAGCGCTGCACATGTGTACAAACCAAATATTAGGGTCTAAATAGCAGCCATTACAAAATTGTGTGTCAAACCAAATATCCACGTTTTTAAATGCTTCCTAAAGGCATTTTCATGTACAAGGGATCTGAGGGCAATGGGCATGGTATTCCAGGCTTTAGAAGCCAATACTGTAAGAGACTTACCGCCTTTAGTTTTAAGCTTAAACCTTGGGATGCTAATTAGATTACCTCCGGATGACCTTAAGCATCTTGGGGGGTCATAGCGGGAAAAACGTCTCATGAGATATCTCGGGCCTGTCTTATTGAGGGACCTAAAGGTGGTTAGTAGTATCTTAAACAGAATCCTTTTATGTAGAGGTAACCAATGAAGGGTCGAAAGTGCAGCAGAAGCAGAAGATCCTCTTGATGATTTGAGGACTAATCTTGCTGCCGCATGTTGGACGCTCTGTATTTTTTTTAGCGTAGCTTTTTTTACTCCAGCCATTAGGCCGTTGCAATAGTCCAATCGCGATAGTATTAAGGCCACTGCAACCGACTTTCTAGAGTCCATAGGGAGGAAGTCAAAAAAAAATTAAGGGACTTGATGATACTAAAAAAACTTCCTGCCATACTCCTTACATGTTGGTCGAAGGAAAGAGATGAATCAAATAGAATTCCTAGATTTTTTGCAGTTTCCAGTGAATGGGGCGGGGCAGGTGACTCTTCAGGCCACCAGTCCTTTGGGCAGAAAAGGACCTCTTTACCCAGGGGTAAGATTTCAGTTTTATTAGTATTGCATCTTAAATGATTATTTGTCATCCAGCGGAAGACATCCGACAGGCAATTCCTAACATTTTGCTCCGCATTGGTGGAATCTTTATCCAAAGAGACCACGAGTTGCGTGTCATCGGCATATGATGTAATCAATATGCCGTATGACTCTATCAGTGCAATAAGAGGGGCCATATAAATGTTGATTAGTAAAGGGCTCAAAATGGAGCCCTGTGGCACCCCGGATAATACCTTTTTTTCGTTGGAAAGAAAGGGGCCCAAAGACACCATTTGGGATCTGTTGGTCAGAAAGGATACTAGCCAGGTCAAGGCAGCATCTGTTATCCCTATACCTCTCAGTCTATCAATCAAGATTTCATGAGAGACTGTATCAAATGCTGCCGTGAGGTCCAGCAAAATCAGGACAGCCCTTTTCCCCTCGTCCTGCAGAAATTTGATGGAATCAGTGAGCTCAATAAGCGCCGTCTCTGTCGAGTGTCTGGGACGAAAACCGGACTGTTGTGGATGTAAGATATTATGGGTATCTATAAAGTCTCTTAATTCTTGATACACTATCTGTTCGGTAATTTTCCAAAAGATTGGGAGGCGCGATATGGGACGAAGATTTGATAAGTCGGTGGTAGATTTATTATATTTCTTCATTAACGGCTTAACAATAGCCTTTTTCCATTCCTGAGGAACAACCCCTGAACTCAATGACGAATTCACAATGGCATTGATGGAGGGATTGACTACATCAATCAACTGATGGAGTATCAAAGGAGGGCACGAATCAGAAGGTGCCCCAGACTTACATGCCAAAATGACTTCCCTAGTTTGAAGAAGAGAGGCCGATTGAAAGGCACTCAGGGTATAAGTCATGTTGTCCCTTCTTCCTTGACGGCAAACGGGAGAAATAGGGGGGAGTTCAGGAAAGTCCCTCTGGATAAGCACAATCTTCTCCTCAAAGAAATCCGCAATTTGATTGCAGAGAGCTGCCGAGGGTGGAATTTTTGGCTGGAGAGCTTTAGGATGAGATATTACTCCATTAGGGAGGGGGAGGGATAAGTGGGAGGGAATGGTATTGCATTTCGTGATATTGAGTGGATAGTTGCAGTTGTGCAACACTGGCAGGGATGTTTATTTCCAGAGACTTTTATTGATATTATGATATATTAAGATTTGACAAAATATTATGGAATGTATTTTCCATTACTACTAATGCATAATCGGATGTGAGAGATATTCTTCAGAAAATAATTAATTTTCGAAACCTGATGCAGAGTGTACAAATATCATTTGATATAAAAATGCATTCTTTTGTTTGGAAAAACGAATACAAGTATATTTCACCAAAAAAACAATCATGCAGGGAACTATCAGGAAGAAAATCATAAATATTGACAAAATAACCGGAGTAACAGGGACCTCATCGGGCAAATGAGAACTGGTAGGCACATCCAAAGGTAGTTGACAGTAAATAACTTTGTTGCAAGGAGTAGCATTGGAAAATGGCAAACTCACTTTAGAAATGCATTTTGCATTCTCAGCTTAATCTGATACATTGAACATTTTTGCATCTGAAGACCTCAGCTGGGGTGTAGAAAGATTTGGGCTGATTAGTGCACGTAGAGGGATTTCATGCAGAGTACGGAGAGATGTGAAGGAACTACCCAGAACATTTTTTCGTCTCTGTTCAGAACAAGTTGGTTGCAACAACACGGGCAAGACACCGAGCGGGCGTAGTTCTAGCCGCACTACCACATACGGGTTAACCCGAAGGTATTGTTGAGTTATTTTGTCTGTGATGAATGAGCTTTCTGGCACTTGGCAACAGCCGCATTAAAGCCAAGTTGTTTGTTTCAATCCAGCTTTGGGCCCCGCTGCGAGCCTGACAGAATAAATGAATAGAACGACGAACTCCGTTCATTATTTCACCATGTTCACTGAAGACTGATACCAGTGAGTGCTGTGGCTGTTCACTTTATTGTTCAGACGTTGATGATTTCTTACATCATTTCTGAGTCATGCTGATAAGTCTTTTGCTTCTGATTTCTTTCACTTTAGAATCTTCGCGTTAGTCAACACTCGATTTTGTGATTACGTTGCAAATTGGTAAGAACTCTTTTTTCTGGAGACTGAGGGTGATGTTGGTAACTTTCATGAGTGAGGCAGATAGGTTTTTACATAGGAAATCTTCTTTTTTGTCATCTACAGTTCCTTTGGTCCTGAAGAGAACCCCACAAGGCAACCAGGTTCGAAACGCGTAGACCTTGTATCTTATGCCAAACAATTGTTTTCCTTAAAAAATGAGAGTGAAGTTGTGCAATTCTTAAGAATATATGATTGTACTAATTGTTTGCAAGTTTACTTTCTGCACAACCAAATTGTGTTTAAACTTGAACTTTGTTTGGCTTATTATCCTTGGTGCACCAATTTGAAAATTAGGATCTCTGGCAACCAAGGAGGTGGAATGTGATAGTGTGTGCGACGGAAGTTTGATGGTGAATGAGGAATGGTGTATGAATGAGTACGTTTGAATGAGTGGTTTTATGAATTCAAATATTTGTTTTGGTCATTGTGCGATTAGAAAAACTGTCAATTCATTTTTCGTCTTTCTTCTGTGGTGATATCTGTGGTCCTATTCGAAAAGAAAATTTGTATTGTAAAAAATAAGTGATTAAAATAGGTATTTCAAAGAATAAAAACTATTTAATAGTGACGGAGTATATTGACGTGTAGCTTTTATGCCGTTTTGAATCTGTGTTGAACCAACTATCAGTATTGGCACTTACTTGTGTTTTTTCTACTAAGAGGCTCGCCCTTACTGATTAGAGCCATACCCATTATTGCTTATCAGAAACAATAGTGGCCTACTATGAAGAACTGGCCACATGGTGTAACTTTATCAAATCAATGGAAACCAGTAGATTATATTTACAACCAGCTGGTGCAAAATCACAATTTGAGTCTCTTTAACAACAAGGACAGGCACAGATGCACAGTCGAATGGTCCAAACTCTTTTTTATCTGTAATTTTCTCTTGGACTAGTGCTCCAACATTTGGAATTGAGCCAGAAACTGCTGGTCATTTCTTCACATCGTCAGTCCACGAATGTTTAAAGTTCACATTGGAGTGCTCATCTCGGAAGTCCCACTGTGCCAGAGTTATCGAGATCTGGAACATACATCTGGACCCCGGAAATATCTTCATAAGGAATCCGGTCACCCAAAAACCATCTAGGCAGATTATTTAATGCTCTCTATATTCCATACAGGTGATGAATCAAACTATGACCTGAACCTAACACTCTAGGTGTTAAGGACTGCTTTAAGTCACGGTTCTTCCTTCCCACTATTGAATTTCCCTCAGGATGATAGGGAGCGGAATAATGCACTCAAAAAACTAATGGTGCCCATAGTATCCTGATATGCTTTAGAAGCAAAGGCCAGGCCCTGGTCCATGAAGAATGCTGCTACTGCACATGTGCCGATAAAGACTTGCAAATCTTTAATAGCAGTTGGAGCATCAGCTGTTTGCTGTGGGCAGACACAAAAATCAAGAACAAGAATCAACAGTCATTTAGATAAATCTATAGGCACTATCCGAATGACACAATGTATTAGCTTGCTGGAAACTAAAAAAGGTGTCTGTAGTGGGTGTGCAACAGTGGAATATTTACTTTGTTGAAAAATGTAACAGCTAAGGACAACGTTTTTTGTCTGTTTCTAAAGACCCTGCCACCAGTTTTTCCTATAGTTAAGAAACTGTAGCCGTCACACTTGCATGGTTAAAGCTAATCCCTTATGAGCAGATAAACCCTAAACTGCCATCCCGTTGGGCATCCCTCGATCATCTATAGCAGGAATGCGGGCTAAGGGGATATTTTGAAAACTCAAAAGATAGGAGTATTTTGCTGAATAGCCTTTAGGCAAGAACTGGCCAGTAGCTGAAGCAGTGACGCAGCCAATATGTCTTCATCTATTCTCGTATGTGAACGAGTAATCACAGCTACGGAAACTGTTTGAACTGCTGCCTTGGCAGCTTCATCATAAAATGAATTCCCTGTATACTAACACGTTGATGGCTCAATGTATGGATAACATGAGTCTTCGGCAAAGCATCCTTTAATTCTGTCACCTTTCCCAAAGCAATTTATGCCTAATTGCCTTTCCTTTAGATTCAGTGACTCTATTCAAGCGTCAATAAGTTAAAGTGCCATTAAAGGCCTGGACACAGTAATATGAATCACACACTATGAGTGTGGGGAATTCAGGATCAGTAAATGCAAAACGCATTTCATCATAAGAATATAATTATGAATTATATGCAATTGGTACTGTTTCACCTTCATTTAACAAAACATATGTGAAACCAGTGGAACCTGCAATTATGTGAATCACTAAATTGGTAGTGATAACACAAGTATGTATGCATTTAGACTTAAACATGTCTGTTTATAGGTTTCTGAGAATAGAATATTGTTCGTCAGCTCAATGCTTATAGGAATGAATCAAATTGCTCAGCTGTTTAACCAGTTGTGCATAATCTTGTATGCATGTTCTACCAAAATTTAGGAGGCCCAAAAGTGATCTGCTAAGTGTGTTCTACCAAAATTTAAGAAGCCCAAAAGTGAATGAAGCAATTTATGGGTATTTGGTGGCTGTAAGAGAACACATTTCTTTAAGAAATGTGGTACTAGGCTTTTTCCTTTATTTGATAACTTATATCCGAAACAGGACACTGAAAAAGAGCAATTTTAGATTTTGGGAAATTGAATTTATAGCCCTGTTCTGTGGTTCCCGGAAATATGGGATCCACTCTGGCCAAATGTGTGTTTAGACCATCGCCAGTGCAGAAAATGTCATCAACATATGACAGCGCTTCTGTGTAAATTTCTTGCAAAATTTAGGTTACACAGGCAGCAAAAAGACTTGGACTGTTTGTATACCCGTGTGGGAGCCTACAGAACCTTCCTTGAGCCAGAGCACTGTAAAGGCAGTTAAATTGCGGCTTTAAGGAGGTATATTTTGACAGAAAAAAACATTGGAAATGTCAAATGTATTTTTGTATTTTTTACAAACAATGTTATTTATCAAGACTGTGCTGTGAGAGTTTTGTGCTGCAAAAGAGCATTTTTGACTATTTAATTATCTATAGTCCAAGACTATGCGATAGGAATGATCTGGTTTAAGCACAGGTAACAATGGATTGTTCATAGGGGAGACATTAGGTTCAATTACATCTTGATATTCTAATAGGCTAACCATGCATTTAGCTCCATGTTTAACAGGGTATTGTGATTGCACCTGCGGGCTGGACCCTATAGGTATAACATGATGCGGTGAATCTTTATTTTAGAAAGCAGATCACATCTTTATTTTGGTCTCGGCAAGAACCCTTTGGAATAAAGTGAAACTAATACATTTGTTTTTTATGTTATAAAAACGTATAGTAAAATATTTCATCTCCTGTTTGTCATTTGGATACAAAGTGGGGTCGATGAGAATTTGGCAGTCCTGATGAAGGCGTTTCATGCTGAAATACGCATTGATACTATTGTAACAAGCCACAGTAAAAGAGAATGTGAAGAACAGAGTTGTATCATGTCTAATAAGAAAAATCAAATAAATAATGTTAATGGCTGTATTATATGAATATATAGAGCTATAGCAATATCAAGATAGTACAAAGACCCTTTTCTGTTATGAATATGAAAATCCTTTTATGTAGATAAATGTCTGAATGGAGGAATGAATGAACATGTGGTATGTGTGCTAGAGGATGAGTTAGAACGGTGATTTGCTTTATATATTTTCTAAAAACATATTTTTATTAGCATTTTCAATCAACATTTGTTCAATATATCAAATCTACACATTACATGTTGTATAGTTCAAAAGTCCCATCAATTGACATTCTAGCAATTTGTAACACAAGTAGATTACATCTTCCTGTCATATAATAGCCAATGTGAAGAAGGGGGCACTTAGGGAAAACAATCCAGATTATATAATCCAATATGTAACTGGTTAATAACAAGTGTTCTGTGCAGAGTGGTGTCTAAAAATTAGGGTCCATCAGTAGAAAGGAAGGGAAAGGAAAGGGGGTCCGGGAGAGCGGCAGTCAGGAAAGAAGGAAGAGGAAGTGGTGGGGGGATCCACAGTTCGATCCGTCTGCTTCCGTGTTCTGTGTGTCCTCTGTTTAATATTGGGTCATTTATATTTATTTGGGCAAACCATGGGGCATGGCAGAGTCCTGAGGCAGTGTTCGGTGTATACCCTGAGGTCCCATGCTGTCAATTCCAATATATGTTACTTTCCAAACCCATATGTATTTTCTGTCTGGTGATCTGGTAATCGTCAGGCCAGTGGTACCTGCTCCCTGTCTGAGCGGGGACCCTCGTCTTCCTCCTCCATCTCATCACTAGAGCCATCTTAAAGCCCCTGGGATGTTCCCAATTTGTAAGGATTTCTCTCCAAGGTTCCGCCATGGCTTGGCACCTCAGTCCCCTTGCATCTTCCCTGGCCAGGGCCCTGCCCTCTGCACCCGCCCAATGAGTCACATTTCTTAACCAGTCCCCAACTGCTGGACCACAGCTGGATTTCCAGGTCATGGCTATTCTTCTTTTGGCTAAAATTAATGCCAAATCTATGAACCGTGTGCCTATCTTGCGTTTGGCTGGTTGGGGGAACAGTCCCAACAGGCAGGATCCGATCAAAGACTCTAGTGTGTGCCCGGTTGCTGCACCTATTAATTGCAGAGTTTGTGACCAGAACCTGCCTATTATGGCACATCCCCAGGTCATATGGATAAAGTGTGCATCATTGTAGCCACATCGCTGACAATTGCGAACATTCCCTCCACAGGCAGCCGGAGTCTGCGGGGATTCATATAAGTCATGTGGGTATATTTGAACTGGATATACTTCATCCTATTGTTGCGAGAGACCCGTTTACGATAAGACAACGTTTTTCCCCATTCTGAATGTGATACCTCCTTGTAAAATACCATTTCTCATTTATTGCGCAGGTTTTGTAACGGGTGTGGATCAGGTTGGATATTGAGCATAAAACCATTTTAACTGGTGTCTAACTCCTCCCAAGGTGAGCATGGACTGCAACAACACATGAGTCGTGGGTTCCCTCTCATCAAGAGCTCCACAGTACCCCAAACATTTGAGTCAGAGCTTTGTAGTGTAGGAATTGTCGTACAGGAAGTCTGAAGCCTTCAAGCAAGTCCTCCAATGGGGCAAGTAAAGATTGTTGGTAACAGTCCCCCACCGTCCCTAATCCCACCTCCGTCCAGGCAGACAATTGGTCAGCTGTAAATATTGTCATGGGATTGCCATGTAGTAGGCCAATCAGGGGCAATGCCAGAGCGTACAGAAGGACTCCCGGTCTTTTGACCACACACCATTTCCAGCACTGCAGGGCCATGGATTGTAGCAGGGATTGGTGGGGAGTAGTTACCCCTAGGTCTAACATCTTAGCCAATAATAGTGTTGTACGGTCCCCAGAGTCTGTCACGTCTGTCCCATGCCCCCCTTCCATTGTGCCAGCCATTGTAATTGAGCCTCTAGGAAGTAAAGCTCAAAGTTTGGTACCCCCAATCCACCCTCCATCATAGGGCATTGTAATGTAGCTTTAGATACCCTCCGGCGTCCCCTCTCCCATATAGGGTCACGCAGCAAGGCATCTGTTTGTTTGAACCATCCAGCGGGCACCATAGTCAGGAGATTAGCAAAATACTACAACAGATGCTGCAGCATGACCATCTTTGTCAGGGATACTCGTGCCATTATTGGTAGGCGTAAAGAACACTTGCTTGAAGAGTTCTAAGAGCCCTTCCCATGTTTCCCTCTTTTAGGTCTACCAAGGAGTGGAAGACATGTATCCTTAGGTACCTAAAGGAGGATGGGGTTCCGTTGGGATCCAGTGGTCGCGGAATGCTTGGGCGGTTGGGAAAAAATAGGTCTTACTTTTATTAATCTTCAGACCAGACACTTGCTCGAATTTGTTCAGGACGTCAAGCGTCACTTGAGAGCCTCGAAGAGCATCATTAAGATAGATCAGAAGATCATAAGCCCTAAAGGGAGATGATATGAACGCTACTACCGACTGTCAGGGCCAGTCTATCCCCTCCTTGTCAAAACAACTCCGCCAAGGGTTCTATCGTCTGGGCGAATAAGAAGGGTGACAATGGGCCCCCCTGCCGGGTGCCACGGAAGTTCCGATATTGTGTGGCTACTATATTTCCCATCTTAACTCTGGTTGTGGGATACTCATATAGTAGTTGAACCCACATCAACAAGTCATCCCTCAGTCCCATATGGCGCATAGTTTCTAAACAAAAGGCTTTCTCAAAGTCTATAAACAGGAGTGCTGCCCCCGGACAACGTTTTACCCTGGGGTGGTAGGGTAATAAATACATTCTACGAAGGTTAAACGAGGTGTTTTGGGAGGGGATGAAGCCATTCTAATCTGGGTGGATTCATGTCTGCATGTGTGGTAATAGATGGAGAGCTAACATTTTACTGATAATTTTGAGATCTATATTAAGCATGGAGAGGAATTGGAATTCTGTGACGTATGCTCCCTGGGTGGTCGTCTTAGGGAGGGGGTTCACTAGGGAATCCCTTGCGGATGAAGGAAGCCACCCAAGTCTCAGTGAATCTACATACAGGGTCTTTAAATGGGGGACAAAGAAAACTAAAGGAAATGATGGACGGAGCGTTGACAATAAAAGCACTCACCCCAGTCAACTAATCCGGGTTTAATCCATCACCGTTCTTTAGCCCACTCTGCCACCCCAGTTCAGACATGGCCATGTGCAAATCAGTCTGACCCTGTGCCTCATGGGAACAGTCCAGCCCGAACTGCCAAGCCATGCCTTCCCTGGACCGGAAACAAGCTACCGAGGACCGGTTTCTGGCATTTCAGCCTTCTTCAGCCCGGCTTGCTTGAATCCAGTGGCAAAGTGAGCAAGGGACTCACGTCTGAGCATACCCTGCCAACTTATGGCGAACAAAGAAAAACCAAAGGAAATGATGGACGGAACGTTGACAATACAAACACTCACCCCCAGTCAACTGATCTGGGTTTAATCCATCACCGTTCTTTAGCCCACTCTGCCACCCCAGTTCAGACATGGCCATATGCAAATCAGTCTGACCCTGTGCCTCATGGGAACAGTCCAGCCCGAACTGCCAAGCCATGCCTTCCCTGGACCGGAAACAAACTATCGAGGACCGGTTTCTGGGGGGTCAGTCTCTGTTGTATGTTGGAAAGAATTTGGCAGGAAGTCCATCTGGGCCCGGGGTCTTAACAGTGGCCATACTCTTAATGGCTACTTGTATTTCCTGGGTTTCTATCGGATTACCTAGGGTATCCCTGTTCTTACTGTCCGGTCTTGGAAAAGGGGGCAATGATAAAAAAATATGGTGCTCCTCCTAGGGAACCTGGTGGGGCAAACTATATAGCGAATCATAATAGTCTCTAAACAAGGCATTAATGGCCTCCGGGTCATAGACCAGACAGTTCGAACAAGTGCGAACCTGGGTAATTGGAGAGCCGCGTCACTCCTGCCTGATCAACCAAGCCAGCAAGCAACCGCCTCCTCCTGCACTCTTATGAGATATTCGTGGCATCCCAATCTTTCAACGGCCTGTTGGTAAAGTGTTCATGCTTCCTTCAACCGATAATGTGTGATGATGTCTCTGCCTTGGAGATTGTCTAAATCGTGTAGTCGGGCCCCAATCGACTGACCAAGACAGAACCCCCCGCCACCACCTTAAATGCCTCCCACTCAACCTGTGCCATGGATGCTGTATGGGCATTCGTGGAAAAGAAGGTGTCAATGGCCATGCCCAGAGATTCCTGGAAGCAGGGATCTTCTAACATCAGCGTGTTAAGTCGCCACAGTAGGATCAGTGGGCGCTTCCCTAGGGGCTGAAAGGATAATAATAATGGACTGTGATCCGAGAAGGAACAGCACAAGTATTCCGTGTGTGTAATGGAGTGTCCTACACCGCTCCAGTATAGAAAGGTGTCTATTCTAGTATGTAGCTGGTGCATGGGTGAGTATTAGGAGTAGTCTCTGTCATGTTGATGTTGTGTCCTCCATAGATCTTCCAACCCTCAATGGCCCATCCAGGACTTCGGTGCTGCCTCTCTGCAGTATGCCTGTGCTTCCAGCAGTGGAGGTGCGAACTATTCAAGGGGGTGTCAGCCACACAGTTAAAATCACCCGTCGGGCGGCGGATGTGGCCGTAGCAGGTTTAATAGCGGAGAGTCGCCTAGAAGCAATGTTTCTGAGCGTGAAGATATTTCCCCTGCCGCCAGCCCATGAAGTTTACGCATACATTATTGCAAATTTCTAGTCTCTCCCAATGAGATGAGACTTTTTGGATAAATTTTCTCCATTAGAACTTCTACCGAATCAGGTTGTATTAGTTCTTTCTTTCACTATACCTCAGGTCAGGATACTTTAGTGAGTGTCCACCGGGGAGTGAGAATGAATGTTGTGGTCCTGATGAATGCTGAGCTGACCCTGGGCTCTAAAGCAGAAACATGTTGACCTAGTTTGTTTTTCATACACTACCGTTAGGACTTATTGGTTCAAACTAACTCAACCAACTATTAGTCCAATTGTTTTCACTGGTTTTAACAGAGTTAGAGCTACCCTCTCAATAAAATGGATTGTTTGATGAGTAGCCCATACTCTTCTTAATTCACTTTCCTAGTCACTAATTTCATTTTCTTTTTCAACTATATGGGGCCCAATGAAGACAACTGGCTACCAACTTTTAGTTGGGGCCTGAGGGTCCTTTTAGTTCACACCGAGCACGTGCACTCTATCTTCCTTACTAATTGAGAACTGTCTGTCGGTGGAATCCACCTCTCTGACCGCCTAAATTTCTGGCTTCTCCTTTCTTTTTTTCATACATGTTTGACACTCTTACGTTGATTATTATACATCCCCACAGTGCCCAAAGTAATCTCACACCCAAATAGCCGTCCTCTCACAAACACGTATCTATCCTCCTTCTCAACTAGAGTATCAAGAGGTTCTAAGGGTACCCCTGCTCGTATCCAAATATTATACTCTGCATGCAAATGCAGAGTATGTGGTAGCATAAATCAGCCCCCTCCAATGTCTACGCAATTTCTCCTCCTCAGACTGTTTAAAATGTATCTCCTGCAATAGGGCAATCTGAATTCCCCTCGTACGCAGGTATTTTTGTATATTATGACGTTTGGATACCGACACCATCCCCTAATCTTCCATGTTACGAATTTTACAGTGTACAGCGTGGATGTCATTTCCAAACGATTAGCCTTCTCTCCAACACCCATCTCCTCCAGCCCCAAAAATCAGGCTATCACCTACCCTGCAGCAGAACTTAAAAATACAAACAAAAACAACTCCCCGGCAATGCCAAACTAACTTACCCCAGGGCAGGCTGGCAACTGCCAGCCGCCCAAACTATTAATGGTACATCAAACTTAACAGAAGATCCCAATCAGGTTTGGGTATAGCCTTCTAAGTTGGGATGAGTTGGTATACACAGGGTATGGAACTCGATCCGACCCACGCCAGCCCACACTACAGTTATGTCAGCTCAGGACCTCAACATGTCGGTAAGCATACCCATTCAAGATCTCCGTGTGATCATGTTTAGGCAGGCACTGTATTTATGGGTCATCAGCAGACCATGGGGTGATAATCTGCAGCATGATACTATACACCTTGGAAGAGTCAGAGTCAGATTCACCTGTTCCTTTAGCCGATGGATCTTTCTGATGGGGAGTTTCTAGGTTTCATAATATCGCAATCGGTCTTTACTTTTCAGTTTGAGATGAATTCAGTTTCTGGGATGGTCTTCTTCTGGACCTCCTCCTGGCACATTTCCCAGAATGCTTTTCTTGACCCCTGACAATTGTTCCTGCCTTTTGTTGTGGATTGCCAGACTTGTAGGTTTCAATCCATTCAAAGGCTGCCCCAGGATCATCACAGAAATAGGAATTGCACTCTAGTTGAATGCTGAGCCAGGCAGGAAAGAGCAAGGAATACTGCAAGTCCTCTTCCCGTAGTGTTCTCTTAACCTCAGTGAAGGATGCTCTACGTTTTTGCACCTCAGGGGTATAATCAGTAAAAAAGCATACCTGGCTGTTATCTACCACAAATGGACCATCCATTCTGGCTTTCTGCAGGAGGATGTCTCCATCTCTGAAGTGTAAGAGTCTTGCAACCACCGGGTGTGAAGGTCGACAGGCAGAGGTTGGCGGGCAGGGACCCGGTGGGCTCTTTCGAGAGTGTAGAAGGAAGATTGGCCTGCTGGTGCCATCCCTCAAGGAAGGTTACCATGTCTGTGCCCTTTGTTCCTTCAGGGAGCCCATCACCCAAATGTTATTTCTTCTTTTTCGCCCTTCTGCGTCCTCCACCCTAGGCTCCAGGATGCAAACTCTTTCAGATAGTTCCTTGACCTGTTGTGTCAGGGATTGGTGTATGTGGAGGAGCTCAGCAAGGGAGGTTTCAACCACCTCCAGTTTACAGTGTTCTGTGGGTGGAAGAACCAGCCAAACTGATACCGTACTTATATCTTGGTGGAAGGGTAGATTTAATGTCTGCGATAACTTCCAGTATCTTGGCTAATTGTTGATGAATCAGGTCCATTGGTGCTTCTTGCTGTAGGTCGGTGTGTCTTCCCCTTGCTCCACCGGCACACTGGTCATTTTTGGCCTCACTTTCCCCATTTCCACAATGCGCAGGGGGGCCAGGAGGTGCCTTCTCACTAATTCAGACTACACCAACAGTCAGCTTCAAACAGCAGGGCTTCATTCAGACCCAGAACCACAAAGGGGCCAAAAGTGAGATGGCCTGATGTCTATCTGTCCCAACCCAGAGTATAATATACCAGCACAGTTGCAGGGGTAGCTGTGTAGGTCTGGGTCCTCGTCAACAAGAAGACGCCTTCTGTGTTCCACTCGAGGGTGTGTTGTATGGGCTTGTGTGCCTGTCCCAGGTATCTGCCCATGGGATGTCCCACAACACCACCCAATATCAATCCGGGCACCAGGTTGCCCCAACTGCGAGCAGCCCCCAGCTGGTACTGCTCAGGTGCCAATTAGAGGGTTAATCTACTAGCCTCCTGGTGGTCATCAGTGCTCCCCCCACAGGCATCTAAATCCGCTATAACACAGTCAATTGACCCCCTCATAAATGCAAATATCTCCTAGACAGTGCTCCACCACGAGGCTAATGCAGGAGATGTGTTGGTCTCTGCTGAAGCAAGGAGCCCGCTCGCAGATGCAGAGAGCCCCAAGCATCTGGATTTTCAACTGTAGTTCAGTTTTGAAGTCAGAGGAGTACCCTCTGATGCCACCTGCCACGGGTCTAGGACTGGGGGCTCCTCTTGGGTATCAGGACTCACTGTAGCAGAGGCCATCAGTAGTACTCAGGAAGGGCCAGTTGGTTCTGGTCAGCTGTGCAGTTGCACAGAAGGCCCTGGAGACTTGTTGTTTCCTTTTAGCTCAAAAAAGAGGTCAGCCATCTGGCTCTTGGGGTCACTTCTGGGATCCTGGGTTCAAGGCACGAAAGTCCAGTCTTCCTTCTTCAGACAGCTGGCAGTCCTTCTTCTGAATCTTCCACGGGTCGAGGAGTGTTCTCATCAGAGGTTCTGAGGATGCCATTCTTATTCCCAGTGCCAGCCTGTATGTGAGGGATGCCCCCTTTGCCTAACCTTCTAATTTTCCTGGATTTTGCTCTAATCTGTACTGAGGGACAAAGATAAGCAGGCCTAAATGCGAGCTGCATTTGCCAGTGGCAGGGAAGGCAACCTTAGATGTTAGGAAGGTGGTGGTCACAGCCCTCAGGCTACCCTTTGAAGCTCAATAAGGACTGAGTGATGTCTGTTGAATAGGTGCAAAACAATACATAACATGTGGAATGCCACAGAAAATACTGCAGGTAGTAGAGCATCTGCATGTCAGCCAATAACAATGTTAATGCCACATTAATGCATATATACCACCACAAATAAACCTACCTAACCCTTTCAGCTTCCCTAATCTACCTCCGACTTAGACCCCACCTAACCCTGATCCACAGCAACTATATCCTATCCCTATCCACCTCTCACCTAACCTCTGAACTGCATCTCTTACAGGTAAACCTACTTACATCTAGTTGCCCTATTCTATCTTCTATCCAGACCCTCCCCAGACTTGGTCCCTGGCAACTACATCCTATCCCGCCCTCCCCAACTCACCCATAAATTAGAGCTCCTACAAATAAACCTAAGTAACCACCTGCTGTCCTATCTTACTTCCTACCAAGACCACAAATTCCCCTGATCTCTTGCAGCTATGTCCCGAACTAACCCCTAACCTAGATCTAGTTCTCATCTACTACCGCCATGGAACACTACACAGAACAATCACCTACCCAAACCTTTTATGCATAAGTACATGTTGTCATGTCATAAACCTCTTTTCTGGCATAATGACCTAGGCAGAATGAGCAGAGCGTCTGTGAGGCCTAATGGGGGAGACCTGCTTGGATGACTGGAAAAGGTAGGAAGTGGTAGATGAGACTGGCAGATGGTACTGTCTGTATATTGCTGTCCGGGCTACTGGGCGGGAGACATATGTTCAATGCCACCTGCTGTAAAATATGGATTTATCCCCCCAACTGCACCCACCCTGGCAACATGCCCCTCTGTCACATGACTGGTAAAAACAAATAACCATAAAAGCACGCATCATGGTCTGAGTTGCCCTCCTTTTCACCCACTCCTCTTCGAAGAGCAACACACGATGCCTTAGGTCACATATTCTGTCCCACTGCTGTTGGGTCCTGTGTCAATCTGCTGAACAGAACTATTGCTGTTGGATCCATACCAGTTCTGAGATGTTGCCAAATAAGGACCCCAAGGACTCACCATCTGCCATGACAGCCAAGGTGGATTCCCCTGAATTCTCCTGGAGAGTGGTGGGCTGGGAAAGTGGTGCGCTTTGTCTTCATGGCAGATCCACTCTCCCTGAACTGCAGCAAATACTTAATGTGCTGGTTATGTTTGCTCTATCTGCAAGGCTTGCTGTAGGCACCTAGAATATCTCTCCAGCTTCGAAAACCCAGTGCCGGCCCTAGTGCCTAGCCTGGGACCTCCTCCTCTCTTCACTTCATGTGGAGATATTTTGCAGGTTCTATGAATACAGCCACCAACCCTGATATGGTGATGGTGCCTGTGACCGCCAATCAGGCCACGATGGTAGCAGATGTTGTTTGAGAGAAGGTAGGGCAGTAGTTACATTATCAGGGACTTACCAGAAGCACAAACCAAATAGTTCTCCCTTGGCCTTTGGCAAGCACAGGTATGTACCAACTCCACCAGCCTGAGTGGTGAGATGAAACAAGCTGCAACGAGCCTCGAGAAAATGAGTGTGAGGCAGGGCCAGAGACTGTCAGGCATTTTAATTTATTGTTGTGAGTTACTGGCGACTTTCCACCTCAAGTGCTCTCGCACAAGAAACACACAATGTTATTTTAAGACTTTATTTCAAGCCAATTTTAGTGTAGAATAAAATGCAGGAGTATAATCATAGATATCAAAACGATTGTAGAAAATGCATAGATTGTAAAAAAAAATGTTTTAAAAAGACAACAAAGTACGTGGTACATGTGAGGATGGTTATATGCCAAATCTTAGCATCAAACACATGCCTTTCTTTTTCTTTGAGGGTTCCTTATTTCGGTTTTGTCATCACACGTTTATCTGAACTTAATTTATTTTCCAGCAGTCCCTGGCGGCCTATCTTTTGAGACAATGTTGAATTATTTCTCTGTAGACAAATTGTTAAGAGACTATTGATTTTGGCGCAGATTAAGTTCTGTTTATCTTGTAAATCCGAAATCCCACTTTCTCCCCGAGAGGAATGCTAAGAATCAATGTATATTAGCAAATCAATTTCTTTTGAGAAAAATCAGGTCTGTGATTCATGAATTCAGGTGGGAAGAAGATCATAAGAAGATCGTAACAATTCACTTGTATATGTATGTTAAAGTCTAAAGTCACTGTGCCTTCTCCTAAGCATCAACTATTCAAATGAATACACGAGCTAGAAGCATGCCATCAGATTGTATGATAAATATACTATTATAACACACATTGTTGCATAGTAATAAACCTAAATGCATATGAGATAATAGTTTATTGCAAACAAATAATGACTTCAATGGCCTGAGTTCGCGATGACCAAATAAGCAAATGTGTGATATGTGGGGATCCTGAGAGACATATAGGACAACATTTCTGACATGGTTACTTGCATTACTATGGTCCTGGTAGATGATGGTCCCCTGGTAACAGAGCCACTGTTAAGCAGGCTGGGAGGGTGTTGTGGAAGTGTCAGGTTCTGAGTGGTTACAGCAGAGCCGGATACATTTGAGGTGGTGCTTTTGGTGGGCTGAGTTATGACCACTGCTGTGGCTGAAGAGATGGTGTATGTTCAGGAGGCCCTGCTTGTTGCTCTTTTTGTGTGTCCGCTCTTGCGCCGCAGGTGCATCACTTTCTGTGACGTTCCATGGCGCAAGAGCCTGCTCCATATTTGCGAGGCAGCACTATGGCACTATTTATGGGTTAATGTTGCATCGTAAATATTGTTCCGTTTAACTCACTTTTCTGCATTGAAGGAGCATGGGATGGGTGTTGCTGGGTGCTTTCCCAGCAACATCCATGGATTGTTGACACTGCTCCAGATTTAAAAGAAATCATTAATCTGAGGCAGCACCAAAAACATGCACAATGAGTTTCTTTATCATTTTTATATTTTATATTATATATTATATATATTCATTATATTTCTTAGTGATGCACTGTCTCTGTGCATGCATGGCATTACCGAGTGCAGTGATACCCATCTGTAACACCAGCTGCAAAATGTGGGTCCTATAACAGTAGATGCAGCATCACACCCAGGAATTCTGATATTGCCAGGCCTTCTAAAGAAAAGCATATAGTTCTGGGTACCGCACCTGGATTTACTAGTTGTTGTTGGTAGCACCAGATGCAGTATTACAGCACATAGATTCTGTAATCTTGTCCCTTGTAGATTGATTGATTATGTGCTTTTGGTTTAGAAGAAAGCACCTGAGAAGTAAAGACAAATCACCAAGGATAAATGTTAATACTAAGTCCAGGGGCCAGATGTACAATCGTTTTTTGTGGTCGCAAAAGGGAAATCAACTTATTTGCGACCGCAAAAAACGGTGGCGGCATATACAAACGCTATTTTGCCAGTCACTGACTTGCAAAATAGCATTTGCGACTTGCTATAGGGAAAGGCTTGCCAAGGGCGTCCCTTCCTAATAGCGAGTCCAAATGGCATGTACCATTGTTTTGTAACTGTATTTGCGGTCGCAAAATATTCACAGCTTACCACCTGCTTCAAGTAGGTGGTAAACCCCTCGCAAACCGGGAGGGTTCCCCAGGGGGCCCCTTCTCCTTTGTGAGTGTTTGCGAAAATATTTTTTGTTAAATGTGGCTGTTTTCCTTTAAGGAAAACGGGCTGCATATCAACAAAAAAAATTTGCTTTATTTAAAAAGCAGTCACAGACATAGTGGTCTGCAGACCCCAGCAGGCCACCATCCCTGGAAGTGCTAGCCATTCACAAATGGGTCCCAAATTGCGCTTGCCTCATGAATATTGATGAGGTATGCAATTTGCAACCCCATTGGGAATCGCAAACAGTGTCTGAGACACTGTTGTACATTCACTTTAGCGAGTCGCAATTCGGCACGATTTGTGACTTGCTAAATTGAATGGTCATACATCTGGCCCCAAATGTTTAATTTTAGTCAGTTGTCAGATCATTTGCATACCCACAGAACATGATAATAACTCTTCGGTATAGTACCAGAATAACATGGTGAGAAAGTTCTTTGACGTAACTTGTGTCCTAAATATTGTTTTTCAAAAAGGTCACTTCATTGATGTTAACAATACAAAATCTACACTCAATGGGATGATATTCTTGTCAACAATATTTATGTAAGACCAGTGCTTTAAATGGGCCGGTACTCACAGGTACTGAGTACCGGCACTTCTTAGTTTTAACTCTTTGAGTACCGGCACTTCTCCGCTGCCGAGGAGAGTACCGGTACTCATTAAACGCTGGTGCTGGCGGCCTGTCTCTGACAGCCAAGGCACTTCTGTAGTCCTCAGCCGAGCCCCCGCTGAACTATGCAGCTTGGGCTCATCTGCATACTGTCAGGGTGTTCACCAACATGTTGTGTTGCAAACACAGAATTTGAGGCAGTCTGGTGACAGCGCTATTAAGAAATCCGTGTGAGGTAACCAGGTTCAAATGGCTTTAATCCCACATCATTCTTTTGTGTAAGTGTCTGCTTATGTTTGTGTGCTTGCCTGTGATTGTTTTTGTGTGAGAGAAATACGCGAGAAAGGGGGAGAGAATAGACACACTCTTGGAAGGTATATTAAAGGAAATGTGTTGAATGATTGCGTGTGCACATCTGCTTGTTTCTGTGTCCCTCGCCTCGAGAAAATATAATATTGTGCCAAGCAACAGCAATCAACAGTATTGATGTTGAAAATATTAAAAACAAGGAAATTTTAAAATATCACCACCTTTGGCTTTCGTTACGTAATTAGTAGACAAACCGTTGTTTATTGAAAGACATTTCTCATATTTTGGTATGTGCTGCAAGTAGTATAGAAGTCAAGAAGTAACGGCATGACTTATAAGCCCCGCCCCCCAAGCCCCGCCCACTCGCTACATTTAGATGAGTACCTGCACTATTTTTCCCCCATTTAAAGCACTGGATAAGACTATATTTTTGTAAACAATATGCAGACATACAACCTAGGCTTCAGAGTAGTACGGCAGACTAGAGCATAGACATTCAAGATATGTCAGCATTAAGTAGCCATTTAGTAGATATAAATTGCTTTATGAACCTGTATGCATACATTTTACCCTGTATTGTACTCTTATGATATGCCAAACCTTTCTCCACTGTTTTAATATTTGTGCACATTTCAGTACTGCACACTATTAGAAAATGATTATTCATAATTTTCTTTCAAATATTATTTCCTACATAAAAGAATACAAGTAGAATTGACAGAGCAAAATACATTACTTAAACATGTCGATCCAATAACCTTGGCATTTGAAATAATGGTACCTCCAATTAATATTATACAATTCATATTGAAATAATTCAAAGAGATTGCCCTTTAGCAGGAAGTGACAGGAAATGAAAGAGGGGAGGGACAATATGTGTAATACATTTATTTAAACTGCAAGTCTAATTATACATAGGTACAGAAATTGCATGTGCTGTCAATCACTTAACTCTCTTATTTTGAGTTTGAACATCTGACCATGGAACAAATGTTACTGATGACCCAAATGTGTCGTTTTATTTATATTTTATTTTGAAGAAGGGTTATTTTATATTTTTTGATTCTCAAAAGAATTTAAGAATTTTCAATGAAAAATGTAAGACCTTATGTACAACAACAAAATGATCATTAATCAAGAGAAACAAACTTTTTTTCACGGGTAGAAATATTTTTAGACTTTTTGGACAACATATAGTACATACATTCAATCATGCCACTCTCGAACCACGCTATTTACATATATACAAACACAACAAAAAGAGAACATATAAATTGTATCTACAATGTAATCACTTTGATTTACAAAGAAGCCTGGAAAACATTCATATTTTTCAAAAACCATTCAAAAGTAAATATCACAGTTTTTTGGTTTTTTAAGGCTTGAAAAGTCTACGCGTTTCGAACTCATATGAGTGAATGAGTTCTCGTCAGGACCAAGGTCTCTCAGTCACTAGGAGACCAGAAATACATGTGAGGTTACCGGGACACCAAACCGTATGGATATGGAGGGTCCGGGCTCCGCAATGATTCAAAGTGGTGGGCTCCGGCTGAAAAACTGTCAATGTATCCTAATAGCCGGCCCTGATGCATGATATCGTAGGACGCGTTGTCCGTGAGCGTTTGGAATAAATCTTCAAACGGGCGCGTCAACACAGAACAGCGTTCTGTTCTGCCAGTCATCCAAATTGCGCGAAGCTTCCGGGTCCGCAAAGCCAGGAAGTAGCAATACGGCATGGCAGACCTGCAGAAATCTATAGAATTAGGAGTTATGGAGTTTGAATTCCACCTGCAGCTCTTGAAACTACTTCATATGAGATCGTTGCCAAACTTTTTGCCAGTATTGAGATGCCGACAAGATCCCATTTGCGAAATTTCTCCAAATGTGCCACCTGCTCAATCCAACTTCCCTGCCGGAGCTGGGTCTCCATGGTAAACTTGCGGTCCCATCCCGTCCATCACAGTGCCAACCTCTAGGCCAGGAACACCAACCGGGAGACCTCCGAAAGGAAAAGTGAGGTGTGGGTTTAGTACGACATTCCCAATATATGGACACAGCCCATGCGGGAGATCTCAATCCAGCATGCCAGGTCCTGCCACATCCCCTTGAACCAGTCATTGATCACCAGCATCTGCGATGTGCTGTACTACAGTCAAATGTCTGCTGCTCACAACACCCATCAAAAGTCAACTGAAAACACTTGTCAAATGAAATGCGAGACATTTGATTTACCTATAAAAATACATGTATGCGGGCCTGTATTTTTCAAAACCAGTTCAGTGGGATAAAGAGCTGGAAATTCTGGAGAACTTAAAGGACCTTGATAGGATCATCATCTTTAATAGTGCAGTTCTTCCCAGGATTTTGAGCACCAGTGTAGCTACTTTACTGAGAATTTTTTTTTCAGTTTAGAAAGGAAGGAAGGAAGTTCCTGTATTAAAAAAATGCTACCTGATTCCTTATTTAAAAAAAAATATAAATAGACTTTTTGGGTTTTACATAGTGCGTTCAAGAAATAACAACAAAGCACAATGAACATGCCAGTGTATCAACTTTACATGGAGCGGACAGCCACAAGCTCAGGCATACAGGGATCCGGCAGGACCTTCGAGTCAAAAGTGCAAAAATGTGCTTCATTTCATCAGCGGGTTATGTGATGGAATAAAATAACATGAACTAAGTTTTGGAGCTTTAACATTGATGGCGAAAAAGAGGAGTGTATGGTGAGTGGCCCTGATTCCCTTTTAAGTACAGATGGAAATCATCCTTGCAAAGAAACGAGGCATTTGACTCAATAACAACATTTTTGTGGCCTATTTTGTATCTTTGAATTTGTGAAACTATTTTAAGGGCTATCACCTGGGTCTACAAATAGTAGTCGTCAAAAAGGAGGGAGAGCGATCTGTTGATCAGACGGGCACCAATTACCACCTCAGGAGGGGCGGAAGGTCCAGTATCAGCGTGTGCCCGTGTAGAGAACACGTTAACAACAAACGGGGGTTGCTGAACTGTTCCTGGAAGGTATTGAAGGGAGACTGGCTGTACCGAAGGTGTATATTAACACCCTTGGGCATCCATTATGTTGGACATGTTTGCCTCACACACCCCGAAGGATGTCATGCTTCATCATCGGCGGTTGCTCCTCGTCGGGGAGGCGGTGCAATCCCCGACGGGCTCACCTCAAAGAGGGGCTCTTTGGCGGAGATCTTTTTGTCCAGCTGCCTGTTGGTGAAGTGTGGGTATGCGGGCCAGGGCAATCAGTATCCTGAAATGAAAGAGTGGTTATGAAAGCCAAAAAACGGGCGAGAAATAATAACAGAGAAGCACTCCTGGAGAGACGGGACAAACCACCCATCGAAAATCAACCGATCACCTGTGTCACGACGTTTACCCCACTGTCTAACAAAATTAAGAACACAATTAAACGCCATTGGGGGATCTTGAACACAGGCGATTTGACTTTTGAACAGCCTAGGTTTGCATTTAAAAGGTCACAGAATGTGAAAGATATTCTCATCCACACTAGACCCAAGACCACCAAAAAAAGCTCCCAACAGACCTTATGGAACTTGCCACCGGTCACCGGACACTACCCATGCGGTAACTGCGGGGTCTGCAAATATACTACCCCCCAGAAAACAATACAGCTCACTGACACCTTCAAATGGGTAATCCAGGGCCACACAAATTGCAACACCACCCACTGCATCTATATGCTAACTTGCCCATGTGGTCTCAAATACATTGGGATGACAACCCGTACAATCAAGACAAGGATCACTGAACACCGCAGCAATTTTCGGTGCAAGAAAACGCACACCAAGATGTGTAAACACTACTTGGAAAACCAACACAGCGCCGACTCCATTAGGTGGGTTATCCTTGAGGCAAGTCCTAATTGCCCTAAAAATGCATTGTTCCGCAAAGAACAAAGGTGGGTACACCGCCTCTCCACAGACAGACAAGGGCTGAATGAAGATATTCCCTGGCATTCTCTGTAAACCTACAACCCTTTGGTTACTATCTGATTACATTTTATCCATCCACATGAGGCATGTTTTTGAGAATCAACACACTAACATTTACTGGACCCCATGGTGGAACTCCAAATTACACCACTCCATCATGGCTGTCACTGCCTCAGTCAACACGTGACCTATACAGAGGGCGTCTACCAACGCTACCTGATGACGGGTCCGCCTATAAATAGCCCACGCCCCCTAGGTTCATTACCTATTCGAGCTCGGCGGTGATGGGTAGGTGACTCTACACGGACACGGGTAACTTGAGGTAAGACTACATCGCTTCCAACATGCTCCATTCTAGGTGTAGCAATACCTAGACCTTCCATAACCTATAGTTCCTTCTCCCTAGCCTGATTTATAGGCAATTCCTGTTGTACCGACCCGCCGACAACTCAGGTGGCCATTAGTCCAAGACCTTTAGGTGAGTTTATAACAAACCTCGTCACGACTTACCACTCTTTGACCCTAGTTCTCTCCCTGAGATAGCAGTTGCGTTTTTTAACTATTGTTTTTATCTCACGACGCACTCACCACGAACATAAGGTATTTGAGTGTTCACCTGACAATGCACTCGACATACTTCACAGGCATGTTCGTATATGTGTGAAACTCCAAACACCACTACCACTTCACTGCACTGAAATGCTAGATTGGCTGTTACCACCGACACTTGTTTATAGTAAACATGATACCTGCTTTAATGTTTTCTTTTGTCTCCTTCCTTCAGGCATAGGATTATCCCCTGAGGTAAACCACATGAGATTCATGACACTAGCATGTTTCCTTTTTAAACTCTTCATTCACTACTTCACTAGGTCCTGACGAATCGCGGGAAATCCCCAAGCGAGAAACATGTTGACCGACCTTCACATTAGTCTTGCTTTGGGACACGCCACGTAACTCTCCGTGACCCAACAAGCTAACTACACCTTTTAATGGTAGTAGTAGGACCTCCAGAATAAAGTCTTTTCGGGACCCTCTACTACATTTTAAACTTCACTCTTTCATTTCAGGATACTGATTGCCCTGGCCCGCATACCCGCACTTCACCAACAGGCAGCTGGACAAAAAGATCTCCGCCAAAGAGCCCCTCTTTGAGGTGAGCCCGTCGGGGATTGCACCGCCTCCCCGACGAGGAGCAACCGCCGATGATGAAGCATGACATCCTTCGGGGTGTGTGAGGCAAACATGTCCAACATAATGGATGCCCAAGGGTGTTAATATACACCTTCGGTACAGCCAGTCTCCCTTCAATACCTTCCAGGAACAGTTCAGCAACCCCCGTTTGTTGTTAACGTCTACAAATAGTAGATCAGCAATTTTATCCACACGCGCTTCCTACGACCTCAAAATACTCTACACTAAAATAAAAACTGGTGATGTACTAAGGTCAGAGAGAGTTATTCTTAAAGAAAGATTAGAAGTTACTTTATACTTTTACGCTCGGAATATTGGACTAAATGTACAAATTTATTTTTTTCATTACAAACACTCCGATTGGCAAAAAAAGATTGTTTTAGGGTAATATGTGGTCCTGAGGATCACTGCTAACTCTCAAGGAAGGTTTTAAAATAATCATTGTCACCAATCAGAGAAAGCCGCAATTTGCAACCTACATAATGAATATTAATGCTATGCCAGATTGTGAGATTAGGCTCATTTACAAACATTTCATGCACCGCAGTGCAGGGAGTGCAGTTGCTAGACTGTGTTATATGAAAGGGAAAGAGGAGAACAAAGCCATATTTTCAAAGAAAGTGTGCAGTTCGGCTCTCTCCCTGTGCTGGTGCACTTTGCCCAGCCTAGCACCAACGTATACACCCTTGCTCCATAGTACAAGGGTGCTTGTGTTATATTCTGAATAGTTTATGTGCAGGAACGTGTACCTTTCTCCACAAAACCTATAGTTGGAGGTTTTTTCCTTTTTGTGTGTGTGCTACGGAATGCAGTACCCATGAAAAGAAGAAAGAACAAGAAGAAGTAAAGATATTTCTCCTTGTTATACCATCCTGAGGTAGGAGCACCATTTTGGTGCAATCCCATGCCTACAACTCTTTGTAAACGAGTTTCAGTGATAATCCATGGGTGATCAAGTTCTTTTTTCACCTTATTTACTTGGGCCTAAAAAGGGATCACCTCGCCCCGAAGAAAGGCTTTAAAGGCCACCCTATACTGCAAAAGTGGAAGCTTTACCTATATTTCTAAGGAAAATTTCCTCAGTGGCTGAACGCATGAAATATGACCCGCGCTTTGGATATCTTAAGCCAGGCCAAGATGGACATAAACTTGGCCTGGTTTGGTTATTAATGTCATTGGCATTGCACAATACTACCCTGCAGCTTATGGTTGAGGAGCTCATACTGACTTGGGTAGCTGCTTCCTAACCCTCTTGAAGCCCTGACCTGCTAATGCCCCGCCGGCACTCACCCATACCGAGCATAAAGGATTGAATAACTTTCTCACAAACCTCTTGCGTCTCCCGATTACTGCAATCTTAATGTGGCTGTTCACTAGTAGCTCTTCTTGGCAACACAAAAGGCTTCCGGAATTCTCTACATATGTTGTTCTGACATGAAGTGACCCTATCCCCCAACCGCATTCCCTCAGCTCCTGGAGCCCCGACCATCATCGGCTCCTTCAGAAGCAACTGTCCACCCACCTTTAAGTTTCTCTTCTCCTTTCCTCTTCTCCCTGCCCCTAAGTGAGTGCCCTGACATAGCACTCATGACACTGCAAAACAGGGATGTTTAGGGATGTCCCAGTCTGCTACATAGCCATGTAGGACTTGACACATAGGACAGCCTACTGTAAACTCAGACTCAACCAAGTCAAAATATATGGAGTTTGTTATTATTATAGCTTGTGGAGCATTACTTCATAGATTACATACTCCAGCCCTCCCGTCTCAGGCTTTTGAATTGAGTGTAAAAAGTCCTATGCCTGTTTCATGGAGTGAAAGATTTGGGGTTGTCCTTTAATAATAATAATAATAATAAAACCATTTTTAAAGCGCCTGGTTACACCTATGACGGTGTGTCCCCGCGCTGAAATGCTACTACTCCCAGATGAGAAAGAAAGTACAAGGGTACTATTTATTTGGGGAAGAGATAAGTTTTTAAATATTGTCTAAATCTCGTTTCGGAGGGCTCCATACGAAGGTTTAGGGGAAGGCTATTCCAGTGTTTGCAAGCCAAGAAACGGAAGGAGCTACCTTCAACTTGGATTGTGTACCAATCCCCGCCTGGGCCCCTTGATGCCGGGAGTTGTTGATCAAGCCTTTGAACTCCTTGCGCCTCCGCTTGGCACAGGGGCGGCTCCACCACTAGGGCGGAGGAGTGTCGCCCCACTGCTTTGCTCGCAGTTCAAGAAGCAGAATTATAAAATGGTAATAACTTTTAGTTCTTTTCATTTTATGTTTGGTTGCGGGCGGGTGGGTGGGGCTGCTCTGCAAGCAGGTAGGTGAGGAGTGGTGTGCCTGCCCACTCCCGAGTGCGCAAAGACTGTTTGGTCGTCCCCCTGCGCCCAGCCAAACCTGTCATGTGCACTCTGCCCTTCTCCATGCAGCCTGCATGGAAAAGATGGCCTCCCCATAATCTGCTGGCTGGGCAGCGTCCCGCCCAATCACAACACTGCTTTCAGCATTGTAATTGGCTTAGAGGAGGGAGCCTGGCTGCCTGCTTCTGCTTCCTGGTCCTGTGAGCTGGAGTGTAGGAGCAGAGAAGACGCGGGACCGGGCCGGCGGAAAGGTACGTTTAATTGTTTTTTATTAATTAACCACCGCGCAACCTCCCCTCGTGACTTCACGCCCCCCTAACCCGCGAGCCATGCCAGCGTGACTGGCGCAGCTGATAGCGACATATCTGAAAAGATTGTAAAGGAGCAGGAGGCAACAATCTTTGTTGGGGGTTCTTTGATGGTTCCCTTATTATCACCCTCCAACAGCGCCTCTCATCTCTCCATAGCCCCAGTTGTCACATGTATTTTATTTGTTTTATAGCATCTCACGTACCAATTGTAAGATGTCAGAGCACTTTACATCACACACATATAGAGACAATGCATCATACATGTAAATCAGAGTAAACAAAATGTTACATAAGGCAAAGGGGACTACAAGGTGTAGGATTCACATGTTATTCATACAGGTAGGCATTTTTAAAGAGTGCTTGGTCTGGAGAAGCACAAACTTGGGGTTCAGAAAATAACACATTGGTTATCATTGACTTTAATGATAACAACGTTTTCAATGCAAATAAACCTTTATAGCAGCATCAGGATAATGAAAGCCTGGGAAAAACATAAGATACTAACTGTTACCATGCAGTTTGCAAGCAGCTCTTTGATGAAAGTTTACAGGTCACTGTGCTAAATTACGGTTGTTGCTTATGAACTGCACAGTAACCAAAGAATCTCTGTGACAAAAGCAGTATCCCACTCACCTATGCACATAAAATACTGTTTTTTTAAATGCATGGTACACTTTCTATGCAGTAGGCATATTAACCATCTGTGCTACATCACATAACTCAAAGCTGTCACTGGACAAAACTCTCATCTCTCTCCAGCAGGCACATTAATTGTATTGTCTTGACACATTTATTGTTGCTTGAAAACTGCTTATTATAGAGGAACTTTGCAGTGCTTTTAAAACTGTTGCCTGCGGACCCCCTGGGAATGTGTCACGGACCCCTGGGGGTCCGCGGACCACAGTTTGGGAAACACTGCTCTACAACACTTCACTCTATGCCACTCTACTCTACTCCACACCACTCCACTCCACTCCATTCTATGCTGCTCTTCTCCAATGTATTCCACTCCACTTTATGCCACTCCACTCTATGCCACTCCACACAAATCAATTCTAAATCACTCCACAACACATTACTCTACTTCGCTCGATCACACTGCACTCCAATCTATGCTGCACTACTGTACTTCCCTTTACAACACCCCACTCTGCTCCACTCTATGACTCTTTATGACATTCCTTGCAATTTCTTTTCTTTTTTTTTTTAAAACCTTTATTTTGTAAAAACGGAATACAGTTACAGACCTACAACCACGGAGGCTGGTCAGTAGTACGCAATACCAGTAGCACAATAATACACAGCTCATCAGCCGACAACCCGAGGGCCCGGCAGCGAAAAGGCACGATATAATGGACAACTTGTGGCAATAAGAGGATAAATAAAAGGTTTCACATTTTATATTTTATAAATAACAAAAATTAAAACACAAAAAAGAGTCGAGGCGGTACCATGCAATGTAATGACTGTCTCATACGGCAGGGGGAGACAATTGGTTAATGAGTATTGCTATGAAGGAGGAGAGATCTTGGAGAGGGGGGGCCCGAGAGCAAAACAATACATCACATACAATGGGAAGCTAAGAAGCCGGAACGCACAGTCAAGGGAATTGAGGAATGTCGGGAGCTTCAGTAAAGGGGGGAGTGCAGATCTCTCCTCGGTATCAATTCCATTGACCCCATATCCTTCCCCATTTCTTGGGCCTACCACGGGAGATATACACGATTCTTTTCTCTAAACATGCACCAGTCCATGTTTTCTTTCCAAGTTAAGACTGATGGTGCTCTCTGAGATCCCCACAATTGAGCAATGTCTCTTTTCGCGATCATGTTGCCCAGTGTGACCCATTGAGTCTGAGCAACAGTGCAATCATTCGGCTCTCAAATGTTCAACAAGCAACGTCTGGCCTCAGGCAATAACTCAACACCTGTCACTTCACCCATCACCGCATGGACTCGATTCCAGAAAACCACTACCTCCGGAAATTCCCATATAATGTGAAGGAAGGTAGCAAGCATACCACAACCACGCCTACACAGCCCATCCGCAGAATAACCCAGTTGTATCAAACGTGGACCCGTGACATAGACACGGTGCAGAATCTTCAGTTGCACCAGTCGGAGACGCGCCGGAATCGCGACCTCTTTAGGGGAGGATATCGCAGCCTGCCAGTCTTCTTCGTCCAATTCCAGTCCATCGCCAGTCCAGACACCCCGAAGCTGTACAAGGAGGTCTGAACGGTCATTGATGAGTTTTTTATAGATGAGAGAGATAGTGCTATCAGGGACGTACCCGTCAAGCACTCTATCTTCCAGGGAAGAAGACTCCAGGATCGTAGCAACAGCTGGGAAAACCGACTCAAGTGCGTGGCGAACTTGGAGATATCGGAAAAATTCCCTATCACTCAATTTATATTCCTGTTTAAGTTCATCAAAAGTCTTAACTCCGTTCTTGGCCCAGAGATCGCCCACTTTACTGATGCCAATAAGGTCCCATCTATCGAATACCTTCGCCGTCCATAGACCACCCAGTCTCTCCGCAGCATATAGGGGGGTCGCTCTAGTCAGCCTGTCCGTCCACCCCGTAGCCGTAGTTGCACTACCCCATACTCGTACCGCCACCCCAGTGGGGCCCATCAGGTTCTTCCTGGAGGCTCTAGAATAGAGCGCTCTATTATAGTCGCCCCCGGGCAGCTGCCAATTATCCATCTCGAATGCGGGATTCGGAACAGGACCGTACATGGCATGGTTAACAGCGCTCAGTTGGGATGCCCAGTAATAGCGTTTAATATCAGGCAACGCTATACCACCGTCGTACCAGGGCAAAGTCAACTTTGCCAATGCTATGCGAGGTCGCCCGACCCACACCAGCTTTCTCTGGAGGCCCTCAATTTCACTGAAATAGCTAGCCGGCACCAGATCAAGTGTGTTTTGGATGGCATACAAGAATCGGGGGAGAGACATCATCTTGAACAGGGCCGCTCTTCCCAAGGGGGACAACGGCAAGCCACACCACGCTGCAACATCCGACCTAAGCCGGGCAAGCGGAGGTAATAAATTCCGCTCATAGCGCACTGTGAGGTCCAATGAAATGTAGATCCCCAAGTACTTAAAGCCAACTCTAGAAACGGGTATCGGGCAAACACGAGGCAGAGAAGGTAATTCTACTGTGAGAGGGTAGATATAGGACTTGGCCCAATTGATGACTAAACCGGAATTTTTACCAAAGGAACTCGAGACGTCAAATAGGACACCCAGTGACTTACGGGGAGAGGTAAGATACAACAATATGTCGTCGGCGTATAGCGATATACGATCCTCGAAGTCAGGGGACCATCGAATGCCCTTGAGCGAAGGTCCCCTGCGGAGCCACGCTGCAAGGGGTTCAAGGGCAAGCGCAAAAAGAAGTGGCGACAAAGGGCACCCCTGCCTCCTGCCTGGTCCGAGAACAAAGGGTTCCGAGGCCAAGCCGTTGACCACCACCTGAGCCAGCGGTTGCTCATACAGAAGTCTGACCCACCCGATGAACTTAGGGCCAAAACCAAACTTAGCAAGGGATGCCCACAGATATGGCCATTCCACCGTGTCGAAGGCCATCGAGGCATCAAGTGAAACCAAGATGGCCGGCTCATCAAGAGACCCCGCCCTTGCTAAGACGCAATGAAGACGGCGAAGATTGAGCGCGGTGTTTCGATGGGGGATGAAGCCAGATTGGTCCGGGTGTATCAAGTCACTGATCACCGTAATCAGCCGGTTTGCCAAAAGCTTCGCCAGGATCTTGGGTTCCACATTCAAAAGCGAGATTGGCCGATACGACGAACAGTGTTCACGGGGCTTGCCATCTTTATGGATGACCACAATGGACGCCAGTCTCTGGTCCCGGGGAAGGGACCCGAGATCTGGCGATGCCGAAAACATCCGACGAAGATCCGGCGCCAATTTTTCAGGGCACTGCTTGTACAGCTCGACTGGTAAGCCATTCAGACCTGAGGCCTTCCCCGAGCGAAGGGAGCGGATGGCGAGCGCTACTTTATCGGTGGAGAATTCCACCTCCATAAGCTCCTTGTCCGATTCTGACAGGCTAGGCAACGCGATATCCCGAAGCAACAAGTGCGAGTCTTCCTCCGGCCTATCTGAGACCGGCGCATAAACCTTCTGAAAATGCTGGGCAAAGACCTCAACTATCTTAACCGGGTCCACCACTCTCGTACCATCCACTTTTTCAGCAACAGGCACCACCCGATTCAATCTATCTCTTTTGTCTAGCCAAGCAATCAGCTTTCCCGCTTTGTCACCAACATCATACAAACGCCCCTGTTGCTCACGATTCATTGCCTTGGCCGTGTCAGTCACCAGAGCTCTATATTCAGACTGTTTAAGGGCCAGAGAATGTAGTCCCTCAGGTGTAGCCCCAAACTTCATCTGTTCCTCCAACCCAGTGATTTCATTTTCCAAGCCCACCACTTCTGCATTTTTGCACTTCCTGTCGCTAGCAATCAAAGATAGAGCCTGACCACGGATCACAGTTTTATAAGCCTCCCACAAGGAGACAGGGGAGGACACCGATCCTTCATTCTCAGCAAAGTAGTAATCCATACACTTAACCACCTCCGTTCTAATTTTGGGGTTACGAAGGTGCCAGGGGTTGATCGGGGCAATCCGACCCCCAGCCCCCAGCTGTACGTCAATAGTGAGCCAGAGTGGGCAGTGGTCGGAGATCCCCCTAACTAAATGCTTGATTTCCCTTACAGAGACTATCTGCACCGCTGGTATGAGGATATAATCGAATCGAGAGACTCCCATGTGCTCCCGAGTAGAAGGTATACTGGAGCTGCCCAGGGTGCAGTTGCCTCCAACAATCCGCTAGACCCAACATGTCCAAAAAATTCCCCAGCCATAACTGCGATGCGGGGAGGAGTCTGGGGGGCTATGATCTTCATCCCCACTGACAACTGAATTAAAATCGCCACCCACAACCAACATGCCGTCAGGGAACCCTAGGACCACCCTACCCAAATCAGTAAATGTGGTGGACTGTAGACCGAGCGGAACATGCACAGACAAAATGGAGATCGTCTTCCCTTCCCACCGACCCGTAATAGCCGCATAGCGGCCTCTATCATCCAGCACCGTGTGATCTATCTCCAGGTGGAGGGAGTTCCTGACCAGGACGCCCGCCCCCCTCGACCCAGTGGTAAATCCAGAATGGGCCACCATACGGTAGCCCCGTCTATTCAGTGCATGGCACGTATTTCCAACTAAATGTGTCTCCTGGAGTAAAACCACATCTAGGGAGCATCGCTTCAAGTATTGCAAAACTATCCCCATTTTATCCTATCACCAAGACCGTTGACGTTCCAGCTCAGCCCCCTCAGCCCCCTACCTCTCATCCCAGAAATGAACACTCTGCCCCCCCCCGCCACGAAACAGGCACATAGGATAAAATGTGGAACAACGCGCAGCCTCGATACAAACAAGAAAGAAAAGACCCCCCCACCACCCCCAATAGAACCCTCAAAAACACACACCCCCACCCTGCACCCCTGCGGTAGACCGAAAAGCCACCCCAACTTGCAGTGTGCCTGTCGCCCCATTAAACTAACCTACAAGAAGAGAGAAAAAAGTCCCCAGAGGAGGAAGAGTCCCGATTCCCCCCACCCCCGGGTATCCACACTATATAGACATAACAGTCACAGAGCCACTGCCATAAGTCCATAAAATTGGCTCGCCGGCGCAGACTCACTACTCCTGTTCTTCCAAGCCACCTTCGGCGCCCCTCGAACTCTCTAGGCTGGTACGGTGTGTTGGCAGAGTGTCTAACCAGTCACTGGCCACCTCGGGCGGTCAAAAAAGAGCGCACGTTCTTCATATTCAATCCTCAGGCGGGCCGGAAAAAGCATGGCGTACTTCAGTCCCATGTCCCTGAGTCGCCTTTTCACCCCCGTAAAGCTCATACGTTGTTTCTGCACCGCCTGTGTAAAGTCCGGATAAAAACTGATCGACGCATTCTCAAATTTAGTGGGACCATTGGTACGTGAGGCTTGCAGGATAGCGTCTCTGTCCCGGAAATTAAAAATCCTGGCTATTATAGGCCTCGGAGCGGCCCCCAGCTTGGGCTTCCCACTGGGGACTCTATGAGCAGGCTCCACCGTGAAAAAGTTACTGAGGCCCTTTGGTGACAAGTGTTTTAAAACGAGGTCTTCCACCAGAAGGTCTGTAGACAAGTCTGCGGAGTTCTCTGGAAAGCCTACGATGCGGACGTTGTTGCGTCTGGCCCGGCTCTCGAAATCATCCAGCCGATGGGCAAACAAGTCATTGGACGTTCGGAGATTATGGTCTTCGGTCTGGAGATCCGAGACATCCGTGGTCAGGCTCGCGGTCTTGATGTCCAGGGACTTGACCCGCTCATTGGTTTTCCCCAAGTCCGTCCTGATAAGATTGACTTCGATCGCCACTGTGTCTATCTTAGCTGCCAGGGTTTCATACTGCTGGCCCATAGTTGTCCAAACACTTGCAATGGCGCCCATAACATCCTTCAAAGTCGGCTCCTCAGTTGCAGGAGGACCATCACCAGTCTCCTCAAAGACCTTTCTCACCCCGCCAGGGGATCCTTTCGGGCGGGTAAAGCGATCTATGGTCTGGGATTGGGCAACCCCTCCTCGGTATGAGCCTCTGGTGGCACGCTTCTCGGTATCCGCCTTGCCCGCCATGATGGGCGACGAGCTCTGACGGAACCTTTGGGATCTGGTCAGAATGATTCCCCTTGCGGCAAGCCTGTAGAGGCGAGAGGGCGAGGATCGAAAGCAAGCGTAGGACTGGCAGCAGAATCAGGTCAGCCGTGCCGATCGGCAGCAAGTCTCCGTCAACAATGACCAAGAGCGAAACCGAAAGTACCACAGGAGCAGTGGACGCGTCACACCAGCCGTTGTCGTTCAATTGCCACCTGGGTACCTCGGGGACTCAAGCCCGTGGATGGTCTTCGGTATAGGCCGCAAGTTTTCAAAGTGCAGTAAGTCCGGTTCCCGTGGCCAAATCGATTTTTGAAAAAAAGTTTTTGTATCAGCAGGGCATCAGCGAAAAGTACCCGTCATCCAAATCAGGATACTTTGCAGGATAGATGCGGGAGGCGGAAAGGGTCTCAGGAGCCCTGTGCTCACGCGTCCATCTTGGATACGCACGAAGCTCCTCCCCCCATTCCTTGCAATTTCAATCAACTCCACGCTATGCCACTCCACTCTATGACACTCCACACTATGCCACTCCACTCTACTCCATGCCTCTTTATGTCACTCTACTCTATGTCACTCTTTGCCACACCACTTTATGACACTCCTTTCTATGCCGCTTCACTGTGCGCCACTCTACTCTCCTCCACTCTAGGTCTCCCACTTTACTCCACTCCACTCTGCAATTTTACTCCACTCTAGGTCACTCCATTCTACAACACTTTTCTCAACCCTCTGCCACTCCAATCCACAACACCTTATTCCACTCAATACCCTCTCCAATCAATGCCCCTCCACTCATTGTCCCTCCACTCTACGCCATTCCACTCTACACCCCTCCATACCATTCTATGAAATTCTCTGCCCCTCCACTCTATGCCACACCACTCTACGCCTATACACTCTATGACACTTTACTCGAATATGCTCCACTCTACGGGCTGCAACTCTACGACAGTCCATGACGCTCTACAACATTCTACGGCACTTCACTTTACCCCATTATACTCCACTCTACTTTACTCCACCCTACTCTACTCTACTCCACTCCACAACACAACACTATAACCCACTCCACTTTATCTCACTTCACTCTACGGCACTCCTCTGTACGATACTCCAAGCTATGACACTCTACTCAACAACACTGAATGAGACTCCACTCTAGGATACTCTATGCCACTCCACTCTATGACACTCCATGGCCCTCCACCCTATGGCACTTTATCAACACGTTATGACCCTCAACTCTACCCCTCCACTCTATGCCCCTTCACTCTACGCTGCTTTACTGCACTTTACTCTACTCCACTTTATACTGGTCCATTCTTCTCTACTCCATTTCACTCTACTCTAATTCATTCCACGATACTCCACTCCATGACACCTCACTTTATGCCACTCCGCTCTACGACATGCCACCCTACAACACTTAATGCCAATCCACTCTTTGTCACTCAGTGACAGTCCACAACACTACGTCAATGCACTCCAAGCCATTCTACTCCACTCCACTCCACTCCACAACACTTTACTTCATTCTACGACACTTCACCCCACTCTATGACACTCCCCCTCAACTATACTCCACTCTACATCCCTCCACTCTACTCCTCTCCAATCTACAACACTCTAATGTAATCTATGTCATTCCACTTCATGCACCGCACTTTATGCCCCTTCACTCTATGTCACTGCAGTCCACTCTAGGCGAATCCCTCTATGCTACTCCATGCCACTTTTACTCCGATCTACTCCATGCCACTTCACTGTACTCCACCCTTTTACACTCTACATAAGGACACCCCACTCTACTCAACTACACTCCACCCTATGACACTCTACTCAGGGCTTTAAGTGGGCCAGGTCTCAAGGGGGTCTGAGCACCGGCAGTTTTTTTAAAGGGGCCTCGAAACGGGTCTCTATCGGGCTCTGTTTTGTGCCCTGGCACTTGTGGTCCGTTTTTTTCCGGACTGCAGTGGCAGCAAGCACATCGATGTGTGCATGCTCACACTGCTCACTTCTCACTAGTGGAGAAGTTACGTCATGCCAGGTGAGCGTGGTAAGAGAAGGGAAATCCTTTAAAGAGAGTCATTTTCTCTCTTGTTTTCCCTTCTCTTTTTAAATCTCAGGAGCAACAACATTGTTTTGGTGTTACTGGGGCTTTAATTGGAAGCCTTTTCAATATTATATAGAAGCAACCTAGAAACATTGACAAAGCCAATAGTCCTTATTTGATGTAGGTATGATGTTACTTGTTGTATCATATATCTGGATGCAATGATAGAAACAGCAAAATATAAGTTAGGTTGCACACTATGCTGAGCGCAGATTTTTACCTTATGTGATTTTTAAGCCACGCCCTCAATTACACTGGCCACGCCCCTTTGAGAGACCCCCCCTGTTCTTTCATCCCACTTAAAGTCCTGACTCTACTCTATGAAACTCAACGACTCTCCACAAGCCTCCACTCTACTCTACACCACTCAACTCTATGACACTCTACTTCACTATCTGCCACTCCATTCTAAGACACTACACTCCTCGCCACTCTACGCCACTAAGTTTTAGAGGAGGTGAATAGCAACCAAACTGGTGTGCAACATGTCTAACTCACTTTAGCGAAGCCAACATCTCTTGCATAGACAAGACCTATTAGCTTTGCCAATGCTTGTTTAAAATGTTTTGACTGACCACGTGCCCGAGTACAAGCTGCGCTGCCTTCATGAGACTTATCTCTTGCTCCGAAGGACTTTTGTCCATTAAAAACTCTTAAGGTTATTGTCCTAGTCGTGATAACTTCTGCAAGATGACTAGGTGAGTTGGAAGCACTCTTGAGCTGAGATCAATATCTGCGTTTCTCTGTTAAGTGATTTCAATGTCATACCCATCCTCATTTTTCTAGCCCAAAGTTATTTTTAATTTCCATAAGGCATAGGGGTCATTCTTCTCAGCTCGGTGTGTTGGCCTAATTGAGACAACGGATTTGACGACCAACGCAGGAATCTCACGTTGCCTTGCATTATGCTACCTATTATATATATAGTGTGCTTTTCCTGCAATATACCCAGAATGCGATGAAAGCAACAGAACGTTGTAAATTACTCATACCCGTCAGTGAACAATTTAAAGCATCCATGAAGCTGCAGCTACTCAATTTTGAGGATTATAAAATTAGCATGTTAGTGATTCTTTCCTGCTTGATAAATTGCCCCTCTTGGAAATGCATGCGAGGAATCTGTTAATGGGCGGTGTGCGGGCCCCACTCACTCTTCTAACCCTCAACTGGTCCTGTTTGCAGTACTAATGTTGCTATGTACTTGCGCGAGACGACTAAGAAGCAAATTTGAGCATCCGCGAGATAAGAACTTTAGTGCAGCCTTTTCAGGATTACAGTCGGCAGCATGAGTCAAGGTGCCTTTGTACTTCATCAAAGGTGACCGAATTTACTTCCCAGAGCGAGTTGGGTGGGATATCAGGTAAAACACACAGAGGCGGCAGCGTGGAGGGAGGAGCAGGCTTGGTTAGTGGAAGAGGAGTGACTCCACCGCTCCCCTGGGGCTTCTGTTTAATCACCTGCGGGTGCGCATGCGCACGCGCACAGCCCTCCTTCGCTGGAGCCAGTGCAGAGGCGGCAGCCAGTCCTGGATGAGAGCTGGGAGCTCGCAGGGTCGACGGAGCCGCGGAGACACCGGGAGGCAGCAGCAGGGTTGGGCAGGAGCAGCAGATCCGGCGAGGGCAGCGCAGGGCTTCCGGACCAGTCGAGGAAAGCGCAGGGGTCCCAGAGCCAAGCAGGTGGAGGGCAGCATCTGCGGGTCAGGTGGACGCCCGGGAGGCAGCGGCGGAGTGCACAGTAAGTACTGCCGCTCCAGCGACACTGGTCCAGCAAAGGGCGCGCGGTTTGTATGGAGGAATCCGCGCCATTCCCGGCGCAGTGGTGTAGGGTCGTAGTTGTTTGCTTGCTGGGCTGTGTTAGGTTAGTATAGGGCCGAGAATGAGCAGGCGCTCCCGTGCTATACCGGCTCACAGTACTGCTGAGCGGCAGGTTGTGGTGTAGTAAAGGGGTGCTGCTGGTAATTGCAACTAATCATACCTTTTGGGGGTGACCAGCTTATAACGGTCGTAAGTCTAGAACAGGCTTCTTCAAGAGTAGTTGGTTAGCTTCTGGTAGCATTCCAGCTACCCCCCGAGTAGGAGGCTTTTGATTGGCTTATTGAATATAGGTGACCCAAAACCGAAAAACGTCTTCTCAAGATCAAAATGTGTGTATGTTCCCAACTTTTTTTCAGAAACTTATGTTTGGAGATTTTTTTTTATATTACAAAACATATTAAAAGCTGATATTTGAGTGAAGCATCATTGGGGGGCGGGGGGCGGGCGGGCTTATGTTATTACTTTGGTACCAAGAGCATTGCAGCAAGGACAGGTGTGTATTACCCAGGTAGAGGCAAGCCAAAGTGTTAAAGCCATGTTCACATTACCGCTGAGGTGACCAATGTTTTGTCTGTTCCGGTCACTTGTGTAATCGTGACTGATATGGTCACTGTCATAACACATTAGTAGCTCGGGATGATTTGTATTGAACATGAGGAGCTCTGTATACAGACAGAGGGAGATCCCTGGACCAAAGAGAGCAGCCTCTGAGTACATAACTGCGCCCAAGCTGCACCTGCTGTGGTCGGGGGGGGGGGGGGAAGGGTGACAACACATCCGGCTGGACCCTCATGATCATTGTACTCCAGCCCCCTCGCCAAACTGAACCCATCCCCTGTCCTGATAAAAAATCAAGCATATGTAGCGCTGCCTACTGTGGATGTATTGTTTCGTGGAGCGTTAATCTATGGGATACTTGGGAGTCGCTACTCCCTCATCACGTTTCGAGGGGGCCGCGTCATTTTCCGTTACTCCACGGACACCGCTCACCCACCCCAACCTGGAGCATTCATTGGGACTTCGGATTGTCACCGTGGGCACCGCTGGGCTCGATCAAATGTAGGCAGGTGCCTTAGACAGGAGACCGATAGGATGACAGTGAGGAATGTCTTCCGAGTGTCAGGGTGGAGGGGGTGGGCATTGGACTGGGTGATCAAATCACCATAATAAACTCCCTTTACTGAACTACTGTTTCTAAGGCAGTCTATTAAAACGCCCGCAAGTCAACCATGAACATAACCATGAACATACGTGTGGTGAATGCGAGAAAACAGCTGTCATTTAATTTGGGGCAAGAACACCGCTTAATTCTGATTTCAGTTTGACGAGGGGCGGGAATTTTTTTTGGTTTTTTTTGTGTGTTTCTTTTTGAATGTGTGGAAACCAACTGTGTCGGCTGGTTTTAGGGTATGCTGCGGCTCTGAGCTAGTTTGCTAGCAGCCTTGCACGTGCGCAGGTGTTATTTCATAGCAGGCTTGCAAGTGCGCAGGTATTGCGGAATCTGTCAAATGAAGTTTCAGAGTAAATCTCTATAATGCTGTGCTGTTTTAATCACTGTGACGACGCTGTTATTCGTAATCCGTTTCTCTTTATAGGATTTAAGACTGATGTCCCTACAGTGATTTGAACCTGTGTATAATATTAAAAGAGCATTCTCTCCCTTCCCTGAGCACCCCCTCACCCCAATAAAAAATAGCTGACGCTGCAGTGTCTCGGGTGGACCGCATCCTTGTCAAATTCCGTAGTCGTGTATCCTTATTGCTGCGACCTGTCTATTAACTCACTTATTCCTTCACTGACCTACAGGATTGTTCTGTGGCTGTAACTTCCCCACCCCCAAGGCCTGACATACATTGACCATTGTTCAGGCCCTAGAGACCCCGTCTCCGAGCCCCGCCCTTCCCCTCTTCACACTAGTGATTGATGCCGGAATTCCCAGGCTCTGAGTGGCTGCAGGGTTGTGCCCCTTTGGGGCTCCATCACACAACCCGGACAGCCTCTGAGTCTTCCCCCCCCCCCCCCACCCCCCCTTCCAGACCCTCTGAACAGGCTGCTCCACTTTTCCCACGAAGACCTAGTGAAACCTGTGGAATGGAATTCCCCCAGGCTAACACGAGCCCTGGGGGAATTCCATGGGGCTTATTGGGTTTGGAGGAGGGGAGTAAACAAACGAAATGTGACAGCGGGAACAGTGTTGTTCCTGCGCGAGGTGAGGGAGCGGAAGTGCGGTGTAAGGCGTGGTGGGGCTCGGGAGTTCTGCTCATTGTGCATAGCGTCGGCAGCAGCCCTCCTTTCTCTTGTGCTGTATGAAGAGGCGCTTTCATTGACAGGCCCGGTGTTAAGCGGACCTTCCTTAGAGCGGCCTCGATGTATCCACCTCCTCGAGACCTCCCACGATCTAACCTCCTCTCGGGACAAGTCGCGGGAATAACCATGAAGCCGGGGTGGTGGCTCTACGGGGCTCCCCCTCAACCTCTCAGATTGTTGGGGGCGGCGGGAGGCCATAGGTTATTAGTATGAACTTCCAGCTGTTGCCTAACACAGCCTTATTGGCACGGATGCAGTGTGCAGTGTTGTGAGTTGGTGCACTCATTCCTACAGCCCGTACCCCTCAGCCTTCCTAGCCCACCCCTTAGTGAGGTCGAGCCGGGGGTCTGTAGGCCCCGCCAGTCCTCTCAGCAGCTTCCGTGTCTTCCCACCCACCCACCAGGTGTCCGCCTGGGTCCCGTGCGCTGCAGCTGTCCCGGTGTCTGCCTGTGGCAGGCATGAACCTCCAGGGAGGGGTCCGCACTAACTACAGCAGCAACAATAAACATCCCAGCTGGGAGCAGGGCAGGCGACGCCTCTCCCACGTTAGTCACATGCACCCTCGCTGTTTGCCTGTTGATCTGTCACTGTACATACAAGACACACCCGGGGCGACTCCCACTGAATGCTTTCCTTATTTTATTATTTTTAAATTGATATTTTCTTTCAAGCAACTCTGACCGCCTACCTTGCCCCCTACGTCGAGCAGCCAGCAGTGCCTTGCCGTCGGCGGGTTGTGTTGATGCTTTCTTTGGGCTTCCCTTGGGGCTATGCATGGCATTACCATGTGGACCGTGTGTTTTACTTCTCAATCTCAGCGGGGAGTGACCCGCTGCTTTTTATTTTTGCCCAAGTATGTTACCAGCTGCGATGATTTGTTGCGGTGGACATTGCCCGAGGAAAGGCTCTAATACTTTGTTGCTTTAACACGGGTGTGATGTATGCTTTGTTTTGCTGTTTCCTAGGGCTTAGGTTGGGGTACCGTTTTCAAATATGCACCACAAACCTTTGGCTTTCCATTAAAATGTATGGCGAGTCTTGTTTTCCATACACGATTGTCCTAAAACTGTCTCGAGTCTCTGCCCCTGTTTTTGTATGATTATTTTTTTATTTACGTTTTTTACCTCCTGTTCAGAAATACCCTCCCTAGATATGAGGTAACCTGGCTGTAACAGAAGGAAACCCAAGTCTCCACCTTTGCTTGCAATTGCTTTGTGCGTTGAATGGCCCCTCGCCCAATGGGACAATGGCTTACTGAAGCAGGTGTAATGTTTCCTACACGTTTTGTTTATACCTTGCATTGGCATACACGCTGCATTTAAAGAATTGGTTTTTGATTTGTGACCGGTAGGAACTTTCTTGTGCCTTTCGTGCGCTATTGTTCAGTGGGACTGCTGTAGGACAATCACGTTGTCCTGGATCCTCCCGGGAACAGGAAAACGTGATCTCCTAATGTCCTGACAACTGGAATTACTAGTTCTTCAGGCGGGAGTGTACCATAAAAGCAAGCACTTGATGCACGGTTGGCAGGGCCTTATGAATTCAATGTAGTATTTTTTTGGGGAGGGAGCGGGTCCCACTGTTGTAGGCAATTGGTAAACAATTTCACACCCTGTCTTTTCTGGTGTTATAGAAATGGACTATATCCCCTAGCCAGTGATGCCTCAATTATTTACTGGTAATACTAATTTCATCTATAAATTGAGTTCACGAAGCCGCAGGGGTATCAAAGTAAGTAACATTTGTCATACTGGTTTATGATAATTGTAAAATTGCTATGGGGGAATCTGCTTTAGCGGTTTCCAGTCATGTTGCGAGCATGGTGGCAAGCTCAAGTTGTTGAAACGGCAGTGATGAGAGCATGTTTAGCCTCTGGTTTTGTGATCATGGCCTCAGCATATGCCGGTTCCAGTATATCGCCTTTATTGAAGGACTTTTCCGAAGTTGGCAGAGCAAAAGACTCGGTGCAAATTTTGCCTTGACCAAATCAATGATAACCACATCTGATTCCTAAATGGCTATCCTATATATAATCCTTTACGATGTGAATGGGATGCTGGTATATTACAGACTTAATTGAGTTATATACCTCAGAATTACACATGATGTATGGTTAGAAATGATCCCCATGGGACCAGGTATTTGCATCATTGGTAGGGTTGATCCATGGAAAAAGGATTTAGTCTTTCCGTATTTGGATGAGTTCTTCCTGTGATTTTAACGCTCGTCAGCAAGTGAAAGACAATTTTGACCATGGATGGAACTTGAGTGGGATAGGGAGTAATTCAGGAGAACAAATCAACATATGGAGAATGCCTATGACTCAGATGTTCTCATCCAGTTGTAAGGAGCTGAAAGCAGACCAGTTGGCGCTGTTGCACTTCTCTCCATTATTGGAGGGGTACAACATTGTCAGAATCAGGACAGACAACAGTGTTTTTGTAACATATGTCCAGCATCAAGGGGCTTAAGCCTGCAGTCCTTCTCGTCTCAGCCACAGACGATTGTACATGGGTCGAGGCTAATTTGCTCTCTCGCTAAGTTCACCTTCCAAGGAAGAAGAATGGGCATGCAGACCTTCTGAGAAGTTTCTTGCCTCTCCTTAATGGATCTAACTATTTCCAGGCAGCATTTCAGTAGATAGTTCAGAGATTTAGAGAGTCTGAAGTGGATTTGTTTTTGTCCAGTGAGAGTGCACTATTGCCACAACTTAAGTGTGAGGGGGATTGGGTGGGATGCACTATCCTTTCCATAGCGTAAGACACGCCTGTATGCATTTTCCTTCTGTTTCCTTACTCTTGAGGGTCCTAAGGAAGGTAAAGGAGTTACGGGTGGAGAATCTCCTGGTGGTACCTTACTGGAAGTGTTGGCCATGGTTACCACTTCTCACCCCACCACACAGTCATTCCAAGTGCTCCCGCGTATTCGTAGGTCGCAGCACGCCGTACCCCGTAGAGGGGTACGAGGACCCCAATGATGAAGCATGACACCAAGGGGCCAGTTGGTGAGTGAGGGGACCCAAAACAACAAGGGTGTTCCCCAATTTTGGAGGACACACCCTTTACTGAAGGAGTGGATTCCTTTTGTTTATTTACATTTGCCCAGGGAGAACGAATCCATCTCGATCTATTTCTCTCTCTCTCTCTCCCCCTTTTGCTATTGATAGTGACATGGAAGTAAGGCTGCATTAATTGTGTACTAGTATCCAGTTTGTACATTATCAATTACGAAGGCCATCTTTCGTGAGGCTTGTAATGGTCTACTGAGGCAGAAGGTTAAGGTGACATATATTTAAAAGCTTCTCACAAGCAGGGAACTTTATAGCTTGTATCCTGTTAGTTGATGGGTGCGAGTCTCTCTGCCAGACTCTAGTAGAGAATCCGCATCACTCCCCTGTTTTGGTTCAGTTGTAAGTCAAGGTTTCAAAATGATTTGTCCTCTTACCTTTTATGGTGTAGTGAGGACATTAAATTATATTTTCAAATTTTAATACCTTTCTTTCCTAGGAAAGATTGTGTAATGATTTTAAAAAAGAGTTCCACATTCCTCACTGCCATTTGCATTCTTTGTAAAATGAAGATTTACTATATATTGGCGGACTTTCGCACAGTGCTAAGAAACAGTGAAAATCTAGACCTAAAGTAATCGGTTTGCATATTAATTACGCACTCTCTTGTTACATACATTTAGCTCGTTCCTTAATGGCCAAAAGTCTGTCAGCAGGAGTCGGTTGCACGGATGACGATATCACTCCAGCACCGACAAACTCCAATGCATTCCACACACTAGATTTTTTGATCATTTTGAAATTACGAGGATGCCCTGCTGTAGGATATGCTTTCTAGTTTTAATTGGTGGAAGCTTCCACCAGCAGCCATTGACTGCTGATTTTGTTTAGGTCTCAGGTCTATGGTGTTTAATACATTATAATATATAGATGTAGTGGGCTTTGTGTCAGTCTATTGCCCTTAATTAGATGGCTGCCATATCCATAACATTTCCCTGCTTCCTATTCGATGGCTTTCATCCTAATTCCTTGTTGTCCTTCCTTTGTAGTAATTCGTCTTTAATACATTTTGGTCATGTGACTTGTCCTTCCATGGTTTACATTCAGTGAACTGTTGTGTGTTTATTTTTATTTTTTAGAACTTCATAGGAGTGCATGTGTGTTATCGCTCTTTGTTCCTTTCTGATGTGTGCTGCCCGCCCTTCACACCTGACCACATTCCCTACTCCTCCATTGCTCTCCTACCCGTCCCTGTTTTTTTATATAAATACTTTTTGTTCATTTTTATTTTTTTTATGTTTAACTTCTTTTTATAGAGGCTTGGCTGGACTGCGTTGGCCAAGGTAAAAAGCAAGGGTAGTTGGCTTTGCCAAGTCTTGTTAAAGTGATCGAGAGGACTGATGTTTTGTACTTTCTGGAAACATCTTTGCGACTCCTCCAAAGAAGGAAAGCCTGCTTTGTTTACTTCCCTTCTTGGTTACAGTGGTTGTTACCATCGACATCCATGTTGTTGATACGCTGCCGTATAGTTGTACTAAGCGGTTGTGTAAACTTTGTCAGGCCCATCCTTTGCGTTCTTTGGTTTATGTTGGGGGTGTTCACAGGTGTATATTCTTTTTCTGGTTACACGTCTTCAAACTTCCCCTGGCACATCAGATAGTTGAGCGTTTTTGTGTGTTATGCAAGATGGGTGCGCTTGGGTGGGGAAGAGAATGGGGACGCAGGCTGCTCAGTTGAAGGAGCCTGTATGTAGAAGCTGATGAAACCCGAGGGGGGGGGATCGTGACCCCCTCCCCCCCCCCCCCCCCCCCCCCAACCTTCTCTTTTATTGAAGGAGAATAGGAAGATGTTAAAGACAACATTTTTTCCTCTCAGGGCTGTTTAAAACCTACCGTAGGTGCCTGCATGCACCTGTTGTGCCACCCTGTTTTCTGCGTTGTAGTTTCCATCCGCCACACCCAGCCTGTGTTATTGGTGTGTCGTGTGGCAGGTGGCTGTCGAGGTCCTTGATGTCTTTGAACATTCCCCCCCCCCCCCCCCCCTTTCAAGTAGTAAGATGCTTGTCTAGCTGAGACAGCTGTGAGCTGCAGCATGCGCAAAAGGCAATGGGCGCGCCACTCCCTTTTAAGCATTTTCTGTAACTTTGTCTACTGGGCTCAGCTTTTTGTGGCCTGTATTGAATGCTGCTCCTGTTAACGGATCTGTTATTTCCTTCATTCACGGTGACGTTTCTTTTAGATCAAACAAGTCTTTATCCAGCCTGGAAGCTCTAAAGGGTACATAGTACCAGAGAATCAAATATTCTATTCAATTTAAACTTGTGTTACCGTACTTGAAGTCTTGCATTTTTTTTCAAATAAGAGACTTTAAAATACTATAATTATTGCAGTTACAGAGCACACTCCTACTCCTGTGTTGTCCAGGCCCAAGAAACACGCGTTGATTATTACTGAACTCAATAATAGTACTTACTTTATTGACCTTGGATAGATGAAAGGCTGAGCAGGATTTAACCTGTGGCCATGGGGTTTGCACACTGATCTCTACACTGGATGCACTAAGATCGCACAACTCTCACGACCCAATCTTGTCCAATCCCATCGAGTGGATTCAGTTTCTGTTGTGGCTCTACTTAACCTGCCCAAAGGGCTCCACTCCCATCAAGAATTGTTCTGCTCGGCCTCACCCTGCAGTGCCCCTTTCTAGCTCCAGCTCATGCGTTTTTCCACCGGATGTACATGTTTGATCTGATAGAAAAGTTAACCAAATACCAGCGCTGGAATCCTCCCTGTGATCCTGTTTCTGAAATGGAAAATAATTTCACAGTAAACATTTCCTAAACCTGTAAAATATTTCGATACATCTGAGCAGTCGTGGGTTTCCTGCACAGGTAAAAATAGTTTAATCGCACAGTGTGTGTGAGAATAGGTCTCTCCTACAGACTGCTTTTAGCTGTCTGTTGCCTAAAAGCCCATTGTGTAGGATGCTAGCACTCACAGTGGGCTTTGTATCCGTGCATTGCTCAGCATTACTTTGCTCTCATGTCCATCTCGTTTGCTTGTTTTTTATTCGATGGCTTTCCTTCCTCTTCTTTCGTTTCTCGCCCCTAGAGCAGAGCTTCTTTACCTTCCTTCTGCATACCTGACTTGGATCCTTCCAGGGCGGACATCCGTGAACTACTTTTTATCTTTTTGTGCAGCACTCCATGGGTGTGTGTGTATGTATGTGTATATATATATATATATATATATATGTATGTGTGTGTGTGTGTGTATGTGTGTGTGTGTGTGTGTGTGTATATATAAAATACATATGCTAAATTGTTGGATGAGGTCTTGCTAACTACAAGTCTCAGCATGCATACCTGACCAGTATTTCCTTTCTGTTTATTTTGTCACATGGAGAGGGTGAAAGCATCACATTTTGAAAAAATGGTATAAAAACCAAAAGTGGACTATATGTTTGTACATTGAGAAAGAAAACTACGGTTTTCGAAACGCGTCTGACATAGAATTGAAAAATAAAAGACCTGCATTCCACGTTCTTCAGGTGTCTGTGGTTCATCCTTTGGCAGGGCGCCGGCTGGGTCGTGCAGAGAGGATTGAAGGCTTCCATATATATATATATGTATGTGTATATATATGTATATATATATATATATATATATGTGTGTATGTATATATGTATGTATATATATGTATGTATATATGTATGTATATATATATATATATGTATGTATGTGTGTATATATATATATATATATGTATATAATATATTCTCTATCAAATTCACCCCTGGGAACAGTTTCAACCCTCCCATCCCCTAACTTCACCCTGTTCCGGTTAGCGTTTTTCATTCCGTATCTCCTCAGTTGCTACCCAGTCCTTGGTTGGCAGAATTGATTCCTCCACCTGCCCCCTCCCTGTGAAGATTCTTTATTCCTTTTGCTAAATAAAAATACGTGAAATAGCCACTGCAGAATCATGACGCCCTCATGGTGACACAATTGTGCACTTGCTGCATAACACTGGGCCGGCTATTATGGATATATATATATATATTTGCTGTCCGGCATTGGCAACAGCTGCTACCGTCCCCCTTTACTGCTTAGCATCGGCAACAAGCATTGGAAAAGTCAAAAAGTTGGCTAACATCTTTCAAAGGTGAGACTTTTTGTCTTTGCCACTGTTTCTTTTTGAAGTGCCATTTATAATGCTTGCTACATAGGGAATGTACCCTTTAAATTCCATGTTCTGATCAATTCCCTTAATCTGGCAAACACGTTTATTTTCTTCCTTGTTTATGCCCCTAAATAGAGTTGTTAGTTTTGAAGTAGCCACAGATGAGATTTGAGTGTATAGTTGTGGGCAAATGAAAATTCAAGAGGCTGGTGGTTCTTCACTCCACCAGCGCCGTGATTTTATGGACTATAAACTCTGCTTGGCACCTCTTGCACATGCTGAACAACAAGAATTGGACTCTGCCAGAAGCACACTAGCACCTCCTTGAAGGCTGGCTCAAGGACAACACCAGTTAAAATATACTGCACTGTTCTGAATGCTCTAGTGGAAGGTGTCTTCTATAGAGGAAGATAGTCCTGTCTTCCATAAGTTATATCCCCTTCAGTGTTCCTCAATGTATGCAGCATACCTACATTATTGCATTGTTCTTGTCCAAGATGGGAAGTGAGAGGGGACTGTCAAGCATCAATGCTGAATGAAACAATGTGGTTAGAGTGTTGGTTGCGTCTTCAGTTGGTGATGGGCCCTTTGAACTGACGCCTGAAAACTCATGGAGTAGGGCACGTTTAATTCATTTACAGTTGCTTGACTTGACAAACCACTTGGGAACTTAATTTGGGGAGATGGCTTTACGTCCTGCTGTTTCTTTGTTATTTTTAGAATTATGGGTGCATTTTTGCTAACCTCTCTTACAAAACTATTTGTGATTTGGGTAAAGAGTTTGCAGTGCAGTGTCTGATGTTCAGATCAGTATAAATCAGTGTTGCATTTTTTAACATTTGCAAAGTATTGTTGGCTGCTATGTTGCTATGTATATCAGTGTAGCTCTTCAGTGTGTGCTTAAGTTATTTCTCTACCATTGTGTATGGTTGTAGATTCAATTTTTTTAGCCAAGGATAGAGTAGTGCTGCTGATTTCCTCCTGGCTTGTGGTGGATTATCTCATTAAGAGGTAACCGCTTCTGTAACTTGAAAAGAAGTCTCGCCACCACACTACTAGTTTTGGTGTTAATTCCTGACTAATCACATTATAGCTGACCACTGGCTGGTGTTTTTCTGAAAGCCTTTGGCATGCATGCGGGTCCACTCCTATTCTCTCCACATGCCTCCCGTGCCTCCATTGTATTACTGCTTGTTTTTAGTAATGATATTGTTAGTGCAGCAAGGATCATCTTTGTTTTGTATTTGGATAACTTTCTTGGGTTCCCTGACCCAGGAAGTGTTTTGGGGCAGACCTAGGTCTCTTTAGATTTTCAGAGCATTGTTACCTGTTTCTGAGATACAAGGCTAACATTAGAGTGCGACCAGTGGATTCACATCACTGAACTGGCTACAGAGAGTTGCGGTTCTCTGCTCCGTTTTAGGGTTCAATGCAGAGCACACTATAAAGTGTATGGGACAAGGCAGCTGCTGAGAATCCCAGCTAGTGTTCCCTGAACTTCAGGGTGTCCGGGCTTGCTACAGAGAGGAAGGGCTCTTGGTTCTGCGTGGGAGTTCAACGCAGGTCACCCTAGGGTGCCCGGGACAATTCCCAACCCAGCACAGGAGAGTAAGGCAGCTGCCAACAGTCCCAACCTCGCCTCTTACTCATCTCAGAAAAAGGTGCAGGTGCCAAGAGAGAACGTTATGAAAAACATGTACAGGCACCACATGCTGGCGCGGCGGCTGCTGTATTTACGAGGTGCATCTGTCCAGGGTGGTATTAGCCTTACTTACCTGTTGGAATCGATCTGATCTTCTTTCTTCAGAGTGTACAAGGCCTGATTGGGGAGTGATGGTGGTGGGGTCTCAGTGTCCAAGCCACAGCTCCATTCTCTTTGGCTTGTCTGCACTTGGGATGCTCATACCAGGAATAGTGATGTGTGGCAGTTTGAGCCTGTGAGTGCTCCCACGGCAAATCCACCCAGTGGCAAAGTGAGAATGAAATATTGAGTTTTACAGCACATTTGAAATGGCCCATTTTAAACTTCCAACGATAATCTGCGCCACAGGTAATCATTACATCACAGTATTCCATGCATGCACAAAACAAAACGTGTGCAGTATTTCATAATACAGTAACGACCCCAGAACCCACCCACCCCTTCCCGAAAAAAATCCAAGAAGTCATAAAAACTGCGGTTTCCATACACGCCTCTTGTTGACGCCCTTGCCATAACAACAGAGGGCATCCTGCGCATCTCCTAGAGGTCAAAGTTCGCTCATCAGGAAATGGTCGTTAGCTTGTCCAAGCTGCATGTGAGGGACCTTGTGCCTGTTCTTTTCCCCATGGTCGTGTGGCTCACATTTTTGCTGCCTCCCCTTCCCCGGTGCTAGGGAGCCGGTGGTGGTTGGCTGCTGACTGCTCACAGTTCGGTGCTTCTCCATATTAGTGAATGAAGACAGCTGGGGCTGACCATCTCCCGCGGGTGCAAGGACACCTGTCATGGGAGCGATAAAGGAAATGCCTTGGACGGAGCGCACCACCCAATGAATTCCCTCAGCGCTCCGCATCAGCAGCGGCCATAATTCACTCACTGAAGGCCTCTGCTTCATCCCTGTGTATTTTTTAAACAAGATTAACACCCAAAGGCCCTGTTAGACTCTTCCCCCCCCCCCCCTCCTAAATGAGCAATGCCATAAACGGTGCTCTTCAGTAATCATTGTTTACTCTTTTGTGTGGGAGGGAAGCGCCGGGATCCTCTCCTGTCAATTAGTAACGGGGGCGCATTCGTTTTATCGTGGTGGGAGCATGAGCCCTTTGATTGCATCTGTTTGTCGTCTTTCAGTTCCTCAGCTGCGGTTGGTGGCTTGGACTGTTTGTTCTCAGCGCCTAGAAGTCTCTGTCGATGACGGCGCTCCCGCGGGAGCAGTTCTTTCTGTCAGGGTTATCCCATCCACTGCACCACCGCGCGCGTTTACAGGCGAAGGCGGGAGTTGTGCAAATACCGCCAGTGCGGCCCGAGAGTAACTTTACGATGTTGAGTGACCCAGTGCAAGGCCCTTTAGTTTCCCTCCATGCTAACGTGTATTGAATCGTGAGTGACTAGTGTATTTTTGTGTCCGTAGTCTTGGCGGGACTACCCGAAACGTGGTACTTCCACCAGTCTCCCACCTGTGAGTGTTATCAGAGGATACCCTCCTTCATTCGGGACAGACCCATGGCATATCGGCGGCTGACATTATTTTCAGGGAACCCCAGTCAATGAATGGGCCGTGAATATTTATGAGCTATGAGTTTTAAGGGTCACGTGCGGCAGAGAGGCTTCCTGTGGCGTTACGCCACAGGCCTGCCGTCATGCAGAACGTATGTATACAGAATCCTCTGTGCTGGCTGAGAGGACTCGTCTGGCGTTACGCCACGGGTCTGTAGTCATGCAGTATGTATGTATACAGAATCCTCTGCCTCTGTGCGGCTGAGAGGACTCGTGAGACGTTACGCCACAGGTCTGTAGTCATGCAGAACGTATGTATACAGAACCATCTGTCTCTGTGCGGCAGAGAGTACTCGTGTGGCGTTACGCCACAGGTCTGTAGTCATGCAGTACGTATGTGTACATATTCCTCTGCGCGGCTGAGAGGACTCGTGTGGCGTTACGCCACATGTCTGTCGTCATGCAGTAAGTATGTGTACAGAATAAATCTGCATGTCATTAAGTTGCCCATTCCTCGTAGTCTCGTGCTTCTTTGGTGAACTGGGGCCTCTTTTGGCTGACGATAGGATCACTGGCTTGTGGGAAGAATAGTTTAGGCACTGGAGTCAGTTCACACTGGTTGTTGTATGGCAGCGTGATTTACCGTCCCTGTGACCCTGTCGCGTTTCTTTACCCACCCACTCACCCCCTGGTTTGCTCAGCTGTTCTCGAGGGGTGGGGCTGCAGTAGGCATAACGAGGCCTCGTCCTGTCTGCCCGGCCTCACCACTGTGGACTTGTGATGCATTTGCATCTCTCTCTTCCTGAGACTTTTTTTTTCTAGAGTGGTCGGTGCTCCTTTTCGTCGAGGCTGCCAAACGAGACATGCGGTAGGGAGTATTTGCACGGATCGCCCGTGTGCACTTAATGGATCTGTGTGGGTGCTTCCTTAACCTGGAAACTCTGATGTTCACAATTGCACTTCCTAAGCAGTGATAGTGAAAGACGCCAGTTTTCTCTGCCAGTATTTGCTCTTGTGGATAAGGCAGTAAGAGTTAGCAGGGAGAGAGGAGCGTCACGTTTCTAATGATTCACTGTAACATCTGCTGTATTTCACTTTTCGTCCTCCACGAACTGGCAGTAATGTCGCCTGACTGTTAACTTTTTTACAGCAGCGCACAATGTGGCCGAGAGACGACATGGGCAGCTGTAGTAATGTCGGGGTGAACTACTTAGCGACAAACGTGCAAAGTGCATTAACAAAACACTAAGTCAGTTGTGGTAAGCGGTAGAGTAGCAGAAAACCGGTGGATGAATATTAATTACTTAGGTGATGGAGCTTAACATTATTTTGAGTAATTATTGGAAAACAATTTGAAAATAAGGATCCATTTTCCATTGTTTCCCTTTTTATTGATGAGCTTCCTGTGCGTGGCGAGTTGAACCGTACATTTCTGCAAACTAAAGTAGCCTCAGGGAACACTTTGCAGTGGCAAGTAGTGAGTGGTTCGAGTTCAGCCGGGGTGGTGCATCTAATGTTTCTGCCCGAAGGACCGGTAATTTGCCTTCTTGCACTGCTACGGGGTGCGAACCCCAGAGGCTGGGTCCCTGTTGATGCGTTTGGCAGACTTGTGATATAGCAGGCCCACTCGCCACAACGCCATCTGTGCGAACCGTTTCTCATCCTAGTGGTTTATTTGAAAACCTGATGTATTCTGGGTGTTGTAGTTTTGGTTTGACTAATTGTACAGATGCATCTGCAAGCTATGATGTGTAGCACAGCCTGACTGGAATCGCAGAGCTATGCCAAGGAGTGAGGTGCAAATTCTAGTGTCATATTCATAGAATTTGTTTGTGATGTCTTATTTATGAAGTTTTTTGTTGTTGTTGCAAACATGTGCATGCCACCTCAGATGGCAATCGTTTTGTATTGTCCTAAAAACTTTAATGGCTATTACATGTTTGTAAAAATAATTTAATAAAATACACTGGTTTGTAAGTGCCAGACCTCTTGGCTTTGACATGGCCTGTTTGTTTTAAGTATTTGCCTGATTTATAGAGAGGAAACCAACCCAGCTGGCTGTTAATTTGGGGGCGGGTGTTTGGCAGGGTGGAGATAAATGGGCCTTGTTCTCCCGGGAGGGGGGAGAGGCTGCTCCTAGATTTGATCTGGGTGGCTTGAGCTTGACCTCCCTGGGATTTTGTCTTTTGAAGTCTGATAGGATACTTGTCCTTGAGTAAAGAGTCGGGCAAAGGTGACATGGGGTTGTTTAGCTTCTATTTGCGAACAACCCGTTGTATTAATGAGCTGTTAGTTTCAGGGCGCTTCTGGCCATCATGTTTTTACGAGGCATTGTTGCAGGAGTAGAAAGGCCGCGTACACCCGAGACTTTCGTAAGGTGTTAGTTGCACACATGATTTTCATGCTTGTTGACCTGTGAACAGTTAAGTAAAATAATCCACTAAACACTTTTTTCAACCTGAGCCAGCGCGAGACGCACTAATGAACACAAAACAGGCTTAAGATGATGCTGCAGTAGTGGAGCATATCGTAAGTAAAAATATCTTAATATTTGCTACAGCTGAAGGGATTCGACCCACTGTCCTGTAATTCATGAGGGGGTCTCTGTAAACTCCGCTGTTTCTCTGTTATACTTCCATTGTGGTTTTAAAATTTTCAGCAAGGTTCATAGCTTGCTGTGCATCTGTAGTATGTTTTCAGAGCCTTTTTATTTGAACCAAGAGCATCCATGACCCCCTACAGCTGGTGATCACTTGGATAATATTTATTGTATAGAATTTGCAAATATTCTATTTTTCTAGGGGCGCTTGGGCACTTTACTAGCTCAAAGAAGCATTCCCACCATGCGTAGTGTTTGTTCGAGTTGCAAACTCTGAATCGGTCGTTTCCATTGGCTAGATGCTTGGATGGGTTAATGCAAAAGACAGAAATCGTGGTTGTAAGAGTAGTGGAAGTAAAATCATGCAGTTTTTGAGGAACTGATGGTATCAAAGGTTTGACCTTTCGACCACCCTTCAGTGATTTAGATTTGCTTCTGAAGCATCTAGTTGAAGGAGCTAAGCCACTGCCTTTTTGTGACTCCTGGGTGCAGAAGTAGCAATTGGAGTGTAAGACATACCAAACTGCAAGCAGCTTCTCCCCCTAGTTAACTTTTAATTGACGTGCATGGGTTTACCATTAATTTTTTAAGCAAAAATACTCTTGACTTGTGATTGCTAGAGCTATGTTGTGGCTTAGCCTTTTCCAAAGCCTTGCCTTCACGCACATACTCCTCAGAACAGAAGCAAGCATGGCAACATTCTAAGCAACTATGGCTAAATTCCAAGCAATCATGGATGTGCAAAAATCTCCTTCAGAATCGTTTTTCCATTTAAAGTAAAATTGCTTGGAATGCACATATTTTTCTGGTAACAAAAGGTTCCCACCAGTGGCATCAAATTGATGTGATATCCAGTCATGGACAATTTTTGCTCGGGAGGAGAAATGAGGAGTTGGCATTCTTAACATGAGGCAATTGTAATGATTGATTCATTGTGTACGTCAATACCCTGGTTCTACAGTGAAATAAAGCATTGCCACCATTCTGATACTCCCTATCCAGGGTTACCCAGGCCAGCATCTAGACCGAACCTATTTGACGTGGTTTTGAATTTCTTGATGGGGAAGCCCCAACCCCCTGTAGCCAAAAGCTTTCTATTGGATTCTAGAGTGTGCTTTAATCCTCCATACAACAATAATGTCACAAGCCATTAAAATCTATGTCCTAGATTCTTATTGGATTGAAAATCTCCCTTTCTCGAATTTATATGAATGTATCACCTGGTATGACTAGTATATGCCTGCGAGTTGGACTGAGTTATTATCACATGGTGTTGACCATCTCTGCTTTAATCCATCAGATATTTTAGTAGATCCTACTTGGATATCCAGTTTTCAAAACGGGAGGTACAAAAACAGTGTTATTACCCACAGCAAAAAAACAGAGTATGCTTTTGGCGGGGAAGCTTGTCGCTGAGAAATGTCTGCTTATGAAATTTCAGCTTTCAAAAGTCTGTATAATAAGGGGCACTGAATGACCTTCCCTGTTGGTTTGTGCTGTGGTTTTTAGAGCTTTATTCTGATAGACTATTGAGGCAGAAATAACATTGTAAGAACACTAGAAATGTACTTTGTCATTTGTACCATACTGTGCAATTTCAAATGCTCATTGTAGTTTAGAAAGTTTGTTTTTTGTCAGATTATTTTCACTAAGTGTTTAACGTTGTACTAAGACATGGTTCCCAGAAAAAAGTATTCCAGACATAGACCCACAGTATACCAAAAGAGTTACTGATCGTCTAATCCGAATTTAAACTAAGCTTTTGGACCTAAACACGATTGGGCAGATGGTATGAACTATTAAAAGCTGGTCGTCCGAGCGTGAAATTGAACTTCAACTTAGGCCTTGAAAAAGTGACAGGTGTTGCGAAATACTTGTTGGCTGCTCTGGCATTGGACATATTAGCAGTGATCCGGTCTAGAGGAATTATTGGCATACCCAATTTTTTTAAATATAATTATATATTGCATGTTATTTAAACCAGTTAATTATGAATAGGTTTGCAATTATATGTATGAGACTTGTACAATTCTAACTGTTGAATCGCATATAATTAAATTAGCAAGACGGAGAGTGCACAGCCTAAAGTTTATCACAATTCATATATCAAGTAATCCAAATGTATAGTGGTTGGGTGCTCTTTCAGGTGGCGTGTCCGTCCTAACACGTCAATGCTAATACACATGAATAAGTGCACCCACGGATCAATGGATGCATCCCTGAGGCAGGGCACACCTTAGGTTCTTGTGAGACCAAGACTCCAAATATTTATGAGCAGTCAGTTTGCAGTTTTTATTTCCGATTCATTCATTTTGATTCATAACGTTATCAAAGTTCAATTCCCATAAATTCCATACAGTTAAATTTCACTTGTGGAAGTGTATTAATGTTCTTAAATGCTCCAATGCATTTCGGGCTAAGGAGCCCTTCATCCGGGTGCTCTACAATACAAAATATAGCCTTAAATAAAATACCAAGATGGCCAACCTGCCTTATAGTCATTACCTAAGTGAGTAGTAACCAAAATTCCAAATCGCAAAAAAGGTTAAAGGCACCCTGAATGTGAGGTAGGTAGCATGCTATATAGTGCTCAGATTGGGCGTAATCAGTGAAAGTATGGCATGCATTTAATAGGACGCGTTAGGCTCAACTAGCTCGATTGAAAAGTGCTTCGTAGAAACAAACAAGTGTATTAGACATAGTGTTCGAGGCGCAAAGATAAAAAAAATGAAAGCACTTACATAAGTTGGGGTCAGAACTCTTATCCGACCATACTACAAACATAAGGGTGAACCGAGTTAGTACCCGCAAATACTTCGGGCATAAACAAAATTAAACAACACCATCATAGCGGTGTCAATATGCCGACTTACTTCAGAAGTTGCTGGGGTTTGGCGTTCTCTTTTAGGAGATTTTCACTGTTAGAAGTTCACTGTTAATATGCCGGATGTGAAAGCCCTGTATACGTCTATCCCCCATGCAGGTGGGATTGAAGCAATGGAAAAAGCCACCCTAGAAAGTGATATTGAGCCAGCAATGCAAGAATTCTTGATGGAACTTATGATTTTCACACTTTACCAAAGTTATTTTGAATAGGACAATGAGTATTACCTACAGCTGTCTGGAACCTCAATGGGGAATTGTGCAGCGCCCATGTGCGCAAATATTTACATGAAGCAATACGAGGAAACTAACATTTATGGCAACCCAAATTGGACCAATAATTTGAAACTATTTGCACGCTACATAGACGATGTATTCATCGTTTGGACGAACACTGAAGAAAAACTACATGAGTCACTCAAGGCGCTTAATGACATTAATGAACGTATAAAGTTCACTTGGGAGATCAGTGACAAAACTATCACCTTTCTGGATGTGAAAATCACCTTGACCACCACAGGCTTCGAAACTGATTTATACTGCAAAAATACAGACAGAAATAATACCCTTTTACTTTTCCAGCTTTCACCAACCCTCACTGAAACAACATTTGCCTTACTCTCAGATGTTGAGGGTGAAAAGAATCACATCAAACCCTACACAAACTAATTATCATCTTGAAGAGATGGGCAAAAGGTTTAAAGACAGGGGGTACCCGGATAACCTTATTGAACAAGCCAAAACGAGAGTAACACATATCCCTCGAGAGCAACTATTCAAAAGATCACAAAAATCTGAAGAACCCAGGATGGTTCTGGTTTCTACATTTTTCACCATGAGTGCAATCTACAAAAAAATCATTCTTAAACACTGGCAAATCGTAAGTATGGAACCTGACTTTGGATTAGCTTTCAAAAACCCTCCTATTTTTGCACACACTCGAAGTGCCAACATCAAAGAAATATTAACCAAGAACACTGTCCAGTTAGGACAAGCCAGGGGGACACGATCATGCATGAATTGCTGTAATTGCAATAATGTCATACGCGGAATATTAACCAAGAACACTGTCCAGTTAGGACAAGCCAGGGGGACACGATCATGCATGAATTGCAGTAATTGCAATAATGTCATACGCGGAAACACGGTTACCCATCCCATGAAAGGATTTGATATAAAACTGCAAGTGAAATTTAACTGTATGGAATTTATAGGAATTGAACTTTGATAACGTTATGAATCAAAATGAATGAATCGGAAATAAAAGCTGCAAACTGACTGCTCATAAATATTTGGAGTCTTGGTCTCCCAAGAACCTAAGGTGTGCTCTGCCTCAGGGATGCATCCATTGATCCGTGGGTGCACTTATTCATGTGAATCGCATATATAAAGTTAGAAAAAAGTATTTTCTTAAAAAATAAGAACTGGATTTTGGTGTATAAATTTGGGTGCCTCTTGCATTCTTCTGAATACTTTTATAAATTGTTAGATGGAGCAACTACCTCCTTGGAGATCACCAGTGCGCTGGAGAAAAACAACGGACAGCTGCCCAAAACATCTTGGTAAACTGATGAAGAAAAGGTTCCCAGAAAGATTAATAATTTTGTTTCTTTGTCACAAGTCACTGCAGGAAGACGAGTAAATATTTTCCTCTTTTGTATTTGTTTTAAATTCTTGTACCAATCAGAATTTCGGTCAGTTTTTAGAGGGCATCTACGATATTGAGACATGCTGCAGCAATTTTTATTCACTTTCCACATTGTAGTGCGTGAAACCCTGATCCAGATTTTGTCTTATAGTCTGTTTGTAAGAATGATCAATTGCTCGAGTGAAGCCCCCCCTCCGCAAAAAATCCAGAATTCACCAAACACAATTTTTTAATGAACAAGGGTGCATTACATCAGAGAACAACCCTTTGGTCTCCACTGAGGTATGTTTGAGGCTAGTGAGCTTTGCAAGGCCTTGTAACTTTCGTAGACATAAAAGATTTATAGGAATCCTTGAAGAGAAATTTAGTTTTATTTTCAGACCTCTAGCACTGCCCAGGTGTTCAACATAATGTCACAAAACATGGTGTAGTAATACCTAGTGGTAGACTTGTGTGTCTTCAGATCCAGTCGCATTGGGGCTGCCTGTACCAGTTGTAGTTTTAAAGTGTTGTCCTAGAGGGGGGGTTGTGATGCATGTTTGTAACCTTCAATCAATTGCTGTCCAGTTTAAAGTCCCCTAAAAGCCCACATCAGAATTACCATTCAACAGGAGAAGAATGCCCAATCTAAGAAGTGGTTTTGTTACTTCCTGCAGTTGTAACATTAGTGTGTTTTTAAAGAACTGATCGGGTGGCTATACTGGAAATTGATGTACAATTTGCTAATAAGCGCAAGGTGGCTATTTAATGTTTGCTATTACTCCCAAATTTCTTATCGCTGTTGGAATGTGCACTGCAGTGGTATTAGAGAAGTATTGTGCTCAGCCTGCACGTCAAAATAGTACCGCTTTAGCCACGTGCAGACTGTGTGTAGATGAGGTTGCAGCCCTTTGTTTATAATGTACCTGGTGTTGGTTTGTCAGTAACTTGAAATGTTGGCGTACAGGTGGTTGGCTGTAGTGGCTTGAATCATACCTTCAAGTGCAGACTTTAGTCTAATTGTAAAATCTGACAACACGCAATTAAAATATTTTTACTCTGTTGTGACTTCCTCAAGCAATTAAACAGTTGAGATTTTTGGAGTTGAGACGAAGCCCCAGTGTTTGACCAGGCTGCGTGCGTACCTGACCTCTGACGTGGGAAGAGCCTATGATGTGAAACATTGCACAGCGATCCCCTAGGTGTGGCTTCCATACACAGGGAGTTGTGTGTTCTGGGGATCAAAGTCAAAGTGCAAATCTCGATTTAATCAGTGAAAGCTCACCAATGTGCTTGACTTGTTCTTTAATTCTTCATCAGACGGTGCTGTGGAGCAGTAGAGTAGGGTACTTGGGCTTCTAGCTGGCCACAGTGTAAAGATGTTGCGTATTTGTTGTATGCTGGAGTCTGTAATAATTAATAAACAAGGCTGGTATGTCAGTAAGCAGGTTATCAAAGTGGTGGGGCGTGGTTGTAGGCCCGTCTGTCCTGTGATGTGATGCTTATTGGTGTACTGTTGTGACCCTTCTCTCTTCAGCTCCTGTGTTTTCTTGCTTAACATAATATCCTTAGAGGTGTGATGGATTCAGAAAACCCCATTACTCCCAATGTGCACCAGTCTCGACTATACAAAAGCTGCCCTAAAACGACAGGGAAATAGATCATTCAAGTCTAATCCCCCACATGCAGAGGGCAACCAAATCCTTGAGTGTGTGTTTACAGAACGCTTCTGACAAGTTCATATGCAGTCATCTTGTGCGGTGACGCTATTTGTGAAAAGAGCATCATGGTAAGCTGTTATTTCTCCTGGTTGCAGCCCTCTGAAAGCATCCGCTGAATGTGAGGTCTGTAATATAATGCTGTTGGATGTAATGTACAAAGCACCACATCCCTCTCTAATTACCTTTTTGTCTTTTGTTGCAGGTGCCGAGATGGGCCTGCACATTCCTCCCTCCCATTGGATGAGACACTGAAACCCCCTCACTTTTCTGTTCTATGGTTCTCAACGAGAGCATCTCCCCCTTCCAAGAGGGCAGGAAAATGCATGTTATGAACTGCGTCTCTCTCGCTAATGAAAAAGAAAATGGGGATATTTCTGTCAGTGCTGAATTAATGATTGGGACAACGGTGCCTCCACCCCCACCACCTCCGCCATGTCCTTTTCCAGCTACAGGCTTTCCCCCACCGCCGCCACCTCCCCCTCCCCCTGGACCTCCGCCTCCACCATCGTTTCTCCCCAATGGTTCGAACAGTCTTTCCAGACACAAGAGGCTACGCAGTTTTTTCTGGAAAACTATTCCCGAGGAGCAGGTTCGTGGCAAGATGAACATCTGGACCATGGCTGCAAGGCAGCATCAGTACCAAATTGATACTAAGACTATTGAGGAACTCTTCGGACAGCAAGAAGCGGTAAAGACTGCGATTGTGACGAAAACCAGAAGTCCAGGCTCTTCGTTTAGAGAAGCCAAAGAGGAGGTAGGAGCTGATCTAAAATATCCAATGCAAGTATTTATTTCCTAGTGCCTTGACGATGTAGATTGCAACAACAGAAAAGTGATGGGCAGAATGCTTGAATAAATCTCAGCCACTGTGCACACTTTCACTGGAACCAAGCTATAACCAGCGGATGAGCCCATAACCAGGACCGAAAAGGTCCTGCGTTGCCTGCCTTCCAGTTCAGGAAGGACCTTGCTTGGCAGTTTGGGCTGGATGGTTCCCATTGGAGCAGGGTCAAGACGAATTTGCAAATAGCTGGTTCCTAACTGAGGTGGCTATGGATTGGGATACGCCCTGCGTAATTAAAAGTGGCTGAGATTAATTTATGCAGTCCGTCATCAGTTTTTGTATACTTTTTACAATGTAGGTGACCGCTTAAAAATGTAAGATGCAGCTGGAATATGTTAGTTTGTCTCATCCTTTGCTGGGATCCCTGCATTTTGTGATGTGTGTTGCTTTTTTGTACATTTTCAATGTACATTGTAGACCAATGTCCTATGATTCAAATAATTAGAACTGATGCAGGAATCCATTATAATCTAGAAAGAAAATATGATTATAATAGATCCTTACACGCAAGTCAGAAGTTATTGTGGGTCCTGGGTCAACCACTTTAATGGGGCCCCGTAGGTTGAACATTTTCTAAGTTAAACAAAAAAAAACATCTTGCAGGTTAAGAGAAAACAACGCGAAGCCAGCTTTTGACGATATCTCTGTTAGATGCCTCCTCAAAAAAAAACAGTGGAGGCTATAAATAAATGTTGCTGAACAAGTGCAGGGCCTTGAAAGGCGTGGGCTTGGATAATGACCCTCTGCTTACACCTTCTAGGGCCCTAGATCCTTGTCCTTTGTGGAGAGTTTTTATTTAAGTGAACAAAACCTTGCAACGGGTTTCCGAACTGGAATTTGGTAATATGAGTCTTTCTCTGGGATTGGAATGAGTATCTGGAGAAAGGAAATTGAACTTGATAGAGGGGGTGGAGGTAGTTACGTTTTTGTCCTGGACGGTATTGGTTTGCTTGGTATTTATATTTATATACATCTAATGCTATATTAAACCAGTGCTGCTTGGTGGACTTTGTTTTTAAGCTCCTTCGTACAGACACCAGTTAGCTGTTTAACATTAGTTGGCTTTCTTGGCACTCTATTTTGTTTGCTTCTTATTCCATGACGTCCCTTCCGCTGCTTGAGTTTATCCCTCACCTGAAATTAATTTGTATCCTTCCACTGCTCACTTTTAGGAAACTATTTTTTTTTCTTTAACACATGGTTTTATTTCGCTCTCCCTCGTGTGCTGCCCCCCAATTGCCTCTACTTTCTTTGTTGTTCCAACTTTCCACCACCCCAGCGCGCTATTTGCTTCCCACACCATGCCTTTTTATTTTTATTTCCTTGCCACACCTCAAGCTCTTCCCTTGTTCTCCTTCCGACTCCCTGTTGCTCCCCTCACGTTTACTTCACCCCTACCGGTTCCCCTAACCACCCATTACTCCCAAACCTCTCCAACCACAATCTTTAAATAAGAGACCAGCAACTTCCATTTATTTCCAGGCCACTTTGTTTTAAACATGCTTTTTCATCTGTTCAAATTTGTTTTTACTGCGTCAAGCGCGGTGCCAGCCATCTTGGGATTATAAATGCATTAAAAAAATTACAATTGGCTGCTGTGCCATGCCAAATGAACATGCACAAGCATGCTGGGCTGCCATAGCGTCATACTAGAGTATTCACGTGAGCACAACCTATGCTCTTCCTTTTTGTTTTTTTATCTACAGCTTTACAGCATCAGCAAATCACTTTGCCTTAAAAAGGAGAGAATTGATTTTTTCCAATGCTTGTTCCTTCAGGCACTGGGTTAACCAACTAAACCTACTCATCTCACTCTGCAAACCGATGCAATTACATGTTCGAATTGTAATGGATACATGATGGAAGTGAGTCGGGCACACCGGCATGCTTGTGTCTGGACTGGCTTCCTTTTTGGTCAATACATGTAGGCTCATGTTACTTTTGTGAGTTTTAAATCCTCATGAACCTCAGCTGAATGCAGAGTTCCGAAGACACATTATGTTCACTTCTCCTGGCTTACTGTATTCCTTTGGAAACTTTTTGTGCATATGACCAACAAAAAAGCATTAAATGTGCAAGTGTTATTAGCATGGATTCAGCTTACCATTGAGATGTGTTCGCCCAACAGGAAATGTCAAAGGTCAAACGCCCACACTGCATCCTTCTTGGCATTCAGGTACTTCCTAATTCTGGGTTAATTGGTTTTAGAGGATCAAAGCAGGTATGTAAGAAATACTTTTGGTCCACTTGAAAGGCAAAATAATTGGTTTTCCTGCCTTAACATTGGGTGCTTAGCTTGGGAAACAGTATATCATTTCAGACGCAAGTATAATTGGTTCGTAAATTAAAATATTCTTTTGCCACACTCCCTAATCATTTGTCTTAGACTCTACAAATAGTTTGCAAAGCAGGCCTGTTTTTGTTTTTAAGGTTTTCTTTGCGGGTTTCCTCTCTCAGCAGTACTTCTCGCATTTGTGGCATTTGCTTCGGAAACCTCCAACACTATGTAGAAACTATTTCCACAGGCTAGTTGTACAAAAAAATACAACCCCCCATTTCATTGGAATGACTGCAAATACGATCCAAGATCCACATTTTTCTTTCCTTGGAGTTTGGATTTTTCATTGATCGCAGGTTCCCAAAATTACCAGCAATAAGAATTCAGATGTAGTTTGTGTTCTTATATATAACCTAATGAGAAGTTAGGCGACACACTTTCCTGAATGACTTCAAAGGAAGGTACAACACAAGATTAAAAAAATAAAAAAAGAAATGAAGCAGCAGCCTTGGTCTTGCGGCGACCGAATCATCTCCGTGAATGGATTCAGATCTGCCTTTGGAATTATTTGCATGACCCTTACTCCCTTTGAAGACTAACCAGTCACACAGACGTGATGTTTACGAATTGCTCATGTGGGTGACCATTATTTGAAGTCTACCTGAAACACTTCCTGAAGTACAACTGAAGGTATCCTTTTCTCTATATCCTTCCCTGGATCTGTGGTAGATAATGAATGTCCTGTATGGGCTGCAGTGATGCTACGGTGCTGGTCCGCAGCCAAAATGTTAATCCCATAGAGGAGATAATTAAGCTGTCCAATATAATCTTTGATATGATAAAGGTGTTGACAGAAACAACGCTTTAAAAGATGCACAAATCCAGGCCAACTGCGCCATTACTCACCAGAGGAGGATGCATGTAAACATATTTTACTCCGAAACGTACAAGCAGTAATGCAAAATTGTAATATAAAACAACATTTAATGTATCCTTACTGAGCTGAAGTAGTGTTGGGGTGTATGAATATGCACACCGCCTCAGAAGAAGGTGCACGTCTGTAACTGAGGTTAATCTGCATGGTTTAGAAATACTCGCTTGAGACTGTGAAAAGCATTAACTTGACAACTGGACAGTTGGGAACGTTTACAAAGCACTCACCGCTTTTTCGTGTAGTGTGTTTGTAGTAGTCCTTCATTGTAAAGCAGTGTGGTAGTTTAGGAATATGCACCAAAGAATACTGCTGATTTTATGGAAAGCGGGGATCTCGGCAACTGGACTATTCTATAGGCAGCATAAACTTCCTTTTAACTGAGATCTAAAAGTGTGCCAAAATAGGACTATACAAATGTGTCTAGATAAGTGTAAATTCTAGATTAGTCCCAAAATGGGAGTGTGTAATCTAGCACTGGCCAGTATGCCTGCAAGCATTTTTAGATTGAAACATTAGTCCTGATTCGTATTTCTCCATTGGCCCTCTTTAATCAAGCCACATCATACCAACAGCTCTTAAAAAATAATCTTTTGCTACTCCGGTACAGTGTGAGTTGGGTGCCACTCTACCCCTCTCGTGGCATTTCTTTGAGGTCTTCCAAGTTGAGATCGGTCGAACCAGAAGACCCTGGCCTCATGTGCAACAGGGCGCCCTATGCAAGGATTGCTGCGATTTCTTCTGCTTTGACTATCTTCCATTCATGTTTAAAACTGGGGGTCCCAAACAGTGTGAATGTCAGCCTGATTCTGGTGGGGGTCAGCTGCTTTTCTTATCGGTTTGAGTGTTGGCTGTGATTGCTGTGTCTACCAGGAGCACTGCAGGACACAAGGAAGAGGGGATTATTTACTGAATTTAAGATATCAGAAACGCGTGAAACCTGCGAGCATGCGGGTGACAAAGCTCTATTAATCCTGCCATGGTATAATCATGAATACTTCATAGGGTGTCATCTGTTCAGAGAAATCTTAAGGATTTTGGGGCCCGGGCTGAACATATTTTGGGGGCCCCAGTTTGGGACAGCGCTGAATTTATTTAAAATATGAGGTTTGGGGCAATGCACAGAAAACCTGTTTAATGTGTTGATAATTTTACAGACAATATTTTTTTCTGAATGCCGGAGTAAAAAAAAGGATAAACGTCTTTGCTTTTAACATAGGAGAACTCCTACACATGATCTATACAATGTTGACTCCGCGCAACCTCACACATTCATCCACAGTAGTTGGGCAAGAGATTTCTTATTTAAATATCACCTAATGTAACCTGAACACACAGGCTCCTTGTTCTTCATCAATTCTTTTATTGACCGTTTCTTAAAAACCTCTTACTGCCTATAGCCAACTTGTTTCTTCCTTACAGACTTCTTCAAGGCTTTGGTAAGTCTTTCGATTTCCAACAGCAAGAAAATTAATATATGATCACCCACATCCCATATTTTAGTGTCCAGACTCCCAGCTTCCGTATTACGATGAGGGACACTTCAGATTGTTTTTGTTCTTTATTAGGGACTACTGTCATCTAGGTCTTCAACTGTGAAACCTCATAGTGGCCCCCACATCAAATGGTTGCCCTTGTGTTATGATAGGGTCTGTGTATTTCTTCCAGTTTCAGTGTTACATCAGGCAGAGTCCTTCCTTTTTATTGAGCTAGGTAGCTCCCATCAAAACTCCAGCCTCCAGAGATTTCAAGTAAGCGAAAATGCTTTGAATTTATGATCTTATTTCAACTCTTTCATGTCCTCTTTGGTCAGGTCACGGACATTGCACAGATGCCTGGTCCAAATTCTAAAGTTAATCATCTATCATTCAGGGATAGTAATACAGCAGCAGCTCACTAATGTTAATGCACATAATCCGACATCCTCCTATTTCTCATATGTGATGTCTTGTTTATTATAAAATAAACTTTTTATGTATGCTGTATGAAATATAAACACAACATTTCTTGACAAAATGTCTGTAATAGACTCAATCGCATTAACGCGAAACACTATTTAAAACAACTTGTTTAAGAATTACTGAAGGTCATCAGGGCTTAACTCTACACAGAACACATCAGAGCTGACTGTATCAGGGGGGCCCCTTGAAAAGCTGGGGCCATGGTCCAGGGCCCACTTTTACCATGCCTTAAGAAATCTCTGTTCAGAAGGATAATTCTGAACAACTTTTTCTAGATAGAACATATTTTTGCCATGTCGAAGTTGGTAGCATTGCTTTTTTTGTTCATCACGTAAGATTCTTTTGTCTACAGTTGATATACACTGTGTACTTGCATCCTGTTTAAATTTTGTTTGTCCTCCATGGGCAGGTTTTCCCTTATAAACGACGGTCTGTACTCTAAAAAGCCAGAACTTGCGTTGTCCTTTTTAAATTCTTGTTTAATTCTCCTGGTTCCAGACCCTACTACAATTTCAGCGACCGAGCCAGAGTTTTAGATCCCATTTTATTGACTCCTTTTGCTCTCTGGATGGGGACTTAAGACTGGTACGTTTGCTTTTCTTCTTTCAGTGGTTCATGCAGAATTGTGTTCAACTCTTAGTACTGACATTTTGCCTGTTCTGCTATGGAAGCCCACACAGCTAAGATTCTGTGGTTTCTAGGTGGGGGCCTCTGTTGTCACTTGAACAAAGCAAGTGACGTTGCTCACCTGGTTTGTCCAACCACTCTGTCGCCCAGCTGCTGTCCCCCTTTATCTTGAGCCTCTTTACTTGGCAAAAGTGCTTCAGTAACAAGCCAGGACATCCCGGGAAATCAGATAAAATGGCTGCAAATATTGAATTTTGCAACAATGGGTGCCTGACAGTCTGCAGACCGAGACAAAGTGACACACACATTGTGGGCTTTTGACGTTTAAGTTATGTGCATTTTAATTTGTTCTCAGTTAGTGTGTTACCCAAAACAAAAATCGCATACATCCTCTTCCTCATTGCTTTGGTGTGTCAGACAAAAATCCAAATGACAGACATTTGGAAAGAAAGCAATAACCGGCATTCCCAAAGGGCTTTAGAGGGATTTGGTGGTTTAGTGACACATGGGTTTGTACAGTGCATATGTGTATAGTTTTCAACAACTCGAAGTTGCGGTCGGGATCCCTTGGCCCCAGATTTCTGGTCCTTGGGATCTCCATTGAAATGCCACACACATAAATACTGGTTACTTTAAAAACCATGGACATTTTTTACCATAGCTAAATGTTAGATGACTTGGTGGACCGAGCACTTGTCGTAGAGTTGTGTACTTTTTAGGCCATGGGAGCGTTTATTCTTCTGAGCATTCAAATGAAATAACCTTGATGGAGGTTTAGCCGCTACCATTGAAGCACCTAGAGACCATTCCAACCACTCTGTCGCCCAGCTGCTGTCCCCCTTTATCTTGAGCCTCTTTACTTGGCAAAAGTGCTTCAGTAACCAGCCAGGACATCCCGGGAAATCAGATAAAATGGCTGCAAATATTGAATTTTGCAACAATGGGTGCCTGACAGTCTGCAGACCGAGACAAAGTGACACACACATTGTGGGCTTTTGACGTTTAAGTTATGCGCATTTTAATTTGTTCTCAGTTAGTGTGTTACCCAAAACAAAAATCGCATACATCCTCTTCCTCATTGCTTTGGTGTGTCAGACAAAAATCCAAATGACAGACATTTGGAAAGAAAGCAATAACCGGCATTCCCAAAGGGCTTTAGAGGGATTTGGTGGTTTAGTGACACATGGGTTTGTACAGTGCATATGTGTATAGTTTTCAACAACTCGAAGTTGCGGTTGGGATCCCTTGGCCCCAGATTTCTGGTCCTTGGGATCTCCATTGAAATGCCACACACATAAATACTGGTTACTTTAAAAACCATGGACATTTTTTACCATAGCTAAATGTTAGATGACTTGGTGGACCGAGCACTTGTCGTAGAGTTGTGTACTTTTTAGGCCATGGGAGCGTTTATTCTTCTGAGCATTCAAATGAAATAACCTTGATGGAGGTTAAGCCGCTACCATTGAAGCACCTAGAGACCATTCATTGTTTGTGGTGGACTATGAATGGCTAAATGATAATGGCTATTACTTTTAACCTTTTATTGATCAATCAGTCCAGTAGGTGTCTAGTAAAGAGCAACTACTCACCTGTAAGGGTCTCAAAGTGCTGGAGGGGGAGGGGGTGCTTGGCTGCTGATCCGTCAAAGGCACCATGATTCAGTAGAAGAGCCAGGTCTTGAGGTCCTTACTGAATTGATTCAGTGACAGTGATTGCCTGAGGTGGAGAGGCAGGGTGTTTAGTTCTTTACTACAAGCAAGGAGAAGGGTCTTCCTCCGGCTGTGGTCTTGCAGATACATGAGACGGTGGCCAGGGCCAGTTGGGTGGAGGGGAGGTCTCTGGTGGGTGCTTGGAATGTGAGGTGTTGGTTGAGATATGCAGGTCCCGCATCATGTAGGGCTTTGTAGGCATGTGTGAGGAGCTTGAAGGTGATTCTTATGTTTGGGAGCCAGTGGAGGTCTCAGGTGGCTGGTGATGTGGCTGCGGCAGGGGTTGTTGAAAAGGAGTCTGGTGGAGTCTTTCTGTAGTTTCATGAGGAGTTTGTGTGATTCCGGCGTTGAGTGCATTACCGCAGTCGAGTCTGCTGCTGATGAGTGCTTGGGTGACTATCTTTCTGGACTCGGTCGGGGACCCACTTGAAGATCTTTCAGAGCAAACGTAGCATGGGGAAGCAGAATGATGAGACCGCGTTGATCTGGCAGTTCATTGTGAGCAAGGGGTCTAGGATGATGCAGAGGTTTTGTGTCGGAGGGGGTTCAAGAGCTGCGGACCACCAGCAGGCATCCCAGATAAGGGGGTGGAGAATTCTGAGTTAAGCTTAACACATCTGTCCTTCTTCCAGTGGCTGACAGCATTCATCTTTTATGGAAAGGTCGCTTGTAAATTATGAGAAAATGGACTCCAAAAAAAAGAATAGACCAACTATTCATGACCATATTGGGTATAAGAAATAGATACAAATTCTGTAGTGGTGGCCATCGAAATGGCAAATGTTTTTTTTTAAATCTAGTTTCCAATGTTGCCTGTTCCCAAGGACAGCATTCCACAATAGGACACAACTTGTAATGTATTGTTATTCTTTCGACCGGTTATGCCCATTTCTTTTTTACTTTCATGACTTGCTCTGCCTTATCTTAACTGTGTGATTTGCATGGGTCCTATGTGCTTTTGTTTTTTGTTTTAATATACCTTGAAATCGAAGTACAGGGGCGAATTTGAAAGAAGGGTAAATCAATCGGAAATGGCACCTTTTTAATTTTGTTATAAGGTCATCTCTGGCCCTCTGCGCGTTTACACCTCTGACATGAGGGGTAGCTCCCAGAGGCCCAGTGGTGACCTAATCTTGCGCATGCACTCGTGCCAGCTTGGGTGCAAGGGGACGGAGGACCCCGTTAGTCCTTTGGACTGATGACGTGTTGCAAACTGTCAGCCTGCGCGCGAGGCCATTCTGTGGCTCCGATAGCTTCCTGCTGCTGTGAGGAGATGAACCAGCACCTCCTGGGGAAAAGAACAAATCGGGTAACTAGACTGGAAGTGGCCTTTTAAATAGAGGCTTCTATCTTCAGACTAGTTGAGCCTATCAAGTAAAAATAGAAATCTGATTCACGCTGCAGTCCCCCGAACTGCAGCGTGCCATATGTTTCCTCCTCATTAACTCCTGGATTCCATGTTCCCATGGTGCCTCTGGGCGCTCGTGAACCAAAGGAGCGCAACGTATTTCAAGCTCATGCTGGCGGTGCGCAACTGTACGCGAAGACGGGTTTAGCAGAAAATCTGGACAAAACGCATAAGAAGGATTACAAAGTGGTTGAACTGGCAGCACAGTGTGCAAGACTGGAAGCACTGGCAAAACCAATATACTTAGGTTTTTTGCTAGGGGAGTTGTTGATAATATTTGTGCGACCTTGTGTATGTTGTCCTAGAAAGAAATTCCCATAATGAAGCAACAGTTTGGACCACAACAATATGGAAACAGAGAGTCTGGCCCCTTTGCCCAACTGACAGTGTCAGCAGAGTTAAGCAGTACCCTCAAAGAAGAGTGTTCTGAAAGGGCATCCTTAGACGAAGTCTGAAATGGAAGTGGTGAACCTATCAGGGGCACACAGCACATTATTGTAATTGCATATTGCATGCTTTGGACAAATGGTTAGAATTTTCAATGCAATTTTAAGAAAACCTATGTGCTCATGTTTCCACTTGGGAAACAGCAAAAAACAGTAAATCTGAAGAGCACTGTAAAGCAAAAGCATATGGGCGACTATTGTTGCAAACTACTATAGCTGTGCTTTCTTGTCCGGCTAAAGCAACCAACCAGCAGATAATCCCGGAGCAAAAAGAGCCAGTAAGTCAATTAAAATGGCAGCTCTGCAAAGTAAGTAATTCGAGGAACATATACTGGCCTCAATTATAGGGTGTGCATAATGATGCACTTTCAATAAAGGAGTACACGATGGCCAATCGCCAAATGTAAACGCAACATGAGACCATGGCTACTCGATGAAATGTGGTCTACATCCATGCAGTGGCAAACCATGAAAACACATTAAAGCCAATGGCTGAAGGTGGGGGGGGGGGGATTCAAAGGTCACTCTGTCACTGTACTCCTTCTTGTGCGATTTTGAAGGCTGGATTACATTAGGTAAGTTTGAAGGTTAACGTTGTCTGTAGCCACGTGGAAAGGTGACAAACTAAATCTGGCCCAGAATGTTTTCCAGTAACTAAAGGCCATATGAACAAATGTGTAGCTATTAAAAGCATGTTTGACATGTATAGGAAAACAATGCACATGCAAGCACCACACTGCATAACGAATGACTTCTGAATTGCATCTGCTCCTTGTCCAGAGTGCTTTAGTAAGCAGACTTGAAGCCCTGCAGAATGTGGCATCCAATCCCATTTAGGGTGTGAGGTTTGACCATCCCCTATACTTGCAATACAGTACATTTGCAAATTGCTCAGCAGCATCCAAAGAGGTGTTCCAGCGCTAGCTGTACATAAAAAAGCGAGAGGGTATGGTCAGCAAGTGAGGTGCCTTTATAAGCAAGAATCAAACAGCAAGGTTTTAGGGTTTTTCTGAAAATAGGTTCTAAAGCGCTACAGCGCAAGTGAAGGGGAAGAGCATTCCACAGCTTGGAGGCAAGGAAACCCAATGATCCAGCCTTGTGGATGTGAGGTAGCAGAAAAAGCTAGAGATTATTCAATCTCCAGGATCTGACTTGGAACCTCTTACAAGGTAGATAGGTCTTTTTTTGCGTAAAGGCCCTGAAAACAAAGATCAGCGCCTTAAATTGGATTCTTTTAGTGACCCGGAGCCAGAGGAGTAAGTGAAGATGTTTAGACACAGAGGCTTTTGGGGGAATATTTAGGATTAGGCACACAGCAGAGTTCTGCACGGTTTGAAGACTCTGTATTAGGTAGCCCTAAATACAAACTGTTCGCATAGACAAGTTTAGCTGTGATCAATGCATGGACAATCGTCCTACGAGAGTCCACTGTGATGAGGTGGAGCATCCTCCTAAGTGACTTCGATGTTGCAAAACATGAGGCAGAAATTGCCTTAATTTAGGGTTCAAATGAAAGGTTGGAGTCGAATTTTACTCCAAGGTTACTAGCACTGGGAGCACCCAGTTCTATCAGCCACCAGTTGCTAGAATCTGGAGAAATCTTGATGCCAAAAAAAGAGGATTTTCTTCCCCCAGAATTAAGCTTGGATTCATCTTTCATTCATCCATTTGACTACTGCCTTCAGGCACAGTTTAAATGCTGCACAGGCAAGTCCTCCTGTAAGACCAGGAGGAGCTGAATGTCCTCGGCATAGGATACCACTCGCATGGCCAATGCCTCCACGAGTTTCACAAGTGGTTCAAGGTGGATATTAAAAAGGGTGGGTCTAAGCTCAGATCCCTGAGGTATGCCACAAACCAGAGGTTTAAAGGAAGAGGAAGACTTCCTGTGGGCGATCCTCAATGAAAGACTTTAGCCACTGCAGGGCCTCATCTCTGCCGATTCCCTTGAGCCGGTCAAGTAAGATGTTGGGAAACTGTATTAAATACTAAAGATAGCTCAAGTAAAATTACCGTGAAAGGTGAATTTAAGTCCAGGTTTTCCTATATGAATCCCGAGACTCTGAACCATAAAAGCCTTCAAGAATCTTCCTTGAAATAGAGGAAGCCGCCAGTCCATGCCAGAAGAGTATTCAAATTCTCGCTCCAGCACCCTGCGCTCTGAAGTCCACCCACTAAAGATGAGGGATGCTGTGGAAAAAGTTGATCATACTACATTGGCCAAATTGAGCCTCCTCTCTGGAAATGACATTTGAAGTATTGCTTTCAGAAACCAAAGGAGTTTGTGCCTGCACAACAATTTCTATCTGGGCACATGCTTTTTTTCTAAGTAACAAAGATGTTTGTGTTCTGTGGAAGAATTCTAATTTGTGTTTGTTTGTTGTATTCTCTGACCTATTGGTGGTCGTTGCACGACATTGGAAGGAGAAAATGCTGACGAGGCCCTGCTAAGATTCAACCCTGTGACCAAGGGTTGAAGCTATTAGCCAAAGAGCTCCTGGGGTGTGATAGAACCCATTTTAAGAGTTTAAAGTAAGCCTGGGCGTAGTTCGCGTAGCCGCACTCCGCGAGCTACGCGAAGATGCACTTGCACTCCGCGAACTACGCATAACTCCGCGAACATGCGTAGTAGCTTGCTTGACCCGTTCGCGAGCCGTTTTTGTCTTCTGGAGCGCCGTGGAACTCTGGAACCTGCTCGACACCACATCTCCAGACGTCGCCTTCCTCACGGAAACATGGATGAACGCCTCCTCAGCACCCGACATCGCCGTCGCCATCCCGGACGGATACAAGATCACCCGGAGAGACCGCTTCAACCAGACAGGAGAAGGCATCGCCATCGTCCACAAGAACACCATCCGCATCACGACCAACTCAGACGACACCCTCACAGCCGCCGAACATCTTCACTTCCAGATACACACGGACCCCAAGACCACACTCAGAGGCACCCTCATCTACAGACCCCCAGGACCTCGCACACAATTCAGCGAAGACATCGCAGACTTCAGCCCGCACGCCCTCGCCTCCGCTGACTACATCCTCCTAGGGGACCTCAACTTCCACCTGGAGAACAACAACGACAACACCACCACCACCCTGCTGGACAACCTCGCCAACCTCGGACTCATGCAACTGGTGAACACCCCCACCCACTACGCCGCACACACGCTTGGCCCAGTCTTCTCCTCCAGCAAGTACATCTCCTTCAGCCACTCCACCGGACTCCACTGGAAAGACCACAGCTGCGTCCACTTCAGCTTCAGAAAGACCACGACTCACCACCACCCGCAACCGGTTCCCCGCAGGAACTGGAACAAGATCACCACCGACCAGCTCACCACTTCACTGAGCCAGAACCCTCCTGCCAGCTCAACGGACCCCAACCAAGCAGCCAACAACCTCACACAGTGGATCACCATTTGCGCTCGCCCAACCAGCCTCGACCACTCGCAGTCCGGCTTCCGCGCCAATCACAGCACCGAAACCGCCCTCATTGCAGCCACTGACGACATCCGAGCCCTGCTCGACAACTGGGAAACAGCGGCCCTCATCCTCCTGGACCTCTCTGCAGCATTCGATACGGTCTGCCAACGCACCCTAGTGCAGCGCCTCAGCAACATCGGAATCCAAGAGAAGGCACTGGAGTGGATCATCACGTTCCTCACCGGAAGAACCCAGAGAGTCCGCCTCCCCCCGTACAGATCCAAGGCCACCGAAGTCATATGCGGCGCACCACAAGGATCATCACTCAGCCCCACCCTCTTCAACGTCTACATGAGCCCCCTCGCAGCCATCGTACGCCAACACAACCTCAACATCATCTCCTACGCCGACGACACCCAGCTGATCCTCTCCCTCACCAACGACCCAGGAACCGCCAGAACCAACCTACACGAAGGGATGAAAGACGTAGTCGAATGGATGAGGAACAGCCGCCTGAAACTGAACTCAGACAAGACGGAAGTCCTCATCCTTGGATCATCACCCTCCGCCTGGGACGACTCCTGGTGGCCCCCTGCCATGGGCAGCGCACCCAAACCAATGGACCACGCACGCAACCTGGGCTTCATCCTGGACTCCTCCCTCTCGATGACCAGACAAGTCAATGCCGTCTCATCATCATGCTTCAACATCCTACTCATGCTCTGAAAGATCTTCCGATGGCTCGCCACCGAAACCAGGAAGACGGTCACACAGGCACTCGTCACCAGCCGACTGGACTACAGAAACACCCTCTATACCGGAACCACAGCCAAACTCCAGAAAAGACTCTAACACATCCAGAACGCCTCCGCACGACTCATCTTGGACATCCCCCGACACAGCCACATCTCCGGACACCTGAGAGACCTTCACTGGCTCCCCGTCAGCAAGAGAATCACGTTCCAACTCCTCACCCACACACACAAGGCCCTCCACGGCCCGGGCCCCAGGTACCTCAACAACCGCCTGACCTTCTACACTCCCACCCGCCATCTACGATCGACCAGCCATGCCCTCGCCGCCGTGCCACGCATCCGAAGATCCACCATGGGAGGAAGATCCTTCTCCTACCTGGCAGCCAAGACTTGGAACTCCCTTCCCATCCACCTCCGCCTGACCCAAGACCACCTCTGCTTCAGGAAGCAACTCAAGACATGGCTGTTCGAGGAGTAGCGGACCCCCCTCCCCCAAGCGCCTTGAGACCCTCTGGGTGAGTAGCGCGCTATACAAATATCCTGATTGATTGATTGCCTGCATGCTCGGGATGTGTAGCGCGCGAAGTTACCCATGAAGTTTGTCCCGCCCGCGTCCCCTTATTTCCGGTCACTACTAACGTGTTCGCGAGTAATTCTGTGCCAGATTGCAGTTTCTGCGTGTTCGGCAACTCAATCTTACCGACAAGCATCCTCGCGCACGCGAAAATGCTATTGAGCGCGCGAGAACTACGCTACGCAGCAGTTTGCGGAGTATTTGACAACTTCGCGTTCTCCGCGGAGAACAGAGTTGCCGAAACTCCGCAATCTCCGCGAACGGAGCGTAGTTCTTCGCCCAGGGCTAGTTTAAAGTAACTGAGCAAAAAGGCAAATTTGAGGTGCTTGTCAGTATAAACTGCAATTCAAGAACTGAGGGTAACTTCCTTGATGCAAGCATCTCCGCATAGGCGCTAACCCCTGCTGTTCACCCTCGAGCTTCTTACACGTGAAATATGGGGGTCCATAATATCCAGGAGAGCCGATATTGTCCTAATTGAGAAGAAGGGATGTGATCCTGAAAGTAGCCTGGTCTGGTTGATGTTTGGGGGAGGTGCAATAGACCACGTTTCGAATTAGACGGAGCTTGCTGTTCATTAACCCTTTTTGAGGAGGTAATGGCCACAAGGAATGCTGTTTTTTAAAATAACGCGGAAAGGAATTGTTCGACCAGCAATCTCTATTAAACATTAACCCCTTGTACTTTCTAAATAACGTTTGATGATCACAACAAGAATGCTGCTTCGAGTTACTTGAGAGGTGAATTCGTTCACATAATCAGTGAACAAATTTGAATTGACCTCTTTAACACAAATGGACAAAGCAATAATTTGTGTCTCAAAAATGGAAAGGTAGGAGGCGCAGAATAGACACCTGTGTCTCACTTTGCCGAACAGGCTATGACTAAGTGACTAGGAACTTGAATAAACCTAGAATCATACATAAAGGGTTCAAAGTGGATCTCTGTGTAACTGAGCAGTTTTCAATACCTTTCTAAATTGTTGAAAGCCTCGATAGAAGTGTGGGAAGCTGCACCATCTGAGTTGAACACCTTCCTTCTGCTCCAGTTTTAGCCCATCCTTGGGAGCTTCTGGTGTCCTACATGAAGCCCTCTCGTCCTTCCATGAAATCAGCCAGTTCAGCGGGTAGTACAGCTTGGCTGTAGAACCATGCTAGTGCCTGAAATCGTTCCTTCAGAGGTATTTTTCCATTTTCCCTGGTGGCCTGACCGATGTACGGTCACAACCTTACTTCAGTTCACTCCAGACTGTGCCCCATTCCTGAAATTTCACCCACAAAGCACCGATTTCAGGTGTGCTAGTCTAATTAGTGCAATGGGAGCAAAACAAGATAACCAACCCCAGAATGTCATTGTCTGTTACGCAAGTTAAAGACTGGACACTCTTTCCATTAAGGCCTGGGGGAAGGGGGTCACCCCATCCAATGCTAGATCTTCTCAGCTTCGAATGCATGGTTTGCAGGCGAAACCACAGCACAGCAGTGGTGCCTCCATAAGGGCAGAGGAGCATTGCCACTCTGCTGCAAGTACAGGAAACATGAAAAATAAAATGGTAATAAAACAAAATTATTACCATTTTTTAGGTTGGCATCAGTCGAGTCTGGGGGCGGGGTCAGCAGCAGGTAGGAACTGTCTGCACTTCAATTTAAAGGGCGCATGTCACTTTGGCCGGCTCTTGTGACGTCTAGTATGACGTGCACTTAAAACACTCCAGACAGCTGGGTGGAGAACAAGCACAGGCCCCATTTCCTGAAAGCGTCGAACCAGCACACTTCAGCCAATCTTGATGCTTCTCTCGTGCTGCATGAACATCATGAGAACAGCGTCTGGATTGGTAGAGGAGAGTTGACCGAGGCTCTAGGAGGTTGTGCTGGAGCCAAAGACTGCCGAGACGAAGAGTAGCACTGAGCACGAGACTGTGGGTAAGTACATCTTTATTTTTCTTAATTTTACATTGATTTAACTCACTGACGGGCACTGTGAGAAACGTGCAGTACCTTCAGACTCCACTCCAGAGCCCATAATTGTGGCCCATTATAAACTCCATTTAAAACTGACCACGATTGAGAACTATGATGTTGAGCCTAAGAGCACTGCTGCTTCTTATCAGTGGGTCAAATATTCGCCTCACCAGTTTTATTTACCACTGGCCATCACTGCCGCCCAACTCCATCGGGGAACATCAGTATGCTTACATTGTTGGGAATGCAAAACATTGTTTTTATTGTGTCCATTAGCAGCACAAGAGCATGCTCCAGGGATAGTTAAGTGGTCAGTAGTGACCACAGACCGGATATGTAAAAATCCTAAAACCTGCAGCCTCCCCTCTCTCCTACCTAACTATAACATCTGGAGAAAATGTCAGTGTCCGGAATTGGGAAAGAAAACACCAGTGTTAAATTTTGGAAAATAGGCAATACCATGATGTAATTCCTGGCATATCCAGAAAGATAGCATCTTGTTTTGACTTCTCACAGTAGCACACCTAGGATGCTTCAGTAAATATCTTAGTCATTTTAAGACATTTTTGACCAATCATTCGTACATCCTCGGAGTTGCACATTCAATGGTGACGCATAATCCCAGGCACAGGTTTAACTGGACTAATTGCGGTCCACGGCTTTGACAAACACTGTAGCCCTAGCGACGTGTAACCCTTGATATCAATCCTCCTGTCTATAACAATTATGTGCTTGATCCAGCTTCTCATTCTACTCAAAAAACATTTCAGTGACAAAGAACCACAACTCCCCTTAACAGCCCCAACCCCCAGCTTTCTCCCTCGCCAGCCCCCCCCCCCCCCCCCTCCCTCCCTCGGTCTGGTACAGTGCACCTAGGTTGCTTGTGCAGAACAGCAGAAAAAGCATGTAGCCCAAACCATCCAAGAGTCTTCATGAGCTCTTTCCTTCCACTGCTTCCTTTGGGTACATGCTTTTCTCCTACCACTGCCAAACAAGCTATTGGAAGTGCTAAAGCGTTGGTCTGCATAGGAGGTAGTATGAGATCTAATTATCAAAAACATAATCAGCGGAAGAATGGGTACTGTAGATAATTAAATGGAGGGGGAGACGACATAGTAGCTCAACATTAAGGATCTGGTCGTATTGGTAATGAAAACATCCAGGACATTTAGAAAGGCTAGCAGCTGATATGAGCAATCGGAGTTGAGATAAAAATATCCAATGGCTGAATGCAGCTGGCTGGCATAGCGCCTGACCTCTTGCAGGGCATAGAGATGCATGTACAGAGGCAGATAACGGAGGGTGCCTGTTACTTATGTAGCTTTCAAGTTTACTAGTTGTTATGTGTAAGACCTAAACGAGATACAGATAAATTTTGGAACTGTCCTCTACCTCCAAGTTGTTAATTATAACTGCATTATTCAGGCATTCATTGAAATCAATATCTACTCAATTGCTACCTTCCTAGAGTAATTAAAAAAAAAATCGAACACTGGCACTGATTGATTCACTTGCAGAATCCAGTGTTTTTTGTTGTTGTATTTTATAGTATAAAAACCCTTTCCTTATCGTTTAGTGTGGAGTTTTTGGGGCGGAAGACTTTGTTCCTTTTCTGGTGAGTTGTATATTTTCCATACAGTTGTGTAAAGTACATTGACCCTAGTGGTGTTATTTTTCTTTTTCTGACCTTGTGCGAAGTGCTTGAAAGGGTCTGCCGTTCCCACGGGTGCATAAGCAGAGGCATCGCTTCATCCGTTGCTTGGTGAGGCGCTTTTGGTGGTATCTCTCTGCTTCCATCGACGAGCCACTCAGATGCTTCTGCCTCGTTGCTTGGTGACTTGCAAGCAAAGGTCAGAGGCAACCTGGCTCCATGATGCGGGAGGATCTTGTTCTGTGGTGCAAACAGTAAACTGATAAGTCCGCCTTTGAATGGAGTGGATTTCTTTTTCCAGGCCAAACGCTAAATGCAATGGAATGTGCGTCGTGTAACCACCTTTTGTAAACAACAAAGAACACCCAACTAGATAAAATCAGCCTACGGTACTTCCACACATCTCACACTTTGAGATACTTTGTGTTGCCACTTCTGTGGTGCGAGGGTTTAGAGTTAGTGGCTGCAGGTGAGAGGTATTGAAGGGGCAGCTTTAGAATGAGATGTTGGCAGGGGATTACAAGTAAATCCCACTCTCCCCAGGGGCCTGTGCGAGGACTGAGATTATTAGAATATAGTTTATTAATCTAGAGGAAGAAGTCCATATATTTGTTCTAAAACTTGCTGATGCTCCAGGGTAGTAAACGCAACAAACGACTGAAGACTGTAGTATGTGCTTATTTAATTATTCCATTGTAATTCCATATTAACTGTGTAGTGTTGTAATGTGTATTACCCTTTAAGCACGTAGTGTACTCATTTGAATTGTAGGTTCTAATATGTACTTGGGGATTCACTGGCAGGCAGTTCCTGCAGACAGCTGATGTACTGGGACGTGCTCATTTGTAAGGAATAAACTCAACTGCATTTATTTGAATATCTTCTTCCTGGAATTTATTGTTTCTACAAAGACCTTCAATAGATGTCACAGAAGGACTAGAACATTGGTCTTGCGCGCACTGTGTTAAATGAAGGTGTGACCGGTGTATTCTAGAGTGTGTTATCATTTGTGAATGAAACAAGTTCAATAGAGGGAGATTGCGAGAGGGCAATAATTGAGTAGTCTGGGTAACAAAATAGATTTTGAGCAGTAAACCTATTTGGAAAGGGCAAATTAAATGTGTGGTTGACGTAAAAGGAGTGTATTGTAAATAATTCCATACTGTAGTGTATTGCTTGTGCCACCAGGCTGCTTTGAGTTGTCAGCTTTGAATTCATGCTACGCCGTCTACATTGCCAGGCTATCCAGGTTTCAAAATTAGGCTGCCAGACTAAATTAAGATGCTAATTGACCAACATACTGATTGCTGTTAGCTCACATCGGTGCAAAACCACTATGGGCATTTGGCTGCTGGAAAAGAATAACTTTACACCTGTAGGGGTTAGGTTACTGCAACAAGCTTGTAGAGGTCATGGGCAACAGTCGAAACAATGCAGGCTCAGCCACACGTGTTCAAACATTGCAAGCACCACCACGATTGCCTTAACCATACATAATGTCTAAACATGCATATGTGTGGTTAAGGCAATGCTTGGTCTAGCTTATGGCTGGGTGGACGCAGGAAGGACCGGGAGAGCCAGAGGACGCGGTAATTTGTATGGGCTGAGGGGGGTAGGTTTCGGGGTTGCAGGGGTAAGGAAAGTTTACGGGGCTGCGTGGGTCGGGGTAGTTTTCATCTGGGGGTGTCTGGGTAGCTTTCAGGTCTGGGGGGTCAGGGTAGTTTTTAGGGCTTTATGGAAGGGGGTTGGTTTTTAGGAGGGAGGGGATAGTTTTAGGTGTCGGGTCAGGGGGTCGGCGTTTTAGGGCTCGGGTGGGGGCAGGGATCAGGGTAGTTTTTATGGCTTAGGGGAGGGTGGGATCGTTTTTAGGATGGAGGCAGGGACGTTTTTAGGGCTCAGAGGGGGGGGTTGGGTTTCGGGTTGGAGGGGGGTAGTTTTGGCACTCTGGGCAGGGGACAGAGGAGGGAGGGTGGAAGACTTGCTTGTCAAGCCTTAACCAGGGATATGTCTTTACAACAAAATATGCATTGTTAAGGCATGTATGGCAAAGACATGTGTGATAAAGGCATATGTGTGGTTGAGACCGCGTGGAACCGGCATGCATGGTTCCATCACACAACCAGAGGTAATTGGTGCATTAGTGTAGAGTCACTGTACAGTTTATTTTGTTTGTATTAATAATAAATCAACAAGAATGCGGTTTGATTAAAAGAACAGGCTGCATGTTATCTGCATGACATTGTTTTCTGTGAAACTACCACAGTATGAAATGTGTTCTATATGATTACATCTTTGCTGTAGGCATCCATTCTGCCTGGATTGGTAGCAGTTTCGAAATATGGCACCTTGAATGACTGAAGAAGGCCCCTTCCTACTGGGTTATTTTAGGTGCAATTCAGTTATGCTTGGGAGCACGCTCAAAAAAACTCTTCTTTTCTATTGTAGAATGGCTGCAACACTAAGTAGTCTTTCCTCTCTTTCCACTTGTGGGACTTTAACCACCACCGCGAATGTGAACGTGCATTTCTGCATTAAGTCGTCTCTCTTGATCGCTAGTTGCTCTCTGGTGGTTTGTTTGTATTTTAATGTGAGGCAGCAGCCTGGGAGGTGTAATGCAGCCTTGTTTAAGGCACAGACCGAACTCAACTTAAGTTTTAAGAATACATGATTTGGTAATTCAGAAAGCGCTTAGTAAACACTGGTTTAACTGTAGCCTCGTAGCCAAGATTGAGACGCTGCCGTGTTAGAGCAGAGAGGGCAATGGACACGCCAGACTGCTTAGTCAACTTTTATGTATTACAATTTGCCTCGTCTGTAGACACCTGCTCTACAGCTGAAAGACACTACTCTGTCTTAGGCAGCATACTAAGTGCATCTCTGCAACAAGTCTTTGGACATGTTATGTCCTCGATTGCTGCTGCGTGCGGGCTGACCCCGTAGGCGTTACTTGTTGTCCCTGAGCTTTGCAGTACTCTGTACTCAAGGATTTATTACAGTTGACAGACTGCCATAAAAATGAGTTCACGCCATCCTTAATCTCGCACAGGGACATTTTTATGACCGCTTCGCCAGCAGGGCGGGCTGAAGTTGTCCTGAATGAACTACTATGTTGCTGGCTGAGGAAATGAATGTGATTGGCGAAGACCTCAATTGAAAGTTGCAAGGCTTTGGTTTATGGGCAGGGCACAAGTCGTGGGCACACGCGGTTAAACGCGTCTACCCACTATTTTCACAGGGTAGACACCGTCCACCCTGGCAAGAAGCTGGGCCCTACAGAAATACTCTGAACCTTTACCTTGTGTCATTTTCAGACTCTGGGACACGTTCAATAGCGCCTGCAGGTTCTCTGCTTTCCATTCCCAGCAGCAACATGCAGGCGGCGAGGTGGATCTTTAATTTTCACCTCCAGCTTGGCCAAAGAAAAGGCCAAAGTTAAGGGGCCATCAGTCCTCCATTTCATTGAGTATCCTGGGTGGATGCGGTCTGGACCCTCACACCTAGATGTAAATGCAACACAGGGCGAGGTTTGAGGGATCTTTGGGGGGAGGGCGAGGGTCGTGTGGGTGGGTGGGGGGGATAGGAGGGTGAATGACAGTAGCACACCGCTTCTTATCACTTCACAGGCACTTAAGAGAGACAGCTTTTGCCTCTGCTCAGTCCTTGTATAGAAATGCATGCACTGTAAGAATGTCAGTTGTGTTGGTCTGTCTCATTATTTAAACATATAACTATTTCAATGCCACTAATGTATTCCTTGTATAGTGCTATTCATCGAAAATGCAGGGCATCTGAGCACTTTACACATTATACATTGACATTAATAATTAAGTGTGGAAATCAATGTACAAGATGTGGTATATAAGACAGTGATGGTTAATGGTGTAGGAGTCGCATATCCTTCATGGTTCACTGTGATGTATTATAAAGGGTTACACTATATGAACTGCAAGTAACCAAGGGATCTGTTAAAAGGAGTAACACTTAACTGAGTACATACAATAAAAATCTGCCATCTGCATGTTACAGGATATGCTTTACAGGCGACACTTTAACCTTCTATACTGCTTTGATTCAAATCTGGGACTAGACAAAACATAGATCTCTGCAAGAAAGCGTTAACCTCCAGAATTACTTTACCATTATTATTACCTGCTATTTACTGGGCACACAAAGATCCCTGCAGCAGGTGCCTTAACCCCGTAAGGTATTTTAAAATGCAGACTTGGCAACCAATTAGACAGAACAGATCTACTGGCACGTTTCTCCTTGTTGCCAATTTCTTTGTGGCAGAGTTAAAAAAATTTTTTTTTTATATATATACGTATATGCATATGCATATACATATATGTATGTATGTATGTGTATGTGTATGTATATATGTGATATATATGTTAAGGCCCAGGTTTTGCGTCGGGGTTGAGACACTTTTTTGGCGCAAACCAAAGGCAACATTTAACTTTAAACTCTCATAATGTACTTAAATGTACTCATGATAGACCTGCTAAACATGTGAGGTCTTAATATCTGATGTCACTTCTTGTGATGTTACTTTCTGTGAGGTCGCTTCTGTGATGCCAAGTGCAGTGTCATGCACTGTGATGTCATGCACCGCGATGTTTCTTGCATGCTGCCTAACTTGTTTAGTCCTCCCACTTAATTTTTTTTTAAAGAACTTGAGTCCTGGATATGGGGCGAGGCCATGAGACCAATGTCACTATGACACGACTCCGGAGCTTGCCTTTTAAACATAACGTTTCCTTTTTGTGCTCTTTGACAAATGACATAAAGTGACTTTCCATTTGCAGTAAAAAGTTCCTTTGGTCAATGGGCTATACGGAGAGGTTCATATCTAAATGGAAATTGAAGGAAACTATAGGTTCTCAAAAGAAACTTTTGGAGAAATTAGGACTTTTTCCACACATAGCTCAGGGGCCAGTTAAGTTTGGCCACTGGTGTTGCAGTAGTTAATGCCAGACTTTTTCTAACTCCCCACATGAATTAAATCATGGGTGCTATGATCCCTATGCTAACGGGGAATACTGAGGCGCCGACCCCTCAACTTGGAAAAAGAGAGAAATAATTAATTGGGGTGTAGTGGGCCCCGATAAAGCCCTCGGGCCCTTTGTGCGGTTGCAGCTGGTGAACTAATGATGGTCGCTCCTATTGTATGATGTATGTATTTGGCGGATGCTTCCTGGTTTTCCAGCAAAAAAAATCACTTTTTGCTAAAATCTTTGACATTACTGTTGCAGACATGGCCGGTTTCATCCTGCTTCTTCCAACCATGACCCTAAGGAGATAGTAATTGTTGTACATCTGTCCAGCTTTACATCTCTGCAGGTCCGTAGTCTTTCTAAGACCCGTACAGTCCCAAGGGAAATAATGCCTGCTGTTTTAATATAGGTAACAATTGGTACCCTCCTCCATTCTACTTGTTTGCTGGACCTTGTGATGGATGAAAGACTGAGTCTGCGCTGCTGAGAGTCCAACCTTTTTGCACTTCAGCTAAGAGTAGCGCATTTTGTTTTCGTTTCAAAATCTATCTGTGTAGAATTGTACAATGGGAAGTGAAACCTACCCAAAGCCATGAAAATGGCGGACACTGAGCTTGACCAAAGTTGTGCAACGTTGCAATTAGAGCTTGACCAATATTGTGCAGCGTTGCAATTAGACCTTGACCAAAATTGTGCAACGTTGCAATTACAGCTTGACCAGTATTGTGCAACGTTGCAATTAACTTGTGGTGTTTTTGCTGGCAGACACTTTTGTGTAAGCATTCTTCTTCAAATCTGGGCAATAAACCATAATAAAAAGGATGCTTATGGCAGTCTGTAGTCTCTCTGCGTTTTCAGGCCTGAAATGCACCCTTTGTTGAGGGCCATCTTTTAGGCCCTGTACAGCAGCGAATATAGCAAATGTTCAACGCTTACGGCACATCAGTGATTTTTCGCCTGAACCCGTTTAAAAACTACATCTGTGATTGGGAGAGAGTTGGTCCTTGAACTGTTGGTGCTGGTAACCTCAATTAACCAATGAACGAGTAGTGCTGCTGGGTTTAATGCAGTACCCTAGCGGGGTGTATTGGCTCGCAATCCCTCAACCTCAGATTTTTCGGAAATAATCTTGTTACTTTTGCCTCCACGCTCGTCTTTTTCTGTTTGTGTTATTAATAGGGTTACCAGGTGACTACATATCACCAAGGAGATATGATGCTGCAGACCTGGACTTTTGCACATCATTAGCACTTGGGTTCAGATGGAGAGCGGAGGAGAGTGTGAATGAGGGCGGAGCCTCAAGACAAGGCGTCCAGAGAGAACACTAGCCTTTCACCTTACTCCCTGTCCCAGAATTTGACAGGCATTGTTTAGTAAAAATCTTAATATAAATTCATTTTTCAAATAGATTTTTTGTCTTTTATGAAAATCACAGGTGAGACATGTGGAGTGTCCACTTGTCTTCAGACAAAATGTCCACGAACTGATTAGCACACCCTCACCTCACGGCAAGCCCCTGCTTCATTTTGCAGCCACCACTGCGCTATTGTGAATATACCTGAAATAACTTCCATTGTCACGTGCGAGGGAAGATTCTGACAGGTGCTAATTGTACTTCAGTGAAGGCATCAAAGCCGCATGAGAAATGCTTTATTCAGTTCTTGTCGACAGCAGCAATTCATAGTAAGGCAGTTTTATCTTTGCAAAATATAGAATAAAGCAAAAAAGACGTACAACAATGTCCTGCATTCAAAGTTTTTACTTTTTTTTTTTTTTTTTTAAGTGCACCTTGGTATTCATACCTCACCAGTTGTTTCTTAATACATGATGTAAAATGGAGGATGGTGAATATCTGCACACTGTGAAACGCTCAATTTTTCAAGCTCATAATCAAGCGTTCGTTTTTTGTACGTATGTGGAGCTTTCACTCGAGGAACAATGTTTGTTTTTTATCGCCAGGATTGTGATACAAAACAGCTGAGGTTCAGACAGTACTATTCCTGGCTCTTCCTTCCCATTCCACGCTCGATCGGGTTTAAGATTTGAAGCAAAAAATAACATTGCCACTTTCAGCTCCTCTAGCTCCACTGCAGCACAGGCTGAGGCTCCCAGAATCCCCTGCAGCAAATCCAGATGCTTCTCTCATGCTGCTGGACGTATGAGTGAAGCACCAGGATTGGTCTAGATTTGCTTTTGCAGAAATACTGGGAGCCTCTGCTGTCTCTCTAACCCAGCAACGCAGCTCGAGTTGGAGAGATCTCAGCACATATGTCTGTTTGACCGCCCGAAGGTGGCTAGCAAACCCCCCATGCATACCTGTGAACAAAAATAAAATTATGATAAACCTGTTCTATTATGATTGTATGTTTAATCTGCTGGCTGGGGTGGGGGGGAGAGTTTGGGAGGGCGACACAGCTCCGCCTTAACGGAGGAGCCCCCGCTGCTTTTTTAGGAAATATTTGTAGTTATGTGCATGATATTCCCTGATCATTTAAAATGCAATAACAGTTGAGTGTGGAGGCTGACGTAGTGCACTTGGGTGTAAAGTGGTTTTCTGTAGCCATGTGCTGCTGCAGGGCCGCCTCATTTTCCATGACGTAGACAGGCTGTGCCTCATTGCTGGTACTTGAGGAGGCACACCATGGGTGAGGCGAATTGCAGCCACTCCCCCCCAACCAAATTGTGCAACTAGCTCGAAAGTTTTGCATCTCTGAACGTGCAGCTTTCAGTCATTGCCAAGAGGGGCCAGAAGACCACAGTGTGGGTAGAAGTAGCTAAGTTAATGTATTCCAACATAGCATGCTGCAAAGCTGGTCACCTCAAGGCACGGAATTTATACAATTGCGGGGAACTCGTTTTAGAATGTCTTGATGGGTTATTCAAGTTCATTTTCATGCATCTGAAATACTACTAAGTAGTTCCACAGTGCAGACCACCAACGGAAGTGTCTTTAGGCACTCAAATACTATTAAACCAATCAATGGTCCTTGCTTTATTGATCTCTGAAGCATTACTCTAGGAATTGAACATGTGACCTGAATGTCTCTGGGCTGTCGCTGAGCCTTCTATTCTAGACTTCCTGGAATTGCCTAATGTATTACAAATTAATATTTGCTGAGCTATTTATACATAGCGGGTGATAATACAAAAATAGGAACAAAAGATTTTTTTTCTTAAATTGAGTGAGGACCACCTTAAAAGTAAAAAATTGAAAATGTTCTCCAGTACTGTCTAAAAGAAGCCTACTTTCTGTTCGTGTCTTACTCCCACATAGTGGTTTATCCCCTTGCCTGCAATGGCCTGTCTTGGTTTCTGAATGCGTCATTGAGTTCTGCTATACATTCAGTGAGGTGCACACAACACGTCAGCTTTTTTTTTTTTTTACTGATCAGGTGTACAGTGGTTGGTTTCCCTGGTCACAGGTGAGTGTGGGCATTGTCCTGCTCATACACCTTTCCAAACAGAAGGGTTGCGATGGACTGTACGTACTCGGTGTCTCTTGAGGTGTAGCATTTCATGAATGGGATCTCCTTACCTCCGATCACAGTGACACCGCACCCAATGCAATCAATAATTGAGGCTTTCCTTGAATGGCGTAAGTTTTAGGAGTGGCAAGGGTTTCAACTGGAAAGTTCTGCGTTGCATGTCCTTGATTATTATTTAAAACCTTTTTTTTATTTTTTTATTTCAGATTTCTCTGTTGGATGCAAAAAGAAGCATGAACATTGGGATATTTCTGAAGCAATTCAAAAAGTAAGATTCTTTTGTTTTGAGGACAGATTGTTGATGTGCATAGTATTCCTACATTGAGATGGAAATAGCACATTGGGACACATAAGGAAATATTAACCTGCAACTAGTCCTGTGAGCTGCATGTACAGAGTGATCTGCCAGAGTGCAGGGTGTGTTTTATTGGCCTCGGCTGTGAGTGGTGAATCCACCTTGCCACAGCTGCTGTGAGCACACCCAGCATAAAGTATTTCACGACAGGACGTGTCGTGAGTCAAGTGCTTAATGCCTAGAATCTCCAGCAGAGACTGCAGTGTGGTGGACGTTTGTTTGATGTGGCTGTGGCCAACATTGCTAGGTTAGTTGTTCGCCTTTTGGTTTTGGCAGAGAGCAGGCGCCTTGCTGGATGTTACTATCATGGCGGGTTTTTGTGACTGAATTACACAGCATAAACTATTGATGAGCGAGAATCCGGTGACAGTTTGTGAGCTCATCATAAAATTAAGGGTCACTTTGCCACCGAGTGTGCTGTCTTTAATTATAAAGTCTGCATGTTTTTTCATTTTGCTTGCTCATGGATTGTGATCTAGCAATACTTATCTGCCAGCTCCCTTTGCACGTTTTTGCAAGTCTTGTGTAAGGTGCTGGGTTTAATGTTAGAAAATAAATGTAATGGCACATCATGAGAATTGAAACTTGGTTTGTCACTTGATGTTTATTTAGGGAAAATGAATGTGAATAGGTGGAGAAAGGCAAAACCATGCCTAATGCCAGGCTGCCAGAGGGGGAGTTTGATTGCGAAGAATTGTTAAATAACACCAAAAGTGCAGAAAGGAAAATGTCAGCTACCAGAGAAGAATAGTAGAAACATACTGGCAAAATAAATACATAATTAAAAGATTTAGGGGCAGATGCATCAACATCCATGTTTGCGATTCTTAAATAGCGATTTTTTGAGAATCTCTATTTGAGAATTGCAAAATGGTATGTATGTAGAAAATCGCAATTTTTTTGAGATTACTTAATATTCCTTAAATGCGATTAGCAAATTGCGAATCGCAATTAAGGAATATTTTCCCATTCATTTCTATGGGCCAGGAGGCCCATAGGAATGAATGGGAAGTTATTCTCAATTTGCGATTCGCAATTTGAGAATCGCAAATTGAGAATAATTTCAAGGGTGCAAGGGTGTCATAAGGACACCCTGCTGCACCCCTGAAATTTACATGTGTGCGCATATGGCGCACATACATGCCATAAGGGCATGTATGAGCGCCACATGGCACCTTTACAAATACCAAAAAGTGCATTTGTGAAAGAAATCGCAAATTACCACCAACTACAAGTTGGTGGTAATTTGCGATTTCTTAATGTGAAATCGCAAAACTGGATTGCTTCTTACATAGCATTTAAGAAATCGATTTTTGCGATTCCTTAAATGCTTGCGCAAAATTAAGGAATCGCAAATTTTGCGATTACTTAATTTTGTGATGCGATTTTGATCAAATATTGCATTTGCCGATTTTTTTTTTTCCCGCAAACGCTGCTTTTTTGAAAATGATAGCGTTTGCGACAAAAAAAACGGATGATACATCTGCCCCAAAGTGGGGTGACGGGTACAATAGGATAGGTGAGTCTCTCCATATTTTCATCTCTTCCATCGGTCTTCTCCAGCAACACCACCTCTGCCCCATTGTGGAAGAGAAGGAAAAGGGTGGGGAAAAAATCAAATACATCACCCAAGAATAACCGCCTTGATTGAAAATGTTTAATTGAAGATTTGGTGGTTCTCCACATAGATACTTTTTAACACATAGTATCTGCATATGCGTCCTCGTCCTTTGCATACAATTACATTCTTGGTCAATGTTCAGTGCGTTTTCTCATCCAAAATGGCTGCATGCGCTGGAAGCAGTGCGGGGGGGACAAGGGTGGGGACGGTTGCTATAATTTCCATGTAAGCTTGTGGCTGTCTAGTTCATCTGATAACTCAAGTACAATGTCTTCCAAGGTCTGCTGAGGACATCGTTGAAGATATTCGCTTGGGAAGGTGTGATGTCTACGAAGCGGAGAGCCTGCGTGAATTTCTCAAGTTGTTACCAGAAGCGGAAGAGGTAAGGGTTAATGTTTTATTTGTGGAAAGCTGCGACCTCGCGTCATTATGGAAAGTGTGGATTGCTCCGTGTCTTTTAGTCAAATTGGATCTGTGCCTTCCCACACCGCAGTCTAAACAGGCACTCCAGCCCGTCTCTTGTGTTATGTAAAAGTGTGCGCTGTTGTAAGCCACAGCCTGGCACCTGATGTTATTTCTTTAGATTAACATGTAGAATAAAACCTGCTGTGCTGTGGACTCGTTCATATGACGAGGTGTAAGCTTGCAAGTCACCTCAGTGATGAGATAACCAGCTAATGACGTGAGTGGTTCAAATGGTAAGTTACCTCACCCTAAAGTCAGAAGCCCGCCTCTTGCTGGACAGCATCCATTTTATCACAGAGGCGGATCAGCTTTTACGTTTCTGTTCTGATTCGAATTGTGACGTAGAAATGTGTGCATGTGTGTTTCATGGCCACGTGCTTGCTTGTGTCACTCTGTATGGGACCTTTCACCGGACCACTCCCAATGCAGATCAAGTGTTTGCACACCGTGCATGAGTTTTCTACAGTTTTTTCCTATTACGTGATTGTGAGCAGGCCACTCACCTTAGCCACACAAGCATGTTTGTACTTCCCGGTTTATTTTTATCGCTTGGTCTTTTTAGATTATGAGCAGAGCACTCGCTGTGACGGTAAAAACATTGTATTGAGCAGCATTCTGTGCTTGCAAAAGACAAACCTTTCTCATGTGCCACAAACTGAGTAAAAAAGTGACGTGAGCTGGCATTTGAAACTTCTGCAATATTTATGTGTAAGCAATCCGCCATCCAGAGAACTTTAATACTTTTCCATTTGCACTTCTTCACAGCCTGTTGTCCAATTTTAGTGCGTGTTTGCATGCCATGATTAATTGGTGTGTTCAGAGGGATTCTTTTTCGAAGAATGACGGAAAGTGTCTTGCTCATACCTAGATTTCAATCGGGTATCTTACTAACAAATGTATATTTTTAGCAAATTTGTATCTCCATGATGCGTTTGCCTGGTCAGCTGGGTCTGGGACATGAAATGTACTACATGGTAAACAGTGCAGCTAAACCACTTTGTCTTTCATTGAGGGTTCAGTTGAAAGGCAGCTTAGGCACTGAAGAAGACATGATTTTGGAGTGAAGAATGCTTCTCACCATTCCAGGGAATTGCGTATTGCTGTAGGCCCTAGGGGTGATCGTGTGTTTGTCTCTCTGGACAGTCTGGTACAGATAAAATAGAGATTAATTAGGATTTAAACAAAGACTATCCTAAATGAATATGTTCCCACTTTCTTTCTCAAGTGTAGGCTGATGTCACTCCTGTAAGCCAAATCTACTCTGCGCTGACCCTGTTAAATATTACAGTATTTTTACTCGACCGCAGAGACTGCCTGTGAAGGTCATTGCAGTGGAGGTAGTAACATTCTCTAGAATCAGTTAAAAAAAAAATCTAACATTACCACATTTACTAGTGACTGATTGTGGTTGGGCGAATGTAGTTGAAAAGGAGGTGCAATATGGTGGGAATGGAGACTCGCAAAATGAATGACCGAAAGCAGAGTGAAAGCATTGGTTTAGGAAAAGGCTGAAATGATTATGACCGGTTTGTCAGATAACATAATGATAAAAGTATAACGTGATTAGTAGTTGGCATTTTTGTGTCACTTTTTAAAACCACTGATAGTAACTTCAATATGTTTGTTTAATAAAATAGCATAGTTAATCCATAGCTCAAGGGTGTAATCCAGACCTAGGTACAAAGAACTGACAGTGCCAAAGTGTATTTTGTAGGAGTCTGCCAGAGCCGGGCTAACGCAGAAGGGATATAACCGAGGGGTGGAAAAAAATACTGTGAATTGTAACCATATCTGTTGGGTTAGCCGAGAGCATAAAGAATACGCACTCGGATATCATGAAAGCCTCTGCTCCGCAAGACTTTCCATCTGTGTATGTAGCAGCGTGCAGTGAATACTCCTTACAAATGACTCCACCACCTTTCATTGTTTCTCCTTTCACCTGCCCAGCGCAACCTGGCACGCCTTTCATACTTGTCTTTCTCAGAACTGCTAGACCCAAGACACCTTTACTCTCTTCTTCAGGAAGTAGTGCAGCTTGGTTGCGTAAACTACTAGTTGCATTCTGTGAGATTCACCCCTGGACAGTGACTCAGCCTTTCATCCTTTGAGTGACTGCAGCGCAGACCGGTTTCAAGTGGATGAGGGCTACTAAATATAAAGCAGTTTGTGCAACACACTTTCGAAAAGCACTTGTGGACCTCAAATTCCCACCTGCTCTTACCTGTGTCTCTGTTGAGGGAGGTGAGCGTATTTACTGAGACGAGTTCATTGATTTTCAGTTCCTTGTGAAGGCATTGCACTGTTCATGGGATGCTGTGACCATCAGAAACTTCCTCTGGATAACGTTCGCTCATGGGACACACAATTGCCCATTTAAAGCAATACTGAGCGGTACTGTGCACTCTGGGACCTGAAACTTGACTTCATGCAACTTGGGATCATGGAACAAATTGCAGAACTAACCAAGAGCTTCTTAACTTTCGGCATTTCTGCTGCCATTCATTTATTTAAAATTCAGACGCTGAGTAGTGTTGATTCACACCTGTTTCAAGTGCAATGCAATCATTAGCTCAAATAATTGCCATTTGAATGTAAAAATGCAGCAGTTCATGTAAGTGGAACCGTACACATTAAATGCCTCCCTATTTCTGTCTCGGAATAATTTTGAGGGCAGGGCATTGCTTTAAATTGCTCCAATCATTTGCCAGATCTGAGCAATTTAGCTGCTTTCCGTTTACTGCAGCTCTCGTGTCGTTGCTTGTTATTTTTTTAATAATTGTTCGCACCCGCCACTATACATACGAAAATACGCATTACTTCATAAAGTGAGCGCGGACTTAATTGAATTGTCGTTACATTCTGGAGGGAAATTGGGTTCATGAAATATTGGGCTACATTCTCAAAAATTAGCCTCTTCCAGTTGGAAAGTACCAATAAGACTGTTCACACCCACGCAGTTCAGCTTTTCGATCTGTGTTATGACCGCTACATTGTCATCAACCGTTTATTTATGCATGAATTTCGAGTTTTCCCCAGCTCCTCTGCTGTCCTTGGTAATGCCTCCTTCCACCACACTTGCAGCTTTCTGCCTCTTCCTGCGCCGCAGAGGCAGTCGGTCATACCAACGGCCAACAGTGATGGCTGCAGCTATTTTCCTCGTGCTGTCAATACATCAACATTATATTTATAGCGTTGGTCTTCTGGGTGTACTGGACACACGCATGCAGGTACGAAGCAAACACCCAAGTGTGTGCAGGAAAACCCACTATAGCCAATCTAATGCAGCCTACAATGAAAAGCCAGTAGGCATGCGCTATAGGATATTGGCATCAGTTTCTTTTTCTTTTTTCTTTTTTTTTTCCTGTCAGATTTTTTGTGTTTTTTCAAGACACATGCCTTTTTCTTTGGGCATATTAATTCAAATACCTCCCACCTCTTTCCATCTGTTCTTGCTGCTGATGCAATCACCAGCTGAAATCTACCTTACTCATTCACTATTGTATTGCCCGATTACAGTAAGTGCTTGCCCACTTATGTCTAGTAAAGGAGAGGCGCACTGTAGTTCTTTGTTTTTACTAAAGGTGACAGGTTAGAAAACGTAGTCCTATTTGAAACTGGGGCGTCCTTAGTCCTGATCAGTGATTGTTTTTCTGTTGATTGTGAGGTCTATGCTTGGAAGACAAAGGTCTGATAGTGTGGTGGATTTGAAATGCACCCTAGTCAGGATGAAGTTTGTTCTTTCAAGGACATTTGAGTAGATCAAATCATGCTGTTAGATCATGGAGGACATCTGCTTCTGCCGAATGAATGTTGGTATGGAAGCCTAGTTGTAGTGTGAGTTCCTGTTTATTGAACTCTCCTGTTGGTTTAATTTGCCTGGGCAATTATGATAGCTAATTTCAAGGACCTTGGGATTCCACATTGTTCGAGGGACCTGTTGACATAGAAAATGTGTAGGGCAAGGGCGTTGAAGGGTGTCTTGATGTCTTCACCTGGAAGAAAATGAGATTGAACTGAGTGGGGTCACAGAATCCAGCTATGAGCCTGGTTTCCGAGGTTTGATTTAGCTGAATTGAGGACTCATCTTGTTGTCTTGGATATGTGGAGAAAGAACATTATTTTTGTGAAATTACCATTTACCGTCCACTGGCGTGATGAATTTGGGACTTACCTGGGACTTACTGAATAGTAAACGAGACCACATTGAAAGTCTTCTCAGGCACTTTGACGTTGTAAGACAAACTTAGTCTATGCATTAAAATCCTTCTGGTCGAACTTCCACAGGTGCCTGCGGAAGAACCCAGCGTGTAAAGGTATGGCTTTGCAAGTAGCCACCCATATGTAGAGGTTATAAACCAGGATCTGTTAGAGGGTTTCACAGGGTAACAGGAGGAATTTTACTACTTGTGGTTCGTGATGCAAAAGTAGTTGTCTGTCCCAAGGAGGTAACTTGATACCCTTGGCTGGCTACTAGTTCTATTAACACCGTTCTCAAAGCCCTTAGAAACTAATTGGTATGTTTGGTATGCTAATAGCCATATCATATGTCTGTCAAACATAAAAGTTCTAAGTCAGGGTCAAGTGTGAGGGAGGCCGAAATAGCAGTGTATAACAGGTGACCCGCATTTCATGCTGTTTGAAGAGACGCATCTAGGTATTTTCTATAAAGAACAACCGTGTATAGCCGAAACAGATGATAACTGTAAAAAGTGTAAGGCGGAGAAAGTGAGAAGCAAGCTTAAACACTCATAAGCTTCCTTTCTCAGCGGCAGAAGGCTTGGTTAAGGGGGTAGCACCAAAGACAAAGAAGGCCTCATCGGCCATGGCCAGAGTTTTTAAAGCCACTTTCTGCCCTCAAATGTTAGGCGGAGCCCCAAACCAAGGATGGAGTCAGTCCCTAGCAACTGGCCATCTATGACGTACGTCATGCCGTTTGAGGAGTGTATAGGGAAGAGGTCCTAGGGGCACATTGCTCAAACAGACAGTGGAAAATTGGAAATCTGATTTGTAGTCTTTGTCACATTTTTAAATTTGTGTTTGAGTTTTCACAAACAGATTTAACAGTAAGCACGGAAGGCAATGTAAATCATACATTAGTATATGTAATGATGCATCAATGTTTGAAGATTGTAAACTCTGAAGATTACTCACCTTCCACTTATGGCACTGTAATGTTTCCTTCTGCATGTTGTGAACCAACTTGTGTCCGTATAATTTTAACATTCACTCGTTCCTCTCCATAACTTGCTTTCCCGATAGCATTTTGAAGTGGGTTAACCGCAATATGTAGTGCCTTATAAATCAACAATAAATGTGTAAACAAATAGGAAGCCATAATATACTTAATGGTTGTGCCTTGATGGCTGCTGCCTCAAGTGTTATGCTTTATGCGCGTTCAGCAGCTAATCAAATTATACTTTCACTGTTGGAATCTGACTTCATGGTACCTGCCGCAGTGTGGTTGCTTGCGCTATCACAGTTAGCACTGCAGAACAAATATTTACAGGATAGATTCTCACCAAAAGACCTTGTGCCAAGTCAAAAAGTTGTGTTTTGATAATCTTCGTACTACACTCCCGCCCCTAAATTCTAAACCACATAAATATTTGACTGTAGAGAAATTACCTGTAGCAGTGAGACATGAATAGCTGGATTGGAGAAGCAGGCAATGGAAAGTAGGTGCTGTTCTGTTCACACGAGTTTAAAGTGTTAGATCGTTCTGGTTGACCTTTCTGGTTTTTGTAACTTGGTCATGTTCTTCATACTACTACTACAAAAAAATGAATAATTCTAAAACCAAAAAAAGACCTTTTTTATTGAGCAGAAAAATAACTTTGAAAATAACTCAGCCTTTTTTTCTGTGTAGATGTTCCAAGAGATCAGTCAACAGACTGAACTGACCAAAGGTCAGTTAAAAAAAAGTTTGTTAAAAAAAAACATTGTTTTTTAAAGTACTGGCCTGGGATCTTGTCAGTAATCAGCTTGCACCACCCCATTTCTCCTGTTAGCGCCGCCTAAAACAGAGCCAATTGCTAACCAGGTGGGGGAGAAGATTTAGCGTGATGGACAGAGCTGCCTACTTCGGAGCTGGGTAACCAGGTTAGAGTCTTTCGAGCTCAGTATTGGCTCAACATCTTGTGATTGTGGGAAAATCATGTAATCGCCTCTTGCCTACCATAAATGAATGTATCCTTAGCTGGTGCTCATGAAAAGCGCCGGTGTGGAGTACTGAAAACCACCGGCTCAAATTAAGCACTGGAACTGACCCTATGCTTTATTCCTTTGAAACAAACCTTTGTTTCCCATTTATGAATCGGGTAGAGCTGGCTTTTGTGTGGTGAGTGCCAGTACAAGAACACTGTTATTTATTTATTAAATGTAGGTCTTGTGCGAGGAGTAACTAGAAGATGCCCCCTTTGAGTGTCCGCTTCTGTTAGTGCTTTTTTCTGCTAAGGAGCGGACTCAGCCAGAGTGTGGAATGGCAGCAGGTTCTGTTCACTTTCCATGGGATGAGTCATTGTATTCATCTGCCTGCTTTTCGAACCAGAGAATAGCGTCATTGCATCCTACCACAGGTCAAATATTTGTCAATGGTGATTAGACTGATAAGCTTTGTTCCCTCCCTTCCTTAGTTATGCTGCAAGTTTAAAGGTCTTGCATCACATGTTCATGAAGCATATATAACTTGAGAGAAAGTAAGACTAGTTCACCGGTTTGCACGCGCTCTACATGCAGGTTGTGGGTTGAGACTTTGTGTGTTCCAGTCCATCCTTCCCACGTATAACTTCATAGTCATGAGTAATCTACAGGGGGTTCTGAAAACACAGCTGCAGTTGGTTAGGTTGAGGAACTGGCTTTAATTGTTTGGAATGGCTTTTTATTGGCTAGAATGTTTATTTGTTACATCAACAACTTTTAAATATGTTTTTGAAGCAAATCAAACTCCTAGTGATGGAGCGCTTCACAGGAAGATAAATGTTGAGATAAGTTGAGACTACACAAATTTAAAATGGTGATTCCCTCAGTTTTGCGACCTCAATTTTGAAGGCTAACCGTTTCAAAATGGATCAGGTGATATGCATACAAGTAAAATGAAGTCAATAGAAGTAAACAGTCTAAATGATGCAACACATATAAACCTGGTGGGGAATTCCATAATAGCTCTTGTGCACATTCACACTGAAAGTTAAATCATCCTGTTTGAAATTACCTTTGGAGCTGAAGGTGCTTCAAGTCTCTGTAAAAAAAAAAAAAAAAGTTTGTGTGTCACTAAAGTGGGGTTTGCGCTGATCGTTGAGTGGATGAAGTTACATAAAATGGTCCACTCCCTGAAAACGATTGAGAAAGTTTTGTTTCCTGAAGGTAACTATTTCTAGGAGAAGGGTTGGAGCCAATAAAGTGGCTTACTTCAGAAATGTCCTGCCAAATATTTTAGGGATTGAAAACAAATGGCTGTGTGAATAATGCAGTCTGGTTTAAAAAAAAAAACGAATTTCCATAGGAACGCAGTTTAAAATAGGGGTCATGTGACTGAAACGACTGTCTTTATTTCCTTTTTTTGTAGGATTGATTTAGAGCAATACTTTAGTGCAAGATGTCATGCCATATTTGTAATGGAATTTGTAGAAGAGAGAAATGCATTTCAAGAGGGTTGCGTTTGAGGTGATGAAAAGACATCCGAGACTGGATGATTTCAGAACCTCATGGAGTTAGGCAATGTCCTCCTGGGAAGAAACCTTAAGAATGCATTAGAATATCATAAGTGTAGAGGTGTTAAAAGATGCAAGAAGAGCCAAAAATTTGCAAGTGGAGATTAAAGACCTGTGGCAGAATACAGCCTTGTGCTACCTGATGGCAGAGGGGACATAGATCCAATGGTGCTGTTCAGCTTTATTAGTAGAGGCTGTCTAGTTATTAGGTCAACCACTTAAGGACAGTGGCACATTTGCTCTTGCTCTTTCAGTATATGAAAGAGGGTGGTGTGGGCCACTTTAGCAAATGCTGCTGAAAGATACAGCTTAATCCAAATACTTGCTCCACCTTGGTAGGTGATGCTCCGTATGATATGGAACCACTCTGTATTTACAGTGCAACATTGAAGGTTGTGAGAAAATCTCTGAAATAGACTCTCAAGATGTTGTCTGTTGTATTACACCAGACCTGGTCTTTTTGTGAACGTAGAAAGTGCAGATTGTGGACATCTTGCAAGCAGATTAAAGCGTTTTGACATCGCTTTGGGTTATGCTTTTCCCATCTAATCAAATCTTTGATTTTTCCCTCCATTTGGCCTCGTGGCCAATGTGATGGGCTGGTGTATGGGTGGGAGACTTCGGACAGTCATGCCCTTTGTTTTTCCAAGGGTTTCAACATCAAAGTATAACAAGCATTTACAATGCAATGGTTTCGCCTTTGGAAAAGTTAGTTATTGGCATTGCTCATGACTTTTTTTTTTTTTTTTACTTATGGCATTGTTATTTATATTGCCAACAGCTCACAGCCCACACAGCCCACAGCCCACACAGCTCTCAGCCGACACAGCCCACACAGCTCTCAGCCCAACACAGCCCACACAGCTCTCAGCCCAACACAGCCCACACAGCTCTCAGCCCAACACAGCCCACACAGCTCTCAGCCCAACACAGCTCTCAGCTCTCTCAGCCCACACAGCTCTCAGCTCTCTCAGCCCACACAGCCCTCACAGCTCTCAGCCCAACACAGCTCTCAGCTCTCTCAGCCCACACAGCTCTCAGCTCTCTCAGCCCACACAGCCCTCACAGCCCTCACAGCTCTCACAGGTTCTGCACCGTAGCGAAGATCCCGCTGATTGAGAATCTAAAAACGTTGAAGCCTAATCTGAATCACCTCAGAACAATTCAAGCACTTTGTGTAAACCTAATGTCTTCTACAACAGCCTTACTCATCAAGTCGAGGCTCACAATGGATCTTTATTATTGGCCATTTTAAAACTTCAAGCTGGCTCTAAAAGAGCCGAAGCTCTATACCCTTAATTTTGTCGATAAACTATTAATTAACACGTTGTCCAAGGACACAAAGTATCGCTCCTTAAAGACTTTGAACCACTAAGATGTGCACTAAACCAAGAGAACTTCAAATTGAGCGAGGCCAGGCGTGGGTGTATTCTAGTGGTAACACTGTAGTAAACACGGGTGGCTAAACTATGGGACTACGGCAATATTGTTTGTACAGAAAAAGTCGTTTAAAAAAATATTTTCAAGAAAAATTCCCGGCATAAATTGCGCCAGGGTTCGAAAGCAGAGAGGCATTTCGGTTAAGAAAGACGGTAACCGCGTAGAAACGCGGAGGGAAAACCCTGTTTCTTCGCCTAGCTTTTAACGAAACCCTCCTCCGGCAGACCTGCTAACGCGAGTCCGAGGATCCGGAGCTTTGTGCAGGCCTCACGTAGGCCGCGTTTCTCAGGCGACGTCGGCGCAGCGTTGACAAAATAGTGACCGTGTGGAGGTCACGGGTCTGTCAAAAATAAATATTTCCATTTACGTGGGGGGGAATGAGGCCGCTGGTCTACCGACAATCGTATTTTTTCCTTAACAGTTCAATATCTAGTAACTAAAAGGGAGACTGCAAACATGCTCCTCAAACCAGATAAAACCAATGGGGGTAGTACACCGCGGCCACCGTCAAAAAGGGTTAAAAACGGCATTGAAGATCACATAACAAAACTGTTAATAATGCCCAACTGCCACACGTCTAAGGAGAAGGAAATGAAATCCTACGTACGACGGTTCATTTAAAATCACCACAAAATAAAGTACTACCGCCGTGGGTTTTCTTCATTTTGGTAAACTTGTGAGACCGGGGTGTTTACTACTATTAAATTAGGTACGGCCACCAATCACCAAAACAAAATATATGTCAATTCAAAAATATTTATAAAAACGTTCATTTTGTAAAATGTAAGCATAAAAACATGCGTCGCTAACAAACTACACACGGAACAGCACAGCGAGGTTGTTTAACATGGTGACAGATTTTAGGCAAGGCGGATGTACCATCCGCATGATTGCCGCAGCCCACAAAAACACACACATGCACGTTATTTTCTGAGGGAGAAGTGCCGGGAACACGTCGTAAACTGTTGTTTCAGACTGCGGAGGGTTAAGTAAACAAGCAGGGGAAAGACAGAAACAGCCACACCGGTGCAAATACTTACTCAATAGGGTGTTCCGGGTCATAGTAGTCCCCCATGTTCATCGGCAGCAGGGAGGACGAGGAGCTGCTGCTTCCGGGGGCCTGGACACATCCAGCATGGGAGAGAGGAAGAGGGAGGGGTGAAAGCAGAGCAGCTAAACACAGGAGACGAGCCACTTAACAACCACACGCACGCGAGGGGGTCACTATTAACGGCTGCGCACACAGTGCCACCACTAAGAGCTGAACGCAGGGGGCTGGACAAGTTTTACTTCCACCTGAACACAAGTGACTATTTACAACTACACAGCGGAAGAAGCTCTCCGTCAACAGTTGCATACGGGAAAGGGCACCAATCACACCAGCAACTCAAACACACAGGGTCTGCTAGCAAAACAGCAGCACAGTGTCCCCAATTGACGAAGTTGCAACTACGATCATTGATTAAGGGAGACAAACACGCCTAGAGGACCAAACAGGGAAGCGAGTGGCAACATTTATAATGGCGCCAGTAATATCTAGTTACATGGGCAAAGTACTCAACCTCACGTTTACATACAGAAAAAGCTGTCCTAGAAAGAGTACACACACTTAAGAGGAAATGCCCACGACAGATATAGTTTTACACACATCCACTAAATTATCAGTCTTTCCAGCTTATAAACATTGTCAAACGACCACATATGGTTAAACACGGGCACACACATTAGTGCCCACACGCATGGAGAATAAACAACTACTACACGTGTGCCAAGTAATAGCAGCAGTGCACACGTGCTCCAATCAGCATGTCGGCTACACACTAACAGGGCACTAAAAGGCAGAACACCAACACTCACTGGAACCAAACAGACTACAAACGTGAATGGGGCCAGCAACACAAATAACGGGGCGGGGAAAGAAGAAGCAACGAAAATAGCTGACAACTAAGAAGGAAAGCGTGGAGAAACATTCAAAGTACACATACAACAGAAAAAAGACAAGCGTGGAAAGGGTAAAGTAGCACTCTTCATCCAAGACCTAGTGCAGCTCTGAAAAAGCAAAGATGGTGCCGTTTTCCTTTCTGATTTTCACAGCATCCTATGGGGGGGGGGGGTGATCAAGGTGTCCTCCAGCTGAAAGTAAACTAAATAAATCCAATAGCCATTCCGGTGCACGAGATGAGCAGGCACTCTGAGGAGAACACCTAGCTGCTGCTGGAGAGCTCAGTCTAAGTGCCGATTGGCAGCGCTCACAGATTCTCGTCCATCCTTCCAGTTTAAAAAAAAATGTAAAAGCAAGACTTTAGGACGTTTTCAAGCCATATTCCCGCTGATGCTGTTAACAGGGATGGTAAAGGGATCCTATCCTCCGTCTGTCTATGTAGGCCTCAGACCAGCTTCCCCTTTAGGAAAGAAAAATAAACACTTCCCATGCGAGCAGGTTCACAGCCAAACGATCGCTTTATTTTTCGCTTCTTTCTATTCCAGATAGTAATCCTCGTACAGAAGTATCAGGTTTCCTAACGCCTCCGGTGGTACGGGCGCCGGTGAAAGGCTTGTCCCTTCCTGCAGCTTTCCCTTGGCTCAGCAGAGAGGTCCTCCTCCTCACCCTGCAGTGCACACAGAAACGGAAGTTGTAACAAGCACCTACGAGGACAGGGGGGGGTGGTGGGAGAGGACACGGACGGCGGGAGGGGGCGGGAGAGGACACAGGGGGCGTGAGGGGGGAGGGGGGTGGGAGAGAACACGAACGGCGGGAGGGAGGCGGGAAACGTGCCGGGGAAAAACACTCACGATGCCCAGGACAGCAGCAAGCACGGCCCGGCCGGAGGAGACTCGGGGGCGTTCCCGGCTTTCGGCTGACGTCGCGTGACGTCGGCAAAAGCCAAAGAATCTCGGGAACGCCCCCGTGTCTGGTCCGGCATTGACGGACAGGCCCCTCGTCCAATGGCTAGGCTCCATTTATGGAGCTAGCCAATGGGACAGGGGGGCGTATTCCAGAGTCCTTACTGTAATCAATAGATTTCTCTGGAGGCGGAGCCTAAAGGTTCCGTTCCCCAGCGAAACCTAAAAAGGACTGTGTCCCTTTTCTAATCGAAAATGGCAGTGCTGTCTCCTCACTTCTGTAATGATAATCTTGGCAACCTGGCCAGTGAAGTGTTAGAATAACACTTTGACGCCTATCAAGTCTACCCTGAAGCCCTACTGAGTTTGTGAGACCAGAATATTGTCGCTAGAATAATGTCTTACCTAAAAATTGTGCCCAAAATATATTCTACAAAAAATACCATTCCATTTGAGTCGATGATAGAAAATCTGTAAACATTGGGACAATATTTTTATGAACCATATTTAGCGCATGATATTCATGTCGGATGACATTTATAGATACAGTATTATGACACAACCCTTATGAGCCTAGCAAGCTTCCCACCAAGGCATATAATGACATAAGGAACAATTATTCTTTATCTGCCGCACTTCAGTATTCGTCACATTCTTGTTGCAGTGCAACTCTGTACATAACCCAATATCATCCTAGCATACCTTAGAGTGGCCAGACTCGGGCTATTTGCCCAGAGTTCTTATTGTGCACCGTTTTCTAGATGGCATATAAGGTTCCTGTTCATGACGCATGCAGGCAGTACTAGAAGGTTGAGTGTTATATATAACGTGATTGGTGGTTCTTCGCCAGTCGGTATGCGTTAGTGCTAACTGCCTGGATCTTTAGTAAAGAAGATGTGCATTATGCACGGTTTATCTTCAATTGAAGACTATTGTACACGAATACAGAAATATGAGTTGCCTTTGTATCCTGAAAAAACGATGCACATTTAATCTGCTTTACTGAATTATAAGCAAGTCTTGCTATTACAGACTGGCAAACTGTGTTCTTTGTAGTTCCCGTCTGGCATTTTTAAAAATAACCTACTTTTTTTAACCAGAGAGACCTAATCTAGCAGCACATCTGCTAGGAGAGTTAGTGAAATCACTGGTTTGTTCATTAGCGAGCTGTAATAAATAGTTATTCTAGGGTGCCATCTGGTTTCTTTGCTTACATTCATGTCTGTTTCGCCATTTGCTTTTCAAAGCCTTCTGTGACCAGTGAACACGTCCTGTATGTTGTGACTACAGATCAAGTGCTCTTGGATAGCTGCACGGAAGATTGATTGGCTTTGAAAAACAGATACATTATTAGTGGCCAATGGCTAGAACAAACAAGTGTTATTTTTAATCTTATAAAACCACGCGAATAAATTATTAGTTATTTAGAATATTTCCAGCTCGGTAACTATTTACACCTGTCCTTTCCTCGACCAATTCTGCTACAGGGAAGGGTGCTAGGTCACATGCACTCCTGCGGTACAGAGCAGATCCCCGCTTCATTGAAAAGCTGTATTTTTGCATCACAAAATGAAATATATTTATTGCAATATTTTGACATAATGGACCGGATTCACAGTGGTTTCCCGTCCAGAAAAGTTAAGTGAACATTTAAGATTTGCTCGAGTCTTTGATTACCGTATACATTAGAGCCATTCTGGAAATAGCTGTTTATTCTGAAAAGATGGATCTCAGCAAATTGTTTTGAATTCCACTTGCTCCTGGCACAGATGCTACAGCCAGGTATCTGGCAATCGAGTGAAACGTGACTTGTGTAAATAAAAGACACTCTGCCTTCTCAAAGAGCAAACCTTTGTTAGTCCCTCAATTTAAATAGATATATTGAGAGGCAAGTAATGTGTTTTTAATGAGACGAGCTTCATTTTTGTCTATTTTGCCTATGGAGCAACACTGGGCTGTGAAGGAGCCCAAATTCGTACTGCAGGGAAATCTGGTAAACTGGCTGATTTCGGACATATCACGCAGTGTGTGCAGTTCATTTGGCCTTTGGCTCTTAATGGAGGTGAACATTTTACTGGGGAGTCGGATCGATGCGAGTCAATGGTAAAAGGTTAAAATATTGAACTAGGGTGCTGAGGCAAGGGGTTTGAGCATATGTACGAACACCCATCTAAAATATATTGTCAGTTAAAACATTTGCTGGTTGTTTCTGGTTTTTCCATTAAGACCAGAAATTGTATTTTGGGATCTCAAAAACAGGAACGGACCGGCCCCATACTTGGTCAATGAAAGATAATCAAGCTTTAAAAATATATAATATTTGGAAATGCTATTAGTGCACCCAATATTTGTCTCCTTGTGCCAGAGTTTTATGGTCCCATCCAGCGTGTAGGTGTGCAGTATATATCAATTTCAGAGTTTTGTCACAAGTTGCTTCTCACGTGTGGTTTGAGTCATGAGGTGGATGCGTTCTGGGCCTGGATTGTGATTTTCTTTTTCCTATCCTGGAGAGTAACTATGTTGTATCCACATAGTAGCACCATAGCACCGTTGTAGGCCCGTGCCATCGTCCGACTGATGCTCAATTAAAAAAAAAACAACAAAACAACCAGGACTTCATGTGTTTGTGTATTTTTTTTTTTAACTGTCGTCTATTCTTAAGACCCATGTAAGGTAGGTGTTTAAAAGCTGCATTTATAATATTCCTTAACTTAAGCCAATATCGCCTCTCTTCCTCAAGAAACTTTGCCATAGCTGCAGGACTTGCAGTTAATTCCCACACCCAAGGCTTTCATGTCCTCTACTTGCAAATTTCAGAGGGTCTTTTGGATAGGGTGCAAAGGGCCTAGAATGCAGTACTTCTGCCTGTTTTTGGGCTGACTAATATGATAACGTTTCTGCAGAGCACGTCTTTGCGATGACTTCCAATTAAGGACCACGTTTTAGTAAGTGTCCTACCTTGTGCATTCGTTCCTCCTTTGAAAGACCCCAGATACCTTGTTACTCCTGGAGGTTTTCCCCACACCTGTGGCTACCCTCTTTAATGCTAGACTGAGCAGAGATCCATCAGTGGCTTCCCGCTGCTCCCTGCATCATGCGTCTGAGAGCTGACCATAGGGTCCATGTGGTGAACTGTGACACATCTAAATTGGGTGTTTGTGGTCCAAACTTCAAGCGTCCTCTGGTGGGATTTTATTACTCCTATATCCTTCGACTCAGTCCATGGATTTCCTTTACCATCAAAGAGCTGAGTCTTGATAGGAGAATTAAAGAGGCGCTGGAGACTGACTCCAACCCAGTGTCCTGGTCCATGGAGAACATCTTCAGCCACACACTTCTACTGCTCACAGACCTACATATTTAGGACATGGAAAAAAAGCATCCTGTTGCCATCTGTACGTTTTGTTGGGCATGTATGAGCATCTGCGTTTATCATGTCAATGAAGACCATGGCTTGGCATTCTGATTCTTATGATGACTGAGGTGCCAGTGTTCTTGGGAAAAAACATCTTTGTGTTTCACCGTACTCATTGCTCTAGGTAGTTTTATTGTGGATTCCTTAACAACTTTCTTTTTCTCACACATATACTAGTGCTTCCATGAAAATTTTACTGCTGATGCAAATACTTATATATTCGCAAAACATCCTGGGTATCTTTTTCATAGTAGTAAGGGACAAACATTTTTAGCAGTTAAAAAATCTGAACTTGCAAAGATATGGGAACTTTTAACTTGGAATCAGCTCATTTTTGGTGAATTATTTGTGTTCTGTTTGACAGTTCTGGTCCTTGTATTCCCTTCCTGTAATAACTTGGTTGTTCAGCCTCAAAACTAACGAGTGAATAGCAGCACCAAACAGGTTGTTCACGTTATTGCATAAGCGAACGCTTAGGCATTGCATGCCCTGTGTTATCAGAAAAAGGGAATGTTCTTGTTTGTGTGCGTGGTGTTTTTTATGTTGCTGGGTTGCGACCGGAAGCTACAATATAATTGGTTATTAGTGTCAACAGTGTGCTAGGGTGCAGTGGAGTTGGCACAAGAGGGGGTGGATCATACCCGGTCTTCAGATACTGACTTACTCATGTCCAGAATTGTAGCAAGTTGGCTGCAGGCGCTTCTGTGTACGGGCATGTTGGGAGTTGTCCAATGGCTGCCATTTCCTAACCTGGAAACGGGAAAGTCACGTTTGGCAGCTGAGTTGCATGCATCCATTTTGCAATGTTTTTGCTGGAAAAGAGCTGAAGTCACAGGAGTCCTCCTGTGCCACCATACTGTACCGCGTCATGGCTGCTATCTTTCTTTCCAATGAAGTTGGATCCACACATCACCATCCCAAGGCTGAACTTGTCCCTTTTCTTGTGGTTGCATAATCCCGAAGTGGCAGAATAAAAGGCTAGCTTTCGTAAGGGTGTGTGTGCACAGCAGAATTTTTTCTTGTTTCCTTTTCCTTCATGCCAGACATGGGGCTTCCGGTGTAAAGTTGATCTCGAGTACATATTCAACTCCTGAGTCGTCAGTTGCACATCTCACATACAACATTGCACCATAAGCAGATGACCCTTATACTGCACTGATAACTACATAGGTTCGGTTGTGATTACTAAAATGAGGTTTTGACGTGTGCACCGCACCTCTGGCCTAGCCATGTTCTAGTGGTAGAGATTACTCTGATTCATTGAGACCCATTGGATTGTAGGTTTCATCTGCTGGTTGCGTTTGGCGCATTAGCTTTGACAAAGTCCGCCAAAGCATGGAAATCATGTTACAATTAATGAATGGGGCATGATTAGATGTAGTCTTCCATGTAATGTGGGCGAAAGAACCAATTTGAAAAAAAAGAACTATTTTATTAACTTTTATTGACAAAAATTGTCATTATTCATTTGTCACAATGTGGAATGTGTGATTGACGTCTGAAGGCATGGATATGGTTTTTGGGTTCTATATGCTGCTTTGGCCTCCAATAGGAGTCCAGACAGCAGGCAGTGTATGTTTTACACACCTATTCCGTAGTTAACTCACAAATATTAGACAATATGTGATTTACTGTATGAACCTCTTACTCCCTCTACAATGTCCTCTCTTTCCTTGTTCACCCCTTCCATTATTGTGAAGCGCTCCGATACCCCTCGGGGTCTTGTCCGCGCTATACAAAACTTTTAAAATAAATAAACCTGTGTAGTGTACACTGGGCATAACCACTGTGGCAGAACCCTTCTTGAAGGTTAACTTTGCTGAGTGCATATTCAGTTTATAATTCTGAGTTTTCAAAGATGGGCCCGTAAATGCTCATTTGTAGAAACGTAGAAAAAAATGGTGTTCTTTTGTCTAGTCTTTTCTTTAATCTTTCCAAGATCTTTGTGCCAGTGTCACGGAACTGACGTTCTGAGCTTGAAAAAAATGGTTCATAAAAATATTTGCAATTTTTTGTTTTCTTTTGTTTTTTAACTCTGAGCGCGGTCTTGTACGCTAGGCTGACTTTTGGCAGTTATCCGGTGTTTTTGCTAAATTATGCAGTTACTTTATTGTGCCTTGTTGTGAGCGGTTTTCTCCCTTATGTTTATGTTCCTTAATATTTTTCCTTATTCCATCTCTCTTTAGGCTAAGATACTGAAGGCCTTCAGTGGGGACCTTTCTAAATTGTCACTGGCCGACTCCTTCATGTGCTTACTTATACATGTGCCAAAGTAAGTCATTTGATCCTGTTTTTGTTGTAAGTCTGGCAATAAATCTGTTTGCATCGAGTGCTCTCACAGTGATCTGTTTCATTTGTTTGTGTGTTTTACAGCTATTCCCTCCGAATTGAAGCAATGGTGCTAAAGAAGGAATTTGCACCTTCGCTCTCCTCTCTGAACGAGCAGATGTCGGTGATCCTGGTTGCCATGCGTGGTAAGCAAACTCTGGCCAACCCTTTGCCCACGTTGGCTAGCCTAGCTGGTCAAAGACCGCGTTTGCAGAAGCAGTTTTTCCTCTGACTTTTCTGGTTTTCCGTCTCCATTCCCACTCCCCAATGCTGTGGGTTTTTATTCTTGTTGATCTTCTCCACAAGGCCCTGTGCTGATGGCCAGAGGCGGGGGTATCAAAGGGCGCTTGTGTGGGTGGCGAGGAGAGGAGGTGAAGGGCCTGAAAGCTGGACCCAGCTTCATGTTTAAAAGTTCATTTAACACAGTCCCTTTATTCAGCACCATGCCCTGTTCCCTAATTTGAGTCTACAGACATAAATCCTGCGGTGCACGAATGCGCCATGAACATAGACGGTGGAGCTTGGAAAATGCCTTCTTCAAGCGGCCTCTTATTCATTGAGGCCCATTCATTTTCTTTCTATAGCTCCGAATTGTTGCGCCGGGTGTTTTGTGAGCTTTGATGGTTGCCCTGGTTATAGGTTGCTCACCAGACCAAGAGCTAAACACAGGGTTCCGTTTTGATGTATGCAATAGGATTCTTATTTTTTTCTCTCATAGCTCTTCTATTCCCTTTTTAATTTTTTGTTGTTAAACTATGCAGTGTAGCCTTTAGTCAAATTAGGAATCTTGGATTAATATTCTTTATATCCTCTTTTTCTCTGCACTCCAGAACTAATGACGTGTGAGCAGCTTCATTCCATTTTGTACCTTGTTCTTCAGGCTGGCAATATCATGAACGCAGTGAGTATCTCTTTTCAGTACTGCATGGAGCTCCTTGTTTGCTTCACCGAGCCCTCCTCTGAAGGCGCCTTGTCTCTCTTCCCCTCAGGGAGGCTATGCTGGCAACGCTGTTGGCTTCAAGTTGTCGTCCTTGCTGAAGCTGGCAGACACAAAAGCGAACAAGCCTGGAATGAATCTGCTCCATTTTGTTGCTTTGGTAAGTAATTGTAGGGAGGAGTTCTTTTTGTGAGTATGCACACTCTTTATGAATTGTAATAAGCCTTCTTCAGCCGCAGGGAGAATGTTGGGAGTATGGTTTTTTACAGTGGCTGGGATATAAAAACTGTTTCAAGTTTGTTTTAATGCCCTGTAGCTTGAGAGAAGCGACTGCCTTGCCCAAATTAAATTTGGTAGAGCATTCAAGTGTGCACAGGTGAATTCTACAGTTGGGTGAACACTTGGCAGAGAGAGCTGTATATTTCCAAGCTTCTCATTTTGACACCTTGTAATGGAATATAACACAGGTTAATTGCAGACCTGGTTGTAGCATGTGGAGACCGTCCATTCTAGTGTCACCAACTGTGCAGTGATTTGAGCACTTCCTGCTTTTGCTATATACCCAATTCTTCAGCTTGAATAGTTGGAATAATTATGCATCCAATATTTTTTGGGGTGATTATCCACATCTTAGAACTGTTCCCAAATTGTGGATCCACGAGGAGGGCAAACTGCACAGATGCATGTGCATCAAATGTTGCCTGCTGTGGATAGCAAGATGAGCTGGAGGGTTTGCCTTGACAGTATAGAAGCGCATGCACCTTAAAACATTCTATAAACCGCATTGGGTACTGATGGACATTATCCCTGTGCAGACCTGCTGACTGACAGTACTCGTTCTTTGTACATCTGAGGTCAGGGTACTGGGTACTAACTGCTGTGGGCCATGTAAGAAGTATGTGTGGGCCCTCACGCCCCTCAAGTGTCTGCTTTGTCTGGTCAACAGCCCAAGTTCTAGTCTCCGTCCACTACAGTATCACTGTGGGCAATACCTTTATGAATGATGCGCTGTTGATTTGGTAATCTGTCCAGAAACAATCTCTCCATAGCTGGTCTGTAATCGGAGTTTGTGAAAATTAGCACATTTGACACCAAGGTTTGGTCCTGGCCTGCGATTGCCAATCTGGTTTTAGGTGCCTGGACGGCTGTGCGAGCACCTCTGTCTTAAGTATTCTGTGGAGCATGGCCTATCTTCACAGCAGTAGAAGAGGGCACTTTTATGACTTAAGCTTTGCTTTTTTTTATGTATGCCATCAGCCATGATGTATTGTCAGATCCCTCATTTCTGTGGCTTTATAATGAAAAATATGCACGCTGCCTCCTTCTGCTCTCCTAGTGAGATCATCGCTACAAAGGCAGGCAGTTGTATCCCGATAGAGACCAGAGTGTCTGTCTGGGTACAGAAAGTCACGTTCCTTCTGGGTCTGGTCCATCTGAAAGTCTAGAAAGCAAGGACCTGGTCTAGTGCTTTTTAAATACCACACACTCAAACCAAAATGTTGAGAAGGAACAGTGCCCATTAACTCGTGTTGGGTGGATTTTCGGTGGTTCCTGTTCTTGTAGTACCGCTTAATCACGGTGCAAATTACTCTGAAGCTCTATTGAATATAGCCTTAGCTCGCTCATTCAAAGCACAGTGCTGATAATCTGCAGTGAACACCTCCTCTTTAGAGCAGTGACATTTCATATGTGCAAAAGGAGGTGCTTTGTGCACCTATTAGGAGATGTCTGCATAAATTACTCTTCGCCACTTTCTGAATAAAAGCCAATAAAGACTGGAAGGATCCTTCGAACTGCATAGACCCCTAGATCCTAATGTTCCAATGCACAGATCAATATGATGCTGCCAGGAGCCGGGCAAAGACGCACACAATCAATAAGGATTTTTAAATTTCTGTGAGGCAGTTTGAAGTGTTGCTTTTTAAACTATACTTGGTTTGAGATTCAAACATAATACGGCATTCCACAGACAGTTTCCAAGGAATATTTAGTTCTTCTGAATTAATGTGATTTAGCTGCTAAAAGATTGCTTAATCCAGATATTTATACGATTGAATGGTTAAATTGCGAAAAAATATTTTAAGTAAGTTGTTGGTCAGACCACACAGTTGCAGCAGTTTTTTCTTTCATTCCTTGCATGTATCTTTTCTTGTGTGTCTTAAAAACATACATAGCCTACCACAGTCTGGACGTTAATTGAAACCTGGATTCAAGTTGTGGAAGAAGCCTGTTGTGTGGTCAGAGTTATGTGTTTGTCACAACAAGTGTAATTGTGCCGCTCTGGGATGCACAATAGTTAGGTACAATGCTTTTACAAATAGTTGTGTTGAAATCGTTTTCAGACACCGCTGGCTACTGACATTTAGCTGCATCAACTACGTAAAACCTTAGAGACAGATTGTGCCAAGGGTTCTGCCCAACAGCTTTCTGAGATGAACACGACCTCTAGTCCATATTCGTAAAGCACATTGACTTTAAGCTCACTTGTTTGTCGCAAATGTTTGAGAACCACCTAATGTAAACTTGAGCTCTCTTGTCAGTTCCACTAGCTATACTTTAGGCACTAGTCATGACTTATGCGATTCTTGGCACATCATTTACCTCCTCGTGCCTCAAAATTGCGATGTAATATGTATATATTTATTTAATGTGCATGTGTCTCCTATTCCAACCAGGTTTACTACCTGGTTTGTGTGACATGGACGCAGTCAGGACCCGAAGACCATGCTGTTGGATGTTCAGCAACAGCTGGATAGCCCTTCAGTTTTAAACTAGTTTGCTCTACATCAAAGACATAAAAGAAAAGAAAACAAATACGGCAAAAAACAACGCCTACAACGAAATTGTAAGGTTTTAGATTTTTGTTGCAGCTGCTCTCAATGGCACGAATGAAAGCAGGCAATACTTATCCTTACCATGCTTGAATAACCATCTAGTAAACATTTGTTTGACACGATTCACTATCACTATCTAGTTTTGTTTTGTTTGTAGACTTTTGGTTCCACAGTGGTTCAGTTATTTGAGTAAACGGCACTATCCCAAAATGTTTTCTTTACTTTTACCTGCTTGTGGATGAGAATCCCGATGTGCATAACGTTAAGCGTACCTTTGTGTGTTGCAGGAGGCCCAGAAGAAAGATGCAGCTCTTCTGAGTTTTTCGGAGAAGATCCAGCATGTCCAGGATGCCGCCAGGTAATCAGAGAGCCTTCCCCTCTGCCTCAAAGAACTTATTGTGTGGCTTTACACTGGGATGTGGGACGTTGCAAAGATTTGTTTCCATGAAGTTCTGTGTGGAATCTTTGCAGTATTATCTGGTTTTGATGCTTTCCCACGTTTGTGTCCGCATAGAGGCTTTTGCGATAATGTGCCACAAAAGGTAAGCTTGCAGAGCAAAATTTCACAGGCATTTGCCATTGTGGAAACAAGTGATGCAAAAGGTAAACTTGCAGGTTAAGTCAGCCTATATCTTTCGATTTTGACCAGGTTTGAGCTGTGTGAAATTGTCTTGTAATTCCCTGAAATACTCTGCATGGGCAAAGGTGAACTTAAAACTAAAAAGTTTGTGAAGGTTGGAAATCAGAATCTTGGCTGGTGTGTTGAAAAAAAGTGTGTATACCCGTACGTGTGTGTGTGTCTGTGTGTGATATATATAGCTCATTCCATACTGCTACAGTGTCTAAACAGAGCGGGAGTCACTAAAGAGGCTCTAGGCTGGCTGAAGGCTTTTTTAACCAACAGAAGCTTTCAGGTCCAAAGAGGGATTTATCTCTCTGACAGTTTGATCTTAGAACAGGGGGTACCTCAGGGCTCTGCCCTGAGTCCCACCCTGTTCAACTTATATATGTCTCCTTTGGCAGAGGTGGTCCAATCGTTCGGCGTAGAGCTTGTCTCTTACGCCGACGACACTCAACTCTTGATCTCCCTGTCTCAATCCCCCTCCTCTGAGGCAGATAACTTCAACTTATGTATGTGCAAGTTGGCTACATGGATGAACGAGCATTGCCTCAAATTAAACGGAACAAAAACAGAGGTACTCGTCATAGGTGGGAACAACACCAACTGGACCAAGGATTGGTGGCCCTCATGTCTGGGATCCTTACCCACCCCCAGTCAGGAGGCCAAGAACTTGGGTGTCTGGATTGACACCAAACTTTCATTTGACAGTCATGTCAAAAAAACAGTTGGAAAATGCTTCGGAGTGATGAAGACGCTCCGTCGCACCCTGGATCTTCTTCCTCTGAGTTCCAGGCGCACCATGACGCAGGCTCTCATCACATCCCGTATTGATTATGGGAATGTGCTTCTATTGGGCACCTCAGAAAAAAACATTAGGAAGTTACAGGTCCTACAAAATTCAGCAGCACGCCTTGTGCTACGACTCCCGCGAAGAGCTCCTTCTAAACCTTCCTTGGATACTCTGCATTGGCTGCCCATAAAAGAGAATAATATTCAAGGCCCTTCTCTGGTGCCACAGAATCATTCACCATAGAGCCCCCTCCTATCTGTCTGACTTAGCCTCACCCTATGAACCTTCCAGATCCCTACGCTCGAAGGGAACAGGTTTGCTTAAGATCATGCGCCCAAAAAAAGCCAGACTTGGAGGCAGATCTTTCCGCACTCTCGCAGCTAAGGAGTGGAATACCCTTCCTATGAATATCAGACAGGAAAAAAGTGAAACATCCTTTAGGAAACATCTAAAAACATATCTTTTCACCATCTAAACTGTCTGATGCTTTGCTTCCATCTAAGCAACACTCTTCTCCATAGCGCGGGGACACGTTGAGAGACGTCACCAGGCGCTCTATAAGCTCCTATAATAATAATAATATATATCTATAATCTTGTCTCCGAAAAGAATATCCAATGCATTGCGTAACGTTTATTGTGTGGAAATTGTGCTAACCTGATAACACAATCCATACTGAATCCAAAAACATATACCGCAACGATTGCATGTCATCACGTAATACAACCCAAATGGGCATCCTCCATATACTCCTGTGTACTGCGACGGCCCCCCAAAGTTGAAAGTAACCAATCTAACAAATCATCATGCCCTGTATGGACTAGGTGTCAGATTAAGGAATAATTGAGTTGCCGTCCTATTATTATGCTCTATATGGGCTTGCATAGATCCATATTCTATGGTCTCCGTAATACTAACATGTTACTCTAAAAACACTCTGATTGAATACTCCATGACATCAGAAGTGAAACACTCATCCTTCCTTAAAATCCAAGCAAGTCCTTGATTATTTAATTAGATAATAGAAAATGAAATAGAAAATTGCAAAATAAGGGAACGCAAACAACAATTAATGTACACTCCATTAAATACATTGATTCATTAACTTTTCATCACAGTCTATAATGTCCTAATTCTTCAGGTTACAGATGTACTTCTAGCTCTTCTCTGCCATTCAGACCCACTGGAGTTTTTATTTGCAAGCCTCCGATGTATCTGGATTCGAGCATGTTGGGTATAAGCACTCTATCCCCTCCTCTCACATCTGGTGGCACATGATCTATACAGAAGAATCTTAAGACTCCTGTTGCTCTGACGATGGGATTCAAAACCTCATGCTACCGGATAGGTATCATCTTTGTGTGTTATAGCCCTCTGATGCTCAAGGATGCACATCTTTGTAGGGTGTATAGTGCTGCCTATATGTTTCAATTGGCAAGGACATGCAAGACATACTGTATAAGATATTCGATAAAGCAGGAGTTTGTCCTTCCCAAGGAGCAAAGCCTTTTCACCCCAACTCCGCTTGTATTCTTCCACGAGTGCTCGTTTTTGAAAACTGCAGGTTACTGGGGGTAGGAAAGGTTTTTTCTAGCACACAACATTGAAATAAACTGTGCTGGCATTTCTGAATTAGGAGCGCACAAATGAAGCACCTGATTTGTAAATTCTGAAGTGTGTTGGAAACAAATACTTTAATATTAGAAAAACAAATGAGAGCTGGCTTCAGCGGATCCCCTCTGGATCCACTGAAGCCAGCTCTCATTAGGACGCTTTCCCCTCTGTGTCGAGTTCCGATACTCACCTTGATCAACCTGTCGTTGTCAACCGGAATGGTCCCCTCCTCGTGGAAACAGGCGGTAGTCACCCCAGTTTTGAAGAAGGCAAATGCAGACCCTCTTTTGCCTGAGAACTACCGCCCCATATCTCTTCTTCCTTGGACTGCTAAAGTCACCGAAGCCCATGTAAATTCCATCCTATCTGATCACCTTGCTCGTAATCCGATACTAGACCCTAGCCAAAATGGCTTCCGGCCAGGACACAGTACCGAGACCGCTCTGCTCTATATGATCAAGCATCTATGCCTGGTGCTTGACTCCGGACGTACGGCAGCGCTCCTGCTATTAGATCTGAGCGCTGCATTCGATACTGTGTCCCACCGTGTGTTGATTCAGCGCCTGGAGGAAGCTGGAGTAGCAGGGACCGCCCTTCAGTGGTTCCGATCTTTCCTCTCTGATCGAACCTTTAAGGTGGCTATACCACCCTGCCAGTCCACTCTTCATCCTTTGGATCTGGGGGTCCCACAGGGCTCCTCGTTGAGCCCTACCTTGTTCAACCTTTATGTGAAACCGCTAGCTGCAATCGTCAAACAGTGGGGTTTGACGATGACCTCATATGCAGACGATAGTCAGCTGGCGGTGACACTGAGTGGAGACCCTGAAGTGGATGCCCCCAGATTCCGAGCTGGACTTGTGGCAGTAGCAAATTGGTTGAGAACCAATTGCTTACAATTGAATGCCAAAAAAACTGAAGTCTTGGTCTTGGGGAAACATGCTGAGCTCTGGGGAGACGAGTGGTGTCCTCCAGAATTGGGCATCACTCCCATCCAGCTTCCGAAGTAAAAAACTTAGGGGTCTGGCTGGATCCGGCGCTCACCTTCACAGGCCACACGAAGAAGGTTGCAGCCACCTGCTACGGTATCCTGCGAGGCTTAAGACCGGTCCTCAAGTTCTTTGACACTGCCACCCGGCAGCACGTGGTCCAAGCCTCGGTTTTATCTCGGCTGGACTACGGAAGTGCGCTGATGTTGGGGGTAAACCAGGCTGAGGCATCCATGCTACAAAGGGTACAGAATGCTGCGGCGCGGGCCATTGTTGGTCTTCCCAGGCATTGCTCTTTTTCCAGCACTATTTCTGCCCTTCACTGGCTGCCGGTCAGACAAAGGATTAAGTTTAAATCGGTCTGTCTGGCCTTTAAAATCATGAAGCTCTCCTCGCCGCCGGCACTTGCCTACTTGCTCATCCCCTACATCCCTTCGAGATCTTTGAGATCGGAGGCTCTTCATCTTGCGGTCTGTCCCCGTTTTAAACTCAGCAGAATGGGTGGCCGCTCTTACCGAGTGCTTGCCGCGGGGTTGTGGAACTCGCTCCCAGTGCACATTCGAGCTTTGAATAATCTGTCCGCCTTCAGGCGTGCCATTAAAACTTTTTTGTTTCCTGTTCTTGGATAGTCATTCCTCCTTTTTTTCCCTCTTCCTGCGTGTTATGTTGTAGTATCTGTCTAAGCGCCAGGACGCCCCTTTGCTGGGGCAGCTGTGCGCTGTATAAATAATGTTAACATAACATAACATAATACACTATATGATGCCATTTCCATATGTTATCATTTGTGTGCTGTATAGTTTTATTAGTGAAACGGTATGTCTGTGCAAATGTAATGGCCATTTCAATTGAAAATGTTTTGTCTTTAATGGCAGTGTGTTACCACACCATGAATATTCGACTCTACAGCACTGCACTCTACTCTCTGCCGCTCTACTGCATGCCAATGCACTCTTCACCACTGCACTCCAATCTATTCTGCACAACTCCACTCTATGCCACTATGCAACACTGCACTCTACGCCACCTCACTCTATGCCAATATGCTCTGTGCTAATGCACTTTACTCTGTAACACTGAACTCTATGCCTCTGCACTCTGCGCCAATCTAATGTACTCCACTACTAATCTATGCCACTGCACTTTACCCCACTTTGCTATATGCCATTCTACTCTACCCCACTGCACTCTGCCATTTCACCCTACTCTGAAACAATCTTCTCTACGCCACTGCACTCTACGCCGTGCTACTCTGTGCCAATGCACTCTACACAACTGCATTCAATACCTCTACTCTATGCCACTGCACTTTATGCCAATGTACTCTGCTCTGCATAACTGCACTCAACACCACTGCATTCTACGCCACTCCACACCGCTTTGCCATTCTACTATGCACCGCTGTGCCACTCTACTCTGCACCGCTTTGCCACTCTACTCTGCACGGCTTTGCCACTCTACTCTGCATGGCTTTGCCACTCTACTCTGCACGGCTTTGCCACTCTACTCTGCACGGCTTTGCCACTCTACTCTGCACGGCTTTGCCACTCTACTCTGCACGTCTTTGCCACTCTACTCTGCACGTCTTTGCCACTCTACTCTGCACGGCTTTGCCACTCTACTCTGCACAGCTTTGCCACTCTACTCTGCACGGCTTTGCCACTCTACTCTGCACGGCTTTGCCACTCTACTCTGCACGGCTTTGCCTCTCTACTCTGCACCGCTTTGCCTCTCTACTCTGCGCCGCTGCACTCTAGTCTGCGCCGCTGCACTCTAGTCTGCGCCGCTGCACTCTAGTCTGCGCCGCTGCACTCTAGTCTGCGCCGCTGCACTCTAGTCTGCGCCGCTGCACTCTAGTCTGCGCCGCTGCACTCTAGTCTGCGCCGCTGCACTCTGACACTGTTCTGTAACCCTAAATTCTATGCCAATGAACTCTACCCCACTACACTCTGCATCACTTCACTCTATGCCACTGGACTCTGCAGCTGAAATCAATGCCCCTACACTCTTTCCCTCAATACTCTGCAACACTCTAGGCAATGCACTCTAGACCAGTCCACTCTATGCCTCTCCACTGTATGCCACACTACGCAACGTCACTCTCTGCTGCTCCATTCTGCTGCTAGAATGCACAGCACTCTATGCCACTCCACAATACCCTTACTCCATTCTTCACCATTCCAATCTACAACGCTCCAAGCCCCTCTCCAAGCCACTATCCTCTATGCCACTAACATTTAGCCATTTTTAATAGAAGCCACACTGGTGTACAACATGGCTAAAATACTTTGACAAAGTCAGTAGCTCTCGCATAGGTGAGTCCTATTGACTTTCACAATTCCTGTTTAATAACCTGCTATTGATGGGAAAGGAGTGTAATGCTTCCCTGTGTGATAAAAGTGATCAAAACAAGGATGTTGGAAGCAAGGTATGCACACAAATGATCGGCGCCTGTGATTGACCGGTGGGCATTTTATATAACACCCTCATTGAGACCCTTCTCATTTGCCCCCCTGCCCCTCGTAGCGCTAACAGCACTTCTCATCTTACTTGTCTAACTGCTATTATCATTTGCCCTGCAGGTGGTCCTTTTTTCTGTGCTCTAATTTGGTTGACCAACCAGATATTTTAATTGTCAACTTTTCAATTATATTTTTATATTTCTTTTTGTTTTAACTTTACAAGCCTTTGTTACAATTCCGATGAAAGACCTGCATTGTCTTCCAGGCCTCGTCCCACTCTCTCCTTTGTCTGCCCACACTTTCCATGCCCTACATTGTCTTCCTGCTGCCTGTTCCCTCCATTGTTAACCAGCCTCTCCCGCTCGGCCCCTTAATTAACTCCTCCCCTCTCACCCCCTCCCCCACACACACACACACACTTCTCCCCACCACCTTAGTTTTCTGGCCTTTCTAGCTCGGGCCCATTCGGCAGGAGTCCCCAAGATGATATATTGCGTTTGACAAAATGCTAGAAGAATAGGTTTTGACCAAATTATTTTTAGCTGTAAGCAGTTATCAATTTTTTGGGGTTTTAACTCTCACACAGCAATATTTTTGCTTAACTGAACATATGACCTAGAGCACAGATATTCAGAATTGCCTTTTTAAAAAAATATAATTTTGTTAATGTTAATTGAATGTATAATCGAGGCTGCGTGCAGGCCTTGGGAGCTGATGCTTGCTTAGCTGCACATTGTTCCTAAAGCACAGATATTCAGTTTTGTCTCGTTTGTTGTAGCTTTGTGGACACAAGAGGACACCTTATTGGTGTATGTCAATAGTTGGTCTTTTTCTTTTTGTGCAAGAGTAGAAATCGGTCTTGTAGGTAATTTGCCAAGTCATTCGTAAATCCCTACAATTAGTGATATTTAGTTTCCTGTTTTAAATTCAGCAATGAAGTTATGCAGCAGTACAATGTCTGTTTTCAGTATGAATTATATGTACCAACTTGTTACTTAAAATCTGACACGTATTTTCTATATCCATGACATTCAACTAAGTATCTCCTGTGTATTAGTAATGTGTACAGAGTTCATGGTCTAGGTGAACGTTTGCTTTCCGCGTGCTTTCTTGGATGATTTACCAAGAAGGAGGTGCTCATGTTTGAATTTTCTGCTTCACCAACTCGGCATTATGAAGCACATTTGGCCACACCAAAGTATACTCGGTATCCAAGGTGCAGTGACTTATTTCTTATTTCTGTACCTGTGTTCTTAGGTTATCCATCGATAACATCGAGGTGGAGTTAAGATCTCTGTCCATGAAGACAACTTCTCTGAAGGACAATGTCAGCAAGGATCCTGAGCTATTGCAACAAATAGAAGAGTTCCTCCAGGTATGAGCAATAAAGTTATTAAGTCTTAACATTGGAAAGACCAACTGATATTTTGACATTTAAATTGCTCTCGAGTATAGCCTTAATTTTTTTTTCTTAATGTAAAGTGTCTGTATCATAAATAATTGTCCAAGAAAATTTTTTTGTTTAAGGATGGGAGTTCCTCTGGCAAGTTTTGCCTTCAATGCCCTAGGCTGAACAGTGGCTCGCGATACTATGCTCAAATTCTTGATTTTTCTTTGGTGAGCTTGTCAGTTGCCACATTAATCGCCACTGGATAGGCCCTTTCTGCCCAAAAGAGATTGTAAGTTTAATAGTTCAGTTTTGGCTCTTCTACCTATTTTCTTTTGGTATTGGTGAACACAGAGAACGTCAGACGTGCTTCTGAGTTACTCTATGCAGTTCTGAAGGTGGTTTATTGTATATTTATTTTTTCATATAGTTGGGTATTACCCATAATCGGAATGACCGAACCAAGGCAATTGTCATCACTTCTGCAGTTTAATTTTTACTGGTGTTCAACCAGTTTGCATACATTAGAAATTTTAGATAAGGGATTAAACAGACTGAAGACATAAACTTGGATCCTGGGAGATGAAAGGAGGTATATATGCTGGATTCATTGGCAATCTAATGAAAAAGTTGAACACGTTTGCCTCACTCTTAAAATGGATCAAATTAAAGGCTTGTCCGAGCTTCAAAATGTGTGAATAGTCATTTCCATCAAATTTCTTTCAGGTCCATTATTTGTACTCTACATAGGTCTTGTCGTTTTGAAGTTAAGCAGCCCAGCATGCATAAAGTTTAGTAGATCTTTGCCATGTAAGCTACTTTTGTGCTAGTGATGGGCCTTTTTTTCGTTTTGCTTTGAGTAGAAAGGTTTACATACAGAGTAAGCAACCATTTGCTTCAGTCATCAAAATGTCTCTCTGCCTACTGTTGATCTTACACTAAAGGAATATTACTATGAAAGGGATAAAAAAAGGAAATCGAAAGTCATGGATTCTGGCTGTAATGTATAATTTTGTCGCAGCCCTTGCAGTGTTTCGGCTTGTAAGGTTATATTCATGAGCCACCGAACAGGACAGCTGCCAGACATTGAAGCATCTGTAGTTTGTGGCATGTCAACTTTCTTTTCAGATGAAAGGTTAGCTTAATAGAAATTTCCTTCAAGAAATGCATGTACCAGTGTCCAAAACAATTGTTGTCAGTGAAAGAAGTAAAGAGTGCCTCTTGCAGGTAAATTCCCATCTTCACAGATGATATTTAAAACGGTAAACAACCCTGACCATGAAACAGTCACCCTACATGTTATAACGACTGCATTGTAACAACGCATACCATTACCCCACAAGTCGAAACGACGACTTGCAGAGGGGGGGGGGGGAGAAGGCGTTGGATTTAAAATCCAACACCTTCCCTACTGTCCGCACAGACTGGAATTGCAATAGGAAATTATACTATTCCAACATCCAGCACCCCCCCGCAAGTTGTTGTTACAACTTACAGGATAATGGTATGCGTGGTTACAACGCGGTTGTTGTAACGACCACGTTGTTACATTATTAGGGGTGACGGACAGCGGGAAAAAGAGGCATATTAATTTAAAACCTATGTGTATTTTCTCTAATCTAAGTCAAAGGATTTATCAGTGCTCTAAGCAGATACTTGTTGTTTTGCAATTGAAAATTCAGTCCTCCATATCCTACTGTCATGAAATCTTTGCAACCCGGTTTTTGGTGTCAGAACCGTTTACTTTCTTCCCAAATCGGGTGCAAAAAAGGCCGCCGATAAGCCACCATTGAAGGGCTCTCATTTTTTAGACCACATGTTTGTAGGCAAACACAAGCTCTTGTATAAGTTTGTAGAGACTCACATTGTGCACTTTTTTACTTTTTTTAATTCAGGTCTGCGCTTGGCATTGAATGCTCTGTCCACCTGATACTTCTTATCTGGTTCAGGGACAATACAAAGATGTTTGGTGCTCCAGATGGAAAATACATTTTACCACCTGGGCGTTTCCTTGACACGTGATCAAAGGGCGTTTTCATAAAATTCGTCTTTGGCATGCACCTGCCCTGATCAGGTTCATTAGATATGTTAATGTGTCCAGGACTGGTTTAGCTTCTTCAAATCCAACCATTTGTTCTGAGCAACACGATTCTGATTTAATGTGGTCTGTCTTCACTAGGCATATGATATGAATCTTTAGTTCCTCTTTGTCATTGAGGGTGCGAGCATTTGTTTTCTGTTGTGCACTCAAAAGGCTCAGTTTTCACCATCTGTCTAATGACATTTGGGCACTCGTGAACTCTGAAGTTTATAGTGGCTAGAAAGCATTTGGCAAAGTCTGAATGAAAGTGACCTTGCTTGCTCGATTGCTCTACACTCGTTGTTCCTCATTGATACACACTGTACATTTTATCTACTGTGTGGGAGAGTAGCAGAAAGCATTTCTAAAAGGCTAATTTCTTAACATCGTGTCCTGCATGCAATAGCCACATAATGATAGGAGTCCTGGCTGAACATCAGATTAAGTTTTAATGTGCCTTTGTTACAAGGAGACTGTAGAGATTCTATCTGCTACTTGATGTAATTTTTATTCTCCCACATTTGTTGATTATGGATGGTTGGAGTGTTTGGCTTAGGAAAACCTAAAAGTAATTGATGACCTGCATGAAATAACCTCAACCATGGTAATTACTCAGGACCACATTCCAGTCCTTTGTGATTTGTGCCCACTGTGCTACTCTTTACAGAACCAGTCAGACCTGATCTTTCACATGAAAAATCTGATACAATTATGATATTTCATAAAGAAAGCAGCGGAATTCGCTATATTCTTTGATGAAAAAGTGAAATCACTTGTGAATCGGGTCATTCATCCTACCCCTCCAGAGGAGCGCAAATCCTTAGCCATTTGGCAGAACTTTGACCCCATCTCTGAAGATGCCCTCCTCAAATGCTTCCTCTAAACAAAGCTTTCCAACCATTTCCTTGACCCCATCCCTAGTGTCATTGACTTCTATACCCATTCTCTTTCCTATTGGACCCCTCTGGTTAACCTCTCCCTCTGTCAAGGCTGCCTTCCTGTTTCCTTCAAAACTGGGCAGGTTACCCCTCTGCTTAAAAAACCCACCGCTGATGCGAACAACCTCAACAACTTCCGCCCCATCACTAACCTACCTTTTCTTGCGAAAATCACAGAAAGATGTGTAGCTAAACAACTCTCCCGTTCTATCAAGGACAATTATCTTCCTGACCTTTTCCAGTCTGGCTTCATTCAAAACTGCAGCACTGAAACAGCCCTGCTGCAAGCGATTGACGCACAGCAGATGCTCGTTTCGGGGGAGGTTTGTCTTCTAATTCTCCTTGACCTTTCTGCCGTCTTTGACACTGTCAATCACAACACTCTCCTTAATACTCTTCAACAGAGAATGGGCATGGAGGGCACTGTACTTAAATAGTTTGCTTCCTTTCTCTCTGATAGATCCCAAATGATCAAAATAGCGAACAGTCTTTCATCTCCTTTCGCTGTAGGACAAGGTGTTCCTCAAGGCTCTATACTTTCACCCACTCTGTTCAACCTCTATTCAGAACCATTGGGAAATCTCCTAAGTAAATCCGGGATCCTCTATAATCTCTATGCGGACGACACTCAATCTACCTTAAGGTGCCTCCACACACGGTCTTACCATCCTAAAATCTACTCTCGACTCCATTCAAAACTGGATGTTAACTCATCAACTGATTCTGAATCCCTCCAAAACTGAATTCCTCCTCCTCTCCTCCTCACTTTCTCCTCCTCCAGTTCAATCATGGATGGATCAGATAAATCTACTCAACAATAAACCCATCATTGTCGACAGCGCAAAATCCCTTAGTGTCCTACTCAACAAAAAACTCAATCTACTCTCCCACATCAATTCCATTGCAAAGTCTGCTCAATACCAACTGCACCTTCTTTGGGGGATTCGTTTTTTTCCCGGAGCAAGACCTTAAAACCCTGGTCCAATTGCTGGTTCTCTCTAGATTGGACTACTGCAATTCTCTTCTTACTGGCCTCCCCAAATCCCACCTGCCGCCCCTTCAATCTGTTCTCCATTCAGCAGCTCGTTTCATATATGGGGCCAAAAGAAGCGACTATGTCACTCCCATGTTATCCACCCTCCGTTGGCTTCCCATTGAGGCAAGATCGATCTACAAGACTGCCTGTATCACCCACAAAGCCTTGCACTCCTCCTCTCCTTGCTACCTGGCAAATAAAGTGAAACTCTCTAGAGGCTCTAGACCATCACGCAATGCGGAAAAATGTATTGCTTCAACTTCCCACTTTCAAAAAGGAAAGATCGATGGCCCAATCCTTTTCAGGCAATGCAGTGAGAATCTGGTACTCCCTTCCGCCTCCGCTCCGGACCACCACCTCTTCCTGGTCCTTCAAAACTGACCTCAAAGTTCTCCTCCTTTAAAGACATTTCCAAATCTAATTCACACCCTCTCTATTCCCTGAAGGAAGTTCTTCCACTATAGGAAATTCTGTATTCCATGCTTATAGAAGTGCCTTCCCAATGTGGTGTTGTGTTTTGAGTGTCTGCCATTTATTGCAGTTTTATACCTCTTCTTGTATTTTGTACGCTTATGTAATTTGCACACATGTCACTTTTTCCTCTTGTAATGTATCATTTGCTACCTCTCGTATTTTGTTTGCTTTTGATACATGCACAATTGTCACCTTTGCCTCATGTAATGTAACGTTTGCTTTTGTAACATGCCCACTTGTTATTGTCTCCTCATGTAACGCTACTGTTATTGTGAAGCGCTCAGAAACCTTCGGGTAAAGACCGCGCTATATAAAAACGTATAAAATGAAAAAATATATATTTATGATTGGGATTCGAAGACGTATTGGTCTTTACAACACAAGTGGGAAGTGCATGGTGAAGTGCTCCCCATGAGGCTGTAACCAGTAAGGAAGACTTGAGGCACATAACCGGTGTGCCAGAAGTCTGATAGCAAATATAGAACTCTAAACTGAAATTTACATTAGGAAGGGGAAAGTGTGGATTACATGTTTGTGTTGGGGAAGGGAGTTTCCCAATGAGGCCTAAATGACTGCAGATGTGAAGAATGATTATACTAAAATGTGCACGTTTTCATGAATCCATTGATTAATAATGTATGTGTATTCATTGTATTGTAACCCATCAGTCATTTCGAGTGTACATTTATCCGTAAAATAAATGGGGATGACCACTAATTTCTACTTAATGTTTTAAAACCAAGCCCAAAATAAATTGGGAGGAACACAGATTAAACTAATAAGAAATAAATACGGATGAATAGAGATGGGAATCTCAAATACCATAAAATAAGTATCTCTATTTATAAGCTTATCTTTGCCATTAAACAAGTTGGGGGTAAACCTCCCTGTTATGTTACTTATTCTGGTGTGAGTCGAGAGGCGATTACGGTAGTTAACATTTATTGCCTTCTCATAACCCAAGGTACTATACAGAGATTGGAGCTCCGATTCCCTCTTTCTCAGTTTCCATATCCAGTTTTATTTTGTCCGGGAGTTGTTCCACGTTGGCTTCAATCCAGTTTTTTTTGCCTCCTTCTCAAACTGACATGTAAAGACAATGTAATTTATCATAATGCTTACTCCACGGTGGATACTTCCTGTGTGCCTCTAGATGCATGGTTCAACAATCTTTCTTCAGTTTTTTTGAAGAGTTGTATTGAACTGTTTGCTTCACTCTACTGTTATTTTTAGGTTGTTTTTCTTTTTTTAACCAGCTCTCCTTTTTTATTTTAAGGATATTAAAAAAATCAAACCAAATCTAGCCTATGTAATAAAGCTATGTACATGGGATTTTGTTCCAGACAAAACAAATGCTTTGTGCCATTTTTTTGAGTCCAGTGCCAATAGCAATGTAAAGCCTGCATATAGGTAGTGCGAAAACTGTTTAAGTGGGCTAACTACACCATTTATCGTTTATACTATTTATACAGCAGCAACAATGATTGTTTGAACTGTTGTCCAGTTATTATTTGTGTATCCCATGCCTACATTACCACTCAGTGTGGTGGTCTGATCATATTTTATTGTTTAGTCTGCTTGGTTCATGAAATTGCCCTCAGGCAAATTTAACAGTAAAAAGTTTGGATTGTGCATAGCATCAATTTAGCTGGGATGAAACAGAGCAGGATGCATACTGGGGCGCTGGGAGATGTTGCAGTACATTTTTGGAGTTATTGTCAAAACTGTTGTGTACATCAATTCGCGAACTACAGCTTGGAATTTTATTGCATTTCATGCATATACAATTGCATTTCTAATAATAATAATAATGAAATTTATAAAGCACCTGGTTACGCCAGACGGCGTGTCCCTGCGCTGAAGTAAGTGGGAGAGACAGATACCAAAATCCTAGACCAGTGGCGCGCAAGTCTTATTAATGAAGGAACAAGTATGTTTTAAGCTCTTCTAAACCTAAACTCAGAGGTTTCCAGCCGAAGCTCCGGAGGGAGTTTGTTCCAGCTCTTGGCTGCCAAGAGCTGAAAAGATCTATCACCCATCCTGGACCTCTTGACTTTAGGGACAAGCAACAAGCCACATATCGCTTTTAGGCACAGGGAGATTAAGTGATTCACCCAGAATCTCAGAAATTTCCGTTACCTGCCAGCATCTGGATTTGAACCAAGGGCTCCGGGTTCCTTGGTTCGAAATCGACAACTTGGCCACTAGACCACAACTTTATCTATCTACTGCACAGTTTTGGTTCTTGAAGTGGTTTATACAAAATGCTAGTTAGTAACATTTATTTGCTGCTCACCTGAATTTTGGTGTGTGTGGCTAAAATGCATGCGATTCTTGCTTATGGTGCTCTTGTTTCACTTTAGGCATCTCTGACTGAAGTAAAAGACCTAGAAAGTCGGAAGGAGGAGCTGACGAAGGAGAGCCACGCTCTGATTGACTTTTTCTGTGAGGACAAGGACACCATGAAGCTGGATGAATGCTTCCAGATTTTCCGAGATTTTTGTGATAAATTCAACAAAGCTGTTAAGGTAATGGAAAATAAATACTTATGGGCTAATTTCACCTGGGTTAATATGAACCTGTGTCTCGGCTTCTTTATACTTTGCAAATTAGTCTGCTGATATTTATTACAACCAGTTACGCTCTGTTAATATGATCTTCCTAGTCACTTGTAAAAATCTATAGCAGATTATAATTTGGCAAGAGGGCATTGTATGCATAATCGGAGGAGAGCACATTGCATCTCCTCATATAGTTTTAATCTTTTCTTGCATGTTCTATCCTCTTTTCCATTGTTAAAATGTTGCTACAGTCTGGAATTCACCCCAAGACCCTGTGTCTTGGGGTGAATTCCAGACTATGGTCTGGGTTTTGACTCAAACTATCAAACTGGAATGGGCTTAAGATCCACCCCTTTCAGCTATTGGTTTTCTTTAACCAGTAATTAGCTTGAGACTCTGTTAAGCCTTACTTTATCCCAGTGGAGTATTTCTCCAACACCTTATGCTTTTGGCTGGTTGAGTGCATCCTTCTGCCTCTAATCGAGAGTGCGCATTAAATGGTGTGAGGGATTGTTTGCATTACATGCCTTTTCTATATACTCTTGCTGACTATCTCCTGCTTGTGTCTCTCCATTGTGCTAAAGATGCATGCTTTGGCTAAATCACTGGCTTGTTTGCTTTGCCAAAGCTTGTCGTCAATTGTAATACAAGCAGTAGAGTTCTTCCTTTCTCAGGTCTTACAGCAGGGTATCGTTTTTAGGGGTTGCTTGCACTTGTGAAACCTTTCCAATCTATTTTGGAGGACCCTTAACCACTTTATGTACTGTTATTTGCAGCTCCTGCAAGTGTCCCTTTTGTCATGTACTTATGGAGCTGTAACTTATGTAATTTGCCTCTTCTTTAAGGCACTTGGGAAGACCTCAAAACATGCAATTCTCAAGTGCCATTTACGTGTTTTGCTCTTTTTATATAACTGTCTGCTTATTGTACAAGTATTTTCAATTGTTTATTTTGTGGTGTGCCTATGCAGTTTTAATCTGCTTTGCTTTTACTTAGAGGTTTTATTTTGTGGTCTAGTAGCCTTAGGTCATCTAATTGCTTTACATGATTAAGCATGGCCTTATCAAATAGGCATTAAACCTTCAAGCCGCATCTGCCATGCGGCTCCAAGTAAACTCTGTACTTTGGCACTAGGGACACCAGGGATCCCAGCTGCAAAGTTAGGAAAGTTTTCTCTTCCAAGTCGATAAGTTATAGGTGTTTCTTCCATTCACAAGTTCAAGTTAGATATATGTCGCCTTGTTCGCTTTTGGGGTCTCAACTGTACAACAAAACCTATGTTGTAAGATGTAAAGCCTCTGCTGGGTACTGCTGCAACACTTAAGGCAGATTGAGGCTTCTTCCTAAGCTGAGGTTCTCGGACCAAATGGTAAACAGCTACCATATTGCGAGAATCCCTGGTCTCTAGGATCAGCTGATCCTTGAAAATTTGGGCTGATCAGAATGCCTCTTTCCATTTCCAAGTGTATGAAAACATTGCCATCCGAAGATCTTTTTCTGATCCCTTGCAATGCGAAAGCTTTAATTCCTGGGCCACCAATGACATCTAGGTCAGCAGTTCTTAAGCTTTAAATTTCTGTGTACCTATACTAAATTAGTACTGGAACATGGGAACCCAGCCTGAACAATTACTGTGATTTGAACCCCAAAACAGTAATAGAGAAACTAATGTACATGAAAATAAATACATATTATAAATCCTGTTATTTAATCAACATACAAATATAAAAAATCATAATTTTAAGATGGTTAGAGCTTTTAAAAAATGTGGTTTTATTTCTAAAACCTGAATCAATTATGCTAGGATCCAATAGATGACATTCTTTTTTTACTTCTAACGCGTGCTGTTTTAGTCCCCACATATCAGTCGTTTAACTGAGGACCTTATTTTCTTTACTAGATTCTGTTTACTGTACTTGCGCTGCACCCCCGAATTAAGCTGAGAATAACAACTTCATTTTTAGTCTCCAATTTCAAATTCCTTCACATTTACTGTTCATTTTGAGTTTTACATGCTTGCAACCTTTATTAATATAATATTTAGTTTTCTAGAGAGATTGGCTCTGTGGAACTCCGGGTAGGAAAAGCTGATCTAAGGCTGGTCGTTCATTAATCATTGAAGGAGAATACATTACTTATGGCAAAGCCATTCCTTGGTAGAAGTCATTATGGATGAGTCCCAGTCTCGGATTTCCTGGACAGTAAGAAAGTAGATCAATATATTGGTGAATTTTGCACAGAGTTCTGCCCTCATTGTTTGCCATTAATACGTTCAAATGGACAAAGTAAAAGACTTCTTTATAGCATTTATCGTTGAAAGTACTGTGTGCCTCCTAAGAAGGCAGACTGACCTCCGGAAAGACTTTCATACGGCCATGGATACAGCAGTCTGTGTCACCAGTAATTGGTTGTGGATAGGTAAAGCATAAGCTTTTATCCTTAAGTTGAACCTAATGAGCAATATTACTGCTTCAGGGCAGTACTAATGGCAGAAAGCACCATGCTGATAACCTGACATGCCAAGTGCAGATCTTACATTGGCTGAGGAGAAATGGTTGTAGAACTCATTAAGGCCGAGTTAGATGTGAAACACACAATGGAAACTTAGAACTGTTTTGGACCGAGGAGTCACAGCTCGCATCCATTTGTCGAATTGAACGAACCACTGTGACACAGGACAAATCTTTATAAAATGTTTGTAATATTAGATATTGCAATGTGTATCCTGGTTTAATGAGTAGTTAAAGTAGCAGCTTTAGGCTGGGCTAACGTTACAAAATGAGTATCAATACTGCAATCTTTATTAAGTTACAATGGGAAGTCAGATAGGAAAAAGAATGCATAGTCTTGTTACAGTTTTAAAACTAAAGTGTTGGCACAATCCGAGTAGAGAACTGTATTGTAGTAAGGAGGATTCTGTAAGGAGTTTGTTGTGGTGTTAGGCAGAACATAGACCTGAGCACCAATGTCCACAGAAAGATAATTCATCCCAAGGCTGACTTGCAAAGTTTAGGCTTCTCAACCACAAAACAAAGTTCAGAGACAGGAAAGGAAGTGAATTAAAGAATTTAGTCTAGCAAGAAAGACAGGTTACTAAGTTAGTTCTTTGCAATATTAACAGTAGGCAATAGGTTATACTTGATAAAATGTTTCATGTCAAATCTCTAGAAAAAGTTCTAAAGATGGGAGCGGTTAACTGCTAGAAATTTCTCTTGGTCTGGTTGGAGTCAGATTTAAGGATTCCTAGATACTCCAATGAAGTGTGCAGCACATCGGTACATCAGAGACTCTTGCAACACTTGTGCAGTTTGAACACCATTGTCCATGGTGCCTTTCCTGTTATGCAGTTCTTGGTTTTTATCATGTCATGGTTCCATCTAGGAAGCTTGCCTTGTTTATCACAAAGGGAGAAATGTGGATCAAGGCGTACTATATACAGTAGAAGTGAGCGATGATCTTCTCATCTAGCAACGGACGACGGCAACCTCTATAATGAAGGGTTTGAAGTTCATGAGGGGTTTGAATTAAATGGCATTGCCAACTCCTCGTGTGTGCTGTTGACCAGGTTATGTTTACACCTTAGCAGGAACACAAGTTGAAACCTGCAGAATTGTATCTGTTAATCTGCATGTTCATCTGAAAGTATCCATTTTGAACCTACGCTTATTGTCCAGAAGAGAAATGAATTTTGTTGGCTAGCTTGAAACCTGTTAGTCATATAATATTGTTTTTATATAGTGTTTCATAGCACATGGTTGCTGTTTCTAAGCAATGTAGTTAACATGATGGTACCATTGACCTATTCAACGGTGCTCTCTGTATTGACTTTAAAAAGGCAAAAGACTGAGTTTGCCTTATGGGAATCCAAACCAATGTCTCTTGATATCAATGATTATCATTTAGCTCAGTGACCATAAACCTCTACAGAAGAAACGTGTGATGGAGCCACTTTGCCTGCATGGTCTGAATTTCCCCATATTAAAAAAAGCCTTGCTGAATATTTTTACTTTGAGATTTTCCTTCTTCACCAAGGAAATTGTTGAAGTTCAGTTAATTTGGTTTTAAAACGTTGCATGGCTGTTATAGCCAAGGTGACATGTCTTACTGATTTAGCTTTCCTTCTTAAGGTGTCTTCAGAGTTCTTGAACCATCACTGTTAACTATCCTTGAGGGGATTTTAAAGGCCCCACAATCTGAATAGGAAGGGATCTTCTGACATTCTATGTTGACCACCTGAATGAGGTCATTCTTGATCTGATTCTTAATTATTTAGAAACTGCTTTAGGTAGGCAAGTCCTATTACATACGGAATTGTTTGTCATAATCTTTTCCACTTGCTCACTAAAAACCACATTTAACTTTCAACTCTTATTTAAAAAGTTCTCTGCTTCAAATTGCTTTGGTTAAAGTACAATTCGCACTGTCCACTCCTATCCCCAGATCTGTGCATAAGAGCCCGGAATTGTTTCTGCTTCTTGGGCGTAATTACAGAGGGAGACACCTTTGGCAAGAGATTTAAGGAGTTTTCTAGGCCATACCTGCTTCCTTTGGAATAATTGAAATTCATTCTTTTGGGATCGGAATAGGGACAGCTTAAAATTATTCACCAGAAATGGTTTTTATTTTGGTGCTCTGTGCTAGGTTTGTTCTTGCCTTTTTAGTGTTTTGATTTTAACTCTGTCTCAAGGAAGTTCCAATAGGATTTATCTGTTTGCAGTTTGAGCTGCAGAAATTTCCAAACAGTCATAGCAAATCCTACCACAGGTTGCTCTAGCTACTGTACGCAAGCATTGTTCTTTACATATCATTTGTGAAGTCCTTTGTCTACTTTGGTTTTGCACCCTGTCTGGCTTAACTCTATGCTGATACCAACTTATAAACTTAGATTGAGAAATACAAGAGAGCAAGGCAAAGGAGTAAGAAGGAATCCGTTACCACAATTACTACTAGCAGTCCATAGCTTCTTTTCACTCACAGATATGTATATTTTAACTTTCATTCAACTTTGATGGCTAGTTTGATAATAAAGTAAACTATGTTTTAGAAGTGGATGCTGGTCTTGTGAAGCATCACGGTTGCATAGTCAATGAGTCCCACTTAAATGTCGTAAAGCAGTTTCTGCTCCTACTTATATATGCAGGTGAAGAATCTATGAACATGAGTAACCCTTCCCATCTAGACTAAAATATTCCAGCTGCAAAATAATTGATTGTTAGGGCAAACCACTTTTATAGCACATATATTACTGAAGGTTTGCAGAACGATTGTCCTTTTTTTAGTCTTTCTCAACTGGTACATTTTTTTTTTTTTACTTAAGAAACCCTTGTTTGGTTTATGTTTCATACCATATTCTTGTGATGTTTTATTTATCAGTCTAAGCTATGAGCTTTTAAATGATTGTAGGTAGTGAGATTAATGAATCGTACTATAACACTGTTTTTTTTGTTTGTTTTTGTAGGAGAACAGGGAAAGGGAAATCAAAGACCTCCGCCAGGAACAACGATTGAAGGAGCTAGAGATAAGACGACGTTCACTGGAACCCGGGGGCTTTGGTCGAAGTAGCAGCGAGAATGATGTAGTGCTGCTGGCAACCAATGGCATTGAAGACTTTTTACCTTTCTTTCAACAGAGACCACCAAGTCCGTTCTGCAGGGCCCCCAGCTCTAGGCGATCTAGACATTCCTCTGCATTCCCAAAAGACCGAGAGTTGCGGACATTCCTAGACACCACTAAGGTGGATGAAACCAATAAATTCAATAGCCTCCCACGTGTAAACGTGCGACAAGCAAGGCCAAGCATAGCTTGGATGGAGGAAAAAGACTACAAAGATACCAAATCAAATAGTTTGCACTTAAGCCAGAAGGAGGAAATCAATCCTAGCTCTCAATCAGATTCTCAACATTCACAGACAACATGCAGCATCCTAAATGATATCTATGCTACCACTGTGGAGATGCCTGATGACAACAATAATAAGGTAGAACATGCCCACCGCCTTCAGAAGCGAGCTACTTTAAGTCCATTGGCGGTTAATGTTGAGGAATATGAACTAGTAAAGGGATTGCAGCAGTTTGATTGCGGGAGTCCTAAAAACATGCAAGAGGTGCCATTCATAAATGTGGAGGATATCAGTGTCATGGAAGTGGAGACATCGGATGACTTGAGTTTGCTGTCTCTTAGTATTACAGAAGACAATACATTAGCATCTACCAAAAGTTCTAAAGGTGTTCGTTGTGCAAATGATACCTCACCTAGTAAAACAAATATCACACAAGGTTCGTTCTCAAGTGGTGTTGCTCCAGAAACGTTCATCTCTGACAGCAAAGAGCATGGCCAGCTGTTCTATATAACAGACACCACAGACTGCTCTTTGACTCTGGACTGTTCTGAAAGCAGTGATCTCAAAATGGCAGCGGATCAAACCACAATTGAGAGCCCTTCTGTAAACTCCAAGTCCAGAAATCAGGACTCTAGGCGCTCCTCTAGGCTGAGCTCTGTTTCTGCAAAGGAGACTTCTGTTCCACTTAACACGAAGGCAGTAGACTCCAACAAAAAGTCGAGCCTTCACCGAGACAGGATAACAAAAGGTAAAGACATGCAGGGTGGAAACAGAAGCAACTCTTTGAAAGATAAATCTACAAGTTCTTCTAGACTACCTGGCACTCACAACAGCAACTCATCGCCTTCAAAACCAGTACGAATGCTCAATGATACTGAGCATGAGAACATGAGGAAGGTGGTTACCATGTCTAAATCCAACCGATCTGCCAGTAGTTTGAAAAGGACAGATATCAAACCAGTAGTTAGGGAAACTAGCAGTCCAGAAATTAAGTCAGTGCACCGCAACTCTGTTGGGGGCAAGATGGACACACTGCCAAGAAGCCCTTTTAAACGCAGCTCAGTGACTGAAGATTCTCTACTACAGCGAGGAGGAAATCTTACATCAAACAGCCCCAGTTTTGCTAGAGATCAACTGCAGAGGAAGAGCTCAATCAAAAAACCAAGTGCGAAACCGGTCAGGAATATTCAGAGACCAAAGCCGGAAGAAACTAAAATCTGCCGCTCCAGCATGAACACCCAGGTTAAGTCAGATGTCAATAAGACTCCAGTGGCTGTTAGTCCAAAGGCACCTGCGGCTACTCCAAGTTTTGCAAGGAACACCGTGGCTTCCTCATCAAGGCGTTCAAAAGGGGATCCACCTTCCCCCTCAAAAACCATAACTTCCACAAGACTGTCCTCTCAGCCACAGCCGAAAGGGAAGACTGAGACCCTGGCAAGAAGCCCGACCGCCAAAGAGAATAGCAGTGTGGCGTCTCTAAACCGATCAAGTAGTCTGAGAGTTAGTGGAAAGAAAATAGAAGCAAGTCCAAACCCACATGCTAAAACGGTGACTTCATTAAAGGAAAGGGGTATAATGGAGAAGTCCTCAATTAAACTAAAAGACACTGGAAAAGCCACTCTGGGTAAAATATGGAAACCATTACTGAAGTAAAATCTGTGTATATAAAGACTTTTTTTTAAAGTGTACAATAAAATATTTCCTAATATTGATTGCACTGGAGTAATACAGGACAATGTTGCTGGTCAACAGTATATGCTAATTTAGGTACATTCTACAACGTTTTTCTTTTGTCTTTATTCTGTCATGACAATACGGATACATTTTAAGCGTCCGCGATAGAGCAAAAATGCAATGTCAATACCTCTGCTGTGTGGGAAGGACAACTGTATGTTGGTGGTACGCTAAGAGAGAAATACATCTTGGAAATTTACCATAAAGGACTCCAGTTTTGTAACCAGCACATTAGATGTTATTTCTTTTTTTTAATTGAAATCAAGTTTATAATTTGTACGTAAATATTATAAATACTTGATGTAGCTGCGTACAAGTTCAAAGATGACCTCAGTTTGTGTGGAAAATGAACTGCAATGATAGTTATGCCTTTTTGTTTAGTAGATGGATTTGGTGTTAGGAAGACCATGTTGAACACGAAATGCTCACCTGGTGAGCAGGATTACTCCGACTCTGACTAGGTTATGTTGGCCTTTAACTCTCTCTTGTGTCCCACTGCCAGCATGGAGTCTTGCTTTAAGGATTTATTTCTAAACTACGGAAGTGCCATATCTTTAGCGTGCATATCAAAATGTTACAGCTCCGCCTTGTCTGTGATGCATTCTTTTTTGCCGTCACATTCCCTTACCAGGTTGCCGTTTACTTGAAAGCTGCTATGCATGTTTGTGAAACTTCCGGTTCGTAGGAGTGTTCTTCCTGTTCCTATTGGTGTGTCTGAAACAAAGTGTGTTTTAATGCGCTTTAATAACTAAGTGTTTCCAGAAGAAGAGACATTTCTACCGTAGTTTGTACTAAATAATTGTATTGCCCCCCGAGTTCAGTGACCATTGTTAATTTTTGTACAAAATGTAGAAAAACGCTGAATGGCTGCTCTAGAATGTTAACTTCTCGACCCAACCTTCTAGCACATTCCCCCACTAACCATAAAATACTGGCTTTCTGTTTTTCCCTGAACACCCTTTCCTTTTGTTTTGAAGTGATACAGCAAACATGGTTCTAAATCTTCTATTTTAGCACAGATTTTTTGCATAACTGGTGTTGGTGTTTACACTGTTCCTGGCGTGCCTCACTTCTCCTGAAGTTATTTGTTTGACTCTGAATTTGGGTGCTGCCTAAACGTGTTTGGTGTTCTACCTGCATGTGTGGTGAAAGAAACTGGTATGCAAAGAGTATATGTCATATAAACCTGGATTTGTTGGCTACTACACATTTAGGGCCGCAAACCTAACTCCTTGTCACTTGTATGCTCAGGTAGTATCGTATGCTCCTGGTCCGTTTGTTTGGCTTCCTATTCCTACCTCTGAGCAATGTGAGCAACGTAATGGTAGAAATATATTCCTGAAATACAAGGCAGCCCTTCAGTTGTTCTCAGTCTGTCTTGCTTTTGTAGCAGTGGAGTTATAGGACCGGTGCTAGCTTCATCTGACAAGAGACTCAGACTGTGGTCTGTTGCACAGCACTTTCTCTGCGTGAATTCTCCTGATTCCATTTTAGAGATTGGGATTTCGAGGTTCGTTTCCTAAATAATTTGAGAAGGCTATATTTTGGTACTTTTAGAATCCAGCCCTAACATGCTTTTAGAATCCAGCCCTAACATGCTTTTGTTATAAGAGTGGAAGACCTCATTGGAATGAGTAGGAATGGGGCTAGTGTTTTTCTGTGGGAGAAAAATCTCTGATGGTTTCTGGGATTTCCATCCTGACCTGGTGTGCTAAATATAGTTGGGAGCAGGAAAGAATGGCGCACAAACTCCCTGTGGGAGAGAATTGGGAGGCACAGAATCTTGACAAATTAAGTTAGTATTTTACAGTGTTCGGGATTTGTTCCGGCATTCAATATTAACCACACTAATGTATTTTAGTATTACATTTTTTAACAGTGTTGGAGAGAAGAACAACAAATTATGGCAACCATTCTGAGGATTCGGCTATAGATCTTGAACCTACGATGCACTAATGTTGATCATATTTAACCCAATCGCTGGCAATGAGTTCTATCATACTACATTAACCAGCTCACGTCCCCTCCCCAAACTATTTATTTGTGGGAATGATATAATACACAGTATATTGTTCCTAACTAACCTGTAACTCTTTACTTTCATCTGTTAAAGCAGGTGGTTAAATTTATTACCTTTTTATTGGTAACGAGTGGAAAAAATAATTTGTTGGAAAAAGTAAATAAATGTTGGAAATGTAAATAAATTTTGTATTCAAGCAATTCCCTGTAAATATGTTTATATTTAACATATCTTTCACATGTCTGAATATCTGGTTGTTTGTTAATAAAGTCCCCGTTTACAGGGAGTTGTATTCCCTCTGTCTTTCTCTATTTTGTGTGGTGGTGATGGTGTTATATCTCATTTCTGACATACCCTTGGTAAAGTTTCTGTACAATGAGAACCAATTTAAAGCAGAAGTGTTTACATGTTTGGTAAGAATATTACGCTGATGATCAAACAGAGCGTCAGGTGACTTATGACCCATTTAATCTTTCCTATGAATCTTCTGAAAATATGAGGTCACTCTTTGAAAGCAGCTCATGGCCCCACCCACCTCCTTTTTGGAGTAGTTCGATTTAATAGCAGGGCACCATTATGGAGAAATGCAGCCCTCTGCATCAATGGCCAGACCATTTGCTGGCCGCAATGAGCTGCAGTGGGTATTCTCACAGTAGACCAGGTATTGCTAGCCAGAGACTTGGAACCTTTTAACCACCTAGTGGAGGAACTCTGCCTCCACCTGTGTCGGGCCTGGCAACACCTGCAACTGCAGCACTGTCTGCTGGGATGCCTGGGACCTCGCCCATGGTCCTTGCCATCTTCCCCAGGGGTGGAGTACCTGAGCATGAGGGACTTACATAGGGGCGTGATGTTGGGGCTATACAATGCACTCATGACTCGCATCTTTCCGCAACCCCTCTCTCGTAGTCTCCACACCAAGTGGCAAAACTGTCTCCAAATCACCAAGGAGGAGGACTGGCCCGAAGCCCTGGACAGAGGTGCACCAGAAACCCTACGAAATTGTCTATTTAAGTCACTTAATGAGTGGCATTGGATATCGCAAAAACTTCAGAGGGCTGGTCTTCTGCCTCATTCAAATTGCTGGAGGTGCACGGACACTCAATACGACCATACCCACATCTTATGCAATTGCCCTTCACTCCAACCTTTCTGGTCTTATGTAGCGGATACTCTGGGACATTCATGCCATTTCAGCTCCCCTTTACACCCCCCTGTTATTCTTTTACATATTCTTGGACGCTTGCCGGAACTATCCCAACCACAACGCCGCCTCCACACACAGCACTATCCCTAACCAAGCTCTGCATCCTATGCAAATGGCGCTCTCCCCTGCCTCCCTCTCAGGAAGCTTCGTTGGTGGCAATAATACGGACGGCCTGCTATGAATGCGTCATTTATGGTCTGCAGGACCAGACTGATGTGTTTACCCAGACGTGGGCTCCCTTTCTCCAGGATACTCCATAAAACTGACAACATTGGCATGGATCCCCTCACCCCCCTTCAATGAAACTCAATGAAAAGCCCCACGTCTGGTGCTGGAACACTGGCCGTCTGCCTCTAACCCCCCCCCCCCCAGGCTGAATTTCCGACCTTTGCAACCTCTCCCATATTTTCCCCCACCAACCCCCCGCTCTTCCTCACACATCCCTTTTCTCAATTGCCCTATCTTCCCCCGTATAAACTATCTCACTACCCTACAGTTAACAGTTCACTGTTGTACTACTCCTTCATTTGAACTCCTGTTGTATATCTCCAGTGCACTAATAAAACTTTTCGACACAAAGAAAGCAGGTCATGGCATTTCAAGAGTAAGTGGATGTACTGGACGCTATGTGAGACTAGTATTTGATATTATTTGTAGGGGTGAGTGAAATTTTCTGTTCCGCCGGTGGCATAGGCGGAATTCTTCTGACTCTGTGTTAGTCTTGTAGCATGGAGTTCTGACCAAATTCTGGCAATCGCCGCGTGGCACAATTTATTCTCGCGTTTTGCTCCTGGATGGTAAGTTGACGAGTGCGAGTGAGATTTGGCATCCCCCAAGAGCGATTTCATGTTCCTGGGAGGACATGGAGCTTTTTCTAATGCGGGTGGTCGCAGTCAGAAGGCTACTGCTCATGTAGAAAAACGAATCGAGCAGCAGCAAAATCGACTTGAGTAGGTGCGCCTCTGGCATGCCGCATGGTGCCGTTGAACAGTTCCTGGCACTAAATCACAGCACGAATTGCGCAACTTCCCTACTTCTGCCTGTTGGTGGAACTCCAAGGAATCTTGCAGAGTTTTTTTGTAACTCTTTAGATTTCTGCTGAGTCAAATTCCACAAGTTCCGCCCACCCCTAATTATTTGGCTCTCAATACAACATTTTGTACAGGTATTTCCTACAACAATAAACTTCACCTAGGTGATCTTCCCAGGACCAGTTTTACTTTTTTTTATTTTTTTTACTTTTTTGTGGTCACTTGATGTATAGATTAAAGTTGTCATCAAACTTTACTGTCACTGTTTTTACAGGCATAGGCCCCTGCTTAAGGAGGGCACTGGTTCAAGAAGTCACTGTGCCCTGGGCACATTGGACAATTGTTTGTATTTGTTGTGCTGGAAGGCCAGCTCACCCTTGAGACCCCATAGACTCCAGTTCCCTACCCTGGGTATAATCCGTGTTTGTATGTTTTAAATAGATGTATACTGCCTTATCGCTTTGTGCATTGGAAGACACTTTGAATTTGCAATGGAAGAGTGTACTGGTTAATGTTACTTTTCAACCTTCACTGCCTCCAGCTACATAAAATCAAACTCTTCAGCATGCATATTTTAAAAAATGGCCCTTCATTCAATATTTTCCTGTGAATATGCCCTTAATTCTTTATACAAAAATGGATGGATGGAATTGTTGAATTAATATCAAGACTGATTTGCAGATGGCTGGGTCTGTACAGAGGTTACCTGGGTCAGCATCATACATATTGCGCACTTTCCTTCATAGCGCTGGGCACACCTTTTAGAAGGTGGGCACAGCGCAATAAAGGAAAATGTGTCATATTATGATGAGTGTGCTGCCCTCAGGATAGCCACAAACTCGTGTTGTCCTGGGGGCAGCAGATTCATGTGAAAACGGATCGGCTGCTTTGAAGCCACTCTGTTTCCCAGTGCAGGCGGCACCCATCTGTACTTTTAAAGGGGAATAGAGAACCCCTTGCGGGTGAATTCAGTCTGTGACTGCACCTGCCTGTAAGGGGATGTCTGGGCGTCCATAGGACCCCATTTCCCGCCTCCTGTCAGTGTGCCTCCTGAGAGCTTTTTTGCCTCTGCACCCGCATCTGTAATACGGTGCAGGCGCAGAGGCAAAGGGATTCCCTCATTTACATTGGGCATGCCCCCCTTAAGATAGAGCTGAAGCTTCCTGTGCCAGCACCATCGGTATTACAGAAGGGGCACAAGCGTCTGCGGCCCTTCTGTAATACCAAAGTGCCCCGGGGATGCGCAAAGGGGGCACTAACACCTGCTGAGCTCCCGGGGTACTTTATGTAATACGGCCTGTGGTGTGCAAAGTAATGATGGACTGGGACACGGCCCCAAGTAATTACCAGTGGCTGAGATTAATTCAAGCATTCCACCCATCACTTTATGTATACTTCAGTGTTGCACTAAGTGGAAGGGGTATGCTCAGATGTGGGGTCACTGGAACCACGCTGTACCTGGCTGGAGAGCCCTAACTAGTTTGAAACCGGTCCTGGGTTGCTTGTATTCCAGTTCAGGGAGGACCAAGTCTGGCAGTTCAAGCTGGACAGTTCCCATTGGAGCAAGATCAAGACTGATTTGCATATGGCTGGGACCAAACAGGTGGCAGGGTGTGCAAAAAAGCGATGGACTGGGATGCGGCCAGAATAATAACTTCTGGCTGAAATCGGTCCTGCCATAAGATTAAATCACAGCACAACAGCAATAATATTTCAAAGTGAATTGCAGCGTGGGAAACCTCACTGGTACTTAGGTTGATCGTTTGATTAATTAAAGCCGAAGGCAAATATTTTCCTTCTGTCCATTCTCTACTTGTGTAGTAAGGAGGCAAGTTTTACCCACAGATTCTCTAATATTAAGGTTTTTGAAACCCTTGAACGTTTTATAGGGCAAGTGCCATCAGCTGCCTTGCGCAGCAGGCACAATGTCTTTTCCTGTAATTGCTAAAGAATAACGTGATTTTTTTTCAGACCTGTAATCCACTTGACTTCTCGCTTCTCCAGTCTTTGTAATCTGTCCATCAGTTTAGCCATTATTACAAGCTACATGGAGTTACAGTAATATAGTCTTCAGCAGCAGGCCTCTATTGTTAGCTGTTCTGCGAGTCATTTATACATCTCCACAGGCTGGTAGAAAGCAGCATTTGCAAAAGGACACTTAGAAACTTGAGTTGCAGAGTGGCAACTAACTTAAAGTTACGTTAATTTGAACTTGGGCATCAAATTAGGCTCAATGTACCAAGTTGTTTTATTCCTGGAAGTGCCAACTTTAGTAGTCCAATTCAGAAGTTAGCACATCTGAGTTGTCAGTTTGCAAATCTATACTCTCCAATGGGGCTGCTAGTCTCTTCCACAGTAAAAACAATTGTAAATTTTTATTGTTAGAACAAGTAAAACACATGTTCTACTTTTTAACATGCTGCACCCTGCCGTAGGACTCGAAAGGTCTACTGTAAGGTTACATATACTCATTAAAAAGGGAATTATGAGCTTTGCCTTTGGTTTAAATAGCATAGTCGAGTTAGCAGTTCTTAAAACTGCTCTACCAATCTGTAGTTGCACGCTGAGAAACCCATTTTACCATGTCCCACTATGGGTGGCACAGCAAGAGCTGATGTCTCTGTGGTGGACACTTTACCGTACAGGCCCTGGGTACCCCAGTGCCATATACTAGGGCAATTGTCTCCAACCAGTCGATTGTGCAAACCTAGTACCTCACATCCCAGAGTTCATTTTAAAATAAACACAGGGGCACGTTTTCCTTTTTAAATTTAAGGGAAAACTGTTTATTTTACTCTATGATCTTCAGTTTGCAGATAGCAGGGCCTGATAATGAGCAGTGCTGGAGTCAGATTCTTGACCAAGAGCACAGAGGAACTGAAGTATTTAAACCTTAAATAAAAGTTCTTGTCAACTCCATATTGGAGCATTAAAGCAAAATTATGTTTCTGACCGCTTTTAAATGAGAGAAAATTGAGAGGAATTTAAAATGAAGAATTAACTTAATGTTCGATTTAACTCTTGATTTTCAATTTATCCCATTTGAAATTGTTACATTTTCAAACAGAAGCCTTCTTGCTCCTAGTGGCTAGTAGACACTATGCCATATTTGTAACTGAAAAATACTATCATTGTTTTCAAATGGGAAACATTTAAAGTGGATAAAATTATTTCTATGAAAAATTGTCTGTTTTTCTTCAATTTAAATCAATTTTGTATCAATATTTTAAGAAGCATGTTTCTTTACTTTAAATTCCTCCAAATGGATCAACTTTTCTGTTATAAATATGAAAACATGTTGACAGGCCACTGGGGCCAAGATGCCTGCTGTTTGTAAATGCCACACTTTAATAAAATGTATTCCATAAAACTCATTTACATTTTCTCCCATTTCAAAGTGGAGAAGTGTTATTTTTTGCATAACATTTTTCTTCACTTCATATTTCTCCAATTAAAAAAATGGTTGTATGTTTGCGTTATACATGGAACTGCCCACGTCTGGTAATAGTTATGTCCTGTGCCGCAAGTACATACAACAGACTCTATTTCACCCCCACATTTATATATATCCCATTGGTATGCATACTTGTTCATGCATACCTCAAAGACCAAGATCTCACTGACACACAAGGCAGCTCTGCCATAGAGCCTGTAGTCAAAGTATTGTGTTAAAACCTTAGTCTCTGGCTCTATAAAAATTAAACTTCGATTCAATGAAACTGTGAATGGGGGGTGTCTGGTAATATTGGACGAGTGGCTTGGCCTTCAGTAGCTCACAATCATTTTCACTGATCAGAAGTAGCTCTCACTGCACAAAAGGTTGAAGACCCCTGCACTAGGGACTTATAGGTTAGTTTATGCCACTTGGGTATAGGCCAATCAAACTTACATGTTCAAGGAACTGAGGTCTGGTTAGCAGGCCTCAGTGCTTTTTCAGAGTTGACAAATCACCTGAATCAGCCCAAAACTTTGAGGGTGGTCGTGCAAAAAGAGGGCGTTACCTTACTACTTGTATTTGCCAGTGGGAAAAGTCATTTCATTTGTGCCCTAATAATGCACTTTCTAGAGGCTCGATTTAATGGATGTTTTTGAAAGAGTTGAGTGGACAAAGTAAATAGCCCCTGTTAAAGTATGCTTTCATTGGACATTTCGAAGCACAGGACGCTCCGTGATTATCAGTGATGTTTTCAGGAAGAAATATGTACCTTATCCTTTTTCTCATTTCTTATGACCCTTAATTCAACCGGTAGATTATGTCTTTGTTCTTAGAAATTGAAGATAGAGTTCACGAAGGAAATACTCTTGAAAATGAAGATCCTAGGCATCCAGTTACCCCTGGTGTTAACCATAATGCACGTCAGCATTTCCCTGTCCTCTGAAAGCCTGCAGATGGCATCTTCAAGTGAGGATAGTTGGGAGTTAACCCCTAGTGTGTGGTGTAAAGTTTACTTCTATTGTAGGAATATCAACTTATTGGGAAATCATTGATTTAAAAACGTTTCCGGTTTGGATCTAAAGCCCTGGAGATCATTGCTAGTGCCCATCATGTGTCTGTAAGTCTGTCATGGTGTGCGCTATTTATTTATTATTTTTATATTGCGCAGCCCATCGGCTGTGAATGGTTGGGCTCTGCATGTTTTAAGCGCTTTACCATAATGCTGCATCTTTGCCTTCTGGGGTTGAGATAATTTCCATCATTGTCCTCCTTCCTCTCGCTCCTGTGTTTTCTTCCCCACCTTCTCCAGTGCCCTTCACAGCTTTATTTTTCCCCGAACTTCTGGATCTTGCATTCTTTGCCTTTGTAAAGGACATAGTCTCGCTTCTCTTTGGTGGTTACCTGCAGCTCAGGGGTGTGCCCGTTCTTAACACCATACTGTTGACCTCCTCCTGGCACATTTTTGTTCTTACTTAAACACCTACCCCATCATTCAGATACATGGCAGAGAGCTTGAGGGTATCTTCTTGGCATCTTCACTGTTTGTGCCTCATAGGATTAAGTGAGGCATAGGGTGACAACCCTTGGCAAAATCCTTCCTACCACTCATCTAATGTTGAACCCCTCTCTCCATTAATCACTGATTTACATTCCCTATCACGTGGGTCTCTTAACATCAGCCAATCTAATGGGCTATGCTATCGTCGCTCTTGGGTAGATCTTAAAGATTCATGCATGTGTGATGTCTGTTGACCTCTTGGGTTACTCCTCTATCACTCCTGGGTTCACTCCTCTGACTATGCGCTATTTCTGATTGTATATTAACCCTTCCTTTGGTTTGCTTCTCAGCCGCTCACAGGGGAACTCCAAAGCCCTTTAACGTGGCTGGCTCTAGAATGCCCATTCCTGCTGGTCACCTGAGGATGCTTCGGAACCTTTACTGTGGCTGGTTTAATACTGGCTAATTCGCTGCCACTTAATGTGAGTTTCTGCAGTACATATACTAAGCCTTCTAGATGGATTTTGTTTGTATAAAGTGCTCTGTTACCTGTGTTGGTATCCTTCCACTGAAGACCATAGAGAACCGTAAGAAAACCCATGGGAGAGTGAAGAGAGACATTTATCAGTGTCGCCGGAGGATCAAGTAAAAGACCATATCACAAAGCTAACTAGGTAAACCATTTCAGGCAGTCAATATGAGCTAACCAAATAAGAGTCGCTTCGCCTGACTTTTCTGCTAAATGGATTGAGAAGTTGATGGGCAGACGTAGACCGCAATGAATGTACTACATTTTTTCTGAAAGATGCTTTGTAAATAATAATAATAAGGGAGTTTTAGAAAGCGCGCGGTTACGCTCAACTAGCGTGTCCCTGCTCTAAGACCGACAAAACTCATACAGGCAGGCGGCAGAGCCGGCTAGAGTTATCGTGTGTAGAGATGTGTTTTTAGCTTCTTCCTGAAGTCCGTTTCAGACCATTCTAGGCGATGATCCAAGGGTAAGGCGTTCCAGCCCTTCGCCACCAAGTAGCGAAATGATCTGCCTCCCATGCGAGCCTTTCTTGTCCTAGGGACCTTTAGTAGGCCACCATGGGAGGAACTCAATGCTCGCGTAGGTTCGTACTTGGAGACCAGGCTCTGGAGTGGTGCTGGTGCCCTCCCATAAAGGATACGGTGGCAGGTACAAAGGGCCTTAAACCCGACCCTGCTCTTCACTGGAAGCCATTAAATAGTCTGAAGGGCTACTTTGGAGGCCGATCTTTTAGGAAGCTTCAGAATGAGGCGGGCTGCCGCATTCTGCAGCACCTGGAGACAATTTAATACCCTACTAGATGCTCCTAGGTACAGCAGGTTGCCGTAGTCCAGGCGCGATGTGACGAGGGCATGTACCAGCGTCCTGCGGGCAGACATGTGAAGTAGATCTAAGACCTTCCGCAAACTTTTTAGGACGCTGAAACAGACACCCACCACACGGCCTATCTGGGGTCCAAAGGACAGATCATAGTCAAGCCAAACTCCAAGATTCTTTGCTTCCTAACAGGGGGTTTGAGCTTCGCCTAGGCAAGAGGGCCACCACGCCGACGACCACACAGATGGACTTCCCTCCCCCCCCACCCCACCCCCCCGCCCACCACGAGCACCTCTGTCTTATTGCCATTCAATTTGAGGCAATTGGTGGACATACAGGTTGACAACTCCTGCATACAGGTTCTGAATTGGTCCACTGCAAGACCCGGTGCGCGCGATAGGGAGATAGCCAGCTGCATATCGTCGGCGTAGGATACTATGTGCAGGCCATGACCCTCCACTATAGAGGCCACTGGGGAGACATAAAGATTGAACAGGGTAGGGCTCAGTGACGAGCCCTGGGGCACGCCCTGTCCCAAACAGATCTCCCCGGAATAGCAATCAACCTGGCGGACCTGGAAGCCTCTCCCCGTCAGGAAGGACTGGAACCAGCTAAGTGCAGTGCCCGATATTCCACCATTATTCAGACACTGTAGCAAGGTGGTATGTACTACAGTGTCGAATGCTGCACTTAGGTCCAGTAGGATGAGGGCCATGGTCTGCCCTTCATCCACCCCCTGGCGTAGGGTCTCCACTGCAATCAGGAGCGCCGATTCGGTAGAGTGGCGGGGACGGAAACCAAACTGGGTGTCATGCAGGAGGCCAGCCTCCTCCACGAAATCCATCAGTTGTACGTTAATCGCTTTTTCTGCCACTTTAGCCAGGTAGGGCAGAAGGGAGATAGGTTGGAGGTTCTCTAATTTTTCGAAACTGATGTTTGATTTCTTCCTCAAGGGTAGAACCACCGCCTGCTTCCAGTCTCTAGGCACTATCCCAGTCTTAAATGACAGGTCTAACAGATGCCTGATGTAAGGTTCCAATACTGGCAAGCTATCCGCTAGCCGTTTAGGCGTGGTGGGGTCCCGAGGGGATCCGGACTTGATAGATTTACATATCTTTAAGAGGTCCTCCGGGGGCGGGGTAACTAAGTTAGTCAGTCTGTGTCTATTCCCCCAATCCCTCGGGGTTTCCACAAACTCAGTCCCTGCCATGGGGTGATTAGGAAATGACGAGTAGATTTTAGTTACCTCCTCGGCGAAAAAGTTTGCGATCTTTTCACAAGATTCCGCCGAACACTCATCTGGGGCAGTAGCTGGTATCCCACCCGAGAGAGATTAATAAAGCAAGAAAAGGTCCCTCGTGGAGTTGCCAGCCTCACTGATTCTGGTGGCATAGCGTACAGCTTTGGACTTCCTGATTAGTCTGTGATAGAGTCGCCTCTCAGTTAGATAAATCTCCCTGGATTCCGTCGAAAAGGCCACTCGCCATTGCCTTTCTACTCGCTTCAGTGCTGCCTTTGCAGCCCGCAGCTCATCACTGTATCACGGGGCAGTTTTCTGAGTGCGGCCACCTACTTTAGCACGAGAGAGTGGAGCCGTGCAGTCAAGTGCCTCTGTGATACGTTTGCAGAGGTTGGAATTAGCAGTATCCGCATCATCCCCCCCCCCCCGGACTCCCTCCTTTGATGAGTGCCGCACCGAACTTTGCCTGGGAGAAGTTTGCCCATCTGAGCCTAGAGGGATATAACGGTGCTGGCACCAATGATCTTGTCCCGGGAATGCGTACGGAGAATGGTACCAGATAGTGATCCGACCATGGGATAGGGATGGGAGTCATTGCTTCTACATCCCCCCCCAGTTGACAAATATAGGGTCTAACAAATGTCCTAGCTGGTGAGTGGGGCCACCTACTATCTGATTCAGTTGGAGGTTTACTAGCGCCTGGCAGAGGTCCTTGGTAGCGTTGTCAGTGGATTTAATCAAGTAAAGATTAAGATCCCCTAGTACCAAGATTTTGTCTCTACGGAGCGCAGCCTCCATAATGCTTTCTACTAGACTCTCCCCAAACCGAGCCATAGGGCCTGGGGGTCTATAGATAAGGAATCCCTTCAACGTACAGCCTTCTTTTACTTTAACAGTGAAGCTCCCCGCCTCACTATCTAAAATGGGGGAAGTATCCCGTTGGCATCGTAGACTATGCTTAGCTATAATAGCGATACCCCCTCCTCTCCCAGCGGGTCTATCCTGCCTATGCATGGTATAGCCCTCCAGTAGTGCTCTAAGGCATCAGGGCCACCAGAGAATTAGGCCCACTGGCAAAGACCCAAAGCCATTAGTAGATCTATTTTCTCTATGGGCAGTTAATGTAAAAGTCTCAAATGGCTGGATATTGTCAATGTTTCAATTAACAGAAGGGTTCGGACAGAGGATCAGGCTCATGTGAGTCTCATAAAAAGATAGCCCTGTGCAACTATAACAAACCTCCACAGGGCAACATTTGAAATCAAAACCATAAAAGTTTATTCAAATTCAAGACTCATTACACAAAGCAAAAACTAGTTGGTCAAATCGGCATCAATCATGCAATTGTGAGAGGCTCACCATAGGGGCAACCTCCTGAGCAAGTGAATAGTCAGAACCAAAGTATGATTGGGCAAGTGGACTAACGTCGAACATGCACAGTTCAAAGTATAAATCAAGTAGAATAACGTAGACATTTCTTATCTTCGAAACTGAGAAGTCTCCAGATATAAAGCAATAGGTTAACATAGTGTGCACAATTCTGCAGCTAGAAAAGCGAGGCACACATCGCAAAAAAGCCCCAATGTGTGGGTTGGAAGCAGTGAAAATAACACTCTTGACTGGTTAAGATCAGATATCAAAGGACTGTACTAATAAAGTTACTTGCACATAAACCAGAAATTTTTCAAGGAAATGATACATCGAATGAGAGACATTTAGGAATACCTACGTTCTTGCGTCATTATAAAAGTCATACATCTAAAATAAAATGAAGGAAATAACATGACGTGTGTAGCAGCTAAAAATAATAGACCGTACAACTGCTAGAGTAGAATCTGGCAAACAGCCTTGAATTTGATGCAAATATAGGAACATTCTGCACGTGGCTATGGTTCAAGGAACACACATGACTACATTTCAGCTCGAAAAACCATACCATAAAATGACTTCTGTTTCACTTATTTTCAGGTTTGAAACTCAGTCATGTACTTTAAAACGAGCATTTCTCATTTTGTCACTGCAAAACCAAATGCAGGCTTACTTTTACCAGTTCATATAAACTTGTCTAGTTATGCCAACCAAATAACTAAGTCAAACATTAATTTAAAACACTGACATCCCACCCCCCTCTAATTTCTGAATCCTCAACAAATTACTCTACACACTATCAATCATTCTTGGCTTCTTCAATTTTGCCTTCTACAAGGCCTTCCTTTCATCATCAAACTCTGGCTTTTAGGTCATCAAGTTCAATATCTTCTCTTTCTGGTTGTCTGTCTTTTCATAATCATGTTTTAAACCTACCTTAAAATAAATAACTTCTAAAATCTTTAATTTTAGAACTTGGCCAACGGTAATATTTATGGTGTTAGTATTCTTAAATAGGCTTCCACCTGCATCACCAAATCATTCTACGATCTTTCCAGTTCCCTTTTTAATCTGATTAAACAATGAACCAACTGTTTCCCACACACTAGTCTCTTCTGGGGTTTTAGCTTCTCTCGCAATATTAGTTAATATATTTATTATTTCATTTCCATGCTGGTATCGGGCACAAAAATGTAGCACTGCTGGAACTTAAGTACGCTATTAAGAAGAACAATGGCTCCTGTGGAATAGATACTGGATAATGATTTAAGAAAGCCGTAAAATACGTATATAAGTACAGGGTTTGAGGGAGATGTCAAAAAGAAAGAACTACCAATACACCATCCTAGTTGTTCAATAAATTGTATTGAAAAAATTGAATTGCAGTAAATATTTATATACACTTAGTGTGTAAGTGTCCCAAGTGAAAATATGAACCAAAGTATTTAGAATAACAAATGAAAAAATGTGTAAGGTTTCAATAAATTGTTGTTCATAAAAGCGACCACTTTCTTTCATCAAATTATATAACATCTATACAATCATAGAGTGCTGTATTCAAAGGTTCGCTTTTCTTAGTTGTCGAAGGCGTTTCGACCCTAGCATGGGTATAGGGTCTCTTCAGGACCTATGAGATTGGACATCTGATTTTAGAAACCGCTAGAAGGTCGGTGAATTTGGTGAAAACCGTGTGTTAGTGAATTAAAAGTACTTACTAGGCAACCCAGCCTGGTTCCCTAGTAAGGGCCTGCGTCTAGCGATTCAGCGTGGGAGCACGATGGCTGTCTTCACGTTGTGAGAAGCTGCACTTAGGTGTGTAATTATTTTCATTCAAGTAAATAATTGAATGAGGTTGCGGCTGCTCAATGGTAGTAGCAGTTTCTCCAAGGTGGTTTCTTTCACCGATGGTAGGGGGGAGGACTGCGTCTGTCAGCCTTCTGCTCGGTACAATGACCATTGTACCGAGGAGAAGGCTGACAGACGCAGTCCTCCCCCTACCATTGGTAGTAGCAACTTAATCCGAATATTTACTTGAATGAAAATAATTGCACACCTCAGTGTAGCTTCTCACAACGTGAAGACAGCCATCGTGCTCCCACGCTGAATCACTAGACGCAGGCCCTTACTAGGGAACCTGGCTGGGTTGCCTAGTAAGTAGTTTCAATTCACTAACACACGGCTTTCACAAAATTCACCGACCTAGCGGTTTCTAAAATCAGATGTCCCATATCATAGGTCCTGAAGAGACCCTATACCCATGCTAGGTCCGAAACGCCGTCGACAACTAAGAAAAGCGAACCTTTGAATACAGCACTCTATGATTGTATAGATGTTATATAAATTGATGAAAGAAAGTGGTCGCTTTTATGAATAACAAATTATTGAAACCTTGCACATTTTATCACTTATGTTATTCTAAATACTTTGGTTCATATTTTCACTTGGGACACTTTTACTCAACTGTAAATAATTTTGCTTCATGTATATTAATATTTACTGCAATTCATTTTTTTCAATACAATTTATTGAACTAGAATGGTGTATTGGTAGTTCAAACCCTGTCCTTATATACGTATTTTACGGCTTTCTTAAATCATTATCCAGTATCTATTCCAAAGGTGCCATTGTTCTTCTTAAAAAAAAATTAATTACCCTGATTCCGTTGTGAGTAGGGTCCCCTTGTTTTCTATTTTTGGAACTTAAGTACACAGCACACCACCTTCATTTGACAACAAAATACCCAGAGCTATTCAATTTAGTATTCCCATTCCATGAAAAGCAACCATTTCCTAATTAATGTGAGTTAATGTGCCTGCAATACAAGTTACTACATGTAGGAAAGAAGAATCTGCTTTTATGCTTACCCCCATTTTTTGCTGGTGTCATTGTTTTTCTGACTAGTCTGCCTGGGATCTTGCTAATCAGGACCCCTGTCTCTGTGAATCTTTCCTACATGGGATATGGTGAGTACTTAGGTACACCCCAAATTGGCTACTAGTGTAACCTTGTAAGTCCATAGTATATGGTACTAAGGTACCCAGGGCATAGGTACACCATGGGTCCCCCATGGGCTGAAGCAGGTTTTGTCACCCGTCGGAGACCACTCAAATTGTGACTATTTCAATCTACCTGAAAAGTGATGACTCACTATACAGTATCATAGGCAAAAATGCAATTAACATGTGATGGAGGGGTAGCTGGTGTCTAGGAGCGGGATGAAACTGTTACTACATCGGAGGGTGCGTGGCTTGGATGCCACCCAAGATGGCTGCTTGGCTCCGGAGAAGCATAGCGCATCGAAACTGCCAAATTTTTCATAGCGGTGTGTGCTTTGTGTTTGTCCCTGAAACAACCGGCTCAATGCAGGTAAACATCAAGAGACCTGCTTTTGGAATATTTGTCATTCCCTCATGGAACTGAAATTTGCTGTTGGCATCTCCTGCACAGATGCAGCCACCATTTTGTATTTTTATTGTGTTTAATCATTTCTCCTCAGCACTTCATTGCGGTTGAAGTATTATTGATAAATACCTTTTCTATTTGCTCAACTAGTGCTTTTAGACTAATGGCCTCAGCAGAATTGTTTTAAAACTATGTTTACCCTATATATTTTATGAGCCATCTACTGTATTAATCCTGCAATTCTCTGAGGAGTCATTCTTACTTTTACATAGCAGTCTTCATTCTGCGTTGCCGGTATTGATTGTTTGAGGAGTCTTATTGGTCTCAGCTGCTCAATTTAATTCATACAGGCTCATTCTCCTTTTGCAGAAGTGCACATGTCATTTATGGGCAGAGCTAAAAATCTCCTACACTCCAGTAAAGAATCTCATAAAGTTATTGCTGCCTCTGCATGGTCATCTACAGTGTCGCTCGTTGAAGATTCATGTTCATCCACATTCATGTTCATCTTGTGTAGCTGCCTCTGCGTTTCCACTGTTAAAAGTACAGTCACCTTCCTTTGCCATCAAAGGCTTAAACAGGATCCTGCTTCTCCTTCGAAGTTGTCTTCTCCTGTCTCTGTCGACACTGTTGGAGGAAATTCATGCCTTACGACCCTTTATTGAGGAAAATAATAGTCGTATTCAAGTACTGGACGATAAATGGTCATCTATGGAGTTTAGAGTGACTTTGATGGAGAATTTAGTTGATGATATGTGAAACACATCTTCTAAAATCACTGTTAATGAGAAGGATGTGTTATTATTGAGAAAGCTCTCTGAAGACCTAGAAAATAGAAATCGGTGCAACAGCCTACGTTTACATGGTCTTCCAGAAGGTATTGAGGGTGCAGACCCCCTCTCCACCTTCACCTAATTGTTGCCAAAGTTTGTGGATTTACCTTCAACTACCAATTTAAAAATTCAGCGTACACCTTCGCCTAGGTCCTCTCTTGTCTTAATCCTCTTCTCCAACAAGGCCTCATGGTGTCCTCATATTATTTTTTTAATTTACAGACCTTTTATAAGTCTTACAAGCAGCAAAGACTAAGAAGCAACTTATGTGGTCTGGTGCAAAACTGTTGCTCTCACAAGATGTTTCAACAGTCATAGTTAAACTGCATTGCGTTCTATGGGTGCAGGTTATTGATTGTTTCATCCCTGCACATTTAAAGTTAAATTTAAAAAAATTATTTTGACATTTGACGAGACAGCAGATATCAGGAAATTCATTCAGTCTCTCTCGGCGATGACGATGGATACTGCCGGTTCTTCCTTCTCACCTTGACTATTTTTGTGATTTGTTTCCGGGGGGGCCTCTGTTTTTGTCTGCGCTGCCTCTGTGTTGGTCCGGGGGGGGGTGTTCCGGGTGGGTGTTGTGGCCCTCTTGGGTGTCCGGGCTGCATGATATGTGGCTCCATGGCATCTGTTGTTCTTCCGTGGTGCCCTGGGCTGGGCTTCCTTTTGTGGTGCAGGCTATGGTCTGACTTTACACCAGGTCAGAGCAGGTGTTATTTTCCTGCTGGTAACACGCCTTATCGCATGTTTTGTGTTCTTATCGCCGATCTGGCTGGTCGTTGTGAATGTTAAGGTGTCGTGTTTTCATGGCTTTTTAGACAGGAACGCCTACTCTGCATCTCATTAGCGATGGTTGCGGAGGGCCTCTGTGGCAATGTTTTTTGCTGCTGCTATCATGGGAAAATCGCTGCTGTGGGATGTTAGCACCAGCTTGTGAATGGCGCAGTAAATTTATCATGACTTTGGCTGCGCTAAAGTGCCGTTAATTCGGCGATAGCTCTTCGTGAATATACCCCCAAGAGTACTAACCAGCTTAAATCATTCTCATTGTGTCCACATTGCACATAATGCTGGACTAGTGGGGCTCCCTGTGTTCTACATCTTATTCACGATTTATGTTGTAATATTCGCATTTTAACAGCCTGGGTCGTTTGACTGATGTATGCCTTCCCACATGGACATATCACAAAGTTTTTTGTGTTACAATTTGATAACATCTGTTGGATATGTTTTTTGTTGTGAATCAATACAAATAATGAATCATTTGTCTGTGGGCATGCAGCGCAATTATTGCTTCGGTAATGCCCTACCAACGCTGGGAGATCCAATAAACCCCTCACATCTTTCTAGACAGGTTGTGAATGTGCTGCTCATACCAGATATTGTCGTAGGATTTTACCTCCCCGAAAGTAAAAGAATGGTTTGGGGATATTGAGATGTTCAACCAACCTCCAGTTAAGTAAGATAATTTGTTTCACTTTATTAACTTTAGGATTAAAAGTGAGCGCACATGTCAATTGTTCAGAGTCCTGTTTACTCTTAGGTGTTAGAAGACTTTCCTGGGGTGTGTACCATGCCCTTTTGAGGGCAGCCCGAACCAACTTCTTCTGATACCCCCATCACAACATTTATGTTGTAAAGATTCCGCATTTTTAAAATAGTCATTTTTATTTGAACAATTTCGGCAGATTCTCAAGAATTGCTCATAGGGCAAATTGTCTGAGATTCCTAGGATGTCTTGAGGTATACTCTAGAAGCGTGTTTCTATCGGTAGGTTTGGTATATAAACTCACCTCCAGCTTGCCCTCGTTCTCAAATATCCAGACATCCCAAAAATTTATTTGAACGTTACTTGATGACTTGGCGAATCTCAGGTCTGGAGTGCGGGAATTTAACTACATGTGGAACTGTTCCAACTCCTCCTGGTTCCCCTTCCACATCTTAAAAATGTCGTTGATGAAACATACTCGTTTTATAATGTGAGATTTGAAAGGTGAGGTGTCTTGAAAGATGTGTTGCATTTCAAAACAATCCATCAAAAGATTAGCAATTTCTGGGTGAAACAACACCCCATAGCCACACCTTTGACTTGTAAATAAAAATCAGTCTGTGTAGAATTATCTACTTATGTTAGGGTAATTAATTGTGCCCTACATTGAAAATAAATAACATATTAATTGTTCTGTATTCATCTTCTTTGTTCATGCATATTACATTCAGAGTAATATCTTGGAATTTGAAGGATTTTGTTAATCCTATTAAACAACAGAAATGTTATCACATTTAGCTTCTTATAACCCCGATTTAATCCTTTTTCAAGAGACTCATCTTACAGAAGATGAGGATTTAACGTGCAGATAAAATTAGGTTGGTTTAGTTCTTCCTTCCCAATCTCTTACGAAGAAGAATGGAGTAGTTCTTCTATGTCATAAAAGGCTAAATTGTACTGTTATCTCTCAAGAAACTGATTCGGAGTGCCGTTGGTTCATTGTCAAACTTCTTATTAATAATATTCCATTAACTGTGTTTAATGTTTACGGTCCAACTCAACCAGATTATTTATTCTGGCCTAATATAACATAGAAATGTCTCCAGTTTAAAGATGATTTTTTTATTATAGGTGGTGATTCTAACCAATTAATGGATCCTTATATTGGTTGCTATTCTTTGGTTCATTTTATTCCCCACAATTCTCACTAACAATTCCAGTCCACTATTGCAATAAATTGTTTAGTTGATGCATTGATATTATGCAATCCTACTGCCAAGGAGTATAACTTTTATTCTCCTCCACATGGTTCCCTTTCTCGTTAAGGCTATATTTGTATTACTAAATATCTAACTCAAAATCTTATTTCCTCCACTATTGAGCCCATTGCTATTTCTGACCATACATCACTTGTTGATTTGGATCTACGCCCTTCATATCCCAAGTCAAATAGGTGGAGATTAAACAATTCTCTTTTATTAGATCAATTTTTTCCTCTTCCTTTACATCTTTTGCTCATGATTTTTTTCTACTTAATGCTGATTCTGATACACCCCCCAGTTAGTGTGGGATACTTTTAAGGCTGCAGTATGCAGCTTTAGCATTGATTTTGTCTAAAAAAAAGAAAATGTTCCTACACAGCAGAAATCCCTGTTACCTAACATTAAATGATTAAAACATAAATTCTATACTACATGTTCTGATGCTTCTTTACAAGAACTTGTCTCTACTAAATTATAATTCAATTAGATAACTACAGACAATGCCTTTTCCATCTTATTGCGTACTAGTGCTCGTTATAATGGAGGCCATAACAAGGTAGGTGAACGTTTAGTAAATTGTTCAAAGGTTCTTCAAAGAACATACTTCTTTTGCCTCTATCATTCCTCTGATGGGCTGCACTTATTCAAGGATAAAGACATTTTATAAAGTTTTACAAACCACTTTATTCTCATGCTCATTCTTCTCTTATTGAGGCGTAACTTGATTATATACCTCCTCCTCATGATTCATTTAATTCCCTATCCCTGGAAACTGATTTATCAATTTTGGAGTTATATAGTGCCCTCAATTCACTTAAGAAAGGTGAATTACCAGGTCTGATGGCTTTATTTATTGTGGAATTTTATCTACATTTCTGCAATATGCTATTACCAAAATTGCTACATCTTTTTAAATTCTGTTATGAATCCGGTAAAATCGGAGGAACTTTCCTGGATGCTACAATTTGTCTAATCCATAAGGATGGTCGAGACCCTCTTCAATGTAAAAATTATTGTCCCATCTCTCTAGTAAATGTTGATTACAAAATCTTTGCCAAATTACTTGCTCTGCGTCTTGAGTATTTTACTCAAATTAATAAGTAAGGAATAATATGGGTTTGTGAAGGGCAGTTTGACCTTGGACAATGCAAGAATTTTCTTTAATGTATTAAATACACCTATTTCTCTTTCTTACTCTTTCTTATCCTTTAGCTGCACTGTCAATTTACCTTGAAAAGCATTTGATAGGGTGAATTGGTTATTTTATATATTTAAACCCCTTGCCTGGCACAGCTTTGGTTTCTTTACTTTATTCAGCAACAGGAACTTCTGTGTTAGTTAATGCCATCTTTCCCATTATTTTCCATTACAATGGGGGGGGGGGGTCATCATGGATGTCCTTTATCACCTCATTTGTTTTAGCTCTTGAACCCTTTTTATCTCATACTAGCAGCCCGTCATGACGTTGTCCGGGAGCAAAAGGCTGCTTCTGGGCCCCCGCCCGCCCTGACGTTAAGGCTGCTTTAGTGCCCCCGCCCGCCCCGACGTTAAGGCTGTTTCAGGTTCACCGCTCTTCCGCTCCTCCCCGCTTGTCCGCCACTCCTCACCGCTCCTCCCCGCCTGTCCACCGCTCCTCCCCGCGCTCACGTCCCCCGCTCTTCCTCTTCCTCTTGCTCCTGTACGCCGCTCCTCCCCACGCTCCTGATGTCAGCACGCATGTCGCGGCCGGTGCTTCTTCCAAGGGACTACTTTTTTTATATTAAATTTTTTAAATAACGTATATTTGTTTTTTTAATATAGCCTATGTCCATCTGCTTGCCCTGACGTTTTCAAAGATGTATTGGGTGTTTGGATTGGTGGTGTAGTTTTTGAGTTTACCTGGCTCAAAGGACACACTTCTCTCTTTATAATAGTAGTATAGATTCACAAGAATACTCTTATTAGGCTTTCACTATGGTGATTACCTTTTAAAATGATCTTCTTATGCAGATGATATTCTTCTTTTTCACTCCAATCCAGATTCTTCAATTCCTGCTCTCCTTCATAAAATTTCAGTTTTTTCTGCTGTTTCGGGATATAAAGTTAGTTCTGATTAAATTGAGGTTTTGCCCATTACAAAATTTTGTGATAAGGATTCCTTTGAACCCACAGGTTGTCATTGGATTAAGCCTAAGATTAAATATCTTAGAATCTCCTTTTCATGTCACGGTGGGGCCACCTTGATTCCATTAAAATTATCACTCCTATTTTATTATATATTTTATCTGATTCCTATATGCATTCCATCTATATACTTTCAAAAAATTGACTTTCTTCTCTCCAAATTTCACTGGAACAGCAGAAGATTTAAAATTTCTCTTTCTCATCTCCAAAAACTTTAAGCAGATGGGGGGGGGGCAAACTTTCGAGATTTTTGGACACACCGTAAAACATTTTGCTTAAGTCAGGCGTCAAAGTGACTTCTGCCTCTGTCTTCTCCTTTATGGCATTTGTGATTCTTATAAATATTTGGCCCCTTTATTTGTAGTTTTGGCGACAAAAGGGAATTATTTGGGTTCAGGACTTATTTCACGGTTTGAACTCTCATTTTTTTTCTTCAATTTCAAGCATCTTTTAATTGTCCATAAGCATTTTGGTATACATTTTCTATCCTTATGGAACTTACTTTAGATATTCGTTATTCATTTCCATCAACTCCCAGTGTCTCCCATTTCGTTTCTAACATTGCTTACACTTGCTTCTAAAGCTTTGCCTATTTATAGATACTTTTTTCAGCCCAATCCCCTCCTGTGCTAAAACTTAGATAGAACTTGCCTGGAAAATTTACATCTTCCTGTTATCTGTCCTCCTGCTATTTTTTGGGGGGAAATGTGGTCTCAACTTTCAAACATTTTTATTCTACATTGTCCTATGTCCACCTCTTTGCATTTTCTTGGTAGTTTATCAGATGCAATTATGTTAAAATTCGATAAGAAAGGTTTTTTTATCTTATGCTGGCCTTAGCTATTCAGCAAATCACTACTAATTGGAAGTGTTCTACTAATATATCATTTGCTGCCTGGTGGAATAATGTTTGTCATTATCATAGATTAGATGTTAGGATTTCTTCTTTTTGTAGACCGCAGGTTAATAGACTTTTATTGGATGTCGTTAACTAATTATTACATTTTCTTGTTAAACAAAATGTAATTCCTACTCATTCTGAAAACTTTAAACCCCCATAATCTGTAATTTTCTCTGCCTTTTTCCACACATTTACTTTGTATTATCTTTTGGTTGTATTTTTTAATTACTTCTCTTTCCATTTAGATGCATGCTACTATTTGATCTTCAATTGGGTATTGATATCACCTTTTTTCTACTTCGCTCCCTTCTTTTTCTTCTTGTACCGCTCCTTCTTTCCCTTCAGACTATATAAAACCATAAACAGCTTTTCGGTACATCAAGTTAAATATGCATACTTTTTTGTTTTTATATTCTTCTTGTTTGCCTTATTTATTATGCGAATTTGGCTTATATAAAGCTGTTTAAACCCAAAAAGACAGGTACTGCATCATGAAGTATCATTATTCAAGTGGCACATCTTCAGTTCTTTCCTACTTTGGAGCATTCCGGCAGTCCTGATGGCTGTGGGGATGTAGTCCTAGTTTGTGGGTGCAAAATGGCAAAGGACCTTTTACTTTGTTTTATGGTTTCGCTTGACAGCTCAGCTGTTGCCAAGCAATTATGTGAAAATCACCAGGAGATGGACTTTGGCACCACCCACATGTTGGCAACCAGGAATATATGTTTTGGTTGGGTAGAGGTAGTATGCTTCCACCAAAAGTTGCTTGCCCTCCCCACAGGGGTGTTCATTTTGTTTATTTATCCAACTGTCTTTGATTGGACTTCCAGGGGTACACAAGACATTAATTTATTAAAAAGGTTTTATATATCGCTGGCTGGACCCAGGCGTCTCAGAGCGCTTTACAAGTTATATTGAAGATTCAGATTGACATTCAGCATAGGTACTTATGAGACAGTAAGATAAACAATTTGCACATGTGGCGCATAAATTAAATGGAGCTGAACATGGAAGATCAAGGATTAAGCAACATGTCATAGAAGATAGAGTGGTAGAGGTAGGATGGGATATAGCTGCATAAGGCAGAGTAATTATTGACCAAGTACTTAAGAGCTCCAGTATTTGTTAAGAAGGAGTTGCTTGAGTACTTTTTTGAAGCAGGGGTAGGAGGGATTTCAGCGTAGTTCTTCAGGGAAAGCATTCCAGACAGAGGGTGCACTTCCCGAGAAAGATCGAGATTGTGTAGATTTCTTTTTTAGTAGAGGAGGGACAAGGGTAAGAGCGTTGGTGCTACTCAGTGTTCTGGTGCAGCCCGCTTTGTGGAGTTTTTCAGTGAGGTAAGATGGGGTGTTTTGATGGAGGGCTTTGTGGGTGATTCAGACAGTTTTATAGGTGGATCTGCCTTCAATCTGGAGCCATTTGAGGTCCTTGAGGACGGGGGAGATGCGGTTGTATCGTTTGCAGCCAGTGATCAGCCTGGCAGCAATGTTAAGAACGGCTTTGTTAGGGGCAAGGTGGACTTTCGGAGTACCTGTGAGGGTGGCATTACCGTAGTCAATTGTTGATAGGACCAACAATTGCACAGCCAATTTAAAGTCATCGGTTGGAATGAAGGGTTGGAATTTTTTCAGGTGCTGGAGTACGAAGAGAGCACTTTTGGCTGAGTTTTTTATGTGGGGGTGAGGCTGAGGTTCTGATTGATGCTGATACCGAGGGATTTGGCAGAGTTAGAGATGGTGAGAGGGCAGTTAAGGGCTTTGATGTCAGGGATCCAGTGATAAATGGGTAGAGGGTTGTTTTTGGGACGGAATAGAATGATTTCTGGGTTTTTTGGGTTAGGTTTGAGGTGATTTTGATGGAACCATAATTGGATCTTGGTCAAGGTATCATTGAGATGAGGGATCTCAGCATGGGATTTGATTCTATAGTAAAGTTGGATGTTGTCAACATAGAGTGGTAACCAATGTTAGCTTGTGTGAGGATGAGGGTGAGGGGTTCCATGACGAGGTTGAAAAGGGTGGGAGAGAGAATGGAACCCTTCGGGACGTCCATGGTGACAGATAGAAGTTTGGAAAGGCAATTTCTAATTATAATTTGTTGTGTTCTGTGTAGAAAAAAGGAAGTGAACCATTTTAGAACAGTTCAGTCGAAGCCAAAACGGTTGTTTAGTATGTTGAGTAGGGCAGCGTGGTTAACAGTATCGAAGGCAGCGGAGAGGTCAAGAAGAATGAAAAGGGAGGCTTCACCTTTGTCTAGGGAGCGATGGATGTCGTCAGTGATGTTGAGCATGGCTGTTTCAGCTACAGCCCTTTCGAAAACCTGATTGTGAGGCGTCTAAGGAGTTGATGTGATTGTTCAGCTGGCTCAGGGCGCATTTTTCTAGGGCCTTCGATAAGAACGGAAGGTTAGAGATAGCGCACAGGTTGTTTAAGTTTGTTGGGTCGGCTAAAGAGTTTTTCATGATGGCGTAATTTGACCTAGTTGGAGGGAAGCAGGGACCAAACCGGAAGAGAGGGAGGAGTTGATGATGGTGGGCCAATACGGGGCAATGATGTGTTCTAGATCTTCAACTAGATGTGCTGGGATGGGATCTCTGGTATGTGAGGATGGTATCAACTTGGAGATGATGTTAAGGATATCCCTTTCTGAGATAGGACTAAAGTTACTCCAGGAAGCATTTTTCTTTCGCTGTGGTACAGTGTGGGGGGGGGGGGGGGGTGTCCCACGTGGGGGACAGTGTTGGAAAGTTGAGCCGAGTCCGAGGGGGGGGAAGGAAAGACAGGCGGTACGGGGAGAAAGTTAGGGAGGGGAGGTAGGTTCTGTGTGGGGGTGGAGCGGCGAAGGATAGGTCAATCTCTGTGATTTTGTCTAAGAAAAAACTAGCCATTTCCTCACATCTTTCGACCGAAGTTGTAAGATTAGGGGGGGGGGCAGAAGTAGTTTGGTGTTTAATAATGTTAAATAGTTCTTTCGGTTGATTTTTTGCCCGGTCAAGTTGTGAACGGAAGAAGGATGCTTTTTCGTTATAAATATGTATTGCTCTGAGGAGGGTAAGGTTGGAGAAGGAGGGCTGTTGCCTCCAAGTGCGTTTGGTTTGCCTGAGGGCTCGTCTTTCATTGTTAAGGTCGGCATTGAACCAGGATTTAGATGGTTTGCTTTTTTGTAGTTTGAGCTTGGCTGGTGCAATTTGGTCAAGGACCTCAGCGATGGATCTGTTGTAATGATCCGTAAGGTCATTAGTTGTGTGGGGGAGAGGAGTAAGTCGTAGGAGGGCTTTTATTTAAGTACACAACATTTATCCTGAGCTAACAAAAAAATCCACTTTGCAACCAACGAACAAATCACAAGTCGCTGTTTGTTTTCTTCTTTTCTTTCTTTTATTTAATGCGTTGATTGTTCATAAAACCTCCTAGCCGACATGTGTTTCGTCTGATTTGGTGTTAATGCACAGACTTCTTCAAGGCTTGATTGATCAAATTCGACCTCTAGTCTCTTGTTCAACACCCCTGCCACAACGTCATTGGGGTTCAGTTATCCTCTTAGTCTATTTTTCACGTTGTTTTGGCCCGTAGATAGCGGTTAAAATCAGTCTCTCTCCATACTGTATTATTCGGGTATTTTCCTCCTGTGACGATATTTCGTCCTCTGTAAAAAGGTTCCTGGCGTTTTATTTAAGTATCCAGCTTGCCCGGGGGGGATAAGGTGAACATTTATGGTTAGTTTAATTTGTTTAGTTGTATTAGAGGGGGGAGGACGACGACATGGAGCTGTTGATCGTGAAGAGGATGAGGTGGTGATCGGACCAGTCAATGGGTATAATGTTGGTGAGAATAGCCAGGTCTTTGCTGGAGATGACAGCATCAAGAGTGGCACCGTTGTCGTGTGTTGGAGAATTGCAAAGTTGCTTCAAGGTGCTGATATCAAGTAGGTCGTTAATAAGGTTGATCGAGGGGTCATCAGTTTTATTCCAGTGGAGGTTGAAGTCCCCAAGGAAGGGATAACTAGAGTTGTTAACCGCTGATTGAACAAGAAGATCAGAAATTTTATCGACAAAGAAGAGAGGGTCTCCAGGAGGATGATAAATATTATGTAAACAAATCGGGGGGAGCCCTGACCTGTGAGTTCAGCGCTCAGATATTCAAAAGTAGTCAGGTCAGGGTGTGGGACGGGTGTGAGTAGAAGTTCATCTTTATAGATTAAGATTATGGCGAGGCCCCCACCAATTTTGATAAGGCTGTCTTTTCTGAGGATGGTGTAACCTGGGGGTGCAAGTAGGTCAAGGATTGATGCGGAGTGGTCATTCAGCCATGTTTCAGTCAGAAAGGCGATGTTAATGCATTCGCTAAGAATGGTCTCAGCGATTTCCGTAGCATGGCAGGAAGCTGAAAGGCAGTCGACCAGCATGCAGTTGAGGGATTTGGGATTGGTCCTTTTAGTGGGGGAGCAGGAGTGGATAGTGGTGAGTTGTTGTGGAGGTCTGGGCGATGATGGGGAGGACAGGGTCCTACTTGTTCCTAGGATCACAGGGATAGAAGAATGAGGTGGGAGAGAATTTGTGGTTGGTGAGGTGGCAGGGTGGTTTAGAGTGGAGCCAGGAAGAACAGTGGTGGGGAGATGGTCCGAGAAGTGGGGTGGTAAGCTAGGGCATTGACTGCAGGGCGGCTCGGTGAGGAGCTTTCGAAAGGGGGAGTAGCCCCTCGGAAGCGGAGTGTAGGGTACGTAGGAAAGCTGTCCAGGGGATAGGTGTGACTGCAAGGATTCTTTGAGACTAAGTCAGTTGCATGGCAGGAAGCTGAACAACAGTTAACCAGCATGCGGTTGAGGGGTTTGGGGTCAATCATTTTAGTGGGGGAACAGGAGTGGGTAGTGGTGAGTTGTTGTGGAGGTCTGGGCGAAGCAGGGGAGGATGGGGTCCTACTAGTACCAAGGATCACAGGGATAGATGAGTGAAGTGGGAGAGACTTTGTGGTTTGCGTGGAGGCGAGGAGGTTTAAATTGTAACTAGGTAGGGCAGGGGGGGTGAGATAGTTCGAAACGAGGGGTGGTATGTTAGAGCATTTACTACTGGAGGATCAGGTGAGGTGGTTTCAATAGAGGGAGTAGACCCTTCGCAGTGGGATGAAGGGTTCGTAGGAAAGAGGTCCTGGGGGTATGTTTGACTGGAAAGATTCTTTGAGGCGAGGGAGTGAAAACCATTTTTGAGGGAGGAGAGTTCTAACACGATGGTTGAGAGGTGGAGTTCTATGTTTTGGAGAGATTGAGTAAGAAGAGTGATGGGGAGGGAGGATAGGAGATTTAGTGGGGGTAGAGAATGGTCCCAATTGGTCAGAAGCGTTGGATTGGGGCGTGAGATTGGTGGGAAACCAGGGGAGGGGAGGGATGGGAGTTAAGGTTGCAAGGAGGCAATGGTGTGGGAGGGTGTGAGGTGGTCATCCCAGGAGTCAATTGGCATATGTGAGAGGAGGGGGGGTCTGTTAGCTGGGTAAAGGGTGGGATGTGTGGCGGGAGACAGGATTGGAGTAATTGATGAAGCTGTTGGGGAGTCGGAGGTGTGAGTTATATGCCAATGGGGGAGTATTAAGGTGATAGTGGGAGAAGTAGTAAGGCTGCTAGGAGAGAGGGTGAAAGGGGAAATTTGTGCAACTGTTGGGATGTTGGGGGCGAGCGAGCCGGACGAGAGAGGGTTTAGGAGGCAGAGGGGGTTGTAGGGAAAACACAAGGGGGGAGGTTGTGGATGCGGTTGTGGGAAGATATGCTTGATAGCTAGATAATGTATGGTGTTTTTCTCTGGCAGCAAAGCAGGTGGGAGGAGGGCAGTGTTTATCCTGCTTATATTTGCTAATTTTGGCTTAACAGTGAAACTGTCATCTGACATTTTAACCCATACTAATAATGTTCTGCAGTTCTTTGTTTACACATGAATAAATATCTGTTCCTATGCTATCTACTTGCAACGCTTCACATTGCCATACAGTATTCACTGAAAGCCCGACATATTGGCATTGCAAATGCTTGTTTCTTTTTTTTTTGCACTTCATCTCCAGGCTGACGGTATCCTGTATAGTACCTGTAGATCCAATGATTTCCAGAGGAAGGGTAAAGATTGGAAATCTGCAGGAAGGTGTTCCAGTTGCAGGGAAACTTCCAACTGTGAATTTACCAATTAAGCTACATATTAACAGATTTAGTATTAGCCCCTTCGATGCTCATGACGAGCTCAGCTCGTCATGAGGCACAGTGCTCGTGTGCTCATGACGTGTTGAGCTCGTCATGACCACACCCAGTTCTATTATGGCCCAGCATCGGAGAAGAATATTTGCAGCATCGATGAGGTTAAGGGCTGCATAAAAATAAGCCTCTGAATCTTTTCACTGTTCTGTTGTTATCTTCCTTGTGCAACAGGACTGAGCAAGAGCAGATACCAAAAGTCCTTACAGAAACCTCACTAGATTCCAGTCTACTGAAACACTCCTGATAAACTCTCATACGAGTTTCCAATTGCACAGAAACAGAGTCTATCATCTATAATAGGAGCAGCTTCTGATCAATGAATCACATCAGTAGTTAGCAAAGTATGTTATCACAGTTAAAAAAAGGACAACAGTATAATAATAAACACTCCCTAAGGGTTACAGGTAGAGACAGGCATCAGACCGTGGCATCAACAAAAGTTTCATAATAAAATTCAAATAAACGTTGGTAGCAAGCCATAATCTAAGTGTATCAAAGTATTGTAATATATAAGCCTTGAAGTGTACAACAAGAAAAGCTGATTGATGTGTTCATTTATTTAATTAATGTCTTCGTTAGACAGCATATCAACATCATTTGTCATGTTCTTATTTTTGTTTTCAATGTATGCACATTTCATTTTGTTGTAGAACAAACATTTGTCACCCTCATGCCCTGACTCTGATCCGACATTAGTTTAGTGCCTTGGGCTTTTTCAAGTATTGCTAATTCATTTGATGTGCTCAACCCTTTCAGTGATCAGGTGCCTACCCACCAAAACTAGGTCTTCAAAGGGAATATCACATAGTGCTATTCAGAATAAAGAGTCTGTATGTCCCAACTTAAAAGTAAAGGGCTTTCACATGGGTGAGTAACAGACTGAGAATGCTACAAATATAATACAATTTCTAATGAATACACATATCTAGGAAGGTACAAGAGGGTGACACGTTTCTTATTAAACAAGATTAAATGAGTAGGGGTGGAAACAAGGTTGAGAACATTACAAATGATGCTCATATCAGTTGAACGATCTCTAATGATTATATTAATTAAATGACTAAAATCAATTAATCAGCTTGTCATAGAATTGATTAAAAATTGATGTATTGCAATAAATTGTGCTCATTCAGATTGGGATGTAGTTTAGGGGTCGCTTTAAGCTAGAATCAGTTGACAGCTGGATGTCTCTAGCTTAGGATCTACTTGGACAATTCAGTGATGTCAAAACTGCATTAATACACAAGTGGATTGTGACCCATTTTTGTCTTTCCTGCTCATTTTCAGGTAACGTCTCCAGGCTTGGTCCAGTTAGAACTCCTTCCTGAAGTTCTTCTTGTGGGTCCCAAAGTATCCAACACACAATCCAAGGTTCTGGAATCTCCAAGAGGGTCTTTGAAAGTATGAGACTTCAATTCCCACAATACACTTGAACAAAACCCTTACAAATCCACTGGTGGTACTCCAGGCTGGGGATTCTTTGTGGTGATGTCCAGGTGAGCTCTTTTAACCTGTAGCTTGCAGGGAATCCACTCTTTCGTTCTTTTTAAAGCAGGTTTGATACACATCACTGTAGTTTCAAATGGTGCAAAATGGTGAAATCTTCAGAGTCCAGGCCTTTGGAAATGCACATCAAACTCTTCAGCGCAGACCCTTCTGATTCTCTTTAGTTTCAAGCAGCAGATCTGAGGCGCTCTGTCCTTCTCAGATACATATTCCAACTTCTCTGGGTCAAGCAGGAGGTCACTCCTGTCCAATGGGCTGCAGGGTTCCACCCAAAGGTCTGACCACTTCCTGCAGAGTGTGGCAAAATGCTAACCCAGAAACCACTTTCTTCCAAAATTCAATATGTCAGATGTTTCAGCAGGAAGAAAAGAGCTGGTTAACACACCTCCAGGATGGGTAATCTCCATAGCCTTTCGCCCTTGCATCTGCTCATTCCTTTGTTAAACCTAGCACCTGCCTTGGGTCAAATAGGAGAGTTGTAAATGACCCTGGCGTCCCCCCTTATTCTTATAGTCCATGGTTTACGACTCCTCCCCCTGCTCTGGCATTCCTATGCCCAGCAACCTCTCCTCCCTGAGAGGCTTCTTAACCCCTAATGTATCACCTCTTCAAAGCAGCCAGGCTCACCCACTTATCTCTGACCAATCAGGGCAGAGCAGTACAGGTTGAATTTTGGCTTCAGACATAAGAAGTCTTATAGCTTCCTGTTTGTACATTTTACAATACATTCAATAAATTCAACAATACCATATTGTTGGATTTATCATTACCATTCTACTGAGTCCTTTAATCCTAGTTTTATGGCTTTTCTTTCTCCAGTTACTAACTAATAACCTTTTCCAATGTTAACTTATGGTCTAGGATTTGCAAATAGAAAAGTGACTTGGGCAATTTTTCCAGCACCAGGGCTTATAAAAACGTATTTTATAAGTACGCTATATATATCTATAGGACCCCCACCCCGGGGGTTCTAAATATGCATAAATATTGCAGATCCTCCCTCTACAGTGCTCCTACCACCAGTGTCGATTTTGGGCAGCACTTTAATCACAATGTGGGGAGTGAAATGTGCAATTTCACTTTACCCAGGGCATATAAAACTAATTTTATAAGGGTCCACCTTATAGATAACTGACCCCCACCCCTGGGACACCTAGGGAAGACCCTGGGGGTTAACCATTTTTAAGTGCCCTAAACACAAAAGTCGAGTTTGGGCACAATTTACTTTTTAAAAGCAGTCCTGTATCACAGAGCCACTTTTTAAAATACCTCAGGCTTCAGCAGGACACACATGCAAATGCAGAAAGGGCTACAGGCCTCTACACTGCCATTCCCCATTATTATACTAGGGACTGATAGGTAGTTTCAATCCCCCTGCCTTATTATGTACTAGGACCATATGGGGTAGGTCATACCAATGACAGGGGTACCCCAACCCTTAATGTACCCTAGTGTATGTAGGTGTTTTCACTGTATTCTAAGTGTTTTCAGCATATCACTGAAGTAATCTGGTAAGGAAGATGAACGCTGCACGCCGTTGGATGAATAAAGATAGTTTATTGTATATGCCGAGTTAGGAAGAACAAGAGCCCCCGCCAACCGCTGCACAGGCATACATGGAATCAATACACACGTAGTATTCCAAGCTCCAGTGCATGCGGCGAGCGCGAGGGGACACACGAGGATACAACACATCCTCCTTTCTAGAAAAGAAAAAGAAAATATAATAACATAAAAATGCATACAAGTAATACAATGAATAAAAGTAACATAACAGTTTGATATGATAAAATTATTTTCCAACATTGTAGTCTTTGAGCCAAGTAGGGGGTTTCCTTAGACGGGGACTACACAATTTGCGAGAAGGAATGGGAACAGGCAGGTGCGGATGAGTGGTTGTAGGAAAGTGACTAGAATTGGGAGAAAGAGAGGTTCCTGACTGGTTAGGGGAAGTAGAACCACTAGAGGGTGACTGCCTCATACACAGGGACGGAACTTTAACAACCTTGGAGAGGCTCCAAACATTTCCGTATGACAATTCCACAACTTGTCTTCCCACTCTAACAACTAACAAGGGGTCGGAGAAGTGTGACACACCAGATTTAATAAAACCAGACTTTCTCACACGTACCCAATCTCCTACCTTGCACTGATTGTTGGTATTAGCACAAACCACAGGAGAATTAAGTTTCCTGTATTTACCATCAACAAGATCCCTCATCCATGGCAGGCTCATATTACACACACCCTTTCTCCCCCGCATTTTTTCAAAAGGAGACAAATCCCCGTCAGACTTAGGAGTGTTCCTATAACTCCACAAAAGTTTCCTAACAGCATCATAGCAATTTTCACCGTTGCACACAGCAAGTTGTAAACCTTCCTTAAGCACTCTGATCCACCTCTCTACCATGCCGTTACCTTGAGGATAATACACTGAAGAACGTTTGTGCAAAATACCATGGTTGCAACAAAAGGACTTCATCTCCGCAGAGGTGAACTGTGTGCCATTATCAGAAAGGATGGAAGTAGGGAAACCTTCTTTTTCAAAAATTTAATTTAGAAAGTCGATAACGACCCTAGAAGATACATGGGGAACAAATTTCACCTCAGGCCAACTGGAGAACTGGCCTATCAAGACAATGGCATAGACTGGACTACGACCTAAACACATCGGACCAGCAATGTCTATGGAAACGCATTCCCAAGGCCTAGAAGGTCTCGAGACAGAATCATGTTGATATTTTATAGGTTTTTGCGATTTGTCACTCACACAAAATTCAACACAAGATCTTACCTTTTTTTCAATCAACCTGTCGACACCTGACCACCAAAATTCGCTCCTTATTCTCCTTTTCATACTGGACATGCCCGGGTGACCCTCATGAGCCATGTCTAAAACGGTGTCTCTTAAACCGTGTGGTACAACCAAAAGCAAACCCCTCAACAAAGTTTCATCTTGGATGGATAGCTCTTGAGCTACATGGAAGTAAGGTAAAATACTAGGAGATAAACTGCTCTTGGAAGGCCAACCATTTTTAACAAAAGACAAGACATCCAAGTAATCACGATCATCACCACAAGCCAGTACCCAATCATCTTCACGGATGCAGCCATTGGACACCTCACAGATTGACACAACTTTATCAGGATCATCATCAGGAGCAACATGGTTATCATCTTCTACAGGTAAGCTAGAAAGGAAGTCAGCAAGAACATTTTTCGCTCCTGGAATGTATTCAACTGAGAAATGAAAATCTTGTAATTTATACTGCCATCTTGCAATTCTGGAAGTGGCTTTACCACAACCTTTAGTTGTGAAAAGATCCACAAGGGGACGATGATCAGTGCGTATAACAAAATCTGTACCATATACATATCTGCGAAAAAATTCAATTCCCCACCAACAAGCCAAAGATTCTTTTTCCAAAGTAGAATATTTTGTTTCAGCGCCACGTAACGGTCTCGATGCAAAAGCAATATTGACAAAACCACTTTTTTGCTTCTGCATCCGCACCGCACCAACGCCAACATTGCTTGCATCAGTGACAATAAATGATTTACAATTGGTGTCAAAAGGGGATAAGGCAGGAGCAGAAATAATGCATTTCTTTACAAAATTAAATTGATCTTTGCAATTGGCATCCCAAATGAATTGTTGTTGGTTTTTCATCAACTTCCTTAAGTGAGAAGTTTTGTCAGAAAAGGAAGGAATGAACTTTGCGTAATATTCGGCTAAACCAAGAAAGGATCTGAGCTGATCCTTGTTGACTGGTTCGGGAGCATTCTCAATAGCCTTAACTAAACTCAATTTGGGAGAAATACCCTCTTTGCTGATGGAATGGCCTAGGTAATCTACGGAATCTCTGCCAAATTTACACTTTTCCTTGGTAAGGGTAAGACCATTGTCTTGTAAGATGGACAGAACCTTAAATAGAATTTCAGAATGTTCACATTCATCTTTGCCGAAAACCAATATGTCGTCCTGAAAATATAATACATTAGAAACATTTTTGAACATGTTGTGCATGACCCGCTGAAGCACTGAGGACGCGGACACTAAGCCAAAAGGCATTCTCTTATACCTGTAAGCACCCTCAGTGGTTATAAAAGATGTAAGATGTCTACTATCCTCGTGGAGAGCTATTTGATGATATGCGTTAGACAAATCCAGTGTGGTGAAAATAGATGCATCCTTAAGTTTTGAAAACATCTCCCCGATATTGGGTAGAGGATGTCTATCAACCCACACATTTGAATTTAAATCGCGCATATCAACACAAAGATGAATTTTCCCATTGGGTTTGTGGGCAACGACTACAGGAGAAAGCCACTCAGAGGATTCAACTTCTTCAATTACATCTAAGTCACATAGTCTCTGAAGTTCTTTTTTAACAGATTCCCTTAAGGCCAAAGGAATATTGCGTACCTTATGTACCTTGGGAATAGCATTATGTTTAAGAATGATCTTATGTTTACATTTTTTAAGTAAACCCAACTTGGAGGAAAAGACTTGAGGAAAGAGTGTTTCCCATTTGTTCCCAGAGGACACATCAACAGAATTGATAACATCAGAATACCCCAGAACTTGATCCGGATGGTTGGGATCTAGTTTCATCATTAATTCTCTTTGTTGAGGCCAACCCAACAAACATGACCCATCTTTGGCTACATATACCTTAGCTGGAATAGATTTGCCCTTGAATGATAAAGTGGAGCAAAAGTACCCAAACACCTCAATGTTTTTTTTTACCATAACCCAATAGTCTAATGTCAGAAGGAAACAAGGAGATAACATCAGGAAATTCCTTCAATAAAACATCGTCACCAATCAAAGTGTATTTTGCACCAGAGTCCGCCATGACTTTTATAGATTTGGAACCAATCTGTAGCATACAGAAAGGTGAATCTTTTTTTTCCTCTCCTACTTCATATACGGTGCATATATCATCAAAAACATCATCATCAATGTCCACGGCTTGAACATCGGAATATCTGCGTCTAGGATCTGAGGAAAAGTTTTTGGACTTGTTGCGAGTTTTGCACATTCTAACAAAATGACCTCTCGATTTACAATAGTTGCAGAATTGTCCGATAGCAGGACACCTTTTATCAGTTGCCACGTGTCCGGGAAAACCACATTTGAAACAAACTACTTCTTTTCTAAAGCCTTGATATGATGAAGAAGGAAACGTTGGTTTGTTGGAAATAGATTCAGTTTGATTTTTCTTGATGGTTTGAACTACGGAAATGTTGGGTTTCTCCAAAGAAGATTCTTTTGGTTTTTTATCGGACAACTCTTTAATACCTAACTGCATGTCCTCAAAACGGTGTGCAATATCAAGAGCTTTTGAAAGAGATAAATCCTTTGCATCTAGTAATTTTTCTTGAAGTTTTACATCAGAAACGTTATGTACAAGTTGGTCTCTCACCATTTGATCATGAAACTGTTGATAGTTACATTTGGCAGCCAGAATTCTTAAATCTTTCACAAACGAATCAATGGGTTCCATAGTAAGTTGTTGTCTACTCAGAAATTTATAACGTGCCACAACCTCGTTAACTTTCTTGATGAACTGTTTATCGAGGTGCATAATGGCATTTTCATAAACATCAGTTTCTTCTTCTGAGGAGTTGTCGAAAGTTAGGGGAGGTAAATGAGAAAGAACTTGTCTTCCTTCAGCACCCAGAGAATGTTTAAGAATTGCGAGTTTGCGTTTATCAGTGTAATTCTCCCCACCAATTGCTTCAAGATAAGCTTCAAAACCTTCACGCCATTGTTTCCACTCCAAAGGAGGTTCACCTGGACTTGCTAGAAATGGAGGAGGAGCATTGAAACTCTCCATTTCAATTAACAAAGAATTGCTATTAGAAATAAAGGTGATGTCATAAACAATGTTGAAAATAGTCTAGGATGGAATTACTTTGATAAGAAGATTATTGTGAGGTAATTGTAGTTCTGAAATGAGCAGAGAAATTTTTTTCCAGGAGAAGAGCTGTGTGATGTCACAAAGGCGAGGGATCTGTAAGAATAAAGTTTGCTTGTGCTGACGCTGCCTTTGTGATGCAAAATAGAACGTGGAGCATGAAGTTTGCTTGTGCTGATGCTGCTTTGTGATGCAAAACAGAATGTGGAGCACGAGCTTATGCGCATGCATTTATTCGCGCAAGAGGTAGTGTTCCTAGCGCGTGACAGTGCGCATGCGTTGATTTAAATACCAGCGAAATAGGAGAAAAACGAAGAAAAAGTATTAGTCTCACCGCTTAAGCAGAAAGAGCGGGATTTTAAGGATGATTTCAATTATAGGATAACAAAGCTTCGGCGAAGTACATGGTGAAGATTGCGCACACGACTTCAGCAACGGTAATCTTGTCCGGAGGTCCCGGGGCTGTAGGCTCCTAAATCACGTGGGTTCGCTTCTCCGACGTCGCCAGTGAAGTAATCTGGTAAGGAAGATGAACGCTGCACGCCGTTGAATGAATAAAGATAGTTTATTGTATATGCCGAGTTAGGAAGAACAAGAGCCCACGCCAACCGCTGCACAGGCATACATGGAATCAATACACACGTAGAATTCCAAGCTCCAGTGCATGCGGCGAGCGCGAGGGGACACACGAGGATACAACAATCACTTGCCCTGGGCCTGGTTAGGCAGAGCCCTTTGTTCAGTCAGAGTCAGTTACCACCAGCAAAAAAGTTGGGGGGTAGCTAGGGCACAGGATGACTTTGCAACACCCATCCTATGTTGAAAAAGAGCAGTCAAGTTTTCATGTTTGATGGTATCAAATGCTGAGGACAGGTCGAGAAGGATCATGAGACAAGGGACATTTTGATCAAGGGATCTCAAGGCAACATCCATAATGTGTGTTAGTTGCTGTTTCCCTACTGTGCCCTGCTCTGAAACCTGACTGGTAGAGGTCAAGGAGTTGAAATTTCTCAATGTGGTTGCATAACTGCGAATGGATGCATTTCTCGAACAATTTAGCTAGAGTCATGATGCTGGTGATATAAGTACAACACTGTTGAATCTTTTTTGCTAGAAGTACGTCTAAAGCAAGCCGGTTTTGTATAACCATAGATCGGATAGCAACCATCTCAGCATCTATGACAAGAAATCCACCAGCAGTATCAGTTGACAGCAGATCTACTACAGTTGAACGTTTCCGAATTCTGTGTGAATTTTGTATTACCCTTACTGAGAGTTATAGCTCCAAAAATATCCCCAATAATTTCAGCAGCACTAATTCCTCTTCTTAAGCGTGTATGTCCTTTCTCATTGGTTCCACTGTTTTTGTTTACACTATACATTTTTGGAAAAAACTATTCCCATATAACAACATCCATACCATTGTTTTGGTATCCTGTAATAAGCATTCCTCCCACAAACATAATAGACTCCTGGAAATACAGGATCTGCTCCTGCTAAATATTTTCCCCAACCTCCTACAAGTAGGAAAGTATTATCACATTCAATGGAACCAACAAATTTGTTATTATGACCTGATTTGCTTCTCAATATGCACAACTTCCCTCTATGTTGCAAATCCAGAGCCATGGCTGCATGTGTCTTCCCCTTTTTCAATTCACCCTCCCTGTGCGCCCATGGGGGTATCTTTATTTGTGATTCAGATTTTCTTTTTGTTTCCCCTTGTCGATCTTCTACTGAATTTAGAAAATCCTTTTCTACACCATGTAAAGCACAATTGAGATTATTTCAGTGCGCATATACTGTATCTATAGTCAAGGTAGGCTTGAAAAACTTCTCCCATTATTTCAGCCTTCTATGCATCTGGTACTACAATTACATTTTTCTTGACTGGAACTTCTGAAAAGAATCAAATCATAATTTGAATAGTAATATTGAAATTGCCCTTTACAACAGAATACACTTGTTAGTACACAACAAGAAATGCCATACGTTAGAGGGAAGTGATGAAAGGTCACTCCCTCAGACACAGTAGAAGGTAGTTACATGCACGTATAACAGTCTCTCACATCCATAGTGTCCATGTACTCATAGAGGAGGTTACTGAAGACGTTTAGTGAGAAATCATTAATAGACTGATCATGATGTAAATCGGTGTTTGTTAATTCGTTAGTCACAACCACATTTTCTTGAACCCTTATCGTTTCACTACTGGTAGTCACATGAGTTTTAGAATTAGAATACACATGATGAGGTAGGTTTAGCATTATCAATAACAAGACAAATATTACAACAAAAGCAGTTAAGAAGCAAGCACATATACGTTTACGCCATAGTGAGGACAGATTTGGACCTCCCAACTCAAATCTAGAGGTACTCATTTCTTTTTTTAATTTTATAGTATGCTTTGTATTGTAAGGGTTGACAGGAGTGTTTCTTTCAGCGTCCGATCATGTACTTTTCTTCTTGCCCTTCAATGTTCTTTTCAGCCTTTACTTCTCTAGCACCTTTACAACAGTTCTTTCAAAGTAGTTTTTGTGAGTTGGAATCTATGTAGCAGAAATCGCAGTCATTTGCAGCTGCTAAATAAGTCCAGTCTGGTTCAGCATATCTTTAACTTGGTATTCTCATTCTTTTTGTTCTGCGCACTGCAGTTTCTTCTCCGTCTGTGTCACTTTGCTCAGATTGACTTGAGACTTCAATCACAGTTGAAGGTAATCTTACTGCAGTAAGTATGTGTCTCAACCTTTCAGATTTTCTGGGCCAACGATCTCCCTTTCTCACTTGTTTTTGTGATACACCGTTCACATTATCTGAGCCAATACTTTGCTTAGTTAGATCCCCTTCAGTCTGACCCTCATCACCAGCCACGACCAACTGTCCTTGACTCTTGTCTGAACCAGTGTTTTGAGGCCTAATAGCAATCGACCGTTCTACTTTGTTATCGATCTGAATGGGACGACTCTCTGTCACCACCAGTTCATCCACTGCAGATCCTACACTTTCATGAGGACATAGGACTCGACGACTGTGGGCGGATTGCACCCAGTTAGGCAGGCCACCACATTTCACTGCACTAGTGGTTACAAGTATCACTTGATAAGGCGCACACCAATGAGGTTCCAGGCAGGATTTACACATGTGCTTCTTTACCAGTACCCAGTCACAGGTTGTGACACTGCTCCTGTTGTACTGTAGTTGCGACTTCTACAACCTGGTGAGAGATAGAACACACCACATCAGCCAATCCCTTACAATAATCGAGTACCAAGTCATCAGTAATATCCACAAGCTGATTTGCTAAGAGTGTACGCTGCCTCGTAGCCCTCCCCATAATTATTTTATTTGGGGACAGTCCAGTTCTTATGTCTGGGATGCTTCGCTAACTCATCAACACCAAAGGCAGTTCCTCAAGCGACTTCATTGATGTGGACGCACTCACCTTTGCCAGTTGGGACTTTAGACTTCCATTTACATTCACCTGTTCAACCACTCCAAATGCCTCAGACTGATAGGCCCAATGTAGTTGCTGTACAATTAGCAATGCAGCACAAAGCATTCATATTACTTCATTATTGAAATGTGAACCTCTATCCGATTCCAAAGAAGTCCGAAATCCAAATCGTGGGATCAATTCTCTTAGAAGCAGGTAAGCTACTGTTAGATTGTCATTGCGTTTTGCAGGGTAGTCTTCCACCCAGGGCCGGACTGGCCGTTGCGGGCACCGGGCAATCCCCCGGTGTGCCTCAAGGGTGGGGTCGGTTTTGGGCCCCTGGGGGCCATTTTTGATACAGGCCAGTTTTTGCAGCATAACTGCAAAATCAGCCCTGTAACAAAATTGGTCGAAAACCAGACCCGGCAAAGAGCTCGGTCGCATCCCCAACTGACCCCCCCCCCCCCCCCACCCCCGGTGGGGCGGCAGAGCACTTTGCCAGGCCGGTTTTCGTTCCCAGTCCGGCCCTGCTTCCACCCAACAAGAGAACAAACACACAATCACAAGGACGTAATCTAATCCATTGCATGTGGGCATCTCAACAAAGTCTAGCCTCATACGGGTAAAAGGACCCCCTGCTTATCCCAAATGACTTGTACTGACCAATGTTTTTATTCCTGCATTTTGTTGTTGACATGTCACACATCTCTGACACAGACTTTCTGCAATGGCTCTGAATCGAAGTTTATACCTGGTGTGTCGAAAGAGACGCAAGAAAGCATCTCTCCCCCATGTGCTGGACCATGGCAATTCCTTGCAATGGGTGACAATAGACTATCTGGTAAGACTGGCCTCCCATCTATGTACACCCAACTTCATCCTCCTGTCGATGGATGCCCCCTGCTTTAATCCACCCTTCTTTCAATTTGGAGTACTGCATCTTGCAATTCTTTGATTTCTTCCCAGGCTTCTACAATTGAAAACATTAATCTGCATTCTGTGCCATCAGTTTGTTCTTTCAATGATTCGATCTCATCAGTATAGCAATTGTCAACCATCACATAATCGTGACCAGTTTGGTGAGCAGACATTTCACCACTGTGATTTGTGCTGGCAGCTGTAGTGCAATCAGTAGGTTTTTCGCACTCTCTCTGTTTCGTACAGGTGAACCCGAAGAGGTCATATACCCATGTTGAGACCAGAACTGCCCAACATCATGGACAACCCCAAAAACATATTGACTCTCTGTAAATATGGTTACTCTCATTTGCTCAGTAATGCTGCAAGCTCTGGTAAGTGCAATCAATTCAGTCACTTGTGCTGAATAAACTACTTTCAACCACAATACTTCTACTACACCCACCACAGTGCAGATAGCATATGCAAGGTACCTCTGGAATCTCTCAAACAGGATCCAACCACAAACAAAACATAATCTGACTCAAGCAACGGGACATCTTGGATGTCAGGACGTGGTTTGGTACACAGTTCAGTCACATCCAAACAATCATGATCTGCTTCATCCATCATAACTTCATGCCCTAGTAACGGCATCAAGGAAGCTGGATTTAAACTCGTGCATCTTGTCACAGTCACATTTTCTACTCCCAAAATCACTTGCTCATATTTAGTTAACTGACTATTTGTAAGATGCTGTGTTCTAGTTCGAATAAGCAGAATGTCAACAGATTGAGGTACATACACTTTTAACATGTGACCCATCACAATGTTCTCATACTGCTCAAAGCTCACATATGTTGCAGTAACCGCATTCAAACATCCAGGCAAAGCAGCAGCTATGGGATCTAACATAGCTGAAAAATATGAAACAGGTCTGCAAGCAGTTTCATAAATTTGCGTTAAAACTGATAGTGCACAACCTTTGCGCTCACTGCAGAACAATGTAAAACTCTTGTTAAAGTCGGGCATTCCCAATGTTGGAGCTCAACACAAATGTATCTTGCAGTTCATGAAAAGAGCGCATGCATTCCTCATCCCATGGAATGGGATCAGACACATCTTTGTGTGTAAATCTTTGAAGTGGCTTGGCTATTAAGGACAAATTTGGTATCCATTGCATGCAATATCCAACCATTTCCAGAAACATTCGAACCTCTTTTTGAGTGCTTGGTAGATTAATCTGTAAATAGCAGTGACACCTTCCTGACTCCTTTTTCAATACGGTGTCCCAAATATAAAAACTGCTCTTTTGCAAAATTAGATTTTTGTGAGTGACACCTAATGTCCAGTTATTGCTGAATGATTTAATAAGGCAATAGTGTCCTAAACGCAAGCCTCTTTTTTACCGGATGCAACCAACAAATCATCCATGTATTGCACCAACACAAGTGATTTTCCAATGATTCCAAATTTCTTTTCAATATTTGGTTGAAAATCGAAGGACTCTCTGTAAACCCTTGTGGAACTCGGCACCATGCCAAGACAGAGATTCTGAACCGGAACGCAAACAAATATTGGCTATGGGGATGCAAAGGGATAGAGAAAAAGTCTTGACACTAGTCAATCGCTGAAAACCATTCAGCTTCACAAGGAATCTGATAGAGAATCACAGCAAGATTTGGTACAACTGGACAACATGGTATCACGATTTGATTTATTTTTTTGAAATCCTGGACAATTCAATATTTCCCATTCGGTTTTTGAATACCCATGATAGGTGAATGACATGGGCTTCCCAAAATCTCTCTCAGAATTCCTTGCTCAATCAGGGCTTTGATCAAAAGTGTTATGCGTGCAATGGTTTTGGGAATCAGATTATATGCTGGAGTTCTAGGGAATTCTGCATTTGGCTTTACTGTGATTCAAGTTGGAGTTACTTCTTACATCTGTCCAATATATTTTCCTTCGAAGTCCCACACCTCGGGTAAGACTGTATGTCGCAGTTCAAGAGGTAAATTATTTTCAGTAAGTAAGGGATATAATCCCTCTACTTCCATCTTTTGTCTGGCCATTTTAAACACCACATCTTCATTTGTTGTATGGAAATATATTCCCTTTGGAGTACTACAGATGGAACATTTCATTTTGTACAATAAGTCTTTCCCTAATAAATTCATTGGACTAGAATCACACACTATGAACTTGTGTACATCTCCAAAAGTCCCAATTTGTACTTGTACAAGTGCTGTCGCTGGGGTTGATATCAATAGGTTTGACACTTCTACAAAATGGATTCTTTTTCCTGATAGAGGTTAATTGGGAATGTCCACAGTGCTCACAGTGGAACGAGTAGCACCAGTATCTACAAGGAATGAAATGTGTGTTCCATTTACCGTGCCATCCATATAGGGACCATTCTGATCTACCTTGAAGGATGCGCCAAGCACGTATTCTTCCCACCCTTCCTTGCACCATCATTGGGACATTTCTGAATCACCGTCATCAGTCTGCAACAAATACTGTGATGCTACTTGCACATTCAAATGTATCTGATCATTTATATGAAAACCCATGTTAGCATTCTATCTCTGTACTTGTCCACTCTATTGAGTCATATGGGCTGGTGGAATATTCGGGGTTTGACCTCTCAATCTCTGCACTGATTGATTCGATAATGTATTATTCCCCTGAGGCTGCACAATCCCATTTGTAACTGTCTGTCCTTCTCCCTGATTAACTGTGTTAAACTTACACTTGCATTTCCAATGCCCGAACTAGCCGCAAATGTGACATGGTTGAGTCTTTTTCAACGCCACTATTTGTGACCCCCTTCCTCTTCCCTGAGGCACAAAAGTCTATAAGGGACTTCCTGCTTCACCACACATTCCAGGAGTAGTTTGACTATTTCCCTGTACCAAACCTGAAAAAATCTGAATCAAAACCCACATATCCTTTCTTGGCTCCTCTCATTTGCACCAACATCAATTTTTCTTTTAATTTCTTATGACGGTAATCGATGCCATCGCCACAATACAACCATAATGAAGAATTTTGTCAATTGTCTTGCTCTGCCAACGGACCAAATGTTGTTGTATCATGGCACTTATTTCAGGTCTTAAACCATACACAAAACGATGCACGAAATGTCCCATGTCTTTTTCGGACACATTCTCGATTCCGCTATATTGCTCGAATGCCTACAAAAGCCTTTTGTAATATGCATGCACTGTCTCCTTTAGTTCCAGTGTAGTCCTGTCTGTTTTTACCCAATCAGTTTCGTTCAGCGAAACCTTTCCTTTCATATAAGTAGTAACCTAATTATACTTTCTCATCACTTCCACCTATGCCGCACCAGTTTTCTAATCTCTTGCAGACTCTGTTTCGGACCAATCAACAGCAATTTTACATTCAGTCCACAAATCAGTTGGTACTAAAATATCAAACAGAGTATCCAAATCCTTCAACAAAACCTTTGAAACTTTTACAAATCGTTCCACTTGCTTGTACCACTCAACAGGCTTTTCCCTCAATCTTGGAAAGTCATTAGTAAGAGACAAAATATCCTGTCTATTCCAAGCGACATGAACATATCCACCTCCTGGTACTTCCCTCTTAGGTTATGCTGTCCCTTCTGCCTCTACCTTCTCCATTCCATATTGGGTATAGAGGCAAAGCCAATGCCACATCTTCTTTCTTTTTAGCCCATCTGCCTTTCCATATTTCTACTTCTCCCATCGTTTCAAGGTAGTTAACAGTTCTTTATTCTGCAACCTCTTTCCTGTAGGGTTTAGTCTATGTAAATCTTTGTCATTAACATCCAAGCAACATGTTTTTCGTAAAGCCTTAGATTTCTCTACATCTACTCCATATTTTTGAGCTACCTCAGCAAATCTTTCATGAGTATTCCTAGCCTTTCATGTTATATCCTTGCACATGAATAATAATTCTTCATCACAGTCAACGTTTCTGGACTAATTGTTCCCAATATAATTTCCTCCAATTCCACTTTAATCTGCTTGAATCTATATTAGCATGAGCTTCTCCGCTAACTTGTCCTTCCGACCCCTATTTCCCTTGGCAAGAGCTGTAGGAATTATGGGCCCGATGTAGGTATCAAATACCGGTCGGAAACGGCCGATTTCGGCCGTTTCCGACCGGTATTTGGCCTACTGAGATGTAGGGGACCTTTTTTTGTCCGATTCGGTATTTTACCGATGCGGTAAAATTACCGAATTGCAAAAATACCGAATCGGTAATTTTACCGATTTTTAAATTTGGGATGTAGGTGGGACTACTTTCTGTCCCACAGGCCCTTCAGATTCGGTATTTTAACACCCAATCCAATTGGGTGTTAAAATACCGAATCCAGGTGTGCATGCACATGTGTGCATGCACACCTATGCCATGTGACAGACAGACATGCCCTAAGGGCATGTCTGTGTGCCACATGGCTCACATGCCTGTTTTGGGGGTGCTAGAGGGTGTCATAGTGACATCCCCTGCACCCTTGCACAAATCGGTAATTACCGAATCGGTAATTATCGATTCGGTAATGCCCATTGATTCCTATGGGCTTCAAGGCCCATAGGAAGCAATGGGGGATACCGAATCGGTATTTACAGAATCGGTAAATACCGAATCTTACAGATTCGGTATTTACCGAATCTGAAATACCTACATCTCCCCCCCTCTAATTTACCACTTCATAAATACCGATTCGGTATGATTCGGTATTTATGAAGTGGTAAATGTAGATTTACCTACATCGGGCCCTATATCCCTTATCCATTCATCAAGTTTCTTTGGTGATGGCCCTATTGATGTATCTGTTTCCTTTCTCTGAGACTCCCCACTAATCTCTCCTGTTTGTCTGGTGGTGTGAGCGTTCAATTTGTGTAAGGGTAAAGATTTTGGAGAAGATTATAATATGTGTATTAGGTATGATGTAATTGTCTCATTGTTTTTGCACTGTCTGCTTATGCTAGATTTTTTAATGGATTTTTTAAATTTACAGCCCTGATAAAGTCCATTGTTGGATGAAACGCGTTGGCTGGGCTTGATAACAATATAAAGAAGATTAATAACGTTTTTTCATGATACCACTACATGGCTCCTTGCTAGATGATTAGGTGATGAACCTTATAATTATTCCTTGATGATTGGATTCACTTTTTTGAATTATCATTACTCTTATGAGAGACTCAATGTATATGCTCAGCGCTCCTCTTCATTTTGTGGGGTTATGGATAATCTACTAAAAGTAACATGTATGCTTTCTGTATACTATGAACATGTAAAGGTCCATTTATGTCCAATGCCAACTTGTCTGAAGATTTTGGGAAACATCTATTGGAGCTTTTAGAGTATATTTAGTTTTAATTACTTTAGACACAGCCAGAACATTTCTTAACCAACTCTTCAATCAATATATAATTTCAGGAAACCAGTAAAGAGCTCTTGCTTTAGATTTTCTCAAATCCCTCCCACATGACTCTCATGTGATAATTCAGCAATTTCTGATCACAATTCGCTCGGTGGAAATAATTTATCACCTCTGTGCACATTGTTGTTAATTGTACTTAGTTAATTTCTAACATCCCAAAAATTCATGATTTCTTTTGGTACGTCTGCCAATCTAATCGGGCACCCTTGAAGTATATATTTTTCTGCTTCTTTTGATATTTCATTCTTATTCATGCTTCCCTCCCATTCATGCTTTAATATTTCTGGAACATTCATCACTACACTATTCTCCATGTTTTCTTCCTCTTTTCCCCACTTGTCCAAAGGCATGCAGCACAAGGAATCTCCTACTTTATTTTAATGCTGCAGACAAATTCCATGTTAAATTGTAACCTTCTAAGACTAAAATCCATTAAATAAAATGTGGAGTGGCTTGGTTAGTATGTGAGTTGTTTATGGTCAGTTCTGAGTGTCAATCTCATATCCCGTAGGAAATATCTGAAGGGTTTAATAGGCCTGTACAATGCAAATGCCTCCCTTTGATTTGTCACATAATTTTGTTCAGCATCTTTTAGGGACAATGAGGCTAAAGCGACTTGGGACAACGTCACCGTGGACCTTTCTTACTGACTTAAGTGGTTAAAATTGTTTGACTTCTTACATCACAATTACCTAGAAAAGGGGCTTTTATAAAAGAAAACGTTTTTCTAAAGGGAAGTTGACATTCATCACTCCAATCAAAATACATATCTTTTTTTAGCAGAATCTTTAATGCATCAGAAACACCTGAAAAATGTTAGACAAATGTTGCCATATACTTCGAAAATGAAAAAGCACATTCTTTGCTGCTTCAACCAAACTAATTATTGATTTTACACCATAAGGTTAGATGGTATGACCTCAATATTCTATCAACCCCAAGCCAATGTAACACTTTTGTTTCTTTATCATGAGACCTACTTTTTCTAGTTTGGCTAGTACTACTCTTAAAGTTGGATTGTGAGCAACCACGGTGTCCCTATAAGAATGTAGGTCCTCTTTGAAGTATAGCCTGTTCTATGCATCCTTCAAATTTGTATGCATTAACTTTTGGAACACTGCAGCAACAGATGCCAACCCAAAAGACATCCTATTGAGCCTAAAGGCCCCTACCAGTGTAATGAAAAATGTAAGTGATATAGAATCTGGATGTAGTTCTACTTAATAAGCCATGAATAAATTGAGTGCGCTGAAACATGTGGCCTCCCCCCATATAGCTCAACTTCTCTTTTATTCTTGTTAGAGGGTGTCTTTCAATCCATATGTTAATATTTATGAGGCCAACCATTTTGAGCAATCCACACGTTCTATTATCTGTTGTTCCATCAATTTATTCAGTACCTTCTCCAATGGTTGCATCATTAAATGTGGGATAGGGCATGTCTTGTGGACAAAAGGTATGTAATTATTCCTTAATTTAATTTCTTTTGTAAATATTTTAACAACCCTAAATCATTAGAAAATGATTTAGGGAACTCATCACACATGTGGTCTGCATTCTTATATCTATCCACTAACATCACTTCTTCACTATAATTAGGACCTAATATCATTCCTAATTCTTTCTGCTGCCTCCATCCCAGCAGATTTTATCCTTGATTAGCAACGCACACTTTGCCCACTGTGGACTTTCCCTTGAATTAAATACACCTTACAACCATTCCTTCTAATATTGTGGGATTCTTGTTGTACCTTCCTGGATTCATATTTGGTTATTCTGACGCATAATATTTAGTATCAAATCCTTCAATAAATATCTTATGATCTAACAAGATTCATGGGGAACATAAATCTGCCCACACAGTTACACTGTGTCCACCCATGGAAACTGTACATTTAAGATAACTTATTTCTGACTTTTCTGCATCACTTTTTACCTGCAGAACTATTTTTTGAGTTTCACATTCTATATATTCTACTTTTTGTACAGGTTTTGCTTGTTCTTAACACATTCTAGTAAAATGTTCGATTTTTTTTCATTTCCAACTCACAAAATCTTTTGAAATGCATGTCATACTGTTCACCAATGCTGATTTAAATATGCAAAACATATTAAGTTCACCACCTCTTGCTTAGTTGTATCTTTATCACATGTCTTCTGTTTTTTGTATTGTGTACATCTTGAATTTTATTGTAGGTTGGTATTTCTAATACCGAGTCTACTGCTATCCTCATGTCTTTCACACACTCAACAGTATTCTCTAGACTTATCACAACATAAATAGCCTCTTATAAGCAAGGATTCTTAGACAGTAGGTGCTCTTGTTTTTTGTAATTGTTTGGTTCATATCAAGGAATCACAAACTTCTCCTAGGTCACAAGTATTTGGATACAACTCTAAACTCAGCAATATAATTTGTTTTACTTTCATGTTTGTCTTGAGCTCTACTAAAGAATGTGCGTCTTCCTAAAAGAACAATTGGCCAGATGCATCAAGCGAAATGCGCTCGCAAAAGGGCCAGATTCTCAGAATCTGGCCATTTGCGAGTGCAATTTTTGCATTTGGGATGCATCATCCCAAATGCAAAAATCGCAAATAGAGAATTCGCTAAATTGCGATTGTTTGCATTTAAGGAATCTCAAATTGAGATTCCTTAAATGCAATGCATGAAAGTATCAAAAATAGCGAATTCGCTAATAGGGCACGCAAATTACCACGAAGTACAACTTCATGGTAATTTGCAAAAACTTTGAAAAATGCACTTTTGTGCATTTTTCAAAGTTTCATGTTGCGCACACACATGCCCTAAGGGCATGTGTGTGCGCAACATATGTGCACAGATCACATTCAGGGGTGTAACAGGGTGTCCTTTGGACACCCCTGCACCCTTGAACTCGCAATCTCAATTTGCGAATCGCTAATTGCGATTCGCAAATTGAGATTGTCTTCCCATTCATTCCTATGGGCCTCTAGGCCCATAGGAATGAATGGGGAGGTATTCATTAATTGCGACTCGCAATTTGCGAGTCGCAATTAAGGAATTCTAAGGAATCGCTATTTTCATAGTGATTGCTTGATGCATTCCATTTTGCTATTCCTTATTAGCGATTCCTTATTTTTCGCTAATAAGGAATCGCAAAATGGATGCTTGATGCATCTGGCCCAATGTCTTTTTCACAAAAATAATCTTCAAATGTTGTATTATATTTTGAGATGTTTGTCTGTGAATCAATTTCACTTCCCTCCTCATCACTTATTACATTCAATACTTTTTCTTAAGCTTTCCTACCTCGTATGCCCAGGTTGTGTACAGCTGAACATTTTTCCTCCCCAAATTCAATTAAATGTGATTCAAACACTGTAATCCAATGTTTCCACTGCAGTGTAGGCTCTCCTACATCATTCAAAACTGGTGGGTGTTGAGACAGGATGACTGCTACTATGCTTGTAATTAGCAACTAATCCTACAGAAAAGAATAATATGTTGTATGCAGTCATTACTACAATTAGTGAAATCTACAATAAATTATGGAAGTAAAAAATACATATGTGTGCATATCACTGTATCAATATGCCTCAGGAGGATTTATTTACCAGTGACTGTGTGTATCACTGTTGTACACACCATTAATTTGCTGTGTTAGGGAATAATATTACCCTTTTAATTTGTCAGTTCTAATGCTGCTAGTGGCCCGGATGTGGCAATTTAGATATGGATTTAACAATGAGCGTGAGTCATATAATTTTTTTTAATTCTTGTATCTCCATTACTTTCAATGTGCATAGACTACTTCATAACCTTTACAAATGGCTGTCTGAGTTATCCTCACATCTATGCCTTACTTTAACCCTCCTCTGCTGGAGGGGCCATGGCATGGTTGTAGGTGTAGTTCCAGGCATGCAATTTACCGGATTTGCAAAGACTGAGTAGATGGGACACTACAGCAAAGCTTTAGTAAGCACAATCACTCCTCCGCGCACCGATATGAATATTAACCAAGGAATGGAGACAGATCCAGTGTTCTGCTTGATCAGCTGCTAGATGTTGACAATGCTATTCTTTGCATATAGAGAGTTAATGATTATTCTGACTTCCTTCTTCGGTGCATACATTTGGTAATCAGAGAACCACTGCATAACCAGGGGCTGGTGTCTGTCTAACAATCAGCTCCCCAATGGTGAGGAACAGTCACCTGGAGCCCAATCTGAAAGAATAGCTGACTTGTCCTGGGAACCAAGGTGTTCTGCATGAGCGAGAGCAAAGGAGTATACCAACTCTGCAGGAGTAGCTAACCGTTGGATGGGGCTGTAGCAATTGAACCTGGTGGAGGGGTCAATCCAACAGAGACTCCTAACCTGAATGATTGATGTGATCAGGAGCGCAGATCGAACTATACCTTTTTTTCAGAGGAGCTACAGCATTCCCGAACTGTGCTATGTGATCTCCTCACATCGCTGCTAAGGCACTATATCTGAGTGAGCCCGATTGGCCAGCCCTACTGAAGCAGGTGATCAACACCTGTGCTTGGCACCCACTATGTACTTGTGATCCCCTGGCGACTGGGACCATGTAACTACCAACCTCATGTTATGCAGGCTGTCCTAGCCGCCCTTTAGATTTAAGGACTGTAACCAAAATGTCCCTGATTATGGTGCCTCATGGATTAGAGAACCTGGCAGTGTCCAGGAGAACGCTCTACTCTGAATCAGAGAAACCATGGCCTCCTGGCACATTGGAACTGGGCCTACTAAATCTCTGAGACTCATCCTCACTGACCGACTACCCTTGCCAGGAAGTAGAACCACTGAAAGAAACATTTGCTTCTGCCACAGCCTTCCAGAGGCTCACCGTGTGGCTGACAGCTGCTCACTGAAAGCAGGACTGGGTCCAGGCCCTAACAACGGGAAGGATAAACTTGCCCTCCAAGCTGGATGAGCAGGAATGGGTGAAAGACTAAAAGGACTGAGGGCCAGATGTAGGTAATCCAGATTTACCGATTCTAAAATACCGAATTTTACAGATTCGGTATTTTAGAATGAGTAAATGGGATGTGGGTATTCATTCGGTAAGTTTTACTGAATCTGTAACATTCTGTAAATACCGAATCAGTATTTCCCGATTCAGTAATTCCCATTCATTCCTATGGGCCTGGAGGCCCATGGAAATGAATGGGAATTACCAAATCGGTAAATACCGATTCGGTAAAAGGGGGAACATATTGAAGGCTGGCAGGGTGTCACTTTGACACCCTGTTGCACCCCTGAATTGTGTATGGGTGCACATGTGGCACACATACATGCCCTAAGGACATGTATGTCTGCCACATGGCACTGTAATAATTTGCAAAAAATTGCTTCTTTTGGGGTTTTTGATATTTACCACCAACTTGTAGTTGGTGGTAAATAACGAATCTTAAAATGGGAAAAGCACTCATTTGACTGCTCCATACATTAAGGATTCGGTAGTTTACCGAATCTGTATTTAAGAATTCAGTAATTTACTGATTCCTTAAATTACCGATTTGGTAAATTACTGAATCCTTAAATTAGGCCCCTACATCTGAAAAGCCTAATACCAGTCGGTAACGGCTAAAATTTGGTAATTTCGGCCGTTACAGACCGGTATTAGGCTTCCTACATCTGGCCCTGAGTGCCCTCAGTGACTGTGTGCTAAGAGAGCGGGAGGAGACAGGCGCACCTCCAAATTAGAGACTGTGCCACAGAAACCCCAGAGCACTGACACTGAGAAAACGAAGTAATGAGTGAATAGAGTACAGATAGAGGGGAGAACCCTCTTTGAAGAGCATAAGATTCACACCCACATATTGAGTATTCAAACTTGATTGTAGTGTGTAGTATTTTGCTTGTACATTTGATTTATTGCACTGTTATGGGTGATGTTGATTGCTGAGTCCGAGTAAACCCTCAAGAATCTCCTTGAGAAGACTTTGACTGCTCAGCATTACTATCACTGAGAGTCAAGTGCTGAAAGGGTTCTACTTGGCTCAGATAGCAGAGCCCTAATAGGCCCTGAACATGGAGGCAAACAGCCCAAGTCCCAACAGCTGTGGTTCAGGAAGCCCCTACCTGTCTTGTGGCCTCCTAACAGGATCTGACAACAGAGTTTTTTCTCATGCATCACACCTTAATTACCTTGTATATCAAGGATTCACCACTGCAGTTTGGACAATGGAAATGCCTTTCAAAATTTCAAATGCTTGTTCTAGTGTGCTGTGTATACTTTAGCAAGCTTGCTCCTGTGCAGTTGCAATTGTCAGAAAGCAAGGTCTGAGGTTCCGACTAGAGTCATGCCTGATCCAAGTCCAAGAAAGCCGTCTTTCTGCTATTCAGTGAAGGAAAGGCTGGCTATCGTTACAGAATGCTGGTGCTGACTGTATTCAGACCGCACTTGCACGGAAACCCTCCTGAAATATGTTTGACAGTAGCCCACAGACTCTTCTGTGTCTCAAGAGGTGGCAGCCATCTTGGATCTTCATATACAGTTTTCCTCGTGGTGGACACTATTCATGCTTGGCAGTCAGGCTACAAGGTTGCTGCAGCCAGGATCTTACTACATGGATGTTGGATTTCAAGTGTCAAGATCTCTTGCTTCTTAAAGGATTGCACTATGGTCATGATGGATTACAGAGCAGTATCCTAATGTCATAGGGGATTGAAAACTCCATTAGAACTCTTTCATGCACATTTATTTCGAACTCTCAAGACTGCGGTTGTATGTTTTGCCAAAAGTTCCTGTGAAGAAACAAGACAGATTCTTATGATGACATTAAATATAAAAGGTTTGTATTTTCACAATTGCAGTTACATTTAGTATTCCAATGACATGTTACTTAAGACATGTCTTTATCTTGTAGAGATCCACTACGACCTTAAGACCTTCTCGACGCAGAAGTGACAAGGCGGAATGTGGCGGACTATGTGCCAATAATCTTTTGTATCATATTCACTTTTCTACCATTCTCCCATTGGCCCTAATATTTTAGCATATGTAGTCACTGGTAGGGAAGGTGAGAGACTGAAAAGAGCATTCCTTCAGTTGGTTCATAAAATGTTGGGTCACTCTGAGATGAGGTTCTCTTCCAGGGTCTTGAGCCAAGGCCTCAGTGGATATGCAGGGTAGATGCAGAGCATTTTGACATCACATTATTTCTATGACTATATCCAGCTGAGTCACGTGATGTGCAAGTTGCACTATGCCTTGGAGCCATGTCACAACCCAAAGTATTCCTTTTGCTGCTCAGGCACATTTATTTTAGAGGGTGTGATGTGTCTCCTTAGTGTTTAGAATGTGGCTGTTCTCCATGGTAGTGAATGGTGGGTCCAGAAAATCATACAAAGCAATATGTGAAGCACAGGTCTCCATCACAGGCCATCTTTATGTTGATGTGTTCTGCATCTTTCAGTTGTGCTTAACCCGCTCTGTGGCCCTGAAAGCAATCACTATATCATAAGAACAATCTAGAGCTCTTAATAGAAGAGAGAACCCCACTGTTTAACAGACTTTCACCTCTTCCTCAACTGGCACTGAAATGGGCTATTCGTTTTTTGACAGAGGTATCACAATCTCCAAACCAATGATGGCCTTGAGTTTGTTTGTTTGTTTGAAAAGTTTTGTATAGCGCAAACATGACCTCGAAGGGTATCAGAGCGCTTTACATAGTTTCAAAAATACTTTATTCGTTTTTTTGTTGTTGTAAAAACCATAAAAGTTCATATTACGATAAAAATAACATTCCAGGTTACCAGTTAAAATGATTAAAAAACAAGATGTAACATGCAGGGCACCCGCAATTCATGACGATGGTAAATCCAGACATTTTCTATACTTCAGAGTACATTTTAAAAAGCCCGCCAGATGAGGTATAATTTCGGGATTCAACAGTTGAAGATAAAATAGTGCAGGCCGAGTTTGTACAAAGTTTCATCCTTTTTAAAATAGGTTTGAGGTAAAAAATCCTTGGGAATTCATAATATTTACAGAAAAACATAAAGTGAAGCAAGTCCTGTGGAGACAAGGAGTCGCAGCCACAGGGTGCTAACACCGTTCCCTTGTGACAACCCCTAGGGACTGCCAATTAAAGATCAATCAAAAGGAGACAAATCCCCGTCAGACTTAGGAGTGTTCCTATAACTCCACAAAAGTTTCCTAACAACATCATAGCAATTTTCACCGTTGCACACAGCAAGTTGTAAACCTTCCTTAAGCACTCTGATCCACCTCTCTACCATGCCGTTACCTTGAGGATAATACACTCAAGAACGTTTGTGCAAAATACCATGGTTGCAACAAAAGGACTTCATCTCCGCAGAGGTGAACTGTGTGCCATTATCAGAAAGGATGGAAGTAGGGAAACCTTCTTTTTCAAAAATTTAATTTAGAAAGTCGATAACGACCCTAGAAGATACATGGGGAACAAATTTCACCTCAGGCCAACTGGAGAACTGGTCTATCAAGACAATGGCATAGACTGGATTACGACCTAAACACATCGGACTAGCAATGTCTATGGAAACGCATTCTCAAGGCCTAGAAGGTCTCGAGACAGAATCATGTTGATATTTTATAGGTTTTTGCGATTTATCACGCACACAACATTCAACACAAGATCTTACCTTTTTTTCAATCAACCTGTCGACACCCGGCCACCAAAATTTGCTCCTTATTCTCCTTTTCATACTGGACATGCCCGGGTGACCCTCATGAGCCATGTCTAAAACGGTGTCTCTTAAACCGTGTGGTACAACCAAAAGCAAACCCCTCAACAAAGTTTCATCTTGGATGGATAGCTCTTGAGCTACATGGAAGTAAGGTAAAATACTAGGAGATAAACTGCTCTTGGAAGGCCAACCATTTTTAACAAAAGACAAGACATCCAAGTAATCACGATCATCACCACAAGCCAGTACCCAATCATCTTCACGGATGCAGCCATTGGACACCTCACAGATTGACACAACTTTATCAGGATCATCATCAGGAGCAACATGGTTATCATCTTCTACAGGTAACCTAGAAAGGAAGTCAGCAAGAATATTTTTCGCTCATGGAATGTATTCAACTGAGAAATGAAAATCTTGTAATTTATACTGCCATCTTGCAATTCTGGAAGTGGCTTTACCACAACCTTTAGTTGTGAAAAGATCCACAAGGGGACGATGATCAGTGCGTATAACAAAATCTGTACCATATACATATCTGCGAAAATATTCAATTCCCTATCAACAAGCCAAAGTTTATTTTTCCAAAGTAGAATATTTTGTTTCAGCGCCACGTAACGGTCTCGATGCAAAAGCAATAGTGACAAAACCACTTTTTTGCTTCTGCATCCGCACCGCACCAACGCCAACATTGCTTGCATCAGTGACAATAAATGATTTACAATTGGTGTCAAAAGGGGATAAGGCAGGAGCAGAAATAATGCATTTCTTTACAAAATTAAATTGATCTTTGCAATTGGCATCCCAAATGAATTGTTGTTGGTTTTTCATCAACTTCCTTAAGTGAGAAGTTTTGTCAGAAAAGGAAGGAATGAACTTTGCGTAATATTCGGCTAAACCAATAAAGGATCTGAGCTGATCCTTGTTGACTGGTTCGGGAGCATTCTCAATAGCCTTAACTAAACTCAATTTGGGAGAAATACCCTCTATGCTGATGGAATGGCCTAGGTAATCTACGGAATCTCTGCCAAATTTACACTTTTCCTTGGTAAGGGTAAGACCATTGTCTTATAAGATGGACAGAACCTTAAATAGAATTTCAGAATGTTCACATTCATGTTTGCCAAAAACCAATATGTCGTCCTGAAAATATAATACATTAGAAACATTTTTGAACATGTTGTGCATGACCCGCTGAAACACTGAGGACGCGGACACTAAGCCAAAAGGCATTCTCTTATACCTGTAAGCACCCTCAGTGGTTATAAAAGATGTAAGATGTCTACTATCCTCGTGGAGAGCTATTTGATGATATGCGTTAGACAAATCCAGTGTGGTGAAAATAGATGCATCCTTAAGATTTGAAAACATCTCCCCGATATTGGGTAGAGGATGTCTATCAACCCACACATTTGAATTTAAATCGCGCATATCAACACAAAGACGAATTTTCCCATTGGGTTTGTGGGCAACGACTACAGGAGAAAGCCACTCAGAGGATTCAACTTCTTCAATTACATCTAAGTCACATAGTCTCTGAAGTTCTTTTTTAACAGATTCCCTTAAGGCCAAAGGAATATTCCGTACCTTATGTACCTTGGGAATAGCATTATGTTTAAGAATGATCTTATGTTTAAATTTTTTAAGTAAACCCAACTTGGAGGAAAAGACTTGAGGAAAGAGTGTTTCCCATTTGTTCCCAGAGGACACATCAACAGAATTGATAACATCAGAATACCCCAGAACTTGATCCGGATGGTTGGGATCTAGTTTCATCATTAATTCTCTTTGTTGTGGCCAACCCAACAAACATGACCCATCTTTGGCTACATATACCTTAGCTGGAATAGATTTGCCCTTGAATGATAAAGTGGAGCAAAAGTACCCAAACACCTCAATGGGTTTTTTACCATAACCCAATAGTCTAATGTCAGAAGGAAACAAGGAGATAACATCAGGAAATTCCTTCAATAAAACATCGTCACCAATCCAAGTGTATTTTGCACCAGAGACCGCCATGACTTTTATAGATTTGGAACCAATCTGTAGCATACAGAAAGGTGAATCTTTTTTTTCCTCTCCTACTTCATATACGGTGCATATATCATCAAAAACATCATCATCAATGTCCACGGCTTGAACATCGGAATATCTGCGTCTAGGATCTCAGGAAAAGTTTTTGGACTTGTTGCGAGTTTTGCACATTCTAGCAAAATGACCTCTCGATTTACAATAGTTGCAGAATTGTCCGATAGCAGGACACCTTTTATCAGTTGCCACGTGTCCGGGAAAACCACATTTGAAACAAACTACTTCTTTTCTAAAGCCTTGATATGATGAAGAAGGAAACGTTGGTTTGTTGGAAATAGATTCAGTTTGATTTTTCTTGATGGTTTGAACTACGGAAATGTTGGGTTTCTCCAAAGAAGATTCTTTTGGTTTTTTATCGGACAACTCTTTAATACCTAACTGCATGTCCTCAAAACGGTGTGCAATATCAAGAGCTTTTGAAAGAGATAAATCCTTTGCATCTAGTAATTTTTCTTGAAGTTTTACATCAGAAACGTTATGTACAAGTTGGTCTCTCACCATTTGATCATGAAACTGTTGATAGTTACATTTGGCAGCCAGAATTCTTAAATCTTTCACAAACGAATCAATGGGTTCCATAGGAAGTTGTTGTCTACTCAGAAATTTATAACGTGCCACAACCTCATTAACTTTCTTGATGAACTGTTTATCGAGGTGCATAATGGCATTTTCATAAACATCAGTTTCTTCTTCTGAGGAGTTGTCCTAAGTTAGGGGAGGTAAATGAGAAAGAACTTGTCTTCCTTCAGCACCCAGAGAATGTTTAAGAATTGCGAGTTTGCGTTTATCAGTGTAATTCTCCCCACCAATTGCTTCAAGATAATCTTCAAAACCTTCATGCCATTGTTTCCACTCCAAAGGAGGTTCACCTGGACTTGCTAGAAATGGAGGAGGAGCATTGAAACTCTCCATTTCAATTAACAAAGAATTGCTATTAGAAATAAAGGTGATGTCATAAACAATGTTGAAAATAGTCTAGGATGGAATTACTTTGATAAGAAGATTATTGTGAGGTAATTGTAGTTCTGAAATGAGCAGAGAAAATTTTTTCCAGGAGAAGAGCTTTGTGATGTCACAAACGCGAGGGATCTGTAAGAATAAAGTTTGCTTGTGCTGACGCTGCCTTTGTGATGCAAAATAGAACGTGGAGCATGAAGTTTGCTTGTGCTGACGCTGCTTTGTGATGCAAAACAGAATGTGGAGCACGAGCTTATGTGCATGCGTTTATTCGCGCAAGAGGTAGTGTTCCTAGCGCGTGACAGTGCGCATGCGTTGATTTAAATACCAGCGAAATAGGAGAAAAACGAAGAAAAAGTATTAGTCTCACCGCTTAAGCAGAAAGAGCGGGATTTTAAGGATGATTTCAATTATAGGATAACAAAGCTTCGGCGAAGTACATGGTGAAGATTGCGCACACGACTTCAGCAACGGTAATCTTGTCCGGAGGTCCCGGGGCTGTAGGCTCCTAAATCACGTGGGTTCGCTTCTCCGACGTCGCCAGTGAAGTAATCTGGTAAGGAAGATGAACGCTGCACGCCGTTGAATGAATAAAGATAGTTTATTGTATATGCCGAGTTAGGAAGAACAAGAGCCCACGCCAACCGCTGCACAGGCATACATGGAATCAATACACACGTAGGATTCCAAGCTCCAGTGCATGCGGCGAGCGCGAGGGGACACACGAGGATACAACAATCACTTGCCTTGGGCCTGGTTAGGCAGAGCCCTTTGTTCAGTCAGAGTCAGTTACCACCAGTACCAGTCAGCAAAAAAGTTGGGGGGTAGCTAGGGCACAGGATGACTTTGCAACACCCATCCTATGTTGAAAAAGAGCAGTCAAGTTTTCATGTTTGATGGTATCAAATGCTGAGGACAGGTCGAGAAGGATCAGGAGACAAGGGACATTTTGATCAAGGGATCTCAAGGCAACATCCATAATGTGCGTTAGTTGCTGTTTCCCTACTGTGCCCTGCTCTGAAACCTGACTGGTAGAGGTCAAGGAGTTGAAATTTCTCAATGTGGTTGCATAACTGCGAATGGATGCATTTCTCAAACAATTTAGCTAGAGTCATGATGCTCGTGATATAAGTACACCACTGTTGAATCTTTTTTGCTAGAAGTACGTCTAAAGCAAGCCGGTTTTGTATAACCATAGATCGGATAGCAACCATCTCAGCATCTATGACAAGAAATCCACCAGCAGTATCAGTTGACAGCAGATCTACTACAGTTGAACGTTTCCGAATTCTGTGTGAATTTTGTATTACCCTTACTGAGAGTTATAGCTCCAAAAATATCCCCAATAATTTCAGCAGCACTAATTCCTCTTCTTAAGCGTGTATGTCCTTTCTCATTGGTTCCACTGTTTTTGTTTACACTATACATTTTTGGAAAAAACTATTTCCATATACCAACATCCATACCATTGTTTTGGTATCCTGTAATAAGCATTCCTCCCACAAACATAATAGACTCCTGGAAATACAGGATCTGCTCCTGCTAAATATTTTCCCCAACCTCCTACAAGTAGGAAAGTATTATCACATTCAATGGAACCAACAAATTTGTTATTATGACCTGATTTGCTTCTCAATATGCACAACTTCCCTCTATGTTGCAAATCCAGAGCCATGGCTGCATGTGTCTTCCCCTTTTTCAATTCACCCTCCCTGTGCGCCCATGGGGGTATCTTTATTTGTGATTCAGATTTTCTTTTTGTTTCCCCTTGTCGATCTTCTACTGAATTTAGAAAATCCTTTTCTACACCATGTAAAGCACAATTGAGATTATGTCAGTGCGCATATACCGTATCTATAGTCAAGGTAGGCTGGAAAAATTCTCCCATTATTTCAGCCTTCTATGCATCTGGTACTACAATTACATTTTTCTTGACTGGAACTTCTGAAAAGAATCAAATCATAATTTGAATAGTAATATTGAAATTGCCCTTTACAACAGAATACACTTGTTAGTACACAACAAGAAATGCCATACGTTAGAGGGAAGTGATGAAAGGTCACTCCCTCAGACACAGTAGAAGGTAATTACATGCACGTATAACAGTCTCTCGCACCCATAGTGTCCATGTACTCATAGAGGAGGTTACTGAAGACGTTTAGTGAGAAATCATTCATAGACTGATCATGATGTAAATCGGTGTTTGTTAATTCGTTAGTCACAACCACATTTTCTTGAACCCTTATCGTTTCACTACTGGTAGTCACATGAGGTTTAGAATTAGAATACACATGATGAGGTAGGTTTAGCATTATCAATAACAAGACAAATATTACAACAAAAGCAGTTAAGAAGCAAGCACATATACGTTTACGCCATAGTGAGGACAGATTTGGACCTCCCAACTCAAATCTAGAGGTACTCATTTCTTTTTTTTATTTTATAGTATGCTTTGTATTGTAAGGGTTGACAGGAGTGTTTCTTTCGGCGTCCGATCATGTACTTTTCTTCTTGCCCTTCAATGTTCTTTTCAGCCTTTACTTCTCTAGCACCTTTACAACAGTTCTTTCAAAGTAGTTTTTGTGAGTTGGAATCTTTGTAGCAGAAATCGCAGTCATTTGCAGCTGCTAAATAAGTCCAGTCTGGTTCAGCATATCTTTAACTTGGTATTCTCATTCTTTTTGTTCTGCGCACTGCAGTTTCCTCTCCGTCTGTGTCACTTTGCTCAGATTGACTTGAGACTTCAATCACAGTTGAAGGTAATCTTACTGCGGTAAGGATGTGTCTCAACCTTTCAGATTTTCTGGGCCAACGATCTCCCTTTCTCACTTGTTTTTGTGATACACCGTTCACATTTTCTGAGCCAATACTTTGCTTAGTTAGATCCCCTTCAGTCTGACCCTCATCACCAGCCGCGACCAACTGTCCTTGACTCTTGTCTGAACCAGTGTTTTGAGGCCTAATAGCAATCGACCGTTCTACTTTGTTATCGATCTGAATGGGACGACTCTCTGTCTCCACCAGTTCATCCACTGCAGATCCTACACTTTCATGAGGACATAGGACTCGACGACTGTGGGCGGTTTGCACCCAGTTAGGCAGGCCACCACATTTCACTGCACTAGTGGTTACAAGTATCACTTGATAAGGCGCACACCAATGAGGTTCCAGGCAGGATTTACACATGTGCTTCTTTACCAGTACCCAGTCACAGGTTGTGACACTGCTCCTGTTGTACTGTAGTTGCGACTTCTACAACCTGGTGAGAGATAGAACACACCACATCAGCCAATCCCTTACAATAATCGAGTACCAAGTCATCAGTAATATCCACAAGCTGATTTGCTAAGAGTGTACGCTGCCTCATAGCCCTCCCCATAATTATTTTATTTGGGGACAGTCCAGTTCTTATGTCTGGGATGCTTCGCTAACTCATCAACACCAAAGGCAGTTCCTCAAGCGACTTCATTGATGTGGACGCACTCACCTTTGCCAGTTGGGACTTTAGACTTCCATTTACATTCACCTGTTCAACCACTCCAAATGCCTCAGACTGATAGGCCCAATGTAGTTGCTGTACAATTAGCAATGCAGCACAAAGCATTCATATTACTTCATTATTGAAATGTGAACCTCTATCCGATTCCAAAGAAGTCCGAAATCCAAATCGTGGGATCAATTCTCTTAGAAGCAGTTAAGCTACTGTCAGATTGTCATTGCGTTTTGCAGGGTAGTCTTCCACCCAGGGCCGGACTGGCCGTTGCGGGCACCGGGCAATCCCCCGGCGTGCCTCAAGGGTGGGGGTCGGTTTTGGGCCCCTGGGGGCCGTTTTTGATACAGGCCCGTTTTTTTCAGCATAACTGCAAAATCGGCCCTGTAACAAAATTGGTCGAAAACCAGACCCGGCAAAGAGCTCGGTCGCATCCCCAACTGACCCCCCCCTCACCCCCGGTGGGGCGGCAGAGCACTTTGCCGGCCCTGCTTCCACCCAACGAGAGAACAAACACACAATCACAAGGACGTAATCTAATCCATTGCAAGTGGGCATCTCAACAAAGTCTAGCCTCATACGGGTAAAAGGACCCCCTGCTTATCCCAAATGACTTGTACTGACCAATGTTTTTATTCCTGCATTTTGTTGTTGACATGTCACACATCTCTGACACAGACTTTCTGCAATGGCTCTGAATCGAAGTTTATACCTGGTGTGTCGAAAGAGACGCAAGAAAGCATCTCTCCCCCATGTGCTGGACCATGGCAATTCCTTGCAATGGGTGACAATAGACTATCTGGTAAGACTGGCCTCCCATCTATGTACACCCAACTTCATCCTCCTGTCGATGGATGCCCCCTGCTTTAATCCACCCTTCTTTCAATTTGGAGTACTGCATCTTGCAATTCTTTGATTTCTTCCCAGGCTTCTACAATTGAAAACATTAATCTGCATTCTGTGCCATCAGTTTGTTCTTTCAATGATTCGATCTCATCAGTATAGCAATTGTCAACCATCACATAATCGTGACCAGTTTGGTGAGCGGACATTTCACCACTGTGATTTGTGCTGGCAGCTGTAGTGCAATCAGTAGGTTTTTCGCACTCTCTCTGTTTCGTACAGGTGAACCCGAAGAGGTCAGATACCCATGTTGAGACCAGAACTGCCCAACATCATGGACAACCCCAAAAACATATTGACTCTCTGTAAATATGGTTACTCTCATTTGCTCAGTAATGCTGCAAGCTCTGGTAAGTGCAATCAATTCAGTCACTTGTGCTGAATAAACTACTTTCAACCACAGTACTTCTACTACACCCACCACAGTGCAGATAGCATATGCAAGGTACCTCTGGAATCTCTCAAACAGGATCCAACCACAAACAAAACATAATCTGACTCAAGCAACGGGACATCTTGGATGTCAGGACGTGGTTTGGTACACAGTTCAGTCACATCCAAACAATCGTGATCTGCTTCATCCATCACAACTTCATGCCCTAGTAACGGCATCAAGGAAGCTGGATTTAAACTCGTGCATCTTGTCACAGTCACATTTTCTACTCCCAAAATCACTTGCTCATATTTAGTTAACTGACTATTTGTAAGATGCTGTGTTCTAGTTCGAATAAGCAGAATCTCAACAGATTGAGGTACATACACTTTTAACATGTGACCCATCACAATGTTCTCATACTGCTCAAAGCTCACATATGTTGCAGTAACAGCATTCAAACATCCAGGCAAAGCAGCAGCTATGGGAACTAACATAGCTGAAAAATATGAAACAGGTCTGCAAGCAGTTTCATAAATTTGCGTTAAAACTGATAGTGCACAACCTTTGCGCTCACTGCAGAACAATGTAAAACTCTTGTTAAAGTCGGGCATTCCCAATGTTGGAGCTCAACACAAATGTATCTTGCAGTTCATGAAAAGAGCGCATGCATTCCTCATCCCATGGAATGGGATCAGACACATCTTTGTGTGTAAATCTAAAGTGGCTTGGCTATTAAGGACAAATTTGGTATCCATTGCATGCAATATCCAACCATTTCCAGAAACATTCGAACCTCTTTTTGAGTGCTTGGTAGATTAATCTGTAAATAGCAGTGACACCTTCCTGACTCCTTTTTCATTACGGTGTCCCAAATATAAAAACTGCTCTTTTGCAAAATTAGATTTTTGTGAGTGACACCTAATGTCCAGTTATTGCTGAATGATTTAATAAGGCAATAGTGTCCTAAACGCAAGCCTCTTTTTTACCGGATGCAACCAACAAATCCTCCATGTATTGCACCAACACAAGTGATTTTCCAATGATTCCAAATTTCTTTTCAATATTTGGTTGAAAATCGAAGGACTCTCTGTAAACCCTTGTGGAACTCGGCACCATGCCAAGACAGAGATTCTGAACCGGAACGCAAACAAATATTGGCTATGGGGATGCAAAGGGATAGAGAAAAAGTCTTGACACTAGTCAATCGCTGAAAACCATTCAGCTTCACAAGGAATCTGATAGAGAATCACAGCAAGATTTGGTACAACTGGACAACATGGTATCACAATTTGATTTATTTTTTTGAAATCCTGGACAATTCAATATTTCCCATTCGGTTTTTGAATACCCATGATAGGTGAATGACATGGGCTTCCCAAAATCTCTCTCAGAATTCCTTGCTCAATCAGGGCTTTCATCAAAAGTGTTATGCGTGCAATGGTTTTGGGAATCAGATTATATGCTGGAGTTCTAGGGAATTCTGCATTTGGCTTTACTGTGATTTAAATTGGAGTTACTTCTTACCTCTGTCCAATATATTTTCCTTCGAAGTCCCACACCTCGGGTAAGACTGTATGTCGCAGTTCAAGAGGTAAATTATTTTCAGTAAGTAAGGGATATAATCCCTCTACTTCCATCTTTTGTCTGGCCATTTTAAACACCACATCTTCATTTGTTGTATGGAAATATATTCCCTTTGGGGTACTACAGATGGAACATTTCATTTTGTACAATAAGTCTTTCCCTAATAAATTCATTGGACTAGAATCACACACTATGAACTTGTGTACATCTTCAAAAGACCCAATTTGTACTTGTACAAGTGCTGTCGCTGGGGTTGATATCAATAGGTTTGACACTTCTACAAAATGGATTCTTTTTCCTGAGAGAGGTTAATTGGGAATGTCCACAGTGCTCACAGTGGAACGAGTAGCACCAGTATCTACAAGGAATGAAATGTGTGTTCCATTTACCTTGCCATCCATATAGGGACCATTCTGATCTACCTTGAAGGATGCGCCAAGCACGTATTCTTCCCCCCCTTCCTGGCACCATCATTGGGACATTTATGAATCACCGTCATCAGTCTGCAACAAATACTGTGATGCTACTTGCACATTCAAATGTATCTGATCATTTATATGAAAACCCATGTTAGCATTCTATCTCTGTACTTGTCCACTCTATTGAGTCATATGGGCTGGTGGAATATTCTGGGTTTGACCTCTCAATCTCTGCACTGATTGATTCGATAATGTATTATTCCCCTGAGGCTGCACAATCCCATTTGTAACTGTCTGTCCTTCTCCCTGATTAACTGTGTTAAACTTACACTTGCATTTCCAATGCCCGAACTAGCCGCAAATGTGACATGGTTGAGTCTTTTTCAACGCCACTATTTGTGACCCCCTTCATCTTCCCTGAGGCACAAAAGTCTATAAGGGACTTCCTGCTTCACCACACATTCCAGGAGTAGTTTGACTATTTCCCTGTACCAAACCTGAAAAAATCTGAATCAAAACCCACATATCCTTTCTTGGCTCCTCTCATTTGTACTAACATCAATTTTTCTTTTAATTTCTTATGACGGTAATCGATGCCATCGCCACAATACAACCATAATGAAGAATTTTGTCAATTGTCTTGCTCTGCCAACGGACCAAATGTTGTTGTATCATGGCACTTATTTCAGGTCTTAAACCATACACAAAACGATGCACGAAATGTCCCATGTCTTTTTCGGACACATTCTCGATTCCGCTATATTGCTTGAATGCCTACAAAAGCCTTTTGTAATATGCATGCACTGTCTCCTTTAGTTCCAGTGTAGTCCTGTCTGTTTTTACACAATCAGTTTCTTTCGGCGAAATCTTTCCTTTCATATAAGTAGTAACCTAATTATACTTTCTCATCACTTCCACCTATGCCGCACCAGCTTTCTAATCTCTTGCAGACTCTGTTTCGGACCAATCAACAGCAATTTTACATTCAGTCCACAAATCAGTTGGTACTAAAATATCAAACAGAGTATCCAAATCCTTCAACAAAACCTTTGAAACTTTTACAAATCGTTCCACTTGCTTGTACCACTCAACAGGCTTTTCCCTCAATCTTGGAAAGTCATTAGTAAGAGACAAAATATCCTGTCTATTCCAAGGGACATGAACATATCCACCTCCTGGTACTTCCCTCTTAGGTTATGCTGTCCCTTCTGCCTCTACCTTCTCCATTCCATATTGGGTATAGAGGCAAAGCCAATGCCACATCTTCTTTCTTTTTAGCCCATCTGCCTTTCCATCTTTCTACTTCTCCCATCGTTTCAAGGTAGTTAACAGTTCTTTATTCTGCAACCTCTTTCCTGTAGGGTTTAGTCTATGTAAATCTTTGTCATTAACATCCAAGCAACATGTTTTTTGTAAAGCCTTAGATTTTTCTACATCTACTCCATATTTTTGAGCTACCTCAGCAAATATTTCATGAGTATTCCTAGCCTTTCATGTTATATCCTTGCACATGAATAATAATTCTTCATCACAGTCAACCTTTCTGGACTAATTGTTCCCAATATAATTTCCTCCAATTCCACTTTAATCGGCTTGAATCTATATTAGCATGAGCTTCTCCGCTAACTTGTCCTTCCGACCCCTATTTCCCTTGGCAAGAGCTGTAGGAATTATATCCCTTATCCATTCATCAAGTTTCTTTGGTGATGGCCCTATTGATGTATCTGTTTCCTTTCTCTGAGACTCCCCACTAATCTCTCCTGTTTGTCTGGTGGTGTGAGCTTTCAATTTGTGTAAGGGTAAAGATTTTGGAGAAGATTATAATATGTGTATTAGGTATGATGTAATTGTCTCATTGTTTTTGCACTGTCTGCCTATGCTAGATTTTTTAATGGATTTTTTAAATTTACAGCCCTGATAAAGTCCATTGTTGGATGAAACGCGTTGGCTGGGCTTGATAACAATATAAAGAAGATTAATAACGTTTTTTCATGATACCACTACATGGCTCCTTGCTAGATGATTAGGTGATGAACCTTATAATTATTCCTTGATGATTGGATTCACTTTTTTGAATTATCATTACTCTTATGAGAGACTCAATATATATGCTCAGTGCTCCTCTTCATTTTGTGGGGTTATGGATAATCTACTAAAAGTAACATGTATGTTTTCTGTATACTATGAACATGTAAAGGTCCATTTATGTCCAATGCCAACTTGTCTGAAGCTTTTGGGAAACATCTATTGGAGCTTTTAGAGTATATTTAGTTTTAATTACTTTAGACACAGCCAAAACATTTCTTAACCAACTCTTCAATCAATATATAATTTCAGGAAACCAGTAAAGAGCTCTTGCTTTAGATTTTCTCAAATCCCTCCCACATGACTCTCATGTGATAATTCAGCAATTTCTGATCACAATTCGCTCGGTGGAAATAATTTATCACCTCTGTGCACATTGTTGTTAATTATACTTAGTTAATTTCTAACATCCCAAAAATTCATGATTTCTTTTGGTACGTCTGCCAATCTAATCGGGCACCCTTGAAGTATATATTTTTCTGCTTCTTTTGATATTTCATTCTTATTCATGCTTCCCTCCCATTCATGCTTTAATATTTCTGGAACATTCATCACTACACTATTCTCCATGTTTTCTTCCTCTTTTCCCCACTTGTCCAAAGGCATGCAGCACAAGGAATCTCCTACTTTATCTTAATGCTGCAGACAAATTCCATGTTAAATTGTAACCTTCTAAGACTAAAATCCATTAAATAAAATGTGGAGTGGCTTGGTTAGTATGTGAGTTGTTTATGGTCAGTTCTGAGTGTCAATCTCATATCCCGTAGGAAATATCTGAAGGGTTTAATAGGCCTGTACAATGCAAATGCCTCCCTTTGATTTGTCAAATAAATTTTGTTCAGCATCTTTTAGGGACAATGAGGGTAAAGCAATTTATTCTCCTCTCTCCCAATGACTTGGGACAATTTCACCCTGGACCTTTCTTACTGGCTTACGTGGTTAAAATTGTTTGACTTCTTACATCACAATTACCTAGAGAAGGGGCTTTTATAAAAGAAAAAGCTTTTCTAAAGGGAAGTTGACATTCATCACTCCAATCAAAATACATATCTTTTTTTAGCAGAATCTTTAATGCATCAGAAACACCTGAAAAATGTTAGACAAATGTTGCCATATACTATGCAAAATGAAAAAGCACATTCTTTGCTGCTTCAACCAAACTAATTATTGATTTTACACCATAAGGTTAGATGGTATGACCTCAATATTCTATCAACCCCAAGCCAATCTAACACTTTTGTTTCTTTATCATGAGACCTACTTTTTCTAGTTTGGCTAGTACTACTCTTAAAGTTGGATTGTGAGCAACCACGGTGTCCCTATAAGAATGTAGGTCCTCTTTGAAGTATAGCCTGTTCTATGCATCCTTCAAATTTGTATGCATTAACTTTTGGAACACTGCAGCAACAGATGCCAACCCAAAAGGCATCCTATTGAGCCTAAAGGCCCCTACCAGTGTAATGAAAAATGTAAGTGATATAGAATCTGGATGTAGTTCTACTTAATAAGCCATGAATAAATTGAGTGCGCTGAAACATGTGGCCTCCCCCCATATAGCTCAACTTCTCTTTTATTCTTGTTAGAGGGTGTCTTTCAATCCATATGTTAATATTTAGGAGGCCAACCATTTTGAGCAATCCACACGTTCTATTATCTGTTGTTCCATCAATTTATTCAGTACCTTCTCCAATGGTTGCATCATTAAATGTGGGATAGGGCATGTCTTGTGGACAAAAGGTATGTAATTATTCCTTAATTTAACTTCTTTTGTAAATATTTTAACAACCCTAAATCATTAGAAAATGATTTAGGGAACTCATCACACATGTGGTCTGCATTCTTATATCTATCCACTAACATCACTTGTTCAATATAATTAGGACCTAATATCATTCCTAATTCTTTCTGCTGCCTCCATCCCAGTAGATTTTATCCTTGATTAGCAATGCACACTTTGCCCACTGTGGACTTTCCCTTGAATTAAATACACCTTACAACCATTCCTTCTAATATTGTGGGATTCTTGTTGTACCTTCCTGGATTCATATTTGGTTATTCTGACGCATAATATTTAGTACCAAATCCTTCAATAAATATCTTATGATCTAACAAGATTCATGGGGAACATAAATCTGCCCACATCGTTACACTGTGTCCACCCATGGAAACTGTACATTTAAGATAACTTATTTCTGACTTTTCTGCATCACTTTTTACCTGCAGAACTATTTTTTGAGTTTCACATTCTATATATTCTACTTTTTGTACAGGGTTTGCTTGTTCTTAACACATTCTAGTAAAATGTTCGATTTTTTTTCATTTCCAACTCACAAAATCTTTTGAAATGCATGTCATACTGTTCACCAATGTTGATTTCAATATGCAAAACATATTAAGTTCACCACCTCTTGCTTAGTTGTATCTTTATCACATGTCTTCTGTTTTTTGTATTGTGTACATCTTGAATTTTATTGTAGGTTGGTATTTCTAATACCGAGTCTACTGCTATCCTCATGTCTTTCACACACTCAACAGTATTCTCTAGACTTATCACAACATAAATAGCCTCTTATAAGCAAGGATTCTTAGACAGTAGGTACTCTTGTTTTTTGTAATTGTTTGGTTCATATCAAGGAATCACAAACTTCTCCTAGGTCACAAGTATTTGGATACAATTCTTAACTCAGCAATATAATTCGTTTTACTTTCATGTTTGTCTTGAGCCCTACTAAAGAATGTGTGTCTTCCAAAAAGAACAATGTCTTTTTCACAAAAATAATCTTCAAATGTTGTATTATATTTTGAGATGTTTGTCTGTGAATCAATTTCACTTCCCTCCTCATCACTTATTACATTCAATACTTTTTCTTAAGCTTTCCTACCTCGTATGCCCAGGTTGTGTACAGCTGAACATTTTTCCTCCCTAAATTCAATTAAATGTGATTCAAACAACGTAATCCAATGTTTCCACTGCAGTGTAGGCTCCCCTACATCATTCAAAACTGGTGGGTGTTGAGACAGGATGACTGCTACTATGCTTGTAATTAGCAACTAATCCTACAGAAAAGAATAATATGTTGTATGCAGTCATTTCTACAATTAGTGAAATCTACAATAAATTATGGAAGTAAAAAATACATATACTCATGTAACTGTGTGCATATCACTGTATCAATATGCCTCAGGAGGATTTATTTACCAGTGACTATCACTGTTGTACACACCATTAATTTGCTGTGTTAGGGAATAATATTACCCTTTTAATTTGTCAGTTCTAATGATGCTACTGGCCCAGATGTGGCAATTTAGATATGGATTTAACAATGAGCGTGAGTCATATAATTTTTTTTAATTCTTGTATCTCCATTACTTTCAATGTGCATAGACTACTTCATAACCTTTACAAATGGCTGTCTGAGTTATCCTCACATCTATGCCTTACTTTAACCCTCCTCTGCTGGAGGGGCCATGGCATGGTTGTAGGTGTAGTTCCAGGCATGCAATTTACCAGATTTGCAAAGACTGAGTAGATGGGACACTACAGCAAAGCTCTAGTAAGCACAATCACTCCTCCGCGCACCGATATGAATGTTAACCAAGGAATGGAGACAGATCCAGTGTTCTGCTTGATCAGCTGCTAGATGTTGACAATGCTATTCTTTGCATATAGAGAGTTAATGATTATTCCGACTTCCTTCTTCGGTGCATACATTTGGTAATCAGAGAACCACTGCATAACCAGGGGCTGGTGTCTGTCTAACAATCAGCTCCCCAATGGTGAGGAACAGTCACCTGGAGCCCAATCTGAAAGAATAGCTGACTTGTCCTGGGAACCAAGGTGTTCTGCATGAGCGAGAGCAAAGGAGTATACCAACTCTGCAGGAGTAGCTAACCGTTGGATGGGGCTGTAGCAATTGAACCTGGTGGAGGGGTCAATCCAACAGAGACTCCTAACCTGAATGATTGATGTGATCAGGAGCGCAGATCAAACTATACCTTTTTTTCAGAGGAGCTACAGCATTCCCGAACTGTGATGTGTGATCTCCTCACATCGCTGCTAAGGCACTATATCTGAGTGAGCCCGATTGGCCAGCCCTACTGAAGCAGGTGATCAACACCTGTGCTTCACACCCACTATGTACTTGTGTTCCCCTGGCGACTGGGACCATGTAACTACCAACCTCATGTTATGCAGGCTGTCCTAGCCGCCCTTTAGATTTAAGGACTGTAACCAAAATGTCCCTGATTATGGTGCCTCATGGGTTAGAGAACCTGGTAGTGCCCAGGAGAACGCTCTACTCTGAATCAGAGAAACCATTGCCTCCTGGCACATTGGAACTGGGCCTACTAAATCTCTGAGACTCATCCTCACTGACCGACTACCCTTGCCAGGAAGTAGGGCCACTGAAAGAAACATTTGCTTCTGCCACAGCCTTCCAGAGGCTCACCGTGTGGCTGACAGCTGCTCACTGAAAGCAGGACTGGGTCCAGGCCCTAACAACGGGAAGGATCAACTTGCCCTCCAAGCTGGACGAGCAGGAATGGGTGAGAGACTAAAAGGACTGAGGGCCAGATGTAGGTAATCCAGATTTACAGATTCTAAAATACCGAATTTTACAGATTCGGTATTTTAGAATCAGTAAATGGGATGTGGGTATTCATTCGGTAAGTTTTACTGAATCTGTAAGATTCTGTAAATACCGAATCAGTATTTCCCGATTCGGTAATTCCCATTCATTCCTATGGGCCTGGAGGCCCATAGGAATGAATGGGAATTACCGAATCGGTAAATACCGATTCGGTAAAAGGGGGAACATATTGAAGGCTGGCAGGGTGTCACTTTGACACCCTGTTGCACCCCTGAATTGTGTATGGGTGCACATGTGGCACACATACATGCCCTAAGGACATGTATGTCTGCCACATGGCACTGTAATAATTTGCAAAAAATTGCTTCTTTTGGGGTTTTTGATATTTACCACCAACTTGTAGTTGGTGGTAAATAGCGAATCCTAAAATGGGAAAATCACTCATTTGAGTGCTCCATACATTAAGGATTCGGTAGTTTAACGAATCTGTATTTAAGAATTCAGTAATTTACTGATTCCTTAAATTACCTATTTGGTAAATTACTGAATCCTTAAATTAGGCCCCTACATCTGAAAAGCCTAATACCAGTCGGTAACGGACAAAATTTGGTAATTTCGGCCGTTACAGACCGGTATTAGGCTTCCTACATTTGGCCCTGAGTGCCCTCAGTGACTGTGTGCTAAGAGAGTGGGAGGAGACAGGTGCACCTCCAAATTAGAGACTGTGCCACAGAAACCCCAGAGCACTGACACTGAGAAAACGAAGTAATGAGTGAATAGAGTACAGAGAGAGGGGAGAACCCTCTTTGAAGAGCATAAGATTCACACCCACATATTGAGTATTCAAACTTGATTGTAGTGTGTAGTATTTTGCTTGTACGTTTGATTTATTGCACTGTTATGGGTGATGTTGATTGCTGAGTCCGAGTAAACCCTCAAGAATCTCCTTGAGAAGACTTTGACTGCTCACCATTACTATCACTGAGAGTCAAGTGCTGAAAGGGTTCTACTTGGCTCAGATAGCAGAGCCCTAATAGGCCCTGGAACATGGAGGCAAACAGCCCAAGTCCCAACAGCTGTGGTTCAGGAAGCCCCTACCTGTCTTGTGGCCTCCTAACAGGATCTGACAACAGAGTTTTTTCTCATGCATCACACCTTAATTACCTTGTATATCAAGGATTCACCACTGCAGTTTCGACAATGGAAATTCCTTTCAAAATCTCAAATGCTTGTTCTAGTGTGCTGTGTATACTTTAGCAAGCTTGCTCCTGTGCAGTTGCAATTGTCAGAAAGCAAGGTCTGAGGTTCCGACTAGAGTCATGTCTGATCCAAATCCAAGAAAGCCGTCTTTCTGCTATTCAGTGAAGGAAAGGCTGGCTATCGTTACAGAATGCTGGTGCTGACTGTATTCAGACCGCACTTGCACGGAAACCCTCCTGAAATATGTTTGACAGTAGCCCACAGACTCTTCTGTGTCTCAAGAGGTGGCAGCCATCTTGGATCTTCATATACAGTTTTCCTCGTGGTGGACACTATTCATGCTTGGCAGTCAGGCTACAAGGTTGCTGCAGCCAGGATCTTACTACATGGATGTTGGATTTCAAGTGTCAAGATCTCTTGCTTCTTAAAGGATTGCACTATGGTCATGATGGATTACAGAGCAGTATCCTAATGTCATAGGGGATTGAAAACTCCATTAGAACTCTTTCATGCACATTTATTTCGAACTCTCAAGACTGCGGTTGTATGTTTTGCCAAAAGTTCCTGTGAAGAAACAAGACAGATTCTTATGATGACATTAAATATAAAAGTTTTGTATTTTCACAATTGCAGTTACATTTAGTATTCCAATGACATGTTACTTAAGACATGTCTTTATCTTGTAGAGATCCACTACGACCTTAAGACCTTCTCGACGCAGAAGTGACAAGGCGGAATGTGGCGGACTATGTGCCAATAATCTTTTGTATCATATTCACTTTTCTACCATTCTCCCATTGGCCCTAATATTTTAGCATATGTAGTCACTGGTAGGGAAGGTGAGAGACTGAAAAGAGCATTCCTTCAGTTGGTTCATAAAATGTTGGGTCACTCTGAGATGAGGTTCTCTTCCAGGGTCTTGAGCCAAGGCCTCAATGGATATGCAGGGTAGATGCAGAGCATTTTGACATCACATTATTTGTATGACTACATCCAGCTGAGTCACGTGATGTGCAAGTAGCACTATGCCTTGGAGCCTTGTCACAACCCAAAGTATTCCTATTGCTGCTCAGGCACATTTATTTCAGAGGGTGTGATGTGTCTCCTTAGTGTTTAGAATGTGGCTGTTCTCCATCGTAGTCAATGGTGTATCCAGAAAATCAGACAAAGCAATATGTGAAGCACAGGACTCCATCACAGGCCATCTTTATGTTGATGTGTTCTGCATCTTTCAGTTGTGGTTAACCCGCTCTGTGGCCCTGAAAGCAAGCACTATATCATGAGATCAAACTAGAGCACTTAGTAGAAGAGAGAACCCCACTGTTTAACAGACTTTCACCTCATCCACCACTGGCAGTGAAATGGACTATTCGTTTTTTGGCAGAGGTATCACAATCACCAAACCAATGATGGCCTTGAGTTTGTTTGTTTGTTTGAAAAGTTTTGTATAGCCCAAACATGACCCCGGAGGGTATCAGAGTGCTTTACATAGTTACTAGCAGCCCGCCCCAGCATTGCCTGGGGCAGAAAGGGGCTGGGGGCAGTACACCCGCTCCCGCCCCGACCCCCTCCCGCCCCCACTCCCTCCCACCCCCACTCCTCCCGCCTGTCCCTCTGTGCACACCCGCTCCCGCCCCCCTCCCGGCCCGACTCCCTCCCGCCCTGATTTCAATGAGCATTTACTTTACCTGAGCTGCCGCTCCTTCCTGCGATCTTCACTTCACCGCCGCTCCTCTTCGCCATGACGCGGCCGCGCTCCTCACTTCACCGCAGCTCCATGCTCACTTCACCGCAGCTCCATGTCTCTCCTCCTCGTCATCACGCACGTCGCGTGCAGCATCGCGGCCGGCGCTACTTTCAGGGCACTACTTTTTTTTAAAAGTTATATTTTTAAATGTAAGTTTTATTTTAATTTTTTATAGCCTATGTTCATTTGCACACCCTGACAATTTCTACATTGTATCGGGTGTGTGGATTGGCGCTGTGGTTCCAGAGTTTACCTTGCCAAAAGGTTTGTGTTCTCTCTTTATAATAGTAGTATAGATAAGTAGACAAAGGAAAAGAGGTAGGTGAGAGAAAACATGGAAACAGTGAGGCAGTAGACAACATGGTAAGGCAGAGATTGGGGTGGGCAAAGGAAGATGGAAGGGCAATATACATCAAGAACAAACCGTATACATCAAGAGCAAACGTACACAATCAGTAACTTAAAAGCACTGGGAGCAAGGCATAATGTTCAGGGCATAGATAGTGTGTCCCCAGTAGAGGATAGGTGGTGCCTTATGTTGGCTTATGTTATGTTTGCATTGGTACAGCACCATCCACAACTGCTATGTCATTGCATCACATTTTCTTTTCAGGGTGCCCTTTCACACGCATAGGGGAAGGAGGGCAGCAATCAAGTTGAAGAAGCCATCGTTCGACCGTGCATGTTCTTTGTTAGTGTTTGGTTGTGAGTGTTCAGCGGAGAGCTGTTGTCAGTAGTAATTTCCAAAATGTTAATCTGAGTTAGGGTCCAAGGTGTGAGTTTGCTCGTCGATGATCCTGGCAGTGTTTTATGTGTCTGTGCGGGTGTGCAGAATGAGTCCGGGGTTCATGCCCCTTGTCACAGCTGAGTGGCACCCCGCGGATGCAGAAGTCAGAGTGATGCCACAGAGGAAAGCAAACCTTTCTCCCCAATGACCGTTAAAACTCACCACCCACTACTCAGTAGTATAAACATTGACATTTTTTTAAAGCACAAACATCTATAAATGGAGAACCTGGTGCTGAATGGCGAAGCACACATTTTTTCGAATCATTTTGAACCAAGACCTCGCGATTGTGAAGGTACTAAACAGCTAGTATAGTAACATGTTCATCTTTGCGTGTTTCGCACTTAAAGCATTTCGAGAGTGTGGTATCGGAGAGGAAAGTTTATTTTAAAAACAGGACCTGCAAGGAAAAAGGAATTTGCGTTTTTATGCGTCTGCTGTCTGTTCTTGTTTTGTAATTGTCAGAAAATCTGCAGGTATGTTAGAATTTTTTGTTTGTTCTTGAACAGACTACATCAGCATTAATCTCCCAGTTTTCCCATGTGGAGCAACAGCAAATAAAAAAGTGAAATTTAGCGAGTACAGGGGCGTCATTCATAGGCTGCCCCCTCCTCCCTTTCAGATATTATTATAGAAAAAGATTGTGCAGATAAAATGCTCCAGTGGCCTCGTGTTCCCTTGCTTGATAAAGTGTCCGCATTCCAGTTTCTTTGGAATGCTTGACTGCCTATTTTAAGGAATAATTAGCTTATAAAAACACAAAAAGTCTGGGAGGCGCACGCACGGCAGCTCTCGGTTCACTTTACGAGCACCTGCCATCGATGCCACCAGCTTGTGAAACCACATTAAACCCTTTCTTCCTCTCGCAGGGGAGCGCCGGGCGCTTGCTTTGATTGTTGACCTGCAATAGCTTGAGGGACTTCTGCATCCACCTTTTTTTGTCAGTGGGACAACACCTACTTTTAGTATTTTGACTAGGAGCCTTTGACGTTTTAAAATGTTAAACGCGTTACATGCTGTTTAAACGAGGCTTAGCACTTCGTGCGGTGTGTCACACACGGCCGGTTAATGACCGCCTTTAGCGCCGGGATCCGGGCGTCCTCTGAACACCTGTAAGCTCTGTGGAGCTCTGGCAGACATCTTTGAAGTGCTGCTTTGATCCAGTGTGACAGCAGATCGCATTGTCAGCTTCTGACTTTGTTCTGCTATCTTTAAACGATATATCTAATCCAGCCACGGGCATGCACCACTGACGTGTGTGCACCGACCAGGCGGACCACAGTGCTACTTTAGAACCGTGCTGTACACTGGGAATGGCAGCAGCCTCGCAGGTTTATGAATCATCCAGTGCTGTTCATTCCCTCTTTCTACCCCTAGGCCCGCTAGATTCCAGTTCTAAGGAGATGCAGTCTAGCGGTCAAACCCGAATCTGGGATCCTTGTCGGTCTACTTACCCGTAAAAGACATTATTCCAAGTCATCGCAGTCTTTCACCAAATGAGCGCCACTTTTTATTCTAAAAACGTCCCCTATACTCAGGGCCACTGGAACTATGCAGCAGGAGAGGGCCAAAGTATGTGGCAGGGCAGTGTACATTATGTGGCAAGAAAAGCCAAGTTATGCAGAATACTGCAGAGCATTTTGTAATTATATTACTTCATTATTTTGACAATTTTAAACTTAGTGACCCTGTCTGAGCATTGGCTGAACATCGGTAATACCAGTTTAACACCCAAACATAGCATTAGCCAACAGAAATGTGACCAGTCCAGGTTTGCAAAAAGCCTTCTACCTCGTGGAGACATGTGTTGATGCATTCTCAGTGACATTTGAACCGTTTGAGCTAGAAACAAAACATTTTTTTGTTAACATCTGCAGATTGTGCGCCAGATGATGGATTATGTGGCAAATGCGGCAAATTTTAAATTATGCAAAAATCTCCGCACAATCACATAATTCTAGTGGCCCTGCCGATACTAGTTAAAAAATTGTTCATCCATACCAATATGGCTAACGCAATCAATTCTTGTGTCAGCCTACGAAGGTGGGGTGAATCCTGGAATACCAAAGAACCAGCTACAAATATGAAGACCAACCCAATCCAGGGCCTTATTTATGAAGCCTTGCATCAGTTTTGCGCCGCCGGTGCGTCACTTTTTGTGACGCACCAGCGGTGTAAAAAATGCACCTCATTGCGCCATATTTAAAAAGTGACGCATCTAGGTAGATGCGTCACTTTTTAAACCCCTGCGCCACATTATACCTGCGTCAGGTATAATGTATGCAGATGGGGCGTACCCCCGCAAAAAGCCTCGTAATAGTGACACAGTGAAATCTATGAGATTTCACTGCGTCACTTTTAGGACGCTGATGCGTCAAAATCTTGCTCCTGCCTCACAGCAGGCGCAAGACTGATGCAAGCCCTTTCACGTGGGGCTTTCCCCATGTGAAAGGACGCATTGCTGGAGTTGCGTCACTTTTGTGACACACTCCAGCAATGCGTCACTTTTGCGCTTACAGATACGTCAGAAATACTGACGTATCTGTAACTCCTTGCGACATGATGCGTCATACATTAAACATGACGCATCAGGAATGTCGCAAGGAGTGCGCAGTGAAAAGTGACGCATCGCTGTTTTCACGCAGCGATGCGTCACTTTTCATAAATGAGGCCCCCAGACTTTAGGGCAGAAAGCAAGATGTGATGAGGAAGACAATGACTCAGAGTAATGAAGTTTCCCAGTAAGTAATCCGAGCATTACCTCCTCCTCAGCCTTCCTCACTCAACCTAGTCTTCTAACACATGATCCTATACACAAGCTGAATACAATTGCTTTGGGCCAAAAAAAGAGACATGTACACATATATGACTGCATCATCCAGTGCTATTTATTAAAATATAGAAATAAATCATGTGACTGTTGATAACACTGCTTCACTAAACGATGAGGAGAAAACTTACCTCTTTTGGAGTCTAAAATGAGAAATGAAGGTGTTAAAGGAAGCCCAGGTTGCAGATGCACAAATATCCTTCAAAGAAGCAAACTTGAAAGCTGCCCAAGGTGAGGAAATGTCACTGGTGGATGTGCCTTGGACAGAGAAATGCAGAGGAACACCTGTTCTAGCATAGGTAAGTTAGAATGTGGCACCTACTGAAGGAAGAGGTACTGGCCTTTACTGTAAGACCAAATGTACGAAACATCACATCTGGTTGACTGAAAGAAGTTCTATTTATATAAAAGCAGGTGCCATAGATTAATAGAGAAGCTAAAAAGCTTTCTTCTTATGTATTTGTCCACAGTTGATTGGATGGACTTGAAAGTAGATTCTGCATGAGTTAAGTCCCTTGTGTTTTAAGCACGGGGACATGATATGACCGTATAACACACTGCCCAGCAAATACATAAGAACGCTTTTTAACTTCAATAATAAACTATGGCACTCTAAGGGAGATTGATTCTATCCCTAATGGAGGTATGTTTTAACACCTCTCATATAATTATGTTTTTATGGAGTAGTTCTTGAAATATACAAATATATTTTTATATTTTTTCCATAGCGAATTAGTGGAGAGCTCAGATTATGGTCCTTTGTGATGTACAAAGGGAATTGATAGTGCTTTTCTAGTACTATTTGAGAAATTAAAAAAACTCATTGCTGGTGATACAGCCATTAACATAAGTAAAGATGTGCCCTTGCAGAGCATAAGACAGGGTGTGATTTAATTAAAGGCAACCTGAGAAGATGTGAGGGACTAACTTTTTTGTCCGTCCTCCTCCCCTTATCTTTCCATGTGCAGGTTTTTATATTTAGCTCTCCACATATGGAGAGTTGATCAAGTTGAGCTTATCTCTGCAATTTCCGCAATCTGAGATCCTCTCACCGGTGAGTTAGCTAAAATTAAGGATACTGAGTGAATGAATGCGGGTTTTCTACCTCACTATTTTTGAATGGGATGAAATGTATGTAATGTCTAATTTGAGATACCTTCAGTCATGAATTGAGTACGAGGTGGTTTGTGTATTCTTTAAAATTGTTGACTGTTTTTTGAAGTAAGGACCTGTATGCATAATATTTTAACAACTGTATGTTCATGTCTTATTGTCTCATGATGTTATTTATGTGAGTTTGTGGTTGTCTGTACTTATACATATTTACGTTTTCCACACAGGATGTTTAAAATAGCAATATTCATAGGAGGGGAATATCCATATTGTCCTGAAGAAAGTGTTTTTATATTTTATAACCCACCGAAGCGCATCAACGCATAAAGTCTGTTAAATTTGAGGAACATGTAATCACATCAGTAAAGAAATTAGTTTCTGCTATGTGTTGTTTCTATTGATTCGTACACATTAACTTGATTCAATGACAGATGTGACTGTCTTGTATGTTTTCTCTCCTTTACATTATGGTATTTGTGTGGTGTGTATGTCCATATGTATGAATCGTTTTTATATCTAAGACAATTTAAGTTTACGAAACACTATAACAAAATGTAAAACATTAAAAGAAAAAAGTTTTTATCAAATTTAGAGGTGTAAAAATTAAAGTTATTCTGCAGCACTCGACCCTTTCATGACTGGAGTAATGAATGTAAGGGGATTCGATGTTTGTATTTCCAGTTGACTGAATGATCAGTGATTTCCAAGGGAGCTATTTACGACTGTCAATTCAGATGGAGATGCATCAGCAAAGAGAATACTTCCCCAAATGACAAGCCAGTTGCGAGGGAGTCCACCTTGATCAAAGATGAAAATTCTTCCTGAAAGCCTTCCAGGCGGTATCTGCTCACCAGAAAACTAGAGAATGAAGATTCTTCCGGTGTGCTGAACAAAACTTTCCTTATAGCTTTGTGAGTAGAAAGAGAATCTGGGTCTTTGTGTCAATATTCAACAAAAAAGTCCTCATCATTAGTTGCTTCTCAAAATTCAGGCAAAGATGATTAGACCTAATGTGCATAATTATATTTGTGAGGTCCGAGTCTTAAACATATCTGCCTCTTGGTCCACTTTCTCCTCAGAAACAGCAGTGTCCTGATTCTGGTAGGAAGGATTCCTCTTTGAAGTAGAAGGACCTTCTTTTGCTTTAAAAGCTGCTTCTATACCTTTATTAATCATGAGTTACAAAATGCCCATCTGTTGAAGGTAAGGAGCATTATTTGCTGAGGAAGCCTGATGAGGGAGTTTAGTGTCCTCAGAGTCCTCCTCTGTTTTCTTTCTTTACTCCACTGTGCCCATTTTCTCTCCATAGTACCCCAAGGAGTAGCAGCCACAAAGTAACTGTCAGACAATACTGAGTGCACAAGGTTTAACTTTCTGCTTTATAAGGTTGGCAAGCAACTCATTCAATCAACAGTTTCACGCTCACCACCACCATATCAGAGGCAGGCAGGGCACAATTCAGACACCATGATTTAAACCAGTGAGAGAGTGTAAGACCTTAACCATTGGAGAACAAATGGTTTCTATTATCATAGTTGAGTGGGTGCTTCAATATTCCGGGAAGGCTTATGTCCATGCTTGGATCAATCAACAAGAGGGGTGAAATAACTGGATATTTCTCAGGGCTCACCTGACAGTCAACACAACATGTCAAAATTCTAAATAATCAGAGTGGTGCTCATACAGGAAGAATGTTCACCCCACTTCCAAAATTTGGAACCTCTCACCACAGGGTCCTATACATTGTATATAAACCCAGTTGGCACACACTAGTCAGTACATAAGCATAATTTGCATTCATAATCTTTCACATTTCCATTGCTGTATTTCTTCAAATTCTGGACTTCACATTTCAATGTGTAAATCTTAGATTCCGCAAGTCATTTATTTTGATTTTGCACAGAGCAGAATGTGGAGGAGGTGATGGGTTTGAATCCCTACCTTGACACAGGACTGCAAACCACTTAATATTCCTTAGTTGAAAAATATATATGCGAAATGTAAGGGTAAAGATAGAACATATAATTGGGTAATTCCAAAGATGTAAATCCCTGCTTGATATACATGATCTTGCATAGCAAAGAATGGATCATCTGTCAAGCACCTTTGAAGACCAGTCACATGTTGATGGTTATTGCTCAATAGCACGTTTAGCGTCATGATTCAAACTCTGTTTGCATCAACTCAGGCATCTCTTTAAGATCTCTTGTGCAATTCCTGGCTGCAAAATGCTCATAAAATCTCATCACCTTGAGGTGTTTACTTTCTCAAGTATCTGAAATGACTCCTCTTAAAGTCTGTGCACTCAGGAGCACCCGCTGACCCTTGCCCCCACCACGTCTTCAACCTTGGAAACAAGATTATTGGTGACAAACTCAGAAAGGTCTTGAACGGAGGCCATCACATTGGCCTCCTTCACTGAAGATATCACGCTGAAGTTAGACCCCTCCTGAAAAAAACGTCTGCCGACCAACCCGTAAAAAAGAACTACCGGCCCATATCTTTGCTCCTGTTTCCAGCAAATGTCCTTGAGAAAGCGATTAACCAGCAACTCACCCATCACCTGGAGCACCACAGCTTCCTGGACCCCTTCAAATCTGGATTTGGACCAAAGTGCAGCACTGAGACGGCCCTGATAGCAGCCACCAATGACCTCGGGGCCCACCTGACTACAACGAAATGGCGACCATCAGCCTCCTGGACCTGGCAGTCACTTTTGACACCATCTCCCATCATCTACTGATCAACAGATTATACCACATTGAAATCCAGGGACACGCCCTAAAGTGGATCACATAATTTCTCTCTGGAAAAACCCAGATGACCTGTCTCCCTCTGTTCACATCAGAGCCCAAGAAGATCATCTGTGGAGTCCCCCAACTATGGTGCCTCAGCCCCACCCTCTTCAGAAGCTTCATGACTTCCCTGGCACACATCATCAGATCACATGGACTTATTAGGATCTCCTATGCTGACAACACCCAGCTCATCCTCTCACTGACTGGAAAACCCTCAACCACCAGAACCATCTTCCACACTTGCATGCTGAACGTCATTGAATGGATGAAAGATAACTGTCTCAAACTCAACATGGACAAAACGGAAGTCCTAATATTTGGGAATAACAACTGCATGGTGGCTTATGAATCTTGGCCCACCACCGGCCCTAACAGACCCATGCCTGCAACCTTGCCATCAACCTGGACAGCAAGCTTTTGATGGAAAAACAGGCTCATGCAATCTCTTCTGCCTGCTTCCACACCCTCCACATGCTCTCCTCCACAAGATCTTCAGGTGGCTCTCACTCAACACCAGAAGGACCATCATGCAGGCCCTCGTCACCAGCAGGCTGGACTACAGAAGCACACTCTTTGTAGGATTCATGGCATGCCTCCTAAGGAGACTACAGACAATACAAAAGACAGTGGCAAGACTCATCCTCGACCTAACAAGAAGGAACCACATCACACCCCACCTCCAGAAACTACACTGGCTCCCAATACACAAGAGAATGCAGTTCTAGATGCTGACACATGCATACAAGTCCCTACACAACGAAGAATAAGCATACCTCAACAAACGCCTGACCATCCACCAACCATCCGGACACCTCCTATCTGCCTCCCTCTTCCGTGCAGATCCCCGTCCCCCCGGGTCCACCGAACCAACAGAGGACAATCTTTTTTGCACCTGGGAGCCAAGTCATAGAAATTCTTTCTCCTACACCTCAGGACAACCCCGTCGCTCCAGCAATTCAGGAGAGAACTCAAGATGTTTAAATTAAAATTCACTGTGCAGCAGCCAACATCTCCTGCGCCTCGAGTCATCAAAGGGGAGTTGCTGCACTTTAAAAATGTTTGATTGACTGATTGATAGTTTGCGTGTTTGGAAATTACAATGTCTTTGCATAAATCACTGATGTTCAGTGTCACTTGTCCTATTGCAAACTATTTGATGACAAAAATGGGGTACTTACCCCTATGAGACTTAAGACCGATTTTGTTTTCCAACTGGCGTCAGTTCTAGGTCATATGACCACACTCTACTCCATTCATTACTACTCACGAAGACAAACTTAACCCCTTTTGTATTCCTATTTGCTTTTTCTCTCATGACTGAAACCCAAGACTGAATCTATGTGTAGACAGACATGGTGAATAAGTTAGGAGTAGGACCCCTGTACTGATGAATATGCTAGACTCGTTTGGGCCTTTTTATGGGCAGAATCATCTTGACATTTTATCAATTAATAGCTTGTTTTTAATAATGTCACTGGGAAGCACAAATAAAATTGTGTAATTAAGTAATAATTTCCTTCTACACATTTTTAATTCTGTTCTTAGGGTTCCAGTTTATCTAATTTGTGAGAAGGTGTTAAACCAGATGCTTAGAAAGCACTCCAGTTGGAGCCTACTGTATATGCTGTGTGTTTGCAGTGAGAAGGGGCCCAATGAAGCATGCCACATAAGTGCCACCTAAGTGGGTGAGGGAAACCATCTGGCAAACATCCATCTAGAAGACACCTGCAATTTGTATAACTCTACATGTCCTCTAAAAAGATTTAGAGCCATATGTAGGTAATTTGGAAATACCGATTCCTAAATAACGAATTTTACTGATTCGGTATTTCGAAATCGGTATTTCCAATGTATGTAAAAAATCGGTAAATTTTACTGATTCAGTAAAAATCGGAAAAAGTTTACCGAATTCTCAATACCGAACGGTAAATACCGAATCAGTAAATATTACAGATTCGGAAAATACCGAATCGGTAAATATTACCGATTCGGAAAATATCATATCAGCCAATCCTGTGCATCCACCACCCTTCCCAACCCGGAAGTGGCCACACCCATGCAGGTGCACTCAATCAGAACCTCTGGAGAGGCTGGGAGTGCCGAGGAGAGCAACTGAGCCACTGGGTGAACTTTTGCTGCAGAACTTGCACAATGGCTAGCCAGGACACAGAAAGAGAAGGACGTGAAAGGAAGAGGAAGCTGAAATTCAGCCCAAGGGAGCTGCAGGTTAAGCGTGAGCGGAAAATCGATTCCGCTCGCGGATTTCGCGGATTTTCGGTAAATCCGCAATCCGCGAACTCCCGCGAATTTACCGAAAATCCGCGAATCCGCGAGCGGGGGATCCGGGGGGCAAAAGTTCAAGCCTTCAAGCTTGAAGTTTTAACTATTTTAGGATGGCGCCGGCAAGCTGCCAGCGCCATCCAAAAATGGTTAGTAAGTTAGCTTCAGTTAGCTTCAACAGGAAGCACTAATAGATCAAATAAAGCAGGTGCTTGAGCACCTGCTTTATTTTATCAATTAGTGCTTCCTGATGAAGCTAATTTAGTAACTATTTTAGGATGGCTCTGGCAGCTTGCCGGCGCCATCCTAAAATAGTTACAGTTGGACAGTTCACTCAAGGGACCCCTGCGCACATCGGTGCGATTGCATAGTAACACACACATGGCCGCTGGAACTAGTTGAAGCTCAAATTCAGTGACTCATTCATCAGCCCAAAAACAATCGTGAGCGTCGTCGAGGCTGGGCAGGTGTGCCTTCTTCTCAAATCTACAGTCGAAAATCAGCTGTGATGCTGGATAGAGGCCTTTGCATCCTTGACTTTCACGAGCGCAATCCTCGTGCTGTTCCTGTGACCAGGAGCTTCTTTCTCTTGATCTGCTGCTCTGATCTGTCTCTGACCTTGTTTTATACACACAAGAGGCATGTGAACTCGCATGGAAGCCCAGCCCGTTTGGCCCCGCTCACAAACTTGCGGTGTGCACCGTCTTCCCGCCATTTACCCACTATGATGGACAGCTCACTCAAGGGACCCCTGCGCCCTTCGCGGCGATTGCATAGTAACACACACATGGTCGCTGGAACTAGTTGAAGCTCAAATTCAGTGACTCATTCATCAGCCCAAAAACAATCGTGAGCGAGTCAGTGATGAACCCGAGGGTGGCAGCCTTGAACCAGAGGGTGGCAGGGATGAACCAGAGGATGGCAGTGGCAAACCAGAGGGTGGCAGGGATGAACCAGAGGGTGGCGGTGATCAACCAGAGGATGGCAGTAATGAACCAGAGGGTGCTGTGATAAACCAGAGGGTGGCAGCCTTGAACCAGAGGGTGGCAGGGATGAACCAGAGGATGGCAGTGGCAAACCAGAGGGTGTCAGTGATGAACTAGAGGGTGGCAGTGATGAACCAGAGTGTGGCAGGGATGAACCAGAGGATGGCAGTGATGAACCAGAGGGTGGCAGCCTTGAACAAGAGGGGGACAGTGATGATCCAGAGGATGGCAGTGGCAAACCAGAGGGTGGCAGTGATGAACCAGAGGGTGCTGTGATAAACCAGAGGGGGACAGTGATGATCCAGAGGGTGGCATTGGAGAACCAGAGAGTGGCAGTGATAAACTGGAGGGTGGCCGGGATGAACCAGAGGGTGCTGTGATAAACCAGAGGGGGACAGTGATGATCCAGAGGGTGGCATTGGAGAACCAGAGGGTGGCAGTGATGAACCGGAGGGTGGCCGCGATGAACTACAGGGTCGCTAACAGGCTGGACACGTAGAAACAACATGGTCGCAACAGTTGCGAACACACAAGTAAGTTCACGTTCCCGAACTTGTACAAAACCCTCACGAACTGGCAAAAACAGCGAATTTGCAAATTCGCACAAATTCGAGAATTTTGCGAATTGCGAGTTCGCAAATCCGCAAATTAGCGGAACGCGAATTTGCAAAATTCGCCCATGCTTACTGCAGGTGCTGGTAGAGGAGGTTGTAAAACAGCATACCAAGTTGTTTGGGAAGGAGTCCTTGCAAGTGGCTGAGCCAGAAAAACGGAAGATCTGTCTGGGAATTCAGGCACAGGTGAATGCCATAGGAGTTACCCTCCGGGACATCGAAGTGCTCAAGAAAAGGTGGTATGACCTCAGGAGCATCACCAAAAAGAAGATGGCGGACATCAAAAAACAAGCCAGCCAGACAGGAGGAGGAAGGAACAGGGCACCTGCCCTGACTGAACTTGAGCAGCTTGTGGGGTCCACAATAAAGCCAAAAAGTGTCTGTGGAATCGGGGATGCATACAGCTCAGCCAGAGCTGCTACCAAACAAGGTAAGAAGCTTGCACAGCATTGTGCACCCCCCCTCTCTATCCCCAATCCCCAATTAGGCTTTGTGAATTCCACTCCAGTACATGTTTTTGTAAAGACCAGCAATGCATTATGGGAGATGTAGTCAGTGAAACCCTTATCATGACAGTAATCACACTGAACAACAAGGCATGTGACACACATCAGTGATAAGCAAGCAGAGGACACTGAGATAGTGTGTCAGAAATGTAACGTTATTATGGCTAAGCAGGGCTGCTGGACTGCTGAGCTAATGTACAATTTCTGTCCACAGGCGAGACATCGTGCAGGGCTGATCAGAACAAGGCAGGAAGGGCACCCTGGAAGGGAAGAACAGAGGAGGCAAGTGCAAGTGCAGGGGACACCATACCACCACCACCGGCATCACCACCACTGCCAGCCTCGCCACCACTGCCAGTCTCGCCACCACTGCCAGCATCACCACAACTGCTAGCCTCACCACCACTGCCAACGTCACCACTACTGCTAGCCTCACCAGCAGCAACACCACCTGCAGTGGTAAGACTAAGGAGGCATGCTGTTGCAACACTTCAGGAAATGGAGTCGTCATCAGAAAAAACAAGGGGGGATATCAACTGTGCCAGTGGATGGCAGTAATGCTGGTTTGCAGTCCACCTCTGAGGAGGCACACACAGGTGCCAGATGCCACAGGGCCCGGGAAAGCAGTCCACTTTCACAGGGTGAGGATCATTGTGTCTTTGCAGCGCTGGAGGCAAACATGGTGAAGGTGCAGTGCCTGCAAGCCAAAGCAATTCAGCCAGTACAAAGGCAAGTGAAGCACCTCAACAACAGCATGGGGAACATTGAGAAGGGCATCACCACTATGACCTCCACTCTGGCTGAGGGCATGAAGGGGATGGCTGAGGGCATGCGGGACATGTCCCCGTCCGTGATGCTGCTGTGCAGCAAACTGGATGAGGACAGGGTAGCAAGGCGCAGGGAGAGTAAAAAAATGGAACACCATACAAAGGCAGTGAACCGCCTAGCAACTGCCACTTCACTGCTCTGCAGGCGCTCCATGGCCATGCAGAAGGGGCTGGCACACTGCAGCCATGACGTCTCTAGGGGGCTGGTCAAGGTCAATACTGCAATAGAAGTGCTGCTGACAACTCAGTCTGCCACTACTGGTGCTGTGGATGTGGGGGACAGCGAGGACACAACCAGTCGTAGCAGCATTATCCCCGTCACAAACACCCGGAGGAGCAGCACAAGACATGGGGCTGGCACTGGATCCACAGCCAGTGAAGACAGTCAGTTGATTGCATCTAGCAGTGTTGTGCGTGGCCTCAGACGCTGATGCAGCCCACACTTTTTGCAATTATTTGGGTGAAGTAACCCATGACACCCTCTTGGGGTTTTCACAATTTGAATTGGCTGGTTGAGCCCTTTGTGTAGTGACGTTGTGCCCTATTAATTTAGACTTTCCTGTTTTCAGTTTCTATTTTTGGTATATTCTGGTGGTTTTTTTTCAGTGTTTTCAATATCCTAAAAAACAGTTGTTATCAGTGGTTACACATTTTCGCGGCACTAAAAACAACAGAAAAAGTGTTTTTCCCGTGTTTATGGAACGTTTTGCTTTTATTATTGCTTGCTTTCTGCACTGAAAGAACATGGTATATAGACAGTGTACTTATATTGTATATGAGGTCCAAATAGATTTTTGCAAATTAATCTTATTGTAGTACACCATACAATACTTCTTCAGTGAGTCTTTGGGTCATGTGCGCTCGCTCTTTCCTACCCATGTAAACTTCTGTGAAAAGGCCCTCTCAGCATTCATAGCCCCTTGAGCTGAGAACCATCAGCTAAGGGACACAGTTGGGATGACTCTTTCTTTGATGCCACATAAAGCACAAAATGATAAATATTTGTGTTTTAGTTCCTGTGCATAAGAAAACAGTGCACCAGAATGGACTAAAAAGTCAATAGCATCCCTCATTAACTCTGAAGATTGTAAAGATGCTTTCAGCATCCCATCTAACAAGTGGCAAGGATCTCCTACAGGGAATCACTTCAGCTTGGGTATCAATTTTGACAGGTTACCACACAACTTTTTTGTATACGTAGCCAAATCACTAAAAATACAAACAATATCACTCCAATCTTTGTTGAACTTGGAAAGAACCTTTTTTTGCAGAGCATTACAAGTGACACTACGTTTCATGTTTTCCAAAAGTCTGGTGTCATGTTTTCACCACTATCCCAGATGTTTAGTGATATATATATATATATATACCTGTCACTATACCTTGCATTGAATGTTTAAAGCCTGAGGTGTTGGCAATTCTACTACTATCAATACTGACCCAATAGAAACTATGGTCTGATGTATTAAGGGTTTTTACCAATTCGCTGTGGGTAAATGTGATGACACATAATAGGAAAGATTTTTTATGAAACCAACCATTTTACCTATCGGTGAAAGAATAAAATGCAGCCAAAATATCAAATATGAGTTTGATATTTCCTGATTCTCTATAGTTTATAAAATAATTAAACTAGACCTAAAACATGAAACTAAACCCTGCATCTTTAGACCAAAGACCACAAAACTGAAAAAAAGTAAAAGGAAGAAGAAACAATATTTTAGTGGCATCCCTAAAGAACAAAACTCAAGCAGAGTCAGTCTTTCTTACTGCTAGCTTGTATAACAGTTACATTGTATTGACCCCTTCAGGAAGAAAAAAATGCCTTTCACTCTCTTTTTCCTTTCTTTGAATGGCATTTAGTTTGTGTTTGTTGAGGTGTTTTTTCAGTGTTTATATGTTTTCACCGGTGAGGGCTATTTTTCTGTCAGTGGGGTTTTATCAGTTATTATAGGTTTAAACCTAAAACCCCACAGCCTACCTATTATTAAAACTATGTCATTAACACATAACAACTGGCTGTGTCTCCTTACTTACTTAAAAATAGTTGCGTGTGATCTCTGCACGTCTTTGTCTCCCATCTGGTGTAGGCGCCACTCCTGCTGTGTTGGGCTCTGGCTGTGCAAATTCATCATCCTCAGAGTCAGTTAATTCAACTTCTGTTCTTTTCTTAGTGGCAAGGTTGTGAAGCATAGCATAAGTTGCAATGATTTTGCAGCAGATGATGGGTGTGTACTGACGAGCGCCTCTGCTTTTCTGGAGGCAGCGGAACCTGCTTTTCAATAGTCCAAACGGGCACTCCACAACGTTCCGTGTTGATTTGTGTGCCACATTGTATCCTCTCTCACTCGGGGTTGATGGGTTTAGGTAGGGTGTAAGGATAAATGACTGCACGGCAAATGCACTATTGCCTAGGTGAGAAAGAGAGTGCCATTAATGACATACACCAAAACACATTCATCTGCAGTATCTATCAGGGTGTGTCACAGTGATTTACCTAGCAGGTATCATTCTCCAAATTCTACCGCAGCCAGGTGTGTGTAGATCCCACTGTTCTGGAAGATGTATGAGTCGTGGGTGCTCCCAGGAAATATGGCCACGATGTTGGTGATTATGTTGGCAGATTCGCATATTACCTGCACATTTATAGAGTGGCTGGACTTTCTGTTCCTGTATATATACTTAGTGGCTGCAGGTGGGCAGATTGGAATGTGTGTGCCATCAATACACCCTATGACATGGGGGAACTGCGCCATTTGGTAAAAGTCTGTCTTGGTATTCAGCTGTTCCGCATGTGTGTTTGGGAAGCTAATGTAGTGATGCATTCTCTACATCATGGCATCCAGGAACTTCCTAAAGAAATGGGACAGGCAACCCTGAGACACCCCACCTCCCGCAGCTATCACCCCCTGGTAACTGCCAGATGCAAGTAGGTGTAGGCTACAGAGCACCTGCACATGTGGTGGTATGGCAGGCGCCCTTGGTGTTGGGTGCTCCAGGAGTGGGTGCAGGACCCTTATCAAGTCCAGGATGGTGTGGGGGTGTAGCATGTACCTTTCATGGATCTCAGCCTCAGTCAGTTGGAAGAGTGTGATGCGCTGTCTGTAAATGCGCTCCTGCCGTCTTCAGATCCTCACTCCTGCTTCCTGTAGCCGTAGTCGCCTTGATCACATGGAAAGCCGCCATAGTGATCCCACTGTTGCATTTTGGGGCTGCTTATATGTACTGCAGCTGATTACCACCTGCTTTCAGTCAATGTTAATTAGCGACTCCTAAATACCGAATTTAATGAAATTCGGTATTACCGATTTTACCTACATCTCTTTTCTCATTTTTACCGTTTCTTATTTACCGATTCGGTAAATTACAAATCGGTTATTCCGAGTCGGTAATTTAGAAATCGGTAATAACGAATCAGTATTTACCGAATCCGAATTACTGAATCCTTCCCTACATCGCGCATGCCCATTTACCGGTCGGTAATGGTGAAATTTACTGAATTTCACTGTTTCAAACCGGTATTTGGCCCACCTACATATGGCCCTTAGATACTTATTTGTGCTGGCTGTATGTACTTATAGAGGTTTTACCACAATCCTCTGAAATAATGCAAGAAAGTATTATAAACAATGATGAAGCCAAGCTGTTTACTAGATCCTTGCGGTCATATGGAAAATGTTCAGGGATTCAATTTCCAATTTGCCTATTTCTAGAGCATAGACCTTCTTGTTCTTTTTACTTGCTCCATTTTTAATCTGTCCCTCTTAAACGCTCTTTCTCAGGCTTACTCAGCTTGGCTTCCTCTATTTCTGTCTACATATGTTTTATTTGGCACACTATAGCATCAAAAGGTTATGGTGCTGCAGGACTACCAGGGTAATTTACTATGTCATTAGAGGTAACAAAGACAAATCACTTTAAGGGAAGGGCCCCTTCTTGATAGCCTGGTTCTTAAATAGGAGATCTAACAGCACTGCTATGAACCCTGCCCTGCTGTTTTGAGTTACAGTCTAACTAGGACTTTGATATGGCTAAGCTCTGGACTGGGATGGGGACACTTGAGGTCGAGCCAGCTCTGGTCGCCTTCCTACGTGACCCCTTTTTTAATATTCTTATATTAATGGTTTGGAGTCAGCCCTTTTAGAACTTCAGACTGACATTTTATGTGTGAATGATCGTCAGTTGCCTGCACTATATTCAGATGTTGCCGTTCAAATAGCTTGCACAACCATTGTTCTGCAGCAACATCTAGGCCTATTTGGAATTTTCATTGATGGACTTGATCCTTCTATTTACTATTCCAAAGTCCCATGTTATGGTTATAGGACCTAGAAATCGGTTTTAGAGCACAGCCACCATCTTAGGTCTCTCACACTCTCACATCTTGTTGGCTATAAAAGCAGCAGACTGGTGCAACCTCGCAGAACTACGGTTCTAGGACAAGGCAGCTCTAGTGTTCTATGTTTAATTTTAATCTGATCTGAATTTTAGATCTATGTGAATTTGAATTGCATTTTGTGTATGTCAGTCTACTCAAGTGCCATTTGAGGCTGCCTTACCTGGGGGGATTGAAACTTTGTTTAACTCGTGCCTGTACCTCAGCACTCCTCCCCTTCTTTTTTTTAAACCGTGACGGCTCCCTTAAGAGCGGGGCTGCCATCTTACGTCTCTAGCGCTCTTACTTGGCGTGAGCGTCCTTCAGTGCACCAAAGGCAAGCCCGTCTCTGCCTGTCTGCGCCTGGATGAGACCAAGGGTCAGGCACTCTGTCGGTTTTGGCCCAGATTTCATGCAGAACACACGGACAAGTTAAAATCTTTGCCGCCACTTGGTAAATGTGAGCATAGGTCAGACTGATCACCTTAGGTGCTCCTTTGTGCTGTCCGCAAAGCCTTCAGAAAGGTGAGAGGGCAGTAACATCTGTAGCAGCCCGGAGTTCGCCCACTGTCTCTTAATTGTCCTACTCTTCCCAAACAGAAAAATTAGATTGCCACCAGTCGCTCTTTTCCTGGTGGAAACCTGGCTACACGTCCAGTCTGCGCCAGACATTTTAGAGGCTATTCCCATGGGCTATGCGATGTTATGATTAAATAGACCAAAGGGGAGGGAAGATGGTCTGAGCTGCAGTATCTTTGAAGAGCAGATTAGTGGATCTGAAGCAGCCTTCTTTTCACTTTCACTAATGGCCCGCTGTTCCCTTAATGGCTTTCTGATTTATCGACCTACTGGGTCTCTCTCCTCTTTCATCCCGGCTCTACTAGACATCATCCCTGCGTATGCTCTGCAGCATTCTAACTTTCTAATCTTAGGGGATTTTAATCTTCACTTTGATGATCTGATCTCTCATATAGCTACACACCTAATGTATGATTTAGAGATGCTTCACTATTAACAGTTAGTACAGGAACGCATTCATTCTGAGTGGCATAGTCTTGACCTCATTTCTGCCAATTCCGGCTTAGTCAAAGTAGCTCCCATGGTTCCTATTGCTTGGTCCGATCACTCTCTCATCTCCTTCCAGATTCTTGATACGTATCCTTTTCCGAAACCATCTCCTGCCCACTCTATTAAAACTCACAAATGGACCTTGATCACTCAAGAGGACCTTACATCTGCCTTGAGCGGCAGACCTCTATGCTTAGATACCATGTCCCTAGGTTGCAAATCAGCATGTTTTGGCTTGGATAGTGGAAGCTTTAGATTCTATAGCCCAAATGAAAATGAAAAAGTTTTCTTTGCGCTCCAGACCTTCTGCTGCCTGTTTCACGGAGGTCCTTCTACAGATAAAAACCTCATGCTAGGGCCTAGAACGTACATGGTACAAGAGCTATTGATCCTAGACAAAGACATCTACTTACAAGCACTGCAGGAAGATCATAAGCAGATCAGGCTAGCTCAGACCTGATTTTTTATACAGAAGATAGATAAGGCCAATAATTCCTCCCACAAGATTTTTAGAATAGTTAAACCTCTCACGTCCTTGGACCCAGTGGTCACGGTCAGATCTCCGACTTTCAGTAGCTGTAACCAGATTGTACATTTTTTTTCAAAAAAAATATCGTCTCTTTATGCCTCCTTTCGGAAAGTGCTAATATCCATAGACTCTCTCCTTCGAGTATGACTCTCCTTCATTCATCAGAAGGCTCTTTCACTACAGAGAACATCTCAGTGGAAAAAATGTGCCTCTTAGCTGCCAGAATTAAATCTGGCTCCTCAATAGACCCAGCGCCCCCAACTATTCTTGAGCGTGGGCTCACGGCCCTTGCACCTCCATTAGGCACTCTGCTTTATTCATCCTTTCAATCAGGTCATCCTCCAGCGGAGTGGAAGCATGCTATGGTGGTTCCACTTCTTAAAAAACATTTTTTAGACACCCCCCCCTCAAAACTGGAGTTTTTTTATCGATTTCTTTGCAAAAATTGATTGCTGAAAAGCATGTACATTTTTGACTAATGAAATTCATTCATGAGAACAGCCTCATCCATGTGACACAATCTGGTTTTCGGACACCGTATAGTACAGAATCTGCTCTCCTTCTAGCTTCAGAAATCCTTTGAAGTTTGGCTGATGAATATAAAACTGCTACACTTGTGATGCTAAACTCAAGTGCAGAGTTTGATACTGTTTCGCAATGTTTGTTGCTAGAATGTGTGTGGTCACAGGGCATAAGGGGAAGAGCTTATACATGGCTCGCTGACTTTTTACACAAATCCTGTTTTTCAGGTGTTCCAGAAGCCATACACCTCAGATATTATCCCTCTCCAACAGGGATCCACCTTGAGTCCCACCGTGTTAAACCTGTATTTCCGAACCCTTGGCTAACGTAATTGAATGCCACAGCATGTGGATTGTCGTATGCTGACGACACTCAGCTGACCATCACTTTGGCACAAGATGACGGCAGTGCCACCTTAAACTTTAAATCCTGTTTGGTAGCTCTTGTGGCATGGATGGATACTAGTTGCGTGAAATTAAATTTGGACAAGACAGAGATCCTTGTGATCGGGAAACAGCCGTCAATTTGGTCTTCTGAAATGTGGCCATGTAAGCTGGGCCCTTACCCAATCCATAAACCGAAAGTAAAAAATCTGGGCATCCTTTTTGATGCTCTGTTCTCTTTTTCGAGAATCAGATCAAGGCCACGCCTGGCACTTGTTTTGAAGTGTTAAAGTTGCTAAAGAAAGTTCTAGGACACCTACCAGAATCAGCAGCCTGTAATTCAAGCGCTTCTAGTGGCCCGGCTTGGTTATTGTAATGTACTCTATCTGGGGGTCTCGAAGTGACAGGCTGGAAATGCCTTAGCGAGTACAGAATGCAGCAGCCTGGATGCTGTTAAAAATTCCAAAATGGCTTGCCATTAGCCTGGCTTTTGTAGAACTATCTGGCTCCCCATTAAGCGCAGAGTTTCTTTTAAAACACTCTGTTTTACGCATAGGATACTGAATCAGAGGGGTCTAAGTTATCTATATCCTCTGATTCAAGCCTATACTCCCTCCAGACATCTTACGTCTTGTGAAGCGTCTTTGACTGAAATACCTAAAGTGCGCAGAATGCGCCATGGGGCAGGTCCTCTGGATTTCAAACTCTGCAACTCAATGCCATTGGATCTGAGATTCCAACCTTTAAAAGCAAGTTTCCGCACAAATCTCAAGTCCAGGCTGTTTAGGCATAGTAAGTAGAACTATCTGGCTCTTCATACCACACTGATTCTACCTGACTGCAGACTGGTGCTTCTGCTATAGTGCAGAGTAACGAGGCACTTTGTAAATCCTTTAATATAACAAATCCTTTACCATAACAAATACCAGCTCCAAAACATTTGTTGTGAAAAGGCACCCCGTTAGTAGGGTATAGACCTTCTATTATTTGGACATGCTATTGGACTCCCACTCTTCCTAGCAACCCTTACTCAAGAAAAAAAAATGTTGTTTAAAAGGGTGGTGAAAAGTATCAGCCCTTTTTCGAAATGCCTAGGCCAGACTCACATTAAGTTGATTCTTAAAGACTATAAGGCTAAATGCATTCCTGCTGCCAGTTTTGGGTGTGACGTATGGGGTTACATGTCCCTCACTCCGTTACTGGTGGCTGAAAATATTTTTCTGAGAGGTTTCTGAAATGTCCCCCAAGGTATTCTCAGTGAGATAGTATATGAAGAATTGGGGTGGGGTTCATCTCTCATCTCATTCGCCTTCTGCCCCTGCTTTTCTGGTTATCTCTTTGACTGAAGGAAGAGTTAAATCTTAATAGATTCATTGTGTGCAACTATATGAACCTGGATCACAAGTCACAGATTCCCTGGATGTCATTCATCAAGACAAATGTTACCAAGTTGGGCAGACTGTAGAGTGTCATGGTCAACTGTGTCAAAAGTGGCTGAGAGGTCTGAGAGAAGTAATGAAGCAACCCCGTTCCAGTCAACTGTGTTCTTGAGGTCATCCCAGATGGCAATGAATGCTGATTTTGTGCCTCTGCTTGGATGGAATGCTGTTTGGAAGTATGAAAGTATGGAATTATCTTCAATTAAATTAATTGCATTTTATGTAGTGAATGCTGCTCTTTCTCTCAGTTTTCCCAGGAAACCTCCATTTGTAATTGGTCTGTAGTTATTGGGCTAAGCTGGTCTAGGTTTGTTTTCTTTAGGAATGGGTGTATGTATGCCTTTTTTAGGAGTTCTGGAAATATTCCCTTAGTTAAGGAATTATTGATGATTCTTCTTACTGGTGTGGCAATAGAGGTAGTTAGAAGAATTTTCTTGAAGGTTTGTGGTGGACATGGGTCAGAAGGGCTGCCTGCAGGCTAGCTTGACCAGGTCCATAAATGTATTGTGTGATATTTGTTGGAAGGAATGCAGAGGCTGTGTTAGCCTATTCATGGAGGGTTGTTTTGGATAAGGGTTGGTGCTGGTATTTTTTCTTTGTTTTAAATAGTAGTCCAACGTGTCTGCTTTGGTTGGGTAATGATTTGCCAGTTTGACTGTGAAATCTTGAGTAATGGGATGACATTGTAAGTCAATTTCTTTCAATTTTTCATGAGTTAGGAAAACTCAAAACAATTAATATATTAGACATATAATATATACTTATGTTACATTTAAATGAGGATGCTCATCCTGTTGCTCAAAGACACAGACACACTGTATTTCACAAGCAAGAAGCTCTTGAAAAGGAACTTAATTTGTTGCTTAAGCATGACATCATTGAAAGCTCCACTGGTCCAACACCATGGGTTTCTCCCATTGTAGCAGTGGCTAAAAGAGACAATGAAGGAGCTGTACGCAGATGCATTGACACAAGTCAGGCCAATAAGGCAATTGGGCGAGAGAGACATCCTAGTTCAAACTTTGCTGTTATGATAACTCAGTTGAATGGTGTGAAGTTCTTCTCTCGACTCCACTTAAATCAAGGATGTCGCCAATTGGAACTTGAAGAAAAATCCAGGTACTTTACAGCCTTTTCTACGCATATTCTTCTGTTTCACTATAAGCAATTGTGTTTTGGATTATCCTCTGCTACAGAACTTTTTCAAGACATCATTCAACATATCGTACAGCCTGTAGTAAATGCATATAACTATAGGGATGATCTATTGGTTTTTGGAGCCACATAAAAAGAGCATGACAAATCTCTCATGCAAGCATGTTGGTTTCTGAACGAGGCAGGCTTAAATCTGAATGATGACAAATGTGAATTGCACACAAAAAGCTTAAAATTCTTTGGTCATGTTGTTTCTGATGGGGCATGAAAACTGATCCAGCTAAAGTGCAAGCGTTGTCTACTGCAAAACTCCCACAAGACATTTCTTGTTACAATAATTTCTTGGAATGGCCAGCTACTTTTCTAGAAACATACAAGACTTTGCTATGGTCAGTGCACAGTTACAAGAACTGACTAAAAAGAATACGGATCTGTTGAAACCCATGCCTGAAATTTGGGGTCCCCTCATCACAAATACTTTTAACAGTTCCCAATCTACTTCTTTTCCGCCCCTATGGTCTGCCTCAATATTCGTACCCATATTTAAAAAGGGTGATTGTATGTCACCCAAGTGCTATCGATCTATTTCACTCATTGACAGCACAATAAAAATCATGGGCAGGTTGTCTGGTCGAATGGGCAGCTGCCAAGGACATACTTTCCCCTTTTCAATTTGGATTTTGGCCTAAACTAGGAACCAATGAACCTCCCTCTAGGGAATTTTGTTATACTGCCTGCACTCAGACCCTTAAGCCCGGATTAGTCTAAATTTGCTTGTGGAGCTTTCTTATGAGCTTCCTCTAAAGAGTGGGGTGAGGCAGGGTTGCATACTGGCATCTTAATTATTTATTTTATATATTAACGGATTAACAGCCCACTTATTTTCTTTCTACATAGATATACCTAGAATCGTAGGCTCCCTAATTCCCACTTTATTATATGCGGACAATGCAGTATTGTTAGCCCTCACTCCAAATGCCCTGAGACATCAGGTGGACTGTTTTGCATCCTTTATGCACAATTTGAACCTTAACACTAATTATTCCTTGTCGCACATCATGTCCTGTGGCCTGAGCAAACTAAAAGATAAACTAAATTTGTATTAATGGGCATGTTTTGACAACTGTTGAGAATTTTTGTTACTTAGTATTACACTGCAGTTCTACAGGGTCATGGAATCCTCATTGTGCTCAGGTCTATGTCAAAAGAAGTAAAACTGCGGGCACAGTCTGCGACCTTATTAGACTGCAAATCAGGGGGACTTTGTCTCCACCTCTGAAAATGGAGACACAGGCCCATACACAAAGGTGGCGGCATAGCAATTATCCACAAAAGTGACCTCTCCATCTCTGAAACTCCCGCCTGCCTGTACAATTCCTTTGAATGCCTGTTGGTCAACTTCAAATCTCCAACTCATAGCTCACTTCATTGCCATCTCCTTTACCATCCTCCAGGCAACTCCTACGAATCTGGAGCTCAGCTGTCGGATCTGATCACCCAATCCGCACTCGACAGCGATCACAGTTTAATTCTGGGCGACCTCAACCTAAGATGGAACAAAAAATAATAACCCGTTCATTCAATCTCGAAACACACTTCTGCAAGACAACAATATGTTACCAACACTGCTCAGAGGAAACGCACCATAGAGGAGCGATCCTGGATGCAATCATTGCGGACAAAAATGCAATCACGATTGATCACATCATCCCGGTGGACTGGTCAGACACCACATCATTATCTTTCATATCAACCATTCGGCCCCATCCCTCCCACCCACTCAAGCCTCCCCTAAGTGGATCAGGAACACATGCAGAGTCCCCCTAGACAAGCTAGAGTAAGGACTCAGCTCACTCCTCCTGAACACGACGGAGTCCCTCTCAACCACAGAACTCACCTCGCTCTACCATTCCAACTTGGAGCTCACCCTGGATCAGCTGGCACCTCTGAAACAAAAAAAAACAAAAGCTTCCCCTCGAGGTCTTAGTTCTCTACTGACATTAATGAGGAAAGAAGACACCTTAGATCCCTGGAAAGAACTTGGAGGAACAACCCCACCTCCCTCCACCGGGATCAACTCAAGGCAGCACGCAAAAACTACTATAATCATATCAAGAGCAAAAAGTCCTTCTTCTTCTGTTTTGCGTTAGACACTGCCAAAAACCACCCCAAAGAACTCTTCAACACCATTAGGAACCAAACCTCCATTCCAGTGACAGCCAACTTGGCGGCGTCCAAAACCCATTCTGACAACTTTGCAAGCTTTTTAAATGAAAAAATCGCCAAAATTGATTGCTCATTCAACTCGAAGCCCTCCTCCCGGACAGTTACCCGGATTCCTGCAACTAATCACAACCCCCCAGTGACATCGTCTCTCCGCTGGTCATCCTTCAGGCCTGTCCAGGATGAAATGATAAGTAATCTTATCGCCTCTGCTAAACCCTTGTCTCACTCCCTCGATCACCTACCCTCGAGACTGACCAAGGAGCTGAAGCTCACTCTAGCCCAATCTGGGGCAAGATCATCTACAGCTCCTTGAGCGAGGGTTCCATTCCTGACTGCCTCAAATTAGGACAAGTCACACCACTTCTAAAAAAACCTGGCCTTGACCCCATGGACATGAACAACTTCAGACCGGTCTCGAATTTCGCTCCTATCCAAAATTCTTGAAAGATGTTTACTCTCACAGTTAACCCAACATATAGAGAACACTAATCTACTTGACCCACATCAATCAGGGTTCAGAAAGGGCTGCAGCACTGAAACCGCAAACCTAAATGTCCTAGATGATCTACACATGTCACTCGACTCCAACCAATGTAGCCTTCTCATCCTCCTTGACCTCTTGACTGCATGCGACACAGTTGATCAAACTCTGCTACTGTATGTCCTCCAGGAAAGAGCGGGCATTGAAAAGACGGTTTTAAAATGGTTCTCCTCTTTCCTCAACAACCGCACTCAAAGAATAAAAATCAACAGCTTCGAATCGGACCCCCTCCCCATCAGTAGAGGAGTTCCTCAAGGGTCAGTACTCTCCCCACAACTCTTCAACATCTACATGGAACCCCTCACCTCACTTCTAAGGAATTCCAACATCCCCTTCCACCTCTCCGCGGATGACACACAACTCTATTTGGAAACCACATCGATCGCAGACATTCACAGACTAAACGGTACACTCATGGAGGTCTAACATTGGCTCTCAGCCAACCACCTCAAACTTAATGAGGAAAAACTGAAGTAATACTCATTTCGAATAAAGATGAAAACACCCAAATAGTGGAATGGCTCAAAGCCTTAAACGCCCTCAATGTTTCTCTAGCGCCAACGGACTCCGCAAAATCCCTAGGGATCACTCTAGACCCCAAACTTGACATGAAAAAACACATCACAAAAACCCCCAAAAGTGCGTTCCTTATCCTGAAACTTCTCTACAAAATTAAACCCTTCCTCCCCCCAAAAGATCTGAAACAGGCCACTCAGGCATGGTGGTCTCCAGAATTGACCTTGGCATCGCAGTGCTGACTGGAACAGCCAGATCTCACCTGGGACCTCTTACCTCCACCCTCAACGCAGCAGCAAGAATGGTCACAGGAACTAAGAAATATGAGCACATCTCTCCGGCACTCAAGGAACTGAAGTGGCTCCCGATATACCAACGAGCCAGCTTCTGTACAGCTTGCCTCACACATAGAGCCCTGCATACAGGCAAACCAGAATATCTGGCCACCAAACTCAAAAGGACCGGTCAGTCCAGGACCCTCAGAAGCTCCAACACACTCCTACTCATCCCTCTGAAATCACAGAAACATAAAACCTCAAATAAATCCTTTGCGGGTAATGCTCCCAGGATCTGGAACTCCACCCCCCCCATATCAGAATGACCGCCTAGAACCCCACGCCTGACTGTGAAAGACCGCTATCTCTTTGAACCCAGAGTCGGATGATTCGCTCCTGATCTCCATCCCATAGTGCGCTCAAGTTGATGTTGTGCAGACTTTACTTCCTGCCTGTGTTCCTTGTTCTTGTTTTTCTGTCCACATTTTCCTTTGTTGCATATCTGTATGTGCTGTGAAGCGCTCTGATACCCTCGGGTCCAGTCAGCGCTATACAAAACTTCAATAAATAAATAAACAAATGTATCAGTGTAGCTACCTATGGAGCTGGAGTATGGAGTTTCAGTAAATGCAGTTCTCTCCAGGCAGAGGAAAAATACTTTTTGCGCAGGTTGTTAAGTAGTACACCCCCATCCACTCCCTGCCTCATTACCCATCTTGAGCTAAGCCAGGGTTTTATTGAGGATACGATCCAGCTGGCACCACTATTATTATGGGTTAGTATTTGGTTGAACCCAGCCGCTAAACTCTGTATTGACATTATATCTGACTGCCTGATGTTGGATAAGACCCACTCCATACCCTGCCTAAGTCTTATACGAGATAGTCTTGGTTCCCCGTGTATATATCATGGTGGTTTATCAAACCCAGTCGCATCTCCAAAAATGCCAAGTTGGATTTCAAAACACTATTCAAGGCCCATTGTGCAAACATGAGGCTGAAACTCAAGTAATCAAAACCTTTGGTGTCACAAGTATTATAGTTTTTTTATACACAGATGGCTCCCCTCTGTATTTGTTGCTAGACCTGTCAAGATGGGAGCAGTCCCTTCTTTTCCGCTTCAGAGCCAGGACAATTTATTGGTCTCTCTTTTTTAAACACTTTTTAGACCCAGAGGAGAATAGTGTTCCTGCTATCCCTGTGATAATTACTCCACACAATCACTATTGCACTTTGTTTATCTTGCAATTTGCACAGCTTAGCACAAAAGCACTTTCTGAGATCCCTTTTAAGGAAACTAGGCCTTCAACGCTGTAGAAGAGCCCTCCTCCACCTACAATCTCTATGTTCATCTGAAATCATTTTTACTGTCTGTGCCTTTCTGAAAGCTGCACTCAGGGCTAGATACACTATGATGGGCTAGTCTGTCAGAACTCTATGCGCAGTTGTAGCGTAGTACACAGAACTTGGCAGGCATGTTGGGTTGACTAATGGGGGATAGTAGGTGAGCATGGGGGACCCTATTTTTGGTTTTTGTTCTCTCTCCATCTCCCCTTCACGCCCTCTTAAATGCAGCTACTGCCCATAACTCTGTAGCTCCAGCACTAAAGTCTGATTTTGATTTGTATTTCTTTTGCTCAATGTGATGTATTATTTGATGTGTCTTTACTGAATCCTAAAAGTACTTTATGCACTTTTACTTTTTTTGCTGCTTTTTAACTCATGACCATTTTAAAATGTTATGTGTGATTACAGCTATGTGAAAATGTCTATGTACTTTTATGGCCTATTGTTTTTAGACCGAATAAAGTTATCTTGATTGAAAATGTCTTTTGATTGGTCACCTGAATGTGAAAAGAGCTCATAAAAAAAACAAGCAAGTTATTGAGAGTGCCACCTACTTTGATCTCAAACTTCATACAGAGGTTGCAGTTGACGCTTGCCCTGTCGGGTTAGGCGAAATTCTTGCACAGCACAACGGTGGGCCAAATTGCCTGAGACACAAAAGCTTGTCACAAACTGAACTTGCTTATTCGCAACCTGAAAAATAAAGTTTTGCAGGGATTTGGGCTTGTGAATATTTCTATATATTCTTGTATGGAAAGCCTTTCACAGTTGTGACTGATCTTCAGGCACTGTTGACAATATTTGGCAATCCCAAAGCCAAGATGCCTCCTTGAATTGAATGTGGGGTTTGATGTTACAGGAATAAAACTATGCATTTCTTCATCATCCAGAAAGATCAGAATCCTGTTGATTAGTTTTCAAGAGTGCCATTACAGTGCCCTGGCACCCCATCTAAGACAGTGGAGGCCTACATCAATTTTATTGTGACATTGAGCAAACTAGCTACCATGTCCTTAGAACAACGTGTCACTACAGTGAGCCAAGATAGTGACATGTTAAAGTTAAAAAACTTTATTGCTCACTAGTCTTGAACTCAGCACTTTAGACTGCTCACTAATGGCAATGAGTATTTGAAGTTCAAAAATGTAAGAGATGAACTTTCAGTGACTCAAGAAGTCCTCCTTCTGCGAGGTACACACATTGTTATTCCTGAGAGAGTATGACAACAAGTGCTCAAAGTCACCCATGAGGGGCATCGAGGAAAAGTTACCACCAAGAGAGCTCTCTGTGACCAAGTCTGGTTTCCATACCTCGATGAAAGGGTAGAAAAAGAATGAAAGAATTATGCAACTGTCATTCATTTCAAGTTATTCAGCACCCTTTGAAGACGTCAGACTTCCCACATCATGCTTGGGAGAGAATTGCTATTGATTTATTTGGTCCTCTTAAGAATGGACATAATCTTCTAATCATTGTTGATGAATACTCCCATTTTCCATTGGTTGAAGACCTTTCATCCACTACAAATGAAGAGGTCATTCAAAAATGACATGGCATCTTTGCGACAAGATGCTACAATCTTAAAATCTGACACCAGTCCACCTTTTAATAGTTGAGAATTCAAAGACTTATTAAATCATTTCAATATAAAGCATAAAAAATCACTCTTCTTTGGCCCCAAGCCAATAGCAGGTTCATGTGAGATCTCTAAAGAAAGCTGTTCAGTATACTGCATTGGAGAAGCTCAACTCAAAGTTGTTTTGAACACTACTCTTCGAGCTTACCTTTCAACCCCTCACTCAAAAACAGGGGAAAGCTGCCCTAATTGACCAACCTCAGATTCACGATTGAGGAGGACATTCATACTACAGACTTAGGTTGCAAACAGAAGATGAAAATATATGCTGACAGATGACATCATGTAAAAGATGTCACCTTTACAGGAGGAGATCGAGTGCTCATTGTCAGACAACACAGAAGAAGAAACTCTTATGCTCTTTTTGAGGCTGAGCCTTTTACCATCACTAACACCAAAGGAGACATGGTGACTGCCCAGCGCACTGCAAAGTCCCTTATCAGAGAATCCTCTAATTTTCGACATATAGCCCATCACTCAACAAACATCAATGCCAATGTGGAGTCTGGGTCCAGACAGACTGTTGATGTATTTGTGTTGGTTGATAATTGCAAAACACTAGCAGATCCCGGATTCCAGTGACCAGATCAAGACATGTGATTCAGGCGCCACAACACTTAATTGAAGATTCATAATTGCCTGTATATCTATGTATTGATTCATGTATTTATTAGTATATATTCGCTTATTTGTATATTTATTTATTTTGAAAAGTTGTAACTTTCTATTTAAAAAGTGGGAGATGTAGTGTATTGTAAATAAAGGAATGCGGTAACTGTCTTGGTCCCACTGTACACTGTAGGTCTGTGACGTAAGTGTTTGAAGAGATGAGTTGGAGAAATGCTTAAAATGTTGAGTTCTGACTTACACTCAGCAGACTTAAGATGTGTAAAATTACTCTCAGTGTGTCGTGGTTATTGGTGAGTACCTGGGCTGGAAAGATGCTACAAAAGCCACCAACAAGCAGCAGCTGTGAGCAACTACTGGAGTGTGAGCAGCCCAGAAGTGTGGGGTGCTATAGAATTGAGAACAAAAGCCGAGCAGACTGAGGGAGGAAAGGGATGAGATGGGGCAAGAGCAACATGGAGTTCTGGTGTAATGGGGGAAGCAGCACACAGGAGAGGGAGGGGGAGGTCAAGTAAACACATTCACTCCATTGAGTTCGAAAAGTAAAGACAAAAAGTAGCTCCTTAAAGGAAAGCAGTGGATGTATACAACAGGTGCGGTACGTCCATTGGGGCTTGGGGCGTAGCCCCCCCGCCTGCCCGCAGCCACCCGCAGCTCCCTCAGCGACGGCATTAAGGAAACTGAATCAGTTCAGTTTACAGTTCAAAGTAAAGATGCCATGGCAGGCGGGACTCGGGAGAACTGGCATTCCAATCCTCATGTCAGTCAGCATGACATCACATCGCCCACCCCCTTCAGAGTCTGAAGTGGGTGGGCGGGATGGCGTCATGTTGACTGACGTGATGATGTCATGTCACCAGGGCAAGCAACACAAGTGCGCATGAGTGGGACGGAGCGTGAAATTTTTACCCGTGCCCACTCATGCACACTTGCGTTTTCACTTTTTTGCAGGTGCCCATTAGGAGCCCTTTGGGCTACTAATAGGCGTGCTCCGGGCGAAGAGAAACCTGTCACCCAAGCGCCAGTATTGGCTGCGAGGGGCTGCCAGTCCATACGTACGTGACGTGAGCAGTCCTGGAGGTGAGGCACCAAGGGGTCGGTGAGCAGAGATGGCGCAGACCGGTCCGGCTATAAGGTAAGTTTCTTTTACTTCATATTATTTCATTCCCCGCAACCCGATCCCCTGCGCAACACCCCCCCCCCCCGCGAGCCGCGACTGTATACTAGAACATCCGTGCAAATTTACAATTAATTGGTCTGCATGTATTCTTTTTCGGAGCGTAAGAGTGAAGAACTCCAATACTTGAATAATTGCAGCCAGTAAGTTCTTTAATGTATTATCCAGTGCTCGAACTTTCCACTCTAGAGGTCAGCCGCAAGTTACACCCGATCGTGTTTTCACCTGGTGGCATAGAAACCACATGCATGCCATATTTAGTTTATTTCAAGATGTCTAGCGCGCTTCAACTATCACTCTCAGTGAGTAATGTTTGCTCTGCACAACGAGGCCACCACCTGCTTATTGGCGATTCATAATGTTTCTGTAACCTCTGGTTTGCTGCTACCCCTTTATAAATCTATTTGATCAATACAAATAACATCCCCCTCCCCCAAGAACCATTATGTGTGTGTGCTTTTTGGGGTCCACTATACCACACGACACACTAACTAGCAAGAAAGAAGCACCCATTCATTGCACACGAGGGAACGTGCAGGCATCATGAAAGCAAAACATGCTTGTTTAAGTGGACAAACATGATGGGCATGTGGCTGGAGTTAAAGGTGCATTTTTTTAAGCTACCTACACTATTATTATATAAAATCTCTATTCATGTCATAACTACACTTTCACAATTGCTTTATCAACTCTCATGCTTCCTCTAAGTTACTTAACTGCACATTTGCGAGCTCTTTTTTCAAACTTTCGGGTGGTGGGGTGTGGGGTGCAGGGGTTTGAGGAGAAACTCCCTGAACCCCACCATATGGTGGCTGGACTCGCTCGCTACACTCGCTCGCCTCCGGCACTCACATAAAACATTTACGCCCTATCACTTTCAAATGTCACCAGCCACCACGTCATATAATTCAAAGAATAGTAAGGAAGCTATGCTCCAGGGTAGGAACAAACACAAGAAGAGGAAGGAAAGACACTGATTAAGAAGCAAGCAAATGAGTGAAGATAAAATACAATGAGATAACACAAAGTCCACTGTAGGTATAGGTATTGGCCATAAAATCGCTCCAACAGCATACTACTAAAAGATGTTCATAGATGAGACCTGAGCAGCCAAAGCACTGATGGCCAAACAGTTGTTCTGAATTAACTCTTCTGTTGGGCATCCATACGAATAAACAGATACATCAGTGATATTCAGCCCTCAGAGTCGGTTGCCCTCCATGGGTGTAGACTGATAGTACCAAACAAACACAGAGGCTTCAATAACTTCACACCTGCTCTTGCATCGGCATAAATTCCAAAGAGGCTGTTATTTCAATTGCACCACAGTTTAGCTGCATGTAACAAGTGGAACCCTTTTGCCTGTGTGCATGAAGCTGCAAATCTCATTTGTGTAGGTCCATCTTTGGGATTCCCCCTATCCCTTGCGGGATGGTAGTCTTAACTAAGGACCTTGCTGGGTAGTTCTTGGTAGCCAGCTTCCTCTTGAGCTTCAGCTGCAATGTCTGTTTTTTGGGTTAATTCATTCATTTATTTCCATTTTAGCTGGTCCTGCCATTTGGCATTTTAAGGCCCACTGTGGGAAATTGCCCATCCCACTTTGCAATTTTGCTGACTAGGGTAGGGGAGGAGCTATTATCATAAGCTTGAACTTTGAGGGCTTTGTTTTCCCCATTAAAATGTAGACGGCCAGTCCCCAGATGGTGGACTTCATCTAGTTTCCTTCACTTTACACACCTCAGCCCCTTTTTGGGGAAGCTTTTTAAAAAAAAATATATTTTATTAGTTTGCAAATGAAAAAATTGACATGGCTAACTTGGCCCAATTGACAAAATACGTGTGCATGAAAATATACAGTAGACAAATAATATAGGTAACATAATATTAAACAAATGAGGGAAAAATAAAGATTGTTAAGCCCAAGCCACCCCCTCTCCCACCCTACATCTGTGACACTGTATCATACTAACTCAGTATGGCTTTAGTATAACACCGGACCAGTATGCTCATTCCTTTGTGGGCGTCCCCCTGCCATGGAAGGTCTTGGTTTCATCATCTATGCAGTTGCCTATCTGATGGACCCAAGGTAGCCAGCCAGCTTGATTCCCTTGTATGTTGCCCATCTCTGCCATATTTGGAGGTGTTTTTGGGGGCAGCCCCTTGCCTCGTACACCGCTATTTCCAGACACATGCAAAAATCCATCCCCTTCTTCCATACCATCAGCGATTGGGGGGATGCACTCCTTTCCATTCTCTGTCAATGTCTTGTTTGGACAGTGTCATGCTCAAGTGAAGTAGGGACTATTTATACCTATTCCCGCCTACATTTTCTCATTTATATTCAGGAGATGAGCAGCTTCTAGGTAATAAGATTTAACATCTGCTGCTTCAATGCCCCCACAGTAGGTGGACTGGAAACATTTGGCAAGAGCAACATGAAGGGTATCTCGGTCCCACAGAAAGGTTTGAAGGATAGAATTCAGCTTGCGAAACCAGTGCTGTGGGACGCCATATGGGAAATTCTGTAATTGATAGAGGAATTTGGAGAGGGAGACCATTTTTAAGATTTCTGTCCACCCTAAGAGGGACAGCAGGAGCACGGATCATATTTTAAAATCCTTTTCAGAAACACTCCCCAGTATTTAATCCCGCTGGTGGTAAGTTGTAGACCTGATACCCATTGCCGGTTATGGGGCCCGGGGCACGATGCCCACTGCATAGACCGTAGACTTTGATGTATTAATGTATAGGCCTGAGGTTTCTCTAAATATATGCATAATCTATAGCACTCTGGGACCTGTCTTGTTCGGTGACGCGAGGAAAAGAGAACATCATTGGCATATAGAGAAATTTGATTTGATGCCCTGTTCCCCAATTTGAATCCTCATACCTGGGGATCCATTCTCACTAATACTGCTAGTTGCTCCATTATTAGAGCAAACAGCAGGGGAGATAGGGGACAGCCCTGTCGTGTTCCGGGCCGTATCGGGAAACAGTCTGAACAGGCACCCGCCACCCTCAGGGATGCAGCAAGATCGGTGTACAACAATTGGATGTATGAAGTGAACCGCAGGCCAAAATTGAGACGCCAGAGAAGGATGAATAGGTACTCCCAGCTGACAGAGTCTAATGCCAGCTAGAAAAATCATTGCTGGGTCCTGTAAACTATCTACCATAGCAATTGTGTTGTAGGTGCGGTGGATATTGTAACAAGTTACCTGATGGGGCATAAAGCTGGACTGATCGGAGTGAACCAGATCTGGTATTTACTTGATGAGTCTATTTGCTATTGCCTTAGCCACTATTCTTACCTTGAGATTCAATAAGGAAACAGGATGGTATGAGGTGACATCGTCCACTGAGGAGCCTGGTTTGCTGAAAAACACTATTTCCACATGGTGCCATTCTGGCGGCGTCACTGCCACATCCAAGATTGACAAAATTGATTCCAGGAGATGATCCAGGAGTTTCTGCATATATGCCTTGAAAAATTTGCAGAGGAACCCTTTGGGTTCAGCAGCTTTGCCTGAGCTCATATCCGCGACGGCCAAGACAAGTTCCTCTTTTGTGAGTAATTTGTCTAGTGCCTCACGAGCCACAGGCGAAAAGATTTGGAGCAGAAGAGCCCAAACAAACTCCTCAATTTTTGTGGTAGACACCACTTCTTGCTTGGTATAAACTTCTATAAAATGAGAGGAGAAACCACGTACCACCTCTCTTGGGTCTGTAAGTTGTGTGCCTGAGTCAGTTTTACTTAAAGGAAGGGGAGGTGTCTTGGGGAATATCCTGGCACAGTCTGTGGAGCACTTGATTAGACTTGTCCCCGCACTGGTAAATATGGCTTTGAGATGCTCTCCATGCCAATCGTGCTTCATCCATCAGCACTTGGTGGTATTGTTGCTGTACCTGGACCAGCTGCCTAAGTGCATGTTGTCCGTCTTGTTGGCAACCCCGCATGTCCAGGTCAAAGATCCCGTTCTCCAGATCAATTATATGTCTCAATTTACGCTGTCACGCACCCGTACAATAGCCAATGTCTGTCTCGCGAAATGTGGGTTTCACGACCTCCCATAGTGTCAAGGCAGGTGTAACTGATCCTGTATTATGTGCAAAATAACCGCCCAGAGAATCCTCCATATATTTACGATAGTCAGGGTTCTGGAGGTGCCAAGGTGACAACCACTAACAAAATGTTTGTTGCCCAGGGCTACCGGGGGAGTGATCTGATAGGCCCCTTTGAAGTACTGTAACATCAATTATTCTTTGTAGACAATTATGGAGGACCAAGAAATAGTAGGCCTAGTTGGAGGAGAACGGAGAACGGAGAGCGTGCATGGCGTGCTGACGTGGTGGGGGCGTGGCTGGTCGCAGGCGGGTGAGCCGACTGAGCGAGCGAGCAAGTGAGCAAGCGGAGGCTCTGTTGGAGCCGTGTCCAAGCTTCCGGGACTAAGATTGGGATTGCCGCGGATTCGGTGACCGGGGGCCCGAGATCGAGGCAGAACGAGGCGACGACGGTGCAGAGCCATAGAAGCAACCCAAGTAAGTCGAGGGGTGGTGAGCGGCGGTGTAACACAGCCACGGCCACGGGTGGGCAGAGCCAAGCCCTGGCTGAGCTCAAGACCGCGCTCCCCCCTGGTTCGCTTGGTGCTTCGCCCGGTCTGTTGCCCTAACTGCCCTAACCTGTCCCCCGAGTTTTCCAACGTGGGTCACCGGCATCGTAAAGGGCATTTCCCAAGCCCCGGTTGGCGCAAAGGGTACTAGATATCAAAAAGGAGGGGAAGTGGATCACATCAAGATCCAAGGGCTCAAATTACCATTCAGGAAAATCTCAGAATGGAAGGTCCAGCCACAGTCAGAGCCCAAAGGGACAATGTCAAACAAAGACAGACTCAGCTGTTCCTATAAGCTAGAAGTTAAGGGAGGTAAGGTAAAGGTACGGTCACAAGAAGGGTAAAGGTAGTGCTCTGTGGAGGGCTACCCTGGGTATCCAATATGTTGGTAATAATGGCCTCACACACCCTTGCGAGAGTCATGCTTCATCATTGGCGTTTGCTCCTCGTTGGGCAGGCGGTGCAATACCCAACGGGCTCACCTCAAAGAGGGGCTCTTTGGCGGAGATCTTTTTACCAACTGCCTAAGGGTGAAGTGCGGGTGAGGGGCCAGAAAGGAACGGATAGTGTAAATACGTGGGTTAAAATGTGGCACAAGGTACCGGAGATAAATTTATTCTGGTGGTCCCCTGCCACAGGTAAAAACAGTGGCTAGCCTATGATCGCTGGAAATTAGGATTCCATATCACGATCCAGGACTACAAGACATATCGTGAGGTCAACATGTTTCTCACCTTTGCACACTGGCTGCGATTCTTCAGGACCTAGTGGTTACATCTATCTCTAGTAAGACATGACCTAGTTTAGTGTCAGTTTAAAATAGTTGTACGACCTGTATGGGACAGCTCTTGCCTAGGGACACAAAAGAGATCATTACCATGATTTAGTTACAACAACCCTTTTAGTGACCGTGAACACGCAGTGCTGTGGTAGGTGCAGTGACATGAAGGTAGTGACATACCAGTGTTAAATTGGTGACCAGTATGTATTGACTTATATCACAATGCTACATTACACTGCACTACTAGGTTAAAACCAAAGATAAAGATTAAAATTAATAATTAAAAACAGCAGCAATTACTTAGAAGTCTTACGTCGAAAACCTGCAGCAAGGGTAAAGTGTTTACTCACCTAAAGGTCAAGGTGTCCAGGTGTCAACAGTACCCGGTAGGTTTTACATCAAGGGGAAAGAACCATAGAGGTTTAAGGCTGGAATGGGGGAAGTAAACACAAAGGCAATCTGTATGAATCACTTCCATTAGTTCTCTTTTCAAACAATCGCCTTGTGGTGTTGGGAGGAAATAATTATGACCAAGTGGTGTGTATTGTTTTATATCGAAGCTCCCTGTTGGATTGTGATTTCCATTAATTTCCCTTAGAAACATATAAGGTTGAGCTTGAGACTTTATCTGCTATACTCTGTTGGGTGGCATTGTGCAACCCCTATCTTAAGCCTATGTAACGAGTGATCCTTAGGTGCTGCAATCATGTCTGAAAAGCGCCTGCTCAAAAGGGTGCATTCTATTGCTCCCTCTCTACACCCATTGCTAGTGGTTATCTCAGTACCCCATAGATCAAAATGACCTAGTGTTTAGACCAGATTCGGGCCGATTAGTCTCTCCTCGTATTGCTCGTTATATGTGTTTTCATCTCGCTTAAATTGGACCAAAAAGCGGGGAGAAACAAGAGGGTCGTATAAATCTGTTTTCATCTCGCTTAAATTGGACCAAAAAGCGGGGAGAAACAAGAGGGTCGTATATGGAGAATGCTTGTTGTTATGCAGTGTGTTGTTATTTTGAGCGCATTCTCATTCTACTCTCGGGCGGGTTGGCGGGTGCGCTTTCACATGCCGGTCTGGGTTTCTCAGCGTGTAATGGATCGCGATCAAGACGCGCTTGTTTGTTTAGCACGGTGCTAGCCAGTTGTATCTAAATGAGCGCAGTTGTATCTAAATGAGCGCAGAGAGTCACTGCCCGGTCTCGGTGTCTCAGCGTCTAGTAAATCGCGATCATTACGCGCTTGTTCGTTACACGCTGTATTAACTATCGCATCTCAATGTGCGTGATGCGACGCTGCAAGGGGGATTACACTTACTTCTTACAGCCTTGGTAAGCGCACGGTCTGCCTACCCATCTCTACCGGGGTCCGGATAGTACCGAGACCTCGGGTAGGAGTCTAGTTAAGTGATTTGTTTGGGGTGTGGTCGAGATAGTCTCTCCCTGCAGGTCATGTGATACCCAGTGTATACACGGGGGCCATCTTGGAAGGGACCCATTCCTTATTGAAACCAGTGCAATGTCGGGGTGGTGGAGTTATCAATAAGTAAATTCGGAGTTGGGAGTATAATCTCAATTCTTGGAAGCTTTTTAAAATATATGTGTCGTCCATGTTTCATATATTCCAAGCCATACTCGATCATAAGGGCAAGATCTTAATGGTGTATTTCACTTATGTAGTCGTCGGTGTTATAGTGCACTTCAAGGTATGTCTTCATTGAGTCCCCGCCTGTCTGAGGACAGCCTATGTATCCACCTCTGTTCTTTCTGAAAAAGGTTCTGTTTTGATTTGTTACTTGGTGTCTCAAGGATGAGCCATCTCAGTGAGTCAGCAGTGTGGTTTAGGTCTATAAAGTGCCTACACATTTTCGTGTTTGTTTTTTTGCAACGGAAATTGCTTCTGTGTTCCGAGATGTGGATCTTGATTGGGCGAGTGGTCATGCCCATGTATTGAAGATCACAGGGGCATCTGAGCAAGTAGATGCAATTTGATGTATTGCAATTGGTGTGGCATCGAAGTTCCCACAGAAATGTCTCAGCAAGTTGAATAGACTTTGTGATACTGGTAAAGGGGCATACACTGCAAGAACCACAGGGGTAGTGTCCTTTCACTGGTGGAAGTTGCCAGAGTGTGTTTTGCCTGTGGGTTTCCACTTGTTTTGGCCTGGTGTGCACTAAGATGTCTTTGACATTTCTAGACCTTTTGAAGGCCAACCTCGGTGTCGCAAGGTTGAGATCTCCTGTGTTGAGAATCTGCCAGTGTCTCTTTATTATTCTTTAATTTCAGTAGAGACTTGGGAGAAAGTTGTTACACAGGTCAAAAGATCTTTGTCTTGTGGAGTTGGAGTATTATATTCCAAGAGAGCCTCTCTGTGGTTGTTCTGTGCCCGTTTTTTGTGCTTTGTAGACCTCCCTAGATGGGTAACCTCTCTCTCTCAGATTACGAGATAGGATCTTGGACTCATTTTTATAATCTGTGAGGAGGGTACAATTGCGCCTAACCCGCAGGAATTGGCCAAAGGGAAGGTTCAGCCTCAAAGCTCTTGGGTGGTGGCTTGTAAACAGAAATAGACTGTTCCGGTCTGTTGGCTTCCGATACATAGTAGTAGTATCAATTTTACCCCCCTCTAGTCTGATAGTCAGGTCCAGGAATGCTATCTTGGAGTTAGAGGCAGTGATTGTAAAGGTAAGGTAGTTGTTAAGGGTATTTAACCAGTTGAAGAACTCTAAATCGAGATCTTCAGTCCCTTTCCAGAGTATGAGAATGTCATCAATGAACCTCCTCCAAAGTTGGATGTTAGAATGGTTGGGGTTCATTGGTCCATTGATGTGTTTCTCCTCAAAGTCAGCCATGTAGAGGCAGGCCACCGAGGGGGCAAAAGTACTACCCATAGAAGTTCCTTGGGTTTGGTGGTAATGTTGCCCTTTGAACTCGAAGAAGTTTTCAGTCAGGGCAAGGTTCGCACACTCCATGATGAAGGAGGGCGGTGTGGGAGAGGTCCATTCCTCAGTGTTGAGAATTCCCTCAATCACCCCGAGTGTGGCCCTCTGTGGAATGTTTGTATACAGGGCCTCCACGTCGAGGGTGATCAGAAAGTCAATTTGAACGTCTTCTTGTATGTTGTCAAGGAGACGGAGAACATCCTTGGGTCTGTGGACATAGGACGGGATTCTCTTCACTAGAGGTTGTAGAAAGTTGTCGCAAAATTGCGAAAGAGGTTCTAACACAGAGCCTATGCCCGATACAATTGGGCGTCCAGGTACTGGGGTGGTCCCCTTGTGAATTTTGGGCAGAGTGTAGAAGTAGGGCACTTTTGTGTCAACTGGTTAAATACCCTTAACAGCTACCTTACCTTTACCATCATTGCCTCTAACTCCAAGATAGCATTCCTGGACCTGACTATCAGACTAGAGGGGGGGTAAAATTGATACTACTATGTATCGGAAGCCAACAGACCGGAACAGTCTACTTCTGTTTACAAGCCACCACCCAAGAGCTTTGAGGCTGAACCTTCCCTTTGGCCAATTCCTGCGGGTTAGGCGCAATTGTACCCTCCTCACAGATTATAAAAATGAGTCCAAGATCCTATCTCGTAATCTGAGAGAGAGAGGTTACCCATCTAGGGAGGTCTACAAAGCACAAAAACTGGCACAGAACAACCACAGAGAGGCTCTCTTGGAATATAATACTCCAACTCCACAAGACAAAGATCTTTTGACCGCCCAGGGAATCCTCCATATATTTACGATAGTCAGGGTTCTGCAGGGGCCAAGGTGACAACCACTAACAAAATGTTTGTTGCCCAGGGCTACCGGGGGAGTGATCTGATAGGCCCCTTTGAAGTACTGTAACATCAATTATTCTTTGTAGACAATTATGGAGGACCAAGAAATAGTAGGCCTAGTTGGAGGAGAACGGAGAACGGAGAGCGTGCATGGCGTGCTGACGTGGTGGGGGCGTGGCTGGTCGCAGGCGGGTGAGCCGACTGAGCGAGCGAGCAAGTGAGCAAGCGGAGGCTCTGTTGGAGCCGTGTCCAAGCTTCCGGGACTAAGATTGGGATTGCCGCGGATTCGGTGACCGGGGGCCCGAGATCGAGGCAGAACGAGGCGACGACGGTGCGGAGCCATAGAAGCAACCCAAGTAAGTCGAGGGGTGGTGAGCGGCGGTGTAACACAGCCACGGCCACGGGTGGGCAGAGCCAAGCCCTGGCTGAGCTCAAGACCGCGCTCCCCCCTGGTTCGCTTGGTGCTTCGCCCGGTCTGTTGCCCTAACTGCCCTAACCTATCCCCCGAGTTTTCCAACGTGGGTCACCGGCATCGTAAAGGGCATTTCCCAAGCCCCGGTTGGCGCAAAGGGTACTAGATATCAAAAAGGAGGGGAAGTGGATCACATCAAGATCCAAGGGCTCAAATTACCATTCAGGAAAATCTCAGAATGGAAGGTCCAGCCACAGTCAGAGCCCAAAGGGACAATGTCAAACAAAGACAGACTCAGCTGTTCCTATAAGCTAGAAGTTAAGGGAGGTAAGGTAAAGGTACGGTCACAAGAAGGGCAAAGGTAGTGCTCTGTGGAGGGCTACCCTGGGTATCCAATATGTTGGTAATAATGGCCTCACACACCCTTGCGAGTGTCATGCTTCATCATTGGCGTTTGCTCCTCGTTGGGCAGGCGGTGCAATACCCAACGGGCTCACCTCAAAGAGGGGCTCTTTGGCGGAGATCTTTTTACCAACTGCCTAAGGGTGAAGTGCGGGTGAGGGGCCAGAAAGGAACGGAAAGTGTAAATACGTGGGTTAAAATGTGGCACAAGGTACCGGAGATAAATTTATTCTGGTGGTCCCCTGCCACAGGTAAAAACAGTGGCTAGCCTATGATCGCTGGAAATTAGGATTCCATATCACGATCCAGGACTACAAGACATATCGTGAGGTCAACATGTTTCTCACCTTTGCACACTGGCTGCGATTCTTCAGGACCTAGTGGTTACATCTATCTCTAGTAAGACATGACCTAGTTTAGTGTCAGTTTAAAATAGTTGTACGACCTGTATGGGACAGCTCTTGCCTAGGGAGACAAAAGAGATCATTACCATGATTTAGTTACAACAACCCTTTTAGTGACCGTGAACACGCAGTGCTGTGGTAGGTGCAGTGACATGAAGGTAGTGACATACCAGTGTTAAATTGGTGACCAGTATGTATTGACTTATATCACAATGCTACATTACACTGCACTACTAGGTTAAAACCAAAGATAAAGATTAAAATTAATAATTAAAAACAGCAGCAATTACTTAGAAGTCTTACGTCAAAAACCTGCAGCAAGGGTAAAGTGTTTACTCACCTAAAGGTCAAGGTGTCCAGGTGTCAACAGTACCCGGTAGGTTTTACATCAAGGGGAAAGAACCATAGAGGTTTAAGGCTGGAATGGGGGAAGTAAACACAAAGGCAATCTGTATGAATCACTTCCATTAGTTCTCTTTTCAAACAATCGCCTTGTGGTGTTGGGAGGAAATAATTATGACCAAGTGGTGTGTATTGTTTTATATCGAAGCTCCCTGTTGGATTGTGATTTCCATTAATTTCCCTTAGAAACATATAAGGTTGAGCTTGAGACTTTATCTGCTATACTCTGTTGGGTGGCATTGTGCAACCCCTATCTTAAGCCTATGTAAGGAGTGATCCTTAGGTGCTGCAATCATGTCTGAAAAGCGCCTGCTCAAAAGGGTGCATTCTATTGCTCCCTCTCTACACCCATTGCTAGTGGTTATCTCAGTACCCCATAGATCAAAATGACCTAGTGTTTAGACCAGATTCGGGCCGATTAGTCTCTCCTCGTATTGCTCGTTATATGTGTTTTCATCTCACTTAAATTGGACCAAAAAGCGGGGAGAAACAAGAGGGTCGTATAAATCTGTTTTCATCTCGCTTAAATTGGACCAAAAAGCGGGGAGAAACAAGAGGGTCGTATATGGAGAATGCTCGTTGTTATGCAGTGTGTTGTTATTTCGAGCGCATTCTCATTCTACTCTCGGGCGGGTTGGCGGGTGCGCTTTCACATGCCGGTCTGGGTTTCTCAGCGTGTAATGGATCACGATCAAGACGCGCTTGTTTGTTTAGCACGGTGCTAGCCAGTTGTATCTAAATGAGCGCAGTTGTATCTAAATGAGCGCAGAGAGTCACTGCCCGGTCTCGGTGTCTCAGCGTCTAGTAAATCGCGATCATTACGCGCTTGTTCGTTACACGCTGTATTAACTATCGCATCTCAATGTGCGTGATGCGACGCTGCAAGGGGGATTACACTTACTTCTTACAGCCTTGGTAAGCGCACGGTCTGCCTACCCATCTCTACCGGGGTCCGGATAGTACCGAGACCTCGGGTAGGAGTCTAGTTAAGTGATTTGTTTGGGGTGTGGTCGAGATAGTCTCTCCCTGCAGGTCATGTGATACCCAGTGTATACACGGGGGCCATCTTGGAAGGGACCCATTCCTTATTGAAACCAGTGCAATGTCGGGGTGGTGGAGTTATCAATAAGTAAATTCGGAGTTGGGAGTATAATCTCAATTCTTGGAAGCTTTTTAAAATATATGTGTCGTCCATGTTTCATATATTCCAAGCCATACTCGATCATAAGGGCAAGATCTTAATGGTGTATTTCACTTATGTAGTCGTCGGTGTTATAGTGCACTTCAAGGTATGTCTTCATTGAGTCCCCGCCTGTCTGAGGACAGCCTATGTATCCACCTCTGTTCTTTCTGAAAAAGGTTCTGTTTTGATTTGTTACTTGGTGTCTCAAGGATGAGCCATCTCAGTGAGTCAGCAGTGTGGTTTAGGTCTATAAAGTGCCTACACATTTTCGTGTTTGTTTTTTTGCAACGGAAATTGCTTCTGTGTTCCGAGATGTGGATCTTGATTGGGCGAGTGGTCATGCCCATGTATTGAAGATCACAGGGGCATCTGAGCAAGTAGATGCAATTTGATGTATTGCAATTGGTGTGGCATTGAAGTTCCCACAGAAATGTCTCAGCAAGTTGAATAGACTTTGTGATACTGGTAAAGGGGCATACACTGCAAGAACCACAGGGGTAGTGTCCTTTCACTGGTGGAAGTTGCCAGAGTGTGTTTTGCCTGTGGGTTTCCACTTGTTTTGGCCTGGTGTGCACTAAGATGTCTTTGACATTTCTAGACCTTTTGAAGGCCAACCTCGGTGTCGCAAGGTTGAGATCTCCTGTGTTGAGAATCTGCCAGTGTCTCTTTATTATTCTTTAATTTCAGTAGAGACTTGGGAGAAAGTTGTTACACAGGTCAAAAGATCTTTGTCTTGTGGAGTTGGAGTATTATATTCCAAGAGAGCCTCTCTGTGGTTGTTCTGTGCCCGTTTTTTGTGCTTTGTAGACCTCCCTAGATGGGTAACCTCTCTCTCTCAGATTACGAGATAGGATCTTGGACTCATTTTTATAATCTGTGAGGAGGGTACAATTGCGCCTAACCCGCAGGAATTGGCCAAAGGGAAGGTTCAGCCTCAAAGCTCTTGGGTGGTGGCTTGTAAACAGAAATAGACTGTTCCGGTCTGTTGGCTTCCGATACATAGTAGTAGTATCAATTTTACCCCCCTCTAGTCTGATAGTCAGGTCCAGGAATGCTATCTTGGAGTTAGAGGCAGTGATTGTAAAGGTAAGGTAGTTGTTAAGGGTATTTAACCAGTTGAAGAACTCTAAATCGAGATCTTCAGTCCCTTTCCAGAGTATGAGAATGTCATCAATGAACCTCCTCCAAAGTTGGATGTTAGAATGGTTGGGGTTCATTGGTCCATTGATGTGTTTCTCCTCAAAGTCAGCCATGTAGAGGCAGGCCACCGAGGGGGCAAAAGTACTACCCATAGAAGTTCCTTGGGTTTGGTGGTAATGTTGCCCTTTGAACTCGAAGAAGTTTTCAGTCAGGGCAAGGTTCGCACACTCCATGATGAAGGAGGGCGGTGTGGGAGAGGTCCATTCCTCAGTGTTGAGAATTCCCTCAATCACCCCGAGTGTGGCCCTCTGTGGAATGTTTGTATACAGGGCCTCCACGTCGAGGGTGATCAGAAAGTCAATTTGAACGTCTTCTTGTAGGTTGTCAAGGAGACGGAGAACATCCTTGGGTCTGTGGACATAGGACGGGATTCTCTTCACTAGAGGTTGTAGAAAGTTGTCGCAAAATTGCGAAAGAGGTTCTAACACAGAGCCTATGCCCGATACAATTGGGCGTCCAGGTACTGGGGTGGTCCCCTTGTGAATTTTGGGCAGAGTGTAGAAGTAGGGCACTTTTGTGTCAACTGGTTAAATACCCTTAACAGCTACCTTACCTTTACCATCACTGCCTCTAACTCCAAGATAGCATTCCTGGACCTGACTATCAGACTAGAGGGGGGTAAAATTGATACTACTATGTATCGGAAGCCAACAGACCGGAACAGTCTACTTCTGTTTACAAGCCACCACCCAAGAGCTTTGAGGCTGAACCTTCCCTTTGGCCAATTCCTGCGGGTTAGGCGCAATTGTACCCTCCTCACAGATTATAAAAATGAGTCCAAGATCCTATCTCGTAATCTGAGAGAGAGAGGTTACCCATCTAGGGAGGTCTACAAAGCACAAAAACTGGCACAGAACAACCACAGAGAGGCTCTCTTGGAATATAATACTCCAACTCCACAAGACAAAGATCTTTTGACCTGTGTAACAACTTTCTCCCCAGTCTCTACTGAAATTAAGAAAATAATAAAGAGACACTGGCAGATTCTCAACACAGGAGATCTCAACCTTGCGACACCGAGGTTTGCCTTCAAAAGGTCTAGAAATGTCAAAGACATCTTAGTGCACACCAGGCCAAAACAAGTGGAAACCCACAGGCAAAACACACTCTGGCAACTTCCACCAGTGAAAGGACACTACCCCTGTGGTTCTTGCAGTGTATGCCCCTTTACCAGTATCACAAAGTCTATTCAACTTACTGAGACATTTCTGTGGGAACTTCGATGCCACACCAATTGCAATACATCAAATTGCATCTACTTGCTCAGATGCCCCTGTGATCTTCAATACGAGGGCATGACCACTCGCCCTATCAAGATCCGCATCTCGGAACACAGAAGCAATTTCCGTTGCAAAAAAACAAACACGAAAATGTGTAGGCACTTTATAGACCTAAACCACACTGCTGACTCACTGAGATGGCTCATCCTTGAGACACCAAGTAACAAAGCAAAACAGAACCTTTTTCAGAAAGAACAGAGGTGGATACATAGGCTGTCCTCAGACAGGCGGGGACTCAATGAAGACATACCTTGGAGTGCACTATAACACCGACGACTACATAAGTGAAATACATTATTAAGATCTTGCCCTTATGATCGAGTATGGCTTGGAATATATGAATCATGGAAGACAAATATATTTTAATAAGCTTCCAAGAATTGAGATTATACTCCCAACTCCGAATTTACTTATTGATAACTCCACCACCCCGACATTGCACTGGTTTCAATAAGGAATGGGTCGCTTCCAAGATGGCCCCCGTGTATACACTGGGTATCACATGACCTGCAGGGAGAGACTATCTTCACCACGCCCCAAACAAATCACTTAACTAGACTCCTACCTGAGGTCTTGGTACTATCCGGACCCTGGTAGAGATGGGTAGGCAGACCGTGCGCTTACCAAGGCTGTAAGAAGTAAGTGTAACCCCCCTTGCAGCGTCGCATCACGCACATTGAGATGCGATAGCTAATACCGCGTGTAACGAACAAGCGCGTAATGATCGCGATTTACTAGACGCTGAGACACCGAGACCGGGCAGTGACTCTCTGCGCTCATTTAGATACAACTGCGCTCATTTAGATACAACTGGCTAGCACCGCGCTAAACAAACAAGCGCGTCTTGATCGCGATCCATTACATGCTGAGAAACCCAGACCGGCATGTGAAAGCGCACCCGCCAACCCGCCCGAGAGTAGAATGAGAATGCGCTCGATATAACAACACACTGCATAACAACGAGCATTCTCCATATACGACCCTCTTATTTCTCCCCGCTTTTTGGTCCAATTTAAGCGAGATGAAAACAGATTTATACGACCCTCTTGTTTCTCCCCGCTTTTTGGTCCAATTTAAGCGAGATGAAAACACATGTAACGAGCAATACGAGGAGAGACTAATCGGCCCGAATCTGCTCTAAACACTAGGTCATTTTGATCTATGGGGTACTGAGATAACCACTAGCAATGGGTGTAGAGAGGGAGCGATAGAATGCACCCTTTTGAGCAGGCGCTTTTCAGACATGATTGCAGCACCTAAGGATCACTCCTTACATAGGCTTAAGATAGGGGTTGCACAATGCCACCCAACAGAGTATAGCAGATAAAGTCTCAAGCTCAACCTTATATGTTTCTAAGGGAAATTAATGGAAATCACAATCCAACAGGGAGCTTCGATATAAAACAATACACACCACTTGGTCATAATTATTTCCTCCCAACACCACAAGGCGATTGTTTGAAAAGAGAACTAATGGAAGAGATTCATACAGATTGCCTTTGTGTTTACTTCCCCCCTTCCAGCCTTAAACCTCTATGGTTCTTTCCCCTTGATGTAAAACCTACCGGGTACTGTTGACACCTAGACACCTTGACCTTTAGGTGAGTAAACACTTTACCCTTGCTACAGGTTTTCGACGTAAGACTTCTAAGTAATTGCTGCTGTTTTTAATTATTAATTTTAATCTTTATCTTTGGTTTTAACCTGGTAGTGCAGTGTAATGTAGCATTGTGATATAAGTCAATACATACTGGTCACCAATTTAACACTGGTATGTCACTACCTTTATGTCACTGCACCTACCACAGCACTGCGTGTTCACGGTCACTAAAAGGGTTGTTGTAACTAAATCATGAAAATGATCTCTTTTGTCTCCCTAGGCAAGAGCTGCCCCATACAGGTAGTACAACTATTTTAAACTGACACTAAACTAGGTCATGTCTTACTAGAGATAGATGTAATCACTAGGTCCTGCAGAATCGCAGCCAGTGTGCAAAGGTGAGAAACATGTTGACCTCACGATATGTCTTGTAGTCCTGGATCGTGATATGGAATCCTAATTTCCAGCGATGATAGGCTACCCACTGTTTTTACCTGTGGCAGGGGATCACCAGAATAAATTGATCTCCGGTACCTTGTGCCACATTTTAACCCATGTATTTACACTATCCGTTCCTTTCTGGCCCCTCACCCGCACTTCACCCGTAGGCAGTTGGTAAAAAGGTCTCCGCCAAAGAGCCCCTCTTTGAGGTGAGCCCGTTGGGTATAGCACCGCCTGCCCAACGAGGAGCAAACGCCAATGATGAAGCATGACACTTGCAAGGGTGTGTGAGGCCATTATTACCAACATATTGGATACCAAGGGTAGCCCTCCACAGAGCACTATCTTCACCCTTCTTGTGACCGTACCTTTACCTTACCTCCCTTAACTTCTAGTTTATAGGAACAGCCGAGTCTGTCTTTGTTTGGCAAAGGGTACTAGCCCTGCTTAGCTCCGCTCGGCGTGTTCTCCCCTCCTGCTGCTGCCTACTCCCCGCAGGGTCTGTCGCCTAGGGCGCTTCCCTAGCTCCCTAGCTTTGGCTCAATCCCACCTGCTCTCGTCACCCCTCCCCATTGACTCCCTTGGCCTGTGGACATCTAGTCGGCGCTACCGCCCATCAGAGATCAGACCATGTGGGGTCACGCACTCCCCTTCCCCCCCACCGTGGTCTGAGCTTTCGCATTGGGGGCGGCGTGCCTCTGTACCAAGCATGGTCCTTTGGCCTCTGGTGTGGCCGGTTTAGCTAACGGGCGGCTACAGGCAGGGGGGCAGGGGGTAAAGCGAGTAGGGGGTTGCCACAAAGCTTGCTACAGTAACAGCAATAGCAGCAGGGCCTTACACTTGATATTTGAAAATCCGACCTCCCTGACACGAGACAGACAAGCTAGGACCAGAAAAATTCACCAGGGAGACATTAGGGGTCCCTATGTCCCTACTTCCCTCACGTGCTCTCGATCTGGTTAGAAGCCAGTAGAAACATCTAAGTGCAGGACCGGAAGAAGGCCCCACTGCACTGGACCCCCCACCAGAGGACCCCCGCAATCAGGCCATTCAACAGAAGCAATGAGATCGGGGAGAGTAAGAAAAACTACCACCGCAACAAAAAGGAAGAAGTCAAAACCGGCGGCAATCTATGAAGACCTCCCGCTGGCCATTAACATAAGCCCTCGGGCCCTCCAAGACACTTCAAAGCTTCAACATTCGCCCTCATACGGAAGGCAACACTCTAGCAACATCAGCAAGTTCCTTTCCCAGGTACCAGCATCAAATGGACTAAAACCCCGGACCCTATTGGACTATTTTAAAAAAGCCCGGACATGTTAAAGTTTATTTCTCTTCCTCAACCCGTGGTGGCTACCAGTCCCCGCACCACAGGACAATCGGTAAAGCCAAGCACGCAATCCCCGCAAATGCTGTTTACAATAACAACCAAAAAGCCTGCTTCTGCTCCGGAAGTCTACATCTTTGGGTCTGCATCCAATGACCAGATAACAGCCCAGGAAGGCTGCGGGAAGATGACTCAAGATCTCCCACCAAGTCACCAACCCTTATTGAGTCAGCTTCATCGACCACATGTCCCCAACAAGCAAGAGGTAGGCTGTACTCAACCCCCTTCAGTGATCCCCACTCACGATCCACACCCCCTAGCATTGCAGTCAGAAACCCCATCATTACCGTCGCCTCAACACACTGCTGCACTAAAGGAGGTTACTCCAGCACCTCACTGTCAATGAATTTTTCCTCAAACTAACGCTCAAAATCACCATGCCTTTAACGACACTGCTAACCCCCCTTAACACACATGCCCAGTTCTCCAAAGGGAAGCCCGGTCTCGACCAGTTATCAACAATGCTTACGCTTACCATTAACAGCAACAACAACTCCATCAAAAAATCCGATTCAAATTACCAACTCCTAGCGGACTTGTCCTTCTTTTTTAAAAACCCGCAAAACACCCCTAACCTTACCCCGAAAGCTACCCAACATCAAGAAGCCCCCACAACATCGAGTATTTGGCCTCAACTTCTACAAACATTTCAACTGACAGTTACAGCCTTAAATTACCACTCTGATAAACTAGAAACGCAGGTCGACCTACTGAATACTCTAGCAGTATTCACAGCAGGGATCGACAACAAACTGGATAAACTGAACAACTTAATCATAGGAGCACAATCATCCTCAAAACTATAACAGTCGGTTTGTTGCTGCTCACCCAGTATCGACTCACTCTCTTCACTGCCAGCTTTTCTTTCCACTGTAATAAATGAGGTTAAGCTGTTGAAGAATGGCGGTCCACCTAAAACCCTCTGCAACCAATCGCAAATCCCCATAAATCTGTGCTCAGAATCAGACATCCCCATGACACCCTTTGCAATTGCGACTCAGGCGAGTGGGGAACAAGACCCCCAAATAGGCCAGAACAACAACCAAACAAAACCCCACCAACCTCAATCACCCTCAATGACACGAGCGCCGGCCATAGCCTCGGCCCCTAACACCTGGTCAGCAAATGGGCAAACACATCATATCAGCCCCAATGCGGCAGGGCTGCCAGTCAGCCTAGCCGCTCCCGCACTTTCCAATCCTGAAATATTGCCTGCCCCCATGCCACCCTGCAGCAAGAGAGAGCGCAAACGTCAGCGCAAACAAAGAAATAAATTAAAAATAAACCAAACACTCCCCCCGAAATTATTTCCTGTTTTTTTAACAGCATCTAACAAGAAAGTAATAAGTGTTCCATCACCACCTCCAACGCCTAAAAATGTCAGCCACAGTCAATTAAATGGGGACTCATCCCCAAGTCTCTATCAAAAGCCCTCTAACTGTGGTTATGATTCAAACATGACCTCTGTTCAAATAGTGGCATCCGCTCAAACAGCGGGATCAGAACCACAGCTTGCTAAAGAAAAATCAAGGCACACACACAATGAACGCACCACCAGAGGACCACAGGCATGGCATCACAACCACAACCAGCCCTTCAACCCCCCCCCCCCCGTCTGGGCTGGAAAAACTCAACATTGAAACAATCCCTTCAAAAACAATTTTAAATCACAAGCTAACCTCTCCAATAAACAGTCAGACTTTGAAGCCAGGGCCACAACATCAGCCCCAACCCCAACGAGGATTAGATACAGGCTTCTCAACCGACAAAGCCACCCATTCAAATCAAATTCCATGCACTAAGCGGATCAAAAGCGATTCATAACACTCCACTATTCTTTCAGTTCCAGAATTTAAATCAAAGGGGAGGCACGACACCCTCAATAGGTCAAATATAATAAAATTAGTGAATGGCATCCCAGGTTTTGAAGCACTATCATCGGATGACATATACTCGATTGAATTCCTTCTTCCAAGAGGCACACAACCATCCGAGGCAACCCTGGTGTCATTTAGATCGCCCTCCTGGGCAGGAGTGTTTTTGGACCATAAGGCTACCTTCCGGGACTGGGGTATCAGAATCTACCCCTATTCCATCCCAGGCTACCCCACAGTGTTATTAAACCAGTCAGGCGCCAGAGCAAAAGCTGAAAGCCTCTCATCTGGACCCAAAGCCAGGCCCTACTCAATTCTAAAAAATGCGTTAGGAACAGAACCACAGAGAACCTTCCCAGCTGGCGAACTTGGTTTTGACAAAACTCAAGGTTGGGGATGGCTCCCGGCTGCCCTGTCCAGCAGAAAAACAGAATGACCACAAGCAAGCTCCCAATTACCTTGACCCGCATCCGCTATATGGCAGATTCCACCTTTACATTGTGTTCATGGAACATCAGCGGCCTCCAGCAGAAAATAACCAACCTAGAGACACACTCCTTCATATACGGGCACGCACTAACAGCCCTGCAAGAAACGTGGGCCACTCAAAGCTGTCCCGTCACCGGTTTTATTGAACTATGGAAACCAGGAATCAGAGACTGCCGCTATGGCCACCCAAAAGGGGGCCTGTCAATTTATGTCTCAAATACCCTAAAAGGTCTGATTGTGCCATTATACTTTGAGAAAGATTGGTTACTTGGCGTCAAAATCAATTCTTGGTCCAACCAACACTCTCTCCTATTTCTTAATGTTTACATCAACCCAAGCACATGCACAAAAAAGGGTCATCTGGCACGTCTATCAACAATCATGAGCGACCTCGCTGGGGACGATCCCGATTCGGACTGCATTGTTTCAGATGACTTCAACACCAACCTCTTCTAGGGTAAACCTGCAGAATATGACAGGCTTTTCCCATTTACACTATCGGAGGTGCTAGCACAATCTAAACCCCCAAACCAAGCCCATTGCGCCCTGGGAGAACTCTGCGTGCTGCAAGTTTACAGTGCCGGATACTTGGTAATGAACGGAAGATCAATGGATGATACCCCTCCAAAATGGACCTGGACAAATGGGCATAAGCAATCCTACCTGGACTATACCATCTGCAATTCAGCCTTGCTCCTTCATCTGGTCAGCTTTAGTATCCAACCGCGACTGGAAAGCGATCACCGCCCACAGGTTATCACCCTTAACACAAAGCCGGAGTACCATACATCTGCTCTAACCACTTGCACAGGAATCTACACTGAGAATCTGAAGCGCCTAAGATGGAGTGAAGACTTAAACCCCAACATCATGAAGGCAAGCCTGGCTCTCATTAAAGGCAGAACAGATCAGACGGCCTCCCCGACTGTTGCATGGACGATGCTTTGCTCACAACTGGTCACACTCTTTCCCGCCAAACAGCATCTGCACAATGCCACTACCATCCGGCAGTTTTCACTTTCAACCCACTCAAGGGCGCTGAAGAAAACCAGAAACAACGCCTTGCAGGCGCTTACAAACTCCGCAGGAAATAATGAGCTCAGGTATGTGTACAAATCAGAACAAAAATCATTCATAATGGCCGCACAAAAAAACAAACAAACACATCAAAATCAATTCTGGGCCAAATTACTATGGAAAAGCAAAAAACGAAACACAAGAAAATTCTGGGCCTTAATCAATCGCTCTAATTCGTGGCCATCAAACCTGGGTCGGCAAATATACAAGAATCAGACTGGGCCACCTTCCTGACCGACCACTTTAGGTCCCCGGAGAGCACAGCGCCAATAGGAAGCCGCTCCCCTAAAGAGACAGAAGCCTCCCCAAGTAACAGCGTGGGCAAGAAAACAAATTGTGTAGACTCTCGTAGTGAAGATATCCTGATCACTCAAGAAATGGTTACCAAGGCTGTGTTAAAAGCAAGATCAGATGGGCCCCGGGCCCAAATGGCTTACACCAGAGTCTGTTTAAATCAAACATAGCTCTTTGGTCGGGGCACATAACCAACCTTTTCAACTTTGCACTAAGAACTTCAACTGGCGGGGTGCAATAATCCACCCAATCCATAAATCAGGCTCCCGTGCCATTCCAAGCAACTACAGACTAATTGCCCTCTTAGACATCGAGGCCAAGCATTATGCAGGAATTCTACTGAAGGAGCTGAGGTAATGGGCTGAGCTGCGCGAACTGATTCCAATGAACCAAAATGGTTTTACTGCCAACTCTGGGACTATGACTAATCTACTCACATTGTCCATAATTATCAAAAAAACGCTTTCATCATCCAGGACTGTGCACTGCTGTTTCGTTGAATTTGAAGGCCGCATTTGATCGGGTCCCAAGGGCAGCTCTATGGGAAAAACTAAGAAAATGGGGGATTCCTGAAAAACTCCTGGAGGCGATAATCCAACTATACTCACACACATGGGTCCAGGTGAAGTTGGGGTCCGGCACGCATCTCTCGCGGAAAATCATGACAACTAGAGGTGTCAAACAGGGATGCGTGCTGGCCCCCCTTCTTTTCAACCTGTTTATAGTAGACTTGCCGGTCACACTCGACGAAATAAATAGTCACCCCCCTAAGGTCGGAGGCTTAGCAATAAGTAATCTTCTCTATGCCAACGATCTGGTTCTTTTCAGCCTCACACGGGTCGGGCTTCAATGGCTTTTGGATAAGCTATACAGCTATACCACTAAGAACCAACTTGAGGTAAATTTAAAGAAAACCCAAGTAGTGACCTTTGGAAGGAAACGCAATGGTGGTGGTGGGTGGTCATATAATAATAAAAGCTTAACAACAGGACGCACATATAAATATCTAGGGGTCCACTTTGACTCTAGGGGTAATTTCTCCAAACAGCGTGACGAGATCGCAGTAAAAGCCACGACCCTACAGGTTACTTTATCTAAGCTCGCAAAAGAGCTGTCTGGTCCAACACTATCATTCCTACTGGAAATCCTGAGAGCAAAAATTGGGCCTACCCTGGCGTATGGCATAGAGATATTTAGGAGTAAATTAAACACAACCTTTAACCAACTTGTGACCAAAATTTATAAAAAGGTACTCCAGCTGCCTAGTTCTGCCTCTGCTGCCCAGATCAGGCTAGAGCTGGGCTTATTAAATTATGAGGCCTCCAACATTGGCACATACCTAAATTTCTGTCACAAACTCAGAAAAGCAGATATAGGCACTTTAGAGTCTTTAGTTTGGTCAGAGATCAGCCAGAAAAACCCAGGGGGCTTGTGCGGCCGCCTTTTCATGGATTCTATTCGTGAAATGTCGGCGGGCTACCTATGGGCCCTCAACCCTAGCACAACTGCATTTAAAACCTGCATTAAAAAAGGCGTCAGAATGAGCTCCCTTATTATTGATAAAGCGCACCTTTCTAAACGCACTCATGCATGGTCAGTCATGAACTCTTATGGTCGGTTATCCCCCGCTATCTACCTTTCCTGTACTTATTCATTGCATTTAAAACGCAGCTTTTTGGCCATCAGAATGGGGGTCTGGCAATTCCTAAAAGATCTGCCCCCATGGCGGCGCACTATGGAAGATTTAACATGCAGAGGGTGCGGCAAGACAGCAAAAACATTGGTGCACGTGGTCTGCATATGTCCCGCCCTTAGGTCCCAACGCAGACGCAATCTCAAAGCAGAGTGGAACAGGCTGGGCGTTCGGACTTGCAGACAGGCAATTATTATATCTTTGAGCCTTGAAAACACAGTTCTAAACATTGCCTTTACAATCTACATACGGCACGCACTCCGCATCTTCTTGCTAAAGGCGGAAGGAACAGCAACCCCTGAACTCCCCTGTCTAGCTGTCTAACTCAAATTGAATTTTTTCTTCAAGTTTTAAAAAATTGTTTATAACCAGTTGCATTTTATCATATTGGTTGTCACTGATTAGCGACCTATTCTATTTGGACTGCGTTTTGGACGATTCTATTGATCAATTGATGTTAAAATACGTTCCGAAATTTCCTTTAATTATGTGCTGACTTGTGGGAATTACTGTGATATGCTTTTGAGGATATTTTTCTTTTATCCAAATAAAGATTTTTCTATGTCTAAGTAGGCCTTGAAAAGAAAGCTTAAGCAGAAATCAACATAATAATGGCAACATAACAGAACATTGCATGTGTGTCTGAATAGAAAAACTTCAACTAAGAATAACAACTTCCTCCCCACCCCATACTTCGAAAAACTAAAGTATCTGTCTCAGAAACTGTCGGCGTCAGACCCCAACAGAGAGTCTATCCTGAACTGTTCTAATGAATTCCCCCACCCATCACTCAGACAAATTACAAGGGGGGGACACGTTCTCCTAATCACCAAGTTGCATGGCCACCTATAGCAGTATATATGGGTGAAATTAAGGGGAGCTTGAACTAGTATACATACGCATTAATGTCATTTAGTCTGAACTAGATGTCTGGAAAATCGGTGAACCCACTTCTAGTCATTGAGGTGTCTGCTGTTTATCGGGGCACCGCCAGAATGAGCTCGGGTGGCGATGGCAAGTCGACTGAGCTCCATTGGTCTTGTTTTGTTTGTCACCCTGAAAGGAATTTGATTCTGTGCGCAGTGGCGTGTGAGATTTAATGTGGGCCCGCTCATCTGTTCATTCGAATACCTCTTGTGGGGTATCAAAGAAGAGTGTCTTTGATTGATATTTCACTTTATGTTTTGTTGGGTGTTGGAGCATGCAACAGATGTTTAACTAGTGAAGGTACCATGTTGCGGCCTAGAAGAACTGGCACTGCTGCTGCTGCGCCTTTCCTCAGCATCCTCCACGCGTTCCACCAGCTCATTCACCACCAAAGTAAGTATAGTTGCTATATACTGTAGAGATGCGACTGAGTCCTCCACCCCTGACACTTGGGTTTCAGCCTCTGTGATCTGTTCGACTTCATTACGGAGGTCCTGTCAAAGCAGAGTAACCTCGGAGCCCACAGCACCTATCCTCCTATCCAGGGCATCACACGATTGAGTGATGACCAGGAGAAGAGCAGCATTATTCAGGACTATGGCGGTGTCCACCACCGCCTGTGCCAAGGGCCCGCCCGGCTGGGTATGTTTGTCAAGTGTGCTTTGTTTGGCACGAGGTGGTCTCCGGTCTTTAGTTACAGTCTGCTCCCATGTGTCCAGTCTCTTGTTGGGTCTTCGGATAGTCTGCTCTGTCCCACACCTGTCCGGCCCCCACTGATCCCCCATAGGGTGGCAGGAGCAGCCTGGTGTCTGGCACACCAAGTCTGTTAACTTGTAGGCCTCAACCCTGAACAGCAGTGCAAGGTTGGACTCAAGCTGAGCTGCACCAAAAGAGGGCCCACTCCACCAATGTTATATCGCGATGCAATATTTGAGGGTCAGTTCATGTGAGGGATGAAGTTGCAGGGGTAATTAATTGATGCCCCCTGTGGCGTAGTGTGTTTTGGTCTAGACCCTGTAACCAGTAATGTGAGCAATAAATAGCAGTGCGTGTGCACTCTACGTCCGAGCCGACACATGCGACCGCAGTGAACCGCAACAGGCTCTGTGTGCATTTGTTTCCTTGGCCGGCAGCCCCGTGGGGCGCGCCCGCAACACGCCAGTAACTCGGCAGCTTCACAGCATGCATTGAGCTGCTGCCAGCGCCCATATAAACATCACAATGGCAACCGGGTGTGGCCCTCTGATCCATGCGGTGCCTGCATGTGGCATATGCAGCGCATGTGGTGCTCGTGCCACGCGCTGGTGCTTCTGAGTGGTTCGAGGGGCGTGACCTCCAGGCTGGTGCTTGATTTGGGCCCCCTGCATCGTGCTGCTCCTGGCAGGTTTGCCTCAGTCAGAGTGCTGTCCCCGTGAGAAGTTGGGGTGTCCCCACATTAGACTGGTGTCCTGCTGGTCCTGGCAAGGTGGCCATGATTATAGACACTGCGGCCATTCCTGTGTGGGCGAGTGGCGGCAAGTGGTCGTCCTGTGCATTGTTGACTGCTGTGTGACAGTGACAGCTGGATGTCATGGCTCAGTTCCCTGGGATGGAGCCCTTTGTGGTGGAGGGTGCACCAGTGTCTCAGGCCCCTAAATGGAGAGAGTGGGTGTAACGTGCGCAATTATTTTTTTAAGTCACCCAGGTTGAAGAGGACCAGAAAAGAGCCATGGTACTGCATCTGGGAGGAAGAGATGTATACAGGATAGCCAAGGCAGTCACAGAGGCCACACCGAAGACTCACCTCACATTTATTGCAGTATTGGACACCTATTTTGGACCTATGGCGAATGTAGACTAAAAATGCTTCAAATTCAGGCAAGCGAGGCAACATCCTGAAGAGTCACTAGAAACATTTCGCGCACGTCTGAGGGAGCTAGCAATTACGTGTGGGTTTTGTGATGAAGAGGAAGAGGTTAGAGGCCAGATCATACAAGAATGCGTGTGGGCCAAGTTGAGGGAACAAATCCTGGAAGAATTGGGTAAACCTCTGGCAGATATTCTGACTCTAGGAAGGACAAAAGAACTATCGAAAGTAAGGCCACGCACATGGAATCGGCCTGACAGGTGCCTATCAAAAATTAACAGTGAACATGGTGACACCAAGTAATGGAGCCAGTTCTGCGAAAGTCAGAAATCTGAAGCCGAATGACAAAGATGAGTGGCCTCCCATAGCATTTGCGAGCCGCTCACTGACAGACACTGAACAGCTCTATTCACAAATAGAGAGGGAGGCGATTGCGGTGCACTGGGGGTGCCCCCATTTTCATCTCTATATGTATGGGAAGCTGTTTAGAGTCACCACGGATCATAAGCCCCTTATGCCGCGTTTCAATGGAACGGCCTCTAAACCACCACCTCGTATTGAGAGATAGATACTGCAGGACTGCAACTGTACCATCGAATACCAACCAGGATCCTACAACCCAGCAGATTACCTGTCACGGCATCCCGGCTGCCACACGAAGTGAAGTAAGTGAAGCGGAAGAGACCGAAGAGTACGTACAGTACATATCGGATAGGTCTAGGCCACTTCCAGTCTCCCTTGAAGAGCTCTGTGGTGCTACTGGCCACGATGCATGTTTGTAGAAAGTTCTGGAAGCTGTAAGAGAAAACAAATGGCCTCAACTCAGGAGTCCTGAAGCCGCTCTCACTCCCGATACTAGAAGAGTAATGGAGAGTCTTTGCTTGGTGAGGCATGAATTGAGTGCGGGCCCGAATGGATGCCTCCTTAGAGGTCATCGACTAGTCATCCTGTTATCCTTAGTTGATCGAGTCGTGGGGTTAGCTTATGCTGGGCACCAGGGGATGGTCAAGACAAAGAATCATCTGTGAACAAAGTTTGGTTTCCCTTCATGGGCGCGAAGGTGGAAGAGGTAGTCATATCCTGTACCTGGTGCCAGGCGACAAGGGAACAAAACCTCCAAGCTCCAATCATAACTCAGAGACACCCAGAAGGTCCCTGGTTGCGAGCAAGCATGGATTTTGGAAGTCTGCCCGACAGGAAGCACTCCATGGTCATCATAGACAATTATTTCAAATGTCCAGAAGTGGAGATACTGTCGTCCCTGTGTGCTGAAGAAGTAATTTCCAAACTGAAAAAAAGTCATGGCCATCTTTGGCCTCAGCAAAGAAATTCGGATCGATAATGGTCCACCATTCCAGGGACAGGAGATTGCATCTTATCTGGCATCATATGGTATTGTTCATCGGAGAATCACACCAAAGTGGCCGCAGGTGAATGGTGAACACTGAACAAAGTCATACGCATTGCTGTGGCCAATGGCGACCCAGTGGAACAGCCTATATATTCCTTTCCCCGAGACTATCGACAGACGTCCCATGTCACCACGTGGCGGGCTCCAGGACACCTGTCCATGGGACGTGTGGCAAACAACTCAATTCCCCACCATCCACAATGGGTACTGACATGTGTGAATGAGCCAGCTGTTGAAAGCAAGCAGAGAAAGGCCCAGAACCAAGTGAGTCAATGACGGCGGGCCTGGTCTTCTAACCTTAGAGTAGGGGATGCCATGCTGGTTCAGAATCGGCACCCAGGCAGTAAGTTCAGACTTCCGTTTCAAAAAGATCCCTGGTGCATCATTTGCATTTAAGGAACCTAGGTGACAGCGAGAAAAGGGTTGGAACTAGTCACCAGGAACATTTCAGCATATAAATGGTACCATGAAGTCCATGGTGGTGAAGGTGATCGGGGTAAGACCAATAAGCAGGATAGTGGTGGAGAAGTCTGGACTGACGATGTTTTACCCCTGCAACCACAAGTGTGCCTGGATCCAACAGTTTAATCTTCATTGCCCCAAGAGCACCTTGAGCCTGTGGTGGAAGCACCTGGGCCGGTTCCACGACCACATGATAATCGTCCGGAAGAGCAGGTGTCACCTTTGCAATCAGGCGAGCATGGAGGCGGTCGGGCGAGACACTAAAAATATGAGTTACGGAGGAATCTGGCACCCTTGAGCAGACTTTGTGACTTTCACTGCTAAAAGGAACTGGTGGGCCCAAGAGGGCCAATGGACTGGTCATGAGTAACTCTGAGAGCAGTGTGTTGGAGATAATTGCTGTGTTCTTGTTTTGTTTATTTAATCATCATTTGGTTTTCCATGTTCTTACGATGCTTACAACTGTTTAATTTTTGGGGGGAAGTTATATAGCGATACAATATTTGTGGGTCCGCCCATGTGGGGGATGAAGTCGCAGGGGTGGATAATTGATGCCCCCTGCAACATAGTGCGTTTTGGTCTAGGCTGCGTAACCAGTAACGTGAGAAATCAATAGCGGTGCATGTGCACTCTACATCAGAGCCGACACACGCGACCGCAGTGAACTGCAACAGGCTCCGTGTGCATTTGTTTCCTTGACCTGCAGCCACGTGGGGCGCGCCCGCAACACACAAGTAACCTTGCAGCTTCACAGCATGCCTTCAGCTGTTGCCAGCGCCCATATAAACACCACAACTAGAAACCACACTGATAACTAGGTCAGCCATCTCCGTGACCAGTGCGCCCGCCCCTACATTGCCCTCTAATGGGTTTTGGAGTAGTCCGGAGTAATGAGAGTTCATCCTTGACGGAGAAGCATGGAGTGCACGAGGGATCCTGAATCAATTCTACACCCCAAGGCCCTTTGCGTTTATAATTTCTCCACACCTGATGACAGATGGGACTGGGGTCACCCAACCGCCCCAGCTGCAGACAATGTTAATGCAGATGCACCCCACTCAAGTGAAGCAATCTATGATTATGTGTCTCTCTGATCCCGGAGCCTCATGCGTCAGATCTATTCCATGGCAGACCGCAGACCAGACTATCGGTCTCCAATCACAGGGTTAAACACTTTGTCTGGGTGCCTGATGATGTGTTGGCAGGGCCGGACTGACTACCGGGAGTTTTGGAATGCTGCCGAGCTGAGGGCTGATTTTACTGCGGTGGGGGCTGATTTAGTTGATGGAGACCTGTGAGTGCTTTGAAATAAACAAAGCAAAACAAATTTCGTTCAGCACACGCAGGCCGTTGGTTTCAATTGATAACCCTGCAGGATAACACTTGATTGTAGGGTGCCACTTGAAGCTGTAATAAAAGACAGCCACCATGTTTGTGGTACAAGCCATGCCCCCCTCATTGGAGGAGCTTCATGGTGTCCTCAACCTCCTCCATCCAGTTGTCATTTGTCTGAACTCCCTCTGCCATGGGGAGAGGGGTGCTGGCCTGTCATTTCCATTTGCACACCATGTGCATGAAGCTCTAAACGGGAAAGGGGGACACATTGAATGTTCATAAACTGGCAGGTGGCACCCATTAAGTGCCAGACTCTACAACAGGTACCATTTGACAGGGGCACAGAGGATCATAGGGACCACAAAGAAGTTATGCAAACACAAACTCCCACCCCCTCATGGGGTGAATATTTGCTCATTTTCATAAGCTGGTTAGTTTCTCCTAAGCAGGTATCAAAAATGGGCGTGGGCTGTCACTATTTGTGCAAGGGAAAGTATCAATCAATATCTGGGCTTCAACCAGGCCCTTAAAGGTGGGCTAAAGGTCCCAAAGATACATCATAAGACACTTAAAAGTCCAACTTGACTGTTGAAGTGATCACCTGCAGAAAAACAGAGAGCGAACCGTGAAGTTACACTATCCTTTACATCATGGGTACTCACAAACATTTGCCCAGGGGCCACAAAGTGCGGTTTGTGTTGTGACCGAGGGCCACACGGATGCCAGCAGTGTGGCGGTAGGCGTTCTGGGCAGATCAGGGCTTGTGTAAGGAGGTTCAGAAATAAACAGGCAAGCATTTATTTGCAGGTTAATAAATGCTTGCCCATTTATTTAACATTTTTTTAATATTAGTGCTAGCAACTAAACAGCAGCTGGTGCTGCTGTTTACAAAGGGGGCCACATTTAAAGGTCAAGAGGGCCGCAAGCGGCCCCCGGGCGTTACTTGGAGTATCACTGCTTTACATGTTCTGTTTCCAATAAGGAATGCTCTGGAAAGAGAATCTTTTTGGGGATGCTGTTTTTGTGCGGGGCTTGCTGGGGCATCTTTGTGGCCATCTCGTCTTGCTCCTCATGATCCCAGGGTACAACGCTCCATCTTGCCTGGCTGACACACACCCTGGTGGGACTCCAAGTCCCAGGGTGCCTTGCGTGTCTTCCCGCCCTCCATCGCGCTCAAAAGCGCTGCCTCACCCCCTGCGGCGCGGGAGGCGGGCATGTCCTTGACCGTCAGTGCCAGGAAGAGGCAGGGCAGGGCCACTTCTCTAACATCTGCTGCAGGATTTGGACGATTTTAAGGTACTGTTTTGTGTATTTGGGACACTGATGGTACTAGCTTATGGAACTTATTAGTTTGCATAGCTTTGAGGTCAAGATCAAGGATATTATACAGCTAAACAGCTTATTCTGTGAGATCTATCAAACCATCTGGTCCTTGGCTGTTGCTACTCACGGCGACTTCATTAAGTAGGACCATTGTACTTGTAAGTTAAATAGCAAGTAGCTAATAGCAATTGGAGAGCATAATCTTTGCTATTGAAAGTGAGAGTAAGAGCAGTATATGGAAAAGGAAGGCAACAGAAATTTTAGGGGGAGGTGTAGCGGGAAAGGTTAAAAAGTTTTAAAAAATGGACAAACATCCATTGCACAACAAAAACAGTTGAGTTATGACTCGCATAGATGACATTATTACCAATTGTGAGCCGATTTTAAACAGTCCCTTGGTTATAGATAGTGCAAACCCCAATGTACACCATATTTATTGCCCCTCATCTCCTCAGGCTGCTAAATCTTTTCCAGTCATCTTTAAAAAACGCAAACGCAAAGGGACCCCCACACCGACCCTTTCTTTGAAGGAAGGGACTGAACAATCACGAGAACAGATAGATCCAGTTCTGGTTAAGCATGGGCGGAAAATCCGTTACGCTCGCGGATTTTGCGGATTTTCGGTAAATTCGCAATCCGCGAGATTCGCGAATTTCCCGCAAAATCCGCAAATTCGCATGCAGCGGATTTTTTTTCTTTGCGGTGTAAGTTCGCAATTGCGAACATGTAGGTGCGGCGGGCAGCAACAATCTCGCACTCGCGAAATTACAAAAATTGCAATCCCGCACAAGAAATCTACTAGCAAGCAGCATAGACCTTCTGAAAATGATTATTTTTATCAGAATAACTCCTCAGGTTGACATTTGCCTGCACTTTTTTAGATTTGAGGCCTTTTGATTTTCTTTAGAAAACTTTTGGATTAGAAATCAACTTTCTCATATAAGCTTGGTGGGGCATTAAAGTTGCTGTAATGCTGCTCTGCAGAAAAACGAGTTTTGCAAAAGTGAAAGCAGGTTCAAAAGTTCAAACTCATCATTAGTAACCGTTCCCTGTAGTGATTCCTGACAAGGGCCCCTCCAAAGTTCAGTTGCTAGTTGCAACAATTGTTCAGTTGCTAGTTGCAACAATTGTATGACCCTGCTCTGACCCTCACAGCAGGCTCATAGAATAGCTACAAGTAGGCCACAAAGGTCCTGGAAAAAAAAATTGCACTGCAACAGAAAGCAAATTACAGATAAGGATGCAGGTGCCAGACTGGAATTTTAAAACAGTGACACATTAATAAATCAACCCCAAAGTAATTCATGTCAGTTGAAGCAGGCAGGTGTGCTTGCTTTTTCCCCCCATAATCTACAGTGATGATGAACCAGAGGTTGGCATAAGGCATTGATGTACCAGAGGGTGGCATGGGTAAAACAGAGGGTGGCAGGGGTGAAACAGAGGGTGCTGGGAACCTATGATGATGAACCAGACGTAGAAACAACATAATCGTGACCGTTGCGAGCCGACATGTAAGTTCGTGATTGCGAACTGTTACAAAACCCTCGCGAACTGTCAGAAATCCTTGCGAACTGGCAGAAATCCTTGCGAACACAAAAAAAAAATTCCGCAAATTCGCGAGAATTCGCGGATTTTGCGGATTGCGAGTTCGCAAACCTGCAAAATTCGCGAACGCGAGATTCGCAAAATTCGCCCATACTTAGTTCTGGTATGTGATACTCCACAAATTTACATGGATAGTGACCTTGAGTACAGTAATAGGTTTGCACCCCTAACAAGTCTAGTAGAGGACCATATGCCTTTACAGCTAGTAGACCCAATTGATCAATTAGAGTCAGCAGAGACCATTAATATCGTACCTCCTGAAAATGTATGTGGTTGTCCCTGCAGAAGCAATTCCATCAAGAGTTCAGGGGTTACAACAAATCTGCTTATTGAACTTGTTAGTACTTTGAAAGCTCTGGTTGACAAGTTGATAGACAACCTGATAAGGCCAACACAAGTTGACGCCCCAGATATACACAGGTTGGCAGCGGAGACGTCTAGGTGCTTAACTGATAGTGCCTCTAGCTTGATCAATAATGATAGATTGGGTAATAATTATGATGTACCTTCGGTTTCCCCAACGGGGAAACAAAAATCTATTGAGGAAAGGTCCCAACAAAACAATGCTAGCGTGCACCTAGAAACTAATCTAGCTAAGGCTAATCAGAACAGTTCTCGGTTGCAATAAAAGAGGGAGGGTTCCTTAGCAAATTCCTTCTCTGCTACACTGAGAGATCCTGGACCTTTTTCACACAAGGACAATGTATTACCTAATTCTCTCTTGAATGGCTCTCAGGTGGGTATTGACACCTCAAAAGGTGAGATGATAAGCTTGACATTAGCCATAGCCTCCAGGAATATAGCTGGTCTACAATCTAAGATAGTGTCAACAGACTGGTCATCATTCATAGAGGGTCATGATATATGGGACTTTCAGGAAACCTGGGAACAGAGTCCAATCTTCTGCCCAGGCTACCTGAATTTTGTGAAACCCGCCATCGCCGGACAAAAAGGGAAGCCCTCTGGGAGACTTACTGTATGGGTAAGGCAACATTCAGGATATAGGGTCAAAGAGATACCAACGATAGCCCTGACATCCTGGCTATTAAAATACGCTCTAATCACGACCAAGATATAATAGTGATTAATGTATATGCGAGAGGGATGGCGGGCGGGAAACTTTCAAATACTGTTTCCCTACTAGACACCTTTATTGAGGATCATAGGGGTAAATATCATATGGTAATAGCAGGCGATTTTAATTGTACTTTTTGAGCCTTTTGATCATGAGGATGGTGCCCTCAGTAGCGATGAGGATTCTCTCTGGGGCATTCCATTGCTGACACTACCGCTGATAACAAAATGGACAGAGGCAGCACTCCAGCTAAAAAGCTTGTGTCTGGAGCAAGGTATTAGAGCTGCCAATGGGAGGACATTATCAGACAGTGAGGGCTCGCATACTTATAATAATGGGTCAAGAAGTAGTCGAATTGACTACTTTCTTGTTAATTTGGTATTGTGGTCCAGACTTGTTGATATGTCAGTCCAACAGGGGGAACATCCTTTACAATGCAACTTTTACCACGCAGTACCTTTACGACACAACTTTTACAATGCAAACCATTACAACGCATTGCGCTGGGGGGCGCTCTAGGATAGGGAATACGTTTAATTTACTATCCAACACCTTCCCTAGTGTCCACGGGGACTGGAGTTGGAATAGTAAATTAAATTATTCACTATCCAGCACCCTTTTACATTATGCGTTGTAAAGGCATGCGTTGCAAAACTTGCGTTGAAAAGGCATGCGTTGTAAAACTTGCTTTGTTAAGGCATGCGTTGTAAAAGCATGCGTTGTAATGTCATACATCCGTCCAACAGAGAACCGAGAGTGATCACAACCCATTCCTATTAACCCTACAGATGAAGGGGCTGGATATGCAGTCAGAGCCAATGGTGATAGTAACTGGAGATGTTATTTTGTCAAATGATATGCGAAGGGTAAAATGGGCAACGATAATGAGAAATGACAACACCCTAGAACAAATGAAGGCAGCGGTGGAAAACACATTAACAGTCATCTCAACTTTAGACACCCAAGAAGACACTGATGCTGTGATTATCGAAGCCCACGAAGAGCTGTTTATTTAATTTAATTTAAGGGGATTTATAACGCACGCAGCTACTCAATAGAGTGTCCCGGTGAGAAGCCCAAAGCAACAGGGGAACCAAAGCAGAGTATAAGAGGGACAGTCTAGTTGAACAGGAAGTTTTTTACCTTTTTTTAAAACTGAGCCGGATTCTTCAAATTGAGTAGGTCCAAGGGAAGGGAGTTCCAGTAAGTGGCTGCAAGATAAGGCAGAGAAAAGCCGCCTTTACATTTTAGACGAAACCTAGGGATAGTCGCCAGAAGCATATTCGAGGAGCGCAGACACCTTCCAGGAGTGTAAAACAGAAAACTTTTCCTAAAATAGGCAGGGCCATACTCATAAAGTGCGCCATGAGCAATGGTAATAACCTTAAACTTTTTCCTAGTTTTTACTGGCAACCAGTGTAGATTATGTAAGTGATGCCTAACACTGGAGTGCTTAGGAAGTTCCAGTAGGAGACGAGCGGCGGCATTCTGAACCACCTGAAGTCTGTCCAGAAGGTAATATGGCAAACCGGCATAGAGTGCATTATCATAATCTATGCGAGAGGTGACCAAAGCACGAATTATAGTTTCTTTGGAGGCGAGAGGCAGTAGTGGCAAGAATCTACGGACGAGTTTTAAAATACTAAAGCAGAAGCCAGTAAGTTTGCCAATCTGGTTGCCAAAACTTAATTTCTCATCAAACCAGATGCCAAGATTTTTCACAGGATGGCTAGAAGGGGAAGGACAGGGGGACTCAGCTGGCCAGCAGTGACACCAAAACAGAGGGGGGAACTCCCCCCAAAAAAGAATCTCAGTTTTGTCTGCGTTACATTTTAACTGAGTCGACTCAAGCCAGCTGAAGACCACAGACAGACAAGCCTTGACATGAGATGTGTCAGCCTTGTGCTTCTTCCAAGTGAACAAAAGTTGCGCATGCTCTGCATAGGCAACTACTTTGGCACCAAGATCCTCAGCCAGCTGAATAAAAGGAGTCATGTAAAGATTAAATAACAAGGGACTAAGGATAGACCCCTGAGGTACTCCTGTCAGCACATCCTGAGATGATGATACAAAAGGGGGAATCCAAACCTGTTGATTTCTTTTTTCCAGGAAGGATTTCAACCACTCCCCAGCAGTGCCGATAATGCCAAGCTTATGTAAACAGGCGAGGAGAAGTGAATGGGGGACAGTATCAAAAGCGGCTGAGAGGTCTAACAAGACCAAAACGGCCCTGCCCCCAGCATACAAAGTCTCACAAATTGCCTCTGTTACTTCCACGAGGGCAGACTCAGTACTATAGGTATTCCCTGAAACCAGATTGTGCAGGGTGGAGGAGGCTATGCTGTTCAATGAAAAATGTGAGCTGCTTATTAACAGTTTTTTCACAAACTTTTGCAATTGAGGGGAGCAGAGAAATTGGGCGATAGATGGAGAGAAGATGGGATCAAGAGTGATTTTTTTTATGAGGAACAAGTAACGCCTGTTTACAATCAGTAGCCACAAAAGCAAGAGAAAGTGAGGTATTAATCAATTGGTTCACAAAGGGATTAACAACAACCACAGCAGTGGCCTTAAGTTTCGCCGAACAAGGGTCATGCGGAGAGACTGATTTAAGACAGGATAAAACAGCAAGAGAGTCTGGCAGGGAAACAGGTTCAAATGCAGAAAAGGTGGCACAGGAAGTAGAGCCAGTCAGTCAGAAAGTTGGGGGATTGCAGAGGGATCTGGCTATTAAAATTTTGAAAATGTGATTGCAGTGACCTAACCAATAAAAAAGGTGGAAAGTTCTTCGCACCAATCAAGAGAAGGGGTATGGGCCACATTCATTGCTATGGGAGAAATGAAACTTTTTACAATGCTAAACAGCTCTTTGACATTATTACTAGACTGAGCATTTCTGTTAGTGCAATAAGTCCACTTGGCCAGTCTAATGGCTGCATAATAAGCCTTTTGGGCCAATTTCAATGAGGTCTTTGCCCCGGAGTCATAATCTTGTCTCCATGTTCTTTCCAGCTTTTTACAATGTTGCTTCAAAGTTTTAATCTGGGATGAGAACCAGGGTTTAGACAGTGGGGCATTATGGTGTCTAGGTTTGACTTGTGAGGATAGATTGCTCACTACCTTCTCAATCCAACTAATAAAATGGGCGGAGCAAGACCAAGATCATCAGGCAGCGACAGCAGACATACTGCTAAAGCTAAACAGAAGGCAGCTGGCTCTATTTAGAGGTATCCTATAAAGTTTAAATGTTTTTTCCTTAACACTAAAGAAGCTAGCAGACGTGAAGCACAAAAGTCAGCAAACTGGTACAATAAGGATTTTAGAGCTGCTTATAAGCATCTCTCCCAAGCTATAAGAATAAAATCAATGGAGGATGTCAAACTCGCTAAGGATTGCTGCTCTATTGGAACAAACTGACATTTTCACATATCCGGGGGTCACTCTGGGAAAAAGATTGAATTGGAAACCCCAGATAGACATACTGGCCCTTAGGCAGGCATGCCCAACTTGCAGGTGCCTTCTTAAAAGAGCATCCACTTTCACAAACTAAGCCACGGTGCCGAGCTCTGGGGCTTCGAAAATGTAACATCTTTAGCCACAGCCCAGAATAAGGTCATTAGAGCCCTAACAGGTCTCCCACAACCCACTCCTCTCAAACCCCTCTTGTTACATCTGGGCTGTATAGCATTTGAGGAGATAGCACAACTTAGGCCTATCGTGTATAGGAGAAGGCTCTGGACTACGCCGGAGCTGTTACCCTATGCAAATGCACTAAAACATGTAAGAGAAGCTAATTCGTCATGTAAAATCCAATTGCTCCAAAAAATCAAATGCACATTGAGTGACATGGGGTTCAGCCACTTGTGGGAGGATCTAGCTGGTAGCCTGTTTCCATCAAAAAAAGATTATAAGGAAGCATACTGGAATATGGTTAACATCAAGCGTATGTCATCTATACAAAATACCTCCCTTAATGGTATCTTCCTGGAGCATAAGTATGAAACAAGGTTTGAGGTTTACTGGAATTATATTTTGAAATCATGTGATAGGAAATTGTTTCACCAATTTAGAGTAGGCTCACTCCAGATAAATGTGTTCACATTAAAATGGCAAAACAAAATGGATATAAAATGCCCTTCCTGCCAAACAATGGATGAGTCTATCATGCATATACTGTTTGTATGCCCAGCATATAGGTGCCCTAGAGACAAATGGCTAAAGCTGAATTGTTCGAATCTTGGCAGTAGATCAAGTAAAATTGCATTACATATATTGAAGACAAATTTGCAAGAAGATATAGTAATAGCAATGGCACAGTTTCTGAGCTGGATGTGGGGTATTCAAAGGAATAATATGAAGAAACTAGATGTAACTAATGTTAACCCTGCTTCCATTAACTTTTATGTATTCTTATGTATTATTAATTGGGGAGTCTTAGATTTCCACAGGTTGTGTTTCATTCTTAAGTTAACTAGTAGACGAGATCAAGAAAAACTGCATATTCAAGGCTGCTATATTTATATCTGAGATTATATGTGCAATACTAGCAAATGTTAAAATCTTTTTAATCTTTTAACACTTTTATGACTCTCTTAATACAATCACTTTTAATATTTGCTAAATTACAGTATGTACCAATGAAAATCAACATTCTGGAATATATTGTTTTTATTTTGTCTTTAATGATTGAAAATATCGAAATAAAGACTGCTTTGATTTGATTTGAATCTTTTTGTTAATGGAGCACAAGGCCTCCGTCCATACCAGTACCACTTGCTACTGGATTACCTTAGGGGCTCATAGCACTGAGAAATCTAACTAGCTGTTGTTTATGGAACATATGCTAGTTACGTGAGTTATAATGTTCTCTGGAATACATTGTAAGTCAAGCAATTGCTTTCTGGAAGGCTACCTCCAGCCTCCATCTTATTTGCCATCTACATACACAAGATCCAAAAGTCATTAGTGGGCTATGGCAGTCAAACACAACAAATACACCCACAATCATCCTACTTACACATAGTTTGATCTTGGATGCTACATTTATGTGCCACATGGATGGTATAAAGTCTAGGGCTTGACGGGAAGAACAAACCGTTTCAAACAGGAGTGGCCAGTAGGCAATTCTCTGTGTGAAACTAAGAGATAAAATAAAAAGGCTGTCACTTCCATCCCTCTCTGTCCTCCGCACTTTGGGGTGCTGATTGTAGTCATGCATATAAAAGGAGGAGTGCACATAGGGCGGGTGCAGTCACTCACTGCACTTACCTGCAAATGGATCGCTAATCCCCTTTAAAAGTGCAGGTGTGTTGCCTCCTGCACAGTGACACATGGAGTGATTGTTTCAAAGGCGCTCCATTTTTCAACTGAATGCGCTGCCCTTGGGGCATCAGGAGTTATTAGCTGTCCTGGGGGCAGCACATTCTATGTAATAGGGCACACTTGCTCTGTTTCCGGTCAGCGCAACCTGTTTTAATGGACACTGGGCGCAAACAGGGAAAGTGCACCCTATACATAATAGGGCCTATGGTGCTCCCCCATAGAGCCCTTCCCTGGGTTTCACTTCTTTACATGCAGGCCCTCACCGTACACATGTGATTGTTGTGTGTCCTGAGAAGGGATGTCCGGGCCGGGCACACAGTCTCGAGGGTAATGCAGGGAGACATTTGCGCCCCTCCGTCCCCCTACACTTAAAAAGAATTGCTGTTAACTAGCTTTGTGAAGGTTATCACATGATTTATTTTCACTACTATGTATATAACGTGCCTGTAAAGTGGCAGACAGTGTGAAACGTGTTGACAAGAGTAGTAACACACAATGCAAAAAGATGTAATAAGTAGAGGCTTTGAAATCTGTCTCTATCAATGTTATTCACATGCTTTTATTTAGTGCTTCTGACACAGATTATGTTATTACATATAGCTATTGTAGTGTTCTTATTACTAAAGTTAACAATAGTTATTCGATCAATTTCAGAACGATGTAAGATTGATTCAGCCCTGCCAGTATTCAAACCAGTGACCTGCAGTTTGTACAGAAGTTGCAGCAATTCTGCATGGGCATAGCTACATTAACCAAACCATTTCCTTTTCATCCAAAAGAATAGAGCCATTTGAGAACACAGATATCCAGTGGTGTGCCACATGCATGCAGAATGTGACCTAATTCTAGTCAGGCCTCTGTTTCCGGTGTCTATGAAGAAATCCCTGTCACTCAACAGAACACCAATAGTCAATTATTGTTTCCTAATTGCTCACAGGCGCCTGATCCCCTCTCTCGCTCAATCAAGCCGTGAAAAGGTTCTGCAAGGTGTCACTGAAACGGTAACAGACTGTATGATTGTGTGTGGAAAGGACAGTAAACCCTCTCCTCAAGCTTGTTGACAAAACACATGCCGCCCATTTAAATGCTTAGCTGAAATCAGGATCAGATGTTATTGCCTTTCTTTGGAAAACAAACCGAACAAACATTTTAAGGTTATTTGCGCTCTTTCCATGAGTGACACTTCCTTCTTCCCGTGCCTTCATCTGTATTTGACCATGTCAGTAAAGCCTCCCTTGGATTGAACGGGGGGTTGTTATCTTACTACTAAACCTGTCCCCCTGAACCCTATGTATACAACACACTCCTGCCATACGACTTTGTGCAGCTGTCAGGCCGGCTTATTTTTATTTTGGGCTGGTATTAGCCAATACCTTTTGATTTAACAAAAAATGTATGTATAATATACTTGCTTATAGGGTTTTTCAGCCAGCCTTTTTCATCCATTGGTCTGATAATATGTAATTCACATTTTTCGTCTACACACTCACTACAACATACAGCATGAGGCAAAGGGTCAGCCCACTTCAACCATTAGCTAACTTCTCAGTGACTTAAGACATTAATCACGAAGAGAACATTCTCACACAAATGAGTTCCCTACAGTGACAGGGACTACTACCACTTTTTGAGACTAGAAAAATATTTTTTGCTATTAGGCTTTTTTTTTTTTTTTAGATTATCCATGGCCCAGCAACTTACCCAGCAAACGTTTCTAAAAATCACGGCAAAACGAAGCAATCATTCACAAAGACAAAGACAAAGCCAGTGCCAAACTTATTGACTTTGCCAATACTTGCTCTACCAGGCGATGTGTGTAGTGGGAACTGAGCCGGGTGCACACCAGAATAGTATTCATAGACCCTCCTGAAAACAGAATGTGGGACGTTCAATGGGAGGATGGTTTGCTTTCATAAATCCAGCTTCTCAAGTTGCTGAAACAGTATTGGGTCCTTGGACATGGTGGCTACGGATTTCCACAAGATGGGAGACTGAAGACACATACATACTTACGAGATTCTTGGTCACAATCAGGGCGTGGATATCACTTGTGCTGCAGGTGCAGTGAGTCCAGAGTCCACGGGTTTCGGGGGTGGGGGGCACGCACAGCACCCCAGTTCTAGTTGTTTTTTCACTACTCAACCAGGGAATTGGGGACTCATTTTCCTTCCTAGCATTAGTGCCCATGGCATCATTGCTAAGCCATTGACCCCAATCAAGTTACCAAGTGTGTATCCTTGCACACTTTACTTAGCTCCATCTCCATTACTAGTCCATGCATGGCATGCTTGTGAGACTGGCGTGGGACTTTTTCAGCTGATGTTGAAACTTGTCTGAGGTTCCTTGCTGTCTCGTGTAATAAGGACACGCCAGTCTGCCAGCATCCTCTTTTTGGGATTTGGGCTGACTTGTCTTCAGTTGATCACCATTTGTGGAAGTAAAGTCATGGAAGACATGACGGAAAAGCTTTCTGGGTGCACTCCACGAGATTTAAAGCCATTAGCTCGAATCACCTTAATCTTCTCTCAATGGGCGACTTACCACTGATGTTAAAATTAGGCACATTTTTTGAAGTGGGAACATTTCTTCAGGAACTATAAAATGGAGAGTGGACAGAGGCTGCAGGTGGTAAAGTCACGAAAGGTGGATTCATGAGGAAAGGAGCCAATAACAGTCAGCCTCTGCATTATTTTTATTTTCAAACCATGCCACACAGACATCGCCAACATGGAAAATATAGTGGTAAATATTTTCTAGCTTCAGGAACCGGTCTCAAAAAAGGTTGCATAGACAGCTTAAGTTTATAGACACCTACTGTGTAGATCTTGGTGTGTCCAGCATGCTTCAGGTACTGCATATGTAAGTTAACTCTAGGGGTTAATGTGCTTACTGAAGGGAGATCACTGGCTTGAATAATCAGATTATTGTTTCTGTTGCAGAGCATTAGATGTAATATCTAGGCCACAGGTTTATATTTTATGTGTGGCTGTCCAATGAATACATTGTTTCGCTGTAGAGAGCCTTGTGTAAATTGTAGGTCACAAGTTACAAACCTGCTAAAATAGCACAATGAGCTATACATCCTCGACAAACAGCTGCACATTATCTAAAATTCATGGTATGAAACCTTGCAGATTTAAAGTCGGTTTTTGATATTCTAAGGTTGATTGGAAGGATTCCATTGAGTGGTAATGAACATTTAGGGCCTGATTAACAAAGGTAACTTACATTTTTGATTGATTTACACTTTTCAGTAAGATTACCACTTTTGACTATTCACAAAATCCACTCTAAACTTACTCCGAAAGTGTACATACACTCAGATTTTGTGAATAGCCACAAAGTAGTAAACTTACTCTGAAGTGTAAATTGCTCAATGGCCCAGAAGCTCCTTTAATTTACTGGAGACATGTGAGTTACACTTTTTGAGTAAAATTACACTTTGATTTAGTGTATAAGCAAAAAAGTGTAAATCAAAATTGCCCTTTGATTTAGTGAATAAGCAAAAAGTAGTAACCTTTCTTAAAACTGTAAGTTAATCAAAAGTGTAAGTGCCCTCTGTGAATAAGGCCCACAGAGTCCTATTCACAAGGGTACATCTAAACATGTAGAGATACTCATGTGTCAAATTACTACTGCACCTAGTAGTAACATTGCACTTTTTAGTTGTTCACCATTTCTGAATGTAAAATTACTACTACGTTCAGACTAACATGCCCTCACCTCTGCTCACAGGTGGTGGAGTCCAAAACAACATGATTTATGAGTGCAAAGTTATTACTGGAAACTTTTCATATGGAGGTTACTGCTAATAGGGTGAATATCTCTCAATGGTAAAGTATAGGGAAAAATAATAAAGCCGAATAATTATAAAAAAATGTATGAAACGTATGCTTATGTAAAATACAAATCCAAGTTATTGGAAATAATATATATTACCTAGACAAAAAAATAAATGTTAGAGAGCATGAACTTGTCTAATGAAATTTTGAATAAACAATTACATAAATACATTTATTAGTTTTAATGATTATTATTATTGTTATTTTTAAATCTCAGCCTCACTATCAATTTATATTTTAATTATTATTTAGTCAATCTTAATGCAACTCTTTTGTTTAATTCATTTCAATATAAAATATAAAAGTTGCATTTAGTTATCTTTATGCAAATACTTAAATACTGATGTGTTTCGTTAAAAAATGCATTAAATACAACTGTTAACACTAAAAATATGTATAAATGTAACTTACAATTTGAAATAATTTATATTATTTTACATTATTTACTAAGGGGTGTTATATTAACTCCCTGCCTCCACTACTTTGTACAGGAACATGTTGTAGTAATTGTGAGTGGCCTAGTGTGATGCTGTGCTTATTCCATGGCTTGGCTGAAGTACATTTACAAATGTTTTGGGCCTGTTTTGGCTGTACTAATTTTATAATTATAGCTTGTGTCGAACAATATGCTAACTCTTGTTGGAGTGAGGGTGTTTGTATTTTTATGTCTCTTCCATAAGCCATCCTTACCTCTTCCTAATTCTCTCCTAATTAGTAATAAGTATATGTATACCTAGTTGTGTGGAGACCTCCTCATCCGGGGTGGAGAACGCTACATAGCAAACATACGAGAGGCAGAGGTCTCCGTCCATGGGTTTGTAAATACAATTTTGGAGTATGTGAGTAGTACTATGGGTGTATCGTCCGGGAGAGAAGCACAACTATGCTGTCTTGTTTCAAGATGCATCCTGGAGTGAAATTCAAAAGAGTCAAGAAGTCTTAACACAGATTAATAACTTTTTGTACAGCTAGGCCAATAGGAATAATTTTAAAATTGAGATATGTTATGCTTTCTTTCTTCAATATAGGTTGTTTAATAAACATGTATTTGGTTATTTCCTCCTTTTGTGTGTAGGTGGCTAAGTATGTTCCAAGATTTGATACTATTGCTATATAGAGCCTATGGAATAAATTAGCTTGAACTGTAATACAGCAACACTGGATATATATATATATATATATATATATATATATATATATATATATATCGCCACGTGTGCCCCTTCGCTGCGCCAGCTATCAATGTTCAGCTAACACCAACAAGGACACGGAAGACCCAGAGTGCAGGTGAGTTTTTTATTTCTTCGCACACCACGCCAGGATAACGTTTCGCCCTACACAGAGGGCTTGGTCACATGGCGCCACGAAAAAAGTTGCGTAAATTTAAAGTGCCGGTGCAACCTCAGCGTCTAATCTGATTGGTCATTACTTAAGCAATCAAATTTAAAACACCTTTGCAAACATTGTTTCAACTACATGTGCAGAAACACAACGCAGGGTATAAAAGATAAAATGCAATTGCTGACATTATTCCTGTATAAATACATGTTCAGTATCCGACACCATATAATCAGAGACTTTGAAAATAAATAAAGAAAGCGAACAATACTTTTTTGCATTGCTGCGCAACTGGTAGTCAATCAAAGTTGTCTGTGAGACATAATTCATATATATACAAATAGTGCAAATGGGCGTTAATCTTTGTGTACGCTGTTTGGCTACCATTAATCACTGCATAAATGCAAAAGCCAATATTATGTCCAGAACCTTCTAATTAAAATATATACACACTAATTCATATATATACATCTATATACAACGAGTATTATGTATACGTTTGTCATTAATTACCATAGGGGTTTAAAATGGTAATATGTGCCGGATAGACAGATAGGGCCTAATAAATAGACATACCTTTGTCAAAAAACATTCATACCCTGCTAACGGTGTTAGATCAATATAAACCTCAGACGTTGAAATGCTTGCACCATAATAAACAAGTGAAAGTTAAAAAGCAATGATGTTCTAATTTTGCTAAATCCAATGATCTAAATTACAGTCAACTTAGCTACAGAGAAGTAAATACAATGAATAGCAGTTATAAGGCATATGCAATCTAACATAGACATGATAAGAAAAATAAGAGTGGTAAGCAGCACAAATCATGGGAATATTGATGTGGGGGATGGGGATATATGGAGCTATAGACATGTGTAAAAGTCCTCAGTGGAGTTAAGCCCATTGGGGCTTTTACTGTCCATCTCCAGGATGTACCTGGTCTCGAGAGCCCTCAAGATCCCTTCTCTATTCCCTCCCCTTCTCAGTGGGCCAATGGCGTCAATGGCATAGTATCTTAGGAGCCCACTGTTGTTGTTGTGGAACTCCTTGAAATGCCTGGCCACTGGGTATGTGGCGTCGCTGGTGTTGATAGCACGGATGTGCTGGAGTACCCTCTTGTGAACCTGCAGTTTGGTACTACCAATATACTGCAGGCCACACGGGCACTCCAGCACATACACCACATATTCTGATTTACATGTCAGCTGCTTGTTGATTTTACGTGGCACTGTAGAAAAGGCTGTTAGAAACTCGGTCTTATTGAGTCCCTGCGTGCAGGCCTTGCAACTGGAACACTTTCTGAATCCGCGGCTTGCCGCCAACCAGTTTTTAGGAGGGATCACTTCAGGGCTGGATTTGACCAGGGCATTTTGCATTGCAAATGCTTTCCTGTAAGTGATGGCAGGCTTGTTAGACATATGATCTCCTATAACTGGATCCAGTTTAATCAAATTCCAGTTCTGATTGACAATTTTCCTGAGTGCTCCATGCTGACAATTATATGCCCAGATAAGTCTGACTGGCTGCTCACTATTGATTGCACTGGGTTTCTGATGTTTTCTATGGGTCAATGCATCTGTGCGGGAAAGGGCATTGGCTTTATTGATTGCTGAATCAATAAGATGTTCCTTATAGCCTCTGGCCAGAAACCTGAGTTTGCTTGCTGTTTGTGCCTCCCTGCAGTGAGATTCAGTACTATATATATATTCACTGAAAAAACTATAGGTTTTAGCCCATATATAGTTAGGGATTAGCATTTACAAAACATAGCATTTACAAAACCTTAATTTACTCGCACAAAACCATAGAAATTCGCATATATAGTTAGATGCAATAACTATATATCGCGCACCCGCAACCCACTGCTGATGATGTCACATATTACATCATTCATGACATGGTCAGTGACATCACTGATGACATCACTGATGACATCTCAAATGACATCACTGATGACATCTCAAATGACAACATCCAGTGACTGTATGTTTCTGTAAAGTTAAAATATGTCTTACATATTGAAGAATGAGTGGATGTATAAGTGTTTGGATGAAGGATTTAGTAGGTGCATGACTGACTGTATGAGAGAATGATTAAATGTGTCTCACTGAGTGCATGGGTTAGCGACTAAACTGTCTTAATTTGTGCATCATTATTCCTGTAGTTCTGTAAACTGCTGCATGTGTTGATCAGTAGCTATATGAGTAACTATATGGGTTATTGATTGGTTGCCCAAATATTTGTATGGGAGACTGAGTGTGTGTGTGGGGGTGGCTGAGAAGTGTGTGACTCTGTGCATAGATGTGTGAGCAGTTGATTCAGTAGATGTATGGGTTCAAAAGTGCATGTGAAAACAGCTGTATCGGCGGTTGACTGTGTGCATGAGTGTATTGGTGAGTGAATGGATATCTCAGTGCTACATGTCAAAGTAACTACATATGTAAAACACAGTACATGTAAGAGTTGACATATATAAATAACTGTGCATAAGAGCCAGTGAATGTGTGAGTGGCTGTATGGATCATTGTGAACTTGTATCAGGGATTGTATAAGAGAGTAAATATGTGTTAGTATATGTTTGATTAAGTAAGGTGTGTATAACTGTATAATTGAGGAAATGGAGGTGTGATTGATTCTTTGCATGACTGACTAGGTGTGTGAGTAACTCCATGGATGAGTGACAGTCTGTGAGAGTCTGTTTACACTGATTGTATCTAAGGTTATATTAGAGTCTGAAGAGGTTGATCGTATTATCACATGAATGATATCATCAGTGATGTGATCAGTAATGACAAATGAGATGTTATCAGTCATTTTACAAGTGATGTCATTTGAAATATCATCAGTGATGTCATCAGTGATGTCACTGACCATGTCATGAATGATGTCATTTGAGATGTCATCAGTGATGTCATCAGTGATGTCACTGACCATGTCATGAATGATGTAATATGTGACATCATCAGCAGTGGGTTGCGGGTGCGCGATATATAGTTATTGCATCTAACTATATATGCGAATTTCTATGGTTTTGTGCGAGTAAATTAAGGTTTTGTAAATGCTAATCCCTAACTATATATGGGCTAAAACCTATGTTTTTTTCAGTGAATTTCAATGGTTTTTTTAATAGCAAATATCAAAAGCTGTCAAATGTCAAGTACGTGATAGGTAAAAACTTTTTCGTGTTTATGCACGCTGATGTGCTTTGAACGCTGCCCCCCCCCCTCTTTTCTCTTAGTAGTACTCTCTCTTTGCAGATAGTGAAGGGTAGTTAACGCAGGCCTTTGCCCCCGTTGTAATCCGTCGTGCCTGCTTGTCTCTCCATTTGATTGATTGTTATCCAAGCATTTACTGTTTTACAATTGATTCTCTTTGGTTCATTCTCTATTTACAAACAAGCACAAAGTCGCAATACTCTGTTTAGTCTTTGCAGATAGTGAAAAATCATGTAAAAAAACAAAAGTAATCGAGCAAAATCAGTAGGCCACTAATGGGATCTCTTTTTGACCTCGCTAAAATAGAAACATTAGGAACAACCCTTCATGAGAAATACGAAAATAGTGAGATGAACGGAGCTCCACACCATGAGGGCTGCAAGACAGCTCGGCTCCGCCACCCACCCCGCCCAAAATAACGATAAACTCTATGCAAATATTATAAATATATACAACACACCAGCAAAGTAAAAGGGTAAAACATTTTATTAAATAACTATTTACATAACTATTTTATACTTTTTGTTGCCTGATCCGGCTAGCTCAATCGATCGAGCATAAAACTCATAAACTCTGATAGCAAGCGTTGCTGCTGATGCTATGCAGACAAAAACTGGTTTTCAGTTTGTACATTCATCAAGATTTTTCCATCCAAGGCTGGTTGAGAGTTTGTAGAACGATGGCTTCAGATTTTCAACATACGGTGTGGTGGCGCGGACTGGGAGGGGGCGCTTGGCTCCTGCCCCCTCCCCAAGTCGTGTTGCCCTGGTGTGGCCTAAGATCGCCCCCGACATAGGCGGCCGGCTCCCGGGGTCCGGCGGAACTTTTTGCCTTTTGATGACTCTTCCATTCTGGACCTTGTCCCACAATCCGTTTGACCTGAAGACACGCTGTAGTGGGACGCCCCTTTACCGTTTCTGTTGCCATTCCGCCCGCTTTTGCTACACTGTGCCTCTTCCGCCATTCAGCTGTTTACCGCCCGCTCTTGCGACTACAGCGTCTCGCTCACCATGTAGTTGAGTTGCTCCCGCTCTTGCGATGCAGCGATAGGCGGCTGCCACAAGACTCTCAAAATGGCGGCCGGCTCTTCAGATTTGGGCGTGATCCACTAAAATGGCCCTGGGACACCTTGGAACTCGGACGCTTGTCTGCTAGGGCTTGGGCCCCATTCTCGAAAGCGTCCCCTGAGCCTTGAAGATTCTACAAAAGTCTTGGGGGCCCCCGACTCCCGCAGCCTTCTGGTGGGGAGCGGCTGCCATGATTGCTCGTGGAATGGCCACGACTGAGCTACGAGATGGTGGTGCTCTCATGCTGACGCCAGCTTCAGTCTGAAACATCCAGAGACACTGTAGACTACCAATTCGATCAGTTCCCCTCTTTGACTGATGGTTCTTGTTGCCTGTTCCTTCTGTTGTCATTTAACAGAACTTTTTAGACTACTGAAAGGGGTTGTGTTCCGACCGCTGGTTGGTGGAGACATTTTGACTATATTCTGGACCTACGTTGTCGCGTAATGCGTTATATGACACGCCGCGTTAGCGCACCCGGAAGTGCTCCGGTGCGCGAAGCGCAGCTTCCCGGAAGCGATCCGGGGCGCGGCGCGTAACGTAAGCATAACAGGTCATGTGACTTGTTTATAAAACTTTTCATTGGTTCATTTTACTTTTGTTATTCTAATGATGAAAGGCTTGGTCATATGACCTAAAAATTACGCTTTTTATTGCTTTCGAACATTATTTTTTCTTAAACATATATGTTATAATGTTCCAGGCTAATGTACTTTCCCGGAAAATTTACAACTGTCCTGCAAGTAAAATATATTCCTTTTTCTAGCAAAAGGGCGTTTCTTCGTCCCATGACGGAGCCGTTGAGCAAAAAATGCTCGGCCTGCTGTCTTAGTCGCCGATACGCCTGAATATCAGATTCTTATCGATCACTTTATGTTGCAGGAGTAAAAAACACAACAGCCCTTGACCATTTATCTTAACTGCGTTCCTGCGTATTATACCTTTTATCCGCCATTTAATTGGACTGCTTTATTTCACTTGCCTTTTACTGATTCGAAAACAGTGACTAAAATTAAAAAACTTTACCAATGTAAATACTACTACCATGTTTTGTTTTAAAAACCTTTATTGTGAAAATGTCAGTATACAAATACGGGCCTATAACCACGTGGGCCGGCCACGGAGCAAACTGGAATCGTATATGATGAGGAAACATTTACACTGTAGAGGAACGTAACGAGCGGGCCATTAGGTTGCAAGAACTAAGGTGTCTAACAGTTGCGGAATCGGTGGACGTACATTTTGTAATTAAAATACGACAGGGCCACTTACAATAAAATTTTCTAGATATACATTTGCGGGCAAGTACCATGGGTGACGTTAATTCGAACTTACAATAGTACAGTAATCAATAACACATCAGAACTTAATATCAATAAGGATGTCGAAATATTCAATCAATTCTCGTCCCCGCCCGCCATGTGCTTCAAAACTGCATACGTATCTCGTGATATCAAGGTTGTTCAACCAGTACACAACAAGGAGTTACAAGTCCCATTTATACCGGCGCCCTTTTGGGCGAGGCCGGGCAGGTCCAGGATATAGTCAAAATGTCTCCACCGACCTGCGGTCGGACCAGAACCCCTTTCGGCAGTCAAAAAAGGTTCAGTTAAATGACAACAGAAGAGATAGGCAACAAGAACCAACAGTCAAAAGAGGGGAGGGCAAGATCTAAAGCCATTGTTCTACAAACTCTCAACCAGCCTTGGATGGAAAAATCCTGAAGAATGTACAAACTGAAAACCATTTTTTGTCTGTATAGCATCACCAGCAACGCTTGAGTCAGCTTTGTGTGAAGCCGCCATTTTGATTCAATCAATAGCGTCCCCCTGCACACATTCAGGGACCTGGTCATGTCTTCAGGTCAAACGGATTGTGGGACAAGATGCAGAAAGGAAAAGGAAAAAAGTTCCGCCGGACCTCGGGAGCCGGCCGCCTATGTCATGGGCGATCTTTGGCCACACCAGGGCAATAGTGAAGCTGCAGCAGGTGCAAATAAGCTTCAGACAGTGTTACAAGCACTGCTCAGAACTCTCAACTATGGCTCCCAACATCCAGGACTTGCCATCCGGATCTTGGCGCCTTGTGCTGGTTCCGACCTATTCACACATCGGTCCGCTACTGACACCACCTCATAAGCCAACGGGGCACCCCACGCCGACTTTCGGCGCAGCATTGTAGGATGGCCACACCAGTGCGGCAACTTGCTGGACACCACCTCGGTGCCATCCAGATCTCGGCGCGTTGTGCTGCCTTCGGCCTACTGTAGCCGCAAGTGCGGACGCAACTCAGCTGGATAGCGAGTGAAACACCAAGGGGCGCCCCACTGCAGCCGAGGAGCCTCCATCTTGGGGGCGACGCACAGCATCACATTGCTTTCTCAAACAGCCCCCACTGACTGACGCGACCTCACAGGCCAACGGGGCGCCCCACGCCGACTTTCGGCGCAGCATTGTAGGATGGCCACACCAGTGCGGCAACTTGCTGAACACCACCTCGGTGCCATCCGGATCTTGGCGCGTTGTGCTGCCTTCGGCCTATTCGCACATCGGTCCGCTACTGACGCCGCCTCACGTGCCAACGTATTTTCTACGCTTTTTATACCAGCGCGTAACGTAAGCATAACAGGTCATGTGACTTGTTTATAAAACTTTTCATTGGTTCATTTTACTTTTGGTTTCCTAATGATAGAAGGCTTGATCATATGACCTAAAAATAACACTTTTCATTGGATTAAAACATTTTTTTTTTCCCAAACGATGAAAGCCCCACCTTGTTTCTAGATGTTTCAGACTGAAGCTGGCGTCAGCATGAGAGCACCACCATCTCGTGGCTCCGTCGTGGTCATTCCGCGAGCAATCATGGCAGCCGCTCCCCACCGGAAGCCTGCAGGAGTCGGGGGCCCTCAAGACTTTTGTAAAATCTTCAAGGCTCAGGGGACATCCGAGTTCCAAGGTGTCCCAGGGCCATTTTAGTGGACCAGGCCCAAATCCGAAGAGCCGTCCGGCATTTTAAGAGTCCTGTAGCAGCCGCTTATCGCTGCACCGCAAGAGTGGGCGCAACTCAACTACATGGTGAGCGAGACGCTGTAGCCGCAAGAGCGGGCGCTAACCAGCTGAATGGAGGATGAGGCACAGTGTAGCAAAAGCGGGCGGAATGGCAACTGAAACGGTAAAGGGGCGCCCCAGTACAGCAGACGAGCCTCCACCCCCCCCGGGGCGCCCCACGCCGTTTTTCGAAGCAGCATTGTAGGATGCCAAAACCAGTGCGGCAACTTACTGGACATCACCTGGTTGCCATCCACATCTCAGCGCGTTCTGCTGCCTTGGGACTATTCGCACAACAGACCGCTACTGACGAGGCCTCCCCCCGCACCACCCGGGACGCCCCACGCCGTTTTTCGGAGCTGCATTGTAAGATACCAAAAACCAGTGCGGCACCCAGGTAACATCACCTGGGTGCCGTCCAGAACTCAGCACGTTGTGCTGCCTTGGGACTATTCGCACAAAACATAGCTACTGACCATTGTTGCTTCTTTTAAAAAAATTTTTTTAAATGTATTTACTGTTTTTGTTGCGTTGTATATATTTATAAGTTATTAAAATGTTATAATCCTACTACTTTGTTGGAGTGCTATATATTTTTAATGTGACACATAATTGTAAAAACTTTGATGTACAAAGAGGCATCCCTGGAATCTTCCGCTTCAGGCTCGGACCCACACACCCTCACAGTGAGAATCCCCTCCCCAAACACAATACAGGATGGTTATCAGATAGTAGGAACACGTGTGGTGTGACGGATCTCATCGGGTGGGGGCCTTGATCTACTGTAACTCCTTTGAAGAGGGGTGATTCTCTACAGCTGGGGCCATAAACTACACCTGCAGGACTAGGTGATAGCCTGGGACCGGCCTGGACAATCGGACACAGAGGAAGAGGAGTGTCAGAGGGTGCGGTAGTGAATAGGGTGAAAGGGAGGTGTCGGGCGGGCACAGGGTGTGATTCTCAGAGAAGAACAGCGCAGATGGGAGGAGGTTTCTGGCCCATGCATGAGAGAGAGAGCGGGGGTGACCAGTGCGTGGGGGAGATGCTTGCGAGGGTGGGAAGCCATGCTGAGGATCAGCGGCGTGCAGAGAGTGGGTCTGGTCAAGGCATCTAAAATGGCTGCCGTGCTCAACAAAAGTGTGGCATTGCAAAAAAGGCAAGATGGCGCAGACAATGTTTATCAATAAGGATTAATTTATAACAATTATTTTTACCAAAATATTTAATCGCAGTGACAAAATGGCGGTCAACAGTTCCTGATTTCCATCTAATCGAACGTTAACAGACGTCACGCAGCAAAAAAAAAAAAACGCTCACGAACAGCGCAGATGGGAGGAGGTTTCTGGCCCATGCATGAGAGAGAGAGGGGGGGTGCACGCAGCAAAAAAAAAAAAACGCTCACGAACAGCGCAGATGGGAGGAGGTTTCTGGCCCATGCATGAGAGAGAGAGCGGGGGTGACCAGTGCGTGGGGGAGATGCTTGCGAGGGTGGGGAGCCATGCTGAGGATCGGCGGCGTGCAGAGAGTAGGTCTGGTCAAGGCATCTAAAATGGCTGCCGTGCTCAACAAAAGTGTGGAATTGCAAAAAAGGCAAGATGGCGCAGACAATGTTTATCAATAAGGAATAATTTATAACAATTATTTTTAATAAAATATTTACTCGCAGTGGCAAAATGGCGGTCAACAGTTCCTGATTTCCATCGAATCGAACGTTAACAGACGTCACGCAGCAAAAAAAAAAAAAACGCTCACGCGCAGCCGCTGGAAGACATGTATCAACATATATGAGCCTCCTCAGCCACCCTCAGAAAACATAAGGGGTCAGGATACGTCTCCCGTACCCCCTTATACCTAGTAATTTAATTAAATCGAAACACAAAATGGCGAATTCACGTTTCGCTACCAGTTTGCGACCCGGTTCGCGAACCGAGAAGCGCTTCTACCGCGAAAAATCACATTTTTATTATTTGCCCAACGGGACCCTTTAATAACCCCAACATCATTCCTAGGGGGTCAAGAAGGATCTACCTTGCCCCCTTTCATTAAATTCCCCCTTCGTTTTTCTCCTCCTCTTGTCTCTCGATCCTACCGAGAGACAAGATGGCGGCCGCACCGGACTGTTTAGAATGTTGACAGACACCGGAGAACCAATCAGCTTCGCTACGCAAAGCTCTGTTACGCGAAAAGTACGCGATCTGGTGCACTATCTGGGACGCTGTCACAGATATATCTGTTTTTTTACACGTTATTTCTCAAAATCCACTGGAGCACATATATTGAGACCCAGCAAAGGCCCATCGGGCTAACAGTCCCTATAATTTTGCCAAGTTTCGTGTAAATCCATTCAGCCGTTCGAGCTAAAAGTGAGGCCAAAGGCCCTATGGAAAAATGAATGGGAAAAACGTGTTTTGGGCCCCCCTTTTTTCTCGGCCCCCCTTGACGGAACCCCCCCAAATTTTCAGGGGCTGCTCAGAAACAAAATGTGCCATTTTCCTGAAAATTTCAGCCGATTCTGTCCACAAACGCCAAAGTTATTAGACATAGAATTTTCAAAAGTTCCATAGATAAAAAATCCTAACTATATATACCTACTGGCGACCGCCAGTAGGTAATATATATATATATATATATATATATATATATATATATATATATATATATATATATATATATATATATATATATTACCTACTGGCGGTCGCCAGTAGGTATATATAGTTAGGATTTTTCCCTATGGGATTTTTGAAAATTCTATGTCTAATAACCTTGGCGTTTGTGGACGGAATTGGCTGAAATGTTCAGGAAAATGGCACATTTTGTTTCTGAGCAGCCCCTGAAAATTTGGGGGGGTTTCGTCAAGGGGGGGCCGAGAAAAAAGGGGGGTCCCAAAACGCTTTTTTAACATTGAGTTTTTCATAGGGCGGTTGGCCTCACTTTTAGCTCGAACGGCTGAATGGATTTACACGAAACTTGACAAAATTGTAGGGACTGTTAGCCCGATGTGCCTTTGCTAGGTCTCAATATATGTGCTCCAGTGGATTTTGAGAAATTAACGTTTTAAAAAACAGATATATCTGTGACAGCGCTCCGGGTAGCGCTCCGGTTCGCGTACTTGACGCGTAACGGAACTTCGCAAACCGAAGCTGATTGGCTCTCCGGTGTCTGTCAACATTCTAAACAGTCCGGAACGGCCGCCATCTTGTCTCTCGGTAGGATCGAGAGACAAGAGGAGGAGAAAAACGAAGGGGGAATTTAATGAAAGGGGGCAAGGTAGACCCCTTTTGGCCCCCTAGGAATGATGTTGGGGTTATTAAAGGGTCCCGTGGGGCAAATAAACAAAATTTGATTTTTCGCGGTAGAAGCGCTTACCGGTTCGCGAACCGGGTCGCAAACCTGTAGCGTAACGGGAATTCGCCATTTTGTGTTTCGTTTTAATTAAATCACAAGATGGAGGAAAAACAATGTGGGAAATGGGTATAAGGGGGCACGGGAGACGTATCCTGACCCCCTATGTTTTCTGAGGGTGGCTGACGATGCTCATATATGTTGATACATGTCTTCCAGCGGCTGCGCGTGAGCGGATTTTTTTTTGCTGCGTGACGTCTGTTAACGTTCGATTCGAAGGAAATCAGGAAGTGTTGACCACCATTTTGTCACTGCGAGTAAATATATTGTTCATTTCAAAGCGTTGGAATATGGAAAAGGGAGAAGGTAGAGATTGTCTTGCTGCGTAGTTTTTCTCAGGGTGTGCAGTAAGGCCCCGGTTGTGCTTATACTCACGGTGGGGTCTTTGAACACTTTAGCAAATGATGATCCAAGCTGAGGCAAAGGAGGGTGTCAGTCGGCGGGGGGAGCAATGGTGCAGTTTTCACTTTCATGTCTAAGTGTTAAAATCTGGTTTGCGATGTTAACATAATCGGCGCCACCTTGTCCCCACTCAGGCACGTACGCTCTAGCAAGCAGCAGCCATTTTGAAAGCGCTATGGCCCCTCGCCGGTCCCCAGCGCGTCTCCCTGGCGCTACGAACACCCCCCCTCTCTGACCTCCCCCGTTCTCTCTGTGGAAAATTAATCCATATTGATAAACATTGTCTGCGCCATCTTGCCTTTTTTCCAATGCCACACTTTTGTCATGCACGGCAGCCATTTTAGATGCCTTGACCAGACCCACTCTCTGCACGCCACCGATCCTCAGCACGGCTCCCCACCCTCGCAAGCATCTCCCCCACGCACTGGTCACCCCCGCTCTCTCTCTCATGCATGGGCCATAAACCTCCCCCCATCTGCGCTGCTCTTCCCTGAGAATCACACCCCGTGCCTGCCCTTTCACCCTATTCACTACCGCACCCTCTGACACTCCTCTTCCTCTGTGTCCGATTGTCCAGGCCGGTCCCAGGCTATCCCCTAGCCCTGCGGATGTAGTTTATGGCCCCAACTGTAAAGAATCACCCCTCTTCAAAGGAGTTACAGTAGATCAAGGCCCCCACCCCATGAGATCTGTCACACCACACGCGTTCCTACTATCTGATAACGATCCTGTATTGTGATTGGGGAGGGGATTCTCACTGTAAGGGTGTGTGGGACCGAGCCTGAAGGGATGCCTTTCTGTACATCGGAGATGCATTCCCTTGTGTTTCGGCAATGGTAGTCTGTTCATTACATAGATCGCCCGAGGGCGATAGTACAGACCGCGCGTAGGAAAGCGTCAAAAGCCAGGGGTATAGGAGTATGTAACAAGCGAGCCATTTAATTGAAAAAACTAAACGTGACAAACGGTTGCAGGATCAGTGAAGGTTGATTTTTTAATTGAAAGTATAACAGGATCAGTTACAATAAAATCGTCCATACGCACACCATGGGCGAGTATCATGGGTAACATTACTTCGAAGCTTTATTCATACAATAAACAATAATGAAAAATCGGCATCAATAGGGTTGTCCGTATTCCCAGTCAGTACCCTTCCCTGCCCGCCATGTGCACAAAGACCGCATACATCCCCCATAACGTCAAGGCTAAGTAACTAGAACGTCATAAGGAGTTGCAAGTCGCTCCCCTACTGCCGCCATTTTGGTCGAGGCCAGGCAGGTCCAGAGTATAGTTCAATGTCTTCAATAAGTAGCGGCAGGACCAGAATCCCTTTCGGCAGTTCTGGCTTCGTCATTACGAGCACTAGAAAACAAGACATTCTGGGCAATACCACCCTTGACGCAGCCCTTTATTCTACAAGATAGTGTCTTTCAAAAGCCAGGGGTATAGGAGTATGTAACAAGCGAGCCATTTAATTGAAAAAACTAAACGTGACAAACGGTTGCAGGATCAGTGAAGGTTGATTTTTTAATTGAAAGTATAACAGGATCAGTTACAATAAAATCGTCCATACGCACACCATGGGCGAGTATCATGGGTAACATTACTTCGAAGCTTTATTCATACAATAAACAATAATGAAAAATCGGCATCAATAGGGTTGTCCGTATTCCCAGTCAGTACCCTTCCCTGCCCGCCATGTGCACAAAGACCGCATACATCCCCCATAACGTCAAGGCTAAGTAACTAGAACGTCATAAGGAGTTGCAAGTCGCTCCCCTACTACCGCCATTTTGGTCGAGGCCAGGCAGGTCCAGAGTATAGTTCAATGTCTTCAATAAGTAGCGGCAGGACCAGAATCCCTTTCGGCAGTTCTGGCTTCGTCATTACGAGCACTAGAAAACAAGACATTCTGGGCAATACCACCCTTGACGCAGCCCTTTATTCTACAAGATAGTGTCTTTCAAAAGCCAGGGGTATAGGAGTATGTAACAAGCGAGCCATTTAATTGAAAAACTAAACGTGACAAACGGTTGCAGGATCAGTGAAGGTTGATTTTTTAATTGAAAGTATAACAGGATCAGTTACAATAAAATCGTCCATACGCACACCATGGGCGAGTATCATGGGTAACATTACTTCGAAGCTTTATTAAAACAATAATCAATAATGAAAAATCGACATCAATAGGGTTGTCCGTATTCCCAGTCAGTACCCTTCCCCGCTCGCCATGTGCACAAAGACCGCATACATCCCCCATAACGTCAAGGCTAAGTAACTAGAAAGTCATAAGGAGTTGCAAGTAGCTCCCATACTGGCGCCATTTTGGTCGAGGCCAGGCAGGTCCAGAGTATAGTTCAATGTCTCAAATAAGTAGCGGTAGGACCAGAATCCCTTTCGGCAGTTCTGGCTTCGTCATTACGAGCACTAGAAAACAAGACATTGTGGGCAATACCACCCTTGATGCAGCTCTTTATGCTACAAGATGGTGTCTTCCATTCAGAAAATACTGTTGGTAGCATTTTGAAAGGAAAGATAAACGGACGTTCTCCTAGTGAGTCTCACATTGTTACATTTATGAAGAATGTTGAAGAGTAGTATGTTGAAAATCTGAAGCCATTGTTCTACAAACTCTCAACCAGCCTTGGATGGAAAAATCCTGAAGAATGTACAAACTGAAAACCAGTTTTTGTCTGCATAGCATCAGCAGCAACACTTGAGTCAGCTTTGTGTGAAGCCGCCATCTTGATTCAATCAATACCGTCCCCCTGCACACATTCAGGGACCTGGTCGTGTCTTCAGGTCAAACGGATTGTGGGACAAGGTGCAGAAAGGAAGAGGAAAAAAGTTCCACCGGATCCCGGGAGCCGGCCGCCTATGTCGGGGCGATCTTAGGCCACACCAGGGCAACAAGACTTGGGGAGGGAGCAGGAGCCAAGCGCCCCCTGCCAGTCCGCGCCACCACACCGTATGTTGAAAATCTGAAGCCATCGTTCTACAAACTCTCAACCAGCCTTGGATGGAAAAATCCTGAAGAATGTACAAACTGAAAACCAGTTTTTGTCTGCATTGCATCAGCAGCAACACTTGAGTCAGCTTTGTGTGAAGCCGCCATCTTGATTCAATCAATACCATCCCCCTGCACACATTCAGGGAGGGACCTGGTCGTGTCTTCAGGTCAAACGGATTGTGGGACAAGATGCAGAAGGGAAGAGGAAAAAAGTTCCGCCGGACCCCGGGAGCCGGCCGCCTATGTCGGGGGCGATCTTAGGCCACACCAGGGCAACAAGACTTGGGGAGGGGGCAGGAGCCAAGTGCCCCCTCCCAGTCCGCGCCACCACACCGCCCCTTGGGGGCCTCCGTCATGCGGTTCAGGGAGGTACCGCAGGCAGCGGTTCTTCAGATCAGTGGCTCTCACCGGCAAGGCTCCCCTCCGTCAGCAGCAATCGTTGGCGCTGTGGTTGCGGCCGGAGGCCCCGCCTAGTCAACGCCCCGGCCTCTCCATGTCGTAGGCCGCAAGAGTGGGCGCAATTCAGCTGTCCGAGCGAGACTTGGGGAGGGGGCAGGAGCCAAGCGCCCCCTCCCAGTCCGCGCCACCATACCGCCCCTCCGGGGCCTCCGTCAAGCTCTTCAGGGAGGCACCGCAGGCAGCGGTTCTTCAGATCAGTGGCTCTCACCGGCAAGGCTCCCCTCCGTCAGCAGCAATCGTTGGCGCTGTGGTTCCATGAACCTACACTCACCTATGAAAATCTTACTATTGATGCTTGACTGAGGCCAAGGCTGTGTCCGGTGATGTACCTCTGGGGAGATGATGTTACGTTTAAACGTAGCCCCTGAGTGCTTAGTTCGCTTCTGTTCTCTGTAACTGTTGTTGATTTTGAGCCCCAAATACAAAGGCTTGTTGTTGCTTGTGAATCCCCAAGTGTATATTTGCCCATACTGATCCATAACGCCCCGGCCTCTCCATGTCGTATGCCGCAAGAGTGGGCGGAACTCAGTTGGCCGAGCGAGACTTGGGGAGGGGGCAGGAGCCAAGCGCCCCCTCCCAGTCCGCGCCACCACACCGCTCCTCGGGGGCCTCCGTCAAGCTCTTCAGGGAGGCACCGCAGGCAGCGGTTCTTCAGATCAGTGGCTCTCACCAGCAAGGCTCCCCTCCGTCAGCAGCAATCGTTGGCGCTGTGGTTGCGGCCGGAGGCCCCGCCTAGTCAACGCCCCGGCCTCTCCATGTCGTAGGCCGCAAGAGTGGGCGCAACTCAGCTGTCCGAGCGAGACTTGGGGAGGGGGCAGGAGCCAAGCGCACCCTCCCAGTCCGCGCCACCACACCGCCCCTCGGGGGCCTCCGTCAAGCGGCTCAGGGAGGCACCGCAGGCAGCGGCTCTTCAGATCACAACAGAGTCTCATGCTCAATCGATTGAGCTGGCCGAATCAGGCAACAAGAAGGTGTGGGGGGGGGCACCTCTTGCTCAACCACTTTCTGAGGAGGTGGTACTCTCTTCCTAGGAGGTGGTGGTGGTGGTGGGGATGCACCAGCTGAAGCTACAACACTTGCTATTGCTAAGTGATGAAAAAAGGTCTTCCTCTCACAAAGATGAAAGTCAGAGTGAGGAAACAAGGAGGGGTTTTCATCATTTGGGACAAAAAATAGTTCTAAACCAATGAAAAGTGTTATTTTTAGGTCACATGACCTAGCCGTACATCATTAGGAACCCAAAAGTGAAATGAACCAATGAAAAGTTTTATTAACAAGTCACATGGCCTGTTATGCTTACGTTACGCGCTCCGCGCCGCGCCCCGGATCGCTTCCGGGAAGCTGTGCTTCGCGCCTCGTGCACTGGAGCACTTCCGGGTGCGCTAACGCGGCGCGTCATATGACGCATTACGCGACAACGCAGGTCCAGAATATAGTCAAAATGTCTCCACCAACCAGCGGTCGGAACACAACCCCTTTCAGCAGTCTAAAAAGTTCTGTTAAATGACAACAGAAGGGACAGGCAACAAGAACCATTAGTCAAAGAGGGGAGGGCAAGTTCTTCTCTACCGGGTCACGTTGGGGCTCCACCGGAACTGATCGAATTGGTAGTCTACAGTGTTTCTGGATGTTTCAGACTGAAGCTGGCGTCAGCATGAGAGCACCCCGTGGCTACGTCGTGGCCATTCCGCGAGCAATCATGGCAGTCGCTCCCCACCGGAAGTCTGCGGGAGTCGGGGGCCCCGGTGACTCTTGTAGAATCTTCAAGGCTGAGGGGACGCTTTTGGGAATGGGGCCCATGCCCTAGCAGTCAAGCGTCCGAGTTCCAGGGTTGCCCAGAGCCATCATTGCAGGCCAGGCCCAAGTCTGTGGAGCCGACCGCCATTTCGTGAGCTCCGTGGCAGCCGCCTGTAGCTGTCCGGCAAGATTGGGTGCAATTCCGTTGGATGGCGGGTGAGACGCTGTAATAGCAAGAGCAGGCGCAATTCAGCTGGCCGAGTGAGGCACTGTGCCGCAAGAGCGGGCGCAAGTCAGCTGGCCGAGTGAAGCGCTGGGGTGTAGCTGAGAAACTTCCACCTGGGGAGGTGGGGGAGGCTCGTTCGCGCCACCTCTCCCTTCTAGTGCACCCCACGCCGTCTCCTGGCGCAGGTATATGTGATGGTCGGACTAGGGCACCGCAGGACGTGTCTTCAGGTCAAACGGATTGTGGGACAAGGTCCAGAATGGAAGAGTCACCAAAAGGCAAAAAGTTCCGCCTGACCCCGGGAGCCGGCCGCCTATGTCGGGGGCGATCTCAGGCCACACCAGGGCAACAAGACTTGGGGAGGGGGCAGGAGCCAAGCGCCCCCTCCGAGTCCGCGCCACCACACCACCTCTCGGGGGCCTCCGTCAAGCGGCTCAGGGAGGCACCGCAGGCAGCGGTTCTTCAGATCAGTGGCTCAAAACCGGCAAGGCTCCCCTCCGTCAGCAGCGATCGTTGGCGCTGTGGTTGCAGCCGGAGGCCTTGTAGGCTGTAGAGTAGTCGGGGAGAAATCCCGGGAACGGCGGCATGCATTTGGATCGATGTTGCAGCAGGCTGCCATGTAAATAGTTATTTAATAAAACGTTTTACCCTGTTACTTTGCTGGTGTGTTGTATATATTTATAATATTTGCATAGGGTTTGTTGTTGTTTTGGGCGGGGTGGGCGGCGGAGCCGAGCTGTCTTGCAGCCATCATGGCGTCGAGCTCCGTTCCTCTCACTAGTTTCATATTTATCATGAGGTGTTGTTCCTAATGTTTCTATTTTAGCGAGGTCAAAAAGAGATCCCATTAGTGGCCTACTGATTTTGCTTGATTCCTTTTGTTTTTTTTAACGATTTTTCACTATCTGCAAAGACTAAATAGAGTATTGCGACTCTGTGCTTGTTTATAAATAGAGAATGAACCAAAGAGAACCAATTCCAAAACAGTAAATGCTTGGATAACAATCAATCAAATGGAGAGGGAAGCAGGCACGACGGATTACAACGGGGGCAAAGGCCTGCGTTACCTACCCTTCACTATCTGCAAAGAGAGAATACTCCTAAAAGAAAAGAGGGGGGGGGGGGCAGCGTTCAAAGCACATCAGCGTGCATAAACACGAAAATGTTTTTACCTACCACGTACTTGACATTTTAAAGCTTTTGGTATTTGCTATTAAAAAAACATTGAAATTCACTGAAAAAACCATAGGTTATAGACCATATATAGTTAGGAATTAGCATTTACAAAACCTTGAAAATTCACTGAAAAAAACATAGGTTATAGACCATATATAGTTAGGAATTAGCATTAACAAAACCTTATTTTACTCACACAAAACCATTGAAATTCCATATATAGTTAGTTGCACTAACTATATTTCGCGCACCCGCAATCCACTGCTGATCATGTCACATATTACATCATTCATGACATGCTCAGTGACATCACTGATGACATCAATGATGACATCTCAAATGACATCTCAAATGACATCACTGATGACATCTCAAATGACATTACTGATGACATCACTAATGACATCTCAAATTACATCACTGATGACATCTCATTTGACATTACTGATCACATCACTGATGACATCATTCATGTGATTATACGATGAACCTCTTCAGACTCTAATATAACCTTAGATACACTCAGTGTAAACAGACACTCACAGACTGTCACTCATCCATGGAGTTACTCACACACCTAGTCAGTCATGCAAAGAATCAATCACACCTTCATTTCCTCAACTATACAGTTATACACACCTTACTTATTCAAACATATACTAACACATATTTACTCTTTTATACAATCCTTGATTGAAGTTCACAATGATCCATACAGCCACTCACACATTCACTGGCTCTTATGCACAGTTATTTATAAATGTCAACTCTCACATGTACTGTGTTTTACATATGTACTTACTTTGACATGTAGCACTGAGATATCCATTCACTCACCAATACACTCATGCACACAGTCAACTGCCCATACAGCTGTTTCCACATGCACTTTTGAACTCATACATCTAGTGAATCAACTGCTCACACATCTATGCACAGAGTCATACCCCTCCCAGTGACCCACACACATACTCAGTCTCCCATACAAATACTTGGACAACCAATCAATAACCCATATAGTTACTCATATAGCTACTGATTAACACATGCAGCAGTTTACAGAACAACAGACATAATGATGCACAAATTAAGACAGTTTAGTCACTAACCCATGCACTCAGTGAGACACATTTAATCACTCACTCATACAGTCAGTCATGCACCTACTAAATCCTTCATCAAGACACTTATACATCCACTCATTCTTCAATATGTAAGACATATTTTAACTTTACAGAAACATACAGTCACTGGATGTTGTCATCAGTGATATCATTTGAGATGTCATCAGTGATGTCATCAGTGATGTCACTGAGCATGTCATGAATGATGTAATATGTGACATGATCAGCAGTGGATTGCGGGTGCACGATATATAGTTAGTGCAACTAACTATATATGGAATTTCAATGGTTTTGTGTGAGTAAAATAAGGTTTTGTAAATGCTAATTCCTAACTATATATGGTCTATAACCTATGGTTTTTTCAGTGAATTTTCAAGGTTTTGTAAATACTAATTCCTAACTATATATGGTCTATAACCTATGGTTTTTTCAGTGAAAATATATATATATATATATATATATATATATATATATATATATATATATATATATATATATATATATATATATATATATATATATATATATATATATATATATTTTAGAAAGATCTATTCCTTTATATTTTTGGGTTTGGGGATTTGAGATGATGAGTCTCTTCTTGAATAGTTTTCGAGTTGAATAGAATCATAATCCTGGTATGCTCACTGGAGTGAGATGCTTGAATAGAGAAACAGTATTTAAATGTAAAAAATGTTATTGGGACAAATGACTTAAGAACATTGAAATACATGAAGTGTTACACAAATGCTGAGGCAAATCCAAAGTCATCCAAGTCTGTGAAGTAGGCCTTAGCCATCATAGTAAGAAAGAGGAAGTCCACAAGTTGATCTTTGTTTCCTTCTATGTGTCCTTTATTTCTTGTCAAAATCCATTATATAAGCAACAGGCAGCCGAAACGTTTTTCGTCCGAAAGGACATTCTCAAGGCTACAACAATAATGGATATACAATAAAACAGTATAATATGAAAATACCAATTATAAAAGTTAAAAACTTGCATTGGTACAAAGACCCAAAGTCTTAGACTTTTGTCCATTAGCTACCAAAACAACTCAATCTAGCACCATGAAAAATGGAGATGGAAAGTGTTGTGCAACCACAAGTCAGAAAAATGTTGTTGCAAGTACCCTGAAGCTGTATTCTTCAAAAATAGAAGTGCTACGTTCCCACTGTTAGCGTTTCTCTGCTAGAGGTTATAAGTATAGAAAAGAATAGGCGCACATATGCAGAAGTGTACATAGTTGCCCTACTGTAGCGTGACAGGTCCACAGTGTTGGACTTGGCCCTTAGGGCAGGTTCACCCCTAGACTTTTTGCCTTATGTGTGACCCTGTGTCAGTGATTTTTGGGTCTCTGCGCACTTTCCCCTGAGTCCCAGAGTGAAAGTGCGTGCGTGTAGTATGGCTGGCCTGCCCTCCCATAGGAATGCATGGGGAATGTGTGTGTCCCTGGTAGTTCCTGATGCATGTGGAGTGCAGGCTCGAGTTTAGTATGTATCAACTCGTGAGAGTGAATGCTGCGAGATGGTGTCTGCGGCATGTGTGTGTCTAGTTGGGAAGTGCTACTTCTGGACATTGAGATATGTGTGCATGTGCTGTGAGGGTGCTGGAGCGTGATTGGCTGGAGCTGGCTGGCATGCCAGGCTCCAGGAAGTCTAGATGGGTTTGCCCGGTGGTGAGTGGGAGATTAGCATGAGTGATGTGTGGGAGGAGTGTACCTGTGTCCTGGATGGGCTGGGTTTTCCCCACACAATGCTGGCTCCGCCCCCCTGTGGTGTGTCTAACGACCCTAGCCTCCCCAGTGAAAGAAATGGGTGGTTGGGCCATCAAGAGTGCTCCAGAACCAGCTGCGACTGGTTTTCCCCCCACCCTGCACCCTGAAACAAAGCATTTTACAGTATAAGAAGGGGCTGTGTCCCCTTAGAAAATGTTCTACTTTTGGATCCTGCCAGAGGGGGCTTTTGCTGCTGCTGGGGCCAGGAGGACCGCCACTTGGGGAGTCTCCCTGCCTGGAGACCCAGTGTGCTGGCTCTGGCCCAGCCTTGCCCCCCTGCCTGCCTCCAGCCCCTGCTGGAGCCTTGTCCTGTCCTCCAGTGCTGGGGAGCACTGAGGATTCTTTGCCTGCAGCCTGGGAGCGCTGAAGTCGCCTGCCTAGCGCTTGGAAAGTGCTGGATTTTGGCCATAGCGCTGTGAGCGCTGTATTCTGTCCTGGAGGCGCTTGGGAGCGCCTGCCCTTCGTTACTAGCGCTGCTAGCGCTGGGTGTGCACAGCCGGTGCCCACCCGGCATCTGACTGCCCCGTGTAGCGAGTTGGCGGCGTGGGTGCCACCCCGCTCATTGCCGCTTTGATTGTGCCCAGGTCCGTTGTGTTGTTGATCCACGAGGGAGCCCACTCCTCGGATCATGGGAGCCCGCCTGCCTGCCTAAGAAGCGAGCCGCCGCACTGCCCGCGGTGACCCGGAAGTGATTGGGAGTCCGTCCAATCACAGCGCGGCCCAGGAAAGGCCGACCGGAAGTCCCGCCTTCTCAGCCGAGCCGGGAAGGGAGAAGCTGCCGGCCGGGTCCCCGAGGCTCCCCGAGTGGAGAGGAGAGCCCCGGGACGAGAGGAAAGGCGCCCCGCCGCAAGAGGAGCCGCCCTGCAGCCCAGACAGCCGGTGAGTGTGGCCGTTCTGGAGGGAGGGGCGCCGGGACACATTGTCGGTGTCCGCCCCCCCCCCCCTCCCCCTGCCCCCTCGGCAGCGCGACCTCGCGCCTGTAGTTGTTACGAGCCAGAGAGGCTCTTAGGGGGCATTTTTGAGCAATTCGAGTCCCCAAGAGGGGGACTCCAACCCGAGCCAGAGAGGCTCTTACTGCCATTTGTCTTCCCGAGTCCCCCAGAGGTGGGGACTCCCACAGAAGCGCCCACGTATTCGAGGGTCCCCCGTGAGGGGCCCGACGCCCACATCAAAGTGAAGAGCCTGAGAGAGGCTCAGGGCACCATTTCTTGTTTAAGAGCCTGAGAGAGGCTCAGGGCCACAGTGGTGGTTCTTTGAGCCCAGAGAGGCTCCAACGTTGCCCTAACTTTCCCTGCTCCAGTTGCCCAGCACTTTGTGGGCAACTGCCACGTTTAGGCCCTGACATTGGGACACCGGGACAGTCACAGGTGGTGACTTGTGAGTTTGGCGCAATTGTGATTGTTTATACACCTCTGAATGTTACTGCATCATGTGTTTTGCTTGCACCCCTAAAGGTATTTTGACATGTAGGTGGTTGTTTTCTCCCTAGTACAGGTGGTGCTAGAGAGGTCCTGTTACCAGTGATTACTGGTTGTATGCTCTACTTTTATATTGTGTGCTACACTGGCTATTACTGAAGGTATTGCTTCTAAAGTGCTATTACTGAAAGTATTGTTTCTAAAAGTGCTGATACCCTTGACAGTGGTCCCAGTGGCCCTGTCCTGTACAAATATCCCTTGTAAATTCCGCCCGTGCCTGTTGGCACAGTGTAACAAGATGTGTGTTTTATCTGATGTATATTTATTATAATACAAAGGCTATTTTTACATATAACCTTGTGTGGAGTCTTCCTTTGTGGTGGGCCTTGGGTGTTGTTGCTGGGGTGCGTGCGCAAATACTTAACTCATATCGCCTCCAAGTTTAGCCTTGACTGCTCGCGCCACGTTACCTAGAGGGCAAGTAGGGGTTATCTTGGCGTGTAACTCCCTTGCCCTGACTTGGGAATGGTGATCCCTGACTGACCTCGACGCGAGTCTTGGCCAGCCAGGGTCCCGTTTCCAACACATAGGAATCTGTACCACCAAAGAATCCACCACCAAAACCCTGATCAACGTAAAGATTTATTTATTTACAGTTTTATGTAGTGCGAACATGATTGGTTAGGGTATCAGAGCGCTTTACAAGGAGAGAAACGTTACGTACATGAGGCATGGGCAAAGTATGGGGGATGGGGGATAGGGAAAAGTCACTAGTGGGAAAAAGCCATGGATATAAAGGAGTCAATACTGTTACAAAATCAGCAATGACATGAGTACAATAGGGCCCATGAAGTGATATATACAATAAACGGTACAGATCCAAGTACTGGATGGCGTGGTCAAACTACAAGGAAGGGGGTTAGGGAAATGAGAAACAAATGACAAAGCCGTGGATATGTACAGGTGTCAATGCATTTCCAAAATCTGCGGGCGATTTGATGGAAAGGTTTTATAGGTCTATACATTGTCTAAAATTAGCCATACTTTGACCTTCAAACAGCTAGTGATGGCAATGTTATTCTCCATACCATGTGATGTTGGCAAAGTGTAGTAACAAACTACATCTTACCTAGCAAAAATGGAAAGGTAAATATTTTCAAAAAACTATTGTAACTGTATGAGTAATTTGGAACCTGATAAATATGCAGACATAAAACACAAAGTAAGCATGATAGGCCTGCTGTGCCGGCAAGTCAATAATAATTTGTAAAAACAATCCAAAAAACTTCAATGTCAATCCCTAATTGACCCATTTATCACAGGACTCACAGTAGCCACTCGCTGTAGGATACATATTGGGGACTTAGAGTGTAATACACGTATCGAGTCCCATTATGAAATCAAACGAAGACTAGCCATACATGCTAGTCATGGACTGACCTTGCATAATGGCTTATAAATCAAGAACTCAAACCCACAGTGAGTGTCTTTACGACAGAGAAATCCTAGCAAACGTATGCAACACTGGTCCATTGGGGTGACGGATGCTTCAACAAAACTGTATTAGGATAAACCGATGTATACTTTAATAGCAAAAAGTGCATCTGTCAATAGTAAGCTAAACATATTTAGCTGAAACAGATACTCCGGCCATCGTGAACAAATGTATACACCGTTAACATATTTACTCAGTATGTTATTATCGCTATGCTCCCATGGGTTCGAGCCATTACAGATGCTATGAAGAATTCAATTTTCCTATGCGGTTACTAAAACATGAGTAACAAACAACAACATCCAAACTTCCACAATAACATTTTAAAAATGCTCAAATCTGATTGGAGGAGGGAGCTTTTCTTTCCGTCATCCATTTAGGGTCCGCAATTCTTATACTAAGACAGTGGACCCAAAGCTCTCTGAAAGGCAGGCTGTGACTTCAGGAAAAAAGTTTTGCCCACCATTACAGTATGTGGGGACTCTGTGCCTTTGTCCTGATTTTTTTTTTTTAAGTAGACAAAATGGAACTGGCACAGGTGGAGCGGCAAAGTGATCCAATGTTAAAACATATTTAAAAATATAGCAATTTTGCTGCAACATTTGTGGAACCCACAGCTTGCTCCCTGGCAAAGGGACTGGTCATGCACAGCTAACTTAAAGGCTAAAGGTAAGGAACCCTAAGAAAAGTACAGCATTGGCCCACGAGACGAGGGTTGCAGCGAATCATTCATGACATTTTTTTACGCATGGCTCAGTGAAAGGTGGCTGGCTGGCCACTGTGGGCTAGATTTGGGGTCTGTGGCCAGCACCTACTGTGTACTGCCCTTGACTGTGTGGATCAGTGGTTGGTTGCCCATGGTGAATGTGGTATTTGACAATAAATGCTAAAAAAAGGTCTTGGAAAAGTCCAGGTTGGTCATAATACCTAAACGTAGGTTCAATAAACCATAGAAATTCACAGAAAGCCCTAAGGTTAGTGCACAGTTAAGGTGACAGATTAAAACTGAAAAAACACAAAAATTCGCAAGTTATGGTTAGGACTGCTATAACTTGTTAAACTGTGACATAACTATAACCGGCACAACAAATGCAATGTTTCCTTGTAATGTTTGTTACACAAAACCAGACATATAAAGCCCATATTTCACAGGGAACTGTGAAAAAGGAAAAATACCTTACAGCCTGGGAGTTACGGATTTCATTATCATAATGACAGCCCCCAAATGACTCTCCAGAGTGTTAACGTTCTCAATGATACTAGAATAATGTAGCAAGGAGGACCAATCTGTGGAGCAAAGTCCTAGTCTAAATTATGCTGCAAATACAAATCTATCTATCTATCTATCTATCTATCTATCTATCTATCTATCTATCTATCTATCTATCTATCTATCTATCTATCTATCTATCTATCTATCTATCTATCTATCTATCTATCTATCTATCTATCTATCTATCTATCTATCTATCTATCTATCTATCTATCTATCTATCTATCTATCTATCTATCTATCTATCTCTCTCTTTATCTATCTATCTATCTATCTATCTATCTATCTATCTATCTATCTATCTATCTATCTATCTATCTATCTATCTATCTATCTATCCATCTGCAAACATATATCTACACACACACGTATATATCTACACACACACATATATATATATACACACACACACATTTAAATTCAATGAAAAAACAGAGATTGCAGGGATGTTATAGTTAGGCTCAGACTTCACTCGTACAAACCAATGAAATTCGGCAGTTATGGTTACCTAAGCTAACTATAACTTACGCCCCCACAATGCACTGCTTATGCCTTCACAAATTACATCACTCATGACGTGGTCAGTGACGTCACGGATGACATCACTGACGACAGCATCAAGTGAGTGTGTTTTCTAAGAGTTTATTATTGTGAAACATATATTAACCTACTACAAAAGTTAGATTGGTATTCTAGGTGTACTACTAATAAGTGATACTATTTCTAACATATGTGATCTGAGTTGCTGTGTGACTTTCTGTATCAGTGTGTGAGTGGGTGTCTGAGTGGCTGTATGGATATGTGAGTTGCTACATCAGTGTATAAGTGAGTACGTAAGTAGCTGTGTGAGTGAGTGGTTGTGTGAGTGGCTGTATGGGTGTACAGGTGGCTTTATGGGTAGGTTGTTCGGTGTGTGAGTTACTTATGTGTGAATGAGAGGTTGTCTGAATGGCTATATGAGTGAGTGACTGGGTAATTAGGTGGGTGTATGTGTGAGTGAGTGGTTGTTTGGTTAAGTAAATTGGCATGTGAGTGGCTGTATTGGAGAGTGAGTCTCTGTGTGAATGGCTCTGGGTGAGTGAGAGGATATGGGAGTGCTTGTATGGATGTGTGCGTGGGTATGTAAATGATTGTATGGATGTTTGAATGAGTGTCTGAGTGCTCATATGGTTGAGTGAGTGACTGTGTTGAAAGGCTGTATGTATGGGTGAGTGGGTATGTGAGTAGCTGAATGGGTAAGAACACAGCTGTGTGAGTGGATGTATGGGTGGGTGACTTTTTGTATGAGTGGCTGTATGGGTAAGTGAATGGTTTTGTTTGTGGCTGTCTGAGTGAGTGAGTGGTTATGCGAGCGGTTCTATAGAGGAGAAAGTGGTTGTGTGTGTACATGTATGGGTCTATGGATGGGTGTGTGAGTGGCTGTATGGGTGTGCGACTAGGTGTGTCATTGGCTGTATGGATGAGTGAGTGGGTGTGTGAGTGGCTGTATGCATGAGTGAGTGGGTGTCTGAATGGCTGTAAGTGACTGGGTGTGTACTTGGATGTATGGGTAAGTGAGTGGCTGTTTGGTTAAGTGAGTTAAGTGTGAGTGACTGTATTGGAGAGTGTCTGTTTGAATGGTTATATGGGTGAGTGAGCAGATGTGGGAGTGCTTGTATGGATGTGTGAATGGGTATGTAAGTTGCTGTGTGGGTGTACTACCTCAGGACTCTACCACTACCCCTAGAAGACTCAGCACTGTTGGGCTGCCAAACTTCTTCGGTCTACTGAAATTTAGCATGAAACAAGGCTACCTCTAAACTGGACCACTACCTCCAGAAGTCTCAGCACTCTTGGACTACCAAACGTTTTTCGCTGATGATTATTCTAATATGCTTAACTATCTTGAAACAATGTTGTAAAGCGCTCTCATACCCACGGGTCTGGTCAGCGCTATATAAAACTCCATAAATAAAATAAATAAATAAATAAGTGTGCGAGTAAATGTTTGAGTGCTTGCATGGTTGAGTCAGTGGCTGTGTTGAGAGGCTGTATGGGTGAGTGAGCAGGTATGTGAGTGGCTGTCTGGGTGTGTGGCTGTGTGAGTGGCTGTATGGGTGAGTGACTGGTTGCATGAGTGGCTGTATTGGTGAGTGAAAGGCTGTGTGAGTTCCTGTATGAGTTGGTGAGTGGGTGTGTGAGTGGCTCTATGGAGGAGCGAGTGGTTGTGTGAGTATTTGGATGAGTCTATGAATGGGTATATGATTGGTTGTGTGGGTGTTTGAGTGGGTATATGAGAGGATGTATGGAAGTGTGACTGGATGTGTGAGTGGTTCTGTGGATGATGTCATCAGTGATGTAATCAGATATATCAACAGTAATCTCACTGAACATGCCATGAGTGATGTAATATGTGAGGGTGTAAGCAGAGCATTGCAGGGGTGTCAGTTATAGTTAGCTCAGGTGACTATAACTGCTGAATTTCACTAGTTTTGTATGGGGGAAATCTGAACCTAACTATAAAGTCCCCGTAACCTTTGGTTTGTTAAGTGCATTTCTAAGTTTTTGTTAAATTCTATATTCCAACTATAATTTCCCTTTAATCTTTGTTTTTTTAGTACATTTCTACTGTTTTTAATGTTATTTCCTAACTATAACTTCCTTGTAACCTTTGTGATTTAAGTGAATTTCTAAGGTTTTTAAAATTGTATTTCCTAAATGTAACCTGTAACCTTTAAGAGTGAATGTATGAATGAGTGCATGAGTGTCTCAGTGGGTCTCTGAGTGGGTGTGAGAATGTCTGAATGGGTCTGTCAATGGGTGTCTGAGTGTGTGAATGGGTCTGGGACTGGCTGCATAAGTGTCTCACTGGGTGTGTGAGTGAGTACATGAGTGTCTGAGTGGTTCTGTGAGTGGGCGCAAGAGTGTCTGAATGGGTCGTTGAGTGGCTGTCAGAGTGTCTGAGTGGATCTGTGAGTGGATGCATGAGTGCCTGAGTCTTTTTGTGAGTGGGTGTGAGAATGTCTGAGTGCATCTGTGAGTGTGTGCATTTGTGTCTGAGTAGGTCTATGTGTATTAGAGTAGATCTGTGAGTGTGTGTGTAAGTGGGTCACTGAGTGGGTCTGTGAGTTGAGTGAGTGTATCAGTGTCTAAGTGGGTCTGTAAGTGTGTGTGTGTGTGTGCCTAAGTGTGTGAGTGGGTGCCTAAGTGTCTATGTGAGTAGTTAGTAGCTGTGTGAGTGACTGGGCCACAAAGGAACTGCACCTGCAACTTAATCCAACAAGGCAACACAGATTTGCACAACATATCTACCCAAGTGGAGTACTTTCTACTGTTTTATTACTAAGTGCTACCCCCTTGGGTAAATGTCCAGTACATATTCTACACTACAGCTGCATAGTGGAGCACGAGGAAATGTCAAAGGTTTTGGCAATGTGATTGTTTCTGTTGCATCTTAAACCACAAGAATGCAATAGCATAAATCCTCTGATAGCGAAGACAACGAGACTACAAAGAGGTAAATCTCCAACAAACATGGGTCTTTCTTCTTAACTACATGAAGTAAGCGCTTCTTTGTTTGGTGGAGATGTCCTCATATTCCTCTGCATCAACAAAGGCTCACAAAAATTGGCATAAAAGGGCTGGGGTGCCACTTGTTGAGCTGCATATCATCCGTGCAAAAGGCAAGAAGACCTTTGCATACAGCTAAGGTGGGCGAGGCGAAATGGTGAAGTTTCCAAATGATTTGAACGTTTGAATACTTGTATCCATTTAAAGGGAGAAGCATGGACTTTGCTTTCACCAGGTAAGAACAAGAAAGGACCCACGTGTCACAGTCACTACAGTTTGCCTCCAATAGCCCAACAATGCATTCACCTCAACAAAGCATTTCAGATCGTCTTTCAATAAGGAATTTTCACAAAAACTGACTTGCATTGCCTTCACCAACCCAGGAGTTAGAATTCTTTATCCTTTACACAAATGGAGATTCTCCCGGCGCCCAGCCATATTTGAATTGGGGAGGGAGGGGTGTGGCCCCCCTCCCCCTCCCTAGGCCAGTTTCCACCCTGGGGACCCCATCCCCTGGGACCTGGGTACCCTGGTCCCACCCAAAACACAGAGTATGCTATGGGACCACGGGAGAGCCTCAAAGCCACTACGGCCCCAGCTAGCTCCTTGCCTGCTGTGGGAGATGGCATTGCTCTTCGACACAGGGAACTGCTGGAACACAGCTCCCTGCATGCTAGAGCAACATTTTCATCTCTTTTCCTGCCTGCATGTCAGCAGGCAGGTAAAGAGATGAAAACTCAGCTTCCAGCAAGCAGGAACAGTTTGACAGATCTCGCTTGCTGGAAGTAGAGTGTTTGCTTTTGCTTTCCCACCAAGCAAAGCAAACAGCTTTGTCCCAGGGTTTGGAATCCTGGGAGACAGCAGGAGCTTGCCCAGTCAGTGATGTCACTGACCATGTCATGAGTGATGTAATTCTTTTTTTATATCATTTATAAAGCGCACTGTTACCTACCGGTGTCCTGGCGCTGAAGTGATAGCTCCCCTAAGTATCCGATCACCAGCCTAGTGCGTGAAGAGCCATGTTTTTAGACTTTTTCAAAAAGCCATCAGGTTCACGCTTTGTTTTAGGGGCATAGGTAAGGCATTCCAGGCGGTCGCCGCCCCTCTGACAAAACTTCTGCCCCCCCGCCAGCGAACCTTCCTGAAACGGGCTGTCTTAATCAGCCCCATACTGTCCGACCTAAGTTGTCTGCCTGGCTTGTACCATTGGAAGTACTGCTGGAGAAACAATGGACCAAATCCAGGTGCCGTCTTATAGACTATGCACAAAGATTTAAACAAAATATGTTCACGCACTGGAAGCCAGTGCAACTTCTCCAGCTCCCGGGAGACTGATGCAAACTTGGGCAGTCCGGTAATGAGCCGGGCAGCCGCATTTTGCAGAACCTGCAGTTTATTAAGCAGCCCCTGCTGGGCCTCAAGAAGTAGACTATTGCAATAGTCAAGACGGGAGAGCACAAGTGCCGTCACCACCGTCTTTTTGCACCCCTCCGGTAGGAGGGGGAGGATCTTCCTGATGATTTTCAAGGTCCAATGGATAGAAGAAATCAACCCATTAACTTGTGGTTTGAAGGAAAGTTGATCATCAATGAGAACTCCCAAGTTTTTAACCTTCGTTACAGGAGAAGGAGGGGGTCCCATTTCTTCAGGCCACCATTTGGGACTCCAGAATTTTACTTTTGAGCGAAAAAGTAGGACCTCAGTTTTGGAGGAGTTCAATTTTAGGCAGTTTCTTGCCATCCAGGAGCTGACAGCTGTCATGCAATCCTGAAACCTGGCGGCTACGCTTTCTTCTCTCCCCGGGAGCAGCGATACAACGATCTGGGTGTCGTCAGCATAGGATGTTAATTCAAACCCGTAAGACCGGATAACTGGGGCAAGAGAAGATACATAAATATTGAATAGGGTGGGGCTTAAAGAGGACCCCTGAGGGACTACCCCTGGGAGTTTGATAGGTCTTGACTCAAAATCACCAAGAGTCACCACCTGAACCCTCTTCGCAAAGGAAGGCTTTCAGGATGCTCAAGGCTTTCCCCTGGATCCCGCAGTCCTCTAAACGGTCCACCAAAATACTATGGTGGACCGTATCGAAGGCCGCGGACAGGTCAAGGAGGACCAGTGCTGCCCGGCCCCCTGCATCCAGTGCCTTCCTAACCTCCTCAGTAGATTTGATCAGGGAGGTCTCGGTGCTGTGTCCTTCCCTGAACCCATGTTGAGCTTTATCCAGACCCTGGGAAGTTCGCAAGAATGCACAGAGCTGAAAGTTCATAGCCTTCTCTATGAGTTTGGCTGGCAGCGGCAGCCTGGCAATAGGCCGATAGCTATTGGGATCGGCGATATACAGTGAAGGTTTCTTGAGCAGTGGAACAATAGAAGACCGTTTCCAACAAGTACGAAAATCGCCGATTTTGAACATATGATTAAAAATAATGGCAAGGGTGTCAGCTATCGGTATAGCTGCCAGCTTAGCCACTGAGACCGGGCAAGGATCATGGGGAGAGCACGATTTCGTAGCAAACAGCAGTTTTTTAATGTCCTCGGAACTCACTGTATTGAACACAGAAAGTTTTGCCTCTTGCAGGTTGGCACCCGGATTCCTATGAGAACCATCAAGTAGGCATTGTCCCACTTGAGGCTCAAGTGCAATGAAAATGAGTTCCACCTTACTAAGAACGAATTTGTCTAGTGTCTCGCAGAGTTCCAAACTCGGTGGAACGATCACCGGCTTGGAAATGGCCAGACTGGAGACTGTATTAGGGAGTTCCCTAGGTGAATTACTGGCCCCCTCAATACGATCGGTAAAGTATGTACACTTTGCCTTCCTTATCATATGTTTGTAGGCCCTTTGGCTAGATTTAAGTTTAGCTTTGTCACTCTCAGAGCAATTTGTGCGCCAGTTTCGCTCGAGCTTCTTGCACACTACCTTAAATTCTCCAAGCTCATCCGTGAACCATGGGGCTGATGGAACCACGTCGGTGGGGCGGCATTTTTTCGGCGGGGTTAATGTGCTACATGCCCGATCAATCCAGTCAGTATACATGGCAGCAGCTCTATTCACATTGGCTGGCAGAGTGATCCTAGAGGATACCAACAGTTCCTCCAGTGCATTGCCTCCCACCTTCTTCCAGGGTCTGCATGACCTGGCTATTTTCCTAACCTACAAAACACAAAAGAGCAGATCAAGTCAAGGGAATGTGTGTGTCTGTAGTATCAACGCGCGGCACCAATGGTGAGACGTGAAACAAGGGTACCGAACATGAAACCTCTTGGCGGCAGGGGGCTGATAAAATTCCCATCAGACCACCCAATTATTTTGAGCACTGTCACTCCCCCTTTTTTCAGTTTGCATCACTTTTAGGATACACATAATGATCACAGATTTGTGATACTTTTGCCTGTACCGACACTTTTTGGTTGGATTTTGGATGGCATGATTATCAAATTCCCACATGATGCAAACTCCACCACATGGGTGGTCTGATGGGAATTTTATCAGCCCCCTGCCGCCAAGAGGTTTCATGTTTGGTACCCTTGTTTCACGTCTCACCATTGGTGCCGCGCGTTGATACTACAGACACACACATTCCCTTGACTTGATCTGCTCTTTTGTGTTTTGTATCTATAAGACTGGGGAGCGAGCAGACAGGTCATGAAACTTTCCCCCTGACCCTCCTCACACCCTTCTGTTTTTTAGTATTTTCCTAACCTGCCTTGCCTTGCAAAACAAGGGGCTCGAGATGTTAAACAGCACGGCAGCGTCATCAGTCCAGACCACAGTTCCGTTTTGACAAACTGCAGATCCGGATTATTCGTAAAGACACCACCAAGAGTGTGTCCTGCTAGATGCGTTGCCCCCTTAACCACCTGAGTGAGTCCCACCCCGTGCATCACCTCAAGTAGTGCAAGAGTATCCGGGTCTGAGCTACCCTCTAGGTGGAAATTAAAATCTCCCAGAGCTATGAAAGATTTCGCACACAGGGCTTCCTCCAAAATACTGCCCACCGTTTCGAGGAACTGGGACTTTGTCCCGGGTGGTCTGTAAAGGAGGCAGCCCTTTAGGGATTGGTGGTTGGACAGCATAAGCTTGAACCCCAAAGCCTCGCATGTCTCGGAAGCCACCGGCTGAAACGACCCCTTGATGGAAGCATGGTAGATGATAGCCAGACCACCTCCCCTTTTACCAGGTCTATCCAGTACGAAATTCAGATAGTCGAGTGGGGTAGCTTTCACTGAATCCTGACCGGACGCTGCGTCAGTCCAAGTCTCTGTGATGAAGCCGATTTTTATTCTTTCTCCTGGATCATTTAAGGGCGCACTATACACTGTGCTTTACCAGGGATCTGGCGTTAATCAAGAGACAGTTTATATTACTCGTCGCCCCCTCCCCTTTGGAAGTATGGATGCTGATAGTGGCCCTAGCTGGTCTAAGGAGGATCACCAGGAGACCAGTGTGACACACCGGGCAACAATAGGAACCGGCCTGCATGTTCTTATCTGGCCTCAAACTGATGCAGCTCTCTTTCCTACCACCAGGATTCAGGTTCAGCAGTAGGTCTTGACTGAAGACCCGGCTGGGCTGGGGTGCTGTAGGTAGTCGACCAGGGGTCCTGGCGCTGGACGCGGGTCTGGCGCGGACGGGCGCAGACGGGCTTGCCTTTGGCGCTTCTTCGGCGCGCCGCCGGCGCGCCCGCTGCGCCCACCCACTGCGCGGGTGGATCCCCGAGTTCATTTAATGGGTCGGGAGTAGGGTGGGAGGCTGCCGACTACTAGTCCGCAAGCCTGACAGTCCCCCCAAGATGGCCGTTCCCCGTGACCCTTTCCGCGTCAGCGCCTAGTCGGCTGCGTGGGTGACAGGGGACAGGAGGTGCTAGCAATCAGGTAGGAGAGCACATGAAGCGTGGTACAAATTAATAAACAATTCTGGTATCTCAAGTTTAAAATCAGCAGAATATACAAATTTTAAAACAGACTCACAGCCTGAGCCCCCAGCTTTCCTCCTCAGAGGAGTATCAGAACTGTAATATGTTCAGAGATGCACATCCCTTATTTTATTATTTTTCCACCCACCGCCTTCTAAGAGTAGTGTCAGTCATAACAGAATCCACTTGAAAGGAGTAGAATGGAAAATGAAAGGAAGTTAAGTTAGATGCTATGAAAACCAACAGAGCATTTGAATGTGGAAATGTGCACAAGCCCTTTTGAAGAAGCCCAACCTCGACCCTGGAAAAATGGCCAACTACCGCCCGATCTCGCTCCTCCCCTGGATAAGCAAGCTGCTTGAGAAGCACATCAATACCATCTTGATGCATTATTTGGAAACCAACCATCTACTCCATGACTCACAAGCCGGCTTCCGCCCAAAACTGGGGACAGAGGCTGCCCTGTTGACTGTAACAGAGCTAGCCCGGAAGCACATGGATCAAGGCGGCACCACAGCAATTATGCTGTTAGATCTAAGTGCCGCCTTTGATACCGTAAACAGTAACATCCTAATCTCCCGCCTAATACAGCTCGGAGTGGCAGGGAATGCCATTACATGGCTATGGTCCTTCCTGGAGGACCGCACGTTTCAGGTGGTAGAGGGGGCCACACATTCTAAAGTCTGGTCTCTCAACCAGGGCGTACCTCAGGGCTCCTCTCTGAGCCCCACTCTTTTTAACATGTACATGGAGCCGCTGGCAGGGATTGTGCACCCAACTAGTGGTAGCCCTGAATCAGCCAGGCAGCACTTCCCACAACCTGAGCAGCTGTCTTGAAGCAGTAACAAAATTGATGGCCATGCCTCACCTAAAGCTGAACGGGGACAAAACAGAGCTCATGTTTCTGGGGAACACAGCTGTACCAAGACCCACTATCGACTTGCCGACCTGCATGAGTACTCCTCCAGAGCCAAAAGATCATATCAAAAGTCTAGGTGTATGACTAGACGACACCTTAAATTTTAACCAGCAAGCCACAATACTTTCCACCACATGTTTCGGGCTGATGAGAATGTTGAGGAAAGTATTGCCTCTCCTCCCTATTCAAGCCCGCAGGATAATGGTCCAGGCCATCGTCCTGTCCCACCTTGATTATGGGAAAGCCCTTTACTTAGGTGCACCAATCAGCACGACCAAGAAGCTCCAAGTAACCCAGAATGCGGCTGCACGCCTTCTTCTTGGACTCTCCTGAAGAGATTCAGGCGCTGCCGCCTTGAAGAAACTACACTGGCTGCCTATTCAGGCTAGGGTACAATTCAAGGCGATGTGCATAATGCACAAGGCCAAGTGGAATAAAGCACCCGCAATGATTTCCTCCCTAGCTACTCCCTACCATCCTCAGAGATCACTGCGCTCTAGCACAGCCTTTCTCGCATCAAAGAAAAAAATCAAACTCGCTAGGTGGGCCGGACGCTCCTTCTCATGGAACGTTGCTTCTGTATGGAACTCCTTGCCTCCCACACTGCGTAGCGAGCTTGACCTACAAAAATTTCGGAAAGAACTGAAAACATTTCTCTTCCATTAAAAGTAAGTCAGCAGACTCCTCGACCCTACTCATCCACAGCGCTACGAGGCCTCCGGGTAGTAACGCGCTTTACAAAACCCAATTTCATTTCATTTTATTTCATTTCATATGTATGTTTTGAACAGCCTATATTACCTTTGCATTTTTTAGACATTTTTAGGGAAAAAAGGTGTAAAATTCGCCAATTTGCCAACACTGAATGAACGGTTTCGGAAACCGTGTTTCCTGAGTCAGGTGCCCCCTAACAACCCCGAGGTGAGGCCGGCTTGCTCAGCACACCATGAGTGCCTCTTCAGATCCTATGGCGCTTTGGCACAGGTACGTACAAATGTGCTGTAAAATGCATTAAATAACCCCATTATGTTAAATGTTCTCAGAATGAGATACTCCCCTCCCCAAACCACGTTGGAGGAAGCCAAGCTCCCTCGTTTGGTGAGATTTAATGATTTTCGCACCCCAGCATTTTCAAAGTTCATCAGCCACTATCGTTTTTTAAATAATAAGTAAAGCAGCTGTCTTGGAAAAGGAGTCAACTTCTAAATGTGAGGCCACTTAGCAGTGTGGAACTGAGAGCAACAGAAAACAGTAACATAAGCTTGCTTGTATAATTGTGTTTAAAAAAATCTATTTTAGATGCCTCTTTCCTGCCACAGTTTCAACATGGAACTCTCTGAACATCCTTGCCCCCCACTAGAAACACTTACCCGCCCCCTTTCCCTGACTTCCCCCGCCCATCCTCCAGCAGTGGCCCCTTGGTGGTGAGGCGGGCCACTATGCTGCCCCACTGCTCGCGAGGCAGTACTCCTGACTGCAGCCAACAAGACAAGCAGTGATGGTGTCATATATTTTCATCCTTTTCAATGGGTTGGGGCCAAGCTCCTTGGGAGACACTTCCCTATGATGGAGACAGATGGGAATTTGAAGTAAAGGCATGCCGAGATAATTCAATTATGCTTTGTTCTCCACCCCAGGCGCTCGCGCTGTGCTAGTAATATATGGTTTATTTGCCCCATTTTCTTGTTTTGTTGTGTTATTTCATAGGTATAAGCCTAGGACACGTCTGCCATTTGAATGTGGCCCCTATATATTCCGGGGCCCATGCACTGGTCTGTACTAGGCTCCATGTTTCTCTTCAGTCGGCATAGAAGAAATCGAAAAAAAATCACAGGGTGTGAAGGAAGGCTCACGGCGACGAAAAAAGGAGCAAACTGTATAAAGAACAAGTGAAAGTGAACGGGCGGAAACTGTTCCGCTTCTTCCGCCTTTAAAACCCATTCAGTAAGAGCAGGGAGGTAAAACCACACAAACCCACCCAAGATGATGAAGCTGTTAACCCCGGCCCTGACCCTGTGCACTGCGGCAGACAATGTGAGGACATTTTCCTTTTGAATGTCTCTCTGTGGCCTTTGAAACGGTGCTGAGTGGAAAGGGCAGAGAGTGGGGGGAGGCCGGGCCGCCATTATCTGTGCGCCTGTGGATAGCTCCCAGCTACTGCTGGCAGCCGGCGCAGAAGTGCCAAGGAGGCCCCGTGCTGTGGGGAGGGAAGGCTGCAGTGGGGGGACGGGGGCGACAACTTGGAGTTCATTGTTCCTAATGGGAACTTTTCAACTGTCTTGACTTATTCCCATGGGCGAAAGAGAAGGAATGCTTTCTGCCCATAAATAAGAGGTATACGAGAGGTTAAAACCTATGTCACAGAGAGGCTTTCGCTCATCGGAGGAAGAGAAGGTATGTTTGCGGAAGGTTCAGAGAAGGGTTTCTACAATCTAGCATCCTTTGCGTTCCTTAGGAGAGATTCATGAAGATTTTGCGCCATGTTTGCGTCACAAGAATGACGCAAATTGGCGCGATATTTTTTTTCCCCAATTGCTGCTTTACATTACTTACTGCCGTGAGGGCATGCCAAGGGTGGAGTATGGGCGTTCCCATGAACCACCCAGGGTTTCTCACACTAAACCCAATTTACTAAATAAAGTAGATTGGGTTTAGCGTGAAAAAACGGCGCCCTTCTAAATTAGGCGCAAGGAAGGAGAAATGCTTTCATTTCTCCTTCCTTTTCTGTCTTTGCATGCGTGCTGCACTGTGCAGCACACATTCAAAGTGGGAAAAGCTTTGCATCTTGTCTTGGTGTGGCATTTTGTACAGGAAGGCTATCCTTCCTGATTAAAACCTATGCCAGACTAACAAACACACCCTTGAACTATGGTGCTGCTAAGGTGTGTGCGTGGCACACGACAGCTGTAATCAGCGCCAGCGCAAGGGAAAGGGGAGGAGCGAGCCATATCATTGAAGATATGACGTTCTCCTGCTCCCTCCCTGTCGTGCAATGCAGCGCGGCCTTGCAGAGAGCTGCGTTGCGTGACTTTTTGGTAAACCTCCCGCTTTGTGCATTTAAAAATATTGTTACGTAATAAGCTTCAAGGTGGGCAGAACACATATTGTTTGCCCTGAAACAAAGCAGTTAAAGTCGGCATAATCACGCCCGGATATGTAATCTACCGGGCTGGTTACTAGACAAGCATGAGCATTACTTTACACTTCTAGGGTACCAGCATCCCTTTTCATGGCTAGCATACCATGAGCATCCGTTTACATTGCTAAGTTACCATGAGCGTCCCTTTACATTGGTAGGATACCATGAGCGCCCCTTTACATTGGTAGGTTACCATGATCGTCCCTTTACATAGCCAGGTTACAATTAGCATCCCTTTAGATTGCTCCGACACCATGAGCATCCCTTTAAATCGCTAGAGTACCATGAGCATCCCTTTAAATCGCTAGAGTACCATGAGCATCCATTTACATTGCTAGGTTACCATTAGCATCCCTTTACATTGCTCCGATACCATGAACATCCCTTTACATCGATAGGGTACCATTGGCAGGTTTTCCATGAGCATCCCTTTACCCTGGTACGGCACAATGAGCATCCCTTTTCATTGCTAGGATACCATTAGCATCCCTTTAGATTGTTAGGTTACAATTAGCACCCCTTTGCAGTGCTAAGGAACCATTGCTGTTACTATGAGCATCACTTTACATTGCTAGGGTACTATGAGCATCCCTGTACATTGCTAGGGTACCATCAGTAGTTTGCCATGAGCATCCCTTTACATTACTAGGGTACCTTCAGCAAGAATCCCTTTATATTGCTTGGGTACCATGGCGAGGTTGCCATGAGCAATCATTTATATTGCTAGGGTACCATGAGCATCTCTTTACATTGCTAGGGTACCATGAGCCTCTCTTGACATTGCTAGGGTACCATGAGCATCTCTTGACATTGCTAGGGTACCATGAGCGTACCATGAGCCTCTCTTGACATTGCTAGGGTACCATGAGCATCTCTTTACATTGCTAGGGTACCATGAGCATCTCTTTACATCGCTAGGGTACCATGAGCATCTCTTTAGATTGCTAGGGTACCATGAGCATCTCTTTACATTGCTAGGGTACCACTGCTTGGGTGCAACGAGCCTCCCTTTTCATTGCCAGGGTTCCATGAAATACCATTTCAAGTAATGTGCGTGAAGTGAGATGTGACAAGTGAGTTAACGGGTGACTTGGACCACCAAGCATTGTTTACTGCTCCGAAATGTGGCATCAGGTATAGGTATACGGCGCCACTAGGCAGAATCACACAGCTAGTTTTTTCAGTTTCTCTATTTCTTCAGGCGGTGCTGTAGGGTATGGAAAACCATCAAACTCCACAGATCAAAGCCTCAGCTTTCTTTGACAATCTAATTAACTCCCCAGCACACGTCAAATTCAACAAAAGGTTTCCCAGTTGTCATAACAGCAAACAAATTATAATGCATCACACAGTGAAACAGATGCAAATGTCTTGTGTTCTCTTTTTCAAGATTTATTCATGTAGGTTTCAGAATCAGCTCTCAACAGCCAACACGTTTTTCGTCGCGTTTGGGGTGTTGTCCCGCAACTTCCTCAAGGCTAGAAACTTCAAGTAGTCATTCTTTTGACTTGTGGTGATACTTCCGGACCACAAAGGGTTTCTGTATCTGAATGGTGTGTCCCACCTAAATTCATGTTAATTTTTCCGTATCCCTCTATGATTCCGTGTAAGGGTTTCCCAAATTCATATCGTTGTGTGGATCAGCATTCTCGTTGCGCACCAGGCATTGTTTGTTTTATTTTATTTTTAGGAAATATACCACAAGACGACATACTGATATTATAGTAGTACAACAAAGACAAGGGCTGTTAGCTGCAAGGCAATGACGCTGGTCTAAGTTCAATGGCTTGGGACATCTCTGTAGCATACGACAATTCTGGCTTTAGCAAGGTAAAGGGAGAAAGTTCAGAGCAGAACTTCGCATAGCATTGAGGCGACAGGAGTTTCAACTTTAGAAAAATGACTGTACCAGTTTTTCTCTGGTGCTTGTTTTGCACAATGCATAGAAGTAGCTTTTATGTATTGAAAGAGCAGCATCTGAAAACGGAAAAATATTATGCACATATTTTTGCGGTCCTGGAAAATACTTTAACAGGTGAATAGAAAAGGTTTCAGGCAGTGCTTGAAATTGGAATCCAGAAGCGCAGGTACTCCTTATCCTAGAGCACCCGCTTGCTACTGAGAAGATCTGTTTGTGCCGGGTCGGAGACTAGTATGAATGAAATTAATTGTCTTCTTACCACTCACCAAATAAGCATTTCCCTTGAAACATCTCCTGGAGCTCAAGCCTTATGCCAGGGCCCTTGTGCACCTAAAGGAGGCAGAACCCCCTCCATTCTCTGAACAGTGTTGTTCTTAGATTAATAGATATTCCTGGGAGGCATTACCCACCAGGCCTACCGAGTTAGCCCGTTTCTCTGCCTGATAGATCACCCCAGCTCTACTCAATTTGCAGCTCCAGAGCAGCCTCCAGTTGGATAAGCAGCTCTATCCTATTTCTTTATTTGAATAAACCAGCTACATCATTTACAAAGCCATAATGAATGGCACCCCTACTTATCTTGCAAGACAAGCTCACCATCTGTGAATCCTGGCACACCCACAGGCTGGACACCCGCTGGCTGAGACGTGTAAAACAAAAAAAAAGCACAGCAGTCCGCCTTTTCCATGTATGCATCCAGGATCTAGAACCACGGGGCATATTATCAAGGGGGTTTATCTCCGCTTTTTTGGCTTTAAAAGCCAAGAAAGCGGAGTTAAAATTATCTCCCTATTACCTAGCTGTCGCTAACACCAGTTAGCAACAGCTAGTAGGAGATAGCGACCATTTTGGGCCCCGCTTTACATGTCAGTGAAATTTATCACTAATGACATGCAAAGTGGGTGTGCCGAGATGGTAGCGACTGGAAACAGTCGCTAACATCGCTATCGGCTATTACCAACTTTTGGAGATATTCGCGCTAAGCGCGATTATCTCCAAAAGCTAACACCTGCCCCTGAGCAGTTCTTAGCCATGTTATCCAATGGTAGGTGGATAACATGGCTAAGAGCATTAGCTCGGTAATGCATGAATATCGCGGACTTTTCAGCGATATTCATGCGTTTCGGCCGATTTTTATCGCTTAGGAGACAAACCTTGGTAATAGAAAGGTTCCTAAGCGATAAAAATCGCCGCAGCTCGGCGATAAAAATATTGCCGCTAAGCCAACATAGCGATAATTATCGCTAGTTGTTGGTAATATGCCCCCACATCTCCATATCCATCAGGACCGCCCGCCTCTTTAAAGAACACTACATCACAGTTCAGTAGCAGTCCTCAAACCAGCTACCTCTCCTATCATTCGTTGACTTAATGCCGGGCTTTGACCATGTACAGCGCTCCACTGCCTTAAAGCTAGATGCGTGCAATAGAAATGCCACCCACATGCCTACAAGTAAGTGAATCTAAAATATTCAGAAAAGGAACTCTGTGCACCCCTTGAGATGCGCTCCAGCTTGTGCCGAAAGAACAAGCACAGGTTTTTGCCGCCATGTCTGGGCCCTCAGAATATGTCGGTGGCTCTTGAAAGAGGTAAAAAAAGAGTCAATATTCTTGGAAAACAGGACGGCTGCTTTCTGAAGCCTCCACTGCCACCCACTAGACACCTCTTCCCATTTCCTGCCTTTTCTTGTGGTGACGTCAGAACGCAGGGCCATACAAATTGAAGAGAGCGCGCGCTGTCATGGTTTCTCCCTTGATGTGTGTGGTACAAATGAGTCACCGCCTTTGTATCTATTCAGGGGCGCATAAAAGCCCTTCGATTTCCTCCCCTTGGCGACAGTGACATTTCGCACACAATCTCGCGCTGAGGCTCCTCGGAGGTAGCCGAGTGCAGTAAACAGAGGCTATCACCCACTTGTTGACACAGCGCAGGAAGGAGATAAATGTAATATCAGTTGTTTGTCTGCCACAGTGCTTCTCTCTGATGTGCTCTGCATTAGGCTTACCTAATCAATGGAAACCGAGTAAAATGCTGTCTTTAATCCGCAACGAGGCGCATCAGAGCCTCCTTCCCTGTCGCCATCTTACTGCACTCTCTATCTGGAGCGCCACTCAATCCTTCCTACGTGCTAAAAAACTGAATCTTACATTGGAGGGCCCAGGAGCAGTGGCACGTCTATAAACTGTGGTCCAGCTTTGAAGCCTAATCCATGTCATGGGGCATATTTGTGCAAGGGTGACGCGAAACCTAGATTGACATTTACCAAGCCAAGGCAACCTTGCGTGTCCCTGTGTAACTTGGTATATGTGGAGTGACAAAGGGACAGCTTGCGCTGCCCTTGCATTACTCTGCCCCAGGGAGGCAATCCATAGGTGGAGTTTGGATGTTCCCAGGCATTCCACCCATGGATTTTGGCGCATTCACAGGGTTACCATTGGTGGAGATGGGAATGCATCAAAATGCTATGCCTCTCCAGGGGAAGCGTAACAAGGAGAAATAGGTTTATTTCGCTTCATTTTTTCCTTTTTCTCTGTGTGCTGCATTATGCACTGGTTTTTGTGGAGGACGGTGTCCCTTCCTGCATAAAAATAATCCTGCCTTCAATGCAGGCACCCTTGCAGCATGGTGCAAGGGTGCCTGCGTTGGTGCTAGGGAGCAGCTTGTGCGTCAACGCAGGCAGAGAGGAGGAATGAGCATATAATGTTAAATCTGGAACATTCCAGCTCCAGTAGCGGTCGGTGGTGGGAGTAGCTGCCGGGTGGTGATGTGGGGTGGGGGAGGGGCAGGGTGGGGGGTAGTAATCTATGGATTACAGGTAAATAAACATAAATAAATAAAACAAATTTCGTTGCGTTCACTGCATCGCATTTGGAGATGCAGTGCACGTAACTAAATTAGTTCTATTTATTTATATGTTTACTTACCTGTAATCCTCCGTAATCCATAGATTACTACCAGGGCCGGACTGACTACCGGGCAGTTTGGAATGCTGCCGAGCTGGGGGCTGATTTCACTGTGGTGGGGGCTGATTTCGTCCATGAACGAAATCAGCCCCCAGCTCAGCAGCATTCCACACTGCCCAGTAGCCAGTCCGGCCCTGATTACTACCCAACACGTCACCCCCGGCAGCTACTCCCACCACCGACCGCTACTGTCCAGCCCTCTTCTTTTAATGCAGCCCAGCAAGGTGGTTTGCTGCATTGCATGAATATTTGATAAATATGCCCTCATGTGTCTCTCCCTTCAATCCAGTTGCCCTGGTATATCGGTGTTGTTGAGAATATCCACCTATGGGCCTGAGCAGTAGATCACTTGAGAGCATCCCGGTAGACTCCAAAGTAAAGTTCCAAGAAAGGCACTCACTGGTAAAGAGATCCTGTGTCACCGGCTGAGGATCATGAAGATACATTTTGCACTCACATTCTCATTCAAGGGTCTCAAAGAACATTAAAATCGGTCAGAGGGCTTCCTCCTTACACTGTGTATGATTTCTTTCCATTCTGCTTCAGTATTTTTCACATAAAGCTGACTTCCTCATTACAGGTACCACAGGGAAGAGGCATGTTCTATTTCTGCCACATTGCCTCAGGCACAGCTAATGAGATAAGAAGTTTAAGGGTTGATTCTGATGCACGTGCAACAGTTATAGTTGGGTATAATTCTGAGGAACCCTTTTTCATATTTTGAGCATGCCTTTATTTTGTTATGACATTGGCTTGGTAAGTGGATGCTTGTCTCTTCCAATGTTCTTTCACATCTTTGCACTACACCAGAAAGCCATATATTAGCAGAGAGGCTATGTTGTTAACTACAGTAAAGGAACAGTTTTGCACGCATACCAAATTAATCTCTGCTAGAGCTATAGATATTTGTTTATGGAGCGTACTCCACCTGGACAGGGCTGTATGTGATATCCTAGAAGCTAACCTATAGGTAGGCTATACCCATAATGATACTCAACACAATTTAGAACAGGACCTAAGGGTATAGGCTACTTCTGGTTTTAAGATGATAATTTAGTTCAAAGTTGAGTTTGATTTCTTCTTTCTATACATTAGGTGCAAAAAAGATTAGCTTGCTTATTAAGTTGTAATTTTATAAAATGTTTGCACTCTTCTGACATTGTAGAGTTGCTACAGTGATTCATGAATGAGGACCAGCCAACGTGTTTCGCAAGCCTGGGGCTATTTCAAGGCTGTTTACAATTAGCACACATTTGCAAGCAAACCCATACGGTAAATCAAGTTATAATTTTGACATGTATAAGCAACATACGAGAACAGACAAAAAAGAAATGGAGAAATTATCATAAGTAAATTCTATATGCAGCATATATGCATATTGGTTTAAATTAAAAGATACAAATTCAATAATTGAAAACTTTACAATGATGACATACAGATATGAACAAAGAGAAGAGAGTAAGCCAAAAAGAAAGTCAGTCTTTGTCATAAATCAGATAAATTAGTGTTATTTACCAATATTGTGCGAACACTGCAAACGTGTAAAATGGCGGGACACAGAACATTGGTGCACAATCATGATGACGTTCAAGTGGTAGGGCAGAGGTACAGGTCTGTTGCAGATGTGCAATCATGGTGAGGGAAAAGCATATTATAGAATGGTTGTCGTGCTTACTCGAGTGTCATTGGTCATGGAAATGTAAAAAGATTACAAAATGATAGAAATGGGGCGGGCTGGGGCCATTGTAGTTATGTGCTCAAAATAGATTGAAGGCTAGCAAGCATGGTGCTAGGGAATGTAGCCGGTCGAATTTAGCAAAGGGGGATTCCATGCATTAGCAAATGCAAAACGATTCAACAGAGGCAGGAAGAGCTTTGGAAGAGATAGGAAATGATTATTGCATATTTCCACAAACTTGAATCCCACGCCGATTTAGCCATCATTCTATACAGAAGGGTAAATGCTGTGAAATGCAGTCTCCTGTGCCTCTGTTGTTTCTGGTGTTTGTTGTCTGAGGGTTCTGTTTTCCATTCTGTGTAGCTGCAGCAGTTTCTTTGGTTATTTTATTTGTTATGGCGACCATTGCAGTAGATGTCATTGTAGAAATGCTGAAGACGCGGCAGCCAGTGGCACTTTGCCTTGGAACCTAGATAGCAAGAATTCAACAGCAATGTGTAAGCCAGCAAATAGTTCATATATTTAATTTTAATGTGTGTGCGTATAACTAAATAATATATATATATAAACACACACACACACACACATATATATATATATATATATATATATATATATATATATATATATATATATATAAGTGATGTCAAATGAGATGTCATCAGTGACGTCATCAGTGATGTCATTTGAGATGTCATCAGTGATATCATCAGTGATGTCACTGACCATGTCATGAATGATGTAATATGTGACATCATCAGCAGTGGATTGCGGGTGTGCGAAATATAGTTAGTTCAACTAACTATACAGGAGCAATTTCAATGGTTTTTTAAATGCTAATTCCTAACTATATAAGGCCTGAAACCTATGGTTTTTTAAGTGAATATATATATATATATATATATATATATATATATATATATATATATATATATATATATATATATATATATATATCCAACCAACAAAGTTGCCTGCTAAAGAAGACGCCGCCCCACAGGTAACATTCGCCAACTTCTGTTTATTGATGGGAACAGCCGCGTGAGCACAACATTGTCCACACCATTCGAAACATCCCCTCCCGACGCGTTTCGTTAATCACTTCCTCAGGGGCATGGGGATAGACTGCAACAGCAAAACTTTTTGGGCGGATCCTTAATTTAACTGCACCAAGCCAAGGTGGGCGTGGCCTTCTCAGAGGCCTGCTGGTACTAGTAGTGCCTGCCATCTTTCTCCAGTGAGCAGATTGCTGTAAAACTGTCAAAATTGAAGGTTATAATATCCAAGTGGATCGTGGCATCTGCTTGTGGTTCACTGCCACTGCTTCTGTCCCTTCAAAAACTGGCTCCCGTGCCATGTGCAAATCCGCCGGTTGACGGATCGGCAGGAATGCTGAAACCAGCATCGAGGCGTCTTCTGCGGCTCAGGCAAGCCGCTACATATCCAACCAACAAAGTTGCCTGCTAAAGAAGACGCCGCCCCACAGGTAACATTCGCCAACTTCTGTTTATTGATGGGAACAGCCGCATGAGCACCACATTGTCCACACCATTCGAAACATCCCTTCCCGACGCGTTTCGTTAATCACTTCCTCAGGGGCATGGGGATAGACTGCGACAGCAAAACTTTTTGGGCGGCTCCTTAATTTAACTGCACCAAGCCAAGGTGGGCGTGGCCTTCTCAGAGGCCTGCTGGTAATAGTAGTGCCTGCCGTCTTTCTCCAGTGAGCAGATTGCTGTAAAACAGTCAAAATTGAAGTTTATAAAATCCAAGTGGATCATGGCATCTGCTTGTGGTTCACTGCCACTGCTTCTGTCCCTTCAAAAACCGGCTCCTGTGCCATGTGCAAATCCGCCGGTTGACGGATCGGCAGGAATGCTGAAACCAGCATCGAGGCATCTTCTGCGGCTCAGGCAAGCCGCTACATATCCAACCAACAAAGTTGCCTGCTAAAGAAGACGCCGCCCCACAGGTAACATTCGCCAACTTCTGTTTATTGATGGGAACAGCCGCGTGAGCACAACATTGTCCACACCATTCGAAACATCCCCTCCCGATGCGTTTCGTTATTCACTTCCTCAGGGGCATGGGGATAGACTGCGACAGCAAAACATTTTGGGTGGCTCCTTAATTTAACTGCACCAAGCCAAGGTGGGCGTGGCCTTCTCAGAGGCCTGCTGGTACTAGTAGTGCCTGCCCTCTTTCTCCAGTGAGCAGATTGCTGTAAAACAGTCGAAATTGAAGTTTATAAAATCCAAGTGGATCGAGGTATCTGCTTGTGGTTCACTGCCACTGCTTCTGTCCCTTCAAAAACCGGCTCCCGCTCCCTACTGGCGGTCGCCAGTAGGTATATATAGTTAGGACCTAGTTACCATAGGAAATTCCGAACATTCTATTGGGAATAACTTTGGCGCCGATTGAGGGATCTGCCTGTAATTTTCCTTAAATTTGCCTCGCTGCGCTCCGCTCCTTCCCTGAAAGTTTTGGGGGGATTCGTCAAGCGGGGGCCGAGAAAAAAGGAGGTCCCAAAACATGTTTTCCCCATGTTAATTTCCATAGGGACATTCTGACAAGGCTACAGCTCGAATTGCTGAAAGGAATTACACCAGATTTGGCAACATGGTAGGGCCTGGTATGCAGCAGTGCCTTTTGTATGTTTGGTGAAAATCCCTCCAGTAGTTCTTGAGAAAATTGAATTTGAAATGTTTCAAACAACATTTTCTATGGGACCTTTAGACACGGCTACATCCCGAACGGCTGAACGGAATTACAACAAACTTGGCAAAATGGTAGGGACAGGTATGCAGTAGTGCCTTTTCTGTATTTGGTGAAAAAATCCCTCCAGTAGTTGTTGAGAAAATTGAATTTGAGCAAATTATATATCTATATGCGCTCACCGTACGCGCACTGTACGCGCGCAAGCGAGTTTCTGATTGGCTGGCAGTCGACTGTCAACATTCCAAACTGTTCAAACCAGGAAGTGTTGGCCACCATCTTGTTTTTCAGGAGAACTGAGGCACAAGAGAGCCCAAAACAAGAGTGGAAAACACAAAAAGGGGGCAGGGTAGAGACCCCCCGACCCTCTAGCCCTTCTCAAGGGGTCGCAAAAGAACCCCCAAGGGCAAAAAACAAAACAAACAAAAAAAAATCAAAAAAATCGCGGGGTACGCGCACCGTACGTACCGTGCGTGTTCCCCGCGATTTAAAAAAAAATACATTGTTTGCACTTGGGGGTCCTTCTGGGACCCCCTGAGAAGGGCTAGGGGGTCAGGGGGTCTCAACCCTGCCCCCTTTTCGAGTTTTCCACTCTCTTTTTGTGCTCTCTTGTGCCTCACTTCTCCTGAGAAACAAGATGGCTGCTCAGGTGGTCCCAGAAGGATAATAACATATATAAACGTTATCCGCTAATAGAATTAGCATTTACAAAACCTTTGAAATTTATTGAAAAAAAATATAGGTTTCACGCCTGATATAGTTAGGAATTAGCATTTAAAAAACCTTGCAAATTCACTGAAAAAAACATAGGTTTCAAGCCTTATATAGTTAGGAATTAGCATTTAAAAAACCTTGCAAATTCACTTAAAAAACCATAGGTTTCAGGCCTTTTATAGTTAGGAATTAGCATTTAAAAGACCTTTCAAATTCACTTAAAAAACCATAGGTTTCAGGCCTTATATGGTTAGGAATTAGCATTATAAAAACCTTGCAAATTCACTTAAAAAACCATACGTTTCAGGCCTTATATAGTTAGGAATTCACATTTAAAAAACCATTGAAATTGCTCCTATATAGTTAGTTGTACTAACTATATTTCGCGCACCCGCAATCCACTGCTGATGATGTCACATATTACATCATTCATGACATCGTCAGTGAAATCACTGATGACATCACTGATGACATCTCAAATGACATCACTGATGACATCACTGATGACATCTCATTTGACATCACTGATCACATCACTGATGACATCATCCAGTGACTGTGTGTTTCTGTAGTTTAAATATGTTTTACATATTGAAGAATGAGTGGATGTATAAGTGTCGGGATGAAGGATTTAGTAGGTGCGTGACTGACTGTATGAGTGAGTGATTAAATGTGTCTTACTAAATGCATGGGTTAGTGACTAAACTGTCTGAATGTGTGCATCAGTATGTCTGTTGTTGTGTAAGCTGCTGCATGTGTATATATATATATATAAAAAATACAGGAACCCACTTTACAGGGTTCAGAGACCTAGTTGGTGTATATGGTTACTGTCAATTATGTCAGTGTGTACCAGAAAATGAGAAAGAAACATTTCTTTCTAGAGTCCCCTCACTCACGGGGTTGCCCCACGGTGACATGCTTCATCATTGGGGCCATCCCAGTTCTCTACGAAAAGGGGCGTGCTGCGACTAGCGGACTATGCAGGAGCACTTGTTTGTGAAATGACTATGTGTGGTGTAAAGTGTGGTGATGGTGGAGTGGATTTGTGATTAAAAATACCGTGCTAGTGGGCCTCAACAATTTATTATGCTCCTAGTGTGGTATATTAAAATGGGGTAACACTGTATTCTAACCTTAAATTTGGGCTAGATCAATGTTATGGTCGACCAGTTTCAAGCTCCCCAAGCTTTTCATCAGGACCATACAGGGTCCAGCCCTGTATTTTCCACTCCTATATTTTAATAAATAGGTTTTTTAGAAAAATAGTTATTGTACCTGTTATTGTATCTGTGTGAAATCACGAATCCACTTTATTCACAGATTTTATATTTGCACTGATTTGGACAGCCTGCACGCACCAGTATGGTGCTCAAGGCACACCTACGCCCTAGACGAAGTGAGCTGCATGTGTGATCCCCTCGCTCTTTTGAGGGGGGATGTTTGCCACTAATCAAGTGTCATTTTCTTTTACAGAAATACGAGTAGGATACAAATCGTATGTATAAAAAACGCATGTCTAATCATTAACAGCGTATAGTACAATAACTATTTTTCTAAAAAACCTATTTATTAAAATATAGGAGTGGAAAATACAGGGCTGGACCCTGTATGGTCCTGATGAAAAGCTTGGGGAGCTTGAAACATGTCGACCATAACATTGATCTAGCCCAAATTTAAGGTTAGAATACAGTGTTACCCCATTTTAATATACCACACTAGGAGCATAATAAATTGTTGAGGCCCACTAGCACGGTATTTTTAATCACACATCCACTCCACCATCACCACACTTTACACCACACATAGTCATTTCACAAACAAGTGCTCCTGCGTAGTCCGCTAGTCGCAGCACGCCCCTTTTCGTAGAGAACTGGGATGGCCCCAATGATGAAGCATGTCACCGTGGGGCAACCCCGGTGAGTGAGGGGACTCTAGAAAGAAATGTTTCTTTCTCATTTTCTGGTACACACTGACATAATTGACAGTAACCATATACACCAACTAGGTCTCTGAACCCTGTAAAGTGGGTTCCTGTATTTTTGATACTGACTGGAGGCCGACCTAGTTTGGTTTAACCTCCTTCTCCCTCCTATTTTTTGTTTATATATATATATATATATATATATATATATATATATATATATATATATATATATATACATATATTACCTACTGGCAGTCGCCAGTAGGTAGTCATAGTTAGGATTTTTTTCAATGCAAAATCTCAAAATTCTATTGTGAATAACTTTGGCGTCGGTTGACGAATCTGCCTGAAAATGTCCTCAAATTTGCCGCGTGGAGCTCCGGTCCTTCCCTGAAAGTTTGGGGGGGATTCGTCAAGCGGGGGCCGAGATAAAAGGGGGGTCCCAAAACGTGTTTTCCCCATGTTAATTTCCATAGGGCGGTCGAACTCACTTTAGCCCGAACGGCTGAATGGATTTGCACCAAACTTGGCAAAATGTAGGGACTGGTAGCCCGATGTGCCTTTGCTATGTCTCATGATATGTGCTCCAGTGGTTTTTCCGAAAACTAACTTTGAAAAAATATATATTGCGCTACATGTAGCCCAATGTAGCCCAATGTAGCCCAAAGATGGCCACCAGAGACAAAAAAACAAATGTAGCCCAAATATCAGCCAGATGTAGCCCAACTATAGCCCAATGACAGAATGTCCCAGAGTGTTCTAAAGAACATCTAGAGCGCTAACAGTCTTACTTATGACTAAAGTATGGCACACCTGAAGTCATCTTGATTGGAATAAAGTGTTAACACTTAAAACATTTAATTTGCAAAGGAACAAAATGAGGGGGTTCATTTTGCCATAGAAATTATGATTAGTGCTGAAGAAAGAAAAATTAGGGCACATTTTGAGTGACTGCTCAAATCCTCTTATATTTCATTAAAAAATTCTGATATGCAGTCTCCCAAGATGGCCACCAGAGACAAAAGAGCCCAAATGTAGCCCAAATATCAGCCAGATGTAGCCCAACTATAGCCCAATGACAGAATGTCCCAGAGTGTTCTAAAGAACAAATAGAACGCTAACAGTCTTACTTATGACAAAAGTATGGCACACCTGAAGTCATCTTGATTGGAATAAAGTGGTAACACTTAGTACATTTAATTTGAAAAGGAACAAAATGAGGGGTTTCATTTTGCCATAGAAATTTTATATATATACTAGCAGCCCGTCCCGACGTTGTCCGGGTATGAATTGCTGCCGGCCAGTAGTATATTGTTTTGTAGGATTTCGTTTTGATAGCAATTCTTATCTGTGACAGGCCTGTGAAATGCTCCGATTCACAGTGCACTGTTGATGCACTTAAGAGTGCGCGTTCAGTAGTGTGTTAACTCGAGTTTCCCTACTTTATTTTTCCTTGCAATATTATATAGCGCGAACTCAACAACATGGCATGAGCACAATTTACATTACAGAAGAACACATTCATTTGTGGTAGGCACGGGGAGACAAAGCGATTTGCCTCGAATCACAGGATGTTGAGCTAATGCAAAGATTCGAACGTAGCTCCCCAGCTCTAAAGTTTGCAATTCTAGAACTTGTGGCGGGAGGTGTCTAAAAGTGTATGTCGGTGCTGGCCATCATTGAGAGAGATCTGTGCATTTTTTAAATGGGTGGTGAAAAAATATGAGTATGTTGCTGGAGATGTGGGCCGCTGTGCAACCAATTTACTTACCGGGGGGTGGGTAAACACCCATTGTTCCGCAACTTTCTTTCCGCATACCATCACTCCGCGTACTTTCATTACGAAAGTACCATGACTCCGCAATGCTATTATAACGCATGGCATTACATTTTATATGCTTTTTACCACTCATACATTTAAAATGAAATTCGTTGTAAATGCATGAATGGTAAAAGCATGTTTTTTTTAAATGTTTGGATAAGGTAAGTATGGGTATAGGGGTATATGGTTTGGGGTGTTTGGGTATTTTAAGGGTTCAGATATAGTTTTGGGTATGGGGCACAGGGGTAGTTTTAGGGTTTAGGGATAGGTATGGGTTTTGGGGTACAGGGGTATTTTTAGGGTTCAGGGCTAGGTTTGGGTTTTGGGGTTAAGGGGTATTTTAAGGGTTCAGGGCTAGGTTTGGGTTTTGGGGTACAGGGATATTTTTAGGGTTCAGGGCTAGGTTTGGGTTTTGGGGCACAGGGGTATTTTTAGGGTTCAGGCTTCGGTTTGGGTTTTGGGGTACAGGTGTATTTTTAGGGTTCAGGGGTAGGTTTGGTGTTCAGGGGTATTTTAAGGGTTCAGGGCTAGGTTTGGGTTTTGGGGTACAGGGGTATTTTAGGATTCAGGGGTAGGTTTGGGTTTTGGGGTACAATGGTATTTTTAGGGTTTAGTATTAGGTTTGGGTTTTGGGGTACAGGGGTATTTTTCGGGTTCAGCGGTAGGTTTGGGTTTTAAGGTACAGGGATATTTATAGGAATCAGGGCTAGGTTTGAGTTTTAGGTTACAGGGGTATTTTTAGGCTTTAGGGATAGGTTTGAGTTTTGGGGTACAGGGTATATTTATAGGGTTAAGATGGGTTAGTGTTTAAGGGTGTTGGGGTATTTTAAGGAGTAAGGGTGGGTAATGATTATGGGGTGCAGGGGTATTTAAAGGGAGCAGGGTGGGATTAGCACACAATATGAGACATGGCATGAAGGGCGGAACGTACCACATGCTCCCAGCATTTGTCACACCCCCAGCACACGCCCACAGCACAACGCAGACACACCCACAAGGGACTACTTTGCTGGCACGGTTCTTTTACCTTTTATATGTATATGGTGGGTGTCTGCATAACCTATGTCCTTCTGCTGCAACTGCCCTTTCCAACGCTGTATTGGGTGTTGTGATTGGTGCTGTGGTTCCTGAGATTACCCGCCTCAAAGGTTTGGGCTCTCTCTTTATTATATTAGTACTAGTAGCCCGTCCCAGCGTTGTCCTGGTAAGAATTGCTGCCGGCCAGTAGTATATTGTTTTGAAGGATTTTCAGCCTGATTCATGAAGCCGAAATCGGCTCGCAAAGGGTCAGATTCTGAGAATCTGGCCCTTTGCGAGCTCTATTTTTGCATTTGGGATTCATCATCCCAAATGCAAAAATCGGTAATAGCGATTTCGCTATTTTGCGAGGAATTACATTTAAGGAATCTCTATTTGAGATTCCTTAAATGCAATTCATCATCCATTTACAAATTGGGAATTCGCAATTTCGGCCCGCTATTTACCACGAGGTCAAACCTCGTGGTAAATAGCGAAAACTTAGAAAAATGCTTTTAAAAGCATTTTTCTAAGTTGCATGTTGCACACACACAGGTCCTTTGGACATGTGTGTGCGCAACACCTGTTTCAATTTGCATTTAAGAGGTGCCACAGGGTGTCCTTTGGACACCCCTGGCACCCTTAAAATCGCTATCTTATTTGCGATTAGCAAATTGCTAATCGCAAATAAGGAATACTCCCTATTCATTTCTATGGGCCTTTTGGCCCATAGGAATGAATGGGGAGTTATTCCTTATTTGCGATTAGCAATTTGCTAATCGCAAATAAGGAATGTGTAGGAATCGCAATTCTTTTTGAGATTCCTACATGAATCCCGTTTTGCGAGTCTGTAATAGCGATTCCTTATGAATAGCTATTATAGACTCGCAAAACGGGTCTTTGATGAATCAGGCTGTAAGTTTAGATAGTATTTCTTATCTGTGACAGGCCTGTGAAACGCTCCGATTCACAGTGCACTGCTGATGCACTTAAGAGTGCGCGTTCAGTAGTGTGTGTACTCGAGTTTCCCTACTTTATTTTTCCTTGTAATATTATATAGCGCGAACTCGACAACATGGTATGAGCACAATTTACATTACAGAAGAACACATTCATTTGAGGTAGGCATGGGGAGACAAAGCGATTTGCCTCGAATCACAGGATGTTGAGCTGATGCAGAGATTCGAACGTAGCTCCCCAGCTCTAAAGTTCGCAATTCTAGAACTTGTGGCGGGAGGTGTGTCTAAAAGTGTATGTCGGTGCTGGCCATCATTGAGAGAGATCTGTGCATTTTTTAAATGGGTGGTGAAAAAATATGAGTATGTTGCTGGAGATGTGGGCCGCTGTGCAACCAATTTACTTACCGGGGGGTGGGTAAACACCCATTGTTCCGCAACTTTCTTTCCGCATACCATCACTCCGCGTACTTTCATTACGAAAGTACCATGACTCCGCAATGCTATTATAACGCATGGCATTACATTTTATATGCTTTTTACCACTCATACATTTACAATGAAATTCGTTGTAAATGCATGAATGGTAAAAGCATGTTTTTTTTAAATGTTTGGATAAGGTAAGTAGGGGTATAGGGGTATATGGTTTGGGGTGTTTGGGTATTTTAAGGGTTCAGATATAGTTTTGGGTATGGGGCACAGGGGTAGTTTTAGGGTTTAGGGATAGGTAATGGTTTTGGGGTACAGGGGTATTTTTAGGGTTCAGGGCTAGGTTTGGGTTTTGGGGTTAAGGGGTATTTTAAGGGTTCAGGGCTAGGTTTGGGTTTTGGGGTACAGGGATATTTTTAGGGTTCAGGGCTAGGTTTGGGTTTTGGGGCACAGGGGTATTTTTAGGGTTCAGGCTTCGGTTTGGGTTTTGGGGTACAGGTGTATTTTTAGGGTTCAGGGGTAGGTTTGGTGTTCAGGGGTATTTTAAGGGTTCAGGGCTAGGTTTGGGTTTTGGGGTACAGGGGTATTTTAGGATTCAGGGGTAGGTTTGGGTTTTGGGGTACAATGGTATTTTTAGGGTTTAGTATTAGGTTTGGGTTTTGAGGTACAGGGGTATTTTTAGGGTTCAGCGGTAGGTTTGGGTTTTAAGGTACAGGGATATTTATAGGAATCAGGGCTAGGTTTGAGTTTTAGGTTACAGGGGTATTTTTAGGCTTTAGGGATAGGTTTGAGTTTTGGGGTACAGGGTATATTTATAGGGTTAAGATGGGTTAGTGTTTAAGGGTGTTGGGGTATTTTAAGGAGTAAGGGTGGGTAATGATTATGGGGTGCAGGGGTATTTAAAGGGAGCAGGGTGGGATTAGCACACAATATGAGACATGGCATGAAGGGCGGAACGTACCACATGCTCCCAGCATTTGTCACACCCCCAGCACACGCCCACAGCACAACGCAGACACACCCACAAGGGACTGCTTTGCTGGCACGGTTCTTTTACCTTTTATATGTATATGGTGGGTGTCTGCATAACCTATGTCCTTCTGCTGCAACTGCCCTTTCCAACGCTGTATTGGGTGTTGTGATTGGTGCTGTGGTTCCTGAGATTACCCGCCTCAAAGGTTTGGGCTCTCTCTTTATTATATTAGTACTAGTAGCCCGTCCCAGCGTTGTCCGGGTAAGAATTGCTGCCGGCCAGTAGTATATTGTTTTGAAGGATTTTCAGCCTGATTCATGAAGCCGAAATCGGCTCGCAAAGGGTCAGATTCTGAGAATCTGGCCCTTTGCGAGCTCTATTTTTGCATTTGGGATTCATCATCCGAAATGCAAAAATCGGTAATAGCGATTTCGCTATTTTGCGAGGAATTACATTTAAGGAATCTCTATTTGAGATTCCTTAAATGCAATTCATCATCCATTTACAAATTGGGAATTCGCAATTTCGGCCCGCTATTTACCACGAGGTCAAACCTCGTGGTAAATAGCGAAAACTTAGAAAAATGCTTTTAAAAGCATTTTTCTAAGTTGCATGTTGCACACACACAGGTCCTTTGGACATGTGTGTGCGCAACACCTGTTTCAATTTGCATTTAAGAGGTGCCACAGGGTGTCCTTTGGACACCCCTGGCTCCCTTAAAATCGCTATCTTATTTGCGATTAGCAAATTGCTAATCGCAAATAAGGAATACTCCCTATTCATTTCCATGGGCCTTTTGGCCCATAGGAATGAATGGGGAGTTATTCCTTATTTGCGATTAGCAATTTGCTAATCGCAAATAAGGAATGTGTAGGAATCGCAATTCTTTTTGAGATTACTACATGAATCCCGTTTTGCGAGTCTGTAATAGCGATTCCTTATGAATAGCTATTATAGACTCGCAAAACGGGTCTTTGATGAATCAGGCTGTAAGTTTAGATAGTATTTCTTATCTGTGACAGGCCTGTGAAACGCTCCGATTCACAGTGCACTGCTGATGCACTTAAGAGTGCGCGTTCAGTAGTGTGTGTACTCGAGTTTCCCTACTTTATTTTTCCTTGTAATATTATATAGCGCGAACTCGACAACATGGTATGAGCACAATTTACATTACAGAAGAACACATTCATTTGAGGTAGGCATGGGGAGACAAAGCGATTTGCCTCGAATCACAGGATGTTGAGTTGATGCAGAGATTCGAACGTAGCTCCCCAGCTCTAAAGTTCGCAATTCTAGAACTTGTGGCGGGAGGTGTGTCTAAAAGTGTATGTCGGTGCTGGCCATCAATGAGAGAGACCTGTGCATTTTTTAAATGGGTGGTGAAAAAATATGAGTATGTTGCTGGAGATGTGGGCCGCTGTGCCACCAATGTACTTACCGGGGGAGGGTAAACACCCATTATTCCTCAACTTTCTATCCGCATACCATCACTCTGCATACTTTCATTACGAAAGTTCCATGACTCCGCAATGCCATTATAACGCATGGCATTACATTTTATATGCTTTTCCCACGCATACATTTACAACGAAATTCGTTGTAAATGCATGAATGGTAAAAGCATGTTTTTTTTAATGTTTGGATAAGGTAAGTATGGGTATAGGGGTATATGTTTTGGGGTACTGAGGTATATGTTTTGGGGTGTTTGGGTATTTTAAGGGTTCAGATATAGTTTTGGGTTATGGGGTACAGGGGTAGTTTTAGGGTTTAGGGATAGGTATGGGTTTTGGTGTATAGGGTATTTTTAGGGTTCAGAGCTAGGTTTGGGTTTTGGGGTATAGGGGTATTTTTAGGGTTCAGGGGTAGGTTTGGGCTTTGGGGTACAGCGGTATTTTAAGAGTTCAGGGCTAGGTTTGGGTTTTGGGGTACAGGGCTATTTTTGGGATTTGGGGTACAGGGGTATTTTAGGGTTCAGGTGTAGGTTTGGGTTTTGGGGTACAGGGTTATTTTTAGGGTTCAGGGCTAGGTTTGGGTTTTGGGGTACATGGGGTATTTTTAGGGTTCAGGGCTAGGTTTGGGTTTTGGGGTATATGGGTATTTTTAGGGTTCAGGGGTAGGTTTGGGCTTTGGGGTACAGGGCTATTTTTGGGTTTTGGGGTACAGGGGTATTTTAGGGTTCAGGTATAGCTTTGGGTTTTGGGGTACAGGGTTATTTTTAGGGTTCAGGGCTATGTATGGGTTTTGGGGTCCAGGGGTATTTTTAGGGTTCAGGGGTAAGTTTGGGTTTTGGGGTACAGGGGTAATTTAAGGGTCCAGGGCTAGGTTTGAGTTTTGGGGTACAGGGGTATTTTTAGGGTTCAGGGCTAGGTTTGGGTTTTGGGGTACAGGGGTATTTAAGGGTTCAGGGGTAGGTTTGGGTTTTGGGGTACAGGGTTATTCTTTAGGGTCCAGGGCTAGGTTTGGGTTTTGGGGTACAGGGGTATTTTTAGGGTTCAGGGGTAGGTTTGGGTTTTGGGGTACAGGGGTATTTTAAGGGTTAAGGGCTAGGTTTTCGGTTTTGGGGTACAGGGGTATTTTAGGGTTCAGGGGTAGGTTTGGGTTTTGGGGTACAGTGGTATTTTTAGGGTTCAGGGCTAGGTTTGGGTTTTGGGGTACAGGGGTATTTTAGGGTTCAGGGGTAGGGTTGGGTTTTGGGGTACAGGGGTATTTTTAGGGTTCATAGGTAGGTTTGGGTTTTGAGGTACAGGGGTATTTATAGGGTTCAGGGCTAGGTTTGGGTTACATGGGTATTTTTAGGGTTTAGGGATAGGTTTGGGTTTTGGGGTACAGGGTATATTTATCGGGTTAAGATGGGTTAGTGTTTAAGGGTGTTGGGGTATTTTAAGGAGTAAGGGTGGATTATGATTAAGGGGTACAGGGGTATTTAAAGGGAGCAGGGTGGGATTAACACACAATATGAGACATGGCATGAAGGGCGGAACGTACCACACGCCCCCAGAGTTTGTCACGCCCCCAGCACACGCCCACAGCACAACGCAGACACGCCCACAAGGAACTACTTTGCTGGCAAGGTTCTTTTACCTTTTAAATGTATATGGTGGGTGCCTGCATAGCCTATGTCCTTCTGCTGCAACTGCCCTTTCCAACGCTGTATTGGGTGTTGTGATTGGTGCTGTGGTTCCTGAGCTTACCCGACTCAAAGGTTTGGGCTCTCTCTCTTTATAATATTAGTATGGATATATATATATCTATATATATATATATCTATATATATATATATATATATATATATATAGATATATATATATCCATACTAATATTATAAAGAGAGAGCCCAAACCTATATATATATATATATATATATATTCCAACACAAACGCTGCTCCTTCTGCCGAACACTTTACTTGACGGGTGCCTCCTTCGTGCAAGCAGCATGCACGTGAATAGGTTTCCACAAATGTGTCCCGCCTTGAAGAACACTCACGGAGCACACTTTGGGGTTCTGATGTTCTTTATTACGCACAGCATGACGCGTTTCGTCTGTTCCGACTTCTTCAGATGTTGTTTGGTAGTTCAAGAAGTTAGTATTTTTTCAGTTCATTAAAAGCCTTGTTGGGCTCCTGCTACCCAATGATCAGCAAGGAGGGACTGCATGGAAATTGCCTTTCCTCCTGGATTTTTGGCCGCCATCTTGGAGTGTCTGTTTCTTTAGTTTGTTTTGCCAAATTGTCGTTTGTTGATAGCGATGTTGGTTCTTTGCGATAAGCTTACAATTCTCGCTGGGAAAAGAAACATGCCTCTTTGATGTTTATCATATCACTGGGTGGTTTTGGAGCCTCACGATTCGCTTTTCCTCCCATTTCATCAACCGCTTTAGGATGTCCTGTATCTGGGATTGCAGGTTTGAGTAATCGGCTTTCTAACGTGTCGTCACATTCCAACTTGTTGGCAGATGCTTTCCATCGTAGCGGCGGTTCTGGCAGAATATATCCTCAAATTCCAACACAAACGCTGCTCCTTCTGCCGAACACTTTACTTGACGGGTGCCTCCTTCGTGCAAGCAGCATGCACGTAAATAGGAAGAAGTTAGTATTTTTTCAGTTCATTAAAAGCCTTGTTGGGCTCCTCCTACCCAATGATAACATCTTGAACTACCAAACAGCATCTGAAGAAGTCGGAACAGACGAAACGCGTCATGCTGTGCGTAATAAAGAACATCAGAACCCCAAAGTGTGCTCCGTGAGTGTTCTTCAAGGCGGGACACATTTGTGGAAACCTATTCACGTGCATGCTGCTTGCACGAAGGAGGCACCCGTCAAGTAAAGTGTTCGGCAGAAGGAGCAGCGTTTGTGTTGGAATTTGAGGATATATTCTGCCAGAACCGCCGCTACGATGGATGCCTCTTTGATGTTTATCATATCACTGGGTGGTTTTGGAGCCTCACGATTCGCTTTTCCTCCCATTTCATCAACCGCTTTAGGATGTCCTGTATCTGGGATTGCAGGTTTGAGTAATCGGCTTTCTAACGTGTCGTCACATTCCAACTTGTTGGCAGATGCTTTCCATCGTAGCGGCGGTTCTGGCAGAATATATCCTCAAATTCCAACACAAACGCTGCTCCTTCTGCCGAAATGCGCCATGCTGTGCGTAATAAAAGAACATCAGAACCCCAAAGTGTGCTCTGTGAGTGTTCTTCAAGGCGGGACACATTTGTGGAAATATATATATATGTATATATATATATATAGATATATATATATATATATATATATATATATATATATATATATATATATATATATATATATATATATCACTGAAAAAACCATAGGTTTCACACCAGTTATAGTTAGGAATTAGCATTTAAAAAACCTATTACATTCACTGAAAAAACATAGGTTTCACACTAGTTATAGTTAGGTGGAAACTTTACTCGCATAAAACCATTGAAATTCCCACGTTATAGTTAGTTGGACTCACTATAACTTGCGCGTGCAATGCACTGCTGATGACGTCACATATTACATCACTCATGACATGGTCAGTGACATCAGTCATGACATCACTGATGACATCTCAAATGACATCACTGATGACAACATCCTTGTGACAAAGTCGCAGACCTCCTATCAACATAAAATAACCTTTGACACACACATTCAAAAATAGAAACTAACATTTTCTTAAAAAAGGAGAAACCAATACCAATTACAACAACTTATTAGTTATTTCCAACATCTACATACACATCCACTCATTCACCAACAGTTCTATATAGTCACTCATGCATGTACTTACTCATCATATGTACTCATACACCTATACATCCTGTTACCACTAATACTCATCCATATAGTTACTCACACACAAATTCACACATGCAAAAAACCATTTACTTGATTATACTGCTATATACACACCACTACACATACTTCTACAGAAGCGGAAACATATTTACTCTCTTGGGGTCGTGTGTGAGTGGTTGTGTAGCAGTGGGACTGGGTGTATGAGAGGTATTATGAGGATGTGAGTGACCATGTAATCAGTGATGTAATATGTGAGGTCATAAGCAGTGCATTGTGAGGCATAAGTTATAGTTACCTCAGTGCACTGCAACTTCTGAATTTCACTGGTTTTATATGAGTGAAATCTGAGCCCAAGTCTGACGTCCCTGTAGCCTTTGGTTTATTCAGCGAATTTCTAATGTTTTTTTAATTCTATTTCCTAACTAGCGCGTGATTCTTAGTGGGTCTGTGAGTGGGTGTGTAAGTCTTTAAGTGGGTTTGTGAGTGGGTGTGTGAGTCTCTGAATGGGTCTGTGAGTAGATGTGTGAGTGTCTTAGTGGGTCTGTGAGTGGGTGTGTGTGTCTGAGTGGTTCTGTGAATTGGGGTGCATGAGTGTGTGAGTGGGTCGGTGAGTGGGTGCTTGAATGTATGCATGGGTCTTTCAGTGGATATGCAGTAAAAAATGTAGCAGGCACATTGGAGCAGGTCCTCATGTCAGCTCGCCTGTGACGGTCCTCCTGTCCAGCTTGCCTGCAGTCCACTACCCTCTGCTGCATTCTGTTTTGGGCCTCCGCTGCTCATTTTTCTGCCTCTTCTCTGCTCACTCCTGCCCTCTATGTTGCCTCTTTCTGCCTGTTATTTTGCCTCTTTCTGCTTGCTCCTGACCTTTATCTGCCTCTTGCTGCTCGTTTATGACCTTTATTTTGCCTCCTTTTGCTCATTCCTGCAATTATATATTGCCTCTTTCTACTAATTTCTGATCTTTGTTCTGCCTCTTGCTGCTCATTTCTGACCTCTATTTTGCCTCTGTCTGCTCTTTTCTGACCTTTATTCTGTCTGTTTCTGCTCGTTTCTCATAATTATTTTGCCTATTTCTGCTCATTTCAGTCCTTTATTCTGCCTCTTTCTGCTTGTTTCTGACCTCTATTCTGCCTCTTTTTGCTCGCTTCTGAGCTTTATCCAGCCTCTTTCTGGTTGGTTCTGACCTTTATTCTACCTCTTTCTGCTTGTTTCTAACCATTAGTTAGCTTCTTTCTGCTCATTGCTGACCTTCATTCCTCCTCTTTCTACTTGTTTCTGACCTTTATTCTGTTTCTTTCTGCTCATTTCTCACTTTTATCTTACCTCTTTTTGCTTGTTTCTGACCTTTATTTTGCCAGTTTCTGCTCATTTCTGACCTTTATTTTGCCTCTTCCTGCTTTTTGCTGACCTTCATTCTGCCTTTTTCTGCTAGTTTCTGACCTTTATTCTGCCTCTTTCAGCTCGATTCTCACTTTGATCATGCCTCTTTCTGTTAGTTTCTGACCTTTATTTTGCATGTTCCTGCTCGTTTCTGACCTCTATTTTGCCTTTTTTCTGCTCGCTGCTGGGCTTTACTTTGTCTCTTTCTGCTTGATGCTGGCATTTTTTCTGCCTCTTGCTGCTCCACTCTGATCTCTATTTTGCCTCTTTCTGCTAATTTCTGACCTTTATTTTGCCTCTTTCTGCTCGTTTCTGATCTATACTTTGCCTGTTTGTCCTGGATTATTACCTTTATTTTGCCTTTTTCTGGTCATTTCTGATCTCTATTTAGTCTCTTTCTCCTCGTTGCTTGCTTTTATTTTGCCTCTTTCTGCTACTATATTTCTATTCGTATGGGGATGGGTGCCGTGCAGCCCCCCTCCTCAGGCTAATTTCGGCCTCGTGACCCTATCCCCCAGAGCCCAGCCATGTCTCCTGGGTGCCTCAATGGCACCAGTGTGCAATGGGATCACAGGGGGGCCTCAAGGCATCCGTAGTCCAAGCCGGCTCCCCGCCTTCTGCGCATGCCGGCATTGCTGCTACAAGCAGGAAGCTGAGTTAAATTGCAGCTGCCTGCTCACCTGCATGCATATTTGTATGCAAGGAAACAGATGAAAACTTTGCTTTCTGTAAGCAAGAGCTGTTGACAGCTTGCTCATGCAGAAAGAGGAGTTATGTTTGCTTTTCCACCAAGCAAAAGCAGACAGCTGCCTCCAGAGGGTGGGCACCTCGAAAGGTAGTAGAAGCCGGCCCTGGGAGTCACTGTCTCCAGGGCCCTCTATAGCATCTCCAGGGGGGGCGCAGAGCCCCTACTACAGTAAAACTTAGCCCTGGGGAGGCGTTAGTCCCTGGGGCTGTGTGGGACCACGCAAGCCCCCTGTATTCATTTTATGTTTAGCCCAGGGGAGGTGGTGGTCCCTGGGGCATGGGTGTGCCCAGCAGGCCCACCTGCATAGATATTTGTAAGTGCCCCAGGAAGGAGACAATCTGCAGGGGGCCTGCATGGGCCCACACACATTCATTTTATATGTTTATCCCTAGTAAGATGGTTGTCCCCAGGGCTACAGGGCCATGTGGCCCCCCTGCATTTATTTATTCCAGGGAAGAGATTCATTTATCCCACGAGAGGTGGGGGTCCCTGATGATTTCATAAGCACTAGATGGGGGGGGGCTGTCTGCCCCACTCCCTTTTTATGGTATTTCCCCGGGTTCTGGCCCACCCGGGGGGTATAAGAAAAACTAGCAAGGAAGATCGCACTTGTTGTTGTAAGAATTTGACACACTTGTTTTTTTCAAACGTTTATGCACATTCGAGACCCTGTCATGCATTTTCAGAAAAAAACATTTTGTTGGTCTAGCAGGATTCCTCTGGGACCCCCCCCCCCCCCAAGAGCCCTAGGGGGTCAGAGACCTCCTACCCTTCCCCTTTTTCTTTTTTTAATGTTTTTTTGAGAGACTTGGAAGAAGCAGAGTCCCAAGATGCCTGTCAACACTTCCTGGTTGAAGTGTTGGCAGCCAATCAGATTTCAACATGGGGACTGTTGGACACTCGGAGGATCTGCATCTCTATATATACAAATCTGAATTTCAGTTAGTAAGTACTGAATGGATTTACACCAATTCACAAAAAGGTCGCTTTCTGGACCAACAGCTATCTTTCTGTCAAATCTGATGTCATTCCATTCACCGGTTCGGGAAGTAGTTGTGCCTAAAATTCCTATGGGAATTAACATGGAAAACACATGTTTTTTGACTCCCCCTATTTCTCGGTCCCTGCTTGATGGATTCCCCAAAACATTTCATACAGATCAATAGTCACTAGGGCACTTTAAAAAAAACAATTTGTGAAGATTCGTCAAACGGTGACAAAAATGTAAGCACGTCAAAAAACACATTTCCTATGGAAACATGGTCCTAACTATAACAACAACAAAAAAGGAAGATGCACACCGTAACTCACAGCTCCACTCATTTTACAGTCAGCCTTTTTACATGCCATTGTCTAAGGAGTGTACTAATCATAATACTTCATTATGGGGTGCATTATGTGTTGAACACTATAAATGGTGAATATCAGACCATTTTTCTATTGTTTGTATACTGAAACATAACTAACCAATAACTAAAACTTTTTTCAGTGAATTTCATTGGCATTTTATGATGAGCCACATTTAGCCAGGCTTTGATCCCCCGGCCCCTTTCAGCTGTATGAAGTAGGTGTGAGTCACAGGGACTGCCTGGCCTTGGGCTTTATTTGATCTCTGCCAAATTTCATGCAGATTCATTAAGCTGCGCCAAGGTTATTGGTAAATACATTTTATATTGCCAATCATTTAGGTTTGCCCCCATGGATCTACTCAAACATTTATATAAACAAGAGGTAGCTAAACCTCTTAAATATATGGCAATTTGTTTTCTGATTCATCAAACGGTGTCAAATTTATTAGCAAATTAATACTTCTTTGATACCTTCTTTTAAATCAGGTCTGCTTAATGGGCCTGCATGAAACTGAAAAAACCCCAAGAGTAGGTTAAATGTGCTATGTATCTGCCAAATTTAATGCAAATGAATTAAACCATGCCATAAAATGCTTTGAACTTCCTCCTTTAGCTCTGTCACTCCCATTGGATTGGCACGAATCCTTCAATCCTAGTACCTGCATTCGGTGTGACTTGCAACTGCTGGCTAGATTTGCCAGGTTTGATGCTGATTCATCAAACAATGCTAAAGTTATAAGTAAATGAGAATTTCATTAACCCCTTTTAACTTTGCTTTTACCTTGATGCGTTGGCACAAAATTTACATACGTAAAGAAAACCAACCCTTCAAAGCTTCTGCCTAATTGTGTGCAACGTTGTCATACAGAGTCAGTATTTTTAGCAAATGCTCACTTTTTTACTTTATAACTGCCCCCATCTTGATGGATGTGCACACATTTGAAAATTCAAATCATAATCTCAACATACTGTCTACCCAATTTAATGCATTTTCACCAATCAGTGCAAAAGTTGAAGGCAAATCACAAAAATACTTTCCAAATAACAAGATATATGAAAGTGTTAACCATTTCAAGTCTGCCAGGCATCTTTTTCAAATACTATTATTTAAAAAAAATGCTGAATAAATTTACACCTGACGATAAAAAGCAAGTTTTTTTAAAGTTAAGTTTTACTTTTATACTAAATATGGTTAAAATCCTTTCAGCACTTTTTTTTGCTGTACCTGCATGCTAAATGTCTATGTGAGCTAAAGTAGGAACATTCATCCTTCTGACCACCCCCTTTAACTTTTTTTCTCTGCATGGGAGTGCATAGAAAATGGCATGCTGGACCTTAGCTACATACAGTAGGTGTTGCCAAATTTGCTGCAGATACGTTGATTAAAAAAATGCATTTTCAGTGGAAAGTGCGCACACACACACACACATTTACACAAAAGGCACAGTTAAAGTGCAGCTATGGCTACCAATTGAAACCTCTGCAATTCATAAATCACACTTCTGGCAAGCAAAGCAGAACTTGGACACCAAATGGAAGGTTCATGAACTCACCCTGGATGTGAATGTCTAAAATAATTTCACAGATGGAATTACATACAACATTGCCCTTCAAACTATGAAGGAGATGATTATGAATGTACTATTATTTATTGGTTTGAGTATGTGTTGTTATTTATTTGTATTGTGCTTCTATGTGTTCTTAATTATTGTTATAAATACTGTAAGGTTGTAAGGATTGCATCTAGTGAGCGTGTTGTGGCTTACATGACTGTTGTGTGAGTTATGAATTGTACTCCTAAACATATCTTGCACATTTCTGTGGCTTTTATGTTTTCACCCATAGCCATAACTGCATGTAAACTGGTTTTTGCAGTGAATTCCTGATATTGGTTTAAACCTATGTTTAGCTTACCATAACTTCACATTACCCTTTATTTGCTTACAATTAATTATATTCCAAATACTAAACTATGGAGAGAAGGAGCACCACAATTATCAAGTTGTATGCCAATCAATTATTGAAGTCCTTCAAAATAATAAGTCCTCAGGCAGATGATTCAATAAGAAGTTATTCTTCATTACAGATCAACAAAAAATTTATTTCAAACTGCTAAACTTCCATTTTTTTATCAGCCAAAAATTCATTACCAGCAGCTGAGCTCCACAATTTAAATCAGCCAACGCGTTTCATCCTAAAAGGACATCATCAGGGCTCCAGTGTTATAAAGACATTCTGTTGTGATAATCTTCAAAAGAAACCTTAAAGTTCTGCCAAGCACTGTTCCTACTTGTCTTCACTAGAAATTTAAATAAAGAATCTATTAAGCATTCATGGCAAATCTGTACTTCATCCTATTTCAGTCCACTTGTTTATTATCCTTCAAGTCAATTCTATACTATTAAGCATTCATGGCAAATCTGTAATTCATCCTATTGCAGTCCACTCATTTATTATCCTTCAAGTCAATTCCATACGATGTTCAAATTCATCTTAATTCATCCTATTTCAGTCCACTGGTTAATTATCCTTCAAGTCTATTCTATACGATATTCAAATTCATCTTAATTCATCCTATTTCAGTTCACTGGTTAATTATCCTCCAAGTCGATTCTATACGTTATTCAAATTCCTCTTCTTTTATTTAATTTCTCAATTGTCCTCCATTAATTTCTATGCATCACAACAGCCACTCGATGTGTACTTCCTCAGTGCGGCCCGATAAATCCGGCCCGATAAATCCAGCAGGGGACCTGATCTGGATCCCCTCCCGCCTCCCACTGAAGCTTGGCCCCCCTGCTTAGGCATCTGAGGCTACTGCGATGAGCTTGGATATGGGGGCCCGCATCATGAGCTCTGATCCTGCCCAGCATAAATGGAAAACAAACGGAGGACTGCCTAAATTGCAACAAGTATCCCTGCAGCGCATGGTGAATCGGGGCACCCTGAAGGGGACCAATCTGGAACTTAGAGAGGCCCGGTTCCCCGTGGACTTTAGGGAAGTCAGCTGGTGCTTGTGTGGAGGGTAGAGTTTTGGGAAGGAATCCTGGGGGTGCACAGATTCCACAGTTTACTCTGGGAACTCAGGCACATTTATTCTTGTTAAATAGCAGACTACTCCGGCCGCACTCCTCTTATTCCCTTGGCCACTTCGAATATTGGCACGTTCCTCTTCTGCCTGTGCCATGGTAACGCCCTGAACTACCCAAGTGGCCCTTGTGAAGTGCCCACAGCAAAGTGAGGTTTGGACACACACCCCAACTAGCCACTGGGCCAAGACACCCCTTTTGAGGCACTAACGCATTATCCCACAACTAAAGCCCACCAAATAACACTCTGAAGGGCACTGCCTCACCAGTGGTGGCTGGAGGTTCAGCCCTGGTCCCCATCTTCCAGGATTACATGGACCAATTCAGACATCTGCTTGGAAATAGGGTCCCTCAAAACAGACGTCAAGTCCTGCCTACAAGACATATGCTGTGACATCTCTGAAATAAGGGGGTGAGTAGATGACCTGGAACAAACACATGACGGATCAGGAAATGCTACGGGGCTGGGTGGCGATGCTCAAGGAACAACAGGTGGAACTGCAAGCCAATCAGGAATACTGGAAAATAGAAGTCGCCGTAACAACATTTGGGGGCGGGGGGGGGGGCTCCACAGGCGCAGAGGGCTGCAACATCCTGGTTTTCACAGCTAAGCTCCTACAGATGATTTGAGGTGATATAGAAGCCTCCCCGCTGACCTTGGACTGGGCTCATCTGGTGTCCCCAGTACCGGGACCCAAAAATGCTTTACCAGACATTCTCACAAGGATCCATTTCTTCACCAAAAAAGAAACCATCCGACAAGCATCCAGGCGGAAAGCCGACTTGGTCTGTCGTAGTCACACCAGCCAACTCTTCAAAGATCTCTCCCCGGTTATGCTGACCAAGAGGTGTGACTTTAAACCAGTGACAGACAAACTGAGGGAGCTAGACATATGTTACCAGTGACGCCATTATTTTTCTTTCATGTTTCACTGGAAGGGGAGGAAGTGATCCCTATGCTCCCTGGCTGAAGCAAAGAAAATATTGGACATTCCTGACAAAACTGGGGAGGGATGGCACCTCGCCTGGTGCACAGTACAATATTGTCGTCACAAGATGCTAAAAAAGGAGAACACGCTTTATAAGGCCAAGCAAAACATCATCACTCACTTGCGGAGCCTGGGAAGGGACTCTTCACCTGCTACATCCATGGTCGGCTGATAGTGACACTGGGTAGACAATGCATTCCTGAATGGAAGGGAAATTCCATATTGTGCTGCATATTTTACAATTACTGGGCCTGGGATCCCGGCAGAGGAGGGCTACAGGGTTCCGGAGGACCACACTTGTTATCAGCCCTTGTCGGCCGAATGTCACTTCAATTCACTTACTTTCTAGTGTTACTCCTTCATTCGTAACCCATGAGGGTGACACATCTAGGGGGATTATTGCTGATTTACGCCTATGTCGGTGGGGCCCGGATGACATTGTTGGGCCCTGTTGACTTCATGTTGTTTGTGTTATTTGCTTCCTCCTTATTTCTCTCGGGCATGTGTCCCGGGGGGCGGGGGCAGGTACTCAACTTTTCAATGATCATGGCCCCACATTACCATGTACAGGCCCACACTGCATTAGACATTTAGCCTCCCTGCAACCGAATCACATTGCTGAGACTTTCAAAGGGCCCACTGTTTTGTAGTTCCTATATATTCTATACAGGATCTGCGATTGGATAACATAAACTGTGGGTTTGGTGGCAGGCTGGTTCTGAGCACCTCCACCTCATATGTTAGCCTGTTTGCATTAGCTAGCTTACCGTGCCAATCGAATCGCCTCTTATCGGGGAGAGAATACTTTCTGGCAACCTCAGAACATGACAACCCTGATCCCTCAGGATCGTGGAAACAATATACTACTTTTCGCTCAGTCACTCGTGCTCACTTAGTTTGTCTCAGAGATAAACAGAATAAACAGTCTGGGCATTTTCAATAAGGATTTATTGAACAGTTGTTATTCTAGTGTAGAATAGGTTTGCTGTAACAACCATTAGACAGTAGCAGAGATATATGGTTAGCAGTACTACGAAAGTAAAAGGATGGTACAGTTATACCATTTTGCGGTAATCATGAATATATACAAGTACATAAAACACATGATAAGAAAGTGCCTACTCCTACAATGTCTCCCTAACTAGATGTACCTAAATATACCTAGCATTAGTGTAGGTGTTATGCCAAGAATCCCCCTAAGGTCTAGTTAACCCCATTACCTAAGAAAGGAGAGAATATAGGACCCATCCTGGTCTCGAGTTGGACACCCTGCGAGGGATGTTAGGCCACTGCGAGCTGGAGTGTCTGAATGCAGGAACCTCAGCATCTCTGGTCAGTGTGTCAGCCGGGAAGTCACGGTATCCTCTGCCTGTCTAAGCAAGACATGATGTATATATACCCACAGGTCTCCCCAGGGGTCCTAAGTTGCTGTGTTACTGTGTCGGCCTAAAGGATGAAGTCTGGCTTGAACTTTAACATAGATATTGTACAGGAGATGTTCGTCCTGCTGTGTTTCCAAGAAGCCTCATGCATAATGTGTGAGTTTCGAACCAGAGAAAAACCCGCGTTCTGAATGCAGTGTCGCATCTAGGTAAAAGTCAGTCCCTATGAACTGTTATGTATGTAATGTAGGGAAGAGTATAGGTGAAAGGTTACAGTGTTACCTGCGCCTATATAGGGTACCTATTTGGAATATAACACCCACTCCTCTTCCGACTGGACGACATATGTGACTTATAATCGTACTACTATTCTAACTAGACATTGGTACGCACAAAGGGTAAAAAACATTTCTTTAGCTAAAAATGTTTAAAAACGTCTAAAAAACGTCTAAAAAGATTTTAAAATGTAAAAAGAAAATTTGTAGCAGGCCCTAGCTCTAAAAGTGTCCGTTGATATAGGCCGAACCACTATTAGCATTAGAAAGCTATTTATGCCCAATTAATGAAAAGTTATGCCAATTATGTCACTGAGTTCCGAATTGAGCTTGTTATTAAAAAGGGCAAATTTCTACCAGCACACGATGAGCCAAAAATTAGTTAATTGTTTATGTGGTCTGGCTGGTAAACGCAATAATCTTGTTGCTTATTTCTGCAGTAGACAGCCCCTGTAACACCTTGCAGAGTACATCAATTGAGCACAGATGATGTTCCACACTGTTTGCAGCCGGCGCTGGGGCAGCCTGTGCACCATCCAAAGCCTGGGTGTCAATGGAGGAGCCGGTGTCCACACCAAGAGGTGGAGTTATTACCTGCGGTGGCTCAAGGGATGCCGCCATCAACATTGGAATACTCTGAGGACATTGTAGCACAAGGGCAGTTATCGGGTCAAGTAGAGCATCCATGTCCGATAGCAGAGATATATGATTAGCAGTACTACGAAAGTAAAAGGATGGTACAGTTATACCATTTTGCGGTAATCATGGATATATACAAGTACATAAAACACATGATAAGAAAGTCAAGTCAAGTCAAGTCATAGAATTTATATAGCGCACTACCTACCCAGAGGGTCTCAAGGTGCTTAGGGAGGGGAGGAGGATTACTTGTCAAATATCCAAGTTTTAAGTTGCTTTCTGAATGCTAGGTGGTTCTGGGTAAGGCGAAGGTGGGTGGGAAGTGAGTTCCAGGTTTTAGCTGCCAGGTAAGAGAAGGATCTGCCTCCCATGGTGGTCTTGTTGATGCGAGGTACAGTGGCGAGGGCTTGGCTGGAAGAACGTAGTTGGCGGGAGGGGGTGTAGAAGGACAGTCGTGAGTTGAGGCATTCTGGTCCGATTTCGTAGAGTGCTTTGTGTGCGTGAGTTAGAAGTCGGAAAGTGATCCTCTTATTGACGGGTAGCCAGTGGAGGTTTTTCAGGTGACCAGAGATGTGTTTGTTGCGCGGGATGTCTAATATGATCCTGGCTGAGGCGTTTTGGATTCGTTGGAGTTTTTTCTGGAGTTTGTCGGTAGTACCTGCGTAGAGGGTGTTACCGTAGTCCAGTCGGCTCGTGACCAGAGCATGGGTGACTGTTTTTCTGGTTTCGGTGGGGATCCAGCGAAATGTTTTTTTGAGCATGCGAAGAATGTTGAAGCAGGATGAGGAGACGGCGCTGACTTGTCTGCTCATTGAAAGTGAAGAATCCAGGATAACGCCTAGGTTCCGTGCGTGGTCTGTCGGGATGGGTGCTTTTCCAAGGGCTTCCGGCCACCAAGAGTCGTCCCATGCAGAGGGGGATGAACCTAAGATGAGGACTTCTGTTTTATCTGAGTTCAGTTTCAGACGGCTATGTTTCATCCATTCGGCAACTTCTTTCATTCCTTCGTGTAGGTTAGTTTTGGCGGTGCTGGGGTCATTGGTGAGTGAAAGGATCAGTTGAGTGTCATCCGCGTAGGAGATGATGTTGAGGTTGTGTTGGTGGGCGATGGCCGCGAGGGGGCTCATGTATACGTTGAAGAGGGTGGGACTGAGTGAGGATCCTTGTGGTACGCCACAGATGACTTCAGTGGCCTCAGACTTGAATGGTGGAAGGCGGACTCTCTGGGTTCTTCCGGTGAGGAACGAGGTGATCCATTCAAGTGCTTTTCCTTGTATTCCGATGTTTCTAAGGCGCTGTAAAAGGGTGCTGTGGCCGACTGTGTCGAAGGCTGCAGAGAGGTCGAGGAGGATGAGGGCGACTGTGTCTCCGTTGTCCAGAAGAGTTCGAATGTCGTCTGTTGCTGCGATGAGGGAAGTCTCAGTGCTGTGTTTTGCTCGGAAGCCAGACTGTGAGGAGTCGAGGGATTTGTTGGCTTCGAGGAAAGCGGCGAGCTGGTTGTTGACAGCTCAGTGTGTCAGCCAGGAAGTCGCGGTCTCCTCTGCCTATCTAAGCAAGACATGATGTATATATACCCACAGGTCTCCCCAGGGGTCCTACCTTGCTGTGCTACTTCGTCGGCCTAAAGGATGACATCGGGCCTGAACTTTAACATAGATATTATACAGGAGATGTTGTGCTTCGACTCAATCAACCAATCAATCAATCAGAGTACTTGCAAAGCGCGCTACTTACCCGTGAGGATCTCAAGTCATTGAGGGGAGGGGGTGCCGCTACTGCTTGAAGAGCCAGGTCTTGAGGAGTCTTCTGAAGGCGAGTAGGTCTTGGGTCTGCCGTAGGTGGGTAGGGAGGGTGTTCGTTGGATGCGAGGAACAGCGGTGAGGGCGAGGCTGGCGGAGCAGAGCTGGCAGGTGGGGGTGTAGAAGCTGAGTCTGCTGTTCAGGTAGGCTGGTCTGGCGTTGTGGAGTGCTTTGTGTGCGTGGGTGAGGAGCTTGAAGGTGATCCTTTTGTCAACGGAGAGCCAGTGTAGGTCTCTCAGGTGGGGGGTGATGTGGCTGCGGCGGGGGACGTTGACGATCAGTCGGGCGGAGGCGTTTTGGATGAGTTGCAGTTGTCGTGTTTGCATGGGATTCCTGCATAGAGTGTGTTGCCCTAGTCCAGTCTGCTGCTAACGTGTGCCTGTGTCACCGTTCTTCTTGTTTCGGTTGGGATACACTTGTAGATCCTGCGGAGCATGCGGAGGGTGTTGTAGCAGGAGGAGGAGACGGCGTTGACCTGTTTAGACATGGAGAGGGAGGAGTCGAGGATGAATCCTAGGTTGCGTGCATGGTCGGTGAGTGTTGGTGCTGTTCCCAGTGTGGTCGGCCACCAGGAGTCGTCCCAGGCTGAGGGGATGGGTTCGAGGATGAGTACCTCCGTCTTGTCCGAGTTCTGCTTCAGACGGCTGTTCCTCATGCAGCCGGTGACGGCCTTCATTCCCTCGTAGAGGTTGGTTTTGGCGGTGTGCGGGTCCTTGGTGAGGGAGAGGATGAGCTGGGTGTCATCAGCGTAGGAGATGATATTGAGGTCGTGTTGGCGGGCCACTTGTGCTAGGGGGGCCATGTAGACGTTGAACAGCGTTGGGCTGAGGGATGAGCCCTGGGGGATGCCGCAGATGATGTTGGTGGCCTCGGATCGGAAGGACGGGAGGCGGGAGGCGGGAGGCGAAGAAGCCTCATGCATAATGTATGAATTTCGAACCATGGAAAAACCTGTGTTCTGAATGCAGTGTCGTATCTAGGTAAAAGGTCTGTCCAAATGAACCGTTATGTATGTAATTTTGGGAAGGATATAAGTGAAAGGTTGTAGGGTAACCTGTGCCTATATAGGGTACCTATATGAAATATAGCACCGCTTTTTCCCATCTACCCATCGCGTGTGTTGGGACCCTCCAGCTAGGTCACCCAGGCTATGCCCTGCTGAGGACTACTCCAGGAGGACCCCTTTGTATGACAGCTACATGCACTCACACCAGCTATGGGAACTACACAACACTCTGAACTACTATCCCTTAACGTTCGGGCCGAACTCGTCTAATAAGCGCAAGCAATTTTGATTATATGCTCTGCACCAGGACCCAGATGTTTTCTTCCTCCAGGAGACACAGCCCATGAGGAAGGACAGCCACCTCATGTCTCCCATCACTTTGAACCCATGCCCCGACCAAAACTTTGGGAGTAGCTATTCTGTGCGAAGGGGGCAAAAGAATAAGGAAGGGCACTTTTTGAAATTCAGCATCCTGAGTGGCGCACATCCTCTGACCCTGCTTAACATTTATGCCCCCAATCAAGTGCAGAACGCATACATAGGGGGCATACTTCGGGACCAGCTAGCATGTGTGATGGGTGTCATTATAGTGGATGGTGATTTCAATCATATTTGGGATTCAGACTTACATCGAATCGCGGCCTTGTAACAGGGCACGATTGTGATGTCCGCTCAACTTAAACACAACCTAACAGACGTGGGATTGGTGGATGCCTGGCGTTATAGGCACCCTGTCACACTGGATTACTCTTTCTACTCCCATGTTCATGCCTCATACTCCCGCATCAACTATGTCTTCCTCACTACTTTGAGACCTTGATGCAGTGGCCATCTCTGATATTTCCATCTCTGATCATGCACATGTGGAACTGGTGTGGTCTAGTGGCACAGGCCCTCAACTGGGCCTACCGCGCTGGAGCATCCCCCACAGATACTCAGCGACCCAGTACACGTGGTGGAGATACAAAACAGATAAAAAAGAGGATTGTGGACAATTTTGAGTTTAAAGCTCTCCCGGGTACACCACCTCACACTCTTTGGAATGGATTGAAGGGGGCTTATTTTGACCATTGCCATCGCTAGAGTGAGGGAATCCAGGTTGGCAGAGACGGGCCTGGCAGCGGAGATTGAAGCCTTCAAGTGACTTGATCAGGTGGCATCTACCAGACCTAACAAGTGACAGGTTGTGATTCTGCGGGGACAGCCTATAGGACCAACAAGGCTGAACGCTCCCTCATGACCTCATGACCTTGAAACAACTATGGTGGGACAAGGTTGGCTCATTGCTTGGTCATAAACTATGCCAACAACACTCTAAGGCCCTTATATCTACACTTTGGGTGAGGGACACGACCTGGGCCGCCACTTAGAGAGCTGGACAAAAAGCATTTCACAGCTACTATCAAACCCTTAACATGCAAGATAAAATCTCCCAGGCCTTGATAGATGCTTACTTACAAGACTGCGACTGGGACCCAATTTATCCTCGAGCTCCTGAACACCCCATCACACCCATGGAGCTTCATAGGGCACTCTGGGAGCTTTCTGTGGTAAAAACTCCAGGCCCCCACAGCCTCCCCATCAACTTTTACAGAACATTCCTCCCAAATCTCCAAGATCGCCCACTTACATTGCTTAACTCCTTCAACTAAGATAAAGGCCTCACGATCCTATGGCCGCTGCACAGATCACCCTCATTCCCACAATGAGAAAGGATCACACACTGTGTTCATCATCCCACCCTATAGCTGTCCTGAACAAAGATACCAAGGGCCAGATGTAGGTATCCAAATACCGGTCGGTAACGGCCGAAAATACCGATTTTCGGCCGTTACCGACCGGTATTTGGATACTGAGATGTAGGGCCACCTAAAATACAGATTCGGTCATTTTAACGAATCGGTCATTTTACCGATTCGGTAAAATTACAGAATCGGTAAAATTACCGAATCTGTATTTTGCGATGTAGGTAGCACTGTAATCAGTGCTACAGGGCTTTAAGAATTCGTTATTTACCACCAACTAGAAGTTGGTGGTAAATAATGGAAAGCCTTGAAAAAGCATTTTTTTTGCTTTTCAAACGCTGCCATGTTGCAGACATACATGCCCTTAGGGCATGTATGTCTGCAACATGTGCACCCATACACGATTGAGGGGTGCAACAGGGTGTCAAAGTGACACCCTGCCACCCTTTAATGTTTCCCCCAATTACCGAATTGGTATTTACCGATTCGGTAATTGAAAAAGAGAAGTTACCTACATCCCATTTACCTACTCTTAAATACCGAATCGGTAAGATTCGGTATTTAAGAGTAGGTAAATCGAGATTATCTACATCTGGCCCCAAGAATTTTATGAAGATCCTGGCTAAGGCTAACAGACTGGAATAGCACCTTCCCCTACCTTATGGATCCTGACCAGGTTGGCTTCATTTGCAGCAGGAAGGGTGTGGATAATATATGCCAGATTGCACACCTTGTTGAGAAATCACACTGTCACAATATACTGGCATGCCTACTCTCGCTTGACGCAGAGAAGGCTTTTGAAAGGGTGAGCTGGGCCTTCCTCCGCGCGGATCTCAGAAAGATTGGTCTAGGTCTGGGTATCATGACAAAGATCATGGCATTCTATGTAGACCGACTGCCTCAAATCGTCTCAACGGCCAGCATAAGAGGCCCATCTGTCTTCCTAGGGGCACCTGCCAGGGGTGTCCGCTATCGCCTCTGCTCTTCGCTTTGGCAGTCCAACACTTATCCATCACCATCCAACGGCCAGCGGCCATTGTGGGCACACCTGTTGGTGGTCAATCCCACTAAAACAGTCTTTTTGCAGACAAAGGGCCCGATTCACAGAATGAACTTAAGACTCAATCCTAAACTTACTACTATTTTGGTATTCACATAATGCACTTACTACTTTTGGTATTCACAGAAGTTAGGATTTTGTCTTAAGTTTGCCTTAAGACAGACTTAAGACAGACTTAAGACAGACTTAAGACAAACTTAAGACAGACTTAAGACAGACTTAAGACAGACTTAAGACAAAATCCTAACTTAAGTCTGTCTTAAGTCTGTCTTAAGTTTGTCTTAAGACAAACTGAAGACAAAATCCTAACTTCTGTGAATACCAAAAGTCGTAAGTTCATTCTGTGAATGCCAAAAGTAGTAAGTGCATTCTGTGAATACCAAAATAGTAGTAAGTTGAGGATTGAGTCTTAAGCTCATTCTGTGAATCGGGCCCAAAATTCTACTCAGTCTCACAAAACCTGCTACCTTCCTGACAGCGGTTGTGCGCTGCCACTTCGCTTTTGAGGTTGTATCGGGCTTTAAAGTTACCATGGCCAAATTGTACGCCTTGAACCTTACCATAAACACACACTTCTTTGGTGCCCTTCCACCCCTAGCTCTCTTTCAGGGGGCTTCCCGCACAATACAATACCTGGGTCTTAATTTAACCCCCATACTGACCTTGTGGACGCAAGCTAATTGGCCAGAATATCAACTATCCATCTTCGAAGGCCTTTGTCACGGGATGCCATTGTATATCCCATGGTTGGGTCGAATCAATGTCATCAAAATGAATGCCCTCCCCAGGATTCTCTACCTTTTTCAATCCTTATCTACACCCATCCCCCAGATGATATCTTGTGCTTATGGGTGAGACATATGCTCCTTTATCTGCAAAGTAAACTTCCCAGGATATTCAACTCTCTTAATGCTGCCTAGAGTCTAACTTGCCCAAACCTACTTGAGTACTATTGGGCAATCCACCTCAGATACATCTCTGAATGGGTTGTCCATGAAAGTGATAAACACTGCTTCCACATGGAAGCCCTTTATGGGACCTACATTCGCTCCCCAAGCATGCCAGACCAAAAAGTGCATACATCGCCACTCCTACCGCACAGTCCTTGAGATTTGGGCCAAACTGGCACTTAGGAGGGGTCTCACCACATTCCCTTCCCCCAACACACCAATTGCTCATAACCCAGACTGCACCCTAGCCTGCAACACCCATACGTTCCCCCAGACAACATCAAGCCTTTGACCAATGCAAAATGGACTTCCAAATCCCTGAATTAACCTGATTGCAATATTGTCAGCTGTCCCACTGGGCCCATCCCCACCCCAAAACTTAGGGAGATACACATGCCTATAATGGCTCCAGGGGTCTGATATCTAGGAACTTACCAAATACTTCAACACTCTATGCCTCCCTGGCAGTAGCGGTCGGCAGTAGGTGTTTCTATAGGGCGGTGACGTGGGCAGGAGGAGGGGCAGGGTGGGGGGAAATAATGTATGGATTACGGAGTTTTACAGGTAAGTAAACATTTAAATACATAAAACGAATTTCGTTGCGCACACTGCATCACCAAATGTGATGCAGTGTGCGCAACGAAATTCGTTTTATGTATTTAAATGTTTACTTACCTGTAAAACTCCGTAATCCATACATTATTTCCCCCCACCCTGCCCCTCCTCCTGCCCACGTCACCGCCCTATAGAAACACCTACTGCCGACCGCTACTGCTCCCTGGACTCACCCATACCAAATGCAATGGCATACTGGCACTTGAGAGGGCATCTCGTAAAAACAGTGGGTAACACTTTGGCACAAAATTCCAAAGACATACAGACTATATCCCAATGGGAGACAGCTAATAAAATCATGACGCAGTGGTGCTATACCCCAACGTACCTGCACACCAATTTCCCTACAGCTTTTATTCTCTGGTTGCGATTGCGAAGCAGAACCAGGAGACTTCAGCCACATCTGGTGGCCTTGCTCTCTTATCGCCACTTTCTGGAAAGAGATTCTTGGACACATGAAGGGCACTGTAGGATCCCCAATTCCTGCCTCCTACACCACTATCATGTTAGGTATCCGACCCCACACACTTGAAGTGATGACACACACAGACTGGCGGCTCAGGTGCTGCAAAACTGCTCATAGCTCTTGCCTGAAAGAAGACTGTGACACCTCCCATTGCATTTTGATTCACGCACCTGTGGCACGTTATGGCAATGGTACAGCTGTCTCATAAACTGGCCCATACTGATACAAAACGTACACTTTTCTGGCAGCCACTAATTGAGTATCTTCCTCGCCTTGAGTAGCTTGCATCACTCCACCCAAGCTTAAAGTGCTACAGCTCTTTGACTAGACAGCTCACCAGTCGTCACAGCAGTGGCCATTATGCTAGGCACTTGCCTGCCGCCTCCCCCCACAATAGAGGCCCTGACATGCGATACCCTGAGGTGATAAGAAGGGTCTGGGGTTCCATGGGAAACAGCTTGAACTGACACCAGTTGTATCTTTTCTTTCAATATTCTTGCTTATGTGGCATGCCTGCCTGGGTTCCCGCACCTGTAACTGCTACCACCCTATTGTAGTATCTCTGTACCATTGCTTCCTGAAGCACTAATGTGTCATGGTATATATATATATATATATATATATATATATATATATATATATATATATATATATATATATATATATATATATATATATATATATATATATATATATATATATATATATATATATATATATATATATATATATATATATATATATATATATATATATGTGTATATGTATATGTATATGTATATGTATATATATATATATATATATATATATATATATATATATGTATATGTATATGTATATGTGTATATATATATATATATATATATATATATATAATATATACATATATATATATATATGGACATATATACTGTTGGCTCGTTTTTAAGATTATTCTTTATAAATGGATTCATCCAGTAACAGCTTAATTGTTAAAAAGACTTAATATGATTTAATGTGATATTTATATATGTATATCTGACATACTTCATATTTGTGGTAGTAGAACTTCATTAGATAAAGACAACAATATGTGAAATTAGTTCGTGTGAAACTACAAATGCATGATATAGTCTTTTTACAGTGTTAATGCCAAAGGGCTGACCATGTTACCGCAATGGGAAGAGGCATATTGTTTAAAAATGGCTACATTGTAACCAGTATTTATGTGATCAATGGCTCTTGAAGCCCGAAACGCGTCATCTGTCGATGCTCTTTTTGGATATGGTTGATTAAATAACATCTTGCCTGATCAAGTGGTTTGTTTCTCCTTCTTCGCCGCTGTGGCTATGGTGAAGTGGCGGGAGTCTTCATTTGATATATATATATATATATGGAAGCAACGACCTTTCCCTTGTCTCAGAAAGGATGACAGCCACCACAGGTAGGATGAAGCAGCGTTCTTTATTGCCAGTGCACAATTTCAAGCGGCATGATGCATTTCGGCATGTTTTGCCTTCCTCAGATGCCGTCTTGCTTGAAAGAGAATTCACTTGTCCACTTTGGAAGCGCCTTTTAAAATTTGATAACGACACTCCCACATGATTAGGGGGCGGAGATTCAGAAACGTCCGAACCTCCTCACCTGCAGCAAACCTTAGTAAGTACATGCCCAAGTGGGCGGTGACTGCAGGGACCCCACTGAATCCTGGATCTTGTAGTCGGACGGATCGCCTCCACCTCCTTGCTTCCGACCGCAAATCACCACAGCGAGCAAAAGAGCCCATTCCTCCAGTGAGCGTGAGCACCCCGTGTAGTCACAGTCTTGCAAATTTCTTGCCAGTAGAATCGCTGTGGAGTGTGGCGTTTCGGCGTTTCCCAAACACCTTGAGCAGTCCTCACGTGTGCCACACAGATGCCGAAAACTTGCTGGAAGGGGGCTGTATTGAGCTCGTGGGCAGCTCTAAACATGGAAGCAACAACCTTTCCCTTGTCTCAGAAAGGATGACAGCCACCACAGGTAGGATGAAGCAGCGTTCTTTATTGCCAGTGCACAATTTCAAGCGGCATGATGCATTTCGGCATGTTTTGCCTTCCTCAGATGCCGTCTTGCTTGAAAGAGAATTCACTTGTCCACTTTGGAAGCGCCTTTTAAAATTTGATAACGACACTCTCACATGATTAGGGGGCGGAGATTCAGAAACGTCCGAACCTCCTCACCTGCAGCAAACCTTAGTAAGTACATGCCCAAGTGGGCGGTGACTGCAGGGACCCCACTGAATCCTGGATCTTGTAGTCGGACGGATCGCCTCCACCTCCTTGCTTCTGACCGCAAATCACCACAGCGAGCAAGAGAGCCCATTCCTCCAGTGAGCGTGAGCACCCCGTGTAGTAACGGTCTTGCAAATTGCTTGCCAGTAGAATCGCTGTGGAGTGTGGCGTTTCGGCGTTTCCCAAACACCTTGAGCAGTCCTCACGTGTGCCACATACACGCAAAAAGCATGCTGGAAGGGGACTATATATATATATATATATATATATATATATATATATATATATATATATATATATATATATATATATATATATATATATATATATATATATATATATATATATATATATATATGTGGTGAGGTATCAGGTTTGAGACCATGTCTTGTATTGTTATATGAAAAACCTTTAATAAACAGATTTCAAGCAACATAAAATGACATCAATTACTGTGGAGCTAGAAGCCAACATGGAAAATGGATGCCACTAAAGTAAGCTTTGTAAAAGTCTAAGATCTTCCATTCACAATGTAGAACCTCTTAGAAGTTTCTTAAAAAGAATGGTGGCCTTCACCCACATTAAGTGGCATGCATCATCATTGGGTTCCTACTCCCCATTGCCTTTGGTGAAATGTTCCACAGTGGGCTCCATAGGAACTCTTAAAGTGAGGTTTATTTTGGGTGCCAGCTGCCAGTAGTTAGTGTTACTTCATTTGGAATCATCATAACATGCCAAAAATACCATCAAGGACAGAAAATGGTTCTCAATCTGATTAAGGATATCATTTTCAATCCTGAAGAGGAGTTCCTTCTCACCATAGATGCAGAGGCCCTCTACACCAGTATTCCCCACCAAGAAATCCTGAGGATAGTGGATCAACTACTTAGGCACTTTGATTGATAGTATAAGGCACTAGTCAAAATAACACTGACCAGGAACTTCTTCAAGTTTAAAAACATGATTTACTCTCGGGTAGGAGGGACTTTGATGAAGAGTACCTTCACCATCAACTTGGGCTGTCTTTACAAACGTAAATTTGAAACTGTTAAAATATACACTTCATCCAGTCCTTCCAGTCAGAATATTATTACATGGAAATGCTACATCGATGATGTTTGGGAAATTTGAAGAGAGAATGAACAACAAGCAATCTAATTTGTCAGGTTGGATCAAAGCACATAGTTCACATTTCTACTTTATATTTTCAATGAGCAGTCCAAAGTGAAAATGATAGCTCAGTGAGGTATATAACAAATCAACTGATTGTAATTTGCTGCTACACGTTAGTAGTCAACACCCAATAGTGCTGTGACCAAACCATTTGGACAATGTTGAGAATTAGGAGAAAATGCACCAACAATGCAGGGTATGTAGAGCAAGTTTAGATACCGATTATAAGCTTAGTCCAGAGTGGCAATCTTATGGAACAAGAAGAAAAAAGTGCAAGAAACATCAAAAGGAAAGCACACCTGGGGTGCACACCTAAAGAACGAACAAACAGAATTACATGTTTATGGATGTAGTTACTGATCTTGACTAGGCAAAAGAAAGGTAGTTATAGTCATTGGAAAATGATGAATCTCAATGGCCAACACTACCAGAAATCGCTATTTGTCCTCAAGTGAATCAAGAAGCTTGAACAGATAATTGGCATCATACAAGACCCGTGGAGGATGCAGGGATGTAATCTCAGTAATCACTTTGTAATCTAGCTAAATTAATTTGTCAGTTTGAATGTGGGATTTGCAGAATTTGTATCATCACTACACACAGCAAAGAATCAACCTTGGACTAACAACACCCTGGTAGCAGAGTGCATACCAACTGTAATAGTGATTTTGTTGTGTATCTCATAGGTGCCCATGAGTGCTGAAAGCATGACCACCAGTAGGATAAAAACACGAATTAACAAACACAGATATGTTATCAGATGTTGGAAACTTATAAATTAACTAGTATCTCACTTTGTAGGGAAAAGGCCAGGGTGAGATTGATCTGATTTGGGCTATGATCGAGAGAGAAAAGGTGGGTAACAATTATCGAATAGCCCAACATATCCTGCAGAGATGGGTGTTCAGCCTCTCTGTCAATTTGATGGTTCTCAATGAGGACACTGAGTGATGCCACATATGACCTGCCTCCTCCAAATAATACTTAAAAAACAGCCCCTCGCCATCACAACTTAAAACCAACACACATACTTCCTTATGTCAGTTAGATCTTAGTAAGCCCCCACTGAGTGATGTGACCTAAGGCAAAATCTCCACTAATATCTCGTAAATTAGAGTGAGATACGGATTGTTTTGTTGTGTTAAAGACATTAAACATACTATGGCCTAATTCCACTAGGCCCTATCCTTATTTGCAACACCTTTTTGCACATTACAATTGTGTGAATCGCACCTTTAAATAAGAGTATTAAAGTTGATTTACAGATATATCTTGTAAGGAGTCCCTGTATCTCTATGGCAATGTGTTTCTTCTAAGTCACCACACAGCGGGCCTGATTCACAGAACTAACTTAAGACCAAATCCTAAACTTACTACCATTTACTCATTTTGGTATTCACAGAAGTCACTTACTCATCTTGGTATTCACAGAAGGCACTTACTCATTGATGAGTAAGTGCCTTCTGGGAATACCAAAACGAGTAAGTGCCTTCTGTGAATACCAAAATGGTAGTGAGTTTATGATTTTGTCTTAAGTTAGTTCTTTGAATCGGGCCCAAAATGTCCTCAAATATGGAAATGTGTGTCAATGTTTAAAACATAACCTTGACAATGAGCCACCCTAGCTCATCCCATCACCATGTTAGATGCCCAAGAACACAAGGTGTTGTGTGCTCTGTGCAGCACACTAAGAGGTGCATTTTTTCATATCCTCAACTTAACTGGTAATGGGGCTTCTCTTTACCAGACCTGCTTCATACATGCACCATAAATAGGGAAGTGAACATTACATCAGGGGAGAGGCTCAAACACCACAGTTTGATAACACCTGCATTTTTCTTGATTGACGAACAATCATAACTTACCGATGAGTCTACAGTTCTATGGAGTGTGGGATGTTTAGATTTTATGAACCATAAGATTTTACTAAAGCAATTGAAAATGAGTGTGCTGAATTGCTTTTGTTTTAACTGACACATGTGTATGTTGACTATTTGGGGATCAGAAAACAAGTGTCGAAAAATGATTATGTTTCCTGTCCTATCTCATCTTCACAGGTATTACATGCTCAGAACTACATACATAATGCATGTATGTGTAGCTTTTCCTGTCCGTTTAATTCAGTTAAGGATAGAATGTAAAATAGTAGTGGGCAGGCCTACAAGAGTGAAGCCCCATCCTGATGAATGCCCATTACCAAGGGATGGCTGACTATAGGTCTGATATAATTTCTAATCGTGTGATGGGTGGTGAGAAATAACATTTGATATTGACAAAACTATCACTTAACACATTTTTAATCTAGTTGCTTGTTTCCCTACCAAGATTGATACGCTACAATCATTCAAAAGCAAGTACCACCAACAACTGCCACCCAAAATAAACTGCATTTTACCTGTAAGAGGTTCCACCCTCTGAAGTGGGGAATGTCCACGTTATCCTCAAGCACCCCAATCCATTTTGTGTACTATGTAATAGTGGGATGTTTACAGGGTTAACTCAAGAGTTACATCTTATTGTCATTATTTTAAGTACGTTTAACTAGTGAAATTATCTGGCAAGGTTTTATAATGTGGTACAGGTGACTGACTGGACACAGAGGCAGTACTTTTTTTTTAGAAATTGATAAAGACATTACTCCATCAGTGTGCATATGCTGTGGAAAGCATCTCAATTGAAGCCATGGTTTGTGATACCATTACTACTTCTGCAGTTAATACATAATTCTAATCACTCTGTGTATGTTTCCTCAAAAACTCAACAGAGCAAAACTTTGATTTGTTCAAAATTCATTGTAGATATCTACTTCTGTCTAGCAGGAATGTTTTATGCTCCAGTGTGCATAAGATAGTCACACTTTGATGCACGTCACACAACCTTTTTGTAAAATGGGCATACAATGACAATACAGAGAATCTGGAAATGCTGATGGTGAAAGAAATGAAAAGAATGGCATGAAGTCCCAAGGATGTTATTGAAAACACATTTGGCTTGTACTTTTTCAGTTTGTTTTTCAGAATCAAACAAGACACAACTTTGTTTGTTATGTGTATTTATAAAGTTCATTATCACCCGAGAAGGTATCCTGGCACTGACACAGATATGTATGTCTAGCCATGCCCATGGTAGGTTGGTTAATTGAAAAGCTATGTCTTCAGCTTCTTGCAGAATTCAAAAAGAGAGGAGGAGGCCCTGCTGTGGAGTTTGAGGTTGTTCCCCTCTTTAGGAGTGATGTAACAGAACACCTGTCCTCCTAATCTGGTTGCCTAAGAGTGGGGAGTGTACGAGCAGGAGTCCTGCACAGTTTTTGTCTTTGGGTGGTTGGTGGAAGAAGATTTGACTGTAGACAGGATCTAAGTTGTGTAGTGCCTTGTGTGAGGAATTTCAAATGAGCCTGTTTGTGTATCGTAAGCCAGTGGAGCTCCCTGAGGTGTAGTGTGATGTGAATTCTGTATGGTGGTTGAGGATGAGTTTAGCTGCCAAATCCTGAATGGTTTTCAGAGTTGCTAGGTGATCCTGGCATAGAGAGTGTTCCCGTAGTTCAACTTGCTGGTGAGTAGGGTGTGAGTGACAGTTTTTCTAGTGTTGCTTGGGAACCATTTGAAGAGCTTCCTCAGCATTTTTAGAGTGTGGAAGAAGGATGTAGTGATGGGTTTGACTTGTGCGGTCATGTCCAGTTTGCTGTTGAAGATTATTCCAAAGTTCCTGGCATGAGTGCTGGGTGTGGGTCCAAGTTCGGCCGGCCACCAGTTGGAATCCCACGGTGAGGTGTTCTTGCCAAATATCACTACTTCTTCCTTGTTGGTGTTGAGCTTGAGACAATTGACTTTCATCCAGTTAGTGACTTTGTCAATCAGGTGATGAACTTGTTTTTTCTGTTGGGGGTGTTTTCTGAGAGGAAGAGTAGGAGTTGTGTTTTGTCGTGTAGGAGAGGATATCGATGCCATGCGTGTGGATGATGTTTGCGAGAGGGCTCATGTATGCATTCATTAATCAAACAGGGATCTTAATCAAACAGGTCACATGCTTGAGGTAAGAATTGTGCTATTTTGAACAAAATGTAGAGTTTTTTTAATAAATGTACATATGCGCATCGACGTAACATGACGCTTTGAAATCTTTGACAGGAAGCTGTCTCATATGTATTCTTACTATTCCTTGCAAAGGTAACTATGATATTTGTTCTTAACGATGACCATTGACCCGCCTTCTTTATTTGTTTTGCGCTGACAAATCTGGGTATCCTAGAAGTCTTTAGGTGTCTGCGATGAGAATGTGTCTGAGTCCTACCAATTCCTGATAGGGTGGACTGCATGATGCATAGCCTCACAAACCACACATTTATTCACATTCCTGTGGAAGAGAAGGCCTTTTGGTGATGAAAAATCATGTGCTTTACACCACATATGACAGTAAGGCAGAAAGGTAAAGAACAGGGAAAAATAGTTGTATTCTGGATCTTATTTTGATGTAAATACATAATGACTGCACGAAACAAGAAATGAATCTTTTTCACAAGTTGAACTTTAACATTATCTGCACAGGCGGACTCAATTTTAACATCTGTCTCAGTCCACCCTTGTATTTTCTTTTCTTACTGACTGACTCATTACATCTTAGTGCTCTTTACCCGGAGGGGGTCTCTTGGGGCAGATGGCATTCTGTTACAAAATAACATAAAGAAAAATGCCGGGTTCCTGAGAAAAATATCATCAGTTGTGAGCGCCTGTGCATATAGAAATGTCATCTCTCGAAGGTCCTAGCCATTAACCTTGAAATGCATGACCTTTAGGCATCCAATCTACAAATGCTGTCTTGACACGATTGGTATCATTGGATGTACATCCTGAACATGCTGCCTTTTAAAACACTCTTACAAATATCAAAACACATCATTACCTTTTTCTTCGAGGGTTCAAAAGAACCAGCTGGTGGTTCCTTCACATGCCGTCCAAGTGAAAGTGGTGACACGCATGATAAGTGTCAGAGCTGATGTGGTCGTGAGAGTTGTGCATGTGACGGCTGATGTGAATTCACTGCTTCTGCTTGTACCTGGGGTGGCAATTTCTCCTTTTTTCTCGTCTTTTTTCGTAAAACAAAAATAGTTAGAACGCTCCAGCGTTTGCAGGCTTTACTCGCACAAGCGCTCCTTTGGCATTCATGTTAGTTCTGTGTGTGATGGTGTGCGTGGGTCTCCCCTGTAATTTAGGTAGTGCTGGCACATGACTATAGAATCCTCCTAAAGCCTTCACGTAAGTGAAGTGGTACCTCCTTATTTTCAGTTTATGTTTCCCTTTCAGTCGTCATTGTGTTTTTCACTTTTCGAGTCATTCTTTTGTGTTTACACCACTCTTTCTTCGAAATATATCTCCCTCGCCCAATTGCTATATTGTTGGTGTCCGCAGAGGACCCCAAATCAGAATTTTCCCTTTACCCAAAATCTCCCACTGTAGCTATTTTTATCATTAATTTCCCTCCATGTTATTGGTGTTCGGAACTCGCTTGCTCGATGCTGGATTCGTAACCACTTGCCTATACGGCGCCCCATCCCATTACCCTAAACGCGGAAGAAAGAGTTCAAACTAAAACGGGGACGGACTGGGGTACCAAACAGCAGCCCCGGCAAAAATGTTCAAACCAGCCCTGGCTGCTCCCCGCGTCTGCTCGCGCAGTCTTTCTTTTTCTCCTCTCCTCTCTGTTCGCTTTCTCTCTACCCACCCACCCCCACTGTTTTCCTCACTTTTGTTTGCTGCAGTCATCCTGGGAAGTGGGAAAGGTGACAGGGGCACCAGGAGAGGGACCCAGCTTTCAAAAACAGACCCCAAGAGCCCCATCCTACCGCGAAATGTCCTGTAGACTAAAAGTCCTGTCTGTCCCTAATCTCTCTGCTTTTACCCACAATAGACACTTTCTGGATTTTTTGAATCACGGAGCGCAGTGAACATATATTTCTGATAATTTCAATGCATAATTTCTGTGCCCTCTGAAGTGGAGCATGGTCAGCAAGGTAGCATGAGGACGGATTTCAAACATACAATGCATTAAAATGTATATTATGTTATTATACCAAATGTAGGACCCTTTAATGTATGAGACCACCAAGTCTTAGCTGTTACAAGCATTTGCAAAGCCAATAGGGTTTACCTATGAGAGATCTATTGGTTTTGACAATGTATTTTTTAAATTTTGCTCAGCGGTGCGAGCTGCTACTTAAAGAAAAAAAAGGATATGACGTGGCAGACGTATCATAGTGCTTTTTTATGTGTTTTTTTACTTAAACCTACACCTGTGCGGGGAATGAGATTTTGATATCAATTTATGATCAATTAGCTACCTTATCTCATTCGTCAATTTTGGACCGTTGGTATCTGTCATTGAGTAAAAGACAAACCCCGCATAGGTTAGATAAACCCCATAAACTGACGCCACTCAGAAGAACCACTTACAACTGATCAAGTTTTGAAAGTTTTATATAAAAGTCAAATTTGAATGCAAATACAATCCTCTCAGGATAAATCTCAAAAGTATACAAAGAATACAAAATCAATTCCAGAATCATCAATCTAAAGCATCGATGTGAAGTGGTTCCTTTGCGTCATCTACAGAAAGAGAAGATTATCAAGTTAAATCTGTCCCTACTCTATACTAAGTGACATCCCTACTTCGCAAGTTCCTAACCTAAAAAGGTGTCAGCAGTTTGACTCCCAAAGAAGTTCAAACTCTCTTAGCCTCTAAAGGTAACTTAAGTTTCAGAAGCAGTACCCTCTCTGCCTACCCATCCGCTCTCTAAGGGTCCTCGGCCTACTGCTCTCTTGCGCTCTGATCTCTCTCAGCGCATCTGCTCAAGTCATCTACTCTGAGCTCTCTAAGATGGCCTCTGCTCTGAGCTGTTCGCCCTCGCCTTCGCTATCTTATCCCCGGGGTGCTGTCCCTAAAATACACAATCACAGTGTGGGTGAAACGCCCCTTGACGCCCACCTCGGACTTTCCCCGATGATGTCAGCTTCTGGCTTCTTCCATTGCTTCATCTCTTTGCGTCGTCCGTTAAGTTGACCCTTCTCCTTAGATGTCATCTTCATCTTCTTGTTGGCGACTTCTACTGACACTTTCAGATAAAAAGTCATATGAACTTAAACAAGACTTTAACTTACAACTACGATTCTTTGACCCTTCTAGGTCCTGTGAATGGTCATTCAAAAACAAGTCTCAAATTCCAAGCGTCTCTCCTCACGTTTAAGCGATAAGCCCCGTCCGGCATTGTCACCTTAAATCTAACAAGTGCTAGACTTCTTGGCTCTCACGTCCACATCAAGCTATTCACGACTCCTGTGAGTCCACTAAATTACACACATTTGACTGTGTTCCTGCGAACCCTTGGTCAGTCAGGTTAAAATCACAAATGACCTAAACCTTTCTAACATTCATACAAAAAGCCTTCTACACAGTATAACCTTTAACATATATATATATATATTCGTACTTAGCAAAAGTCCTTTACGTAAATGTGAATACATTGTACATAGAATATAGACTACGTAAAGTATAACTTTATATTCTCATTCGCTATGTCGTGATATACATGTTCTACACATTTCTTCACGTTTCATTTCTCGTCGCTTCTCCATTTAAAATTACACACGTACAAGAATTCGACTTTGCACGTTCTACATTTCGTAAGCATTTCTACACATTCCTACATCAACCCACTACGTATACGGGCCTTCTAAATCAAATACATGTTCTAAAGTGAATACAGTTACATTTCCTATATTACTTTGGATTATATCGGTTTCCTATATGCTATAAGTGTCAACTTCACATTACGATATACATTTCATTTCTACGTTATACGATGTGCTTGTAAATATGGCCTATACATAATTTTTATTCAAATTTGCGCTCTCTCAGTCCCCCCTTTGATGACTTTTAGGAGTCATCACTAAATGCAATTTGAATAACATCTCTAAACAGGACTAGTTACAATATTCCCTCTTTTCATCGTTTCAAGTGCTCTTAAGCTTTTGTACTGTTGATCTTGTAAAACGGCTAATCTCCTTTCTTGTTCTCTCATTGTTCGTTGTAATCGGTTCGACCTATACCATTTATACAATTTTACTAAACCTAACAATGTGATTATACAAATTAATACTATCAATACAGGTTTTAATATGTACCATACTATGCTTTTACCAAGGTTAGCAAACCAACTTCCAACCTTTCCTACTCCCTGACCGACTTTTTCCCAAACGTTTATTTTTGATAAATCTTCGATTTCTTGATGAATCTGTGTAATGTTGCTTATGACTTTCGCAAGTGGTTTTGAATTATCAGGAATATAAGTACAACATTCCTGAACCTTCAAAGCCTTACAAACTCCGCCTTCTTTTGCTAGCAGTACATCTAAAGCAAGTCGGTTCTGAAGAACCATTGCTCTAATCGACTGCATCTCGCCTTCTACCAACATTAATGACCTTGCAGTACTTGCAGATAATCTATCTACAACTGTAGCTAGTCTCCTGATTTTAACATCGTTAAGTATTAAACCTAACATAGGAAACATCGCTCCAAATACATCTCCTACTACTTCTGCATCTCCTACTTCCCTTTTCGCTCTCCTCGAAGCCTTTCCTTCTATTATCTCTACATCCTGTGCATGATATATTTTGGGGAAGACAATTGCCAAGTAACACGAACCATACCAATTGTCAGGTAGTTTTACATAGGTATTTCTTCCACATACAAAATACACATTCGGAATAACTTGCATTCCTTTCATAAAATCCTTCGTATAATACTCTAAACGAAAAGCATGTTCGCAATTCACTTCACCTACAAATACACTCTCATAATACGTCTTGCTTCGAGTTAAACATAACTTTCCTTTCTGCGTTCTATCCAAAGCTATTGGACCATTGCTACCTTTCTTTTTATGTGCCTTCTCTTCTTCGGTCCAATCTGTTTTCCACTGTCCTGACATTTTCAGAATCTTCTGCCTTCTATATCTGTCATCTACTTGTCCTATGAACTTTTTCTCAACCTCTGACACTTTGCAAGTCAGATTATTTCTACGTGCATATGAAGTATCTAGTGTATCCCAAGGAAGAAAGAATTTGGCTAGTCTATCCTCCTTTTTGTAATAGTCCCACTTATTCATTTGCTTATAATTTGGAACTTCAGGCAGTACCGAATCATAATTTGAAAAGTAGTACTCAAATCCTTCTCTACCATAAAATATACTGAGCAGTAAACTACATGTTATCCCATAAGTCAGTGGGAGATGATGATATCTAATGCCTTCGTCTACAGAAGCCGGCAATTGCATACAAACATAGCAATCTTTGGCCTCCATGGCATCGATATACTCATACAATAGTTTAGCATATGCGTTTGACCTAAAGTTTCCCTGTGACTCGTCTATATGTAATCTACGAGCTTCATCTGCTAGTAACGCCTTTTCACGTATAACCTTGCTCTCCTCGTTCTTCCCCACAAGAGCAGGTCTCAAAGTCGTTACGGGCTTTACATCTGCTGTTTCTTTATCGCTTTCATGTCCTATTATGTATGATATTGTCACTACTGTAATTATTTGAAAAATTACTACTGCTATCAGTGTACCTACTATACATCTAGCTTTTCGGTTTGGGTTGCCGTTCTCCATGTTATCAAAACAGTGTAGCTCCTTCTTTTGCGAAAATTTTTTCTTTTCCAGTCTTTGTTCGCTTTATTTGCTTTCTCAGTCTGTAAAGTGCCCTTTATCAACAAAGTCTCTAATTTGCAACAATGTCCTTTTCTCCTTTAGCAACAGACAACCCTAACCCTTATCCGTCTTCTAAATGTAATCCCTAATTTTTATTCTTCTTTCCACTCGGCGCTAAGTTATCTTCTTCTTTATAGCTTATATACAAAAGTCTTTTATGCATCAACAATTATTCTCGCACCTGCAGCTTTCACAACAATTTCCAATAATTCAAAACGAATGACTTTTTCTTCTTCCTCTGGAATTTGATGACCAAAAGTCGGAAACTGTCATCTATTTAGCACTAGATCTTGAATTTGACTCAAATATGGGGGTATGGGAAGTGTGAAAGTCAGTAACCCCTCAGTCTCGAGTCCAGGCGTCAACATCCATATCTCCACTGCCACAAATGGATCGTGATCGATTACTTTCACTTTCTTCACTCTCCCAGATTTCTGTCCCCAAGACATCTGCTAGATAAGTCCACTCTGGGGTGGCGTACCTTCTGCAGGGCACACGTACCCTTCTCGATCTCCTTGGACTTTCAGTTCCTGAGTCTGTAGTTTCCTCCTCCTGATCCGATTCTTCAGCGATCGGGACAAGAGCTCTTTCTTGCTCTGCTTTCAAGCTTGGCCTTCTCCTTCTCTCCGGCCAACTAGCTTCATCACTCCTTGTCCTCCCGCTCCTTGTTCTTGGACTTGTCTCTTGGTCACTCTCTGCTTGTTCAGTATCTGATTCGATCTCCCAATTACTCTCTTCTCCTGAGGCGACTTCGGTCCCACTGGTGTCCTGACCTTCGTCGGCCTGTTCCGTCTCAGTCTCAGCCTCTTCAATCACTTCCACAGCTTGGCTTTCCCCCTCCGTGGCTTCTCGGCTTTCCGCTGGATTCTCATCCGAGAGAGGAGCTGTTTCTTCTAGAGGTGTTGGCACTCTTCGGGTGTGTGAGGCATGTATCCAGTTTGGCAGGCCTCCACACTTTACTGCAGTATTCGTCACAAGTATGACTTGAAACGGTCCTCTCCAGCGCACGTCTAAGCAGTTCTTCCTGACGTGTTTTTTCACCAGGACCCAGTCCCCCGGACTCAGGTCATGGCACAAATCTTGTGCTGATGGAACCTCTGCAGCCTGGACCTGGAGGGACACAGAATTAACGGCATCAGATAGTCCCTTACAGTAGTCCAAGATCAAATCGTCTGTGATGTTCACTAGAGCTGCAGTCGGAACCGATGGCAATCTCATGGCTCTCCCCATTAGCACTTCATGTGGAGAGAGACCTGTTTTTCTGTCTGGTGTGCTACGTATGCTCATAAGAACCACTGGAAGTGCGTCTGGCCAACTCAGGGATGTTGCGGAACAAACTTTGGCAAGTCTGGACTTTATCGTGCTGTTGATTTGCTCTACAATCCCTGAAGCTTCTGGTCGATAGCTGCAATGAAGTTTCTGATCGATACCCAAAGCTGAACATAGCATCTTCACTATTTCGCTGTTAAAATGAGTTCCTCTGTCCGATTCCAAAGAGGATGGCACCCCAAACCTCGGTATTAACTCTCTAAGTAACAGTTTTGCTACTGTAAGTGTATCGCACCTACGTGTAGGGTAAGCCTCAACCCATCTAGAAAATATGCAAACAATCACTAAAACGTATCTGAGTCTATTGCATTTAGGCATTTCTATAAAATCAAGCTGCATTCTATTGAAAGGCCCCCCAGACCTCCCAATATGACTCAATGTAACTGGTGTTCTCTTTCCCACGTTTAGTTGCTGACAGATCGTACATCGCTGACACACTGCTTCTGCCGCTACTCTAAACTTTGGGTTAAACCACGTTTGTCTGAACACTCTCACCATAGCATCTCTACCTATGTGTGCTGATCCATGCAATTTCCTTGCCATTGGACTAACAAGTTCATTTGGTAAAACTGCTCTCCCATCGGCAGATATCCAGAAACTCATCTCACTTCTAGAACAACCAGCTGTTTCCCAACTCTTTTTCTCATCGTCTGGTGCATTTTCCTGAACACTTCTTAATTCATCCCACGTATCTACAGTATCTAACAACATTGTCAATTCAGTTCTTTCCTGGATTCCCCCCACTTTTACATCAGTGTGAGAATATCCCTGTTCTGCGCAGTAACGCGCTACTTCATCCGCATAGCGGTTACCTTGTGACACAAAATCAACGTTTTTTGTATGCGCAGCACATTTAACAACTGCAATGGCTGCTGGACCTTGCAATGCCTCTAACAATAGTCTCACGAATTCTCCATTCCTAATGGGAGAACCCGAGGAGGTCATGTAACCTCTTTGAGACCATAGCTGCCCGTAATCATGAACTACCCCGAAACCATACTGGCTATCGGTGTATATGGTGACTCGAAGTTTGTCGCCTGCTAGGCAAGCACGCGTCAAAGCAACAATTTCAGCTACCTGAGCGGAGTGTACTCCTTCCAGGCAAGCGGCTTCTATTACTCTCGTAATTGTGCAAAGTGCATAAGCTGCTCTCAGCTGACCGATATTGTCTCTTACAAATGAACCATCGACAAAGAATATTTCATCGGGGTCAGTCAATGGCTCATCTACAATATCGGGTCTCGGTTTGGTGCATAGTTCAGTCACATCAAGGCAGTCATGATCTGTACAATTTTCATCTTCCACCTCATTCGGAAGTGGCATCAAGGTTGCAGGATTCAAGACGGAGCATCTTTTTAGGGTCACATTCTCGGCAGCCAGTATGACTTGCTCGTAGCGTGTGAGCCTGCTATTTGTCAGATGCTGAGTCTTCGTCCTGGTCATTAACAATTCCACAGAATGCGGTACGTACACCACTAACTGATGACCCATTACTACACTTTCAGAACGTTCAATGCTGACACCCGTTGCAGCTACGGATTTGAGGCATCCGGGCAACGCTGCGGCTACTGGATCTAATGTAGCCGAAAAATACGCCACTGGCCTGCGCGCATCTCCGTGGATCTGGGCTAAAACCGCTAAAGCGCATCCCTCTCTTTCGCAGCAGTAAAGCAAAAACGGTTTTGTGTAATCAGGCATTCCCAAAGCCGGGGCACGACATAAGTCCTCCCTCAGCTGCAAAAACGCCATCAAACAATCTTTGTCCCATGGTACCGGATCACTTACTCCTTTGTGCGTCAGTTGTAATAACGGTTTTGCCTTCAGTGAGAAGTTGGCTATCCACTGCCGACAATAACCGACCATGCCTAGAAACATCCTGACTTCTCTTTGTGTTGTAGGCGCGTTCATTTTCATGATCGCCTCTATTCTGTCTGGAGACACCTTCCGCTTTCCCTTTTCAATCCTATGGCCCAAGTATTGCACTTCAGTCTTACAATACTGCAATTTACTTGGAGACACCTTGTGTCCGTTCTCGGCCAAGTGATTTAACAAGGTTATGGTGTCTTCTCTGCAAGCTTCCTCAGTTTCTGACGCAACTAGGAGGTCGTCTATGTACTGGACAAGGACCGAATTCTTGGGCAGTACTAGACTCTCAAGATTTTTCTTCAATAGCTGGTTAAAGATCGACGGGCTTTCTGTATACCCCTGAGGGATACGACACCATGTTAAAACGCGATCTTCCAGCTTAAAAGCGAAAAGATACTGGCTCTCTTCATCTAAAGGAATCGAAAAGAAAGCCTGGCACAAATCTATCACGGTAAACCATTCAGCTTGGAACGGTATCTGAAATAATATCACTGATGGATTCGGTACCACTGGACAACATGAAACAACAATATTATTAATCTTCCGAAGATCCTGCACTATTCTGTATTTTCCACTAGGTTTCTGCAAACCCATGATCGGGGAGTTACATGGACTACCCACGATCTCCTTCAGTATTCCCTGTTTAATCATGTACTCGATCACAGGCTTTATTCCTGCAATCGTCTCCGGTGTCAATTTATACTGTGGTGTTCTTGGATATTCAGCATGGGGTCTTACCAGGATCTTTACTGGTTCTACTCCCTTGATCAATCCTATTTCTTCTCCAGTAAAGTCCCATACCTCCGCTGAAACTTTCTCCCTCAAATCCTGTGGAAGCTCCTCCACTGTTAAGGTAGGATATAGTTCCACGCACTCCTGCGAGTTTACAACTTTAAAATCAGCATCCTCATCATTGGTCTGCACTTCTACTCCTTCAGGTGTGCAATGTATTGTGCAGTTCAATTTACACAACAGATCTCTTCCCAGCAAACACACAGGACTAGAATCACAGATCACAAACTGATGTTCGTCACTGTAATTCCCTATCTTTACTGACACTGGTTCGGTCAGAGGATTCGTCATCCTCTTGTTTGCGACTCCTACCACCTGAATCGTCTCTCCCGATATTGGCAGACCTGGGACTACCGCTGATCTCAACGTGGATCGAGTGGCCCCAGTATCCACCAAAAAGGTTGTAGGACATCCAGCTACCTCAGCCTCTACGTATGGTCCTCTCTGATCTACTTCCAAGGCGGCTCCTAGAGTACAATCTTCCTCCCTATTCACTCGTTGCCCTGTAAGAGGATCAACGTAGTAGCATTCTTCTCCTCCTACGAACAATGGCATTTGTCTATAGGTTTTTCCTCCATTTGTAATGCGAGGCGGTTGAGGGAACGGCGCTCGAGGAGTCTGATTCCCCCCTTTGATAAACTTTCCCTTCGGGACTGCTGTTCCCTTTACCATGGTGGGTTGAACCTCATCCTCCTCCTGTTCTAATTCCCCTGTCTCGACATTGTAAGGACACTCGCGTCGCCAATGTCCCACTTCGTTACACTGGTGACACCTCGTTGTCTTTTTTAGTGTCGCAATATCCATTCTTGGCCTCGGTCTTTCTTCCTCATCTCTGCTCTGATTATTCTGTTTCTTTGCTTGCGTTCCTGTTCCCTGTTGCCGCTGTCCACCCTTTCCAGCTGCTTGCATTTGTACCAGCATTAGCTTTTCCTTGAGTTTCTTTGCCTTCGAATCTATTTCATCGCTACAGTACCTTGCATACCTCAGAATCTCATCTAAAGGTTTGTTCTGCCAACAGATCAAATGCTGTTGTATCATCAGGCTTATGTCTGGTCTCAATCCTAAAACAAACTTCGACACAAACTGTCCTATGTCCTTTAGATCCATTACGTCTAACCCACTGTATTGTTTAAATGCTTTCAGTAACCTCTCATAGAACTCGTGAACTGTCTCTTTGGGCTCCTGAGTTGTTCGATCTATCTTAACCCAGTCTATGTCCTGCACTGGCACTTTCTCTTTTAGCCATGTTATTACTCTTTCGTATTTTTCCATGACTCTATCTGATGGACCATTTGTCCGGTTATCTCTCGGAGGCTCACAAGTAGGCCATTCAATACTAAGTTTGCATGCCGTCCACAAATCTCCGGGTACTACGATATCGAACAATGTGTTCAAATCGATCCACAGCACCTTAGAGATCTTCACAAACCTTTCTACCTGCTTGTACCACTCAACAGGATTTTCTCTTAACTTGGGGAAAGAATTAGTGAATGCCGCTAAATCCCCCCTACTCCAAGGTACATGGACGTAGTTTCCGTTCGCGATTTCTCGCAAAGGGAAAGCTTCCATTCGCATTAGGTCTGTGTCCTGGGACTTCGCAATGGTACTTCTCCTGACAGATCCCTTCTTAGACCATTTTTCCTCCCATCTATCCAGATCTCTCCATATTCTGATACACATGACTAGTTCCCGTATGTGTACTCTTAGTCCAATCGTTCTACGTTCATCCAAATCTAGGTCTGTGCAATTTAGCCTATGATTGGGCTGCAAGGCTTTGGTTCGTGACAGGTCTATCATATATCTATTTGCCAAATTAGATAAATTTTCATGAGCTGACCTCGCTCTCCGAGTAACATCCTTGGATAAGAACAGTATTTCATCTGGTGCGTACAATTCTAATCTCTCTATTGCCACTGTGCCATCAATTATTTCATCTAAGTCTGACTTCAAACTCATTACATCAATCCGTCTTGCTTTTATTTCAGCTCTCAGTATGTCAGTCCTAGGTGGTTCGCTCATACCCCTCTCACCTCCACTATGCGCCCTACGCCTGAACACAGGTGAGTTATGAGGAGTTTTCTTTCCATCCCTTTGTTCCCACCTCTCTAGATCCCAAGCCTTTCCATCTTCCCGTGGGGTGTGGTGGAACATTGCTCCATCCCCCATCCCTACATTGCGCCTTTTCGGCTCGGTTTCTCCAGATACGAGATAGGATCCACCGTTCTGTTCCAAATCACTGTAACTCGCTTGCTGTCTGGTGTCGCTCAATAACCGATAAGGTCCTTCATGGCCCTCCAGGCTCCCGCGATCTCGATCCTGATCACCAGAAGTATGGCGGCACGTTTTGCGACTCCCTATATTCTCATGACTTCGCCCATGATCACCGGATGCATGGCGAGACCCTTCACGACTCTCCATGTTCCCGTGATTCCAATGTTGCACTGTTTCACTCGGGGTATGGTGAGTGCATCTGAAAGTATTTCGGTACTCCTGCGTCCTTCGTTCCCCCTCACTAAAGGTGACGCGAGGCACTTCGCCACACCCTGCACTCCTGTCATCGCACATTTGCCTATTGCCACTGATAGTAGGACAATTATTTCCTCTGCTTTCCTGGCTCCCTCTCTACCACTCCGGGCTGCTTTCGCCAGCTCCACAATGAGAGAGGATCCTGTTATCCTGGTCTCTCCACTCTGCTCCTGTTTCTAAACTTTTATTCCGAACCTCTTCGGCAGTATCCCATTCTTTCAAGTATTCCCTTAATTCCTTATGGGTTTTCGGTTTTGGTCCCCTTAAGTCCATTGGCCCTCTTTGGCCCCCTTGCTCTACCCAGGGACCTATTGCGGCATCCAATGGGGTACTCCGACTCATCGGTGCTAGTATCTGTCTCTGAGGATTCGTCATGGTATTCCTATTCTCCATCTCTGCCCTTTCCCTGTCCCATCGTGCCTGTTCCTCCTGCTGGACCCCTTCTGGGTTGTAGATTGACACAATAGGGCCTATGGTAACCGGTACTTGTAGAGCATCCGGCATTTGGTAGGACCTTGCATGTTGCGTTTCTGGCATTTTCTGGACCACGAATCTTCCCACTACTCTCTGTTCGGAACTAGATTGAGGTACTTCCTCCTCTTTCTTGGCATCCCACTCTGTTACTGGGATCGATTTATATTCCCCCCATCTAGCTCCGTCCTCTTGTGGTAATATGGGACTTGCGGCCCCTCCGCTGTACGGAGGTGGTCTATCTGTCAATAGCCTCTCTATCAGATCCTCTTCTGTCTCGCTTTCCTCATCTTCCTCTAGAGGTTTCCTTTCTCCCGTAACTTCTAGCATCGGGTACAGTTTGTCTGCTTCTATCTTTTGTACCCTCCACTTCTTAGCTTCCTCATCCCATTTGGCATCCTGCACTGCCTTTACTGATCGTCTCACTCTTTCTTGGCGCCTCTTTACGCTCTTTTCGTGTGCTGTTCTAAACCATACACTAAGGGCTTCAAACTGTGTTGGCCTCGGTAGAGGTCTTGTTGCAAGCATTACCGCTTTTAGTTCGTTCAACACATCTAGCTTAAACGTTCCGAATCTCGGAAACGTCAGTTCCTTACTCCCTTCAGTTAGCTTATTCCACTCGGAGATCCATAGTATCGAGTGTAAGCCTACATTTACTGCCATATGATAAGCTGGTGTGCCTTCTGGTGGAGCTTCCTCTCCGGCATATAAGTTTCTTCTATTCCTCCTAAAGAGTGCTCTTAAACTCTTAAAACACTTCATTTTCTATAATCTACAATTTTCCCCTTACTCTTCCTCGTTTACGTCCCGATGACAACCACCAACCAATCCCTACGCGGCTCTCGCTAATCGGCCTATCTCAGCGCGACTCTTCGCTGACCGACCAATCTCAGCGCGACTCTTCGCTGACGTCTGACAAACTAACCAATCTCAGCGCGGTTCTATGGCTGACGTCACTCGTTCCCTCTGCAGCAGTTCTCCTTCTTACTCAACTCGTCTCACGATTTCGCATGCGTTTTCATTCATACACTGAAAAATGACTACTTCCGTCCAAGCGATCACTTTTCTCTGACTGTACGGCCACAGTCTAACTGTAATTGCTACCTCAACTGACGAAACGTCTTCCCTCTTACGGTCAGACGATCGCCTCAACTGATAGGTTACTTACACACAGTAAACGTACGACCAGCGTCCGTTACTCATTCACTCACTCATACGCTCCCCCTATCATCGGTCTGTCGGGCGATCAATGGTACCTCATGACCCCCTTTCAATGGTAGACAAATTACTCTGGGTGTTCGATACACCCGAACCACTTAAGTCCTTCCCTGGAGCTTAAGATTTCATCCGGTTGCGCGCGCTCACAACCTTCCCTCAATCACACTACAGGCATTCAACTCCGCTTGGCATTACAACACAAGAACAACATAGAACACCGCAATCTTACAACGCATGACCCTTATACTCACACTCGACCGACTCTGCTGCTTTTCTCTCGACGCACCGTCAGCACCTTCTTCGGCAGGGATTCTTCTTCTGGTCGTCGATGACTAGGGACCTTGGGGTAAACTAAACCTGGCCTAGGTCGTCTTCCTCAAGAAGATAACCATCATTACTCTGCTACCAACTGCAGGGAATGAGATTTTGATATCAATTTATGATCAATCAGCTACCTTATCTCATTCGTCAATTTTGGACCGTTGGTATCTGTCATTGAGTAAAAGACAAACCCCGCATAGGTTAGATAAACCCCATAAACTGACGCCACTCAGAAGAACCACTTACAACTGATCAAGTTTTGAAAGTTTTATATAAAAGTCAAATTTGAATGCAAATACAATCCTCTCAGGATAAATCTCAAAAGTATACAAAGAATACAAAATCAATTCCAGAATCATCAATCTAAAGCATCGATGTGAAGTGGTTCCTTTGCGTCATCTACAGAAAGAGAAGATTATCAAGTTAAATCTGTCCCTACTCTATACTAAGTGACATCCCTACTTCGCAAGTTCCTAACCTAAAAAGGTGTCAGCAGTTTGACTCCCAAAGAAGTTCAAACTCTCTTAGCCTCTAAAGGTAACTTAAGTTTCAGAAGCAGTACCCTCTCTGCCTACCCATCCGCTCTCTAAGGGTCCTCGGCCTACTGCTCTCTTGCGCTCTGATCTCTCTCAGCGCATCTGCTCAAGTCATCTACTCTGAGCTCTCTAAGATGGCCTCTGCTCTGAGCTGTTCGCCCTCGCCTTCGCTATCTTATCCCCGGGGTGCTGTCCCTAAAATACACAATCACAGTGTGGGTGAAACGCCCCTTGACGCCCACCTCGGACTTTCCCCGATGATGTCAGCTTCTGGCTTCTTCCATTGCTTCATCTCTTTGCGTCGTCCGTTAAGTTGACCCTTCTCCTTAGATGTCATCTTCATCTTCTTGTTGGCGACTTCTACTGACACTTTCAGATCAAAAGTCATATGAACTTAAACAAGACTTTAACTTACAACTACGATTCTTTGACCCTTCTAGGTCCTGTGAATGGTCATTCAAAAACAAGTCTCAAATTCCAAGCGTCTCTCCTCACGTTTAAGCGATAAGCCCCGTCCGGCATTGTCACCTTAAATCTAACAAGTGCTAGACTTCTTGGCTCTCACGTCCACATCAAGCTATTCACAACTCCTGTGAGTCCACTAAATTACACACATTGGACTGTGTTCCTGCGAACCCTTGGTCAGTCAGGTTAAAATCACAAATGACCTAAACCTTTCTAACATTCTTACAAAAAGCCTTCTACACAGTATAACCTTTAACATATATATATATATATTCGTACTTAGCAAAAGTCCTTTACGTAAATGTGAATACATTGTACATAGAATATAGACTACGTAAAGTATAACTTTATATTCTCATTCGCTATGTCGTGATATACATGTTCTACACATTTCTTCACGTTTCATTTCTCGCCGCTTCTCCATTTAAAATTACACACGTACAAGAATTCGACTTTGCACGCTGTACATTTCGTAAGCATTTCTACACATTCCTACATCAACCCACTACGTATACGGGCCTTCTAAATGAAATACATGTTCTAAAGTGAATACAGTTACATTTCCTATATTACTTTGGATTATATCGGTTTCCTATATGCTATAAGTGTCAACTTCACATTACGATATACATTTCATTTCTACGTTATACGATGTGCTTGTAAATATGGCCTATACATAATTTTTATTCAAATTTGCGCTCTCTCACCTGCATCTACAAACAAGTTAAAATTGTTATTTTCCTTGTACTTAATATGCAGTTAATATTCTTGAACAAATGCCAATTGCAGTTATCAGCAGTGTGTCAAAGTGTAGCTAGCTGGAACACTGAGCATGGAGAGGAGGTGGCATTACAGACAGAGCTGCTGACTTTGGAAATGGGGAATTAGGTTTGAGTCTCTGCGCCGGTTCAACATCCTGTGTTTCTGGGCAAATCACTAATGCCCACATGCATCAAGGTAAATTGCATTCGCAAACGGTGCGAATCGCAGAATTCGGCCGTTTGCGAATGCAATTTCCTTTTTTGGCATGCATCATGTTTTTTTATTTTTTCGCAATTTAAGGATTCGCAATTATGTTGCGATTTCTTAAATTGCGATTGCATTTAAGAAATCGCAATTTGTGATTTCTTAAATGCAATGCATTAATTTTTTTTTTTGCGAATTCGCAAATAGGAAGAGGTAAATTACCATGAAGTTGAACTTCATGGTAATTTTCTAAAACTTTCAAAAATGCACAAAAGTGCATTTTTGGAAGTTTCATTTTACACACACACATGCCCTTGGGGCATGTGTGTGTGAAAAATTTTCTTAAAGTTAAATTTCAGGGGTGCAGGGGGGGTTCTTGGGACCCCCCCTGCACCCTTGAAATAGCATTCTCATTTTGCGATTCCTTAATTGCAAATCGCAAAATGAGAATGGCTTCCCATTCATTCCTATGGGCCTCTAGGCCCATAGGAATCAATGGGAAGGGATTCCTTAATTGCGATTCGCAAATTGTGAATCGCAATTAAGGAAAATTAAGGAATCGCATAAAATATTGAGATTTCTTAATGCATAGCATTTTGCGATTTCTTAATTGCGATTCCTTAATTTTCGCAATTAAGAAATCTCAAAATGTAACAATGATGCATGTGGGTGTTCATTTCCTTGTGGCTGTAAAAATGAATATTTCCTTGTGTAATTGTCAGAACTAGCATATTTACAAAGAAATGAAGCAGCACTCCAAACTATTTAGCAGCGCCACGCTTCGTCATTCCAAAAAGGCAGAGATGTGCCGTATTCACAATTCACAAAATAAAAGTTTTTCTCCTCATTGCGCTACTGTAATATCTGCTTTTCAAAGGCGTTAGTTTTAGGCGCTGCCTCTGTTTAACAATCCTTGTGCGGTGGCAGACTGTGTCGAAGGCAGCTGACAGGTCCAGGAGGATGAGGGCTGAGGTTTCGCCGTTGTCTAGTTGGCACCTGATGTCGTCTGTGGCGGCGATGAGGGCGGTCTCGGTGCTGTGATTTCGTCTGAATCCGGACTGGGAGGGGTCTAGGATGTTGTTGTTTTCGAGGTGGCGGGCCAGTTGTATATGTTGACTATTTTTTCGATGCATAAAAATTGATGCTGTGGTGGTGCAATGCCCTTGTAAATATGCCCAATAGGCTCTCACCTTGTACGGCCCACACTGTGGCTTTGCAGAGACAATAAGGACCCACCTCCCGAGATCCAACCGTCCCTACCTGAAATTTCAGTTAAACTTCAAGCAGAGGGATTAGAACCTTGGAAGAGACTTTGTTCTTGGGGAATATTCCGTAGTTGACAGCCGTTGACCTTAGTTGACAGCCGTTGACCTTTAAACAAAAAGCAAGTAAAAGGTACTGTGTCTATGGCGTGTTAGACCCTCCCACATGCACTTTGAGTCTCTGTAAGTACAGAGATGTATTATACCTGCGAAGCAGATGATGTGGAGAAGATTGTGATTCAAGCAGTTTCCCGTTGATCCAACAGAGGGATCCGTAATTTAGATTTATTTTCACCAAAAAATGGTTACACTTGAAATACACATATATCAGTTAACAAATTCCATCAAACCACAAGCTCCTTTATTATGACTGAAAGAAATACCACTAGAACGAATAAGGTGTTCTAAGAAGCGCTAAATGAATGGGGGACAAGGAGGGCAGGTGTGAGCAGGACAGGAGGGTTAACAGGGAAGCAGGACTAACACCAGGGACTTCCCCCTCCTAAACAACTCCCAAAACAGGCTGATTCAACATTCTTATCAGTCTTATCAACAGTACAAGCATGGAAGGACCGCAGCAAGCGGGAGGCAAGACGAACATGAGAAAGTGTCTACAAGGACCTGCTCTTGGGCCAAACCCATTTCAGTCCAATAGATAAAAACTTGGCCCAATTATGGTGGGAGTCTGTGACTAGCGACATGGTGGGAAAGGGGAATGCAGTGACGAGAGCTAGGTCGTGGGAGGGACGGGCCAGCAGAGAACGGGGAAGGGGCTTGAGGGAAGGGGCGTGCAGTGATGGAAGTGAGGTGGTGGTAGGGACGGGCAAACAATGAACAGAATGCGGATGTTGGAAATTAAAAAACAAAAATTACGTTTGTTACAAGTGCGTGGCCAGCGTAAAGACACGCTCCACAGCAATGACTAAAACCTGAAGCTGAGCTGGAAACTGGAGGTAGCCTGAGGCGCTGACCAACAGGAAGAAAGGAAAAGAAAGTGATTTGGGAGCCAATCAAAGGTAATTAATGGGCAGTCAAAGCACCTTTAAGATTTTTTTTCATTACAAGAGATTTTGCAAGCACTGCGCAAGTACCCTGTAAATCAAACATAACTAAAAATGACCACCAGTATATAATAATGCTTACTAAGAGCCAAAACTATGTAGTTTGAACACAGTTTGAAGGTACATTTTTATGTTCACAAATGTGACACAGCTGGTAGTGTTTACCATCCCAGCAAGAGGGCCAGACACACCCAAAGACCTGTATGACAAATCATAAAGTCAAATGGAACACCAATCATAGGTAATGTACAGGGGACCTCCAGAGGGCCAACTGTGCACAAACATTTGGGTACTCCTCTGGCAAAGCGTGCACTCGTAGCAAATGCAGTGCAACCCCAGTGCAACTCTCAAGGAACCATGGCATTCTCACAATAGAGAATATAGTTCGAACAAAGGGCCAAGTTTAATGCTTATGACAAAAAAGACGTAGCTTTCTGCGGGAGGCTCGACCGCGTAGTGCTTACATGGCCATACTCACAAAAACCGTGTTAGATATTTGGAATAAGCTTGCATTGTCGAGGGGTCTCACCTCCTTTCCATCACCTAATACGCCCATTGCTCGTAACTCACAATTTCTGCCCGCCCTGCAGCCAGATTCATTTTTGGCTTGGTGGGAGGGGGAATTTTGTACACTCTGGGACCTTTTCACGAGAGACAACTTTAAAACTTTTGAACAATGCAAGAGGGAATTTCATCTCTCTGAGGGCACGCAATTACAATATCTCCATCTTTGACATTGGGTGTAGGCATCATCCGCTGTCCAGGGACCCACTCGCCCTTTCACTCCCTTTGAACAGCTGGTTTGTTATTATGATGGATCCAGGGGCCTGATATCCCGCACATACCAGGTGCTCCAGCATGCCCCCCGATCACTCCGAATACCTACCAGTCGCAACAGCAATCCAGTATTCCTGATGAAATTGCACACAAACAATGGGAACAATTATAGCGTGACATACCAAGGGTCTACCGCAGCATGCCCCAGAGAGAAACCGCCTACAACGTTATGACGCAATGGTACTACACTCTCCATAGGCTACATAAAATGTGTTAGGTCTGTCGGATACACATCATACCAAGCTTGCATTATATGTCAACATCCTCGTGGCCTATACATCAATCAAGTACTTTCACGTACTTATGTAAGGCCGGTATGACTGTCTGTCCTCTGTCTTTAGCATAGCTAACACTTGTATTAACCAATGTTTGTTATTATGTTTTGCCACTTTCTTGTATTAACTAATGTGTGTTATAATATGTTCCCCACAAGAAGCATTGGTTCTTGTATGTACAGAGGCGCTCCATGAACCAGTGCGCATCGGTTTCCTTTTACCATTCCCAGTACAAATTTCGAGAAAGGAACGTGATCAAACCGTCTTTCTGCGAAGTCACGTAAACACAACATATTGCTAGGACACGACTGGTAATGCCTTTGGATTGGCTATAAATAGCCGCACCTAACGGTGGGCGGACAAAATATCGAAATTTAAATATCGACCTACAATTATATCGAAGTTAAAATTTCGAAGGGACAGAATATAGAAGGTAAGTAATATTGATTTTTTTTTAATATCGAAGTGACAGAATTTCGAAGGTAAGTAATATCGTTTTTTAATATCGATGTTAGTAATATCGATGTTACTAATATCGATTTTTATATGATTTTTATGTATATTATTATGTATATGTATGTGTTATTTTTTTTAATGTTATTTTAAGTTAATTTTGTATTTTAGTACTGTAGCGGGTTTTGGGTTTATAGGGGAATAAGGTGGAAAGTAATTTAAATGTAATTAAATAATTTATTTTTATTAATTGGTATTGCTAATTATATTATTGCTAATTATTAATTGGTAATTAATTTTTATTACTTGGTAAGTAATTTTAATTAATTGATTTATTGAAAATTATGTTCCGTAGCGGGTCTGGGTTTATAGGGGAATAGGGTGGGAAGTAATTTAAATGTAATTAAGCAATCATTTATTTTTATTAATTGGTATTGGTAATTATATTATTGTTGATGAATTATTAATTGGTAATTAATTTTAATTATTGGTAATTAATTTTAATTAATTGATTAATTGATAATTATGTCAAGTGTCTTATTTTATTATTGGAGTTTGTTGTGTGTTTATAGGGGAATAGTGTGTCAAGTAATTGGTATGTAATTAAGTCATTAAATTTATAGTTGGGTATTGATAATTAATTTATTGGATATTAGTTATTAATTGGTAGTTATTTAAAAGTATCATTTTTTGGTTATGAAAATTAATTTATTGTTGTTTAATCATTAATTAAAAATTAAATATGACTAAATAATATTGATTGATATTTTTAATTCATATATTAATAAGGCATTATTAATTGGTAATTAATGTTTGATAATTAATATTTTTGGCTTAGCAAATTATTTAATTGTTCAATATTAGTTAATTGGTAATTTCTTTTTAATAATTAATATGCTTTTGTTATAAGAAAGATTATATTGCTCAATGTTTATTAATTGGTAATTATATTTATTAATTATTATTAATTGATATTTATTATTAATTCATTGTTACTTAATTATTCATTGGTAATTATGTTTTTTATAACTATTTATTGGTATTTGTAAATAGTTTAGATTTATTTAATAATTAATTTCTTTAATATTTTAAAATATAATATTTATTTATAAGTATTTATTTTTAACTTCTACGCTATCCAACACTTTCCCTACTGTTGCACTCTCTGGAGTGGGAATAGTACTTTTTAACCCTACGTTATCCAACACTTTCCCTACTGTTGCACTCTCTGGAGTTGGAATAGCAATTTTTACCCCTACGCTATCCAACACTCTCCCTACTGTTGCACTCTCTGGAGTGGGAATAGTAATTTTTACCCTTACGCTATCCAACACTTTCCCTACTGTTGCACTCTCTGGATTTGGAATAGCAATTTTTACCCCTACGCTATCCAACACTTTCCCAACTGTTGCACTCTCTGGAGTGGGAATAGTAATTTTTACCCCTACGCTATCCAACACTTTCCCTACTGTTGCACTCTCTGGAGCGGGAATAGCCATTTTACCCCTACGCTATCCAACACTTTCCCTACCATTGCACTCTCTGGAGTGGGAATAGTAATTTTTAGTCCTACGTTATCCAACACTTTCCCTACTGTTCCACTGTCTGGGGTGGGAATAGTAATTTTACCCCTACGCTATTCAACACTTTCCCTACTGTTGCAATCTCTGGAGTAGGAATAGTAATCGTTACCCCTACGCTATCCAACGCTTTCCCTACGGTTACACTCTTTTGAGGGGGAATAGTAATTTTTACCCCTACGCTATCCAACACTTTCCCTACTGTTGCCCTCTCTGGAGTTGGAATACTAATTTTTACCGCTACGCTATCCAAAACTTTCCCTACTGTTGCACTCTCTGGAGTTTGAATAGTGATTTTTGCCCCTACGCTATCCAACATTTTCTTTACTGTTTTTTTTTGGGAGTTGGAATAGTATTTTATATCCTCTTTTACTTCATATTTTTTGTATTGTTTTAGTTAATGTTGTATTTAATTGATTTTTAAAATATTAAAAGTAAATGTAATTTTTTTAATTTGTTTTGTATAATTATTTAATGTTTATTTTTGTTAATATGTTATGTGTATAGATGAATTTGTAATTTATAATATTTTTAATTATTTATAAGTTATTAAAATAATTATTTAAAACTGATTATTAAGTATCTATTACATATTATATGTATGTTTAATTAATTTTTATTAAATATGTATATTTTTATGAATTCTAATTTTTATATTCTTTTTTAACTATGTTTATTATATTTTAAGAATTATTTAATATATTTTACATCTTTTTTAATTTAAAAAAACAATATTTTTTCAAAAACTATATTTTTAACATCAATATTTTTTTTACAATATTTTTGTACTTACCATGTTGTAGATATGATGTCGAGATTGTTAACATCTATATTTTTGCTCCGAAATTTTTGTAGCTCGATATTTTGTCTTTCTATATTTTGTCAGACATTCGCACCCAACGTGACGCAACGCATGGCTTTTTGCCACAACCATCTGACTGATCTGATTGAAGGGACGTCATCGTTGGAGATCTTCAGCGCATCAACTACTTTTTTTTGTTGACATTTGTTTTATTGTTGCATTAAAGTATACAGGTACAGTGTAAATGATCTGCTGACGTGGCCTCAACATTCAGCCACGAACAGCCAAGCGCGCAACGTTTTCTTGTTTTTATACAACTGGTGCAAAAATACATTTCCTTGGGTAATCGGTGTAAATCGTACACACATGTCCGCAGGTCGGGAAACTGTGAATCTGCACCGCCAGTGGGGCAATGGATAAATGCAGATATGTGGGGTCCCGCCTCGAGAGCGTAGGATCGAGGTCTGTACTGTTCATACAGTGGTGGCACCTAAGAGCGAGGGGGACAAAACTGTGGGAGAGAAGCGTGTGGGCGCTAGCAGGGTCCAAGTAGGGGGATACTGGCGACGGGCGTCGGGGGGGGGGGGGGGGGGGAGGTTCACAGAGCCAGTCGGTCTACGCTCCGAGAGAGGGGGGGGGAAAGGAATGGGCAGGGGGGTGAACACCCCTCGTGTATGTGGGCACCGAGGTGGGTGGCATGACATATGAGAGTTTGATCAGGAAGTAGGGGGTACCGGGGGACGGTACCAGGAGGGTAGATACCATGTAGGGGCTACTGGTTCTCACGGGCGGGAGGGGGGGGAGGAGTAGGCGGATCTTCTGCATGTGTGGACTGCCGGAAGCTGTGGAGGAGCATGGCCCATTCCATGGATATGGGAATTTTACGCGCACCCCTGGCTTCTAACTCTCTAAGGGCATCTTCTTCCGCCGCCGCCCATTTACCGACCGCGCCCTTCCATGCCGCTGCAGAAGGTCCCTCCGGGGAACGCCAGCGCATGGCTATACATCGGTTTGCCAACAGGAGTGCTAGGGACATGAAGCGTTTGTGTACCGGGTCTCGCTTAGGGACATGAAAGATGCCTAGTGCGCTGGACTCCCAGGTGGCCAGTGTAGTGAGGCCTGTTAATTCCGTCAGAGTGTCGTGCACCGCCCGCCAAAAGGGGTGAAGGTTGGGGCAACTCCAGAACATGTGTCGGAAATCTGCCGCAGGGGAGCAGCATCTGGGGCAGAGGAATGGTGTGGAGGGATAGAACTTCTGCAATCGCGCTGGGGTGAGGTATGCCCTGTGTAGGATATAGTATTGGATGTTCTTGAAGCGGGCGTTCCTAGAGACGCGTTTTGGGGCCTCAAGTGCTTTAGTCCATTCAGAGTCGTGCAGTGCGCGTCCTATGTCCTCCTCCCATGTAGCCCGCAGAGTCGTAAGAGGAGCGTGTGAGAGTTCCCGGATGGATTTATATAGCCAGGTGATTAAATGGCGTCCCACCCCCATATGTAGGATTGTATGTATTACTGGATGCGTGTCTGGCTCGCCAGTGCAGAGATTAAAATGGGGCCGGTATCCATCGAGTAGCTGTCTATATCTAAGGAACTGGCCTGGGGAGAGTCCGTATTCAGCGACCAGGCGGTCAAGCGATTTCAGCTGGCCTTCCTCGAAGAGCGATTCCAGATCTGTGATGCCACAGAGGGACCACTCAGCGAACAGTGGAGCGGTGAAGTAGGAGTCCTGCCTAGGGCTGCCTATCAGTGGTAGTAGCGGGGAGTACGGAGGTCTACTGGGGGACAACCGGTTGATCCGCATCATGCATCGGCGCGCTATCACCACTTGAAGGGGGTATGTGCGCCATGGCTTGGTGCCCGGGAGGAGGAGGCGGGTGAGTTCTGGGGTTGCAATTCTGCCGGTCGGAGTGACAGTCTCCTGAGGATAGCGATCCGCCGTCCAGTAAGATAGCCATTGGAGTTGTGCCGCGAGTAAGTATGCCTCGAAGGATGGAGCTCCGAGCCCTCCCTGTGTTGTGGGAAGTTGGAGGGTTTTCAAGGCGACCCTGTGACGGCCCTCGCCCCAGATAAGGGTCCCTAGGAGGGAGTCGACATCGCGGAAGAAGGACCTGGGTGGTATAACCGGCAAATTTGTGAAATGGTAAAGGAGTCGGGGGAGCATCACCATTTTAGCCAGGGCTATCCGTCCTATCGGGGCCAGCGGGAGTTTATTCCAGAAGGCGACAGTGGGGCGCAGACTAGCAAGCACTGCGCGGTGGTTGCCCTCAAACATGGCTGCCGGAGAATGGTACAAGCGGACCCCGAGGTACCGGGGAGCCACTGCGGACCACGAGAGTTTATGCGGACCGAGCTCGACTTCTCGGGGGGGTAGGCTCGGGTGTAAAGGGTAGACTGTGGACTTGTCCCAGTTCACCTGTAGGCCCGAGGCATCTGCAAAGTCCGCCAGCGTCGCCCCTATGGGGGCCAGGTCCGTTTCGATGTCTCGGACATATATGAGGAGATCATCCGCGTACATGGACACGCAATGTGTGACATCCGCGAGAGGAATGCCCCATTCCGCACCCTCCAGGCGCAGCCGAACCGCCAGCGGTTCGACCGCCAGCGCGAATAAGAGAGGCGACAGGGGGCACCCCTGCCTTGTGCCTCGCCAGACTCCGAATGCCGGTGATATGCGTTTCCCGACACGAACCCGAGTGGTGAGATCGGTATACAAGAGGCGCGTGTACGCCATGAGTGTCGGGCCGATATTGAGTCGGCGCAGGACAGAAAAGAGATAGGGCCAGGTGAGGGTGTCGAACGCCTTCTCCAGGTCCATGATGAGGCAGGCGGCGCGAGGAAATCGGTCACGCACCTGATCCTGAACATGGAAGACGCGGCGGAGATTCTGGGAGGTGTTCCTTCCCGGCACGAAGCCGCATTGGTCGGGTGGACCAAGGGGCGAATGATCTGCGCATACCGGTCCGCAAGGATTTTCCCCAGGAGTTTACAGTCGGCCGACAGGAGCGTGATGGGGCGATACGACCCCATATGTAGTGGATCTCTGTGGGGTTTGGGAAAGGTGACGATCACGGACTCTCGCATTGACTGGGGTAGCCTACCTAGATGAAGAGACGCCCCGAACACTCGTGAGAGACGGGGGACCAACAGGGGGGAAAAGGTCGAGTAGTATTCTAGTGGGAAGCCGTCCAACCCCGGCGCTTTATTGCGGGACATGGCCCGTATCGCCTGGGTGATGTCAGACGGGACAATCTTGGCGTCGAGGGAACGCTTGTCGATGTCCGATATTGTGGGTAGAGTCAGAGGGTCCAGAAAATTGTCTACGGAGGACTGGGAGGGCTGGGTTGGGCCCCCGTACACTTGTGCATAATGACGTTGGAACGCCAGAAGGATCTCGGCCTGTGAGCGCACCAGCACACCGTCCGGGTTGATAATATCCGTGATGGGCTTGGTTTTGGTGTCCTGCCTTGCCATCCAAGCTAGCAGCGCCCCAGCTTTGTCCCTGCCCTTATGCACTCTGGAGGCGTAAGCCCTAAAATTGTACTTCCGGAGGTCAGCGCAGGCGGCCTGGTATTCCGTCTTAGCCTCGGCCGTGAGTACAGCGTGTTCCTCCGAGTCGTCAGGCCGCTTAGTGAGTGCGGCCAGAGCCTGCTCCGAGGTTAGGATTGTTCGCTCCAAGGTGCGGCGAACCCCCACCACCTGTTTGATGCATTCTCCCCTGGCCACCACCTTAAACGCGTCCCACTCCACTAGTACCGACGACGCCGTGTTTGCGTTATGTGTGAAGTAGTCCTGTATGCTGGTTTTGTGTGTGTCTCTGAAGACTGGGTCGGTCAGGCAATCCTTAGGGAGGCGCCAGGTGGGGACCGGTGGGTGGGGGGGGCGCCAGGTTAGGCGTATAATGTGTGCATCATGTTCCGAGAGGATCCGGCCTAGGTAGTCTGTAGACGTGATCTTAGGGAGAATTGGTGCAGAGCAGAGGAAGCGGTCTAGGCGGACCCGGAGGTTGTGTGGGATCGAGTGGAAGGAGTACATGCGATCCAGTGGGTGTAGGTGTCGCCATGCGTCAGTGAGCGCCCAGTGTGTGACCCATGTCCTAAAGAGTTCTGCCTGCCGGGGGGCCGGGGAATGTGCGGGGGGGATGGGAGCGGTCTAGGGTGGGGTCCAGGGTGCAGTTAAAGTCGCCTCCTAGTACCCATGGGACAGTAGTGAACTGGGCCAGGACGCCCGTGAGGTGGTCCCAGAATTTATCCTGATCCGTGTTAGGGGCGTAAATGCTGCCTAGGAGTATTCCCTGCCCGTCCAAAATTCCCTCCAGTAGCGCATACCTGCCCTCTTTGTGCACCACCCGTCGAAGCACCCGGAAGGGAGTACCCGGCTTGACCCAGATTAACGCGCCGCGTGCAAACGCCGAATATTGTGTGGCACAGAAGGTCCCTCGCCATTTAGACTGTAGGCGAGTGAGTTCGGTAGCGTTTATGTGTGTCTCCTGTAGTAGTGCAATATTGGCCGACATGCGTCTAATGTAGGCGTAAACAGAATAACATTTGCTGGGTGTGTGCAGGCCCCGCACGTTCAATGTGAGGACATTAATGTCTGAGCGTGGGACTGCCATTCTTGGGGTGTCGTGGTAAGGGTGAGGGCCCCCCTATAATACCCGAAAGTCGCCAGCGTGTTTGAGTCATGTGTATTCCTGCGCGCCAAGCTTCCACAATCGTAGGGGAGGGACTAAGGGGAAGAACAACAGATAAAACCTTGGGTGGGCAACAGTCCCAATACTGAGGATATATCACCGGAGGTGGCATATCCAAACTAGTGTCCCACTAGGGGAGAAATACAACAGGTAATTGCGGGGGTGGCAGCATGTGTCGCTGCTGGGCTTGTGCGCGGGTCGGGCTCTTGTAGGAGAAGAATCTATCGCTCGGTAGCGCATACAATAATCAGGCAAAGCAGTCTAGGCTCCTAGACGTCGCGTAATACAGTGGGCAACCATTGGAAGGATACAGCAATCAATAGTTCAATGTTCATGACGAGGTGTTAGGTTGGCTGGCCAGGGTAGCGTCCAGTGTAGGTGCCTCCAGGAGGGGGGAAGAGATTGGGCCAAATCCTGACATCGTTCCATCGCTGTCTCGGTCTTTCTCTGGGGTGAACAGGTGTGGTTGACCTTCCAGGTCCGATGCTGGGGGTGACATGTGCAGTTCGGTCACCACTCGTAGGGCGTCTCCTCGTTCTTGCATGATTTGCGTGAGGTCGGGTGACCCCGTGGGGGAGGGCGCCTGGCTTTTGGGGCGGCCAGATCGGGCACAGCTCACACCCCGTCGTCTAGATCGTCTGGAGTCGTTGTTGTGTGTCTTCTGGGGTCCGGGTTTAGGGAGCAGTGGGCAGTGGAATTCAGTCCAATCTTGTGCTTCCGCCGCCGTGGTGAAGAAGAGGGCTTTCCCGTTGTGCAGCACTTTAAGGCGGGCTGGGAACAGCAGTGAGTACTGTAGATCGTTGGCACGAAGGCGCCTTTTGATTTCCAGAAAGGTGGATCGCCGCTGCTGGACCTCCCGGGCGTAGTCTGGGAACACCATAACATGTTGATCCTCCACCTGCAGGGGACCCACTGTCCGGGCCGCACAGAGCACCGCATCTCGGTCACGGAAGTGCAAGAATTTAGCTAGCATGGGTCGTAGGGGGAGGCCGGGTTTGGGTGCCCGGGCCGGGACTCTGTGGGCCCTTTCGATGGAGAAGTACGGTGATCGCTCACTCTCCGGGGTGAACGATCTAGTCCAGGATTCCATATAGGTCAGAGGATCCGAATTTTCAATCCCCTCCGGTAGGCCCAGAACGCGGATGTTACACCTTCTCGAGCGTCCTTCTAAGTCCACCGTGCGTTCTTCTAGGGCTTCCACGCGGCGTAGGACCTCTTTCATGTCTCATCTTGCATCTTCACCACGGGTTGTAACTCGGTCACGGTTCGTTCTCCTTCCTTCACCCTGTCCGCCAGCTTACGGTGCTCATCGCGGATCAAGCTAATGTCCGTCGTCAGGGCGCCCAGTCTTTCTTCCATGGAAAGGCGAGACATTTCGATCGCCGCCAACACCTGGTCCAATTTCGCCGTTAGCGTAGGGTCTGTTTGCGACGCATTGGTTTGCGTCCACGTCCTGGTGTGTGGCATCTTTTCAACGGCCGTTTCAGGGACAGCCGTCATCTGCGAGGCTTTTGTCTTCTCCATAGGTGCCGTTAAGTGGGCCACCGGGCCGCTGTGTACTCCGGGCACAGCGGGTCGACGTAGCTGGGTCAAGGGGAGGTCCAATGTCAGCCGGTCTCTCCTGTCTCCCCAGGCTCAGGGACGGCCCCCCCTCGTCTCAGGAAGCGTCCTCTAGTTCAGGGCGTCAGAGGCGGTCCGAGGCCGTCAGGGCCGGTAGTTCCGGTGTCAAAAAGGCCCTGTGGGCCCCCCCCTGCGTGTGGCCCAGTGTCAATAGTGGCCGGGAGGGCCAGAGGTCAGGTGGTGGGAGTTCGAAGGGGCTCCGGAGTAATGGACGGCCACTGGTAGTGTCTCGAGTTTGGGGGGGGCCACCCCTGCTCCCGTGGTGAGGCTCGCGCTGCTCCCGGAGTCTAGGACTCTGTGGGCGCCATCTTGGGGTCAGGCACCCGGTTCCGACGATCGGCGCAGGGCAGTGAAAGCGCTCTGGGTCCTCGGGTCAGCCAGCGGCGTGTGTCTCGTCGCCTCACGGAGCCCCCGAGGTTGCAGGGGGGGCCACAGGCACCAAGATCCCTGAGGGAGGGGGGAAGGGGCGGGCACTCACCGCCCTCGCTGGTACGTTGCCGGCCACTGAATGGCACACCACCACGCCTACAGCTCGTCCATCGACCTTCCGCGCCTCGCGGTGGTGGGTCGGCCAATGCCGGGGGATGATCAGGCTCTCGGTGAGGCCACTGTGCCAGTGTAGTGAAGCCCCAGTGCGGCGGCCGCCATCTTGCGCGCCGGGGTGTTGGATCACGAGAAAGCGCCGTCCGGCGCACCCTCTGGGGGCTCCAGTTTCGTTGTTGTTCCGGGGCCCCTTGCAGGCGCCCGTCGGTCCTGTCCCTTGGGGTCTTTGATCACTGGGTCGGCTCCCGGCGGCGTATGTGCCCGCCGGACGGAGCCGCGCCCGCCATCTTGAATTGAGGCGCTCGGCTCCGGTTTTGTAGAAGTCGGTCCGTGTTGCTTGTCCGCCGCCGTCGGAGGTCGTTTAAGCGGCGCCCCAGTGCACGGGGGGGTTCCCAGGTGCTTTTTCAGTGGGCTGAGGCTCCCGGCGATCTCGGGAACTGGGCTGGATGCTAGCCCAATCGCGGAGCCTCAGCAGGACACAGCCGCCATCGTGGCTTGCTAAGCCACGCCCCCCCAGCGCATCAACTACTTACTGGGAATCCCCTGCCTTTGCTGGAAGCCGGCTTCAGTGAAGAACAGTGAGGGTGGCCAGAACGTTTCAGCTAAGTGCCCTTTTTCCTGATTCCACCGTTTGGTTGCATGTTTGTGGAATCTCCAAGTACTGCTTAAAAATAATTGCTTTCCGGTTATTATTCTCAGTGGCATAAAGTTCTTTTTTGGAAAGCTCTGTTGTGGACATACGCTCACAACAATTTAACCTTGGGTGAAATGCTTTTACGCTTGTGACAATTTAACTTTGACAATTTAATTTTGAGGGGATATTAGACTTTCTGAAACAAAATTCTTGGCATTTGAGTTAATTTGCTGAGTATTTATGAAGCCCAGAAAGTTCCTTTTACTGTGTTTGTTGTCACATACTGTATTGTAAAAATACCAAATAAAATTATATATAAAAAAAAAAGAATTTGGGTACAAAGCATAGCATGCCTAAGGTGAGAGTAATTCAAAATATTCACATTGATATCAGGAAAAGTAACATGAATGTGCAATACACTGTTTTATGTTTTATAGATCATTATATCGTTTTGCTCCTGCATAAATATCAAAGTTCCTGAGAGTAAAGCTATTTTAGACATTAGTGTCATTGAGTGCATTCTTAACAGCAAAACTATAGAGGTAATTCCAAGACATGCGAAAGTGAAATAGATTATTACACATATTGTGCGTTATGTTCAATAGTTAACAATTACTCCTCTTACTTATAGGTTGAAGACTATCACTACCCTGCTCATAAGAACTTGGATCCAGGCTGGTCCAGGTGGCAGACGGTGGCAGTGCCTTCTCTTCATTGTTTTTCTCTCTTCCCAATCCCCTTCCCTCTTGGAACAACTGCCAGGGCTCCTGTGCAAATCGGTAGCGCTGAGAGTTGTTCTGAGTGTGCTGAGGAACTACCATCGCCCCCACAGACGAACATGGATTTCAAGTGAGTGGCTGGTCTCAAACTTGACAAAATGTTTCCTAACTTCCCTCCAATTTGTTGGCTTTGTGCGAGTGCTATTGGGGATTTTCTCCACATTTGGCGGCACGGTCCGCTACTGGCCACTTACTAGAAGGAGATACTTAGTCACATTAAAAGTTACCATATACCCGAAACCCCGACTGTACTTATTTTGGGAGTCAGACCTTTGAATCTTCTTGCCATGACACACGCGGACTTGCGCTTAATCCTACACATGCTTGGTGCGGCTAACCAGACAATAGCGGTGTAGTGAAAGAAGGCTGAGATAGCCCCAGTGACTGTGTGATTCACTCGCCTGTGGCACACCATGGCAATGGAACTCCTCACAGCACGGCTTCAGTCACATAAGAACAAATTCGCAAACACTTTGCAACCATTGATAGATTACTTTTGCATGATTGAACACACCAATCTTCAGCCTCCGAAACTCTGGGTCCTACACCTCTTCGAAGATAACATCCTCCCATCTTGCGCGGATGGACTTTGGGGGCTGAACAGAGATATCGCTTAAAATATTCCTTACAAGACATTAGACATCTGTTTGGCTTTGATTTTCCAGGGGTCCCCCTCCACTCTGTTGGCTCCTCCTGTCACAAGGTTTCTCCTTTTCATTACAGAACATTAAGCTTTTCCTGCCCTCCCCATATCTTGCCCATTTTTTTGTATCATTTAATTTTTTCTTACCTGTTTAATGCTTTTGCTCTGAAATTACTTTTCTCCACCAGTTGAAGATTTGTGACATGCAATCGCTTCCTGTTTTTGCTCTACTATGTTAATATTCCTGAGTTTCCAATGCTGCCAATTTATTGTTTCACTTAGTCTTCCCATCTCACCCTCCTCACCTCCCCCTTTTTTAGTCCTCCGATTTTCTCTTTTTTTCTCTACGCTTGTTGGTGTATTTCTTCATTTAAAATTTTCAATAAAAGAGATTTGGAAAAAAAGCAGTAGCTATCATAGATGCAGCAGGTGCAGTGGCATTGGGGACAGAGCTCTGAGGAGGTTCATTGAACCCTGACCATTGCTGTATTATACTATCAGTAGTCAACAGAACTATTTTCCTTGCTAACACCAGGGCCCATGGTCTCCTTGCTATACTACTTATGACAAATATAAAATGAGGGAACCTAGAGATAGCCACAAGGAGACAACTTTGAAGTTGATGTAAACGTTTTACTAAAATGTGAGACCAGAGTGTGCCATCAATGAATAGGTTTTTATAGCCCCAGGAAGGAGCCAGGCTTAAAATTAATTGGAAATAGAAAATGGTGCCGGAGGGTGCCCCACCAGCAGCTGGACAGTCTCCTTGTTCAATCAAGGGTGCGTCTCCCAGTGGCGACAGTAATGCCTTCTTACAACTTCCACCACAATTCTGCTGTCTCTCTCACAGAGTCTACCTGGATTACCCATGCCGGTAAATACAGGGCAGACAGTACATAACACTGTGGCATCTGTAGCACCTACAGCGCAATCTAAATCTGGGCCTGAATCAATTCAGGAAGGCTCCTCCCAGGACAATAGATCCTTTATTTTGTAATGGAATGCTAAGGGCTTGCTCAACTTAGTTCTGGAGGAGATCAGGGAGCTCAAAGCCTTTCAATCTATGGAAAATGCTGCTATACATGCCCAGCTTACTAAAATCAAAGATAGCATGACCCGGGTTCTGGTGCAACTTAATGAGGCAGAAACTAGGATATCGCAGCTGGAGGACCAAGTCTCTTATAAAACTTTATAAATAAAATGACAAGGTTGCCGCCTATCAGAGCCAAAAATCTGCAATGGAGTATAAATTGGAGGAATTGGAGAATCACTCTAGACGCTCTAATCTCTGTATCCTCGGTATTCCAGAATGCCTTTGGGGCAGCAGAAACTACAATGGGTCGACTCTTTCATCAAAAAAAGTCCTCCCAGAATATAATGAGGATTTGAATCTTCCTCGCAATGCCAAATTCTCACAGACAATCCTAGTTAATTTTGGTGATTATAGTGTCAAATGACAAATCCTATCCAAGGCAGTGCAGCAGCAACAGTTCACCACCTCTGATTTACCATTATGTCGTATTTTCCCTGATATGTCTGCCTTCGCATCCAAAAGGCAGAAAGAATTTGTTAAAATGTTGCATTTATTTAAAGAACAAGGGGCACAGGCAATGATCGCACAACAAAGTAAATTAAAAGTGCTTGTTAAACGTAGATTTCATGTATTCTGCAATGCCCCTAAAGTTCAGGAACTACTGCATCAAATTTCTTCTAACAAGTCCTAATTTTTTAGTTCAGGGCTCTTAGGTAGTTGCTGTGACTAGTGGTATATTTTTTCTTGTCTGTTTTTCTTCCTTTGTGAATTAGTTTTTTAGACAGCTTTCTTGGGCTTAATTCTTTTTTTTTCCTTTTCAAGTTCTTTTTTGTTTTCTCCATGTCCTGGGGTGAGGGGGGTGCAGTAGGTAGGTCGATAGCATCTGGCACAAGGTCAATGTACCAGTTTAAGGGAGCAGAATAAGCCTGTCAGGCGTGATCAGGGAGGGTGAACTGCTCACCATGGCTTTTCTGGGGGGGTGAGGCACAGGGTGTACGGTGGAGGGGGTGTGTTGGAATGGGAAGTAAGAGGGAAAAAAGAGATACATTTTTAAAATCTAGACTCATCCGAATTCTATCCGTAAATCTATACCCTGTTAGGGTAAAATCGGTATTAACAATATATCTTGGGGGGTCCCTCAGCAAAGGTCAGTTTACTTTTGCAACCCTTCTAAGATCAAACAGCGCAGCATGCTAATGGGTAAAATGGAAATCCTAAAGGTGGTCTCTTTTAATGTCAACTGCCTCAATAATAATAAGAAAATATGGGCTATTGAATCATGGATTAAGAAGGAAAACCCATCTGCAATTTTAATGCAAGAGACACATATACCAAATATGAAGTTAGCAGATTTCTCTATGTTTAGATCCTGGGCAGCATATTGGGGCTTCTCCTCTTCTTCCCCAACAAATCACGGCGATATTTTTGGGTAAATAATTTCAAGCAGAGGTGCTGAATTTTGTGAGTGATTAAAGAGGAAAGTGGTGTTTGGCGACCTGTAAACTGGGGAACAGATACCTGACCTTTGCTAGAATTTATGCCCCAGTAGAGGATAATGCTGTGTCATACGAAGAGCTTCTTCGATCTTTAATACAAATTCCCGGTGAAGTTATCATAGGGAAGGATTTTAATTTTCTAGCGAACCCAAAAATGTATTCCTCAGTCACTTCCAAAAAGCAATTAAATCCTAAAACTTTTAAAATGATTCAAAATTATAGTAAGACTGGATATAATCGACCCCTACAGGGATGCATTTCCAACTAAAGTCGCATATACTTGTTTTTTTGATAGATTCTGCACTTTCTCACGTATTGTTTTTTTTCTTACATCCAAGACCTTACATTTTAGTCAGAAAAGAATGCTTCAGAACAGATTTTTGGATCATGCCATGATTATTTTAGAGATCGAGTTAGGCAAAATCTCAGTTTATTCTAAGAGATGGACTCTAAATAGGCAATACCAATTGGATGAGAGTTGGGTGCTATTCCGTAAAACAGAGATAAGGGAATTTCTTGCAAAAAATCATGGAACGGCTCCTCTCCATTTTGTCTGGGACTCCCTCAAGGCATATATTCGTGGTCAGGCAATAACTAAAAATGCTGAAAGTTTTAGAAATAAGAAAGAAATAAAGCAAATTTCAGAACAGATGGTTCAGAGGTGTTATGATACCCTACTTAGAAGCCCATCGGTGACCAACCAACGAAAACTTGATCAGGCCAAACGGGCTCTTAACGAGGCCTATTATTTAAAATGTGAAACCTCTAATAGTAATTATAGGCAAAAGGTTTATGAAGAGAGTAATTTTGCTGGGAGGTTCCTAGCATGGCAGGATTGGCAGCAGGCCGCAAGTAACAGGATTAGCATATTGAGATGTCCCGTAACAGGAGCTCAAAGTGAAGAGCCTAATATAGGGGACATAATGTTGCAACATTTTAGGCGTATTTATGGTAAACAACAAGCAATCAATAATGCATCGTCTCCCGGTGGAGTTTTTAAAAACATTCTCAGGGGCTGTTTTAGAATATTTTTTGCTGATCGCTAATTCAATCCTGGAGGGAGCCCCAATACCTGTCTTGTTCCAAAAAGGGAATGGAGTTAGCTTTTTTTTAAAAAGAGAAAAGACTGTGAATACCCTAACTCACATCGCCCAATCACACTTTTCAACTTTTATTATAAGGTCATCACTAAACTTTTAGCCAACAGATTTAATACAATAGCCTCAAATCTGATCTATTCAGATCAAAATGGTTTTATCACAGAGAGACAGCTTGGGAAGAACACCCATTATTTAGCAGAAGCACTGGATTATTTTGAGACTAATAAAATACTAGCCTTGGTCCATCTGTTAGACGCAGAGAAGGCTTTTGACCTCGTGATCTGGAAGACCTTATTGCACATCATTTTAGGTTTGGAATAATCCCCCAGATCACAGGGTTGATTCAGAGAATGTATCACAATGCAGAAGCCAATATTATTGTCAACGCTTCAGAAGTTGGACAAATTAGCTTAAACGTGGGACCAGACAAGGCTGTCCACTATCGCCAAATTTTATTCGCTTTTTTTATTGAGCCTTTAGCCATTGCCATCCGAGATAATGCATCTATTCATCCCCCTTTACCTACTATGGGAAAACTAAAATTATATGCTGACTATGTTATGCTCATTATCGATTGCGATAATGTCACACTTCCCCGGCACCGAACCGCCATTTAATTCCCTGGCGTGAAACAAACATGGTTGAAGAGTCTCGTTTCACGCCCAAAACTACAACTCCCATGATTCCTACTTCCGGGTAGGCGAGCGCGTGCAATGATGATGCGCCTACCCGGAAGCCTCTTAATCCGGGCGGCCGTGCGGTGTTGCGAATTTGGAATTAGCAGACACCGGAGAGAGTGAGAGCTACGCTGCAGAGGAATCCTTGGCATTTGGATGCGTGCTACCAGGGCAGTAAGGGTGCCGTTGTCACCACTCATGCGCAAGTATTAGCACTTCAAGTGAAGGGATCGAGGAACACTGTGCTCATTCTTTTGACTATTACAATCAGGAGGGGGGATTTTACTACCGCCAAAGTTCCAGTGTGTGTTTAATATCGGTTACAAACAGAAGATGTGATTTCTTAGTGGATTCTCCACTTATCACAATTGCTGTGCTTAAACAGCCAACTATGTGCAGGGCATGATAGGTTAATGCCAGTACAGTTTATCTAGTTTATGGTGATATGTATTACTGAAGACTCTTGTGATTTTTCTTCATATCAGGGACTTATGGTGTGAGTTGAGTATCAACCCCCCTGTGACCCAAGTTCCTACATTCATTGTGTTGGGTACTGTGTGGTGTGAGAATAGAGTGTGTGTTCTGAGTGCCCAAGGTGTGTTTGATACTTATAGAATGGTGCCTTTTCTTCTTTTGCATATAAAGAGACTTCCTATGATACGATGCCTACATCAATGATTGAGGCTTTGTTTTTACAGGTAGTTACAGCTTAGTATATGTTTAGTATCTCAGAGCATGTGCTACAGGAATTGGAACAGCACTTTAATTGTGTTTTTTGTGTTGTAGGTCTCCTTCCCCGCTGTCCCCATCCTTCTCTTCCATCGCTTAATCATTCCTTCCCTCTGCGCTGTTATTGCATCAGAGGGTGGAATGATTGAGAGGTGGACCCATTTGAGCAACACGCCGATCCTGGGAGTTTGGAATAAAACCTTGACAGATAAGGGGATTCAAGCAAAAGTCTTAGAGGTCTTTGACCATTTTGAATCGTTCGGCGAGCATAAAATTAATAAAACTAAAACAAAAATATTCCAGTGTGGATACAAGCTCGATGTCCTACACACTGATATTTTGTCATGTATAAATTCTAAACCCAAAAGATATGTGGGGGGTTAATTTTTTGTCATGAATCTCCGACCTATACGACTTAATTTTGCTCTGCTTCTGCTAAAAGTACAGGAATTATTGCACCGCTGGAACTCGCTCCTGTTAACTATCATGGGGAGGGTCTCACTGATCAAGATGTCTGTTCTCCCATTGTTCAACATTTTTTTCTCAGCAATTCAGTGTGTTTTGATAGCACCTTTCTTTGTTAAATTAGAGTCCAAGTATACATCTTTCCTTTGGGAAACAAAAAACAAATTGCACTAAGCACTTTATATAAGGGGTTGGAGAATGGTGGGTTATCCCTCCCTAATCTCAGGGATTATTATTTTTCATACTTTGTACAATATATGCCTAGTTTTAAGTCGGAATTGCATACAGGACTATTCATAAACATTTTTATGAATTTAATCTGCAAAGAGCACCGGTACCCGGTCCATAAAAAATCTCGAAATCACCCAAATTAGTATGCTATAAGTGTATGCAATGGTTCTTTCGGAAACGTCAGGACTTCTATAGAAGATACTCAATCCCAGTATTCAATACCTGAACCCCTTTATCCGAACTCACTTCACTATTCGGGATTGAAGAATTCACTGAAATTACTCAAAAATGGGCCAAGGCAGGCTTTCGGAAAATATCAGATTTTGTAACAATAGATAGGTGGCTAAACATTTCAGAAATGTATGAGCTAATTCCAAATGATTTTCTTCATCTCGGGTCCTATACTATCCTATCAAGTACCATAGTAATCTGGATCTGATACAGATTAATGAATGAGTGAATGAATATAAGACTTATAAAGCGCAAACTTAGCCCAAGGGCATCAAGGCGCTACGGATAGAGATCATGATCAGGGGTGTCCATAGATTGAGGGGTTACCGATGCATATTGGGAAAGAGCCAGGTCTTCAAGGCCTTCCGGAATGAGGAATGTATTTCCAGACTCGAAATTGAGAGAGGAAGGGAGTTCCACAAATTGGCCACAGCCAGCGAGAAGGACATTCCCCCTCTAGATTTCCTGAATGTAGGCACAATCATCAGATTCTTGCTGGAAGATCTTAACTGCTTGCCAGGGACATATCTCCGAAACAGTTTTTTAATTCCTTCGGATCCCATATTGTAAAAGGCCTTGTGCACCAAACACAAGGCGTTAAACACAATTCTCTAACCCAAAGGAAGCCAATGAAGGCTCCTGATGGTTGCCGCAACATAGGGGAATTTAGGAAGACCCATCACGAGCCTTGCAGCAGCATTCTGCACAAGTTGGAGTCGGTGTATTAGGCCCTTATTTATCCCTACATAAAGGGCATTGCAGTAGTCCAATCTGGACAACACAAGGGCCACCACTGTCTGTTTCCAAGCGAAGAGGGAGAGAAATTGACAAATCTTTCTAAGAGTTCTTATCATTCCGAAGCAAGTGGAGACTGTTCAAATTATTTGAGGGCCCCAGGAGAGGGAGATATCAACTATGATGCCTAGATTTTTGGCACTGAGGCCAGGACACAGGCTAGATCCAAGTGTATCGGGCCACCAGGCCCTGGACCAAATCTCCTGATTGTCTCCGAAAATTAAATCTCACTTTTATCCCCATTGAGTCTTAAATAGTTCTCTACCATCCATGCCTGCATGCAGCTTTTAAAATTTGCTGCTGAAGCTTTAAAACTCTCGGTGATGGTAATCATGAGAGTGTCATCAGCCTAGGATAACACTTCTAGGCCAAAAGATCTTACAACCTTAGCAAGCTGTGCTACATAAAGGTTAAAAAGGGTGGGACTCAATGAGGATCCCTGGGGAACTCCGCAGAACAGCCGTTTCAGAGCAGAAAGGAATTGACCTATCTTAACTCTTTCAGCCCGTTCCATAAGGAAAGATGTAAGCAAGTAGAGGGCAGAGCCCTAAATCCCTATTTCCCAGAGCGTCCCAGCCAATCTAAGAGGAGAGATGGTATCGAAGGCTGCCGTTAGGTGCAGAAGGATCAGTAAGGTGGTGTGGCCTCCGTTGACCTGTTGTCGATTGTTGTTAAAAACAACGGTTAACGCCGTCTCAGTGCTGTGCTCACTTCTGAACCCTTGTTGTGAGCCATCTAGCAACTGATGATCCGCCAAATAGGTGCTAAGGTGGAGGTTCAGATGTTTCTCCAAGATTTTAGCTGGGACGGGCAACAGGGAAATAGGCCGGTAGTTCTTTAGTTCCGCCGGATCCAGAGAGGGCTTTTTTAAGAGAGGTTTGACCACAGCCGTTTTCCAGGTGGTGAGATAAAGGCCAGAAGTAATAGCGGCATTAAGAATTCCGGTCAGAGAAGGCACACTGGCCTCTATTCCTAGTTTCAGGATATTCAGGGGACAGGGCTCCATAGGGGAGCCAGAACTAATTCCCCTTAACACCCGTTCCATGTCTTCTTAAAGTATAGGGGGAAAGGCGCTCATGCGGCAATCCTTTGAAGGAGCTAACAGAGAATCCGAAGGAAGATCAACCTTGTACCCTCCAACATTGGATATCTACAGAGAGGATTATATGTCCTTGATTTATCACATAGCTCTTGGGAGACCTCAGCTCCTTTTTAACAGGCAGTCGATGTCGTGTTAATATGACAAAACATTATCTAATGCCACACATGTCGATATTTTTGTATACTCTAATGTACCTATTGCACTATAGACACCGTAGCTCCTTCTAAAACAGGCGGGTGACATTGCATTTGGTCCTTTTTTAATGTCAAAAAACATTCTGCAGCCTTTTATTTTTGACTATACTTTGTAGTTTTACTCGGATTTACATTTTAATGCACTATGGGCACTTTAATCATTGTTCAAGGTTGAAATTATACTATATTTGGTCTCTAATATCTTCCCTTGTCCAAGGCCATTCTGGATTTTATTCTGAGTGTGTTCTTTTCTTGTTGAGTTTTTATGCCGTATTTCGCTATTATGAAGCTTATTATCCGATATTTATATTGCATTATATGGATGAATAGGTACCTTTTTGATGGATCTCAATAAAAAAAGGAAATAGAAAATGATTGCAAGTCACAGTATTTTGTCCAAACTATAGTTTTGGGCTCCATGGATGGTATGTTTAAAGGTGGGCGAGAGGGTGTCTGGTAGCAATGCGTGAGTAACTTGACCTTCAGTAGCTCACAGCGATTTCAACTAATCTGAAGTAGCTCTCAATACAGAAAAAGTTGGAGACCCCTGTACTTGATCTATCTATAGGTTCTGGGCAGTGTTCATGATGTTTGCTGTAATTTTTATACACGTCGTACAAAACCGAAGTAGTTCTTCGGAGATGTATATACTAGTTTGGAGACTTCGTAGTTAGTTGCTCACAGACAGAACACCCATTCCATTGAACATACAGATGATTATTGATGTCACAACACTGCAAGCAACATTATGTGAAAGAGATTTTCAGAAAAGTTATTCTTTAGAAACAAAGGTGTAGGAATGGTGCAGGAATAAACCAAGTAATTCATGAATATTTGCACTTACTGCATGGAATAGTGTTCTAACAGTGACAATATCACAATACAGCCCCTTTTTAATTTGCAATTATTCTAGTCCATTAAAGCTCATGGAGGTTTTAATTAATTCGTTTTTTAGATCAACACGCTGCACTAAAGATATGTTTTGTAGGAGATCCTCTTTAATGCTGCTTCAGCCTTGTCTGATTCCTCCAACCATGGCCTGATTCAGGGTCAGATATGTCATAGAATGTCCACTACACAGGACTAAAACGGGTTATTGAATGCACACACTATGTCCGTGGTGCATACTTCATTTCTTGTCTTTATTCTTGTGTGTGTATAAAAGCAGGAAAAGGAGGTAACATTCACAAGATGGCTCCTATCTGTGAATTTCCAAGGTCAAATGAGATGACATTAATGACTGAAGTAAAATAGATAGAAATCACCTTTTGCTACATAAACTAAGAGCAAACACTGAGAATGATAAAGATTCCACATTTATGATATTGCCCGTATTATTCAGTAGAAATGGGGAAATACTTTTCATTACAGTGACTGGCGAGCACACATTAACAGACTCTCCTTAGAATGCGTTCAGAGGAAATCTCCAGCGTATGAATGAATCTAGTAATTCCACCATTCCTAAACCAGTCAACAATCTTTTCATGAGTGAATTGCTGTATGCAAACCCTTCATCTAATGTTATTTATAAGGTAGTGACATGGGTAAACAATCTCAATATTGAGCGGAGTGATTTTTAAAGAAAAGTTGACTTTAATACTTTTCTGGATTAAATCCTAGACCTTCCAACTTCTAAAATAACTCTTAACTCTACCACTTCTGTTTTGTAAGTTATGATATGGTTGTTTAACACTGTGTCCAATATCTTTTGGGAATATTGGAATCCAATTGGATAACCAAGTTATGTCTTTTATATACTTAGCACACCTAAGGTAGCAATGTTGAGCGTACAAGGCTAATTTAGGAAGTAGCAGGTTTGAAATTAAGATAGTTTGACAATGTAATTGCACAAACTAATCCTGATGTCTAACAGAGCTGTTTTCTAAAGAAAAAAAGAGGTCCTTCTTTACAAGTAGGACATATAGGTCAGTTAAATGGTGTTTAACAAAACCAAACAGTTGCCCCCAGCTTAGATATAGTTTCAAACAATGTAACTGTGCTTACAGAGCAAGCCACCACTATAAAAACAATAATAAGTAAAATAGATATTGTTTGTCAAAGAGGCATAGACATGGAGTGCTTGAAAACTGCTCATAGCTCAAAAAACTATTTTTAAAGCTTGCATTATCACTACTCAAACATGAACTGTGTTTCCCTATTTATAGAAAATACTAACTCATTTTAGAGAGCCAAAGTTCCAGTGTCCAATTACCAGGAGTCACTGGGAAACAAGGATTGATGCATAGGAGTGCTACTGTTCAAACTGTGCCTCCACCTGATGCGTCTCTCAATAAACTCAGCTTCTAACTCATGAGTACCAAAACATGTGAGACTTGCCAGTTTATTCTATGTGCACGCGTCTTTTTTGTTTTTAATCAGGGTGGTGGCCAAAATTCATTAAAATTGTTGTGAGTGGACCACCAGTTCCTGTTTTAAATTTCACATCCCTACACATCAATATCACCTACACTGACCTAGGGCCCTCACATGCACTGCACCCTACGGCATAAGGAATAAAGATCTCTGCCAAGAAGGCCCCATCAAGGGTGCCGATCGGGTATTGCAGCGCCGACCCGATAAGGAGCAGAAACGATGATGAAGCAAGACACCTGGCTAGCTGGGTGTGTGAGGGTCTTTTTCCGAAAGGAGGAAACTCTTCTCCTGTCTATTGATCATACATTTCCATGTATACACCCAGATCACATACAACTACCTGCTTTGTACAATAGGAACTGCATACTACTATTGTAAAGACCACATCATAGTGCACAGACACAGTAACCAATAGTATCCTATGTGGCTCACATTTTCACTAGTCATCATTAAAACGAGTATTCCATACAGAGAATTTCTGAGATCAAGACAAAATATCTCTATATAATATAGTCCAATTTCTGATCTAGAGGTTCTGTCTGGTGACAACATGAGATACAAATATGAGACCATATTACATGTTAACCATTATATACATGTTTATTTGGGGGGTCTTAGCTTGCAAAAACTGTTTCTTCGAAGTACTTTTACCCATGACCACTGATTGGAATTACATTTTTCAGTGGTGCCTACCTTTTATGAATAAATTGTGGATAAAACAATAGGCAATGCTCAGAGGCAGTGGATTTCTGTGATTCTGTTGCTGGAGTGGTTACCACTTAATTATAAGTTTACCACATTACCCAAATAATTTGCAGAGTTCACTAAGAAATGTTTCTAGCTGAAATGGATGAAAATAATACTGACAGACAGTCACACTATTTACCTTTTTGCTGCATACTTTTTGATAACCTTGATGCATAATTTGGCTCTCCGCGCCACATTAATCCTAGTAGTCCTCACAATGGTGAAGATCTGCAGAAAGATTTTGAGGCTATTTTGAAGCCTTTATTTCACAAGGAACCGTAAAATATGTTCCATATTTCATGGTCCCTGTGAAATATGGGTTGGATTTGATCTATAAAGTAAATATTACCAAAACACTTTGCGCCGGTTAAGTAAGGTAAAGGTAAATTTGGGCCCAAAGGGCTGCCTGCAGAAAAATGAGAGTGCAGGTCAAAAGACTATGGAAAGGTCTTTCCGTCACTTTAAAGTGGCAGACGATCATGTACTCTTTCAGTGGTGAGAGAAGAGATTCCTGTGCATAGGGACAGTTAGTTTCTCAGTGCTCCATTTTGGGCATAAGTTAAGAAAGCTTACATGACTTAAAGGGGTAGATTCTATTTTATAAAGGGTGGCAGTGGTCCTTAACCTTTGGTCCCACAACCCCTGTGGGTCAGCGAGGCCAACTCAGAGGGTCTGCATCTGTTCTACAAAATTAAATAATATTAAAATTAATGAATTACAATGAATAATGTATATGCAAATAAAGAAGCAAAACTGACATTTTGAAAACTTTCTCTATGTTGATTTTGAATACAATGCAAAATATTTCAATATTTGAACATTTGATTGTTGTCTATTTTTGTATTTTTGTGTACTGTTTTGTGGTTCATGTCATAGAAATTGTTTAGCCCTGGGGTCCCCGCTTTCCAATAACGAAATAGGGAGTCTCCGGATTCCAGTAATGGTTCAGCGGGGATCCACAGAACTGATAAGATTAAGATTCACTGGTGTATGCTGTGTAGTGTCATGGAAAGCATGCCACTTTAAAGGGTACAAATAAGGAGAAGCAACTTTTTTCATAATTAAAAGGTTCTGTTTTGTGATAAGGTAATTACATATACAATCAAACAAAATAATCACAATGTGTCTTTGTTGTGATGAAAATTCCGGAAGGGCCCCACCTAGCACAACACAAAACATTTAACTTCCGGTCCCTGCATGCATTCCTTTTTTAGATTCCTGGTCTATGAAGGATTCGGAGAGACAGATGTGTGTGCGGTGTTGGGTAAACACAACTACAGTGATATAGTACGTATGAGGTCCCTTACTACCGGAGAAGACACGTGCGGCGCGCAGAGGAAGTTGTGTGCCCCGGGGGTAAGATGGTGGGAGGTGTGAAATCAAAATACTGTGAGTCAGACTTAATATTTACCGATGTTAGTTGTGGTAATATTTGTGCATCTTTTAAAAAACAGTGACATAACACTTTCTTTTGATGTGCGAGGACTAATTCTAGGGTAGTCTCTAAGGCAAATGCTCAGAACATGTTTGTTGTACACCTTATGAGGATGCTGCCTGTGTTATCAGAGACGTTTTAAGGCATAGGCAAAGTGGGCTCTAGCCCACGGCCCCAGACATTCAGGGGGGGCCTGATAGACCCAGCTCTGTTCTGCAGAGTCTTGCCCTGATTGCCTTGAATAATTTTAAAATAAATTGCTTTAAATACCGTTTTCCTTTCATTTATTTTTAATGTGGTAAATGGTTGAGAGTCTATACAGACCTTCACAGATAAATGTTGTGTTTATGTTTCATGCAACATCCATAAAGAAAGTATCAATTAGATCAAAACGGTACCGGCATATGAGGAATGGGAGGATGTCACGGTAAGTGAGCTGCTGTTATGTACAATATTGAAAACACAGGTCATTATCTGTGATGCAAACACATTTAGAATTTGGACCAGTGTGCCCTTGCACTGTCAGTGACCTGGCCAAAGAGGGCATGAAAGAGTTGAAACAGAATCATAAAGTCAAAGCTGGTCTGAACAGGTGCCCCCAAATACGGGGTCGATTAGGATCGCCAGAGTAGGAGGGAACGTCCGCATGGGCTGCGGTATTCCCTCCGTGCAGATTAGGATGTGACCGCCAGGGTGGCGGTCACATCCTCTATCTTTAACATTGCGGCGGGTGCAGCTTCAAGCTGCACCCGCCGCAATGTTAAAAATGCATGCACCGCATTTGCGTGCACAAAGCGGCAGGCACCGCGCGGTTCCCGCTGCTTGGTTCACGCAAATGCAGGGGGGTGACATAGGTACCCCCCATGTGTACCTCCCACCCCCCCCTTCACCCAGGGGGCCCGCAATGGGCCCCCGAAGTGAAGGTCCGTATGCTTTTCCACGGCAGAGAAGCCGCCGCGGAAAAGCATACATTCTACACCATCCTAATATGGCTGGCGGTGTCTGATAGACACCGCCAGCCATGTTACCGCTTTTCCGCCGTGGTCGGAAGGCGACCGTGGCGGAAAAGCTGCAAACAGATTTCAAGACCCACCGCCATCCTAATATGGCGGTGGGTCTTTTGTGGCTCAGCAGCGGTTTTCCCGCATCTTCCGGACTGGCGGTGGCTTCTGCCGGCCCGGAGGATGCAGGAAAACCGCAATCCTAATCTACCCCTAAATTTGGCTCAGGGCCCCCAAAATCCTTAAGATGTCCCTGTCTGTTTTACCTTCATATAGTGGCCTCGCTATGATGCATCGACGTTTCACAAGCTCGAGACAGTTGATAAATCTAGGATATTGATTGGTATAGCATGCAGCTCCTTGCCTGTTATTCAGATTGCACAGCAGAGATTAGTGGTGTACACGGTCTTCCAGGATGCGCAACTACATCTTGACCGGCATAGACGAGTCCCAGCTAGTCCTTCTTGGATTTGGGCTTGTTACGCTTCAGGGACTTGTCATTGACTCTGGAAACCAGGTAGTCTCTTTCACAGACCTGTATATACTCTGCTGAGAAGAGCTGCCCACTTTTGTGTCTGTTGTCTTGTTGACCTGTTATTGACTGCTCTGTCTCTCATGGGTGATGCCTGTTTTTCCTATATCGTTCGCAGCCAGGAGTAACGTGGTTGGAAATTCTTTCACACCTCACTTGTAGCATTGCATCTGACTCTTCTTTTGGTGAGCTTTTTCCAGGGCCCGTGTGAGCAGCACTTGACCGATTCCTGCTGATGTGCTTCCCAATATTCTCCTCATCGTTTCATGTGAAGGTACATTCTGTGTACTCAAGAAGTAGTCTTTTTTGTGTTTAAATCTGTTTGTTGAAGCTTGTTTTATAAATTGCAATCATTGTTAGCACATGTGGAGCGACAGTATGCTCAACATACATGGTGATAATGGGACGAAGTGCAATAGAGTGCTTTACCTGCTGTTATATTCATCTGTTGCCAGAGTCGCCTGAAAACGTCCTAGGCCTATCAGGTATCCCTGCAATAATGTAAGCTTTACAGATTCAGACAGGTTGTGAGCTATAACGCATGGTACGCTACAATGGGGCCAATCCTGTATCTAGCAGTAAACAGGTGAACTGAGTAAAAAGAAAAGAGTGTCCTAATGTAATGCAACTGGTGCTATGTAAAGCGCTCTGATACCCAATTCGGGTCAAGTTCGCAATATAAAAAAATCTGTAAAATAAAAAAATTAAAAAATTAACATCAACAAAGATATCTGACATTCCCCCTAGCCCGTCCCCCTTGCCCCTACAACAAATCTTCTTCACTCATATTAGGCAGAGTTAATAGTAGCGTAGAAGCGCTGTGCTCAGACGGTAACCTGGTACCTTGTGCAGAAAATGTGATGTGTAGTCCCTACAGCTCCAATAGACCAGCACCATGTTTAGTGCCTTGCTCCATCTGATAGGTGCAGTGGCAAATTTGTATCTGTGTGGGGGACAATTGAGCAGCACTATGTAGGCCTAATAATATAGTTTCCTAGCTGGATGCCAATGGTTGTCCTCCTTATGTAATGCAACGCTTCCGCCTGAGACCAATCTAAGAGGGACTGAATCCAAGCTGTAAGTGATGGAGGTTCCTGTACCTTCCCTCTTCGAGTGATGAGGTGCTTGGCCGTGATCAGCTCTAGATCAAGGAAACATAATGTGATCCTGTTTTTCTTTGCCCTGTACTAGATCCCGAGAATGCACACCTCCCAAGCGTGCAGTTCCAAGTGTCCGGTGCAGGCGAAGAACTTAGCAGTGACTCCCGGCCAATGGCCAATGGTGTTGTAGACTTTGACATCCTCAGAGCATATGTAAAAGATCACGATCTATGAGAGAGCAACGGGTACAATCAACATCTGTATGCCAGAAGTATTGATTTATTTGTGCTGGTGTGGGGTACGCTCTGTGTACTATTTATTTTCCCAAAATATAGTCTTATTGTGCATCTATTCAAGTACTAAAAGGCTCATTCCAAACGTCACTTCCTAAACATGTTTCTCACTGTCTTCTTTTCAACTATTAGCATCTTGGACCTTAATGAAGGATGTATTCCCCATTTAGTAAAAAGAGGGTATATCCAGGTTGGAGTACAGTTCATGAGCCTGAACAATTTTGAGATCTGGAGGTTCTCAATTCAAGTTAAACACTTACAATGAGCTCTTTAGCCTGTATTCTGGGTACCTCCAAATACTTGCATTAGTACAGCAAAATTAACAAAATGTATTCCCATCAAAGCTATCCACAGCCATTCCCTTGTCATTTAGAAGTGGTTTGGACCATGATGCGTCTTTTTGAACACTTTTTCTTAACATACTTTTCATGTTTCCATTATTTTTTCGATACCTTCATACTTATCTGGTTAATTTATAATCATTCATGTTCTGCTTTAAACATGGGACCATGGGGATTATAATGCAATCTATTTAGGATTGATTCTCAGGCTTCCTGTAATAACATTCTAATACCAGACATGAGTTTTCCATTTTTCAAAATATACTGACTAGTGTATCATCCAGCATGCATATCCCTTATTTTTACCACTTTAATATTTCTCTTGTTGGGTGTCTACAGAAAGCAATGTTTGTAAATCTGACCTCAATATTGTATTCCGTCAGGTCCATAACATGCTCATTTGTTTCATAAAATATTTTATAGCTTTCTGGTGCTATTTTGTTTTAGCTCAACTAAGGGGCATATTTATAAGGGGAAATCATCACCAAAACTTCACTTTTAGAGATGTTCTGGTGGCGATATACCTTTCTCCTCATTTACAAAGTGGTGTTAAGCCACTTTTTGTTGCTTAACGCTGCCTTCTAAATACGGCCCCTTTATACCCATCACTTAGCGTGAAAGGGGTGTGCACTAGATGTTGCTGTGGGCGTTCCACCTCACCACCTATTGCTTTTCATGCGTCCTCAGATTTACAAGGAGGAGTAAATCTGAGGCAGCACCAAAATCTAATGCCATCCAAGAGCAGGCTTTAGAATGGCAAAAAAAGGAGAAATATATTTATTTTTCCTCGTTTTTGCTTTTTCTATGTGTGCTGCCTTCCTGCACAGAAACTATCTTTAAATAATGACAATTTACTACTTCTATGTGTGCTGCATTCTGAAGCACACATAGAAGTAGTAAATCATCATTAGTGATTGTTTATGTGCAGAAAGGGACACCTTCCTGCACATAAACAATCATTCCCTGCAACACAGGCACCCTTGTGGTGCAAGGGTGCCCGTGTTGGCACTAGGCAGCTACATTTAGCGCCAGTGCTAGGGAAAACACAGGGGTGTGCCATATTCTTGTGACTAAGGCACATCCCTGAATTTGGCACTGCTCCGCGCTGTGAAATTTTCTCGTAAATATGCACCCAAGTCGCTTGTTCACATTGAAGCTTGATTTTCTCCAGTTCTTCTTGTTTTGAGGATGGAGACATTTGGCATTAAAGCAGGGATCAAGAATCATTTTCCTGTTGTAGGATTCTTTATTCTGTTTTTTTCATCCAATGTATTATCAATTTAGCAAACTGATTGGAGATTGCCTAGGTGTTTTTTCAATAGAAACTGAATATTAAAAAAGTCTATTGGTCAGAACAGTCAGTCACTTATAAGGTTTATGGTCTCAAAGTTATCCATACACTGATACAACTTTTCTGACTAGTTATGCTTTGTTGTAAGCATGAAAAATAAAAGCATGTCAAGTTATTCGACGACTGGTCCTGTCATGAGATGGGTCTTATGCTCAAATCACAGACACCACATTTAAATCTAGAACCATAAATAAAGAGTGACTTGATAGTTGGGTTGGTCCCCCATCACGTTGCTCAAATCAACATTTTTCTAAAAAGGAAAAAATATGCCTAGTACCGCAAAAGTGTGTACATCTACATGGATATTAAAATCACCCTCGGTAATTCTTTAATTTAGGGGTTGGAGTTCCTCAAATAATTGTGGAAATTGTGGCAGAAAAATACTATTATGCCCAAAAGGATGATAAACAGGAGACAATAGAATGGGAAAATTCACTGCTAGTTGGGCATTTAACCATCATGTATTCAAAAGAAGTTTGTTAATAAAGATGGCACCTTCACACGTGAAAAGAAATAGGTAAAAGTGAGCCATTTCACTAGCTATGTGTTCTGCTGGAGTATGACAAATTGCTTTATAATCGAAGGGTAAGAGTATTCTTTTAACGACTGTAGTGGGAGAGGTAAACTTGAACACCAAACTTTCTAACTACTCTAATGGCCATACACAAAAAAATCAGTCACTATCCCCCACCTGGATGGAGATTATTAACTCCTCCCTAAAAACTGGCTATTAGTGACAATCAGGTACACATAAAACTTGCCCAAAACATTGGCCGACAATGTTTTGTCAAACTGTCTGCTTAACATAAAAAAATAGATGAATAGTGAACAATTAAGACTAAACAATTCCAAAACAGAATTCCTTTTCCTCTCCCCAAACAAAAAAACAAGTTCAGTGATAATATTTTTAAAGGATGTGGCTTCAGCCCCAGAGTTAGTCTAGCAACCAGATCCCTAGGCTTTGTGCTTGACATAAGCTTTATACTATAATCACATGTAAAACTCTTTGTAAAATGATTTTCTTGAAACTAAAAACACTCAGACAGTCCAAACCATTCATTGCAAAATCGTAGGTTTATTACTGTAATACATTTACTACAGAATGGACTCCACCTTCCTAACAAAATTGCAACACTCCTGCATGTAGCTGCACACCTAATCATTATAAGTGCACATTTGATCACAATCTGCTTTCCTTGAGAAGATTATTCCCCTTAGGAGAAAGATAGCCATCTGACACAAAATGCCGTACCTAAAATTTTGTGCACCAGCACTCTCTCAAGTAACAAGCAAAATAGCTGACTATGTTAAGGGTGCACAAGAAACCTCAGGAGTAAAGGAACTCTCAGGCTAGTGTTTAGGAAGGCATTAAAAACGTGACTTTGCTAAGTAGAAATACTAGGTACAACCTCTCATCTGTTTCTCACACGGAGCTTGCGCCTTGACTTCTCTGGGTAATTGTTTGTGCTCAGTACATTCCTATATGAGCTCATACCAGATCCCCCCAAAGTCTAGAATAGATTACCATCACAAATAACAAAAGCCTAAAGGAATTTCATAAAATGCCCCAATAAAGTTCATGTTGCCTTTTATCATATGTAGGATCCATGTAACCCTCACAATAGATTGGATACAAATAATGTTCTCGTCATTTAATCATATTGTGTTCCATAGCAATCATCTCCCTATGAAGAATGCCCCTCATCTTAATCCCAATGTTGTCTCTTAGTTTTTGTTAAAATAACCTTTTACATCTCTCTGCGAGAAATATGTCAATTTCACCATATTCTTGTAGTATCCTTGTCAACATTTTTTATAATCCACTCTCTGGAAGCTTCTTATACGTGCTGCAGTAAAACATCAAAAGAAAAAAGAAAACTAAAATGAGGAACAAAGTAGTCATCCACAAGCCAGGTCTTCAATTAAATTATTAATAAAAGGATAATAAATATCAAAGATGATACATATTCGCCCTTTCCATCAACCAATGTCTTTTGAACCAACTTAGATTGCCTTTTATCTTATTCAGATAAATAATACCAAGTTGCTTGATTTCTTATTAACAGTCACCACATATCCAAATGCGTTTAATATACTTACATGACATATCACAATTAGTGCTTCCACTTCAAGCCAGTAGGAACATGGGGGAATTCTATTTTTTATTTTTTTATTAATGACCTAGCTATAAACGTGAAAACGGAAAATACAGTTTTTAACAAGTTAATCCGGTATTTTTATTTCATGACTTCATCCAAAAAGTGTTACTTTGAAATTTAGTGAACTTTCCAGAACAATTTAATGTGCCCAAAATTAGTGAATTCTAAATAATATAGCAATGTGATGTAGCATTATTTCTTAAACTGTAGTGTAATAAGTAAGTAACAGTAGTAACCAAAAACGATCTATCATTAACTTACTTTTAAAATTAAGTGCCAAATTAGGATGTCAGTTGGAACATCCTGGTTTGACTTCAGACCTCCGTATTACGATTATGGAGGACGGAAGTCTAACCGGACGGTCATTTGGATGGCTTCCAAAAAATAATCCTATACGAACAGCATTTCTGCCATTGGGATTATGATGTTGGTTTCTGACAGGCTTTCCATGCCTCCGGTTGGGGACAGAGGAGGCACCTATGGTGTAAATCCCTGCAGGGTGGTGCCTGCACACGGTGAATGGATTCACAGTGACTCCCATTTCTCTATGGGAGTTGCGCTGCGGCCGGTTTCCAACCGCCGCACAAGCTCCCATAGGGAAATAAGAGTCTGCGACCGCACAATGTGCGGTCGCATTGAAATTGCAGTTTTGGACCACCGACCCGAGGGCAGCCGGTCTCGAAACTGCATGGAAGTCTGCAGAGGAAACTCCGACCGACATCCTAATTTGGTACTAAGTGAAATAGTATGATCTATTCTGCAGTTGTCAGAAATGCCATTCAACAAAGAATTATACAAAAACTTTGCAGAATCTTATGTGTTTATATATAACTAGCAGCCCGTCCCAACCTTGTCTGGGAGCAATCAGGCTTCCCCAACCCCCTCCCGCCCCGACATTGTCCAGAAGCCCGGGCCCCCACCCAGCCCGTCCCCCGCCTGCCCCGACATTCTCCGTGGGTCCCCTTACCTCAGCCGCTGCTCCTCCCCCGCGCTCCTCAGTTTACCGGTCCGCAGCTCCACGCTCCTCACTGCCGCTGATCACCGCTCCTCCCGCCTGTCCGCTGCTCGTCACCTCACCGCTCCTCCCGCCTGTCCGCTGCTAGTCACCTCACCGTCGCTGGTCACCGCTCCTCCGGCCTGTCCGCTGATCCTCACGTCACCGCTCCTCCCCCGCGCCATGTCCGCCACTCCTCGTCGCGCTCCTGGACGCCGCTCCTCCCCGCGCTCCTGACGTTAGCACGCACGTCGCAGCCGGCGCTACTTTTTTTAATGCACATTTTTTAAATAACGTATTTTTTAAAAAAAATGTATATAGCCTATAACCATCTGCAGACCCTGACGATTACAACGGTGTATCGGGTGTGCGGATTGGCGCTGTAGTTCCCGAGTTTACCCGCCTCAAAGCCTCAAAGTTCTTCCTTTATTATAGTAGCATAGATTGATATGAAAAGTTCTAAAATATTAAACTTGTCAATTCTAGACACTTTGGAAATAAATTTGAAAACCCAAATATATTATTAGGTGTTGGAGGAATGTTTAGACTAATAATTTAAATCATTCTATATCAAATTGGATTCTAAACCATGAAAACAATTTTAGATTTAAACAACATATACAAAAGATGACCTTCTTTGGTTTTAAATGATTAACACGGTTTATCACTAGAACCTAAGTTATACCTATTAAGTTTAAGAAGTGTTAGAAAGTAATCTATTATAGCCAAAAAACAAGACTTGGTTGATGTTGGAGAAGTAAGGTTTACATTTTCTAAGTAAAATTATGGTCCATAACTCAGTACTCCAGGTAATTAATACATCGTTTTCCCAAAGCAACTCAATTATAGATTTCGGTCTAGACCTAAATCTATAATACCCTAATAGCTAAAATATTACACTATGGTCAGACAGCAGCATAATCTATTAGATTAACATAGATATTCTAAAAACATCAATCATTCACAGTAAAGCATACACTCCAAAAAGAATCAATTTTATATACTACAACATTAACCACATGCGCGCTAGCGCAATTCCCCTCCTACGCGAGCATTTACAAAATCCCATTATTCATGACGAGCTGGGCTTGTCATCAGTGTGCGAGGAGGCTACACCATGACGAGCCCAGCTCGTCATCAGCCCGAAGGGGTTAAGTTTGTTTCTTTTTAAAACAACGTGTGCTCCCCTATGCCTCTTCTAAGCAGCAAAAATATATTTACTGAGCAAAATTGAATCATGTGGGCGTGAGCCGATTTGCGTAGTCACATGCAAAAAGCTTCATGTGTTGTGTGGCTTGATTTACTTGCCCCTTTGATTTGGAAATGGGCAAAAAGAAAATGTACATGTGCTTCTAATGCTTGTATCATACAGATACAAATGCAACAAAGATAAGGCCCAAAGGTAAGAGCCCCGTTCCGAACGTGGCATGATGAGACTTCTATGATGGGGGAAGGCCAGATCTAAGTAAGGCACTAGGCCAACAGTTACTTTGAACTACAATACATACATTCTGTAGACATATTAATATCCAAATGATGACAAGGATTTTGCTCATCTATTTATTGTGAACTTGCTAGGAATTGAAACCTCAATTTTGACCATGCATAGTGAATTAAACTATGCACAAACGCATGCATGCCAAGTTAAGTGTTCACTATAAAACACTACAGTGGTGCAGCATGTCAGAAAGCAGCTCCTCCCCCACAATAGTTTTGGCATTTCCTGTATTCCCTTAGAGGCATTGGTGAAACATAACCTCCTTTATGCTCCTCCTTTGGGTATTGCATTGTATTGTGCGTATCACTTGTCCATAGAATTTGCTCTTTTTTTCCCTAACTTCAGAGGGACTGCTTCTCCCTTATCTTCCTGTCCTTGGATCACAGAGCTTGCTTATTGTCCAGCCAGGGTGCCCGCTCATCTGGAAATGACATCTACACTGCTTTTGAGTGAGGGTGAACTCACATCTGTTCAATTATTTGTTGTGGCCATGGCATGGTTCTTGACAATTTGTGGCAACTGCATAGAACCTATCGGGACACTGAAAGTTCATTAGTTCCACCTTAGCACTACCTCTCAAAGGTCAGCTTCTAGAAATGCTTCAGGGACCACATCTAGTTCATGATGCTGCTTGAAGTAAGAAATATTTATAGTAATGAATCAGCTGTCTCACATTGCAGTAACCATGGCTCATTTCAGCTGGGTGACTTCCATCAAAGTATCATCAAAGGAAACCAAAAGTGTTCTCATTCTTTGCCTGCATGCTAGGATCAAGTCTTCCTGTGCTAAAATAGAAAACAGTGCATGCCTCCACTGATCTGCATATCCGTTCATCTTGCCTTTATTCTATCACACCCCAGAGAATGTGGGCAAAAACTGCCTCTAACTAATGGCTTCATATACACGTGGGGCTCTAAACCAGACATGTGATGAACAGTTTAGACCTATTATAATTTATCCTGTGTATAATTGTAAGCTGAATTAGCCTCATATTCAACATCATGACTACCTCCTTGGGGTATGACAGAATTGTATCCCGTTCCTCATCTACAATTGACCCCATGTCAGCCACCCTTCTCTCCAGCAGACTCAACAGGGAATCTGATATTTTGCTAGTTAGACTTCCATAAACCCCAAAAACCAGTCCATCTGTCAGTCAAAATTACCGTTTTCGGTTATAAATGACAGCCATAAAAATACTTTAAAACCACATTCAACAATTACACAGTTATACAAAAAGTCCTGATAAAAAGAGAAATGTTGAATAAATAAAATCACATGCACCAATTAATAATTCCCAATGTATTCTAGGACGTAGTCCATTCTCAGAGATTCAGCAAAAACATAAAAGCCTGATTCATCAGTAGCATCACAATCATAAAGTACATATGAAAGTTCGAAACACACAGATAAAAATAGCGAGCATCCATTAAAACAAATTAACACAGTTTACGTGTATTCCACTCCTAGTAGACCAACAGAAAATAACGTAAATTGTTCCTTACGTTAATATCACACTGAAGTAAATTCACCCCCGCCCAACAGATATGAATTGATTGTAAAATTTAAATAAAAGTCAGAGCTTCCTTGCACTGCCTAAAGTGAGCACACTTCAAAATTGGCAACAAAAGGCGGCTTTTAAAAAAAAACATAACATTTACAGAAGAAGAGAAAATCCAATGTCGATTGAATAAGATTTATAATCACCATGGCAGGGTGGTAACATCACTTGATATAAAACAGGAATAGAAAATGCCACCATAAAGTGCACAGTGTTAAATCTCAGGTGTGTCAATAAATACCTACGGTATCTATGAGAGATCCAAACAAGTTAGGAGTCTTTGAGTGGCCTCATAAAGAGCGGATTTTGCATTCTCAAGAGCAACACGTATCTAAAAAGTTCTCCTTAAAGCATTCTTAAAAGAAGTGGGCAATACATTAGTGGTGTCAAACAATTCCGAATACCCAGGCTGTGGCTTACCTCTGTGATGGAGTTATCCACGGATTTTCTTTGCCTTGCCCAAGCTTAGACATTTTTTCAAAATCTGTTTCGTGAGGTTGTTTTGGGTGCCAGACAAAATCGATAGCCATAATAAGGCTGAACGAAGTCTGAGTATATCATTAATGTGATCCAACCCTAATTCAGTGTTGCACAAAAAGGTAGAACTACTCCGGGGGACGGATAACAAACTCTTAGAAATCTATATTCCATTTTTTGATTAATATCGTACTCCAGCAAACCCCATAACTCTGCACCATATGTAGCAATAGCAAGGCACTTGGATGTAAATACCGTAACTAATTCTCTAATCGGTTCATTACCTTGCCTTAAAGCATATTTGAAAGGTGCTTCTATATTTCTCCCAAACAGGCCCACCCTACTTTGACAAAGGGTGGACCAACCACAAGCATCATTAAATAGGATTCCCAAGTAAGAAAAAGAAGGAACAGGATTAATTTTTAATTTAATCATTAAAAAGTCATACAGTAGGTTAAGAATGATCTTGGATTCTAGCAAACCTTATAAAATTCGGCTTATCACCATGGCGATGGAATCAATTAAGGATATAGGACAATAGCATTTCAAGTCACCTTTTAAAAAAATCGACGCTATTGTGGCATGTGCCCGAGTCCTAGGGGGGCCATGGTGACAACCGCTTATAAAAAGTTGTTATCAAGAGGTGCCCATAGTTCGATGTTTGCCTTAAAAAGATCACTGAGTACCCTATCCTCGCTGGATGTTTTACCCCAGGGGCCATTGCTAATGAATTTTAGGGCACCCTCAAGCTCTATTCTCAAGCCACAATTTACTTGACTGTGCTGTACTGTAAGGTATGCAGCCAATCATAAGGAGAGATAAGAACATCCAGCCCTGAATTGGTTGAATGATTAAAAAACGGATGATTGACCACTTGCCCAAACCGTTTGCAATATTTTTTTGAGCACGCCTCTAAGAGCCTTTCGTAACCCTCCTCTATGATCTGTTTTTTACTTATGGCAGTAGCTTTTTATAGACTGTTCGATGTAACCCAACTTCCTCCTGAAACCTAGGGGTTGATTTCAAAGCCACCATCAAATTTCTGTGGGCTATTGAGCAGTTGGCATCGAACCAACTCATGGTCTTAACCTTCTTCTCCTTGCAGGGAATTACCAACATTTCTTTGGCAGAGGCACATAACCTGAGGAAGCTGGCAATAATATCATTATCGTTGGCACCTTCATCTAAACAGGTGAAATCCTCTGTCTTATTTTGGATCGCCAAAGAGGAGGTCAGTTGTTCTTTATCTATGTTCCCCTACTTCTGAAACACTCCCTTGTTCTTGACATGGGTAAGTGTTGGACCTGGTGCAACAACCACACCACCCACATGTCACTGAAAGAAGACAATGGTCACTAAATGCCGTATCACCCACTGTATAGTCTGAGAAAAAAAAATTGTTACATCTGATGAAATTAAAATGTAATCAATTAGACTGCCAGGGTCCCTGCCAATATAGGTCAGCTTTGAAAGCAGTACATCTGTCACTTTCCACATGAGGAATCTTCACAGCAGAGTTCAGTGTGAACCAGATAAAATTCCACTGTGAGCTAATACAAAACGTTAGCCCATTTCTTTCCACTTTGTACCCTAACACAGAAATACACATTTGGTCCCAGTTTCAAAATGCATCCTAATTCTGTAACCACTATGAGTGAATATCTAACTCATAAATGGATTTTCTTCATAACCCTGGCTTTCCAGGTGGCTATGTTTGAGGCTGCTCTCTATGTCCTAACCACTGCTACTGTAGCATGTAGTAGTTCTGGCTCTCCTTTGCTTCAAAAAGTGCATGCTGAGATATTCTACTACCCATGGCCAGCCTGTCAATACAAGTTAAGGGCTCACCAAAGGAAGACTATGATCAAATGTCTCTTGCTGACTAATAGTAGCCCTTCAAACGGGTGAGGACATACCCCCCTCATATGTGGAGTAGGCAGAGCTTGAGCAGTCGGATCCATGTGGCCTTTCTATCCCAGAGTAGATTCCTCAAAAATACATTCACCCTTATGTAATAAGCCTCAGGGTATCTATGGATTTCTCATTTTGTTCAACTCCCAGATGTCCTAGGGTCCTTGAATCTATTGGTCAAACAACATAGCTGCATTCGTTTCCACAATAAGTACTGCAGTCTCAAGCTCGATGATCTTCTTGGCACCTTTGGACCTATTCTACTGCCCAATCCCCTCAACAACCAAATGGAATGTCTGAGAACCTGGGTTTGTATTGATCCAGTGTTCTCTAGAAAGACGTGAGTAGTCACTGTGCAGTTTTTCCTTCATAGGTTTGACTTTAAAAGTCAGTAATGTTGATGAGAGGTCTGAAAAACCCATAGAAAGGGACTGCACTCTTTCAATGGGATATCATCACCATTGGGAACTAAACATAATATGTTCTTGAAAACAAGCAATACACTTCTAACTGAAAGGAGTGTTGTTTGTCATTCCCATGCTTCAGGCTCCACACCTCCCTCAGATACATTGCAGTAACAAATGTTGCCAGCCCCTTGATCTTGAGCCCATCCCATCCTTATGTTCTTATACTATTATGGTCAGTATCTATAAGGTTCCTGAAATCCCCACCTATCACATGGGCTTTGTAAAAGGAGGGTGTTAGTGTACTTATATTATGGCTCCCACAGACCTTCTGGTATAACCAGTGTGCATCAACAAACAGTTCCTCTCCCTCCATGAAGCGACATTCATTACCCGTACGTTGGACTTTTTGGAACAGATCCTGGTCAGATTTATGTCTATGCAGAAATTGCTGACATTAATTGATTATACATACGCATTATGCTTCATACATCAGTCCATTTACAATTCACATTAAAACAATTCAGGACACTCTTGTCCCAATCATCTCGTTGCCCAGATTGTTTAGCGATTTAGAAAAGGGGGTGGTGATGAACAGAGTGTCTGAGTTAAACAGACCACTCTTACCCAGTCCAAAGATCAGGGCTTGATCCATCACCGTTATTTATCTCACTGCCCCATCCCAGCTCAGAACCTGGCTATATGCAAATCAGTCTGTCCCTGGCCCAGTGCATCATGGGAACAGGGCAGACTAAACTACCAAGCCAATTCTTCACCAGAAAGGAGACAAGCTACCGGGGACCACCCCTTGTTGTAAATATTTTTGTCCACCCTAAGCGTGGAAGGGTATTCTCAGATGTGAGACCCTTGCTCATTGCACCATCAGGATTCAAGCAAACCGGGCCGAAGACGGCTGTAATGCCAGAAACCGGTCCCCGGGAGCTTGTTTCCTTCCCAGTGTAAGAATTGGCTTTTGTAGTTTGGTTTGCCCTGTTCCCATCATGCACTGGGACAGGAACAGACTAATTTGCATACAGCCAGGTTCTGAAACTGGGATGGTGCAGTGAGCTAAAAAACGGTGTTGGATCTAGCCCTGATCTCTTGACTGGGTGAGAGCTTTCTGCTTAATTCAGAGACTCTGTCCCTCACCACCCCTTGTTGTAAATATTTTTGTTCACCCTAAGCGTGGAAGGGTATTCTCAGATGTGAGACCCTTGCTCATTGCACCATCAGGATTCAAGCAAACCGGGCCGAAGACGGCTGTAATGCCAGAAACCGGTCCCCGGGAGCTTGTTTCCTTCCCAGTGTAAGAATTGGCTTTTGTAGTTTGGTTTGCCCTGTTCCCATCATGCACTGGGACAGGAACAGACTAATTTGCATACAGCCAGGTTCTGAAACTGGGATGGTGCAGTGAGCTAAAAAACGGTGTTGGATCTAGCCCTGATCTCTTGACTGGGGGAGAGCTTTCTGCTTAATTCAGAGACTCTGTCCCTCACCACCCCTTGTTGTAAATATTTTTGTCCACCCTAAGCGTGGAAGGGTATTCTCAGATGTGAGACCCTTGCTCATTGCACCATCAGGATTCAAGCAAACCGGGCCGAAGACGGCTGTAATGCCATAAACCGTTCCCCGGGAGCTTGTTTCCTTCCCAGTGTAAGAATTGGCTTTTGTAGTTTGGTTTGCCCTGTTCCCATCATGCACTGGGACAGGAACAGACTAATTTGCATACAGCCAGGTTCTGAAACTGGGATGGTGCAGTGAGCTAAAAAACGGTGTTGGATCTAGCCCTGATCTCTTGACTGGGTGAGAGCTTTCTGCTTAATTCAGAGACTCTGTCCCTCACCACCCCTTGTTGTAAATATTTTTGTCCACCCTAAGCGTGGAAGGGTATTCTCAGATGTGAGACCCTTGCTCATTGCACCATCAGGATTCAAGCAAACCGGGCCGAAGACGGCTGTAATGCCAGAAACCGGTCCCCGGGAGCTTGTTTCCTTCCCAGTGTAAGAATTGGCTTTTGTAGTTTGGTTTGCCCTGTTCCCATCATGCACTGGGACAGGAACAGACTAATTTGCATACAGCCAGGTTCTGAAACTGGGATGGTGCAGTGAGCTAAAAAACGATGTTGGATCTAGCCCTGATCTCTTGACTGGGTGAGAGCTTTCTGCTTAATTCAGAGACTCTGTCCCTCACCACTCCTTGTTGTAAATATTTTTGTCCACCCTAAGCGTGGAAGGGTATTCTCAGATGTGAGACCCTTGCTCATTGCACCATCAGGATTCAAGCAAACCGGGCCGAAGACGGCTGTAATGCCAGAAACCGGTCCCCGGGAGCTTGTTTCCTTCCCAGTGTAAGAATTGGCTTTTGTAGTTTGGTTTGCCCTGTTCCCATCATGCACTGGGACAGAAACAGACTAATTTGCATACAGCCAGGTTCTGAAACTGGGATGGTGCAGTGAGCTAAAAAACGGTGTTGGATCTAGCCCTGATCTCTTGACTGGGTGAGAGCTTTCTGCTTAATTCAGAGACTCTGTCCCTCAACACCCCTTGTTGTAAATATTTTTGTCCACCCTAAGCGTGGAAGGGTATTCTCAGATGTGAGACCCTTGCTCATTGCACCATCAGGATTCAAGCAAACCGGGCCGAAGACGGCTGTAATGCCAGAAACCGGTCCCCGGGAGCTTGTTTCCTTCCCAGTGTAAGAATTGGCTTTTGTAGTTTGGTTTGCCCTGTTCCCATCATGCACTGGGACAGGAACAGACTAATTTGCATACAGCCAGGTTCTGAAACTGGGATGGTGCAGTGAGCTAAAAAACGGTGTTGGATCTAGCCCTGATCTCTTTACTGGGTGAGAGCTTTCTGCTTAATTCAGAGACTCTGTCCCTCACCACCCCTTGTTGTAAATATTTTTGTCCACCCTAAGCGTGGAAGGGTATTCTCAGATGTGAGACCCTTGCTCATTGCACCATCAGGATTCAAGCAAACCGGGCCGAAGACGGCTGTAATGCCAGAAACCGGTCCCCGGGAGCTTGTTTCCTTCCCAGTGTAAGAATTGGCTTTTGTAGTTTGGTTTGCCCTGTTCCCATCATGCACTGGGACAGGAACAGACTAATTTGCATACAGCCAGGTTCTGAAACTGGGATGGTGCATTGAGCTAAAAAACGGTGTTGGATCTAGCCCTGATCTCTTGACTGGGTGAGAGCTTTCTGCTTAATTCAGAGACTCTGTCCCTCACCACCCCTTGTTGTAAATATTTTTGTCCACCCTAAGCGTGGAAGGGTATTCTCAGATGTGAGACCCTTGCTCATTGCACCATCAGGATTCAAGCAAACCGGGCCGAAGACGGCTGTAATGCCAGAAACCGGTCCCCGGGAGCTTGTTTCCTTCCCAGTGTAAGAATTGGCTTTTGTAGTTTGGTTTGCCCTGTTCCCATCATGCACTGGGACAGGAACAGACTAATTTGCATACAGCCAGGTTCTGAAACTGGGATGGTGCAGTGAGCTAAAAAACGGTGTTGGATCTAGCCCTGATCTCTTGACTGGGTGAGAGCTTTCTGCTTAATTCAGAGACTCTGTCCCTCACCACCCCTTGTTGTAAATATTTTTGTCCACCCTAAGCGTGGAAGGGTATTCTCAGATGTGAGACCCTTGCTCATTGCACCATCAGGATTCAAGCAAACCGGGCCGAAGACGGCTGTAATGCCAGAAACCGGTCCCCGGGAGCTTGTTTCCTTCCCAGTGTAAGAATTGGCTTTTGTAGTTTGGTTTGCCCTGTTCCCATCATGCACTGGGACAGGAACAGACTAATTTGCATACAGCCAGGTTCTGAAACTGGGATGGTGCAGTGAGCTAAAAAACGGTGTTGGATCTAGCCCTGATCTCTTGACTGGGTGAGAGCTTTCTGCTTAATTCAGAGACTCTGTCCCTCACCACCCCTTGTTGTAAATATTTTTGTCCACCCTAAGCGTGGAAGGGTATTCTCAGATGTGAGACCCTTGCTCATTGCACCATCAGGATTCAAGCAAACCGGGTCGAAGACGGCTGTAATGCCAGAAACCGGTCCCCGGGAGCTTGTTTCCTTCCCAGTGTAAGAATTGGCTTTTGTAGTTTGGTTTGCCCTGTTCCCATCATGCACTGGGACAGGAACAGACTAATTTGCATACAGCCAGGTTCTGAAACTGGGATGGTGCAGTGAGCTAAAAAACGGTGTTGGATCTAGCCCTGATCTCTTGACTGGGTGAGAGCTTTCTGCTTAATTCAGAGACTCTGTCCCTCACCACCCCTTGTTGTAAATATTTTTGTCCACCCTAAGCGTGGAAGGGTATTCTCAGATGTGAGACCCTTGCTCATTGCACCATCAGGATTCAAGCAAACCGGGCCGAAGACGGCTGTAATGCCAGAAACCGGTCCCCGGGAGCTTGTTTCCTTCCCAGTGTAAGAATTGGCTTTTGTAGTTTGGTTTGCCCTGTTCCCATCATGCACTGGGACAGGAACAGACTAATTTGCATACAGCCAGGTTCTGAAACTGGGATGGTGCAGTGAGCTAAAAAACGGTGTTGGATCTAGCCCTGATCTCTTGACTGGGTGAGAGCTTTCTGCTTAATTCAGAGACTCTGTCCCTCACCACCCCTTGTTGTAAATATTTTTGTCCACCCTAAGCGTGGAAGGGTATTCTCAGATGTGAGACCCTTGCTCATTGCACCATCAGGATTCAAGCAAACCGGGCCGAAGACGGCTGTAATGCCAGAAACCGGTCCCCGGGAGCTTGTTTCCTTCCCAGTGTAAGAATTGGCTTTTGTAGTTTGGTTTGCCCTGTTCCCATCATGCACTGGGACAGGAACAGACTAATTTGCATACAGCCAGGTTCTGAAACTGGGATGGTGCAGTGAGCTAAAAAACGGTGTTGGATCTAGCCCTGATCTCTTGACTGGGTGAGAGCTTTCTGTTTAATTCAGAGACTCTGTCCCTCACCACCCCTTGTTGTAAATACAGATTGTTTAGCGGCTCCCCAACCATGCCCATAGCTACATCCTGTTCAGCAGCCTTCTTATTGCCAGCATTAGTTAATGTAATAATTTACTAGAAAAGTGATATAAGAACCATGTGTTAGAACTAATATTGACCACTTACCATCCACAGAACTCAGTCACTACTTGCCAAATTTAATGCATTACTCCCACATTCACTTTTCTAACTTTCCAGCAAACCTACTCCGTCCAAGGGAAGGGTTCTATAAATGTTTTCACATTCCCAAATGATATTGGTGATATTGAGAATATTTATATCATGTTTCACACACAAGCTGCTACACAGCACATATCCCTATTGGATAGCACATATATCCCAATAAGAAGGATCAAAATCTTGCAATGTGTAGGTAGTATGTAGTTTACACTATAAGGTTTCGGTTTCAGTGGCACAATACAAATCACATAAGGATGGAACCAGTGGCTCGTTCTGTCCATCTACTTTGTTTTTTGCAATTTTCACCCTGAGTGTGCTGGGTATACTCAGACGTGAGTCCCAGGCTCTCCACACCACTGGAGTCAAGCTATCCAGGCTGATGAAGGCTGATAGCCAGAAACCGGTCCTTGGATGCTTGATTCCGGTCTGGGAAAAGCATGGCTTGATAGTTCGGACTGGACTGTTCCCATGAGGCACAGGGTCAGAGCTGATTTGCATATAGCCAGTGTCTAATCCAGGGTGGTGTGGAGTGCAAAAAAACGATGGATTTAGGCCCAGATCCTTGTACTGGGGTGAATGTATGACATTGTTCAACATTCTGTCCATCAACTGTTTTTTTTGCAATTTTCACCTTGAGTGTGCTGGGTATACTCAGACGTGAGTTCCAGGCTCTCCACACCACTGGAGTCAAGCTATCCAGGCTGATGAAGGCTGATAGCCAGAAACCGGTCCTTGGATGCTTGATTCTGGTCTGGGAAAGACATGGCTTGGTAGTTCGGACTGGACTGTTCCCATGAGGCACAGGGTCAGAGCTGATTTGCATATAGCCAGTGTCTAACCCAGGGTGGTGTGGAGTGCAAGAAAACGATGGATTTAGGCCCAGATCCTTGTACTGGGTGAATGTATGACATTGTTCTACATTCTGTCCATCAACTGTGTTTTTTGCAATTTTCACCCAGAGTGTGCTGGGTATACTCAGACGTGAGTCCCAGGCTCTCCACACCACTGGAGTCAAGCTATCCAGGCTGATGAAGGCTGATAGCCAGAAACCGGTCCTTGGATGCTTGATTCCGGTCTGGGAAAGACATGGCTTGGTAGTTCGGACTGGACTGTTCCCATGAGGCACAGGGTCAGAGCTGATTTGCATATAGCCAGTGTCTAACCCAGGGTGGTGTGGAGTGAAAAAAAACGATGGATTTAGGCCCAGATCCTTGTACTGGGGTAAATGTATGACATTGTTCTACATTCTGTCCATCAATTGTGTTTTTTGCAATTTTCACCCCGAGTGTGCTGGGTATACTCAGACATGAGTCCCAGGCTCTCCACTCCACTGGAGTCAAGCTATCCAGGCTGATGAAGGCTGATAGCCAGAAACCGGTCCTTGGATGCTTGATTCCGGTCTGGGAAAGACATGGCTTGGTAGTTCGGACTGGACTGTTCCCATGAGGCAAAGGGTCAGAGCTGATTTGCATATAGCCAGTGTCTAACCCAGGGTGGTGTGGAGTGCAAAAAAACGATGGATTTAGGCCCAGATCCTTGTACTGGGGTGAATGTTTGACATTGTTCTACATTCTGTCCATCAACTGTATTTTTTGCAATTTTCACCCCGAGTGTGCTGGGTATACTCAGAGGTGAGTCCCAGGCTCTCCACACCACTAGAGTCAAGCTATCCAGGCTGATGAAGGCTGGTAGCCAGAAACCGGTCCTTGGATGCTTGATTCCGGTCTGGGAAAGACATGGCTTGGTAGTTCGGACTGGACTGTTCCCATGAGGCACAGGGTCAGAGCTGATTTGCATATAGCCAGTGTCTAACCCAGGGTGGTGTGGAGTGCAAAAAAACGATGGATTTAGGCCCAGATCCTTGTACTGGGGTGAATGTATGACATTGTTCTACATTCTGTCCATCAACTGTGTTTTTTTCTCATTTCATTAACATCAGGGATCAGCCATGCACACTTTCATGACATGACTACAACTTCCACGATGCAACACTCTGGTGAGGGTATTTGCTTTAGGCACGGCTACATGTGCACTGTGTTTGGCCTGGGGGAATGGACAGGGGTAGACAACATGCTGCGTATCTGAACTGGCATGCATCTTACCTTGTCCTCCTGCTGCAGCGCCGGAAGTGTCCAATTGGGTGACCCCCACAACAGCTTCAGGCTCAATGGTAGCCTCAACGAGGTCCTCGAGGGCTGTGTTTGGTGTGACGTTGCATGTTCCCCCTCCTGTTCCAGCTGCATCCTTCGCCCTTTCTGCAATCCTCTCCTTTGCCCTTTTCCTGAGGTCATACCACCTCTTCTGCAGATCGACTATGCTGCGATGGGTGACTCCTACAGTATTTACTCTCTCATTGATGCACAACCAGATTTTGCGCTTCTCTGCCTCAGGCACCTTTAGGGACAGCTTGCCAAACAGCCTGTCATGTTTGCTGCTAACCCCCTCGATGAGTAGTTCAAGTTCTTTATCAGAAAACTTTCGCTTCCTCTTCTTGGGCGTGTCCTTGTCCTGGGGTGCATCCTTCTCCATCCTGGATGGCTGTGCAATAGCTGGTTTGTGCTGGTTAGTGCTGTCACTGTCTCAATCCTCAGCTCCTGTGCTCTGCCTCCTCCTCCGAGCTCCTCAGGGCACTAAATGAAGCATGGGCTGTGTTACGTCCTGCTTGTGATGTCATCAACCTGCATCCGATGCAACTATTGTTTTTTGCAAATTCGCTAATACCGAAATCGCAAATACCGATTTGATATTTGCTAATTCGGTATTTGCTATTCTTTAATTTGGAGTCTCGCAATCGTGGTTTCCGATTTATTTAGCGTTTTTTTGGGATTCGGTATTTAATACCGAATCTGTTGATGCATTGCGGTATGCGAGTCCTTATTAGCAATTCCTTATTTTTCGCAAATAAGGACTTGTTTTACCGATTTTTGATGCATATGCTCATAAATCAGTTTGCTGCAGCCCATTGTATACAATTTTAAAATAATGACTTAATCATTCAGGGCATCTTCATTTACAAGTATTTGCTGAAGCATTTGCAATCCCTAGGAATACAGCAGGCCCGGTTCCTGCTGGTGGGCTGGGTGGGCCAAATCCTCCCAAACATGACCTTTGGTCCTTCCGGTCACAGCAGAAGAGGCCACAGAGTAAGCACCTCTTACGTGCTTCCTTCATGTCAGCGACCAAACGCGATTTGTTTTCACTTTGTTTACTTTAATTATGAGTCAGGGGTCTAGAGTAGAGTTGAGCTGCAGTTTTAATTATGTACTTGTCGAGAAAAATACTGGCCTTAGATGATTTTTAAAATTGTTATACAGGCTGAAAGTTTAAACTACTAGTCATGACGGTAAATAGAAAACAGCCCAGTGACAACCCTAGCTCATGTCTGAGACAAGCTGCAGTTGGAAGGTGTATGTTGGGAGAGAGGTGACAGGAATTTGCCTGCCAATTATGCAGCCAGTGCAAAGGCACTAGGACCTAAGTCTTTGAACGGCCTTCTGAACCTCAATTATGGCTGTTTCTGTGTGGGGCGTTGAGGGTGTTATGTAGATTGCTCTGTGTAGAATGTGCACAGTAATATACTGTAGAATGGGGCATGCATTATACTATTTAGATAGTGGCAGTTTAATGCCTCATTGGATGAGCAGCAATAATGTGGAATTACAATGCCTGCTAGAATATGTGTGTCTGTGTGTTCTCTGCCAGATGCTTTGGTAAACTAAATAACCATTCTATCCCAAGTAAAAAAATGTGCTCTGCAGGAATTATTCTTACCACTGTGGCAGAGTTCCATATGTGTGCATTTCATAGTCTGATATCTTGTCACAGTACATTACACATTCCCAGGTTACAGTTGGGTCACGGGAATTATGCAATTTTGCGGCGCTGGCGTTTTCCGCATAATCATGGATTTGCCACATGTGCCACACAATGCATTATCGGATGCTTAATCTACAGATACTTTACATGTTTTTTGCCTCAAATGGATCAAAAGTTGCAAAAAATTTTGCAGCACATTTTGCCACACCGTTAAAGGCCCTTCCCAAAGGTTGACTGGTCACATCTCTGTTGCTTATTGCTATACGTGGGTGGTAAACTTGTACTACTGAGGTGCAAACTATTCCCAGATAGTGACAACAAGTGTAAAAAAATTGACCAATTATTGAAGTAATACTATCAAAAAATTTGCTTCATTATGCCACATTATTTGTCTTTCCTTGCTGCATAATTTAATTAACCCTGCAGCATAATTTGGTCGTTGCCAGTCACATAATTTCAGTTGTCCTGTTTATAGTCATCTTACTCTTTATATTTACTAGCAATGGTATGGATCACAATTCAGTTCAATAAGGAGCTCCTCGGAGTTATGCAATGTAGCATAATACAATTATCACTAAACTTTTGCCACAAACAAAGTATGATTTTCAGATAAATGGATAGTCTCAGTGTACATCGCAGACTATACTCTATACAGCTATGTTAAAACTAAATATGTACAAATTCTTTAAACAAAATTTCATCTGTTCTATTTGGTCACATTATCACAATAGTGTTTGGTTACTTTTAACATTCCACTACATAGCACTAGGTTTGATAAGGTTTGCTATTACAGTGAGACGTCACATAGCTGTTGATTCATGCACAAAAGCAGTCTTTGGTCCTTTGACCTTCAAGACCCAAAACTGCTTCACATACATATTCAGAAAATGCATGTTATCTGCTTGCCTCACTTAAATTGTGTTGTTTGATCATTATGATTTTGCACTCCCATCAAGTGTTTAATTAGCACAAAACACACCACATACTCGCAACCACCACATGCATAAACACCATGTTTATACCATACACACAGCACATAAACACAGTCACATCAGGCTCAAACAAACACTGCACACAGAAACACCTACTTAGAATGGCCATGCCTCACACATGTGCAAAAACACACATACAACTCTCACTCAAATTGCACATGTACATAAGTAGATCCCATATACTAGAGATACACAAGGACACATGTTCACTATTCACAAACAGGGCCTCAAAAACTGCAAGCCCGACAAGCTCTAAGTGCTTCTCTTCCCTTAACCGACTCCTAGAATATGTATATCACAATGACCAATGAATGATGAATGAAGCTTAACTGCCTGAAATTAAACACTGAGAAGATCGAAGTTGTGATCTTTGGGGAGAGCGCTTCTCCATGCTACCATACTGGTGGCCAACAGAGTTGGGACCTACTCCCACCCTCATGACCCAAACCAAGAACCTCAGGATCGTAACCGACTACAAATTCGACAAAACAGCTCAAGTCAGTGCTGTCACCACCTCATGCTTCACACCCTGAAGACACATATTTTACTTCACCTCAAGGAGCTACTCTGGTGAAGATGTTGTCACCACTTGTGGACTGGTGCATGATTATGCGGAAGATTTTCCAGTACTTTAGGAAATATATGTATCTGTAGTTGTTATAGAGATTACAACTGCAGCCTGTGAGATCACCTTTTCAACACTATTGCCTATCCTCACACCCTTTCGCCACACAATGAGTAGAAACATAATTTTACCATTTTAGTGCATTTAGATGGAGCTCACAGCAAGCTCATGTATGGCTGAGTTTGTAAGAGTATTCAAAGAACAACAGGGCCTGTATTACAGATACTGTTCCTGTTTGCATCACTGAGCACCATTAAAGAGGTACGCTGGGCACAAACAGGGACAGTGCACCCTGTTACAATTAACGCACTGCCCTTAGGACATCCGGGAACCATCGCCTGTCCTGGGGGTAAGTGCTTTCAGTGAAATACGGAACAGCTGTTTATAAGTATAGAAATCATTGTTTGAAAGTGCAGGCGGCATGCTGCCTGCGATTATAGAGGGAAGAGATCTCGCCTATGGAAAATACTTACGATGGAATGCATGTCAGACATGTTCTATGGCGAATATAACATTTTTGAATATAAGTGAGGTCCACTAGTATAATATCTTACAAAAGGGCTTCCGCTTGCAGTATGTCCGCCCACACTGAGAGGGCTCCATCTGTTACAATTTTAGTCCTGGCAATGGCTATATCAAGAAGGTGTTTCACGACGAACGGAATGACACTCATCAGCCACCAGGCAGAATAACTCCACTCCACCAGTCAGCTCTGAGTAGTAGCTAAGGGAGTGGGGGTGCTTCTCCACCACAGGGAGGGGGAGGTGGGGAGGGGATATGGTTTGGGGGGTTTAGTTTCTTGCTTTGCTCTTTTTTTTGTTGCAATGCCATAGCATTAAGGGCCAATGTGGAACTCAATAAGAAATTCATTCCTTTTTAAAAAAAACTTTTTTTATTGAACAAGCCGTAGGAAAACATTGGTACATTATGTTCTTCATAATTAGACAAAAATTTCCAGACAATATACAAACGGCAACACTAGACAATACAATACCACCGAACAAGTACACAAACTGCAATAGCGTACGACTGAGCGTACCGATATTTAAGTGCTAGTACAAGAAAACCAGCTGATATTATACTACAAAATTTCTACTATAATTCATACAAACCTACTGGCATAGTGCAACAAAAGTATCCAAAGATATTTTTGCCATTCTTAAAGTGCTAGTACAAAGACGTGCTAAATTGACTAATATAAAAACAGCTGGTAAAAAAACATCAAGATTACTATACTGTTCATAAAGTGCTAGTGCTATGAGGTATGAGAGCCGCCGATTTAAAACAGCGAATGTATTATTGCAATTCTTTAAGTGCTAGTGCAGTAACGTGCAAAATTGGCATATATAAAGTGACTGGTGCAATAAAGTGCAGAAACCGCTGATATATAGCAGCAAAGATATTATTAAGACACTGTGATAAAATTAGCGTTGTATTGCTTGAGGAATGTTGAGATGACCAGGAGCCAAGCTGTTATGGAATGGGAATTGTTTATATTTAAATGCCAATAAACAGAACTTTGACAAAAAAAGAAGGGAGAGAGATCCCTTTGCAGGCAGGAGCAGTTAGTGACTGGGCTACCCAAGCGGCCCCCTTCTAAATTACCATTGTGCCCCAGGGTGCACAACACAGACTGTTGTGCCCCTGGGGCTCTCTGTATGATGCCCCACAGAAGGTTACCTGCTGCAATTACCAGTTTTACAATTGCCAGGCATGAAAACTGCTGTCTTGTATCAAGAATACTGCTTTCTTTTGTTCCAAATGTGTTGCTGTTTTTTACACTTTTTATCAATTTCTTTATTTATTTATTTAAAAAATGTATAAAGCGCAGCATCTACCCGTGGGTGTCTTGGCGCTGTGACTCAGCTAAATGATCTCTGATTGAGCATATGTCTACCTTAGGAAGTGTTATCCTGAGCAGTTATTGGTCAAAAAACCAGGTTTTTACCAATTTCCTAAATTGGAGTAGCGAGGGTGCTGATTTTATTTCCTTAGGAAGAGTGTTCCAAAGTCTGGCTGCAGAGTTGGTGAAGCATCTGTCGCCCCATGTAACCGTCCTGGTACGCGGCACTACCAGTAGATGCCTCTGTTCAGATCGAAGAGATCTTTTCGGTAGATAGTGGAAAAGTTTCTGTTTGAGAAACGCCGGGCCCTGACCATTGAGAGCTTTAAAGGTGAGGCACAAGGTCTTGAATCTGATGCGATTTCTCACTGTTAACCAGTGGTAGTTCCTGATTGCTAGCTTGGTGGACTGAAATTTGGGAATGCCGGATAGTAGCCTTGCGGCAGCATTTTGAATAAGCTGCAGTTTGGCCACCACCCGTGCCTGTGCATTTACAAATAATCCGTTGCAATAATCAAGCGATAAGAGTACTAAGGAGCTCACCACTGTTTTCCTTGTACTCTCAGGAAGATAGGGCAGGATTTTTCTGATGATCTTAAGCTTGTAAAAGGCAGACGAAGCTACCTGATTGGCATGGCTAGAGAAATTGAGTTTGTCATCGAAAATAATTCCTAGATTCCTGACCTTATGCACAGGTTCTGGGGGGGCTCCAAGTGGAGTCGGCCACCAAGTGGTGGACCACTTTGGCGCCAATTTTCCAAAAATCATTACCTCAGTTTTATCTGAGTTGAGACGTAAGCAGTTCTCAGCCATCCATTCCTTAATGGCCACCATGCCTTCCTGGAACCTGGCGGCTACTTCCTCGCCATCGTTCAATGAATCAATGAAAGCAGCCGAATGATATGAATATGAATGATATGAAAATTAACTGTTACAAAGATCACACTGTGCAAAGAAACTGGTGTTGGGCAAAATGCAAGGATTAAATAGCCAGTCTTCCTAATGCAAAGATGCAAAGGCTTGGGTGTAGTAAGAGGGTCCGTCTTATACCTGTACTACTATTACAATCTGTTTGGCGTCCAGGTGCTTTTATTGAAGCCTGGCTGGCTGGAAATTATGAGGGTTGCGCCTGATAAGTATAGACATCAGCTTTTACTCTCAAATAACTCTCCACATACTCTGCATGACTGTTTGGAAGAAAATAGCATGTAAATCTAGTGCATTCAGGCTACCTCCAGAATCGTCAAAAATTGGGCACACATTAGCCCACCCGAACACACCCTTGGCCCACCCAGATATAAATTCCTGGAACCCTGCCTGGAATACATCCACGGATCCCTAGAGGGGCGCGCCCCACAGTTTGAAGACTTCTCTTCTAAAGTGAAGTTGCAGGTGACTTCATAAATCTGTGCGAACATAGACGCAGGATCTGACACATGCCACAAAATCACTACCGTTTTGTGCACTTTAGTGCAGGATCTGCATTTTTTAGGGGCATATTAATGTGACAGAAGAATGCACATGAGAGAAAAAGCCTTGCCCCAATGTCAAATTTTTAAAGTTCAATTACTATGGTGAATATAAAATCATACTGAACAGGTTGACTGGTTATTGACACCATTAGCAAAACTTGTCTATATGTTAAAATACTGTGATGAAAAATATTGCATTGGTTATCTTCAGAGTTTTTTGTCAAGTGGGAGAAGGAGGCAGAGATGCAGCATCCACCCCATACACTTTTCATACATCTGTTTTTGCACCTCCTATAGAGTGATTGCCTTGTAGTGCTTTGCTGACATCCACAAAGTACTCTGAATCATTTCACATACATTTTTTATCTCATGGATGCACTCGATACCTACTGCACCGTTCTTTTGTTTTTACGCTGCTGCACGTTTTTTATAATTTACTCAGGACTGCCGCTGCTTGCTTCCCTTTTTGTTCTTTTTCCATTTGAAGGGCGATTTGTCATTCATGTTTTCCTACGCACTGTGTCATTTATATTTTTGGATAATTTAGCCCAATTATATCCCTATTCAACCCACCACTGAAGAGACTTTTTTCAAAACCACTAAGGTTAGATATTAAGCACAAATGGATATTTGTTTTATATATAAATATGTTCAGAGATTTGTCTCTTCCTTTTGAAAACAAATGGGGTAATATATTTGAGACTAGGGAGGGGGGCTGTGGATCGACAGTCTAGAAACTAAAATCCCTCTCCTACATTTTTCCTTCCCTATATAGATTGCCATTGTTAAATACTTGGAGGAGAAACAGTTCCCTTAAATTTGTGTCCTGATGAAGGTGGTTTTTAAATAAAGTGATGCACCACCGAAACCGTGTGGCCGCCACCTAAGTTTGGATCCAACCAAAAGAAATTCTGGAAAGGACACATTGAAACACTTACCAGTATACAAACCTGTTGCTTAGTGGTGGATCAATTTATGCAATAGTTAGCTCACAACTGTGTAGAATGGGTCACCTATTTGTATTGCTTTATTTTGATGTTTATGATCGGGAACAATTTTCGCCGGATTTTAACATGATTTTACATTGTATTTGATGAAAGACTGCATGCTGTATATACATTTTATATTTTGTGTTTACACGTTTAAATTTCTCCTTTAAAAATAAAACAAAAAAGCAACTCTGTTGGAAAAATAAGGTTTTTAATTAAATGAAATAAATAATCCTTGAGCGCTACATCTCTAGTTTGGTGGTATATTAACAAGTGGGACATATTATAGTGTTTTCAGTATTGGATTACATAATCTGGGTGATTGGTAAGTGAGTGAATTGGATAGTCCTGTACAAACTGATTACCAAGGGGAAATTATATTTCCTCTTCTGAAGAAACAATGGGCCACATGCATCATGCATTTTACCGGTCGCAAACGGGCTAACTTGCAGAATTCGGCCCGTTTGCGACTGGTAAAATACCTTTTCATGTGCATCAAAGCCATTGCATTCGCATAATAGGTAAATTGTGAATGCTTTTAGGGAAATGCAAATTGCGATTCCCTATTTGGGATGCAACAACCCTTTCCTAAATGCAACTTCGCATTTAGGAAATGCTAATTATCATCAACTGCAAGTTGATGGCAATTTGCAAAACCTTTGAAAAATGCACAAAAGTGAATTTTTTAAAGTGCCATGTGGTGCACATACATGCCATTGGGGCATGTGTGTGCGCCACATGTGCGCACATGCCAATTTTGGAGGTGCATCAGGGTGGCCTTTTGGCCCCCTAGCACCTTTTAAATTGCATGCACAATTTGCAATTACCTATTTGGTATTCACAAATTGCGCATGCAATCCCATTCATTCCTATGGCTCTCTAGGCTCATAGGAATTAATGGAAAGACAGTCCTTAATAGCAAATCACAATTTGCGATTCGCTATTAGCGAATGTGTAGGAATCGCAATTTTATTTGTGATTCCTACATGCATAAGGAATTGCGAGTCTTAATAGCGATTCCTTAATAATCGATATTAAGGAATCGCAATTCCTTACTTTGATGCATGTGCCCCTAAATTTTCCTTTTGCTCTTCTGAATTTGGTCAGTTTCAGCCTTACAAAACATTGAATGGAAAATGCTCCATGATTGGGTTTCAGTGCTTTTCCATTCAATAGTATAGATACGTTGCGTGATTCTTCTTATCCAATCAGTAACTTTATATTTTGCGTGGAGGGACAAGCAAACCCTTCTGCTGACTGCATCCATGGTGCTTCAGAAACATCAGATACTCTTTTGAGGGGGGTTTTGGTCAAGAAAATGAATCAGAAGAATGCTTTCACCACCTCTCTGGAATCCATGAGGGCTGTGTGGATGCATGTGTTAAATTGTGTTGTGCTGCAGACTCACTTCACAGGCCTGATTCCAAAATGATATTCTTATATTCACTAAACTTTCAAGGAAGAGGCGTGGTTTATTGTGGTCCAGCTGCTCCTTATTTTAGAACCTGGGCCTGGCTTTTGATCTCGGTTTTTGCACTTGACTTAAAATCGAGTGATTCTGGGCAAGTCACTTAATTTCTCAGTGCCCAAACCGTAATACAGTTGTGTAATGTAAATACCCACTTGGCTTAAAAGGTCTGGCATTGCTTCGTGATGTCACCACCTCACCTCCTTCAACATCTAGGTTTGTGCTATGAAGAAGCATGCCAGTTCCTTCTTAATCCCCAGCACCGATGACCAGAGCCCATTTTGCCACATGGTGTTTTTGATATATATTATCATAGTGACCTATGGTTTTTAATTAAACACCTTAGCAATGTTTCGTACTCTTGCCTTATGCAAGAGAACATCTTTGATCTGTAAAGCAAGTAGTATTATAGGCTCAACGTTTAAATGAATTGCGAAAGCCTTGCACATATAAATACATATTTATACCTTTAATAACACACATCCTGCTTGACATATGAGTAATTAAAAGACCGCAATATCAAAGCGTGAAAACGAAATGACTTGAAATAGTAGTGTTCACAGGATCTATCACACACATTGACAATCAGATAATTAGCGGTTCTACTAAATTATCATTAACCTGGTGTACTAATTATTTTTAATTAACTGTCCAAATAGCCAGTTGAACAGAATCAGAATAACATAGCTTGATTATTCACACAGGACATGGCTTCTGCATCAAAAGAAAGTATATTCCGTTTGGTGCTTGAATATAAACAAGCATTGGCAATGCCATAAATTCTGAGCTTGGCAAACTCGTGCGATGATGAGATGGTTATGATTTTATGTGAAACATAAGCCAAAAAGAAGAGAAAAGGAGCATACCACCATCTAAAAGGGATGCTTATATGTCTGTAAAAACGAGTTTAATTTTAAAAGCATATAAAAGCATATAATAATTGCATATAATTTTAATTAACTAGAGAGGTTGCTTCCTAGCAGGCAGGTGTTCTTAGTATGCAATAGACACTTTTTTAGTTTTAAACACAGCAAAATATGATGTAATTTGGCACAAAGAATAGTTAATAATGCCTTTGAAGTAGTATAACTAGAATACATAGTTTAAAAACACAGGGGCAGATTTACAAGCCCCTTGTGCTGCCAGTGTGTCACTTTTTGTGATGCACCGGCAGCGCATTTTTCTGCCCCATGTTTACAAGGACAGAAAAAGCCACCCTGCGTAGCTTTTCCTGTCCTTGAAAATACAGCCCCTTTACACGCAGCACTTTGCGCAAAGGGGCGTTTTATGGGTGTTGCTGCGTGTGTTCCCACACAACACCCATGGAACCTGACACATTTCCAGATTTACAAGAATTCGTAAATCTGGAAATGCGTCTGAATTCAAAGATAAGAAATGTATTCCTTCCTTTCAATCTTTATTTTGATCAATTTTAGATCATAAAAGATGTACAAAAACATGTTCAATTTAAAATAGCAATGGTATCCACCCAGCACATTAAAAAACACTTAAAAATAGTATAAAAAACATTTGCTGTGTATTACAGTTGCATTTCATCTGGACATTTCATTTATACAGAGTCTTGTTCAAGTTTTAAAAAACGGTTGCGGATGTGCCATATCGCAGTTAGAAATTTTGCTACCCCAAATACAATGATAGGTGAAAGGTCCGTTTTTAGAATCCTGTAAGCTGGGAGGTATCGGGTAAAGCCCAGTTTTGTAAGGAGGGGACAAGCCAATATTTTCTTGGTCTTTGGTAGGCCTTGCAGAAGAATATATTTTTGTAGGTCGTCTTCCAGATGGTGTAAACAGGACGGGCACTGCTCTCTTGATGGGGGCTGGGCCCGGTGTTTCGTAAAAGCCCTTATGGGAAGTGTGCCATATCTCCATTGCAAAAACATTTTTCTTGTGAGGACCGGGGAAATGTCATCTAGCACACGTTCAAGTGAGTACACTTCTTTAAATTTGAGAAACAGTTCAGTCAGAGACCCCTCCCGTTGATTCCCCATTGAGGCTATGAGCTTCATCTGGCGGAAGTCTCTCACTAGGAGTTTGCGTGGAATCCTAGAGCATGTGTTAGCTGGTTCTAGCCATAAATCTGGTCCACCTAATTTCTCACATATATGTTTGATGTAATTTAACCATGGGATTTGTCTTGATTTGGGTAGGCAGAGAATCTCTTGGAGCTCACTCCTATAGCTCATAAGTTCTGGCGTGCTCCAAATGCGGCGCCAGAAGGTGATTGGTCTTAATCCCAGTTCCTCCACAATAGGTCTCAGACCTAGGTCTAATCTCAACGGGAGAAGCAGGGTACTAGCGGGTAGAGCCGCCAGCTGTCTAATGAAATTATTTGCAGTGATCTGTAGATTATGAGTTGGACAGTGGCCCTACAATTCCCCTCCATATAAAACTGCCCCTCTGGCCTGCATTTTGTAAATTTTGAGGGCGGCGCTAAAAAGTTTATAGGTTGACCTGCTTGTCATCCTGGAAATTCCTCCCGTTAATAGGACCAATTTCATGTGAGCCTTTGCCCGGTGCTTGTCCCACGTCATACCCTGGTTAATGGTTACATCCAGATATTCGAAGGTAAAAACCCTCTCTAATCTTGTTGTACCTATAGTGGGGTTAGGGCGTGTTTTGAAGGGGGGGGGGTGTTGAGAATCATGAATTTGGTTTTTAACGAGTTGATCTCAAGCCCCCGCTCCGCGCAGAACGCTGAAAACCCATCAAGGACTCTTTGTATTCCCATTGGGGATTTGGACAGCAGCAGGGTGTCGTCCTCAAACATGATAGCGGGCACCCTGTTGCCGTTCAACTTGGGAGCATCAATGTCATTGATCCTGGTCAGGTGGGTAATTACCCCGTTGACAAAGAGGCAGAACAGGGTCGGTGCGAGCACACAACCCTGTCTCACCCCCCTGTCAACGGAGAACCTATCTGAAAGTGCCCCATTTCTACCGCACCTGACACGTGCAAAATTTCCCTGGTGCAGCCTTATCAGGATAGTCAGGATGTCAACCGGGATACCCAGCTCGGACAATACGGTCCAGAGTCTGTCTCTTGGTACTAAGTCAAAGGCGGCTCGCAAGTCCACGAAAACCGTGTACAAGCTGCAACCCTCGAGTACCGCAGTCTTCCAATAGAGGAGGTTCAGGCGGAATATCTGGTCCATAGTGGAGACACCTTTCCTGAATCCCGCCTGATGGGGACTAAGAATGGAAAATTCCTCTATCCAGTTTTGGAGGCGATCTAATATCAGCCTACTGAATAGCTTCTGGGATACGTCTATGAGGCTAATAGGCCTGTATTTGGTTGGGAGCAGAGGGGATCCCTTTTTAAATATGGGACCAATCTTTGCACCCAGCCAAGTACAGGGAACCTCCATACCCTTAAGAACGGCGTTAAATATCAAGACTAGGTAGGGTGCCCATACATCAGGCTCATGCTTGAATAGGTCGCCCGGCAAGCCGTCTAGTTCAGGCGCCTTGCCTGTTGCCAGCCCTGCGATGGCTGCACGGACTTCCGTCTCTGTGAAAGGTTCTCCCTCGGTAGCTATATCAGTGTTCAATGGGGTATCCTTAATAGCGTCATTGGGGGCCTTGTATAGCGAGTGAAAATGGTCCTGCCATGTCTTAGCTGAGATATTGGGTTCGATTGCCGCAGCTAGCTCATCGGACCCCGTGTTAACAATACTCCAAAATTTACGGGAGTCCCTGATGGCTAGTGTTGTTACAAGATTTTCCCATTTTTCATGCTCCCATTCGCTTTTGGCATTAGTAGTCAGATACTTGTAGTCCCTTCTTCTTGCCTGAATAACTGGCCTATCTGCGCCATCCTTGATGGATGTCAGAAGATCCAGTTTGGCCTTCTGACAAGCCTGATTATACCAGTTGGGGCGGTCATAATGCCGCCTCTTTCCTGAAGTGAAAAGGACCTCAGCCACGGACTCAATAAGGTTCTCATGTGCCTTCCCAAGCTCCTTGTGTGTGTCCTGAGGCGAGGGTAGCTCCATTATTGTGCACACCTTTACTAGGGTCGGAATGAGCCGGGAGTAGAGTTCAGAGATCTTCTCCGAATTAGAGGCTAACTTCTCCCACCTCACTCGTCGTCTATTACTTGTCATTGTCAGCCCTGGGGCAACGCCATCCAATTTGCCCCTCTGTCCTCTAAGTCGTGAACCGCATATACCAGTTCTAGGGCATTGTGGTCGCTATCTTCCCTAGTTATTACCTGATAATCAATAATATGCGGCAACATGGAGAGATGCACCAGGATGTAGTCCAATCTAGACTCCCTGCCCTCTCTGTGATAAGTAAATTTTGGAGGAATTTCTGAGCCTGTGCGCCCATTGCAAGCCCGGATGCCCCACCTCAAAGTTAAGGCTGTGATTTGAAGGGCTAGGGGTGTCCAGGCTCTAGGTGGGGGGGCTACCAAAGGAGGTACCAGCCAGACCGCATCATCCTCCTGTGATAGTCCGTCCAATAAGCCTGGAAGTGGTTCAAAGTGGCAGTTGAAGTCGCCACCCACCAGGAATGGTGTACCCTGCGGCATGTCATTGAGAAAAGCAGAGAGTTGGTCAATGGTGTCTGACTCATTTGTGATATTTACTGGTCTAGAATAGATGTTTACCACAATCAGCCTAGTAGAGTTTGACCACTCCAACAAGACCCCAAGGATGTCATTAGAAACTGAGGGGATGGGTGAAGCCTTACTTTCCAGGTCTACAGCCACCCAGGTTGCGAGGCCTCCCGAGGGGCGACCCCTCCCTCCCCATTTCGCCGGGGTCGAGAAAGCAGCGAAACCTGTTCGGGAGACTGCTTCTCTGGACCAGGTTTCCTGGAATAGACATATGTCCTTGCCCTCAATGAATAAGCCCCAGTCAGGACAGTTCAATTTATTCCCTAGACCAGCCACGTTCCAAGACAGTATGTTAAGTGTGGATGATCTAGGATTTGGGGTTGGAGCATTAGATATCACTATGTCCCTTCTGTTGGCCTGCGATGGGGCACTAAAGGGTTGTTCCCGTACCTCCGTTCTAGAATCCTCAGGGTTGGGTAATGGCCCTATATTATTTAAGAGGGTTTCTATGGTGTTATTGTGAGCCTCCCCGCAGTACTTGGTCTTCAAGGGACTGGAAGAGCTTGTAATCGGATGGTCGATGTTTCCTTTAGTGTGTGTGCCCTGGGAGTCACCCATCTCGCACCTCCTACCCTGATTGAGTCAGTCCACCATGTCTAGACAGCTGTATCTGTTAAATGACAAAAAGTGGTCTGGCTGGTGTGACTGATACTGTCTAGAATAATGAAATTCACTCCTAGGTCTATCAACCCAACCTCTCCCTCTTCTAGGAATAGTACGCCAGCCCTCTTCCTCATATTGGTTATACACAGGTGGGTAGAAGAAGGATAGGGGAAGCGACTGGATGGATGTCCCCTGATCAAAGTGTGGCCAACTGCAGATATGGGAAACTGTCCTAGGGTCTCGAAAATTGTTATAACACAATCTCCTGCGATTGACTTCTCTATGTGGCCCAACCATGGTACTCTCCTGACCGTGAGAACTCTGCTTGTAATTCCATGTGGCAAGGGCCTATTCGTAGAAAGCCCATTAGTGACCTTGTTCTTGAGAGCGAATACGGATTCATTTGAATCCGGTTTCAACTCTGGAACACCAGCCAGAATAACTGTATAAGGGCTGGCCTCTGGTGGCAAATTCACAGGCCTATGTTTTTTGTAGTGGCGTGTGTGTCTTGTTTGGCGGCAACTTCTTTATATGATCGGTGGGATCTTAAATTGCCGTCAGTCACCTGAGAAGAAGCAATGTTTGTTGACAACGGTAATGTTTGCGGAGTATGATCGATTGCTGAAGTGGTAGCAGTGTGTGCTAAGGGAGTTGGTGTTTGTGCTGTTATTAGAGCTGGCCCAGGGTCCTTGACGGGGGCCCTGGGTGTGAACTTCTTGCACCTGGGTTCGATCCCACCTTTCGCTATGATGTTATTTGTCTTATGGGTGTCAGCTAGCTGTGTGGTTGTTTGTTCTATAGACACTAGCCTGGCTTCTATCTTTGATAGACGTGTGACTAAGGGGCTTAAAAGTGTCTTGAGGAGTACTTCCATCCTGGCTAAAGTCAAATCATGAGCTTCTGTAGTTACAGACGGGGGTTGGAATGCCACACTTGGTATCTGCGATAGCGGTGACACAATAGTTGGGGGTGTGGTATTATGGGTCGAAGTTTGGCCCTTTTTGCCTGGTCCTAGTTTACAACCATCTACTATTTCATTGTGCTTGGGGATTTTCGCTTTGCGCCCTTCATTGTAGTGCACCCCTCTTTTAATTTTTGGTATAGCACCTTCCCTTTCCCCCTGCGAGAGGCAATCAGCAGTGTCCGTGATCGCATCTGTAGTGGGAATGGTGTCAATGAGAGGGGGGAGAGTCTCCTGTAAATGAATGTGTGGTGGGGGAAGGGGTAAAAGACTAAGATCACCCAGGATACTCATATCATTGTCAGTATTGTACAGGGTGGAGTTATTTGAATTAGATAGAGATAGCATCCCAACAGTCACATTTTCCCCATTCTCCGGGGCAACACAATTGAGTCTATTCTATGGAGACTTTGCGTGCGCTATAGGCCCTATGGAAGATCTCCGAACCCAATCTATCTCTTGTGATATGCGCCTTTCCAATAACGTTATCTCTTCTATCAAAAGAGACCCTGCTTTGGCAAAGTAATTGTCCAAAGTACCTTTTGCTGCTCCAGCAACCAGCGTGCTCTTGCTCCTGGTTTCTCTGGTCGCCATAGTTCATTATCAAAGCGGGGTGAAAAAACTCAGGGTTGATAGCTGGAGCAAGGGGGGTAGCCCAGTCCCGGTCTCGTCCGTTCTGGAACGGCCTCAAACGGCCACAAAAACGGCCCGCCCTTTGCCCGGGCTTCGACCCAATCTTCGTCCCGCGCGCGCACCGCGTCCCGCGTAACGCAGGAGTGACTGATGATATATAGAAGACAAGGGGGCAGGAAGAGGACCCAGGTGCACTAGATGATGGAGCGCACAGACTGCTGGTCCTCACAGTCCCACTCCTCACACCCACACCTCGATACAATAAGGTTCCAGTAGGTTTAAACAAGTCTTAGCCCCGAATTGGCACGAAGACAGAAATGGTCCTTTTGAAATGAAGCTATCTCTCAGGAGAAGCGGCGGCAGGAAACCACGGCTGCGAGCGGCTTCCGGGGAGCGGGGGCCGCAAGCCGTAAACAGCCACAGGTCAAGGGGGCGGGAAGAGGACCCAGGTGCTCTAGATGATGGAGCGCACAGACTGCTGGTCCTCGCAGTCCCACTCCTCACACCCACACCTCGATACAATAAGGTTCCAGTAGGTTTAAACAAGTCTTAGCCCCAAATCGGCACGAAGACGGAAATGGTCCTTTTGAAATGAAGCTATCACTTAGGAGAAGCGGCGGCAGGAAACCACGGCTGCTAGCGGCAGAAATGTATTAATTTCTCCTTGTTTGTTTTCCTCTTTCAATGCATGGTGCATTTTGCAGCACACACCGACAGAGGAAATTCCCTCTGGGTCCCTTCCGGTACATAAACAACCCCTTTAAATAAAGCCGTTTTACAAGTGCCATGTGTGCTAATGCAAAACCAAAGGGGATGATGGATGGAGTGTTGACCATTGTAAGCCCTCACACCCAGCCAACTGATCTGGGTTCAATCCATCATCATTCTTTAGCTCACTGCGCCACCCCAGTTCAGACATGGCCATATGTAGATCAGTCGGACCCTGGACCGGAAATAAGCATCTTGGGACCGGTTTCTGGCTAATTAGCCGTAATCAGCCAGGCTAGCTTGAATCCAGTGGCAAAGTGAGCAAGGGACCCAAGCCTGGGCATACCCTGCTAACTTAGGGCGAAAAGAGCAAAACCAAAGGGGATGATGGACGGAGTGTTGAACATTGCAGGCACGCATCCCCAGTCAACTGATCTGGGTTTAATCCATCATCATTCTTTAGCTCACTCTGCCACTCCAGTTCAGACATGGCCATATGCTAATCAGTCTGACCCTGTGGCTCATGGGAACAGTCCAGCCCGAACTGCCAAGCCATGTCTTCCCTGGACCGGAAACAAGCATCCTGGGACCGGTTTCTGGCTAATCAACCTCTTGCACCCTTCCTAATCTGGGTTCACGGCACCACATAGCACCAGTACAGCCCTACTGGATATCTCTGAGTCCATCAAAAGGTTTGGAATGAGGACTCAGTGTAGCCTTGGTGCTATTAGACTATCCAGCAGCATTAGACTCTGTGGATCATGAAATCCTGCTACACAGGTTGGAGTTCTTGGGGGTAACTGGATCAGCTTTGAGCTGGCAGGGGTTCTTTTTGGAAACTAGAGATCAGATAGTATGCATGAAACCCTTCTCCTCTTGAATTAATCCTTTAAAATGTAGGGTTCCTCAGGGCTCCTCCCTGAGTCCCACTCTTTTCAATGTTTATATGACCTCACTGGCATTTTTGGTGGAGTCTTTCGGCAACAAGGTCATATCATATGCTGATGATACTCAGTTATTGCTCACATACGACGGAGGCTCAGTTAGGGCTAAATAATTATTTTCACTCTGCATGAAGACCCTACTGGGCTGGTTAAAGGAAGAACAAGCTTCAATGCAACCCAGACAAAACACAGATTCTGTTGTTCGGGTCTGACCCTATACCAGTGTGGACAGAAGCCTGGCCCAGTAGTAACTCCCCTCTGCCCCCAGCAGGTGGCAAGAAATCTGGGCATTATGTTTGATCACAACTTTCCTTTAAAGCCCAGATTGCTGCAGTAGTTAAAACCTGCATCTGGATCCTAAGAATGCTCAGGAATTCCTGAACTTCCTTCCATGCGAAGTTCAAGTTACAGGGGTCAGGGCTCTGATTCTGTTGAGGTTGGACTATGTCAATATCCTGTACCAGGGAATCCTGGACTATCTTCTACAATGTCTCCAGGTTGTACAGAACATGGCCTTCCGCCTCCATTATAAACTGCCCAAGCATTCTCCTGTTTCTCAATTCTGGGAGCAGCTCCACTGGTTACCGGTCAATAAGCGTATTATATTCGAAGTGCTCATAATGACTCACCAAGCCCTTCACAATACTGGACCCAGGGGCATAATTACAAGGGGATTGCACCACCGGAATTTCACTTTTTCCGACGTTTCAGTGGCTAAATGCCCCGCTCCATATTTACAAAGCAGTGGTAAGCCACGCAAAGTGGCTTAACACTGCTTTGTTAATGTCATCCCCGTGCAATGGGTGTTGCTGTCGGTGTTCCACCACAACACCCATTGCTTGTTGATGCTGCCCCAGATTAACAAGGATCTGTAAATCTGAAGCAGCGCCAACATTGAATGCCACTGAATAGCTGGCGTTAGATTGGCGCAACAAGAATAACTACTTTTATTTATTCTAGTTTTAGCTGTGTGTGTGTGCTGCATTCTGCAGAACACACAGAAAGAGCAAGTCACCTTTTAAGATTGTTTAGGTGCAGGAAGGTGTCCCTTCCTGCACATAAACAATCATCTCTGCAACACAGACACCTTTGCACTATAGGGCAAGGGTGCCTGCATTGCAGGGAATCATCCCTGCAACACAGGCACCCTTGCACTATGACCTAAGTGTGTCTGTGTTGGTGCTAGGCAGCTTTTTTTTAGCTCCAGAGCAAGGGAAAACACAGGAGGCACCGTATTTCTGTAAATACGGCACATCCCTGCATTTTTAAAATCATGGCATGGCACTACTAAATTGCATGCAGTGCTGCTCCATTTCCATGTAAATGTCCTCCCCCAGTTCCTTGAACGAGAGGATCAGTGAGTATAGTCCTGTAGGACGCTGGCATTCTAGTAATGCTCGCTTGTCAACAGTCCCCTGTTTTAGGAAGAAACGTAGAGGGTCCACTTCCTTTATGGTCCTGGTCGCAAAAATCTGAGATCCATGACAAATGATAACTCCTGGAAAACCTACCTATTTGAACAAACCGAACATCTCATTCTGGACTGCTCGTACAACCTTCCACCTGGTCTTTTATGTCTAGCGCTGGGACACTCACTGAGTAGCTGTGCAATCTTTAAAATCTACTCATTCATTCCTAAACATGGGCTGAGGTTTATTAGACATAGCCATATGAAGTAGATATAAGACAACATGTTTCCCAAACCACTTCACGAAACACACAAGTGGGATGAAAAAAGGCTTCGTACCATGCTGCCATAGCATCTGTTTAGATGATTAATACAAGGACAAGACAATTGAGAGCATGAGTGAGAGCATTGTGTGATGCATCACTCGTTAAAGTATCAGACATTAGAAGAACCTCCTGCAATTTGCAGCCTTCAAATAGTTCTATACTACAGGTGCATTAGTCTTCAGAGTTATCATTGTCACATATGTATAAAATAAGATAAATGTTTTGTATATAGCCCAATGACACCCAAGCTCTTCTAAATGTGATGCCCATACCATAAAAATAATAAAATTATGGGTGTTTCCATTGTGACCACGGTTGTGCTCCATCAGCATGGTGCTTGTTCGCACCCATACATCGGCTGCTTGACCAAGTGATATAGAGGGCCTGAGTGGCTCCTCCTGCCATGCTAAGTGCCTGACACTGCCTGCTTTACTCTCAGCTACACACAGCCTGGAAGGGTTGTGGTGACCTGTTGCTGCTGCTGCCAGCCCCCATATACCATGAGTCTGCCCACTGAACCCCAGCACCTGCAGTGGATCAAAGATGAGCCAGAGGGCTTCTGCTTGGGTGCATGTGACTAGAACCTGACCCACAATTAAGCCCTTACGTTATGCTGTGGGCCCACCAGTCAAGATTCCCAACCCGTAAGGGCCGCAACTCAGCTCCTGCACCCTGGGGCTTGCATGGGCCCGTTGGTATTCCGTTGGGGTTCAGTCATCATTGAAAGCACCAGTAAGACCCCCTCCCTTTTTGCTAGGGGACTATTTACTTCCCAGTCACAGGACCAAACCAAGGAGCTCCATTGTTTACGCCAGTGCTCGTGTGCAAGCCATGAGGGTTAGGATGAATGTCCCATATGTTGGAGCCTCCCCAGCTGAGGCCAACTTAAGGAGATTGAGAGTTACTCTGGGGAGTGGTAGAGCCTATCACACCCATAGGAATTCTTCTGGATGGGCAGTGTTATTAATGTAACCCATAGCTCAATTTTCGTTTGAGCCAAGGGCCTTTGTCTCTAGTCCAGGATCTGATATAGTTAAGGACATTATATACACCACCCGCTATTCTGACACCTAACCTTTCAGCATCTGATTTACTTCAGAGAGAGACCTAGGGCTTTATAAATTTTAATCACCCCATATTTGGGACATCAGTGGTTAGGGAGCTTGGCTGGGGGCCTTTCGTTCAGGAAAGGGAAACTGGAGAGGAAATCCATGCTGCCATAGGCATTTGCTGGTTTATGGTTGGGCACGTTTAGATGTGGGTTTTTTGAGGAGCATGCATTACATTTATACTTGAGGATTGATTGTTTTTATCCGTACACTGCAAGTTATCATTAATGTCAAAAAGTGATGCTCAGCCGAGTTACCACCCATTAAGTCACCATCATCCACAAGGGGAGGGGGGAGTGCTTTTAACATGCACAATTTGCAATTGCCCCCCCAAAGCTTATGCTATGTATCAATTCATGTACACTTAGTAAATCTAATATGTAAATCACTACTGGGTTATCATTAAAGTCAACAGTGATGTCATTTCAGATGCCATCAGTGATGTGATCAATGATGTCATTTAACATGCCATGAATGATGTAATATCTGAGTTCATAAGCAGTGCATGGCGGCGCACACGTTATTATTAGCTCAGTGAACCATAACGGGTATATTTCAGTGGTTGTTTTTGTTTTTAATGTCAGTTTTTGTGTTATTTCAACACCTAATTACAACATAATTTTAACCTCTGTTTTGTTTTTTTCAGTAAATTTCGAGGTCTTTTTTTAACACAACCTAAAATCTTATTACCGTACCTAACTATAACACCACTTTAATCTTTTGTGTTTTCACTGAATTTCTGAGGAACATACTTATCTATAACCGCTTTAACCTTTTTTTTCTTCAGTCAATTTATGTTTAAAAAAAAATCATATTCACCCAACTCCCATGCTTAGTACAGCTTTTTGCAGTGTCACCAGCCAGGCCCCGCACCCACTCTGCGCACCCTTCAAAGGGGATTGGGTGCTACGGTATGGCCTCCGGCCAGGCCATGCTCCCAAACCCCCACCCGCACCAATCCCCCACACAGTCCCCCTCCCTTAAGGTATACATGTATAATTTATTTTGTGGTACCGAGGTAGTCTAGTGGTACCAGAATCAAGCATCACACTCTTGATACCGCGCGACAGTGCAAGTTTCACCCAGTGAAGCTTGCATGGTCCTGTGATAAAACTGCCATGGGAGTACCGCAGTACCTCACAGGGGAGCTGCACTGTGTCCCACTGGAATACTGCAGTACATGTGGTATGAAAAGAAGTTTTTTTAAAGAATTAATTTGAACCACGGGGTATTCCTATGGGTCGTCACCCATGGGTGCCAGGGGTGCCACCTTATTTGTTTTTTTTAAAACTCTTTAAGTGCTTGGGGACCGCGTTCCCAGTGTCTTGTAATTGTGGGGCAACATTTTTCTTCAAGCTGTAGCCACACTCATAATATTTGGTCCTGGGGACCGGAAAAGGCCAACAGGAGAAAAAGCCCTTTGTGCGTGACTCCGTGCATTTCACTTGTAGGTTCCACGGTGGGCACTTTGGTTAGAGAACAATGCGAATATAACCAACATCCTCCACGGTTTCCATGGGGCGAGACTGAATTCAGTTTCTTAAATCTTTTTCCCTTCACAGAACGCTGAAAGGTTGCCTCACCATAAGTACAGGGTCTGGCTTAATGCAGATTCAGGGACGGGTGTGGCTTAGAGTGTGGACACCTCACGGTTCCAACATTTGGTCTTGCTGAAAACCTTGTATTATCACATATAGATTGAAACATGTTGACCAGTAATTTTTTCACTTCTCACTGATACTTTTGGTCAATCTAGCTATTTTAAGTATCACACTTGGTTTTAATCCTGTCTTATTGCTCCACATTAAAAACTTAGGGAGTACAATAAAGACATTTTTAACCCACTCACTTACACTTTTTTCAAACTTTCCCGAAAAACCTGCTCAGCTGTATTCAGGCATCGAAGCACACTCGAGTGGCATTCGGCTACTCGGTGGACCCCTATGATGAAGCATGTCACCAACTAGGTTGGTGAGTGAGGGGTATATTTAAAAATCAAAGACTTTTCCTTTCCTTTGTCTCTCTCTTCTTCTTAATTTCGTGAGGACATTCAATGTCCTCGGGATACCCCCTCTTTTTGTTTTCATTTGCAGTCACAATATCCCCACATTCCGGAGCGATAGTGGCGATCGAATGACACTTTGCTTCATACACAGTTATCATCTTCCTCACTGGTTTCTGACCTTATTTGGAAACAAAGCTAAAGATCGCTGCAGCTGATCTGTTTATTTTTTGTGGCCTCAGCAGTAACAGAGATTCCCATTTCAGATGTCATTCAACTGGCATCTCCAAATAGCTAAAACTCTATACCCTAATGGCGGAGGCACCCTTTACAAGAAAAGTCTTGGATTTGGTTCTCGTTGGCCAGCACCCCATAACAAAGGACATTTTCAAATTGATCTTCAGATCTAGCGAAGACATACATTCAGCAAAAGTGCCCAGCACTCTCTGTAAGCTGGTTACTGTCCTGGCTTTGAGGTTTGCATCTACCGCATATAAGAGGGTCGAGATAAAACAAGGACCTGCCCTCAGGTAGTCCAGTTTGTTCTGCATTAATTGGCCTCTCAGACCATTAATGTATATAAGACACAAAAATGGGGCTACAATACAGCCATGGCTGACTCCCTGATTACATTGAATTATGCATATTATGTAATATGGATTTATTGTACTTATATTTTAGGTGTGGGTTGCTGTGTTTGTAGGGCTACAGGATGAGAAGTTTTAGATAATAACTAATTGATAATTACTTAATAATTTATTATTAGTTAATTGATTATAAATAATGCATAATGTGTTATAATTATATGTTTTAGTGATATTTTTCAGAGCGATTAGCTGGTTTTATAGGCTTATAGTATGGAAAATCAATTAAGCAATAATGAATTGCAAATAATTAATTATTAATGATTAATTATTGATTCAAATATTATGTTATAACGTAATTTCGATTATTTTAGGTATATTTTAGTTGTGGGTTGCTAGATTTGTAGGAGTATACCGTGGGAGGTTAAATAATACTAACAAATGAATAATAATTTATGTATAATTACATTTTTAATTGATTGCTAATTATGTAAATTGTGTAATAGTTATATATCTATATTTTAGGTGTGGGCTGATGGGTCTATAAGGTTGTAGGATGGGAAGTTAATTATGTAATTGTTTATCAAGTATGTAAAATGTGTTATGCTTACTAATTTTCATTATATTTTAAGTGAGGGTTGCTAGGTTTGTAGGGGTCTAGTGTGGACAGTTAATTCAGTAATAGTTAAATAAACATTATTTTTAATTGAAAATGAATTACTATATTCTTTATGAATTTTGTAAATTGTATAATTGTTCCTTATTTTTAATTTTATATGTATTTTATGTTAAGTAATAATGTTTATATTTAGAGTTTTATATTTTTTCAAAATTGCTAGGGTTATTCTAGTATGTAATGCGTTTAAAGTGTAGTCATTTGCGTACTGTTGCTTAGACTGGAGTGGGAATAGTACATCTTACCCCTTCGAAGTCCAACGCTTTCCCTACTGTTGCACAGATTGGAGTTTGAATAATAAATGTAACCCCTCCGCAGTCCAACGTTTTCCCTACTGATATACAGACTGGAGTGGGAATAGTAAATTTCACCCCTTGTAAGTCCAATGCTTACCCTACTGTTGCACAGACTGGAGTGGGAATAGTAAAACTTATCCCTCCGAAGTACAAAGCTTTCCCTACAGTTGCACAGACTGGAGTGAGAATAGTAATTCTTGTCCTTCAAAGTCCAACACTTTTACTACTTTTGCACAAACTGGTGTAGGAACAGTTAATTTAACTTCTCCGAAGTACAACACTTTCCCTACTGTTGCACTATTGGAGTGGGAATAGTAAATCTTCTCCATCCGAAGTCCAGCACTTTCCCTACTGTAGCACAGACTGGAGTGGGAATAGTAAATGTAACCTGTCCGAAGTCCAGCGCTTTCCCTACTGTTGCTTAGACTGCAATGAAAATAGTAAATGTAACCCCTCTAAAGTCAAATGCTTTCCCAACTGTTGCACAGCATGGGGTGGGAATAGTACATTAAATTCCTCCAAAGTTAAACGCTTTCCCTATTGTTGCAGAGACTGGGGTGGGAACACTAAATTTAACCCCTCTGAAGTCCAACTTTTCCCTACTGTTGCGCTGTTTGGAATAGTGATATATTTAACCCCTCCGAAGTCCTTCAATTTCTCTACTGTTCCATAAACTGGAGTGGGAACAGTATATCTATTATTCCCAAACTCCAATACATTTCCTAATATTGGTTAAATACTTTTTTGTAATATTTTTTTAAATATTTTTATTTAATTTTACATTTTTATTTAGAAATGTATTTAATGTTTTGAAATTGAATTGTTAATATTTTTTCTGGTTTGTGTAGCATATATATATATATATATATATATATATATATATATATATATATATATATATATACATACAATATATATATATATATATAAATATATATATGTATGTATATATGCTACACAAAGCAGAAAAAAATATATATATACATATAGCACTAGATGTAAGTGCCTTATAGACAAGTATAATACACTTGGATTGTATAAATGCGGTAAAATACTATTTATCCAGGAGATCGGATGAATTTAATGAACACACTGAAATGTTGACTACAATGCTAACCTATTGTTTGGAACACAATGTTTTCATATTTAACAATTTGATATATCGTCAACGTCAGGGAGTGGCAATGGGGGCCAGTTTTTCACCGAGCGTGGCATGTTTACACATGGGAGCTTGGGAGGAACTGGTCCTCAGGGCAAACTTTGAAAGAGAAATGACAGAAAATGTTGTAGCATGGTATCGTTTCATTGACGATTTGTTTGTGGTGTGGAGAGAAACACAAGGGGAGGCGGAAAAATTCATTGAAAGCTTGAACATGAATAATTTAAACATCAAGTTCACATTCACAATGAGCCAGACAAATGTTCCCGTTTTGGATATAGAAATATATACCCATGAGAATAAGTTAGCGAGCAGATTATTTCGCAAAACAACGGCAGGAAACACAATCCTACATGCCAGCAGCACTCACCCAGCCCATCTGATACGGAGTATTCCGTATGGTGAGATGCTAAGAATCCGCAGGCTATGTAGTGAACCAGATGAACTAAAGAAAGCTCAGGATGCCTGCACTCTACGATTTCTGGAACGTGGGTACAGTGAAGGGACCATCAAACAAGCGATCCAAAAATCCATGGTCAAAGACCGCATGGAGTTATTGAGTACCAAAGAAGTCTCGGCTGAGACATCGGATACTCAACCCAATATTCATACCACATGCATTAAACAAGCGGAACCTTTCTGAATAATAATGGGTTACTGTAACCAGCACCAGGAAGTGCGCAAAATAATAAACAAAAACTGGCCAATAGTCAGTAGCGATCCTATAATAGGCCAGAGTCTCCCTAGGAAAGCGTCCCTAACCTTCAGTAAAGCACCAAACATGAGGGATAGAGTGGTCGTTACTTGTCCAGAAATTCTTAACAGCAGTTCATGGTACCAAAATAACTATGGCTTTTTTAAGTGTAAGACCTGTAAGGCCTGTGTTCATGCTGTTAACAAGAAAGTGTATAAGGACGGATTTAGTGAACAAGAACATCGTATCACTAAGGTCTTAACATGCAAAACGGATTACGCCGTTTACGTCCTAGAGTGCCCGTGTAATTTGCAGTATGTGGGGAGCACAAAGCTCCCTGTGCACAGAAGAATTCTGCAACACTTAAGGGCCATAACCACGCAGGACAACACCTATCCCGTGGCGCGGCATTTCAAAACGCACCACCAAAGTAACAACAAGGAGTTAAAATACTATGTGGTAGATGCTGTCACTGCCAGTAGGAGGGGAGGCAATAGGGAAAATAAATTGCGCAAAATGGAAACCAACTACATATTGAAATTCAATAGCAAACAGCCCATAGGGCTCAATGTGACTGAAGATCTGTATACATGTTTACATAAATAAAACCAACGAGATAGGAATGGAGTGAATGATATTATTGTGAACAGATGAAAAAAACTGTGTAAATAGGGTGTATATATAGGAATTAGTAGGAGAAAATGGTTCTAAATGAAATTTTAAAAGAGTTTTTTACACATGTACATATCTTTATATATATATATATATTTTTGTACAACATTATATATACAATGTATGAGGAAGAGGAAATTCAGTTTGAAAGAAATGACCTACTCGTTGGAAGTAAAATCAGATCACAGATTAAAGTGTACTATATGTAGTAGGGATATTTCATGTGTTCTGCAATCATGTTATTTGATAACCTGAGGCAAATGAGAAAGAAAGGAAGGGAGAGATATATATCTATCTGTATGATATCCATAGCGAGAAGATAAACTGTTGCAAAATTGCCATAGATGAATAATGTCAAATCAAGGGAGAATGATTAGAACCCTGATATAGCCAAGAAAATATATAAAAAAATAAGAAGAAATGTAAAGCAGTTATATGAAAATAGCTTAGCCCTTGAATATTGTTTAAATTCAATTATTTATTTACACAGGAGCACTTTACACGGGTTAGAAGTTATAATGAGTAGAACAGTAAGCGGTACTCAATAGGATGTATTCACAATTTAAATATTGGTGCTGACAACTTTGAAAAAAAATTTCAATGTGTACATTCAGGGATTTAACCCGGCATTTTATGTTGACATTCAGGGATTTATCCCCATATTTTAAAATGATCAGCGATATGCAATGAAATAGTGAGCAACAATTATAAATGTGGTTCACAATGTTGGTTGTGAATAGATGTGAGTATCGAACATTCCAAATGTATAGTCTGTCTACCATTTCAATGCCAAAGGGTGGCAATTTTAAATGAACCAATCACGAAATAGCACTGTGCACTTTAAAAACGCTTTGAAAATGTGGTTACGCTGTCATGTGATCAAGGCTTTGTGCCGAAACGTTATGGCGACAGCTGAATAAAATTTGAAACCAGCATCTCACGTTTGGTCCGTGTCTGTTTCCAGCGCGATCGAGAGCAAAGGCGATTGCGATAGGAGAACGGAGGTTGGAGTATATATATATATATATATATATATATATATATATATATATATTATATATATATATATATATATATATTCAATGAAAAAACCATTGGTTATAGACCATATATAGTTAGGGATTAGCCTTTTCAAAACCTTATTTTACTCGCATAAAACCATTGAAATTCCATATATAGTTAGTTGCACTAACTATATATGCAATCCACTGCTAATGATGTCACATATTACATCATTCATGACATGGTCAGTGACATCACTGATGACATCACTGATGACATCTCAAATGACATCACTGATGACATCACTGATGACAACACCCAGTGACTGTATGTTTCTGTAAAGTTAAAATATGTCTTACATATTGAAGAATGAGTGGATGTATAAGTGTCTGGATGAAGGATTTAGTAGGTGCATGACTGACTGTATGAGAGAAGGATTAAATGTGTCTCACTGAGTGCATGGGTTAGTGACTAAAGTGTCTTAATTTGGCAATCATTATATATGTTGTTCTGTAAACTGCTGCATGTGTAAATCAGTAGCTATATGAGTAACTATATGGGTTATTGAATGGTTGCCCAAGTATTTGTATGGGAGACTGAGTATGTGTGTGGGTGGCTGGGAGGTGTATGCCTCTGTGCATAGATGTGTGAACAGTTAATTCCCTAGGTGTATGGGTTCAAAAGTGCATGTAGAAACAGCTGTATGGACAGTTGACTGTGTGCATGAGTGTATTGGTTAGTGAATGGATATCTCGGTGCTACATGTCAAAGTAAGTACATATGTAAAACACAGTCCATGTGAGAATTGACATATATAAATAACTGAACATAAGAGCCACTTAATGTGAGAGTGGCTGTATGGATCATTGTGATCTTGTATCAGGGATTGTATAAGAGAGTAAATATGTGTTAGTATATGTTTGAATAAGTAAGGTGTGTATAACTGTATAGTTGAGGAAATGGAGGTGTGATTGATTCTTTGCATGACTGACTAGGTGTGTGAGTAACTCCATGGATGTGTGACAGTCTGTGAGTGTCTGTTTACACTGAGTGTATCTAAGGTTATATTACAGTCTGAAGATGTTCATTGTATTATCACATAAATGATATCATCAGTGATGTGATCAATAATGTCAAATGAGATGTCAGTGATGTCATCAGTGATGTCATTTGAGATGTCATCAGTGATGTCATCAGTGATGTCATTTGAGATGTCATCAGTGATGTCATCAGTGATGTCACTGACCATGTCATGAATGATGTAATATGTGACATCATTAGCAGTGGATTGCGGGTCCGCGATATATAGTTAGTGCAACTAACTATATATGGAATTTCAATGGTTTTATGCGAGTAAAATAAGGTTTTGAAAAGGCTAATCCCTAACTATATATGGTCTATAACCAATGGTTTTTTCATTGAATTTTCAAGGTTTTGTAAATGCAAATTCCTAACTATATATGGACTATAACCTATGGTTTTTTCTGTGAATTTCAATGGTTTTTTAATAGCAAATATCAAAAGCTGTCAAATGTCAAGTACGTGATAGGTAAAAACGTTTTCGTGTTTATGCACGCTGATGTGCTTTGAACGCTGCCCCCCCTCCCCTCTTTACTCTTAGTAGTACTCTCTCTTTGCAGATAGTGAAGGGTAGTTAACGCAGACCTTTAACCCCGTTGTAATCCGTCGTGCCTGCTTGTCTCTCCATTTGATTGATTGTTATCCAAGCATTTACTGTTTTAGAATTGGTTCTCTTTGGTTCATTCTCTATTTACAAACAAGCACAAAGTCGCAATACTCTGTTTAGTCTTTGCAGATACTGAAAAATCGTGTAAAAAAATAAAAGTAATCGAGCAAAATCAGTAGGCCACTAATTGGATCTCTTTTTGACGTCGCTAAAATAGAAACATTAGGAACAACCCTTCATGAGAAATACGAAAATAGTGAGATGAATTGAGCTCCACACCATGAGGGCTGCAAGACAGCTCGGCTCCGTCACCCACCCCGCCCAAAATAACGACAAACCCTATGCAAATATTAAAAATATATACAACACACCAGCAAAGTAACAGGGAAAAACATTTTATTAAATAACTATTTACATAACTATTTTATACTTTTTGTTGCCCGATCCGGCTAGCTCAATCGATCGAGCATGAAACTCATGCACTCTGATAGCAAGCGTTGCTGCTGATGCTATGCAGACCAAAACTGGTTTTCAGTTTGTACATTTTTCTAGATTTTTCCATCCGAGGTTGGTTGAGTTTGTAGAACGATGGCTTCAGATTTTCCACATACGGTGTGGTGGCGCGGACTGGGAGGGGGCGCTTTGCTCCTGCCCCCTCCCCAAGTAAGATTTTCATACGTGAAAGTACGTTAATGGTTTTGGTCCCTGAGTTGCTTCGATGTCACTGCCATTCTCAAATGGCATAAGTTCTGGATGTTGGGTGCCATAGTTCAGAGTTCTGAGCAGCGCTTGTAACACTGTCTGAAGCTGATTTCCACCTACTGCAGCTTCACTATTCTCAAAGTAAGTGAGGGTCGTTTGTGGACCTGACTGCATTTGAAAACAATGTGATATAGTACCTCCCTAAACCGCTTGACGGAGGCCCCCGAGGGGCGGTGTGATGGCACGGACTCGGAGAAGACGCTTGGCTCCGACCCCCTCCCCAAGTCTTATAGCACTGGTGTAGCCTGAGATCGACCCCGACATAGGCGGCCGGCTCCCGGGGTCCGGCGGAACTTTTTGCCTTTTGATGACTCTTCTATTCTGGACCTTGTCCCACAATCCGTTTGACCTGAAGACACGCTGTAGTGGGGCGCCCCTTTACCGTTTTAGTTGCCATTCCGCCCGCTTTTGCTACACTGTGCCTCTTCCGCCATTCAGCTGTTTACCGCCCGCTCTTGCGACTACAGCGTCTCGCTCACCATGTAGTTGAGTTGCTCCCGCTCTTGCGATGCAACGATAAGCGGCTGCCACAGGACTCTCAAAATGGCGGCCGGCTCTTCAGATTTGGGCGTGGTCCACTAAAATGGCCCTGGGACACCTTGGAACTCGGACGCTTCCCTGATAGGGCTTGGGTCCCATTCTCGAAAGCGTCCCCTCAGCCGTGAAGATTCTACAAAAGTCTTGGGGGCCCCCGACTCCCGCAAGCTTCTGGTGGGGAGCGGCTGCCATGTTTGCTCGTGGAATGGCCACGACGGAGCTACGAGATGGTGGTGCTCTCATGCTGACGCCAGCTTTAGTCTGAAACATCCAGAAACACTGTAGACTACCAATTCGATCAGTTCCGGTAGCGCCCCAACATGACCCGGTAGAAAAGAACTTGCCCTCCCCTCTTTGACTGATGGTTCTTGTTGCCTGTCCCCTCTGTTGTCATTTAACAGAACTTTTTGGACTGCTGAAAGGGGTTGTGTTCCGAACGCTGGTTGGTGGAGACATTTTGACTATATTCTTGACCTACGTTGTCGCGTAATGCGTTATATGACACGCCGCGTTAGCGCACCCGGAAGTGATCCAGGGCGCGGCGCGCAGCGCGTAACGTAAGCATAACAGGTCATGTGACTTGTTAATAAAACTTTTCATTGGTTCATTTTACTTTTGTTATTTTAATGATGAAAAGCTTGGTCATATGACCTAAAAATTACGCTTTTTATCGGTTTCGAACATTATTTTTTTTTAAACATATATGTTGTAATGTTCCAGGCTAATGTACTTTCCCGGAAAATTTACAACTGTCCTGCAAGTAAAATATATTCCTTTTTCGAGAAAAAGGGCGTTTCTTCGTCCCATGACGGGGCCGTTGAGTAAAAGAGACTCGGCCTGCTGTCTTACTCGCCGATACGCCTGATTATCAGATTCTTATCGATCACTTTATGTTGCAGGAGTGGAAAACACAACTGCCCTTGACCATTTATCTTTACTGCATTCCTACGTATTATACCTTTTATCCGTCATGTAATTGGACTGCTTTATTTCACTTGCCTTTTACTGATTCGAAAACAGTGACTAAAAGTAAAAACTTTACCAATGTAAATACTACTACCATGTTTTGTTTTAAAAACCTTTATTGTGAAAATGTCAGTATACAAATACGGGCCTATAACCACGTGGGCCGGCCACGGAGCAAACTGGAAACGTATATGATGAGGAGACATTTACACTGTAGAGGAACGTAACGAGCGGGCCATTAGGTTGCAGGAACTAAGGTGTCTAACAGTTGCGGAATCGGTGGACGTACATTTTGTAATTAAAAAACGACAAAGCCACTTACAAAAAAATCATCTAGATATACATTTGCGGGCAAGTACCATGGGTGACGTTAATTCGAACTTTCAATAGTACAGTAATCAATAACACATCAGAACTTAATATCAATAGGGATGTCGAAATATTCAATCAATTCTCGTCCCCGCCCGCCATGACCATCAACACTACATTCATATCTCGTGATAGCAAGGTTGTTCAACCAGTACACAACAAGGAGTTACGAGTCCCATTTATACCGGCGCCATTTTGGGCGAGGCCGGGCAGGTCCAAGATATAGTCAAAATGTCTCCACCAACCATCGGCCAGACCAGAACCCCTTTCGGACCTTTATGCTACAAGATGGTGTCTTCCATTTAGAAAATATTGTTGGCAGCATTTTGAAAGGAAAGATAAACAGCCGTTCTCCTAGTGAGTCTCACATTGTTACATTTAGGAAGAATGTTGAAGAGTAGTATGTTGAAAATCTGAAGCCATTGTTCTACAAACTCTCAACCAGCCTTGGATGGAAAAAAAAATCCTGAAGAATGTACAAACTGAAAACCAATTTTTGTCTGTATAGCATCAACAGCAACGCTTGAGTCAGCTTTGTGTGAAGCCGCCATTTTGATTCAATCAATAGCGTCCCCCCACACACATTCAGGGACCTGGTCGTGTCTTCAGGTCAAACAGATTGTGGGACAAGATGCAGAATGGAAAAGGGAAAAAGTTCCGCCGGACCCCGGGAGCCGGCCGCCTATGTCATGGGCGATCTTTGGCCACACCAGGACAATAGTGAAGCTGCAGCAGGTGCAAATAAGCTTCAGACAGTGTTACAAACACTGCTCAGAACTCTCAACGATGGCACTCAACATCCAGGACTTGCCATCCGGATCTTGGCGCCTTGTGCTGGTTCCGACCTATTCACACATCGGTCCACTACTAACATCACCTCATAAGCCAACGGGGCACCCCACACCGACTTTCGGCGCAGCATTGTAGGATGGCCACACCAGTGCGGCAACTTGCTGGACACAACCTCGGTGCCATCCGAATCTCGGCGCGTTCGAGTCACTGTACCACAAGAGTGACCGGAACTCAGCTGGACACGCCGTCTTTCGGCGCAGCATTGTAGGATGGCCACACCAGTGCGGCAATTTGCTGGACACCACCTCGGGCAATAGTGAAGCTGCAGCAGGTGCAAATAAGCTTCAGATAGTCTTACAAGCACTGCTCAGAACTCTCAACTATGGCACTCAACATCCAGGACTTGCCATCCGGATCTTGGCGCCTTGTGCTGGTTCCGACCTATTCACACATCGGTCCACTACTGACATCACCTCATAAGCCAACGGAGCACCCCACGCCGACTTTCGGCGCAGCATTGTAGGATGGCCACACCAGTGCGGCAACTTGCTGGACACCACCTCGGTGCCATCCGGATCTCGGCGCGCTGTGATGCCTTCGGCCTACTGTAGCCGCAAGTGCGGGCGCAACTCAGTTGGACGGCGAGTGAAAAGATAAGGGGCGCCGCACTGCAGCCGAGGAGCCTCCATCTTGGGGGAGACGCACAGCCCCCACTGACTGACGCGACCTCACAGGCCAACGGGGCGCCCCACGCCGACTTTCGGCGCAGCATTGTAGGATAGCCACACCAGTGCAGCAACTTGCTGGACACCAACACGGTGCCATCCGGATCTCTGCGCGTTGTGCTGCCTTCGGCCTATTCGCACATCGGTCCGCTACTGACGCCGCCTCACGTGCCAACGGATTTTCTACGCTTTTTGTAGCCCTATGCCGCATAACAGGTCATGTGACTTGTTTATAAAACTTTTCATTGGTTCATTTTACTTTTGGTTTCCTAAAGATGGAAGGCTTGGTCATATGACCTAAAAATAACACTTTTCATTGGTTTAGAACATTTTTTTTTCCCAAACGATGAAAGCCCCACCTTGTTTCTGGATGTTTCAGACTGAAGCTGGCGTCAGCATGAGAGCACCACCATCTCGTGGCTCCGTCGTGGTCATTCCGCGAGCAATCATGGCAGCCGCTCCCAACCGGAAGCCTGCAGGAGTCGAGGGCCCCCAAGACTTTTGTAGAATCTTCACGGCTGAGGGGACGCTTTCGAGGATGGAGCCCAAGCCCTAGCAGGCAACCGTCCGAGTTCCAAGGTGTCCCAGGGCCATTTTAGTGGACCAGGCCCAAATCCGAAGAGCCGTCCGCCATTTTAAGAATCCAATGGCAGCCGCCTATCGCTGTACCGCAAGAGTGGGCGCAACTCAACTACATGGTGAGCGAGACGCTGTAGCCGCAAGAGCGGGCGATAAACAGCTGAATGGAGGACGAGGCACAGTGTAGCAAAAGCGGGCGGAATGGCAACTGAAACGGTAAAAGGGCGCCCCAGTACAGCAGACGAGCCTCCACCTGGGGACGCCCGTTCACGCCGCCTCCCCCACGCCCCCCCCCCCCCCCCCGGGGCGCCCCACGCCGTTTTTCGGAGCAGCATTGTAGGATACCAAAACCAGTGCGGCAAGTTACTGGACATCACCTGGGTGCCATCCACATCTCAGCGCGTTCTGCTGCCTTGGGACTATTCGCACAACAGACCGCTACTGACGAGGCCTCCCCCCGCACCACCCGGGACGCCCCACGCCGTTTTTCGGAGCTGCATTGTAGGAAACCAAAAAACCAGTGCGGCACCCAGGTAACATCACCTGGGTGCCGTCCAGAACTCAGCACGTTGTGCTGCCTTGGGACTATTCGCACAAAAGACAGCTACTGACCATTGTTGCTTCTTTTTGCCAAAAAATGTTTAAATGTATTTACAGTTTTTGTTGCGTTCGATATATTTATAAAGTTAATAAAGTTTTATAATCCTACTTTGTTGGAGTACTATATATTTTTAAAAAATCGGGTGAATGGGGCCTTGAATCGGGTTATTGTCATGTATGGGGTAGTGAATAGGGTGAAAGGGAGGTGTCGGGCGGGCACAGGGTGTGATTCTCAGGGAAGAGCAGCGCAGATGGGGGGAAGTTTATGGCCCATGCATGAGAGAGAGAGCGGGGGTGACCAGTGCGTGGGGGAGATGCTTGCGAGGGTGGGGAGCCGTGCTGAGGATCGGCGGCGTGCAGAGAGTGGGTCTGGTCAAGGCATCTAAAATGGCTGCCGTGCACGACAAAATTGTGGCATTGGAAAAAAGGCAAGATGGCGCAGACAATGTTTATCAATAAGGATTCATTTATAACAAAATATTTTATCGCAGTGACAAATTGGCGGTCAACACTTCCTGATTTCCATCGAATCGAACGTTAACAGACGTCACACAGCAAAAAAAAAAAACGCTCACGCACAGCCGCTGGAAGACATGTATCAACATATATGAGCCTCCTCAGCCACCCTCAGAAAACATAAGGGATCAGGATACGTCTCCCGCACCCCCTTATACCTAGTAATTTAATTAAAACGAAACACAAAATGGCGAATTCCCGTTTCGCTACCAGTTTGCGGCCCAGTTCGCGGCCTGAGAAGCACTTCTACCGTGAAAAATCAATTTTTTTTTATTTTCCCCACGGGACCCTTTAATAACCCCAACATCATTCCTAGGGGGTCAAGAGGGGTCTACCTTGCCTCCTTTCATTAAATTCCCCCTTCGTTTTTCACCTCTTCTTCTCTCTCGATCCTACCGAGAGACAAGATGGCGGCCGCACAGCCGCTGGAAGACATATATCAACATATATGAGCCTCCTCAGCCACCCTCAGAAAACATAAGGGATCAGGATACGTCTCCCGCACCCCCTTATACCTAGTAATTTAATTAAAACGAAACACAAAATGGCGAATTCCCGTTTCGCTACCAGTTTGTGGCCCAGTTCGCGGCCCGAGAAGCGCTTCTACCGTGAAAAATCAATTTTTTTTTATTTTCCCCACGGGAACCTTTAATAACCCCAACATCATTCCTAGGGGGTCAAGAGGGGTCTACCTTGCCCCCTTTCATTAAATTCCCCCTTCGTTTTTCTCCTCCTCTTGTCTCTCGATCCTACCGAGAGACAAGATGGCGGCCGCACCGGACTGTTTAGAATGTTGACAGACACCGGAGAGCCACTCAGCTTCGCTACGCAAAGCTCCGTTACGCGAAAAGTAAGCGGACCGGAGCGCAGCCCGGAGCGCTGTTACAGATATATATCTTGTTTTGAACGTTAATTTCTCAAAATCCACTGGAGCACATATATTGAGACCTAGCAAAGGCACATCGGGCTAACAGTCTCTACAATTTTGCCAAGTTTCGTGCAAATCCATTCAGCCGTTCGAGCTAAAAGTGAGGCCAACCGCCCTATGGAAATTAACATGGGGAAAACGCGTTTTGGGACCCCCCTTTTTTCTCGGCCCCCCCTTGACGAAACCCCCCCAAATTTTAAAGGGCTGCTCAGAAACAAAATGTGCCATTCTCCTGAAAATTTCAGCCGATTCCGTCCACAAACGCCAAAGTTATTAGACATAGAATTTTCAAAAATCCCATAGGGAAAAAATCCTAACTATATATACCTACTGGCGACCGCCAGTAGGTAATATATATATATATGTATGTTTGTGTGATCATTTCAATCATTTCGCAACAGTGACTGAAGAAGTGAGAATCCTGATATGAGAACTATAGTTGTACTTTAATTCAGCTTCCTTGTTCTTCTAACTGTGGAGTTAGATGTGGATATGGGCGCCATAAGAATGTGTATTGGTCAATTAAGTTTATTTATTGAATTGTGCAGTGTATAATTAAGGAGAATTTATATTGAATTGCATAATGGGCAAGGCGTTACAGCTTGCGCAATTACAATTTAACCTGCAATAAATTGTCAATTGGCTTCCACAAGTTTAATGTGACGCGTGCCTGTTGGTAACATCCACTTTGAATTTGAGAAAACAAGATCTACATTTTTTGAGTGCTTTTAACAACCTAATGAAGAATTTAATAGATCTTGTTGTTTGACATTTTTGCACTTTATAACATATTGTATTATAGGCAGTAAGAGTTCCTTGTAGGCCATTTTTATGATTTCGGGATCCAGCATTATACATATGTATCGCTCAGACATGTTGCATTTATGAAATTAAATTTTGAATACTCAACATTAGTTCTCCGGTATTTTACTAATAGGGCTTCAATATTTTGAATATTGATTTGCAATTGCACTTTTACAATGTATATGAATCAATATTGGAGTGGTATAAACAGATATGGAGTGGGTTAAGATACAGGTAGTGTTCTCCACAATATTTCATAATAAAAATAGTTAATTTAGTTTGGCGCCCTGTGTGTGACCAAGGCCAGTGTCTGGCCAAAACGCATTACATGGCAAGCATGTCGTGCCTGTTAGTTATTTGCAGAGAGAGTGGTTTAAGGAAATAAATATAAATATATATATTCCAAATGAAGCGCTTGAAAAAGCGAAGTAGCCACACACGTCATGGATTCTTTTCTTTTTATTTGGCAGGCAGCAGATTCCAACAAAATCCTCTCAGCATTGCATCTTTAGCCATACACGTTTCGGGTGATACCCTTGATCCCTGGCTCTGCATGAAAAAAAATGGATCAGCTGTCATCATTTAAGCTTTTAAAGATCCGCCTGAGTAGTCGTACGCAGGCTAAGCATTGTGGTTATTATAGTTTTTGCCATTTATCACACTCTTGAAAGGGTGCCGTAATTTTCCAAAAACATTGAAAAGTTCATAAAGCAGCTGTTTATAGGTAATGTTGGGACACTGCTCACTTTCGCCATGTCCAAACGACCACATAGTTCCAACTGTGCTTAAGGAAAATCAAAAGCACGGACCTGTTTCGTATGCAGTGGGACACCCCCCCCCCCATCCCCCGGGCAAGGGCAGGCCATAGATATTCCAAATGAAGCGCTCGAAAAAGCGAAGGGGCAACACACGTCGTGGGTTCATATCCTTTTATTGGGCAGGCAGCAGATTCCAACAAAATCCTCTTAGCGCTGCATCTTTAGCCATAAGCATTTCAGGTGATACACTTGATCACTGGCTCTTCATGAAAAGAAACAATGGATCAACTGTCATTATTTAAGCTTTTAAAGTGCTGCCTGAGTAGGCGTATGCAGGCTAAGCATTGTGGTTATTGTTGGATATTTTTCGAGCGCTTCATTTGTAATATAATTATATAAATATATGTTTATACATATATATATATCTATATATCTATATATACAAATGCACAAGCAAAAAATATATTGTAAAATATTTGTTTATGATTGTGTTACATTATGTATATGTGTGTATATGAACATGCACACTTATTTATGTAAGTGGTTTAATATAGGTATATATTTATATATAGTATTAAATATTAATGACATTTGTTAAATGTACATTATATTAATGGTATATAATAAAATATGTAAGATTTACTACTTGAAACTATATATTTTATGAAACAATATTTTTTAATGCTTTTTACAAATATTATTATGAAACTATATTTTTTTATCGATATTTTGGATAGTAAAATGCTATTTATTACCATAGTTGAGGGAGAAGAGTGGCAACAATCCCCTTTGAGGTTTAGCCTCTGGTTCATAAATTATGGCCCCTGCATCCTGTCAACAATGTAGCCCCTCCAAACTCCCAAGAGTTGTACTATACAGCTACTCTCTGCTCATGGAAGGTGCATCATGACTGACTCAGCACGTCGCCTATCATGAGTGATGGCTGCTTCTCACACTTAACAAAGTAATAAAATCTATATTAAACTCTGGACATCTGTAATAAATAGTGACATATAAAATTATACGCACTGAAAAATAAACAAAAGTTAAAGTGACTTTATAGTTAGGCCCAGTAATATCTTCCTTTATACAAAATAAAACCCTAGAAATTCAATGACAAAAACACAAAGGTTAAAGTAAAGCTATAGTTAGGTGAAAATGTTAGGTAAAAAATACTTATTCCAACTGAAAAAAGTTTAACTCACCAGTTACAATTAACTGAAGTAACTAAAGCGTGTGCACTTACCATGCAGAGTGATGTCATTAATGATGTCTTTTCAAATGTCATCAGTGATATTAATAGTGATATAATAGAACATGTCTTGAATGATGTAATATGGGAGGTCTTAAGCAGGGCATGGCAAGTATTACAATACCTAAGTATAACGTCACTGTGACCTAGTTTTTTTTTAAATGGGAAGCAGATGTTATTAACATACGCAACTATCTCAGCCCTCTTCATCTCACAGCATTTGGCTTTTAGCTGTATACAGCATAGGGGTGACCAACCCCAGCTGTGCATTGCTGGATGACACCCAATAGTAATTTCCTGATTTCCTTATAACTTTGGTGCTGTGTGACAAATTTTCATGAAAGTTGCCAAAGAAAATCTCATCCATCTGAACTCTTTACTGATAGGTTTAGGGTGATCAATCAAGCGGGGGCTAAGAAAATGTGCTTTACCCATGCATTTTTCCATTGGAAAATTGAACAGCGATAGCACAAAAAATTCTGAACATAATTAAAACAAATTAGGAAGAAAGGTAGATATTGGTTCAGAAAACATGCTTTTTTGGGATTTAATGTAAATTCGTAGGAGGAAGTGAAAAATTAAGCCTTAAAAAATTGTATATTTCCAGCAGCAGAGGATCATCAGCGCCGACAGATCTCAGGATGAGCTCTGATTGGCTTTCACCAAATCAAGAACATAATGGCAGTAGCCATCCTAGGACTCAGGACTCAGTCCTAAGTCCTGGGAAAAAAGATGTTTTGGGGGAATCCCCCTCATGCCAAAACATATTCTTTTTCATTTTTCAGAAACTTTGTAGTTGATCTGTGAATCTGGGATAAAGGTGTTGTTTTAAAGCGCAGGCTCCCTTGCAATTAAAAAATGACCTCCCCACCCCACCCCGGAGTGGACTAGGGCTCAGAGGTGTGGCTCATTTGATTATTCAGGGGATGGTGTACATGACCTCCCTTCCTGAGCCACAAGGCCGCCCCAGGCACCGCATTCCTCAGGGCCAATGTTAAGTTAAAGAGGAGGTGGGCATGTAGCCCCTCCCAGAGCCTCTCTGAGGCCCTGGGGCTGATTCTATATTAAAGGAGAGGGGTGGTGCACAGTTCCTCCCTGAGCCTCCCAGGGACGCCCATTCCCATTTAAATCAAGTTGGGCTTCGGTGGGATCAGGGTCCCCAGGGTCAAAGTTGGCTCAGGGACGGGGTCCGTGCGGCCTCTCCCCTTCATATTATGTTAAACCCCAGGGGATGGAGTCACCAGGGTCAGTACTTGGTGAGGGATGTAGGACACCTGCCTCCCCCTCAATATTTTTTTTAATAAAAAGGAAAGGATTGCCAGCTCCTTCTGGCACCCAGGATATGTGCTGGCAGTGGAGACAGCAGGGCCATGAGGCCCTGGGACTCCCCCCACACCTTTCAACAAAAAAAATATCCGGGTGTCTCTGGTAAGCAACAGCACACCAAATATATCAATAAACAAAATCTGAATAATAAGTGAGTACCATGAACCCCATTGATTTATTATTCACTGCTCCTTGTAAGTAGTGCATCACAATGCCCTGCTAGGGCTTTTTAAACAGAGTTACTTGAGTATGGTGGTGTTTCTAGCTGAGTCAGGGCTTGACCAAGCAATATCAGTTAAAACATACCATTGTAAATAAATAAAACCACAGAAATTAACCAGTCATAGTAATCTCAAGTAACTATAACTTGTGCCCTAAAGTAATTATAACTAACGCCAATTCCATTCACTGCTTATGACTTCACATATTACATTTGTATTGACATGTTCTATGACATCATTGTAACATTTGAAATGACATAATTGATGACAAAACTGTGCATGATCGGGGCAGAAGTTATAGATACTTTAGGGGATGAGTCATATTTAAACTGTATATTTAACTGACATGTTCACCTGACTATAACGTCCTTTACTTTTTTCAGGTAATCCACACACACACACACACACACACCCACACACACACACACACACACATATATATATATAAAAAGTAAATATAAAAAAAAATTAAAATTAGCTCACTCAGGAGCCAAAAGTAAAACAAGTTTACTGCTGAGCCACAAATAACAGTAGAAGAATTCATTATAGAAAAAACGAAAAACAAAAGAATTTAATTAAATCTTTGATGGTCACATAGAAGAAAATGCTTTTGGTACCCAATTGCTAAACTATGTAAATCAAGGAAGATATGGGACTCTACAGTTGACAAGTTCGGAACAGTTAGAAGCTCCTACAGAGACAATATAAAGTTTAGCTCTGCATTCATTGATAAAACAAATTATGAACACCAGAGAGATCAGTAAACATTTAAACATTGAGTTTTAATTGTCTCAATGTAATCAAATGAAAAGTCTAATTGTATATAATGTATATTTCGAAAACTTTGAACATTTTGAAAAGAAAAGAAAAAATGGTATTTAAATGTTGCCTCTCATGAATTGTTTAAACTGTAGCACAATTAGACACACCTTTTCTGCCCTTAATTTGATTGGATCATAAGCACAAAGCACTTTTGTAAATACAGTGGACTATTGTAACCGCAATGCACCATGAAAGGGCACCGGAAGGACTTGCCCATAATGGAAATAAATGATGCCTGATACAATGGTAACAACATCCCATGATCAAGGTCCAAGTAACCAGACCGAAACGCGTTGTAAAAATTGTACATTTATACTTGTAGAGCGCACTACTGACCCTCAAGGGTCTCAAGGCGCTTGTATGAATACCGCTGTGGAACCCATCCTGGCTTTCCCTGTGAAGCGTCCACTCCTGGGCACCCCCAAGGTGGAGGCCAGGCATCCTTAGCGTTGTGGGGGCAGTTGTCGAGATTAAGCAAACTATTGCCCAGAGTTGCAGAGTGGGACTCCATGATTGGAATAGGCACCGAGGCGAGAATGATCAGGTCTGTGGAATTATGAGCCCAAGACCCGCAGAGGCGGGGAATTGAACCCTGGTCCCAGGCTAGACCTCTGCATCAAGGTCTACCGCTCTAATCATTGAGCCACACTTCTCCGCTAAGTTGGGCATGACAATAGCCTTTCTGTACTAATAAATCACCAGAATTCGGAATCCTGAGTGAGTGCATTCCTTCCTGCCTCTGCAAAACTGTATGCATGTATATATATAAAACCTACCGGCAGTTGCCAGTAAGTAGTTATAGTTAGGACCTAGTTTCCATAGGAAAAATGTTTTTTGTTTTCCAAATAACTTTGGTGCCGGTTGATGAATCTTTGCAAAATATTCAACACTAGTGGTCTGCTCCGCTCAGCTCCTGTCTTGAAAGTTTTGGGGTGATTCGCCAAGTGGGGGCCGAGAAAAAAGTGGGGTCCCAAAACAAGTTTTTACCATTTTCCATAGGAAACTTTAGACAAAGCTACAGCCCGAACTGCTTAACGGAATTACACCAAATTTGGCAAAAAGGTAGCCCTTGGTTTGGAAAGAGTCCTTTTTCTTACATTGTGTAAATCTGTTCAGTAGTTCCTGAAAAATTCAAAAAATAAAAGTTTGAAAATCAATTTTCCATATGAAATTTTAGCCAAGGCTACAGCCCGTACTGCTGAACTGATTTACAACAAATTTGGCATAAAGGTAATGCTTGGTTCAGAAAGCGAATTTTTTTTAAATGGTGTCAATCTGTTCAGTAGTTGCTGAGAAATTAAAAACATAAAAGTTTCAATATCTATGGCCACTGTGGGTTTGCGTACCCTCCTGACAGCGAGCTGTACTGTGATTGGCTGCCAACACTCCAAACCAGGAAGTGCCGGCAGACATCTTGTGACTCGATTCTACCAAGTCCCAAGTAAACAGTAGAAAAAACAAGAAAAGGGGACAGGGTAGAAACACCCTGACTCCCTAGGCCTGCTGAGGGTGTCCCACAAAGACCCCCGGGGCCAATTTTTCTTTAAATAATTTAAGTGGAAATCGTGATGGGGTCGCGAATCCCGCTGAGTTAGGGGCACACGGATCATGCAGATCACGCAGGTGGGAGCCCAGACTACTTGAGCTCCGGGTCTGACGGAAGACCCCGGTACACACAAACTGATTCTCCCGCGCAAACATATCACCACATTGGGCTACATGGATTACTCAGCCCACTTGGTGGCTTCACTCCGCAGCGCTTTTTGGAATTTTACACCCACAGCGGGCAGATCTGAGCACTCTTCTGGCCAACTTGCAACACTCATCTCAGGTGAACATAGATTGATTACCAAAAAGTACCTGGATTTCCCCCGAACTGCTTTCCTTGGACTGTTTTTAGCTGGCTTTCGTTAATTCTATTGGATTTGGAAGTTTTTTCTTGTTTTTTTACTTGGACAGGTTTTCACCACAAGCGTGTTTTCTCTTTCTGTGTTTCCCATTCATGGCCCCGGATTGGCATGGACCCTCCATGGGCAGAGATGTTGCTCATGCTGCTGCTCCTGTGGGTGTCCGGGGGCTCAGCCCTAGAACATGACAAGGAATGGAGCGGGTCAATGTCAGAGGGTGTTGGGGGTAACTGAAAAGAGGGTGTGGAACATATACGCATTCCTCCCTACAAGTGTCACTGTGAACAAGATTGGAATGATCTTCTACCCCATCCCCCCTCCAAAATGCAATTTATTGTTCATCTATCGGCAGACCCTCAAAAGCAAGGAGACGAATGCCCTCTTTTCCCTCACGAGTATGGCTACGTTCCCTCGCCCCTAAACACAAGAAGGGATCGTAAGGGCTGACCGATCCCCCAAAATACCCTCTGGGATGTGAAGCCACCCCATTCCCCAGGCAGATGTCTTTCCGTAATTCATTCAACATACTTTAAATATTGTAGGGAATTAATGTGGCACTTAATACAAACTAAGCTAATTGCGTCCGAAACCCAAACATATAACAAGAGGAGCCGATGGAGGCATTTGGGTGCTTGTAAGGGTGGAGGCGTGACGCGCTCCCCCAAAGCGTGACGCCCACCCACGTTGTCGATCGACAGGTGCGTGTGTTTCCTGGGGTGCAGACTCTTGTGGGTGGGTTAGTTTTGGGCTGACTAATGCCTCAGCACCCAGGTTTCATTCGGACGAGAGGACTGGCATTGCTTCATTGACATGTGATGGGTTCGGAAACAATACTTAGGGGGAACCTGGTGAGAGCAGTGCACCCCATGGCCTATAACAAGAGACACTTTCATGCCTTGGCTGGCACATTTCTGGTCCTGTGAGTTGCAATGGGGTTTGTTTCCTGTTATAACTGCAGTGTGTTCTCTTCAGATTCCCACTCCATAAGATCGGTCTGACTTTGAGGTGTTCAGAGGCCACGCCCATTTTTACAACACTCTGCAACTCAGCGCTGTGGCGCTTACTGGAGGTACATGGTGGGCTAGTTGGCCCCCAGGGACCTTCAGGATTGAAAAGGAATTAATTTCCCAACTTAAAATGCTCCACAGGGCGTGTTTGCACACATGTCACCTCAGGCCCCGCCTCTCCCTTCACCACTTTGCAAACACACCCGTGGCACGTTTTAAGTTGGGAGATTAACTCCCCTTGAATCCTGAGGGTCCCTGGGGTACAACTAACCCACCAGGTACCTCCATTAAGCACCACAGAGCTGCGTTGCAGAGAGGTTTAAAAAGTAGCATGGCCTCTGAACACCTCTCTGCAATGCAGATCCATGGCGCGTACTGGAGGTTCCTGGTGGGCACTTGGTCCCCAGGGACCACCAGTATTGAAGGGGATTTCATTCTCCAATTTAAAACACGCCACAGGGCGCGTTTGCAGAGTGGTTCCTTGAGGGGGTGGGGCCTAGGCATGATCGCGTATCATTTTATTTTTTTATTTTTTTGGAAGGGGGCTTTGTAGCCCCCCTTCTTTTTAATTTTTATGGGCCCTGGGGACCCCATCCTCCAGGGCCTGACCCCAATGTAAAAAAAACCTCATTATTAACGGGAAGGGGGCCGCATGGGCCTCCCTTCCGTGCCCAATTCCGGGCCCGAGACCCCATAACCTGAGTCATGGGCATTTTTTTAAATATTCTTTTGGAGGGGGGCTGCATGGCCCCACTCCTAAGGCCATTTATGGCCCCGGTGACCCCATCCCCCGGGGCCACCTTTTATATTTTGTCTTATATCTTTTTTTTATTTCTGAGCCCCCTCCCAGACCACTAATAGGCCCAGGAACCCCATCCCCCGGGCCTGGCCCTCTCTGTTGGAGACAGTGGGGGGTCCCTAATCCCCCCACGGTCCTGCCGGCTCCCTGCGTCCTGCGGAAGCCGGCATTGCTTTTCCACATAGGGAGCTGCAAAGATGCAGCTCCCATGTGGAACAGCAATCGTCTTCGGTATTTGGAAGAGAGAGCAGGTTTCCTGCTCTCTCTTCCAAATACCAAAGCAGTTTGCTATGTCAGGGCGGGAGCGGCGAGGCTCACGCCCTGCCATAGCAAACTACAATGTCCCGGGGGTGGGCACCCCGGGACACTGCAGGAGTCGTCCCGGGGGAGTGGCTGTCCAAGGGCCAACATTGGCTCCAAGAGGGGGGCCATGTGCCCCCCCCACTTAATGAAAAGCCCCGGGGGGGGTGGTCCCTGGGGCTTGGGGGTCTGTTACGGACCCCCTATTTTGAATATGTAGAGCCCCGGGGAGGTGGCGGTCCCCAGGGCGTGTGAGTGGGCTCGAGCCCCCCCACGCAGGCTATTTCTTTTTTTAAAACACAAGCCCCGGGGGGGTGTTCACCAGGGCTGTGGGGGGGCCATTAGCCCCCTGCATACATTGCCATAAAGCCCTGGGGGTGGCGGTCCCCGCGACTTGGGGGGGCCTTTGAGCACCCCACCCATTTATTTTCGTAGTCCCGGGAGTGGTGGTCCCCGGGGCTGGGGGGGCTGTGAGCCCCCCACATCATTTTATAAAGGCCCATGGGGTGGCAGTCCCCAGGGCTGGGGGGCCCTCTGGGCCCCCATTACATAACAGTATTGCCTCCGGGACTTGGCCCCCCTGGCGGCTAAATAGCAACGAAGTGCGGGAGCCCGTGCTTTGTTTTATTTTTTTTCTCAGCAGGACCCGCGCACCCTGCATGGATTTTGACGATTTTTAAAAAAAATATATTTTGTGTGACCCCCTAAGCATGCCTTGGGGGTCAGGGTGTTTCTACCTTGCCTTCTGTTTGCATTTTGCACCTTAGTTTTACTGATTTCTTTTGCCTCAGTTCTACCAAGGCACAAGATGGCTGCCAACACTTCCTGGTTTGGAGTGTTCACAGCCAATTAACATAAAGCTTGGGATCGGGAGGGTGCGCGGATCCTGCGCGGCCATAGATATATGTATGATTTTACTTTTGATTTTCTCAGCAACTACTGAATGGATTTACACCATTTAACAAAAAGGATTCTTTCTGAACCAAGAACTACCTCCTTGCCAAATTTGGGGTAATTCAGTTCAGCAGTTCGGGCTGTAGTCGTGTCTAAAGTTTCCTATGGAAAATTGCACGGGGAAACCACATTTTGGGACCCCCCCATTTTTTATCGACCCCCGCTTGACAAATCACCCCGAAACTTTCAAGATAGGAGCGGACCGGAGCGCCCCACGAGTTTTGACAATTTCGCAAAGATTCAACAACAGGCGCCAAAGTTATTGCGAATACAATGCACCAGAATGCAACTGCACTGAGTATACGCCCACTTGGGGCAGGGCTTGTAATAAACAAAACCGGAAATTCAAACAATGTGAGCCTCAGATGTGCTGTTTGCAAATGCCCATGAAGAAGAGGCTTGTGGCCTGGAAACGCGTTGGCATAAAAAGATTTTAAGGCCGAGCAGTAAAGCAGGCTGCATCACGAAGCCGTATGGTGGAATGCTGTTGTGTTCCATCTCAATGCTTCAGGGCAATTGGTTACGATTAATTACACACGGCGCCCGGCCGTGGAGATGAGAACCATCACCAGCAGGTAAAGGATTACAAATGCCAGCTGTAAGAGGCTGGGGCTTTGAACTATTCAAAAACTGATCGCCACAGCAATCCAAATGCTTATTTAGCTTGCTTTCAGAATCTGCCGCCTACTAAAGGATTGAAAAGGACTTTATTTATGAACGCACATTTTGAACTTACTTTAAGTGAACACTAATGCTCGCATGAAGAACTCAATGCCCCACAATGCACCAGAATGGAACTGCACTGAGTATACGCCCACTGGGGGCGGGGCTTGTAATAAACAAAACCGGAAATTCAAACAATGTGAGCCTCAGATGTGCTGTTTGCAAATGCCCATCAAGAAGAGGCTTGTGGCCTGAAAACGCGTTGGCAGAAAGAGATTTTAAGGCAGAGCAGTAAAGCAGGCTGCATCACGAAGCCGTATGGTGGAATGCTGTTGTGTTCCATCTCAATGCTTCAGGGCAATTGGTTACGATTAATTACACACGGCGCCCGGCCGTGAAGATGAGAACCATCACCAGCAGGTAAAGGATTACAAATGCCAGCTGTAAGAGGCTGGGGCTTTGAACTATTCAAAACCTGATCGACACAGCAATCCAAATGCTTATTTAGCTTGCTTGCAGAATCTGCCGCCTACTAAAGGATTGAAAAGGACTTTAATTATGAACGCACATTTTGAACTTACTTTAAGTGAACACTAATGCTCGCATGAAGAACTCAATGCCCCACAATGCACCAGAATGGAACTGCACTGAGTATAAGCCCACTGGGGGCGGGGCTTGTAATAAACAAAACTGGAAATTCAAACAATGTGAGCCTCAGATGTGCTGTTTGCAAATGCCCATGAAGATGAAGCTTGTGGCCTGGAAACGCGATGGCAAAAAGATTTTAAGGCAAAGCAGTAAAGCAGGCTGCATCACGAAGCCGTATGGCGGAATGCTGTTGTGTTCCATCTCAATTCTTCAGGGCAATGAGGCAGCCCACAAACGTCATTTTCTTCTGCCAAGGAATTTTAATGGAGGGAAAACAGAACAGGACAGCAGCCGTGCCTCGCTGAAATAAAATGCCTTGCCCAACGTGTTTCATACTGAAAAGCACTTTCTCAAGGGCCATGGACATCGTGTAGAGTGAAGGATACGGTAGGTTTCAATGACCACAGTTTTTTAAAGATTAATGTCCCGCCCACCTGGACGTGGCCACTTCAGTGGCCTGTGGTAGCTGTAGTCTTCTTGATTCTCAAGTGAGCCGCCGTGCACAGATGGGGCGTGTGAGTGGGCTCGAGCCCCCCCCAGGCTATTTGTTCACCGGGGCTGCGGGGGGGCCGTCAGCCTCCCGCATACATTGTCATAAAGCCCCGGGGGTGGAGGTCCCCGGGACTTGGGGGGGGCCTTTGAGTACCCCACCCATTTATTTTTGTAGTCCCGGGAGTGGTGGTCCTCGGGGCTGGGGGGGGCTGTGAGCCCCACACATAATTTTATAAAGGCCCACGGGGTGGCGGTCCCCGGGGCTGGGGGCCCCTCTGGGCCCCCCATTACAAAACAATATTGCCTCCGGGACTTTGCCCCCCTGGGGGCTAAATAGCAATGAAGCGTGGGAGTCCGTGCTTTGTTTAATTTTTTTTCTCGGCAGGACCCACGCACCCTGCATGGATTTTGATGATGGACCCCCTAAGCAGGCCTAGAGGGTCAGGGTGTTTCTACCCTGCCTTCTTTTTGCGTTTTGCCCCTTAATTTTACTGATTTCTTGTGCCTCGGTTCTACCAAGGCACAAGATGGCTGCCAACACTTCCTAGTTTGGAGTGTTCACAGCCAATATATGTATGATTTTACTTTTGATTTTCTCAGCAACTACTGAATGGATTTACACCATTTAACAAAAAGGATTTTTTCTGAACCAAGAACAACCTCTTTGCCAAATTTGGGGTAATTCAGTTCAGCAGTTCGGGCTCTAGCTGTGTCTAAAGTTTCCTATGGAAAATTGCATGGGTTTCAGTGATGTTATAGTTAGTTGGACATTTCACTTGTACAAAACCATGGAAATTCCACTGTTATAGTTAGTTCAGCCAACTATAACTCGCGCCCTCGCAATGTACTGCTGATGACATCACATATTACATCATTCATGACATGGTCAGTGACATCACTGATGACATCATCCAGTGACTTTGTGTTTCTTTAAAGTTTAAATATGTTCTATATATATGCTAAGGTGTATTGAAGAATGAGTGGGTGTCTAAGTGTCTGGATGGAGGAATTGGTAGGTGCGTGACTGACTATACAAGTGAGTGATTAAATGTGTCTTACTCAATGCATGGGTTAGTGACTAAACTGTGTGAATGTCTGTATCAGTCTGTCTGATGTTGTGTAAGCTGCTGCATGGGTTGGTCAGTAGCTATATGAGTGTCTGTATGGGTCATTGATTGGTTGCCTGAGTATTTGTATGGGAGACTGAGTGTGTGTGTGGGTATGTGGGAGGTGTGTGCACAGATGTGTGAGTATCAAGGCATATGATGATCTAATTGCCAAATGGTACAACAGGAAGATGCTAGGATCTGACGAGCATCTGTTCCTACGTAGCTCCAGCCCCGTCATCCCTACGTTTTACCACATTCCCAATCTGCACAAGGACAATGTAAACCCTCCGGGCAGGCCCATTGTTTCTTCTCTTAATGGACTGACAGAACACTTATCAATGTTTGTAGATCACTTTTGCTTCCTTGGGTGGTGCAATTGGAATCTATATCAGGGACACAAAGGATTTTTAAAATAGAATCATGAGTGTTAAATGGGACTCCAGTTATTTACTCATGGTCCTTGATATCACTAGTCTCTATACCTGTTGTAAATTCCATTTTGCGAGTCACAAATTGCGAGTCGCAAAATGATGCAACTTGCGAGTAGCAAAATGGAAGGGTTGTACATCTGGTCCCAAAGGATTATCTAATGTTGAATGATCACCAGTATTCCAAGATGTGACTTCCTATGCAATGCATGACCCAATATGTTATGTTATGTTATGTTATGTTAAAATGGGACTTTTATAGCGCAACGGCTACTCCAAAGGAGTGTCCCGGCGCTTTGTGCTCCAGACCAAAGAAAGAGCTGGAAAACATAACAGTTAAAAAGCGGGGGCCTAAAAGAGGGGACAGATTATCCAGCGAACAGCTAATATGCTAATATGCATTTTATTCTTAAAAAGCACTTCTAATTATGTGTTTCAGTACTTATCAGATTTGTCCCTTTTTTGAGTTGTAACTAAAACTGTTGTAATTGTATTTTCTATTAAAATTATTGACATGAATTAATATTAATTTACGGTAAATGTGTCACTTATTACAGCATATTTTGTATCTCTATGGCAAGTGTTCGTTTTAGTCGGCCACGTGATAGTTATTTTGTCGATCTGAGAAGGATGAAATCTTGAGATGTCATTACTGGGAGTGAAACCAGTGTCATGCTGATTCACCTTGAGTCCCTGTTCTATCATATATAGCCAGTCACACACACATGAATGCCAAATAAACTAACATAATAGTGCATTGTTCTTTTATTAATACAATGTAAGGATATGGTTGACTTTTCGTGCAATTAATTTTTTTATAGAGAGCTTCCTTTCAGGAATGGCATCACTGCAGAAAGCAAAGAAAACACGCCATTGCTACCAGATATATTTCCTAAATGTATGAATTTTCTGCTGAGAGCTTTTTATTAAAGTGAGAGTGGTGCAGGAACCCCTGGCACTCATTTCTGCATAATAGCAGCTGCAATGCCAGCCGACTTCATGCTTCTCTCTCAGGCCTTGAAGTAACCATAGTCGTTGGTATCAAACATGCAGTAAAGAAAGATTAAAGAAAACAAGCCCGTACAAAGACAAAAACAGAACGAACGCTGGCTTTCCAGTTTTGAACGGACGTTGAGAGGGCCCCTGGGCTCCCTGAGGTCGGCCCTGGCCCTCCTGGCCGTTTCCACATTTAGACACGGGTCTGAGGAGAAGATGAAGGAGCGAGACGATGCAAGTTGCATCCCTTGCAGTCTGGAGGTGAACACAGATGAAAAAGGTACAGGTCCCGTTGGGTAATTTGCAGCTGCGTGTGCTTTACAGTGGCACGCGCTGCCAAGCTGTCCACGTGAGCAGTGAAAACCTGTTCCCCGAGACAAGTCTGCTCATGCCGCAATTGGGATCTCCAGGGTGGAGGCACAGGGATGCTCGAGGAGAGCATTAGCGTGTGGGAATAAAACGGATGCAGCGCCCCAGCACGAGGGGAGGTAAAAACAATTAAAGACACATGCCACAGAGGTGTTCCCTACCATTAATGATGTGACTCACTAAACCCAGGCTCATTATATGCATATGGACTATTTATATGCATTTTCTTGAAATGGTGTAAATGCATGGACCATGCCATATTTCAATGATCGATATAGCATGACAAAGCTTCATTTAACCTATGATTAAAATGCCAATTATTGTAACTTTTTCATCTTTCATATCACAATCTAAGGCGCTTTAATTATTCCTGGTGGAACTGGAAGTCTGCAATCCTGCTTCCTGTCATTTAAGTTGTTATCTATTCATCTTGGTGCCTTTAAGTGAACGTTTAATATTGATCTTATATCTATGGTCTGTATTTCAATAGATATTCACTTTTCAAATGTTTTGAGGGATGCTGTGAGACAATAATAGACTTAATTAGTGTTGTAGGATGTTAATGCTGACTGATTATGGAATGGAGGGGAGCATGTTCTTTCCCCTCCCATCTACATTGTAAAGTAAGGGTGATTTTTGTGGATGCGGCCTAGAGGCTAGATTTTTTGAGTGCAGTAACAAGGAACCCGATTTTTTTTTAATCTGGCAGTGGGACACTTTAGTTGTCTCAACAGTCTAATGTAATAAAAAAACAAAATTGATACGTATATTCATAAATAGGAGAGTTTTGGTCAGCCCTCTTTGCCACATTTCACTGTCATTCACGTCTGCTTCTTCCCTGTTTCACTCATGACCTTATGAGGCATGTTGCCATTTCGCATAGTGCATCAAACGTCTAAGTATCCCACCTAGTATATCAGGTGTGATAAATTCTAGACGGGGAAAGAGAGAAAGCAAACAAAAATGGGGGGTGCATAAGGTATCAACCGTGGTTCCGCACTATTCAATGGGGCTAAAGAAAAAAAACATTTTTTTAAATAACCCTCACACACTCTGGTAGTGTCATGTTTTATCATCGGGATCACCCTGACTCCTAAAGGTCAGGCTGGGCTCAACCATCTTCCAGGGAACACTTATGGAAAGAAGTGACCAGGGGGCTCAGCTACAGATTAAAAGTCCTGCAGTGTCTCCAAGGTATCCCTTTATTGTCAGAGAGGACGGGGAAGGTTAAAAATACAATTGTGGGTATTTAGGATTTAATGGTCCTATGACTCTACGTTATACCAACATGTTTTAGCCCAACTCTAAGGCCTAATCAGGCCCGGGGCTTTCATTAGGGTAATGTAATTATACCTTCTTGAATTGTGCAGTGAATATTATTATCCTGTATATGAACATTTAAGCATGTAACATTGTGTATGCTGGGGCAATAAAAATACTTGCCCTCTTTTTGGCCCATTGGGGTCATACCTGAAATGAAAAAACACACACACACACACACACACACACACACACACACACCCACACACCCACCCACACACACACACACACACACACACACACACACACGCACACACACACACACACACACACACACACACACACACACACACACACACACACACACACACACACACACACACACTTGTCTACCCTGCATGCCTTTAAAATTATGTTTTGAGATCTCTCATTCTCACTGTCACTCCTACATTCGATGAGTGTCCCCAAGTTGCATGACAGTAAACACAAACCCACTTGGTAGTGAAAAAGGAGAAGTCTCGTTTTCATCAATTTGCCAGGAAGACGCAGTACAGATCCTGACAGATTGCTGACTCTACTACCATACCTTCCAGTGGGAGGAGGTAATTCCAGGATACTTGGACACTGTTGGTAGTTTTCAAGGGTTATCAAATAAAGTTTTCAACAGACCTAAATCTACCAGTCCTTGTAACTCCTGTAGTTAGAGAGTCAACCAAAAGGTTAGTGATGTCGGCTGATATCAAGAACCTGTTGACTAAAGGTGCCATAGTTCCTGTTTCAAGATCAGAATGGGAATCAAGGTTTTAAGCAATCATCTTTGTGGTTCCTAGGTTGACCAGAGGATTCAGGTTGTTGATCTAGAAATCTTGAACCTCCTACATTATATCAAAGATTGTATCACGCATTGATCCACCCTCGGGTTTCATGGTGCCACTGGATCTGCAGCATTCTGTTTTGTAACTTTATTTCGGAATTAAAAGTACCCTCCTGTTTGAGATTAACACCAGTGAATAAAACCTCCCAAACACCAGTGAATAAAACCTCCCACAAAGATCTAACAAATGGACTTAAAAGGGGTGCGCTAGGCCAACTGGGAAGTTTGGAGATTGCAGATCGATGGCTCTTATGTGTTGGCTACCAAAAAAGCTCATAATGAAAAGTGCAAATGCAATTAAAAATGAAAGTGGTTATTTAAAAAAAGAATTCCAATAAGGCATACCTACATTATCAGTTGAACAATCAAACAAGTAAAATTAAACATTGCGCAATTTCGTCTACGGGTGTTCAGTTCAATAGGCCTGGCACATACATTTCAATTGGATTAAAAACCACATACTTAAATTGACCTCGTTTAGCAAATAAAGAATCGAAGCATCTAAAGACTATGTAGAACAATATATAAATTACTACCACAGTAAAATCTCATAATAATAAGAACTAAGAATAATTGACATCTAGAGGGGGGATTGCAAATCAGGACTAGGTACCTTCATCTATAATTTGCCCCTGTTCTCCACGCTCCCATCAGGTATCGAGTGAGTTCAGACAGCATTGCCTTATTGTTATCGAACCTCAGTATTCTGAGAGCTTCTTTTCACTCCCTGACCATGATATAGCGGAATCAACCACTGTCTCCTATTGTAAAGATAAACCGGGGCAAAAAAACATGAAGTGTTCCACAGTTTCATTGCAACAGTTAAAAGCTGGGCAACGCTGATCAGTGACCCTCTGACCTCGTTCCCACTTGGTGGTAAAGGATTAAAGTGGAAGGGTCCCACATCAAAATTGCAGAAACGAATGTCTTGCTAATAGTGGCTCAATCTCGTTCAAGAAGTTTTCACTTCGGGTATTTACCTGAAGGGTGTTGCCAATGTGATGGTGAAGATCATGTCAGTAGGGGGGTGTGGCTTGACCGGAGCCGTTGGCGGATGCGTGAGCAGAGAGCTCTGCATCAGCCTCGCTGCTATCCTGATTTAAAAGATGCTCTGTGCTCAACAGCACATCATCCGCGACCCCTCAGAAGTGGGGTGTGCGGAGAACAACTCGGCTGACCCACAGATTGCACCTAATCTCGACCCCCGACCGCACCGGAGGATATCTCCCGAGGAGCTGAGACGGCTTAAAATGGTGGCGCAAGAGGTGACGATGCACAGTTTGAGCCAATCCCTGAACTAACAGAGGGTATCGCTCTGAGGTTCAGGATCGGGACATCGCTTTTGCTGACGGCACTCCGCCGCCTTTATATGGTGAAAGGAAGCTGGTTTGACGGCTCAGAAGAGGGCTGCGCCATCGACGTCGGAGCGGGCAGCCGCACCCTGGGTTGGTGAGCCGGGAGAGGAGCGCGCCCCTGTCTGGGGCTGAAGGAGGCCTGTGGCTGTGGCGGGCGCCCAGCAGTAGTGGCAGTAGGTCAGATAACCCCTGGGAGTGCAGGACCAGCCCAGTGCTTACGCCCGGTCGAGTGGCGGCCAACCCCCAAACGGAAGGCGAGCGGCGAGCGAGGGAGCCACCTGGGGTCAGAGAGATATGCACAGACGGTAGGCTGTCTTGGGGCCCCTTCACAATAGACTGGCTGGCTGATGTGGGAGATTGCTGGGACCGTGCGGGGTGCCGGATGGTCCGGGTCCGAGGAAGTACATCATGGAGGTGACCCTGAGGAACTCGAGAGGGAGAGGGGTCCCTGGCAGGGTCGCTTCTGGCACTGAGGTAGGATCCAGCCCCTGGCGGATCTCGCCTAATACCTGGGGGAGAAACTTGAGTGACTGTGACCCGTGGCTGTGGCGGTGCTTCTCTACTGCATCTGGGGCAGGACTGTGAGCGCCGGGGATGGGATGCTGAACGCTACCCCCTGGAAAGAACCGGGAACTATTGAGAGCGTTGCCAACCCTGGCTGCCAAGATGGCACCTGTCTTTTGGAGATGGGGTGGGTCGTGTCTGCGTGAGCTACTGCTCATTGAAAGGGTGGACTGCCTGGAACCTGATCGGTTGGGGACCCCCATCAGGGGTGAGCCCAGAAGGTAGAGAAGGGCCCTGGCACCCACGACGACAGCGGGTGGTAGAGGCACCCACGTGTGCACTTGGAAACGGGCTGGTAGACCTGAGTCGATAGCCCTTTGGGAGTGAGGACTGGGGCGCAGAAGGGAACACCGGGCATTGCCCTTTGAGGCCGCGCTGGTCGAGCGGGTTGGGACAGACCCTATTGAAACCTGGGTGGTCAGCGCTCCTTTCCATTGCTGGCACGAGGAGGGCCGAGGCTGGAATGCCCCAGCGGCGCCGGCCAGAGTCAGAATATAGAAGGAGTGAAGGGGAGTGGAGTAGCCCTCTGGGGTCATGGGCAAGACCACGGGTCATCCGGCCGGGTTCCCCCAGGAGCAGGAAGATGACCCTGCGGCCCACTCATGGATAGTCCAGGATGACCAGGTGCAGCAACAATTGCAGCAGATACTCGAGGCAATCGCAGACACAAAAGCGACCCTTCACCAGGATATCAGTACGGTCGCAGTGGGACTTGGCCTATTACGGGATGAGCACGAAAAGCTGTTGGAGAGGTTCAAAAAGAATGAAACCGCAATTGCAGAGATTGCACCGGCACAAAAAGAAGTGACACAGCAGATGAAGGCCCTGACGGACAGAGTAGGCATAATGGAATGCAGGGCCGAAGACGCAGAAGGGCGCAACCGCCGGAACAATGTTCGAGTGGTGGGGCTTCTGGAGGGGACGGAGGGGAGTCATATTGTAACCATCCTAGAAACCTGATTCAGAACTATCATAGCCCCGGAGGTCCACACTGCCTTTTATACCCTTGAAATAGCTCATTCAGTCCCGGCAATGCCACTGACCCCGGGATGACCACGAAGGCCGGTGGTGACCCGCCTGCTCCATTTTCGCGATAGGTACTTGCTGCTGCAAAAAGCGAGAATGGATGGGCCCTTTACAGTGGACAACGCTACGGTTACGCTGTTCTCAGACTCTACTCTGGAGGTGCAGAGGAAGCGGGCCTCCTATATGGCAGTTAAGAAGGCGCTGTGGGACGAGGGACTCCAGTACTCCCTGATGTTCCCAGCTCAGCTGCGTATTATCCTGGATGGTACCACGCACTATGTCGAATCCCCTAGGGATGCATGGGATTGGCTAGAGTCCTGTAGAAAGGAAATGCCGAGAGGAGGAAACCCCAGGAGAGCACAGGAAAGAATCATGAGCCAGCTGTTGGGTCCCCGCAGACGTCTCCGCAATAGAACTCAGAAGAGCCCACGATTTCTCAGACAGCTTGGGAGAGAGCGGAGGCATTGTAGGCAGTAGTGGCGCAGGCGCAGGACCGAACTTTGTTGTTGACTGAAGAAGCTGGAACTACAGAGTACTCAGTGGGTAATGACTGGGACACATCACAGAGTAGCGGGGATCGCATACCCGAGAAGACACTGCGGATGGAATTATCTGAGTGTGGGTGGTAAGCTCGAAGGGAGCAGGGGGATTAGTTGACTGATCCTGGTGTCTTGGCTTGTGCTGAGCTCAGGGATGTCCTACTCATGAGGGGGCTGATGAACATGGGGTAGGAGGGTCCAAGCCAGCCACGGTCCCTAGCGCCTCTGTAGTTGACAGGTGAAATTGTGTGCCTTTTTCTTTTTTAAGGTTTGGATGGGTACTAGTTTAAGAGTAGCTGTCCTGGGGAGGGGGAGTTGGAAATGTTCTTTAGGTTTAGGGTGTTGAGAGTTCAGGCATGTCACTAGGGCATTACGGACGATGTTGCGATGGGCACCACCCATGACTTGAAGTGTGTTTCATGGAACGTACGGGGCATGCATTCTATGTGGTGTAGACATACGTTACATGCCTTCCTGGTCCGTAGGGGGGTCCACATTGCGCTGCTACAGGAAACACATTTTCAGGTGCTCTATACAACCTATTCTGCATTTGCACGGGGTGCATTTCCCCTTCCAGTGCAGGGAACGGCTCATAGACCCGGAAGGTAGATATGTGGTGGTACTTGGGAAACTAGACGGGCCTGACATAGCTTTGGGGGAGCATTTATGCTCCCAATACTGAACAGCCTGCCTTCCTTATGCAACTATCATGGAAGCTAGCACCTTATCTCACGGGATCAGTCTTTCTTGGGGGGGATTTCAATTGTGTCTTGGATCTAGGACTGGACCGCTTGCACCCCCATCTTCCTACGGCACCCATTCATAAAGTAGCGGAAGCGAGGCGAAACTGGCAGAGTCGCTGGGGACTGGTGGATACCTGGCGGGCGCAACACCCTGGGGACCGGGACTACTCCTTTTATTCCACCTTACATGATCTTCATGTGCACTTGGATGCAATTTTATGCACTCTGGATGTCCATGTAGGGGTACAGAGTTGCGAATACCTTGCTAGATTACAATCCTCTGTTACTCCGGCTGCAATGGTCGGAGGTGCGGGCTAAGATCCCCACTTGGCGATTGCAACAGGAAACCTTGGAGCATCAAGTGTTTCGCGATACAGTGGGCACTTCCATACCACAATACTTTTGGGATAATGAGGGTACAGACTCTAGGTCCTTAGTGGAATGGGATGCCTTTAAAATGGTGATACGGGGCATCTGTATAACCGGGATGGTGGGTGTCTGTAAGGTGCTATTAGAAGTAGTGGCAACACTAGAACAGCCTCTGTGTGAGGTAGAGAGAGATCGCCCAGGAAGGTCGGAAAAACAGGGGGAACTTGTGGAGGCGCGAGAGACGGTAGCGGCCCAGGTGGAGCGCTTGCGCTGTTTCAATCACAAAGCTTATATTGCTCGCACCCATGTAGAGGGAGATAAATCTGGGACCCTTCTAGCCTGGCTGGCTAACCCGTCGCGCAGAGGTTGGGTGATCCTAGGAATTCGAGACCATCAGCTGGGGGCTTGCTACACACAAGAGGGAATAAATTAGCTGTTCCACGACTATGACAAGGACCTCTATCAGAGCAAAATGACCTGAATGGGTTCACCCACAACCTTCAACTTCCACAATGAGATGACGATCAGCCAGAACTATTGGGCAGTGATATCGATATCGGGAAGTGGGTGGCTATTAAGCATATGGCACGGAAGAAAACGCTGGGGAAGGACACCCTCCCAAAAGAATTTTCTGGCACCACGATTGGTGGCGCTCTATAATTGAGCAAAACGGTTGGGCTGGCTTCCGGTTCCCATGAGGGAGGTGGTCGTCATCCCTCTCCTTAAGCCTGGTAAGCCGCTGTGGGACAGCACTGCCTACGTCCGCTCTCCATGTTTAATACTGATTACAAATATTAAGCCACATCTTGGCCACTCAACTGTTACCGTTTATGACGACTATTATACATCAAGATCAGGGCGGATTCATTCCCACTAAGAATGTGGCACTAAATATACAGCGCTTCCTACAAATTCTGGAAGCAGACTCCTCTTTGATGCAGTGTTTGCGGTTGATGTGGTAAAAACATTTGACAGCCTGGTATGGCCCTATCTCTTCCACATTAGAAAACAATAAAAGGTTCTGGCTCTCAATTAGCAAGGCTAGGCAAATGCAATACCCACAACAACGTAAGAGATGCCAATACTGATACCATTCATAAATTCAATAGACAGAATCACACGTGCACTCGTAGTGATCACAACTAAATTCATTAGAAAAAGTTTTTTATTTTTACATTTGTTGAATTTACTTGTCAATTTTATCTTTATTGATGGATAACTAAAATTAAATTACAATTCAAACATTTGATCGGACCAAACAATAACAGTAAAAGGTACAAAAAAACTCAATAACAAACACAATTTTTTTTTTTTTTTTTTTTTTTGGTGTAAGAATTTTATTGCACTTTTTTTAACATACAGAATATAAATCGTTTACCATCCATGGTGCACTCGCCTACAACCACATCGGGCCGGCCCCCTGCAACCATGGTTACGAGCAACTGTTCCCGAACTACACAGCCCATCAGCATACATCCAGCGGACCGGCGGCGTATTAGTAGATAGAAGTCCGTCGCGTAGCAGTGCTATGGTCGCGACCTTATACATCAATAATCTTACTTTTCTCGGTTTTTTTTGTATAGTCAACTAAAACTTTAACTTAACTGTACAGTCCCCAACTTGTAGTTTCACCTCTATAACCCTTCCTCTGCATCACAGCATCCTCCCCCCCAGGAGCCTGCACTGTATAACTGTTTGTCTTTTGTTGTCATCCACATGTGTTCATTCATATAGCTCACGCCACAGAATTGTCTGCGCCATGTATAAGTAAGTAGTCTCGCAGGTATCCCCAGTAATCTTTGGGCCTAGAGCCGATCGGCAGTTCTTCCTCATATGTATTAAGCGTGTCTCGGCAGTACACCATGTCCTCAATCCAGCGTTTCACCTCCGGTGCCTTCTTACTGTTCCAGTGGATTGACACTCTTCTTTTAGCCAACAGGAGTGCGACCGCACAGAATTTACGCTTCAATGCTCGCAGGTGTGGAGTGATACCCAACAGGCAGATCTTTACATCACATGACATGTCAACCCCCAGCATTTCATTCATGACTTGCACAACTTGTTCCCAGTATCCCGCTACCTTTCTACAGTGCCAGGCTAGATGCAGGAAGTCGGCCCCTGCCTGGTTGCACCTGCAGCAGTTAGAGTCTTCTCGTAACCCGTGTTTGTGTAGTCTGTGTGGGGTGTGGTATACCTGATGCAGATACTTGTAGTGGATTATTTTCAAGTTCCCGTTAGGGGTGAGCATGCCCGTTAACATGCATGCGGAGTCCCATTCCTCCTCCGTCAGAGGCTCCACGAGCCCCGCGCTCCACCTGTCCCTTGCCTTGATTGTGTTGTGCCCCACTGCCCCTTGCGCACTAGCATAGAGTTTAGATACCATGTGAGACGCCTTGGGTGTGGTCAGGAGTAGCTGTAAAGGTGCAAGTGTAGGTGGCTCCTCCGGATATGACGGGTAGTGCTCACGTATTGCTCTATGTAGCCTGAAAAAGTTGAAAGTAAACAGCTGAGAGGGGTTTGTGATGTAGTGCAGTTTATCGAGTGTTTGGAATTCACCATCCCTGTATAGGTCCCCCAATGCGTCTATTCCGGCCCGCCTGAACAGATCCATTCCCACTTGTTCCTGCGTCACCGAGAGGGCTGGGTGGTGCGCCAGTGGTAGAGTAGGTGCATATATGGGCAGACAGTTCGCTTCCTTGCCTAGGAGCCTCCATGCTTCTACCGTTGCGTCTACTGTGTTAATATCACGTTCATGTAGTTTGGTGCGTTTGTGCGTGAGCATACTAGTCAGAGGAATTGGGTCGGCGTCGCCCTTTTCTACCGCAACGTGCGTCAGAAAGGGCACTTCATGATACCAGAAGTGTGCGTATTGTGCCTGCGCACATAAATAATAAAGATAAAAGTCTGGCACTTTGAACCCTCCTCTAGCGTATGGCAAGGTCATGGTGCGCAGGTCCATTCTTGCTTGTTTGCCCGCCCATAGCAAGTTGAGTACAAGCGTCTTGATGTTACGGAAGACAGCAGCGGGTAATAACAAACACAATTTACATTTGAATACACCAAATATCAACCAGCCCAAAGCCCTGACAGAATGAAAGAAAAACAAAGGAAGAATAAGAGAAAACCAAGGGAAAGTGACAACAAATACCACAAAGTAAGAGGGGGATATAAAACTCTCCCAGGGAATGTTGGTCAAATAGTATGGTGTTCTGGTTAGAATTGCCTACAAAGCTTCTCAATAATGCATTGCTTTAAACCCAGACACCTATCATTTATTGGCATACTTATTTAGACACAACAGAACAAAGGTCTACGCGTTTCAAACCCATGCATTACTTGTGGGTTTTCCTCAAGACCTGGGGAGTGAGCTGAAAAAAATCAAAAGAAAATAAATATAAATGAAAAGTGCATGTGTGACTCATTTTACCTTTCAAACATTCTCAAACACCTCTATAACAATAAACGCCATATCTACCTTATGTATTCACTGGTGCTTCACAGCTATTGGTTATTCCAAGGACTTTTTCTGAAAGAACCAAAAATTGATCACATAAAGGTAAACCAACTGAAAGCCATAATACATACTTTGACCATTACAAGTAAATCCATTAAAAGCTCTAACATACCTTCCAGAGATCTACAAAAAAATCACTTGCTGGCCCAGTCCTATTAAGTTAGATACGTGGCAGGTCAAAGATGAAATCCAGCACACCACTACAAATATAACGACAAAAATAACAAAAAGCGACATGACTCAACTGCTCTTAAAATTCAATCAATTTTAATGCCGCAGCCGCTAGGATGGCGTATAGCTTACCTGAATGGTGGCGCATTGAATGTACTGTCTAGTACTCAACTCTTTCAATGTGGATAGCTCAACTCAACCTGTAACCAAAGATGAAAACGGATTCAGACTTTCGATTTCAGCTCCAATGTACTTAAAAAGAATATTTTGAAAGCCGATAAACCTCTTGTTACCTTGCACGTCTTTTTGCCACAAACGCCTTCCTCTCGCCAAAAAAGTTGATAACTCGTACAAAGTGGGGTCGCCTTATTTGAAAGCATTAGCGTCAATAGCGTCATCTAACGTCATGAGTTGCCGCCATGAACAGAAAGTATCAATCGTTTAAAAAAAAAAGTTTTTATTGTTCTGAGTGGATGGAACAATTAACAATACTGTCGAGCTGAAGCAAACTTTGTTGATAATTCTACCATTATCACGTAGCCATAGCAGGCCGTTTCTAATCAAATAGGACATCAAATCCATATGCGTCAGTGGAGGAACTTTAGCGACAATTCAAATGCCGCAGATTATGACGGGGGCCATTATAATGCGCCACTCACTATCATAGTCTTGTTGATATAAAGGACCATGGGGCAGTTTATGCGGGACTTGCGCCACTTTTGCGCCGCCGTTGCGTCATGCAGCGGCGGCGCAAACCTTGCACCACATTGCAATATACTTACATTGTGACGCATCTATGGAGATGCGTCACGGTGTAAGGCCCTGCGCCACATGAAACCTGCTTCAGGTTTCATGTGGACGTTTCGACACAGGGGGGGTGTTCCGTTGCAGGAACGCCCCTGAAAAGTGACTCAGTGAAATCTACAAGATTTCACTGAGTCACTTTACCAATGCGGATGCGTCAAAACCCTGCGCCTGCTTGAAGCAGGGGTAAGGCTTGACGCACCACGTTACAGATAGGGCACGTTGGAAAAGTGCTGTAGTTGTGCGACCAACGCAACACAACTTCAGCACTGTCTCAACTTCACGCCCTAGATACGACACGCATCTGTTTATTCCAGCGCCATGGTGCGCCGCATTGTAAATGCGGTGCATCATGGGTGGCGCAAGGATAAACTTCCGTGCCGTATCATTCCTGGCGCATCTCTGCTGATTTGCAGAGATGCGTCAGGCAATATAAATCTGCCCCCAAGTATATAAAAGAGCGCATAACTGCGCTATGGCTCAAGACGTAGTCAATGCTTGGCATGGTAGGAAGATGGTTAATCCATACTTTGAAAAAAACCACAAAAAAAAACCATCATAACTGGCACTAATTTCCAACAAGCGAGGGGTTGATTTTAGTTAGAACAAAGCTAGAATCGGGAGCATTTAAAACCGTATCCTATGTTGCATGGAGCAAGTAACGCAAATATAAGTAAAGACTGAACCCTGACTCATAAAGCTTATGAGTCATAAATTATTACTGAAAGGAGTTGGAGCAACGTTGAATATAACGTCTTGTTGACCCTGGCTAATGTGACACGACTTAGGAGTGTGTTTGAGATGGATGAAATTGATAATTGCGGAAAGGACCTTAACAGAGACGCCTAGCAAGTCCTCAGTCAGTTTTTACAATTTTAAATACCAAAAGTTGGAGTACAAGATTCAATTAACCATGATTCAAGTATGTCTTACAAGAAGATTGTGTAAGTTCGTTCGGCCACGATGCGGTATACCTGAATGAAACACCATTCAAGTATGGCTTACATAAAGATTCTTAAGGCAGTTTGACGTTCCAGATGTAATTGACAGATCAAATGGTCACGTTTGGCTAGCAGCACTGAAGATTACAAGTTGTAAATCTCAGACAATTCATTTACTCCATTTATTGCTTTGAGACTCTACTGAGTTCCATGAACTTCTCTTTATGGGAAGTTCTGCTTTGATTGTTTATTGACTTTTTGAATATAATTTGAGCTTGATGCTATGGGTTCTTGCTGACACTTTTTGACCCATTCTTAGCATAGGTATTTCTTCTATGATGGAACATGCTTAATGCATTTTATCATAATTTGAATTAACCGTTTCTATTTATCAATTTATGTAAATTATTGATTATTGAAACTGATACAAATAAAACTTAGGATTTGACTGAAGATGATTTACTAAACTCTGAATAATAAAACCCTTAAACCTTTAATTAACTTTCATTATTGACTGAACTTAAGATAGATATTGTGATTAAAATTAAGTGATGATTTGCTGCTGCTTTCCTCAAATACAACATTCAAGGTCCATCAAACTATTAGAAGGAGTAAAGCGGGGATCAGCCCTTTATGGAGATGGTAAACCAAGTTTATTTAAATTGATTACTGCTCCAGCAGCAGCTACCTATGGCTATGAATGCAGGTGTGGATTGGGTTGTGCCACCTTCAGTTCTTTTGTAATTCAGTACACGCCACATGTGTCTTTGGCAGTGATATGTCTGTTTGATATATCTGTTTATGTAAAAGTTGTCATGCCACAAACAATGGTGATGATGAAGTATAGATTACTTGGAGTAATCTTCATTACTCCTTGTCAGCTTTTCCTTGTTTCATTCTTGCCCTAGGGGTGGTTGTGGCACATCTTTTTAGTATTTGCAGGAAGTTACGTATAACCTCCACACTGTCATGGAAAACAGTGGAGATAGAGTTACATTAAAGCTTGTTCAAGAAAATAGAATAGAGAATTCGGAAATGAAGGCAGGGGCAACGTGCCATATAATAACATAAATTAAACAGGGAATAGGAGACTAGGTTTTGTGAAGATTACACTCAGTAATCTTGACATCTTACTCATGCACACAGCAGCACACAGGATGGAGCAGTGGGTCAGTCGGATTTAACCATTAGTCCTTTTGCACTGTTAGTGACAGCCTTTTTCCTGATCACATGTACACATTCACCTAAAAAGAAGTGTGTGTCAGTGGCAGGACTTTTTGCCCAATACTTTTCTGTGTCGATTTGTTTCTCAATCCTTGACCGTTTTTCTTTTTTAATGTTCTTGTGTGTTTAAAATATGTCTTTAGGTTACAGTCATTCAAAGCCAATAGTACATCTTCTTTGTGCCAATAAAAGTCATTCTTTACTGTAATTTAAAATGTTAAATCTTTATTGCAAGCATATGGACTCTCCATTTAGTTGGCAGCATGTTCAGTTTTCTCTTCCTTTTCTTTTACTGACACATTCTTGCAATCAATAATAAAACATAATTATTTCAGCAGATTGATAAGGTCAGACCTATTAACTTTGACAATGCTTAGTTAAGTCATGGATTTCGCAATTGACTTCAGTACCAAGCTCAGAGAAAAAGCTTTGAGCCTGGTTCACAAACCACATCCTGTAAGGCACTCATAGAAAAAAGCTTTCTTAATCTGACCCTTGGTCTCCTTGTTTCCTTTCTCCTTTTCCTATAAATATTGAGTATGCTTGATAACAGTCTGAACCCGGTATTAAGTGCTACTTAAAAAGTGGAAATGTATATAGTAAACTGAGAATGAAATTCAAGGTGAGAGTGTAAGGTATGTTTAGGGGGTCTTGCAGCAGAAACCTATTCCTGACCAAGGGGGTGCAGTCATTCACCACAGGTACTCCAATGGGAGAGCAAACACAAGGAGATGATGGACGGAGCGCTGAAACTTTTCAGACACTCACCCCCAGTCACAGATCTATGTTGAATCCATCATTGTTGCTTAGCTCACTTCACCACCCCGGTTCAGACACAGCAGTATACAAATTAGTCTTGACCTTGAGCCTCCCTGGAACAGTCCACAGTGACTGGGGGTGTCTCTGAAAGGTTTCAGCGCTCCGTCCATCCCCTCCCTGTGTCAGCTTTGTTCGCCCTAAGTTGGCAGGGTATGCCATTGCCCAGATGTGGGTCCCTTGCTCACTTTGCCACTGGACTCAAGCCAGCGTAGCTGATGTGGGGTGTTACCCCAAAACCGGTCCCAGGATGCTTGTTTCGGACTCAGGGAAGACCTGACTTGGCAGTTCCGTCTGGACCGTTCCCATGAGGCACAAGGTCAAGACTGAGTTGCATCTGAACTGAGGTGGAGAAGTGAGCTAAAGAACGATGATGGATTCAACCCAGATTTGAGACTGGGGGTGAGTGTCTGAAAAGTTTCAGCGCTCCATCCATCATCTTCTTGTATTTACTCTATTGTGAGCAGTAAAGACTTGTGTGCTACAGAAGAAGGTAGAAGATTTGGAGCTCAGATACAATAATCACTCACAATAAATGCTATTGGATTGCAACGCTCATCTAAGGAGTGCGGCAGATGAGTTTGAAGGTTACTCGCACAATCTCATCCCAAAGTTTGAAATATAATGCACAACTTTAAAGGAGAGTCCTGTGCAGGGAAAGATGAATAAGGAGTAGGGATGGAAGAGAAGGCACAACACATCCTCGGTCTTCCGTCACAGGAGGTACTTATCAACACCCACATAACTAGAGCAGTGGATGTGACAAATATTAGATTATTGGGTGTTTCTTAAAATACTGAGTTGCATAATACCATTGCCATAACAAATTAGCAACCAGAAGAATAATGTACATTGCACACAAATTTGTCAAGTGGTTTCCAATATCCTTCAGAAATGTAGGCACGCTGAGCCACTCAGGCACCTGATAAAAACCATTGAGCAACAAAGGAACAGGCACTGTCGGACCACCAACAGCCGTCGAAGAATTCAGAATCTCCATAAGCGAGGAAGCAGGTAGAAAGTTGTAGAAGTCTATGTAGCAGGGAAAAGGAACAGAAATATGAGACCCAGGAAGAGAACCCACAAACAGTAAGGGTGGGGGTGCAAAGCTGGTGATGAACTGAGTGAGAATAGGAGCTCTATAACCAAGGCCAATAGTATTATGCAATTATGTGGCTTCTGCATTTATCGCATTATTCTGGATTTGCCGTGTTGCCCCATAATCCACCTATCTGCATAATCTATAGTTTTGAAGAAAAAATCACTTGCTTCGACCACAAACGGATCAAAAGTTACTAAAATTTTACCAACATGTGCCATCTTTTAACTGCTTATTGCGCTATTTGGGTGTCATATTGGTGGTAACAAGGTGAACTCTTTGCCCAGACAGTGTTACCATGTGTACAAACGACAAACTAACGAAGCAATGCTATCACAAAAAGTGCTGCATTGTACAGCATAATGTACCTTTTCTTCTTGCATAATTTAGTCAACCCTAGAGCATAATTTGGTCCACCCATGCCGTTTACTTCCAGTGGCCCTGCCTATAACACATGAAAAGTTGCCAGATGCCATCTTCTTTTCTGACATTTTAGGTGCCTGGAAACAGTACGAGTGCTTTTAGTTTGAAAAAACATACAATGAGGAGTATTCCTGCCACCGCAGGAATACCCAATGCCCCCTGTATCAGTAACTTGAAGAGTGGAGGGTATTTTCTGGCCAAAACGATTCTATCTTATAATTCTGCCCTCAGTTTTTGTTTCAGTGAAGGCCAATAAGGTGTTCTGTTCCTGGCCTGTGGTCTCTCCCAGTTGGTGCTGCTGAGCAAGGGCGTAACACAGGCCCCTACAGCCAACGCGGTGCGGGGGGGGGAGGGGCCTGGCTCCAAGAGGCCCCCTTGGTACTGAAATCTGGCCGGGAGAGCTCCTAATTGAGCCTGGAGGGGGCCCCTCTAAGTACCCTGCAGGGAGGCCCCCTCACTTTTCGTTACGCCAGTGCTGCTGAGTGTCCTCATGTCTTGCTCCTGGCCGGTGGTCTCTCCCAGTTGGTGCTGCTGAGTGTCCTCATGTCTTGCTCCTGGCCTGTGGTCTCTCCCTGTTGGTGCCGCTGAGTGTCCTCATGTCTTGCTCCTGGCCAGAGGTCTCTCCCAGTTGCAGCTGCTAAGTGTCCTCATGTCTTGCTCCTGGCCTGTGGACTCTCCCAGTTGGTGCAGCTGAGTGCACTCATGTCTTGCTCCTGGCTTGTGGTCTCTCCCAGTTGGTGCTGCTGGGTGTCCTCATGTCTTGCTCCTGGCTGGTGGTCTCTCCCAGTTGGTGCTGCTGAGTGCCCTCATGTCTTGCTCCTGGCTTGTGGTCTCTCCCAGTTGGTGCTGCTGGGTATCCTCATGTCTTGCTCCTGGCTGGTGGTCTCTTCCAGTTGGTGCTGCTGAGTGTCCTCATATCTTGCTCCTGGCCGGTGGTCTCTCCCAGTTGGTGCTGCTGAGTGCCCTCATGTCTTGTTCCTGGCCGGTGGTCTCTCCCAGTTGGTGCTGCTGAGTGTTCTCATGTCTTGTTCCTGGCTGGTGGTCTCTCCCAGTTGGTGCTGCTGATGTCCTCATGTCTTGCTCCTGGCCGGTGGTCTCTCCCAGTTGGTGCTGCTGGGTGTCCTCATGTCTTGCTCCTAGCCGGTGGTCTCTCCCAGTTGGTGCTGCTGAGTGTCCTCATGTCTTGCTTTGACCGGTGGTCTCTCCCAGTCGGTGCATCTAGGTGTCCTTGTGAACCCGAAAAATAATGACATACTGACCCCATAGTGGCTGTACTTGTTTTAGAATAGAAATACCAGCTGTAAGGAAAGCTAGAGTCCAATCAGATGTTCGACCTTCCAATTCAAACTCCCCAACCAACTAAAGAAGGAATCGTATTCAGAATCTTTTCCATGTACTTCTCCCTGCAAGACATTTCCCAACATGCAATGCAGGCAGAATTACTCAGCGCAATGAATATAGGCAGGGAAATAAAAAAAATACAGGGGAAGGATATGGGAGTATGGTGAGGGGGTGGGATGGCACCACAGTGGCACGAAACCAAAGCGTCGACGGAGGGGCGTTGATGGCACCCACCTCATAACAACAACAAAAAAGAGAAAAGGCCACCAAAAGCATAGGTGGTAGGCCAAAGAAGTCAGTTGTGGTTTCATTTCTGGATTGTGGCCTACGTATATTTCACCCATTAGAGTCGCGGGACGGGGAGGCAAAGCCAAACCAGTGAAGGGCCCGCAAGGAACACCTACTGATACAGGGAACAGCCAGAGAGCATAGCGGCTGAAAGACAATGAAATAACACCTGGCATTGACCAGTGTGTTTTGAAAGTGCCCTATGGTGGGAAGGGGCGTGGCTAATGAGAGGGTAATAGGGCAGGAAACTGCAGTCTCTACACCGTGTGTGTCCCCAGTAGCTTGACCCACACCTCATCGCAGGTGTCGTAGCCGTGGGAATCTAACTCGGTGGAAAGATGGAGACAGCACACAGAAAACAGCAAATAAAAGCACAATAGCCGACGAAGAAGAGCCACTCGAGATGTGTCATTGGGATGCCTAATGGCAGGGGCACAGGAACAGGTGAATAGTTAGCAGAGGGTAGAAAGGTGGAAACAACACCTGCAGCCCAGGCGTTGCCTGAGGGACACCTACCCAGTACTTTGGTAGCATGGGAAGCCAAAAAGCAGCAAACGATTGACACCTTGAAAAGGGGCATCCTACCAGGGCTGTGCGTGAAAGTGCTGTCAGGACTTAGTGTTTGAATCAAGGATCAGAGAACTGAATGATAAAGTTGGGACAGCCACCGTTTGAAATGTACATAAAGCATAGAACATTCGAATGGCCCTCCAAATCGTGATAAATTATGATCTGTGATGTTATGCTGATGTTAATAAACTGTGGCCATTTTGCACACCAGCAGGTTTCCCGCCTTTTTACTTAGGAGGAGGGCAGGAGGGGAAGTGCCAATAGATGGTCAGAAGGACAACGGATGGTCACTCACCTGTTTGGGAAGGATTATGATATTGTCATTTCCCGAAGAAAACAAGTGTTCTGTTAAAGGCAGAATACAGGGATTGGGGGAGGAAATTGATCTGCAAGCGGGGAACTCATTGGTGGAAGCTCACAGGCATGTTACATATGTTGGTGTCAGCAATCTTGTAAGTAATTAATGGCCTTGGCATGGATCTTGTTCTTGTGCAGTCCTTGGTTCTGTAAATGTGAATTTAGTAATAATATCTCAGCCTCTTCAGCACCAGGCTGTAATTTCACTATCATTTCAGATCCAGTACCCTGTAGAACTCAGCCCTTACCTGGCACCATAGAAACTGAGGTAACAGTGTGGGACTAGAAATACCATGTGGAATCTCAGTTACTGTGAGATCTGGTGGTAAGTTGGCAAATCTGGTCGTCATTTTGAGAAGCTGTTCTTATTTGAGCTGGGCCCAAGCCAAAACATGTGCTTCGTCGCAAATTTCCAGTAGAGGCAACATCTTGCTCCTCACGTTCCTGCAAAGATCATTCACCTGAGTTCCTGTGAAAGCAGGAGCACTGCCATTCTTCTCCAGTATTGACATTAATAATTCTGAACCTTCCTGCGGTGACAACGCCAGCCACCAGAGCTTCAGAGGAACCTGCAAAGATGAAGATATAAAGCAAAAGGGCCTTGTGCATTCAGATGCTAGTCAAATAATGTACATACTAAATATTGATGAAACGCTAAAAGAAGCCATTCAGTGGTTGTTACAGCCAGTACTTAGTAACAAAGGATTTAGATGACATCAGAACAGTCGTTCACGCATGTGCTTGTTGTGGATACTTTGAACTTAGGATTTTAACTCCAAACCAAGATGCCATATAGAACTAATGAATGAAACCCATAGAGACTACACAAAACCTAATCTACGAAAATCAACAGGATATAAAGAGAAAAGTTCTCTAAAACTCAACTAGTGAGTTGATGTTCGAACTATTTTGTAGATGGACATTGCTTTGAAAGGGTTAAGAAATTAATGTGAATATTGTATTTCGTATTATCATACAGTGGACAAGAGTGAGTAAAACGGTGTCGATGTCGCTACTGTAGAAAGAAGTCTGCCAAGTTGACTTATATCCAATACACATACAACTTCTGTTTCCCCGATACAAGAGAGTGACCAACATTTCAAAAGTTGAGTGTAGGTAGGCAAGCAAATAAAACCATTGGGGGGGGGGAGCAAGCTGCTGGTGGTAAGAGTACAGAACTCAGACAAACGGTCCTAACCAAAGTTTAGTTTTTGTATTACATAGGTCGACATCTACCAATATACTGAAGCACCCCAGGCCTCCATCCTAAAAGCAGCATGAAGGATCTTTGCAAACATGAGATGTGGATTGGAAGGTCACATGACAGACAAACAAGCAGCCAGGCCACTGCTGGACAGCACAGGTCAGGACGGGACTTGCTGTGCACAAGGCATCCCATTGGTCTTCTCAAGCCATTATTGCTTGGCCAATCACTAAACCTGACAACCTGGAAATGGATTTAAATTGCATTGACTGAATCCTCCCAAACCAGTCATGATTTTATCCAAGGTGCATGTGTCCCCAGAAGCATTGAGATGAAGTCGCCTGATGCACATAGATGAGGAAAACCTGAAGGGGAACTGCCAACAGGTGCTAATTTGAATGTCATCATCAAGAGAGCATTAACACAACACATGGACTCCCACTCTTATACCACATTGTGAGGATTTGGGTGTACTATATGATATGGGTGTGGGGCCCTGTCATGGAGTATACTCGCAAATATCATCTTGGGTCCACTCAGTCTCATTCACTTAACCATAGCTCATCCTTGGTAGCTGTGGCTGCAAGCATTAAGGCTTGGCAAAGGAACTTAGTGTAAAGCATTTAACAGCACCAAACAACGAAATAAGAAAGTCACACAACAAGGAAGAGACACAACAACAATTTATACAATTAGAGCCTATTTTTATTAATTGTCAGATACCTTGATAGTCATAATCCACCAGAAGATTCAGGAGATACAGATCTTAGACGTTTTTAACACTTTTAGATGCAACCACAAACAAGCACTGATCAACAAAAAGTTTGTAAACTTTTCAAAAGTTTGAGAGAGCTAGTGCAAGTACTCTGCTACAGGTTGGGCAACCAAATCCATCAGGGAAAAGGTCCAGGGGTCCAGAAAGGATACTTTGGGCAGTTACTTTGTCACCAGAGCATTCTTAAGGCAAGTTTCCAACTTTACAGGATGACTGCCATAGTGGTGGATTAGAATTTTGAAAGGTGAGCAATACAGCCATGTTTAGCTTGCTTAAACCTATCAATCGGCATAAGAATGAGGCTTAGTTTGATGATTATGACCAATGTGTGTTTAAATAGTTTTAAAACTTTTACAGTGTTCACCAGGTACACTGTGTTGGACAATTTGTTATTCTAGAGTGTGGTTATACACGATAACAGAGGATGTGATCACGTTGCGATAAGCTATTGATGATACAGTTTATTCGTCTGTATAGCCAGAGTATAAAATGGCATATGTACGTTTTCTTTTTACAAACAAGAACTATCGTTTGAATTTTTTTCTGTATATGTTTTCTCGCAGCCCTGAGGACGTCCCATCACGGGACGAAACGCGTCGGCTGACGAAATTGTACTGTGAATTATGAAAATCTGTTGAAAAGAATTAAAGAAATCAATGAAAAACTGAGAAGACATCTCTATGGAATATGAATCATTGTGACTCTTTGTTATATATATTTGGTTTTGTTCACATGTGATTAGTACGCTCCTTCCTTGTTCTTTTAAATTCAACTTGGCTGTGGGGAGGCTGGCGGTACCTCTGAAGGGGGTTGAGCGTATCCGTTAGACATCATTTTGCAAAATTGCCCTGCAGTGTGACCAATTCAAACCCCACATCGCCCAATCCGTATTAGTTGACTGCCATAGACATCAATGGAGTGGTCTGAGGCTGAGGATACAGGCAAAAGATGCTTAAAGGATGCACTTGGTCTGGTTGTCTCTCAGTCCATGGGTAATGTGGGGCAACTTGGGCCACAGAGATCAGGGATCACTCAAAGTCATTTATGTTGCATTAGCAGGCAAGCCAATGCTGGGCTATTCGTCTTCTTGCACCATGAATAGGGAAAAATACTTAGGTGGGGGTGAGTATCCCTTGGGTACAAGTAATTCAAACTCTGATAACACTCCCAGGTCCAGCAGACATGAGTGCAACTTTTTTCTATCTTGGATTTGTCCTTTTGTATACCCAGCAACTGGTAACTGCAAAATGTCTATGGTGGCTACCAACTTGTCTGTTTGGACTTCTTCAGGTCTTATGCCCTGGAGCTGGTACCAGTGAAACAGCCACATCATCCTTGGAGTCACTGCTGTAGGTTTGAAATAAATATTTTCCTGAGTGAGGAGCCGCAGGCACAGGCCAAACTTTGCTAGCTCACAGTGCAGCAGGTGCAGTGCTCCTGATGGTGCAACCTCTCTTTGTGTGGTTTCAAGGGCAACAGAAAAGTTTTTCTTCAGTCTTCTCTCCAATTCCATTGTGATGTGAGGGTCAGGGTGCCAAGGGTGCCCCATTCTTCCTAGGAAAGAGCCCTGGGGGGGACCGCACTATCACTAGACAATGGGCTTCTGAGTCACCACATTCCTAGTGGTGTGATTCCTGCAATGTGCGGCATCCATCCCAGAGTGTCCCATTCTTGCCCCTTTCAAAATGGCACAACCCTTCCTTGGTCGTCAGAAGCACAGGAGCCCACCCTAGAGGTGTGGCTACCAGTGGACTACACACCCATGGGAAACCTGTTTGGAGAGGAGGTTCTCTGGCTCTTTCTCTTAATTGTCTTCAGGATCTCATGATGTGGAGGCTGTTGGGTGAGAGGTTCAACCAGAAAAGTTGAAAAAGAGCAGCGCAGGGGATTCATCCTAACAAGGCTGTCAGGAATATATGTCCACTCCCCAGGCACACATATTAAGACTTCTATTACCAAGGACCACTTGATATTAATGTCACTGATAATAGCCTGTAACATTATGGATGTGTGGTGTTTCACCTGTTGATTTGGATGCTGAGCTGCCGAAACACCGAGGAAAACAGAAATTAATGGAATAATGGGACTAATGATTTCTGAATTTTCTGGTAATTCCACATTTCTCAGGGGTACCTCAGCATTAGATTTGTAATTCACAGTAATTCCAAGCCTAAAGAGTTACCAGGGCCAGTGCTTAATTTGAGCTGGTGGTTGCAGGTGGGGCCCACTGGCACTGTTTTTTTAGGACTTGAAATTACGTTGTTTTACATCATACTTTGACACAGAGCATAAGAAGGAGAAACACAAAAGAGGAAAAGACAGAGAAAAAGAATGATGGAAAAAACATAAGAAAGGGAGAAATCAGGGACAAAAAAGAACCCACAAGAGTGGGAAAAGGGGGCAGGGAGCGACCAGTGGTGGCTTAAAGAGGCATGAGGTGATGCAGGCTTGGAATTTGCCACACCAACATTCAATAGCTCATGCAGTGAGCTTGAGTACAAAACATTGGGCCCCTACACCTATTCCTTTACAAATGAAGCACTTACCAGGGCCCTTGGACTGGTAACTCTAGTGGTGAGTAATTACCGTCTGAAAATTCGGGGCACTTTAACTGGACCCATGAATGTTTTCCTGTTGGAAAGCTTCATTGCGAGTACACCAAAAGCTTTACCTTTAAGAAAAACACTGTCTGGGATGAGACTGGCTTGTGATTCCATCTCTGATTTTCAGCATGAAAGGGAGATGTTTACCTACTAACTCATGGTTTCACTGCACCATGGTTCTTTCCTCATTTCCTGTTTGTTGTGGCCTGGCCGTCAGAACCAAAGAGCAATGGGCTGTTGATGGAGCTGCAGTGAGGCATGAGGCTAGTGTACATATGGCGCAATGTTAACAGGTAGCAACACTGCGTTACCGTCGACTGAAAATGAATGTATCCCATAGTTACCAGCAGCGTAGAAAACATGCGATTGAAAGCAAATGAGCTGGAAATAATACTGTATGATCTGCACACAATTACGTCAATCCTAGAAACTGAAAACAAAAAAAAGAGCAATGATGTTGATATAAAGAAAACAGTGTCATGGAACATTATTTATTAGAGACAACCAGGTGTAAAGAAAAAGGAATGAAAAGTGAAGCAAACAAGAGAGGGTTGAATAGGATATATATATATATATATCATATAATAAATAAAGCTTGAGCTGAGCGCAAAATTACTATTTGCCTCAAGAAAAGTTCATCCAAAAACAAGAGAATGGGATAGTTGTCTAAAACTCTTCCCTTACAGACGGTCCTAAGGTCTTAATGTTCAGATGTGGGGCCTCCATTAGGGCGTTTGGGCTTTGCACCACTTTGGCCCTCTAGCTCCCCAATTAAATGTTAGTAGACTACTAACACAGTGGGGGATATTCCCAAGAACGTGTGATAACTATCACAAAATTAGCTGAATGCAACTTTCAACATCGCAGTCTATCGCGGGAAAATAACTCTGTATTAACACAGGTCCCTTCTCAAAACCCATCTGTTCCGTAAAGCACACAACCAAGTCCCCCTCCGATCTGTCCTTACACGTTCACAGCGCCAAGAAACCGTCAGGTGGTAGTTGCGCTTTACAAATATTTTTACATAACATAACATAACATAACATAACTTAGTATTCACAACACGGCTGCACCATGCGATAAGCCCACGACAACACGTCAAATGTCCGTGTTAAAACCAATGCGACGCCGAAAAAATGCAAAACACCAACGCGAAAATAGTAGCAATGAGGCCAATCGCGATACAAACATCAGCGATAACCAGTGACAGACCTGCGATTCCCACGCGTCATGCGGGAAAATGCTCCATATAAGCAGAGTCAAAAAAAGGTGAGATGACAACGTATGAGCACAACCCCACAGCCGTGACGGAGAACAAATAACCATTGGCCTGCATCAGATAGGCAGCACCTCAATCACAGCTACATTGTACATTGATTGGCATACTGTATGTAAATTGCGCCAAAGTGGAAACATACATGGAACACACTGTGAAACCGCAGCTCCTCTTCACATTGTAGAGGGACAATCAAAAGCCCCGCACACAGACATGCCATGTCCATGATCAAACAATAATGAAAGCATGGACTAATGTAGGGGCAGTTACACCCCCTTACGTACATGTTGCCCATGTTGTGGGACTTGAGTCACAGGGTGCAACCCTGCATCATGGTGGCACATATCAGAGCCCAAAAAAAGCCCTGTTGTCACTTGTAGGCCACAAATGACAGCTAAAATGGAATGAATTGGGACACATGTGAAATGCTGAAGAGTGGGATACCGTACCAACTGTGACACACAGAACTGGCAGTCCGAATACGTGACACCCTAAACAGCCTCACTACACAGAGGTGACACACCCACAATCCATTAACAAATTCCAAAATTGCTAGCACTACATGTCGCACCCACACTTGTCTGAGTGAAGTGCCTGTATAGATGAGTGACATGCACACAGGGAATGTGTCTTGGAATGCATTTATTTGCACATGCTGGGCCTTTGGTCATTCATCGTACTATCCCATTATTGCTAAAGAGCGTCACAATGTGACGTCAACATGAGAAGAAATTGTCAATCATGGTGGTCCTACGGGCTATTCCAGCTGCAGCTGCAGTGGGGTGTGGTCCACCTGCCTCATCATCATCGTCCGGTGCATCTGGCACTCGTATCCATGGGGCATTGCTGCGTACACATATGTTGTGCAACACACAACATGCAACAATGATCTGTACAGCCCACACGATGTCTGGGCTGTACAGGAGCTGTCCACCTGTGACATCCAGGCACCTGAAACGTGACTTCAACATGCCAAATGTGCGTTCCACGATACCCCTGGTGCATTTGTGGGCCAAAATGTACTGCCTCTGGGCCTGTGTGTTAGGGGCGCAGAGGGGTGTCATCATCCAAGCGCAGAGTGCATATCCTTGGTCACCTGTGATAGTGCAGAGAGACACATACTGCATGATGTGTTTGGCAGGCTCACTGGTTCATTGGTGTGTGATATGTGTGATTCCTGTATGACATGAACAGCCTGTTGCAAATGAGCGGCATCAATGTGTATTACGTAGCCTCACTGCTGCTCCTCCCTCCCCCTGAGCATGGTCACTAGTGTGCGCAGCGCGGGTGCATCACTTGCACCCCTACGGCACACCGTTGTCATGCCTGTCTGCGCATGTCCACAAGCCTGACTACAACACAGTGATGATGTGCGCTGAAGGTGGCCGGCCACGTGTGTCTGTGTAGGCCCATCGTAAGGACAGGGCTGAAACAGACGTAGAGCACCTGCTTGGCTGAACTCGCCATGCGGTTGAGGGTAGACATTTGGTGCATGCAGCGCTTATAACGACACACACAACAGTTGGCAAGTGTGATCCCTGATCCCGAGCGGGCATGCCCTCTCTCATGTTCCCCTTCGGCCGAGCCCGCACTCCGGGGGCATGCCAAATAGTAACGTTGTCCATTGCTGGACGGGTGGCGCATACTATAACAGAGACACACTCATTAGTCACTTCCGTGGGAAGGCCTAAACTTAACCACACCCAGATCCACGTGTTGAAGAGCCACACCCTATGCTGTACAGCACAGGTACTCATAGTACGGCCCGCGGGCCGGCAGTGGCCCGGCAAGCCTTCCTTGGCGGCCCGCTGACCATGAGACATCGTACCCGTGTTTTCAAAAAGTGTCTGCAAACACTCTGCTGCTCTGTGGGGGCCGGGTGATTATTTCCAGTGAGGCGAGAGTGGAGCTGCAGGGGCGGTAAGAGTAGGTGAAATACTGCAAAAGTGAAGTGCTCAGTGGGGCTGTGTGTCTGTGCGCACTGGGGAAGCAGGCTGGGGAAGCTGTCTCAGCCCAGGTGACACACAGGCAGGGTCAGATGACAGAGGGTGACAGAGGGAGGTAAAGGGACAGAGACAGAGGGAGGGAGGGAAAGGGAGGGAAGACAACGACAGAGGGAGACCGGGAAATGGAGACAGAGAAAGGGAGACAGACAGAGGGAGCAGGGCAACAGAGGGAGGAGGGTGACAGAGAGAGACAGAGGGAGGGAGATGGAGTGAGGGAAGGGAGTGAAGGAAGGGAGTGAGGGAGGGACTGAGGGAAGGAGAGTGAGGGAGTGAGGGAAGGGAGTGAGGGAGGGATTGAGGGAAGGGGAGTGAGGGAGTGAGGGATGGGGAGTGAGGGAGGGAGGGAGTGAGGGAAGGGAGTGAGGGAGGGAGTGAGGGAAGGGGAGTGAGGGAAGGGGAATGAGGGAAGGGGAGTGAGGGAGTGAGGGAATGGGAGTGAGGGAAGGGGAGTGAGGGAAGGGGGAGTGAGGGAAGGGGGTGAGGCAAGGGAAGGGAGTGAGGGAAGGGGAGGGAGTGAGGGAAGGGGAGTGATGGAAGGGAGTGAGGGAAGGAGAGGGAATGAGGGAAGGGGAGGGAGTGAGGTAGGGAGTGAGGGAGTGGGTAGAGGAAGGGGTGAGGGAAGGGGAGTGAGGGAGGGAGTGAGGGAGGGAGTGTGGGAAGGGGAGTGAGGGAGTGAGGGAAGGTGAGTGAGGGAAGGGGAGTGAAGGGAGTGAGGGAAGGGGTGAGGGAGGGGGTGAGGGAAGGGGATTGAGGGTGGCCCCACTGGAGGAACTGGTCTCACCCTTTGGAGTCACTATCGTCAGCTATGGCGACGATACACAGCTGGTGGTGACGCTTTCCCACCCCAAGCTAGAGCCCTCCAATCTCCACGACTGCCTTTCCAACGTATACCAGTGGATGAGTGACTCTGCCCTGAAATTAAACGGCTCCAAAACAGAAATCCTGCTCCTAGGGCATAACACCACGAGCCTCCCCCTTAACATCTGGCCCGCCTGCATGGGTGAACCCCCCACCCCCAAGACGGAGGTCAAGAGTCTCGGAGTGTGGCTGGAGATGGATCTCACCTTCAGGACACAGGCAAGAAAGACGGCCGGCACATGCTACGGACTACTTAGATCTTGCAGGAAGGTGATTCCTCTTCTGCCTTTCCAGTCGCGTCTCCTGCTGATCCAAGGCCTAATTTTATCCAGGCTGGACTACAGCAACGCCATTTACCTGGGATCTCCAGAATCCACTCTCCAAACTCTGCAGAAAGCTCAAAATGCTGCAGCGCGACTTCTAACGAACACCCCGGCCAGAACATCTGCCAAGCCTGCATTGAGGATGCTGCATTGGCTCCCTATCAGGGAAAGGGTAACTTTCAAGGCCCTCTGTCTGGCCCACAAGGTACTTCATAACACTGGCCCCCCAATCCTAAACAACTGGATCACACCCTACAGACCCACGAGAGCGCTTCGTTCCGAACATGGTAACTTCATCACGATCCCCAAGGTGAAGAAGGCCCGCATAGGTGGCCGCCGCTTTTCGGTCAACACGGGAAAAAAATGGAACGCACTCCCCCTGAGCCTCAGAGCAGAACCAAACCTCCTGCGGTTCAGGAAATCTCTCAAAACCCTACTTTTCACCTGAGCCACTATCACTCCTGACTTTCTCCCCCTGTGTGTAAGAGGTTCAGCGCTGGGATACCCTCTGGGTGACTACGCGCTCTAGAAAAACCATAAATAAAATAAATAAATAAATAAATAGTGAGGGAAGGGGAGTTAGGGAGTAAGGAAAGCGTAGTGAGGGAAGGGGAGTGAGGGAGTAAGGGAAGGGGAGTGAGGGAAGGGGAGGGAGGGAAGGAGAGGGAGAGGGAGAGGTGAGGGAGGGGAGTGAGGGAGTGAGGGACGGGGAGTGAGGGAAGGGGAGTGAGGAAGGGGATGAGGGAGGGAGAGAGGGAAGGGGGGTAAGGGAGGAAGAGAGGCAATAGGGGGAAGGGAATGGGAGGGAAGGAGAGGGAGAGGGAGTGAGACAGTCAGAATGAGGGAGAGATAGGGATAGAGAGAGGGAGTGCGAGGGAGTGAGACAGTCAGAGTGAGTGAGACAGAGGGAGACCGGGGAGGGAGAGAGGGAGAGAGAGGGATGGAGGGAGGGAGGCAGAGAGAGAGAAAGATAGAGGGAGGGAGACACAGAGAGAGGGAGAGAGAGAGAGAGAGAGAGGTGTGTATGCCTGGTCTGGTAGCCAGTGGACGAAGGCGTCTGCTGCAGGGACCTGTGTTTAACCTCATGGTCACAGTTTTTGTTGTTGTTCTAGTCCCGCCCCCTACCCCACTGACCCCACCCCCACCGGTGCAGCCCTCGGACACAAACCACACTGTAAATTTGGCCCCCGTGAGAAAGTTTGTGAGTACCCATGCTGTACAGTCATAAGCCTGTCCGCTTACGTTCAGAGGGAGGTTCAACACAGCTACATGTCTCAGGTCTACCCCACTTACCGCAGTGCCATGGTTGCGCCCCCTGTACACAGCACAATTGAATGCGGTAAGGGCTGGGGCCCTCATGCACACATAATGACCACACGGACACACTGAGTGACTCGGTTTAACTGGCTATGGGCACGTTTGTCGGGCCCCTTTTATTGCCAGGGTCACATGTCCAGTGACGCCTGTGCTGGATGGGTGTTGCGTAGTGTAAGCCCCCACATCAAGGGATGGTTGGTGCTGGCAACTATCACAACAGTGATCAGGCAATCAGCAGTACAAGGGTCAAACAGCAAGGGCCCATGACTTGAGCTGCACAGAGTTAATGGCCCCGGATGCACTGCGGCCGGCACAGGCACACCACCACAGGACGGTGACCTGTGCTGCACTGAGGTCAGGCCAAGCGAGCTCAGCGTGTTCTCATCTATGTCCAAGGTGAATGGTGCCGAGGGTTGCGGGGACAGTGGAAGGTGTCCTTCCAGGGCATGATGCAGAGGGCAGAAGCAAGCAGAAACAGGCAAATGGCGAAGTTGGATGCTACAGACTCCTCTTTACCACCATGTCAGTTTCAGCTACATGATGATGTACGTAACACAACCCCCAGCCCATGGACTCAGACACCACCAAAGTTCAACCATAGAGTGCCTATGAATGTCGGGGCATATACTTAGTGGCACCAGAGCTGAAAGGGGATGCAGTCTGCGATGAGGCCTGTATAATGACATCAACTCTGCCATGAAGAGGGCAGGACTCAGTTCCGATTGTGTAACCTACCCCACTGCAGTGTGTGCCGGAGGCAGCGGTCAGCAGTGGCCTACAGCCACTTGTCGTTGGCTTGCGATGCACAGAGTTAGTGGCACCAGTGCAGTTTTTGATAGTGTCCCATTACTTCCGTAACGGAGTGCCTTTTCTCCTCTGGACTGAAGCGCGGCTTCTCTTACCCCTCTTCTTGCGTACTGTGATATGAACACTGCCATTGAGCAATCAAGACTCAGTTCCAAATGTGTGACCTAGTTGACCGCAGTGTAGGCCAGAGGCAATGGTCAGCACGGGTCAACTGCTGTCCAGCCATCTCCTCCTGGATCTCTAACACACGACGTTGGCATGGCTTGTGGAGAAGATTTGTATCTGACTGAGGTAGTTCAACCAGAGAGTACCCATCGAATTTCGGGGCATATACTTAGTGGCACCAGAGCTGAAAGGGGATGCAGTCTGCGATGATGCCTGTACAATGACATCAACTCTGCCATGAAGAGGGCAGGACTCAGTTCCAATTGTGTGACCTACGGCATTGGATTGGTGTGAGGCCAGCTGGACCGCAGTGTAGGACGAAGGCAGAAGTCAGCAAGGGCCCACAGACACGTGTGGGTGGAATGCTATGCACAGAGTTGGTGGCACCACATCGAAGTGAGTATAGTGATATAAACTCTGCCATTAATAATGGTCTCTGCCATAATGTAATCACGACTCAGTTCCAAATGTGTGACCTACTGGTCCGCTGTGTCAGCTGGTGGAGTACGTCAACGGAAAAGGAGTACTGCAGGGCTGTGTCGCAGAGGCCTTGATGGTCAGAGGAGGCCTCAGGCTTGAAGCTTGCAGCGGCACATGGTGGGCCCTCCGTGAAACACGCCGGTGCTGGCAGGTGAGCGGTTCTGCCTGGGTGTGCAGGGGCGGACAAGACGGGTTCAGGGACCAGCGGACCGGGGTGCAGCAGGCGCACAGTATCCCATGCACCACCGCTCACGGTGTCGGCCTTGTGGCCGGGTGAGAGGCACTGCCCTGACAGGGACTTTGGCCATTCCAGAAGAGAACCACGCCCAGGGCGACGCAATTTTTATTCACATCCCTACGCTAGCCTTGCGTACGCTGGGCCAGCCCACTTCGCACACACTTACAGGGGGTACTTAACAAGCTACAGCTACATGATCTTCCCCACTTGCTGGAGTGACATGATTGCGTCCACTGTCCACCACAATCCATACACCAGCGGTGTATGTCAACATGGATCTGTCTGTGGTTTGCATACTGCAGTCTGGCCATCACATCCATGGCAAACTGGGCATTGTGTACATTCTCAATCATCGGTCACTTGCCTCCTTCGCACATGCCTGGTTCCCACCTCTCCCCACATTCTGCTAATGTGTGGCTGAGGTGCCATGCCGTTAATGGCTTGTGTACATGGCTCGCCCAGGTTTCCACAGTAAGTTGTGCTGTCATATCTGGTGGGTGGGCATGTTGTTTGGCATGTTGTGGGTGAGTTGTGACGTGTGCATTCTCAGTGTTGTGAATTGCATGATTGTGTATTTTTGGTGTGTGGTGTGTTCATTTGGTACTTACCAATGAGCACTGCATTTACGTAGGTGCCAACCTGGATTCGCTGGTTGATGATGGACTGTTGGAAGATCAGGAATCATGCACACTGCCCAGGTAGTTGGCGACGACGTTGGTGAAGTGTCCCTGGTGGTCCACTGTTGCTGTGCACATTGATGGACTGCGTGCGCTTTCTGTTGCGGTAATTGTGTGAAGTGCCGGCAGGGGGCACAAGTAGAACATGTGTGCAGTCAATTGCCCCCAACACGTGCGGGAAGTCAGTTATGACGTAGAAGCCTTGCTTGGTCTCCAGCTGTTCCTGCGCAGTGTGGGAGAAGTATAGGTACTGGGATACCAAGCTGATGATGACATCCAGGACAGGTTTGATGAACTTTTATAGGGCTAGCTGTGAGACTCCTCCGACTCTGGTGGTTTTTGGTTGGAAGGTACCAGAGGCCAACAGGTGCAGCACAGCCAGCAGCTTTGTCTGAGGTGGGATGTTGATTGTCCGCTGGGTTGGTACCGTCAACCTGTGGGCAATGATGCTCCGGATGGGGAGGATGGTTATCCTTTTGAGCCTGTACTGGACACTGACATACTCTTGTGTTAAGTCTGTGAGGCTGGTGCATTTCCTGAAGGTCTGTTGTCTTTGTCTACGCTACCTCTGTGGTGGTCCGGGGGGTGGGGGCAGGGGGACTGGGGGGGCAGGCCTGTGGGGTGGTGGCGGTGGGTGTTGTGGATCTGTTGGGGCTCCGAGCTGCATGATCAGTAGCTCCATGGTTTCTTTTTGTCCTCAGGTGTGGCTCTGGGCTGGGCTCCCTTTTTTGGTGCAGGCTATCGTTCGACTTTACACCAGGTCAGAGCAGGTGTAAAATTCCTGCTGCTAATGCGCCTTATTGCGTGTTTTGTGATCTTATCGCCAATCTGGCTGGACATTGAGAATGTTGCAGATTGGTATTGTTGCGGCTTTTTGCATGGGAATGCCTACTCTGCATTTCATTAGCGATAGTTGCCGGGGTCATCTGTGGCGATGTGTTTTGCGGCTGCTATCGCAGGTATACTGGTGATAGGGGCTGTTATCACTAGCTTGTGAATGGGGAGATATATTTATCGCCACTCTGGCTGTGAAAAAGTGCTGTTAACTCAGTGATGAATCCTTGAGAATATGCCCCAGTGTTTGTGTATTGATTCTGCTGCAGCTGGGCCTGTTGCAGTATCGAGGCCTGAGGGGGTGGGGCTACCAATATTGTTGACTTCACATACTGACACTGTCAGTCTTAGTAGCCAACTGCACCGTATCTGGGGTCCTAGTGTGCATGTTGGACTGCTGCCTCTCTCCGGCGAGCCTGATATGCACATTAGAGTCTGCTATGAGTCTCTCCACCTGCATATACTGGAGCCGGTAGTGACTTGTAGCCACAGCCCCTGGACTTAGTAATGAGAGTTGAGGTTGTCTGCCCCAGACAACCCTGGTGCTGCTGTAACAACAGGAGCAGCAAAGAGACACAGCGCGGTACAGATGCTAGTGGCCTCTAGCTGTGTGTTCACGTAATGCAGTGCGGTGGTGGGAGTAGTCCCGCTCTCTCTCTCTATCCTCTACGTGCGACTCAAAGAGAGACAAGCCGCAAACATTGATTTGAATGAAAAAACCTACTTCCTACTTCCTTCCACACAGGTAAGTCGGTGGGTTCGCAAGAAATTAATCAAACGAAGGACGGAAGTAACAGTGACTCCCTTGGGCTTGGATATGACAATATGGATATATATATATATTAAAGAATGCCATTGCCAATCTTTCGTGTTATGGCCTGGGCATATTTCCTCCTGATTTCGGACGTTTCACGAACATAGAATCAAATGCAACATTATTTTTTAATCATCGTAGTTTTAACTTGAAAGAACTGTTATTAACCCCTTCGCAGCGGGGGTAATTCCTCCGCTGTGCTGGGGGGCGCCCCCGTGCTCATGACGAGCTCAGCTCATCATGCACACGAGCAACGTGCCGTATGACGAGCTGAGCTCGTCATGAGCATAGAAGGTGTTAAAAAATAATCTTGTTTCAACCAAGATGAGTTAGCGCTGGGCCAGGAACATACCCACTCTCCGCTGCACTGCCTTAGCATCTTGCGGATGAAGAATGGATGTAATTTGATTTCCATTCCATTTTACCTTATCAGAAAGTGCTGCGCCTTATCTTATTGAATACATTCACTGGGTTGGGATATTCATTAAAAATAATAGAGGTGCGCTCTGGCTTTTCTTTAGAATCTTCTATAAATCCTATTGTCAGAGGTTAATCCGTTTTTCAGTTGAGGCGGAGTAAGAGATTGAGCATATTTTGAAAATTTCCATCCATGTTGTTCCGAGCTTTTGCTCTAGTAATTTTTAATACCCAGACAATTCTCGCCTTAATATACTCCCTGAAACAAGTCATTAAGTAGGAAGTGGCACATTAGGTGCACTTCTTCAACTATTGCAGTCTGCTTCATGTAGGGGCCTTCTAAATGGCCTCCATGGGATCATTTTCTTTCAGGCTGGCATTTAACATGAATCATAATGCATAATTCCCGCTAGCTGAATTAGCCCCCGCCTGGCATACTCTAGTGACCAACAGATCTAAAAATGACTGCAGAGACAGGAACATACATTGAAGGTCACCTTCCTGTCTGGGCTAACAAATAAACAAGACACTAACTCACTGATCCTTTCCTCCTGAAGGAGCGAGGCTGAGACAACATTTTTTACGTACCCCTCGTGAAGTCAGGTTTCCCATAACGATAACATGTATTAATCGAGCGAATTGCAATACTATTCAACTAAAAGAAAACACACACAGAAAAGTGCACGTGGGATACTAATTTGCTTATGTTGCAAATCGTAATACATTAATGATGTGAATTTGTCGTATTAATATAGTGCAATAACGCTCTAACTTAACAAAGCTATATATGTCTGCTTATTATAAGTATTATTTGTGGCAAAAACTAAGGAGAATGGTAAGAAAACAACGCCTATTTGTAGCTTTAAAGCTAGGTAATCACTAACAGGGTAAACTTCGCATGGTGGGAGTTAAACAGAAGGGCTTTATTTCGAAATCTAATGTTTAAATGTGTTTGTTTCTATAAAAGTTCCCATTGTAGCCCATGCAGCCTAAACTTCGCGTGGTGGGAGTTAAACAGAAGGGCTTTATTTCGAAATCTAATGTTTAAATGTGTTTGTTTCTATAAAAGTTCCCATTGTAGCCCATGCGGCCTAAATAAAAATGGAGGGTTTGCAAGACTCCGAGAGAGTGTACTACTACGTTTGCGCAATTGTGCTCGAGAGATGTGTGAGTGACCTGTGCCTGGGCTGCTGATGTCAAGACCAGCATGGCCTGAAGAGCAGAATGGTGCCCAATGGATTGTCTGAGTTGTGAGCCTGGGAAAGTTGACCGAAGTGTCGATATAAGGACAGAAATGAATTATTGCAACATGAACAATTATGACCGTATGAGACTGATGGAAATGACTTTGCAAAATTCGGACAATGAGGGGATGAGGTGATCTTCATCCACAGCTCGAATGGACCAATGAGAAATGAGTGTGGACCCTAAAGTTTCACATTTTAGTTAGATAGTTAGGGAAAAAGGGGATGAAAGAGGCCGTTTGGAAGAGAGAAAAAAGCACTTGCTTTGAATTATTTTTGCACCCCGACATGCTGTCGGACTGATCAATTTTTGGGTGCTAAAGACTTTGAAAATTTTCCTGACTTTAACTTTTGATGGGTCGGAGTCCTGATGGGAGGTGAACATCGAGGAAGCTAGAGAGGCTATTTTTGGGAACTTTGTCGTTTAATCCTGATTTCTTTAGACCAAGAAGATGGGTAATATGTCTTTCAATTTTCTCATTTCTGATTTATTCTGCTATTAAATGTAAATTAAATTGAACTTATTTGATCCTTTACTTGAAGTGATTAAAGAAATGCTTAACTAAATTTTCTGAATAAAGATTAAATCTTAAGCGTAAGGTCATACTAGGAGACTTTAAAGAAATACAATTTAAATAAATGGAGAATTAAGCTGGTCTTGTTGTCCATTAGCTACCTTTTACTAGCTGATCCATTGACCAAAACAGTGGGGTGCCAAAAATGCTGTTTATAAAATTTAAATATCATGGTGAAATTAATGAAATGCATATGTATATAATATATACAATTTAAATAAATAGGTGAAATAGGGTACTCCGCTATCCGGCAGCTCGTCCTCTAGTTTTCACTGATCCTGGGAGCAGTGTGTTTTGAGTGAATGAGTGACTCGCGGTGCTATGGGTCCCACCGTCGAGTAGAGTATGAAAGCGCCTGAGTATTCTGTGATGGTTTGGAGGGTTGTTTGAGAACAGCGCTGGATCACTCCACATGTTACCCTCAGATGATCTCCCACTGACTTATGCTCAGCTTGCATTTCCTATATCTGCAATAGGTTATAAGTCAACTTTATTTGACCCAAGAACTACTCGCCGTCTTTGTAACCAAGGAACTGGAAATAAGTGAATTTGAAGGAGGTAATTAGATGGCATGATAAACTAAATTTTGTAGCATGAGAAAAGCTCATTATGCAGAATGTTGTATGAGCAAAGCCTGTGTATGTGGCATGTTTCTATGTCATTTTTACATGTTTGGGTGTTGATGCAATCCAGATCCCAATGCAACTCTTGGTAGTTTTCAACAGCTTTGGCTGCCCACTGCTCTAAAGATGATGTGACTAAAGCTACCCAAATCATTATCATATGATATCTCCTTATTGATGTCATAAGTGTGCAGAAAGGGAATAGTAAAAAAGAGGATACATCACATAAAGGGAGACTAGATGAGATTAAAATGTTTTCATACCTGGTAATCCAAATTACTGCATCGGGATGTTGGCAAAGCCAAATGAACATCTCTAAAAATACATTTCTGAGAGCCGTCACAGAATCTATCTTTAGATTGACGAATAAAATAGGCCAGAAACCAATTAGGGAGATACTAACACTGTATAAAATCAAATGTCTCCCTAGTACTGAAAGAGGAAGAAGTGCAGACAGTGGAACCTCTTATATAACAGCACCTAACCCGGATTGTCTACTCTATTGATAAATACCCACTATTTCGAGTGAGAGTTGTGTGCACACTGTATATTACCCACTGCCACAGTTCTAGTTCCCAAACGGGACCCCAGTCAAATTTCAGCCAAAGCAAAGGTGCACCACCCTAAGGTTCTAACAGTAAGAACAAATCAAATGTCCATATTCAACAGTTCTTTGATGTTTCTTTTATTTCCATTTTTCCTCCTTTTTTCTTTTTTGTTATTGTTCCAGAAGAAACAGTGCAATCAACACAACGGACAGCCGACGAGTTTCGTCCATATACAGGACTTCTTCAGGGCATAAAGATAAGGTGGGAATGGCCCATCTGGTTATTTTCGGTAGCGCGCTTTATTTCCTAATGTTCGTCGTTCCCCGTCACGGGTAATATATTAGAGAAAGCGATGATCCTAAAATCACTTGATAAGAAGTAGGAATGGACAGCAGGGCCACGTCCACCTGAACGAGCGTTGTTCCCCAACATAAACAGTGTTCAAATTATAAAAAGATTTATTCTGTATATTTATCCCAATGTCGTTTAATAGAAAAATGGCAATAAATGATATGTTGTGCGTCTCAATCTGATGTCTCAAAATGACGATAAGAATTAAAGAGCGGCGCTAAACATCTTTTCTCTGACGGTCCTAACCATGTCCCGTCAGCTCCATCTATGCACATATGCATGTAGCATGAATCTCTACATTAGGAAAAGCCATATTCTGCCTGTGCCAAGCCTAACGATAAATATGTTGCGCTCCTAAATAGATTCCTTTCAACCCACGGTATACGCCCAAACTGGTATCTGTCATGAGGTACCTAAGGTTCACCAAATCAAAGGAAGGGCGTCCCCATGAAAAGAATCATCATCAACTACAGTACCCCAGCTTATCTCAAGAACAGCCCAAGTAAAGGCATGGTGGTACGGACCTCGTCACGGGGGGCAAATGACAAAAGCAGCAACCTCTAGTACTGGTTATGGTGCTGCTTTGTGGGGGTGTACTAACTGTACCCCGCTGCAAACTCATGAGAATATGTTTTTGGCTTGGATGCTGGCTATCCCAAAAATGAGCTCAACATACATAACTCATAGCAAAGTGGCTGTTCCTTTTTTAGAGGATGACTTACATATTAACCCCATCTTCTTGTGGTATAATATTTGAAGTAAATCAGGGACCAAGTTCACGAAGGCAATAATACTAGACTACCTAGGGCTAGATGTATAAACAAAATAAAATGGTTGATCTATATAGATAGTCATAGTCATTTAAGAAAAGTGGACAATAGCATTGGAGTCGAGGATACAGACAGAGAGACATAGAAAGAGACTTCCAAGAAAGCAAAAAATCCACTTTGCATATATATCTGTTGGGCCCTGTACTGGTGGGCGTGCAAAACTACCTGATGATTGTTGAACAGTCAACACAGGTTCTACCTTGCCAGATTACGTTTAGGAAGATTGCACTTAAGGGTTGTCTTTCCAAAAATTGGGGCATGGACTGACACCTTATCATGTGATGGTAGAACTGGCCACAGCACAATGCACTTTGTTTTATTCTGCAGTTTTTATAAGGACCTTAGGAAACAATTTTTTGTGCCGATTTTTAAAACTGATCACTTTAGGGTGCTTTTAATTTTTTATGTGCTCTGGAAAAAGGAGATATCTGTTTATATGTTTTAGAATTCATCAAATCTGCCCTGGGAAGAAGGAAAAGTCTTGCTCATTTGGAAGCCTGAACCTATGAGGCTACCCTATAAATCCATCTCCGATGAACTACTTGACCATAATGATATTCGGTGATTTGATTCATTTACTCTGAATGAGCGACAGGAGGCTCTGGCGACCATGACTATTAGTATAATTGGGCTGCTATATAGGCTACGACATGCCTTTAAGAGATGGACCCCAAGATGGTATATTATAAATGTTACAGGTTACTGACTTCGGGAATGGGCATTCAGACATGAGTTTAGTATTTTCTTAAGTTATTTATTAATTGTACTGTTTTTGTTGTGTACTTTTATGGTTTTATTTCTATAAACCGAATAAAGTTTGATAGGATTGGATTGGATTGGATGTCACAGGTACACTTTCACAATTGCTTTATTAACCTTATTGTTTCTCAAATTTGATTCAAAATGCCCCCTTTGCCAATCTTTTTTCAAAGTTTCTTCGTCGAAGAATGCCTCAAACTCCCTTTATGACGGTCAGGCTTGCTCACTATGCTCACTCGCCACAGGTCACGCTGAACTTTTATGACCACTTTCAAATGTCTCCAGTCGCCACTGAAGACATTGTGTGGAAATTTGGCAGAGATCACTGTTAGCATTGAGCTGAAGCCATATTGTTTCCGGCAGCCATCTTGACTAACCATGTGCTTGCCGTGTGCTCCTTCCTTCTTGCCCTTGTGCTTTGCTCAAGAACTGGCTACACTTAGCTCCTGTTACTCTGCACATGCTCAGAAGAGTCTGTAGCTGCCCATGCACCTGCTCTAGTCTGTTATTGTGAGGCTGTTTTAACTGAAGTCAGCAACTCATTGCCCCTCCTTCTTTGTTGACTGTACATTCTTTGTATGACCATCTATGTATGTAACTCTTCCTATGTGTACTTGTACCACCTCCTTTTGAGCTCCTGTGTGGCTATAAAAGACCAACAGTTCTTCTACTCCTTGTGCTACTTCATTCACTGCCGAAGGGTGTTGTGTGAATGTAGTTCCACCTCATGAGGTTTATTAAAGTGTTTTTGTGATATTTCAGCTTCCGTGCCAATCTCTACTTATTGGTCTGAGGACTAGTGCGCAGAAGGGCGAACCCTTAGCACCGGTAGGCCTTGCTGAGGTCTACTTTTACAAATGGGTTATGGGTTGAGGGGGGGTGAAATCCTACTCAAGCTGGAACCGCAATCCTTGTCAGGGTGAAGTCACAAGCAATCCCTAAGTCAGTCAGGCTTAACTCAGAGGAAATGTGTAAAGTATGTGTGGAACACTAACCCTGGGCGAACCTGACGGACCGGGATTACGTGGAGGTCCACGTAGCTGGGGAAAAACTCTGTGGAACTCCGCTCCGCTCCGCCACCTGCCTCAACCCTCCCTATTAAGAATGAATTCAAAATACATTAAAGGTAAAAGAATAAAGACTTGCGGCATCCCCAGGTTGCTGCCCTCCTCTTCATCACCATCTCAGGGTGATCTATGCATATGTGCACACCCGTGCATGTGCATTCCTTATGCGAAATGAGTATGCTCGGCCAATGCACAGATCACCCTGAGACTGCAATGAAGAGGAGGACGGCAGCCCGGGAACGCCACAGTTAAGGTATTTATTCTTTTACCTTTAATGTAGCTTTAATTAATTCTTAATAGGGGAGGTGGAGGCGGGGGCTGGTCAACTCTGTTCCGCTGCATAGTGTGCGGAGATTCGCCTACTCCACGTTCTCCGCGGAACACGGAGTAGGCAAATTTCCGCACACTCCGCGGGCAAAGTAGAGCTCTCCGCCTGCGCCTATGGAACACTACAAACAGGTTCAAAGTGACAATATACCACAAACAAGGATCCCACACGAGATTAGACAAATAGAGTAAATTTAAATAAATAAAAGAAGACCAAAATGAAAAAAATCTAATCTGTAGAACCAGAGATATGCAGGTTTAATGATTTCAGTGAAAATAGTGCCAAAAACAACAAAGCGCCAATTCTGGATGTCTGGTTGCCATGGACTTTGACATAGTCACAAGATCAGGCCGACCACGATGGAGCATGGACTGGCTACAGTTAGCCACACTGAATAAGAGTACCTTAAATCGTGGATGCGGAGCGTTGCAAGGTCACACTTTGAGGATGGGTTACGCATCAGAGGCAATACATCGATTCCTAGGAGCTGCGAGGCTGCGATGCGAGGTCTTGCATATGACCCAGTGACTGGCTGCAAGTTCTAAATGGCTCAGGCAGGAAAATGACAACTTTAAAATAAGTGCAATTTTCAAAATGTTACTTTAAAATCCTACTTTACCCTAAGAAGGAGTTTTTTATTACCATTCCAAAGACACCAGACATGACCTGGTTACCTGTTCCCATTTGGAAGTTCCAGCCTATTAAATGTAACAAGGTAACTGCAAAGTTATCTTAAAGGCTAGGTAGGCCTTGCAGCAGTAAAAAACAAATGTAAGAATTTTTCACTATAAGGACATGTAAAACATACATGCCCAACATTTTAAATACACCTGACACTGCTCGATGGACTTAACCTAGAGGTGCCTTACAAGTACTAAAAAGGAAGAGTTGGCCTTGGCAAAAAGTTTATTTTGCCAGGTTGAAATGACACTATAAAACTGCACACACAGATTGCAGTGGCAGGTCTGAGCTATGTTTAAAAGGCTACTTAAGTTGGTGTCACAAAAATTGCTGCAGGCCAACTAGTATCATTTAATTCACAGACTCTGGTTACATGTAGTACCACTTTACTACATACTTATAAGTAAATTATATATTCCTATTGGGGGAGTGGCCAAGATGGTGGTGGAGTAGCAGCGACTTTTCGGAGCTCCATCGCCACAGCCGATTAAAGCATCAAGTTCGCTGAATCCGGGACCCCACACACTACAGAAGTGGCGCCCGTGACCCAGATCACTAGCGGCAGTGGCTGTGATGAGGATAAGTGATCAGAGAGACATCTGAGCAGGCGGGGAGGTGAGGCAAGCGATCTACCATCATCGGGTTGGAACCCCGCTGCACAGATCGGAGACTGCAGGAGCGCACGGCGCTACTGTCCGTAACTGCGGAGGAGATTGGTGGCTCGCCTGCAAAAACAGCGACCAGATGGAGACATAATGCTCAACTGCAGACACAGGCAGCCAGAGGAATCTGGTGGCAGACTCGATTGATGAATCTGGATCGGGCCTAGAGAACGAGACGCCACTTATTTGAGTGAGGCGAGACCAGGCTGGAGCCGGCTCACGGATATCAGTGGGGAATCACACATATACAATCGCATATATTTACGGTCCAGAAGAGCATCAAGAAACATTCCTCAGAGACACACTGAACACTATCCTTGAATCCCCGGATGAGGACCTAATATTGGGCGGAGACTTTAACATAGTACCAGATTCATAACTGGACAGATCTGTGCAACAAATGGGACACTGGGTCATTCTCGGACTCTATGGTACAGAAATTGGGGGAGGGAGGACTGACGGATGCCTGGAGACACCGATATCCCAATGCACAGGAGTAGACATTATTTTCATCAGCCACCAAACCTATACATGCATAGACTTGTTTTTGACATCCCGCAGGTCTCGAGGGACACACGAGAAGTCATGATAGGGACGACGGCTCTCTCGGACCACTTGGCGAACTCCTTTGAGCTGCACCCAACCGGGGACCATCACAACAGAGATCATGGAGATTGAACCACAAACTGCTCACATATGACGCTAGCAGACATACGGGCAGCAATACAGGCATACGGGCACTTTCTAGCTATAGCCATGGGCGTGGGATAAATGGAAGCACTTGGAGTCGCAGATCAAACAGCTGACGGGAGTGCACTGCCATACGGGCGCAGTCCAAATTAGATGACAACTTAAAGCTGCACTGCAGCAGCTGAAGGCTCTGGACTGCAACCGTGTCGAGTATCCTCTCTTGTGCACCAAGCAGCACTATTATGAGGGGGAAAACAAAGCCTGAAAACGTCTGGCGAACATGCTTCGCACTCAGACAAATGCGCATTGTATTGTAGGGATCAAAACTCCCAAAGCAAGATCCTCAGATCAGATTGGGACATCGCTGCTACCTTTGAGTCCTTTTACACCGACCTGTAGGCTGCGGATCGCTTGGACCCAACAGAGGCCGAGGCCTATGTGCAGGATGCTCCTCTGGCCTCCCTCCCATCCCTAGATGCAACCAAGTTAGACGCTGATATCCATCCGGATGAAGTCCTACGAGCCATCCAGGGACTCACCTCTGGAAAGGCTCCTGGAGAGGATGGCTTTGCGGCCAACTTTGACAAAACTTTGCCCTCGACCTTGCCCTGGTGCTTGTCCATATTTTTAATTCATTTAGCGACACCGGAACCCTGACTCCAACAATGGCTATGGGAAGGTGGTTGTGATACCCAAACCGGGCAAATATCCTCTGGAATGTGCATCTTACCATCCCCAATCTTTATAAAACGTTTATCTGAAATGTTTAATCAGCATACTCGCAGCTCGACTGGCTTGCGACATGCAGGGACTTATGGACCCGTATCAACCAGGGTTCATACCGGAGGGTAACTGCAGCGATGGGACGCAGCGGTTGTGCAGCACACTCAACAACCAGCGCTGCTCCTCTCTGTGGATGCCAAGAAAGCATTCGATCGGGTCCATTGGCCATACCTGAAGCAGGTGCTCTATAGCTTTTAGATCAGAGACTGATTTCTAAGATGGGTAGTCTGCATATACAATGACCCAGAGTTGTGCATCAGGGTGAATGGGGTTGCCTCTCGGCCTTTTCAGATCAGCAGGGGGACTAGGCAAAGGTGCCCTTTGTTACCCCTGCTCTTTGCTCTCTACATGGAGCCATTCGCTGAAAGAGTCCACCAAAACCCCGACATCTCAGGGATCAGGATGGGTGACAGAGAACATAAAATTTCGCTCTACAATGTTGTGCTCTTCCTCACGCAGCCGATAACCTCCCAGCCTCCCTTGCTGGGTGAAATTGAGAACTTCAGGCAGGCACTAGGCTTTAAGGTCAACATCCACAAAACACAAACCTTAAGCTTGACCCTTCCTAAAGCTGAACAACAGCAGTTAGCGACGCAGTTCCCGTTTATGCAGGTTTCCGAAGGCATCCCATACCTGGGGCTGCAGATATTCCTCACTCTCGACAAGACAACCCAGGTGAACTACTCAACGCTTCTGGCTGAGATCCGGGGGGAGCTTTTGAACTGAAAGAGGCACACAATGCTGTGGCTGGGTAGACTGGTGGCCATTAAAATGACCCTTTTACCACGTATCCCATATGTGATGCAGACGCTCCTACTTCAGCCCCCGTCCCGGCTGGTGTCACAGCTGCAGCAGCTTATCTGGGGCTTTATATGGGGAGGGAAGAGAGCACATACGGCACAACATCAGACATATCAGAGGCAGGAGAATGGGGTAGCTTGACGTCCCATACTTGGAGCAATGCTTTCAGGCGGCACAACTGTAATATATGTTTGAGTGGCATAAATTGGAGTCAGAAAAACACTGATGTTTTATTGGCTGCTCGATCGTGGGCATGCATATCTGGAAGGTGCCTTGGCTCCTGAAATGACACAGTCCGGTCAGGGCCTATTTCTCCCCTGTTCTGAGCGCCACTCTTGGGTTGTGGGAGTCTTGTGGCCTCTCATCTTCTATGTTGCCACTGACTCCCTTTATATGCAAACCAGACTACCCCCAGCAAGAATGGGGAACAGCTACCTGGAATGGCAAGAGGTCAACGGCAAAAGAATTTGAGACCATTTCAAAGAAAAGGGAGTAATGGAATATTCCCACCTTACTTCAGACTTTGGAGTCCCTAAGGATGTGTATTGTCAATGTCTTGCCCTGCGCCACTGGGTGACCCATGTACAAGTGTACCCCCACTCTAGTCACCCCTCACTAAGTTCAAGCTGTGGTGCATAACTCAGACTTCTGACAAGCGTCTGCTATCAGACATGTATACCTTTTTGAATGCACCTAATCAGAGCACTAAATCCCCCATGCAGCATTGGTGGAAGTCTGAGCTTGAGCACAAATTCTCCTCTAGAGAGTTACACAATATCGTCCATAGAGCCAGGGCCTCCTCTTGCAGTCCTGTGGGTAAGGAATTGTTCCTACAAATAGCACACTAATGGCAATACACCCAGCTAGGGTTGCACAGTGGGAACCGGGAGGGGATGTCCTCTGCTGGCGCTGTTGTGGAATGCCTGGCACCCTCACACATATCCTCTGGCATTGCCCAAGGATAGAAGGATACTGGGACTCGGTCCTGCAGGACATAAACACCATCTGCCACACAGACAAACCCAAATTTCCCAGCTATACATTATTAGGACCCCCCCCCCATGGCCTGACATACCCTCTCAAATCTTGCAGAGGGAGAGCGATTACTTTAGCGCTGTGCACCGCCAAGCAGGTGATGTTGTCTAAATGGGGAACAGATGTGGTTCCGACCCACCTCGATTGGCTTCTTAAGGTCTGGGAGACGCCTGGTATGGAAAAGATCATGGCAACCCTTACACACACACTCCCCAAGTTTGACATAACTTGGGGCACGACTATAGAATTTTTATCAACGGAATTCCCAGAGCTCACATGCCAGAGAACCCACACATGAATACCCCACTGTGGTCATAATGAACATCGCTGAGACACAGCCTACTCCTGTAACATACAGGCCTATCCTTATTTTTACTTTCTGTCCTTTCACACTCTGCTTGAGTTGAATATTATTTATTGTTTCCCACTGGTCAGTAGATGTAGGTGGGGGCTATTGTTATCCTTGCACTCTTAAAATGTATAAAAAGATTTAAACCATAAATATGCCTATTGAGGATAAGCCAATGTTATCATGTTTTAAGGAGTGAGCGCATTCACTTTAGCACTGGTAAGTAGTGGTAAAGTGTACAGATACCTAAGTCCAGCAAAAACAAGATCAGCAAAAATGAAGGAGGAAGGAAAATAGTTTGGGAGAACTCCACCCTAATGCTGACAGGACAGGTTAGGTCTAACAGTTCAAACATTTGTGTTTAATATCTAACGTGAGAAACTCCTAATGAACGCTCCTTGTAGACGAGTGTTTTTCCGGTAATTCGAGAACCTGAAGAGTGAACATTCCTCAGTGAAATCGCAAATATTCGCAAATAAATAAAACTTCTGCCAATGTCCTAATTCTAGGGTGAAACCCTGGAAAGGAGGGGTGGTGCAGATTGTAAATGAGCATAGGCAGTGCTCATTTTCCACTGAGTTTGCTATTGATTCAAATTACAGGTATGGGTCTGAACTTAACTTTTTGGGGGTAATTATAACCCCATATTTTTCCTTTAAATGTGCCTAGACTGTGTATATAAGACTATAAAACATCAGTTTTTATATGAAACTGAAGAGATAGCTTCATCAAGTAATGCATCTGTGCAGACATTTTTAAATATTGTTTAAAGTTGGACTCTAAGGAGGTTATTTATAGTTTAGCAGATGCTAGATGCTCACCAAAACAGGCTGATGTCTTATACAGGACCTCTGCCAAGTTTTTGGATAGGGTGGATGGGACATTTGCAAATTATTGGTGGGTACCACAAATGCACCAAAATCTAAATAACCATCTAAGTTAGGCTAATTTAGATTTACCCTATGGTCTACCATCACCACTGCTGGAATGCGATTGACTACATAAACATTGGATGAGAAATGTATAAAAAAAATCATATATTTAAAGATGTGTATGCAATTTTAATGAGCACAATACATTTGAACTGACAGAACATTAAAATGCAAAGTTTTAGAACACAGTTATATATATTAGTGCAAGGCCTCAAATGGTTAAAGCAAGCGTCATTATTTTAGCAGCAAAACTAAAGATGCTCAGATGATACTTGATGATGGACCTTACCGTTAGAATTGTTTTTGTAAACCTCCCACCACATTCCATAAAAGAATGTATTTGATTAATAAAAATCTTTTAGTGTTTTACTAGAAACATTATCATAGAATTGAAGGATTTCATATTATTTCACACTTTTAATGCAATGCATGAATAGAACATGTTATTAGTTTAACCTATTACCTCTCCAATTCATAATGAAGAAAATATGGTTCTGAATAATATCCGTTGCAGCAATTGTTCCAATTTCACATAAGTTCATTGTTTATCGTGGCATGTACTTTATTTAAAAATTAGAATGTGCACATATCCATTGGAAAGGATATCTAAGTATCAAAAGGCCTCACACCTATTCTTAGTTTAAAGATATTTGTTCCATATTCCAAGGTAATTCTTTGTATGTCTAGGGAGAAAGAACGTGAGAAAGGACAAGACTGTTCTCAAGAAGACTCAAAAACCCATGGGTCAAATTTGAGGAGAAGATACAGAATGATTTGTAACATTGGTTTCAGCTTTTTATAATAATGTTTGTTTCTATAGTAGGTTAACACACACGAACACATGCTTTTCTGCCCATTTCGTCCCTGATACTGTACTGAAGCTGAATGCTAATGGCTCTATGCTGAAGGATGAATACTGATTTGCAACCTTATCTTGTTTGCAGTCGGTACTGCCAATACAGGATTTATTTTGTGTTTACTGAACTTCTCTTCATGGGAAGTTCAGCTGATACTGATGGATCTAATTTAAGCTTTATGCTAACGAACACACTATTCGTTAGAAAAGGGATTCTTTCCTTTATGGAACACACTGTATTGCTTATTTGATGATTTCCTCTAACCAATTTTTATCAGTTCTGTAATATGATTGATACCTTTTGCAACTAACTAAATAAAGGAGAAACAACATCTTACTAAACCTTTTTAATGAACCTTAAAACTAATTAAAACTGTTATTATTGACTGTACTTAGAAATAGTATTGTGGTTATTGATTTAAATTCATTTGTGATGTATAGCTCTTGATTTCCTCATAAATGGTGGCAAAGGTCTGTCACAGGGGAGTGAGGCCCACACATGGAGAGTGGGCATCAACCTAAACCTTTTTATAGAAATTGAATCACACTACAGCAGCATCCTTCTACAATCTTCCTCTTCATGCCGTCTCAATGTTTAACAACTACCTCTTATAAGTGCTAGAGAGAGCATTTCAAATCTACTCTGACAGTGGTAGATGTAATTGTTGTTATGGTGGAACCTACCACTTACAATTATCCTCTAGCCATTCTGCTTTGTTCAGTGGAATATATTTCTGGTTTTATAAATGCTCTAGGCTTTGTTTTAGATAGGAGTAATTTCAGTATACAGAAGTGGATTTACTGTGTACAAGTGCACACCTACTCAACTTGGAATAGGGCAGAATGATATCCCTCGGAAAAGGTACGGCGGCAAAGGACAAGTGCTGCGCCCAACGGCCACTGCTGTGCAGATAACGTGTAAAAGGGCTGCGGCAGTGGAGGTGCACCGATACGGCGTAGTTAGCAAATCGAAGGGTGGGTGGAGAGTGAGTGGCCCCTCAAAGTTGACGGTGCCCTGGAACTAGTAGAGATTCCACTACCTGGAAGTGAACGGAGCATGGAGCGGAGCACCCCGAGACCAGTTGCAAACGCCGGCGCCGAAACGGAGTGGTAGTCTCGGGGTTACGGACTGCTCCAGAGTTGTGGAGGGCTGTGAAAAAGTTGCGGAAGGCTGCGGAAGGCCATCGTGTGAGCAGTACCGTGAGTTTCTGTAGGTGCTCAGTGAGAGAAAGTGAGACAGCGAGGCGAGGAGGCGAGGGGGCGTTAAAGCTGAAGCTGAAGCGAGCGGGTAATGTGGGGGGGCAAACGAAAGCAGCACTCCCCCGCCATTACCTGCCAATTCCGCCATTACCCGCCATTACCGCCCTTAGTGCGGTTACCGTTACTGCGAACAGCAAGGCAACGCTGTGTCCTGTGAGCCTATGAGCCTGTGAGCAGTGAGTTAATCCCGTTTTTCCTGTTAGCGGGAGACAGCTAGCCCTACGGTTGGGCCATGTGGCAGGGAACTATTGGGTGATACTGAATTACAAGTAGTGCTGTGATTGTTGTCTATTGTTGTTTATTGATCAATTAAGCCGTGGATTGTGAGAGGCGAGTGGCGTGGGAGCGGTGTTTGAAAAACCTATCAAACTGTTGAGCAACTGTCGGAGGTTGAGTAGAGAGCAACGGTCGAACAGTGAGTTGTGGGGGCAGTGAAAAGGTAAAGAAGCGTGAGGAGCAGTGATCCGCGTGGACACTACTGCCGTTCAAAGCCGTGCTGAAAGGAGTCAAGAGGGGCTGTGATAAAAACCAAACACCATTTCAAAAGATCTTTGGGCTGTCAGTTGATGTGAGCCTTAGGCGGCTCACTGTTATAGGGCACATAGAGTAAGTCAACTGAAGGGGGGTCCTCTATTTAACATCATCGAGCTGAAGATTCAGGCATGTGTCTTTAAACTAATGTGATTGGAAAAAGCTTCCGATAGTGGTCGGTTTAAGTTCACTTGATCATTCACATTGACACTGATCGTTGTCTACTGAATATCGAATTGAGCGACTCGAAGTCTTCCATACATATTCTGTTTTAGTTACTATTTTGTGTTTGGATTAGCTATTTGTTATTGTTATTATTATTGTTCTTTTTAGCCCTATCTGGGAGACGGTTGATGATGAGATCTGGTCGTCAGCGCAGGGCTTTGCCAAAACTAAAACAACGCCTGAAGCCTGAGGTATCAATTAATGTGGGGTCTCATGTAAAGTAAGATGAAAATGAGGGGTTCAGTGGGACAAGCCGCACAAGTAGAGGCTGCACTTTATTAAGGGAGCCCCAGAATGAGTCAGTTGAGTTGAGTTCCACACCTTTATCCCCCATATCTCCCATAACCCCTGGGAAGATTAAAAAAATCTCCAAGATCGATGCCCAACCGTCGATTAAGAGTTTCTTTTTTAAGTACCACCACAGTCTGACTCATAAACAAAAGAGAAATACAACTAAGAATATAGACTCTATTACGGAATGTCGAATATTTGACTCATCATCTCCGGTACAATGTCTAAAAAGTGCTCTGCCTTGTGAAACAACTGAGTCTAAAATTGGGTCGAAATGGGTAATGTCATGCAAATGGGCTAATTCTTCAGAAAGGGGTTTAAAATCTGATCAATTCAGTTTAGTTAAAGAGTCTAAAATTGCCCCTGGTTTATGTAAGCTGCATGTACTAAGTGGCCTTATGGAGAGGGGTCTAAAGTCAGACAATTCAGTCAGTACAGGATTCAGTACCCCTTCCGCGGAATGTTTATTGAGTCAGCCTAGTAGGCCGCAGACGCAAGCTCAAATCCACTGCCAAAAGATTGTGGAACATCCTACCGGGCCAATCCCGGTGGAGGACTCACACACTATCGGACCAGAGAAGCTCTGCAAAAAAACTACTGAGAGCGTAAATGTTGCTGGCTCAGTAATCGATATCTCCTCTGGCTCGATTCAAAATGTGAGTGATGTGGCAGTGGTGTTGTATCAGAATGCTGACAATTTAAATAATTAAGGTGGTGTGGTAGATTTAGTATCAAGTCCTATTGAACAACCTTTACCAACTGGTGATGCAAGTCCTTTTAATTTGGACCAGTCTAGTATAATTTTGGAGAATAGTTTTCCTATTAATAAGTCTATTCTGAATCCAGGTATGGCTAGCAGGTGTAATAACCCTAAGGCAAATACAAATGAGCAATGTCAATCCCTTAACGCAGCTGACTTATCTTTGTAAGATCTGGTGTATGGGATTGTATGCTAAACACTATGGACGCAATAACAAACGCCCTTAATTTTCACTCAGACAAACTAGACATGCAGGTGGACATTTTAAATACTTTAGCATCACATGTTGTAGGAATCGATGCAAAGTTATTTCAGCTAACTAAACTGATATCTAATGTACAAGCAGACAAAGAGAATCAGCTAATATCCTGCACAAGTGCTCAATTAATTGATAACATTTCTGACTTGCCTTCAATTGCTAGCTCTATGGTCCACGAAGTAAAATTGCTGTCAAGTAGAAAATTTGAGGGGTGTGATGAATCAACAATCCCGGGAAATAAAGTTAATAATACCCAAGCTCGGAAACGTACCCACTCATTGATTAATAGCGACAAAAATACTGCTCCCCCGACGGTAGCTGGTAATATTTATGTACCTCCTGAGTCTGATCAATCCTCAAATTTGATGGAAAAATTGGAGGCTAATAAGATCTGTATTAAAGCAAGAAGGACTATAGAACCTAAAGTAGAGTCCAAGTTTTTTTATCAAAAAGGGCGAGAAAAAGGTTAAGGAAGACACATAATAAAGTAGTACAGGACAAAAAAAAACATAGTGGGAAAGTAAATAATAGTCCCTCTTTAACCACTAATCGTAAATCTGTGGCTCTCTTCCCTATTTTTAGACCAACGAAAGTCTCTGAAGTTGATAAAAAAGAAAATCAATAAAACTAAAGATGGCAGTAGTTTGATAAAAGAAGAGTCTGATCTAAATGTGGGGCCCAAAATCCAGGCCCAAGTATTTTCAGGGACGGTAGGTGGGCTAGTTCAGCTAACTGATGAATCAGTTTCCCAGTTTGGTAAGCAACATTCTTTTAAGGAGAATCTGACTGGTACTATTCAAGTAATAGTAGGGCCCAAAAATAATACGCCCAAAAATTCAGGGGAAATCGTGCCAGTTCGAACGAGAGACAATGGAATAATCCCACAGGGAGACCACCATATGGTTAACGTGAAAAGTGTAAATCCCATCTGTTTACATAATAACCAGTACAGTCAGAGTGAACAGCCCTGCAGCCAAGATCAAAACCCTCCTGAATTATTAAGACCTTATTACCTACAATGTAATATGAATGAACAGGAAGATCGGTGTAGTGTTCAGGTGCAACCACCGTTAAAGCAGAGTGAATATATAAACTTGCAGGCTTTGGTCCTGCCAATGAATGATGGAATGATGGTACTAGGCAATTCAAGGGTAAGGGGAGATATAGAACCTCCCGAAGTATTGGCCGAAAAGAGAAAAGTGGTTTTTTGTCCCCTCTATTCTACACAAGGTACTCATGATATTTTGAATAGGGGTAACATACTGAAATTACTAAAAGTAATCCCAGACCTAAAGGATGTAGTATCTGATGATCTGGATTCTGTGGAGTTTAAAATCGATGGTGGCAATAGGGAATCAACCATCACGACTTGGCTAAACAATGACATTGTTAGAAAAATATTAGCCAATGCTAAAAACTTCGAAAGTTGGGGGATTAAGGTAGGGAAACTCCAAGGTCTTCAATACCCCACCCCTTTAATCCCGATTAAATTGTTGCGGGTCCAGTAGCGAAGAAGGATGCTTTAAAACTAATTTGGGCAGACCAGTTTAGAGTGTTGAAAGACGCATCAGGACCAACTTCAGATTTAAACAAGTTATGTGGCATTAAAATCTAAAGTTATCAGCCTGGATCACATGTGTGTGAGGAGTTAAAGAGGGTCCCCAAGGCGGTGGATGATTGGAGCTGGCTCCCATCCACACTTTCAAGAAAAAATATAGTAAAGACAGACTGATGTCGGGGTACTCTAGCTAATGTTCCTTCCTTCAAACTTTGCTCCTGGAACACGAATGGTTTTAACTCACTCATAGAGGACGTAATGTTATAGGCTTTTTAAAAACATTTGACATGTTAATTTTGCAGGAAACATGGAATATGCGTAGTACTCCACTGATCGGCTACTATGAATACTTGAATGCGGCATTTAGGGATGCTGCTTTTGGTCGACCAAGTGGTGGTCTCTCTATATATGTTTCTTGATGCTAAACACTATGAGATTGACCTTCAAGTTAAATGGATAGAGTGCATTAAATTGATTGCTAGACATTCGTAAATTTTTTTAAATGTTTATTTAAGTTCGTGAAAAAAAGGGTAGATTGCTACAATTTATCCAGGTATGGGAAATGGTAAAAGTGCTTTATTATGAACATATGGACTCACAGTTAATCATTTCTGGGGATTTTAATACTCACCTTGTAAGTTATAAAAAGTGGAATATTCAATCAGATCTTCTGGCCCAATGGTCTAATTGTGAGTTTATTAAATATAGTCTAAAGATTCTGTTTGATAGAGATCATATTTCAACATTTAATAAAACTGATAGTCCATCGATAATTGATTACACTATATTGTCAGATAAACTCTCTAATCTACTTCAAAATTATGAGGTGATTCCAAGGATTGAGAGTGACCACAATCCCCAAATTATCACCTTTAGTTTCCCCTCTGAGTATTTGCCAGAAGCCAGAATACTAAGATCTGCTACTAAGAATATGGAGTGATAAAACTGAGAAGGATGTTATTGAGTTTCTTTCTCATTTAATTCCAGAAGCCCTGGTTTCCAACTTCAAAGGGATTTCGATGGTTGCTCTTTGGCCCTCCTTGTGTGATTCCCTCTTGGATAAATTTTCCAAGAGGGAACCCCCGGTGGCTGTTATCTTGAACCCGAAGAACCCTGGCTGGTTTTCTCATTGCTTATTGTATTTGAAAAGATCTCTTAACAAAACAAAAGGATCTTTGTATAGAAAAGCAAAAGGGACTTCCTACTTCTTATTGTCAGTTAAAATCAGAGACTTAAAGAGGGGTTATAAGAATGAAATCTGGCTAAACAATCATATTATGAAGAAACTTGGGCTAAACTTCATTTTGCTTGCAAATCTAAGGATTTGCGACTGTTCTGGGGCATTATTAACAATCTAGAAAATGGTAATTTTAGAAGTAATAGTGGCAAAAGATTAATTAAGTTGGATACGTTTTTTTAGGAAACCGAAAACTGGACTATCGATCGTCGACGACGATCGCTTAGACCATGACGGTTTTTTGGATCCAGTAGGTGGGTGTGTCCCCCCAAGTATCAGTGACTCATTATCCTCCTACGATATTGAGCCATGGTCGGTTGACACAGTTAAAAAAGTCTTACTTAAGATTAGATCTAATGGAGCACCTAGCTCCAATGGTATGCCAAATGGTATTTTTAAGCTAAACTTACAAATTGGCCAGAGTTATTAACGCTCCTCTTTAAGGAGGTTCTCAGAACTGGTCATATCCCGGATTCATGGCGGGGAAGTATTATACAGCCGATTTATAAAAGCGGCCCTCAGGACAACCCGACCAATTATCGCCTAATAACCCTCACAAATGTAGAGGCGAAAATATTTGCAAGTTGTCTGTTAGAAGAGTTGGAATCCTGGGCACTAAGAGAAGAACTGATTCCCATTTTTCAAATGGGATTTAGGAAGGGTGAATCAACTCTGACAAATTTGATTTTATTAACATTATTAGGCGAAAGAGCAAAATGTAGGAAACAAAAATTGTACATCTGTTTTATCGACTTAAAAGCCGCTTTTGATTCCGTTCCCAGAAATATTCTCTGGAAGAAGCTATTTAATTAGGGTATATCAAACACTCTTCTAAAAATTATTAATGTATTGTACTTGAAGTATTCTCAATAAATCCAAGAGAGGTTGTAGTTCAAAAGATGAAGTTTAATCCAGGAATAAAGATCCCATCCACGTACAATGCCAGCAGACATCAACTGACATCAAATAGAACATTTCTATGACACATGCGGTGACATGGCTAGTGATGTCCTTGAGATTCTATTAAAGCTGCAGTGTTAAATATCACACATCCTCTTCCCTCAAAACAAATAAAGAGTAGAAAAATAAATAAATAAATAAATAAATTATGCTAAATACACAATGTTAACAAGATACGCATATCATACAAAATCAGTAAGATAACTAGGCCTTTTGGACACACGTGTAGAAGACCTAATATTACCAGAAACATTTGCTCTACTTTTCTCCAAATCCCTTTCCTTGGAATCAAAAATTAGTCCATCTTGCAATTTCCTTCTAACAATGACAACTCTATTTAAGTTCCAAATACGATGATCTTGAGTTTGCACTGCATTGTTGAAAATTTTGATTACTTTGATTGGCTTCATGAACTTTGTTTCAGAACAACCCACCATGCCAGGTCGTCTCACCATGACCATATCTCCAACACAAACAACAGTTTTTTTGACATTTTTTTTAACATCAAAATATGCTTTTCTACGCTCTGCTTTATCCTTCTCATTTTCAAGAATTTCATCTTTGTTGCACACACATTCTTTACCATTAGACACTTCATACTTATTAACCCAGAAAGGTTCAACCTGCGTGTTCGGAATTCTCCCACGAAACAACAAAAAAGGAGTCTTACCAGTTGTGGCATGAGGAGTATAACGATATTCTTCTATTTTTTCCAAAACACATTTCTTCCAGTCAGATGACAAGTTTTTGGCTAAACTAATAGTGTCCTTGATTACTTTATTAAATCTCTCAACCATACCGTTGGCCTCGGGGTGGTAAAGAGAACAGGTCTTGTGTGTAATACCCTTAGAAGATAAATAATGTTCCATTTCTTTGGAAACAAATTGAACACCATTATCTGATAAAATGGTTGCCGGAAGACCTTCTCTACAGAATAACTCACTCAAACATTGAATAATTTTACTCGAATCGATTCCTGACAAAAAAAACACCTCTGGCCATCTTGAGTACATATCTATAACCACTAGTATGAAAACCTGAGAATCTCTATGTAGTATGGGACCCACAAGATCTAGAGCTATGTCCTGCCAAGGACCATTTGATCTTCTTCTTAAGAACATAGGTTGTGTGTGCGCACTCTAAGACTTGTCACTGACATTACAATGAATACAATCCCTAATTACCCTTTCAACCATTTTATCCATTCCCGGCCACCAATAAGACATGCGAAGCCTCTCCTTACTTTTGGATACACCTGAATGAGCAACATGGACCAAATCTATCAAATCCTTTCTGAGACTAGATGGAGGGATCAATCTCGTCCCACGAAACAATAAATCATTATCAACAGATAATTCACTGTGGCGTAGAACTCTCACTTATCCTGCCGACTACGCCAGTGAAGTATTCTCAATAAATCCAAGAGAGGTTGTAGTTCAAAAGATGAAGTTTAATCCAGGAATAAAGATCCCATCCACGTACAATGCCAGCAGACATCAACTGACATCAAATAGAACATTTCTATGACACATGCGGTGACATGGCTAGTGATGTCCTTGAGATTCTATTAAAGCTGCAGTGTTAAATATCACAGTACTCCAATACTTGGGACCAGATTAAAATTGGCGACGGCAGACACACCACCCGTCACCTTGATACAAATGTCGGCTTGAAACAGGGTTGTGTGCTCACTCCTTGCCTTTTTAATTTATTAATGGCCGATCTCCCAGCCCATTTTAATGATGTAATTTCGCACTCTTCTGCTGTGATGGGTAAAGAAATTAAATACTTACAGTATGCAGATGATATCATTTTACTCAGCCATACTATAATAGGCTTGAAGAGACTAATAAATTCATTGAACATATACGTTACCCAAAATGGTTTAACAATTAATGCAAAAAAACAAAAATAATGTTAATAGTGAAGGGCAAATTAGGGGTAATGGATTTGAATATTAATGGTCTGACTATAGACTGTGTAAAATCCTACAAGTACTTGGGAATTACATTTGACGATGGACTGTCATTTAGGCAGCACTTTAATAACTATGGGCCAGATGTAGGTAAAAGTCATTTACCGATTCTTAAATACCGAATTTTACCGAATCGGTATTCAAGAATCGGTAAATGAGATGTAGGTAAAAAATCGGTATCAAATACAGATTCGGAAAAAATCGGTATCGGACTTTCGGTATTCACCGAATCGGTATTTACCGAATCGGTAATTACCGAATCGGTAATGGCCATACAACCCTATGGGCCGAAAGGCCCATAGGAATGCATTGGAAATACCGAATCGGTAAATACCAAATCGGTAAATACCGAATCGGTAAATTCCGAATCGGCAAGCAAGCAAAAGTGAAACTAATGAAAACAGCCAATCAGGTGCCACCACCCTCCTCCTCCCTACCAGGGAGGGGCTACCCAGGCAGCTGCAACTCATTAGAAGGTTCTGGAGAGGCAGTCAGAGCTGAGCAGAGAGACAGAGCAGCAGGGAGAGTTTGTTTGGAGTGAAATACAGGAAAAATGGCAAGCATAACTGAGAGCCAGAAGGCTGAGAGAAAAAGAAAAATAAAGTTCAGCAGCATGGAGCTGCAGGTACTGGTGGAGGAAGTGGTGAGAGCCCACAAACAGCTATTTGGCAGGCAGTCCCTCACTGTACCTGAGTCAGCTAAAAGAAAACTGTGGCTTGCCATAGGAGTGAAGGTAAATGCAGTGGGTGTGACCATCAGGAGCATTGAGGACCTGAAGAAAAGATTTTACGATATCAGGAGCCTCACCAAAAAAAAGATGGCAGAAATCCATAAGCAGGTTGGTGTCACCGGTGGAGGCAGGAACCCAGCGCCCCCCCTGACTGACCTGGAGGAACTGGTGGCCTCAACCATCGAGCCTGACAGTGTTGTGGGAGTAGGAGATGTGGACAGCTCAGCCAGAGCTGCAAGAAAAGGTAAGAGGCTTGCGCAGCATGACACCCCATAGCAACCAGCTTCCCTTTAGCCTTTGAGTACAGGCCAACCCCAGTCCAGTACTGCTAGCACTATACAGGAGCAATGCATTATGGGAAATGTAGTCAGGAAATGTAGGACCATGTGTAAGTGCACAGACATCAGCAAGGCACTGAAAGCAAATCAGAGTAATGAAAGTTAAATGTGCAAAGCATTTATTGTAGTGACTGTGCACATTAGCACTCAGTTGACATACGCTTCTTTATACCTAGGGGCAACATCAGGCAGTGGACCATCTGCATCAGAAGGGACTGCATCAGCGAGGGAGGAGAGTGTGGAGGCAGGGCCAAGCACTGTACAAGCCTCGCAGGCGGAGGAAGACACCGCTGCCATCTTCCATGAGGATGATACTGTTCAGTCCCTCGTCTTTCCCCACACCTTTCTCAATCCCCCCCATTGGTGTTCTCACCAGAGAACTCCCCATCATGGTCCCTGTCAGCACCTGCAACCTCACCAGCCAGGAGGAGAATCGTGGCCCCACTGAGAGTTATGGCGGGAGCAGAGGGTGAGGCTCCAGCAACCATACAAGTCACTCCTGCTGCACAGGAGTCCACCAATCAGTCCAGCAGCACTCGCAGACACCAACGCACTCCCAGCAGTGCAGGTCCACCTGGAGATGGCACTGTGTTCCGTGACCTTGAGGGGAGCATGGTGCGCATCCAGCGCATGCAGGGGAAATCAATACAGGCCTGCCACCGTCAATTCCGAATCCTAAATCAACAAATCGGAGACATGGGCAAGGGCATCAGTGACTTAGTAGACAGTAATAGGGAGGTTGCAAAGACAAACACTGACATTGCATCAGGCATGCATAAAATGACCACCGCCATCACCCAGCTCTGCGCTAAAATGGATACCCTGGAGCACACAAGGCGCAGGGATGCGTGTGCGCACAATAGGGCCGTGACCGGATGGCCACTGCAACATCCCAGCTATGCCGTAGAGGCGTCAATATGCAGGAGAGCCTCACGCAGAACACCGCGGAGGTCACCAGGGGCATGACCAGGATCACCAGTGCCCTGGAGGCCATGATAATTTCACATACTGCTGTAAATCCTGCCCTGGACGTGGCAGAGGCAGACGACAGCAGTAGCCGCAGCAACCTGACAAGCGTTGTTGTTGAGCCACGCAGGAGCACCAGGCGCTCAGCTGAGCCTGCAGGCCATGCAGAAGGCAGTGAGCAACATCCCAGTGACTCTGGGAAGCGCGGCCGCAAATGACATTGCCGGTGTGGGTAAGGCAACCCGGGACATTAGCAGTCCCCACGTTTAAATATTTTGTTTGTTGCACATCAGTGCATGAACGTTGTGGCAACATTAAATTTCGTTATTCTCATTCACAACCTGTCTGTGTCTCTTTACTCACTCAGAAATAGTTGTTTGTAATCTCCTCACGTCTGTATCTGCCATCACTTGGTGTTGACACTCCAGCAGGTTGTGTTTCTGGCACAGCAATGTCGTTGTCATGATCCTCGTAGTCTGACAACTCCACCTCAGTACCCTTCTTCACCGCAAGGTTGTGCAACATGGCACAGGCAGCAATGATCTTACAGCAGGTGATGGGGGTACACTGCCTTGCACCTCCACTCTTGTGCAAGCATCTGAATCTGCTTTTCCAGATGCCAAAGGTCCGTTTAACTACATTCCTTGTGCTTTTGTGGGCCTGGTTATACCTCCTTTGGCTGGGTGTTGAGGGGTTGAGGTAGGGGGTCAGTATGAATGAGCGGAGGGCATATGCACTATCTCCTAGAAGGAAAAGGGAAGACATTACTCACATGCATACATGTACTTCATACTGCAATCGGTATTATGGGGGTCAGACACTGTGTCTCACCTAGGAGGTATCCTTCACCAAATTCCCCTGCAGTCAGCCGTGCATAGATGCCGCTGTTTTGAAATATGTAGGAGTTGTGGGTACTCCCAGGGAATTTTGCCACAAGGTCAGTGATGGCGCACTTTGCATTGCAAATCACCTTCACATTGATGGTGTGCGTTGACTTCCTATTCCGGTATGTGTATTCGGTGTCAGCAGGGGGACAAATGGGAATGTGTGTGACATCAATGCAGCCAATGATATGGGGGAATTGTGCCATCTGGTAGAAGTCTGCTTTTGTTTGTACCAGTTCCGCATGGGTTGCAGGAAAATAAATGTATTGGTCCATCCTCTGTAACATGGCGTCAAGGAATTTGTGGAAAAACCTTGACAGGCTGCTCTGGGTCACCCCACCTACCGCAGCAACCACACTCTGGTAGCTGTCAGATGCAAGCAGGTGCAGGCTGCATAGCACCTGCACATGCGGTGGGATAGCATGTGCCCTTGGGGTGGTGTGCTCCAACAGTGGTTGGAGGTCCCTGATGAGGTCCAATATGGTGTCTGAGTCAAACCTGTACCTCTGGAGGATCTCTTCCTCTGTGAGCATGAACAGGGTGATCCTCTCTCTGTAGAACTGCTCCTCTCTCTGCCATTCCCTCTCTCCTTCCTGCTGTAGCCGTAGCCGTCTTGCAATGACATAAAATGCCGCCATTGTGCAAGTAGAATTGCATTTTGGGTCCTTTTTTATGGGTTGCAGTTGGTTACCACCTGATTCCAATCCATGGTAAATACTGTCTCTTAAATATCGATTTTGAGGCTAATTCGGTATTTCTGTGCTTACCTACATCTCAATGATCATTTTTACCACTTCTTATTTTCCGATTCGGTATTTTACCGATTCGGTAACACATCCGAATCGGTATTTTACCGATTCGGTAAATTTACCTATTCTGTATTTTTTCAGATTCTGTATTTTACCGATTCGGTAACTTTACCGATTCGGTAAATCTACCGAGTCGGAGTGTTTTCCGACTCCTACATCCCAATCGCTCAATACCGGTCAGTAACGGCCGAGAATCGGTAATTTCGTCCGTTACCGACCGGTATTGGGCCACCTACATCTGGCCCTTAGAGGCTAAAGGTACCTCTCTTGCCTTTGCCTTTCAAAAACTGAGAGATAAGTTATTATGTCCTAATTATGATCACTTACTTAAAGTTATGAGAGCAAAGCTCATTCCTCCCTGGACTATGGATCAATAATTTTTAGGGGCAGGGGTGCGAAATTACTAGAGGACATAGTTGTAATTACTTATAAATCAGTTTTTAGCATACCTAGACAGATCCCGCGTGCTAATTTAAGACTGGAATATGGCTTAAGGAACCAGATCTTGGTCTGCCAAGCTACATTTTTAAAAACATTATTGGCATTATCTCGAGCAGATGAGGGCACGTTAGCAGATCTGTGCTGGGGCGAGATTTCGAAAGGCCAATGTTCGAGAAGCTGGCAGGACTACCTATCTGAGTGTCTTTTATGTTTCGAATGTCCTAATCTGATCGATGAAGTGAGGAGCAACTCGGTATACAAAAAGATAATGAATTCAACCGTTGCTCTACTGTCAGAAATTATGGATAACGATGAACTGAGAAAAAGAACCCATTTCTGGACTATAGCAAACTCTTTTGAGAAATTGTATGCCCAACCATATTTACTTTTCCATTTAAAACCTTTGCTTAAAAAGAAATTTATGTTCTTAAGGTTTTGCATTTATCCAACTAAAGATGGAACTCCTAAGTGGAAGTATAAATAGTCATCAAATGTTTGTAGGCTTTGCGGGCTGTAAGAGGAAACTTTGCTGCACAGTGTTACACTATGCCCAAAAATGTGGCAGGAAAGGAAGACAATTTTAAAACCTATCTTTAAAGAAATAGGAGTTAGAACTTGTAGACCTGCATTAATATCCTGTTTAAGTGGTGTCAATGTCTATAATATACAGCAATTTGTACAATTCATTTTTAAAGCTGAAAAGAAATGATGTAAGGCTGATACCCAAAGTAAATGATAAACCTGCTTCGGCTGGGAAGGAATGATTTTATTGTTTTTAGGGAGTATGTGGGCAATTTTAAGGTACTTTTAAATCATTTTAAAACAGTGTAATATTGCTATGATGTTAGGCAATTTTTGTAGTTGCGTTCGATTCAATGATTTTAAAGACTTGAGTATGTGCACTTCATCTCCGTATGGTGCTATGTTGTACAGATTAGTTTTATTATGAATCAATAACTTGTTGCTGTTAGCACGAGGCACTTTAGCTTTGTCGGTGAAAAATGTAATGCACTTTTCAGTTTGCTGCTGAAAGCACAGGTCACTTTAGTATTGATGTTGGGATACTATTGTATTTTTGCTGCTAATAGTTATAGTTATTTTACAAATTATGTTATATTTGCTGCTAGTACATTGCACCTTAATTTTTATCATGTGAGCTCATTGCATTTTATCTAGAAATTATAAGATGCTATCAAATGCACTTATGCACTTTACCCCCTAACTGGAAAATGGTTAAACAATTGTCGGGCATATTATATTTTGGCATTGTATTCATATATGTTCAATCAGACTTTGTGCTTGTCATGTATTTTCTTTTTTGTAATGATTTTAATTAATCAACAAATAAAGTACTTATCTATCCCTCATGGATATCCCGCTCATAATCACCAATAATGGTACTTTATTGTTTTGCTGCAGGCCTATCTCCTTCAATCATATTTAGCATGTTTTCATGAAAGAATTTGGGTACTCACTCATCAAGTACTTCAACCCTGGTTAAAATGATACAATCTTTAAGAGCTATCAACTAATGATGGATACATGTCTCTTGACTTTGTGTGGATACATTTATTGCAATATTGTATTTGTGTTTTCACGTTTATGGAAACTGGTCTTTTGTTCTTTTCAATATTTCATAAACATATCATAAATATTCTTTCAATATTTTGCCTGCAATTCTCAATGTATCAATAAACTTCACCTCCATACATTTTAGATTTCAAAATAATTGTATTAGTTTTAGTAGTTTAGTGAAGTAGTGTGGCTCACTGGTTAGAGGCGGCAGACCCGAGAGCAGAGGACGGCCCGGGACCAGGGTTGGATTCCCGGTGCGGCAGGTTTCTGGACCAGGGTCAGCGGACTCGATAATTCTCTCGCCTCGGTGCCCACTCTGATCAGCGATCACACTCGGCAACTCTGGGCATTAGCTTGCCTCATCTTCACTAACGGCCCCACCAGACCGCCGGGGATGCCTGGTCTCACCCTGGAGATACCCATTAAGGGACCATCTCTCAGGGAAGCCAGGAAGGGTTTCGCAGCGGTCGAAGCGCCTTGGGACCCTCCGGGTAAGTCGTGCGCTATATAAATGCCTATACATTACATTACATTACATTAATACAAAGGAAGAAATGGAATCGAGAGAGATCAAAACAAAGCAAATACAGATTTCAGGACAAAACGGAGCAGTTTCCATATAACCTAAGCATGAATAAAATACATCAAATACATAACAGTTGATAAGCAAGGGTATTAGTACAAAATCTGTCCTTCAATGAGACTGGACTGTATTATCGGATCTATGGAAATATGGGGCAAGGGTGTGTGTGTTGACACAAGGCATCCTAAAGTGTGTCAGCAATAAGCTGGGAGAGACAGTAACAGCACCGTATATCTTCAGAGATATGGCTCTGTTTCTCTCCCACCCTTTTATGAAATGCAACACAGAAGCTTTGGTTGCTGCACTGTGTGGTGTTAAAAGTTGTGTCTGGAATCAGGTCAGGGGTCTGATGAGGCAATTTAGTGAGATGTATGGAGGTTTAACTCAGAGAGGGTATCTGGGAGATTACCAGCTACATTGTTCGGATGTTATATTATCTACACTTGCAGTGTAGGTCAACCATTCCACCCAAGTGTGAAAATATGTATTCTTACTGTTTCTTCCTGTAGCATACTATTGTTTTTATGTCTACTACATGTATGAATTTCATATGTTGTAGATCTGTCATTCATCTGAGTGGATGTATCATTGCACTATAATTAGTGCCAAAAACAATTGTTAAAAACTGAAATGGCATTCTTATGTTGAATATGCCACAAAAGAAGTCTGAGGTATTCTTCCAAAAGACTACAAGGAAAAGGCAGATAATTAGCATATTTTTCATGTTGTGGGTTCCACTATTTTAGCTCTATATTTCTGTCCCTCCCCTGAGGTGTGAATTGTATAGTCTTATAGATGTCGAGTATGTGCTGTGGAGTACGGGAAATGTGGTCTTGCTTAGGGAAGAATAATCAGCCGCTAGCCCCTATGTAAAGTGGAGGAGCGTTGCCCCACTAAGTTAAAAAAAATTAAATGACAATAACATAACATTAATAACGTTATTTTATTATCATTTTATTTTCTGTACGGAGCCCTAGCCAGTTTGGGGTGAGGGGTGTCTTCGCTATCCTCACAGGGAAGACTGGTTGCTGCAATATAAGTGTGCATGGCGGTTTGGCCAGCTGTATTGTAAGGCTGGGTGGAGAACATGCACAAGCTATCACTCCCTGTCTGAGCGGTGTGCTTCCTGCTTCCGGGAGACTACAGAAAAAGATGGAGGGGAGGCGGCAGGTAAATGAGCTTTTCTTTACAAAAACATTCTTTTGAAATTCCCACCCCCTCCGCTCCCCACCCCACCACCATATTCCCCGCTCCAGGGAATAATCTTGTTTTGAGTTGAGACTTCCAAGTCTGTGGCCAGTTAGGGTAGTTTGGCCTTGAAACCATTCTGATTCCGATTGGGTTTGTAGTACTTGTTTGCAAGACAGCAGACTTCTCGGACCATACTTTTTTGATACTATGTTACTGGCCTTAGCAAACTTCAAGATTAGTAGAATAAGAGTAGGGGTATACCATGTGTGGTATTTTCAGCTCTATGTTTCAAAAGGTCATATTAGTAAAAAAAGTAAATGTAATTATTTAAGTTAAAGTTCTTTTGAAGATCAGCAAATGTGCATGGATCTCTTTTACTGCCAAGGTGTCTAAACCAGAGGGTGTGCCTCCATGATATCAATGGGACAGAATATCAAAAATAAAAATCAACATGTAAGGAAGTCTAGATTTTTGATACCTAACTGCGCATATGCGTATCTTTGCAGTACACACCTCTTCAAGGTATATAGATGTGAAGTCAGGATTAGTAAATCTATACGCCCCTATATGCACTTAACATTTGTCCCTCAATATTAGATGCCACAATATTGTTGGTGTTGACACTCAGCAGTACCATCAACCAGAGGACTTGTTTAGAGCCCCAATGATCATAGTTGATTTGTGCTCCCTCAAATTTCACATGTTTGTTTAGCCAAAGGTATGTCATTTTGGAGTCTCTTATTTTTATTCTTAATTTGGCATTGGTTTATAAGAGGGCATTTTGTGTGCCTTCTACTATTTTCCTAGAATGTATCAGTAGGAATCTTTGCAAGCTCAGATGGGATATTAGGTTGAGCCCTTGGGTAAGAGAATTCTCTACACGTAACCAGAAAGTTTGGTATGTATTATCTGTAGAGCACCATTGTGTCCCTTATTTGAAGAGAAAGGCTATTTGGTCATTTTCACAGTTAGGTAACTTAAAAGCAAGTTGTTTTTTTAATAGACATGGTTTGTTTGAGATATTAGTGTTCCTTCTCTGCAAGTAGTATGCCTAAAGCAATACGATCCCATAGACCTTATAGCAACAAATTCATTGTTAATCACACGCAAGGCTCCAGATGTACTGTTCGCCATTTTATCAACTACTGTGGCTGATTTCCTAATCTTCTCGTCGTTTCCAATAACACATACAGGTGGAATTATTGCTCCAAATATATGTCCTACTTATCCAGTTTCAGTTTCTACACTACATGCCTGTCTATGTACTGGTGTTAAAGTTAATGCATCTAAGCTTGTAACATGATACATCTTCTGAATTAATATGCCTAAATAGCCAATTCCTTCCCAATCAGTTGCCACAGGAAATAAGTGTTTTGTTCACAAATGTAGTAAACCCCAGGACTTGCATTTTTGTTTCCCTGTAATATCTGCCAAAATCCCCCAGTCATTTAGAATGTGTGTTCACAGCTACTAATCCCTACATGTCTTGTCCTTTTCGGTATTCACTTTTTGTAAATGTGAAATTTCACCTTGTTCTCAGCAGTCTAGTCTGAGTTTAGGGTAAACCATCTTCTCTCTAAATTAGTTTTCTTCTTTCTTCCATGCATTCTCTAGAACATCACCTTTTTTTCCTGAACTTTTTGGAAGGATACCAGATCTTAAACCCTTCCCTTCGCAACTACACCAAACAAATGTAACATTACAACACCAATGCCGCTTGGAGAACCCATTTATCTGCAAAAGATTCCTCCTAATTTGGCAGAAACGTTTAGGTCATTCTGGCAACTGGTTGCCAGGTTCTTCTTAGTCAGTTATGTTGATTCTGACCTGGTGATTCATTTAGCTGTTTCTTAAATCTTAAATTAGCCCTTCCTCCTTCATGACCCTTAGATCTTTGGGAAGGCTGCTGTTTTGCTGCCAACGAGAAGTTTGATTAAGAGAGGATTAATATTGACTAGAAGAAGAAGATTTCTTTGGATTTTTCCCGAAGGAGATGGAATATTTGCATTCTTTGAAACTTCTTTGTTCTTGCCCTTTCATGTTAGTTTCAGAAAAGTGAGTTATACGAAAGGCATGCAAAGAGCAATAGCTTTAAGAAAAAAGTATCTACATGCTAGTCCCACAGCAACAGGTTAATTTCAGCTGCAGTAGACATGCCTACAGTCAAAGCAGATGTCCAGAACCCATCAAATACTACATCTGATAAAAAAGAGTCACTGGTATACAAACATGTCACAAAGCATGGAAAGATTGATCTGATCTGGATCTTGCCAATTTCTTACTTTCACATCTTTAATGAACTGATTGATAGAGAGGCCCAGCTTTAGCTTTAATATCCTCTTTCCCAATATATTTGTACTGTATATATATTTAGGGCCAGAGTCTTTATCACGGTCACCATGGTCAAAATCAGTGTATTTCAAATTTGAAGGTTCTGGAGCATCCATAGACAATTTATGAAAAGGGACGGCTATTAAGTCTCTGTTACATGTATTCAACACTTGCCTTCAGAAAAATATGAATTTCCTTCCATTTACACTGGTGACATGAAGGGAGAGAAGATGTTTGAGAAAAAGAAGACAGCAAGGGGCATATTTACCGGGGTATATTGCCAACAGAAACTCACGTTTAATGACATTCTGGTGACGACATCCCCTTCTCCTCATTTACAAAGCGGTGTTAAGCCACTTAACATGGCTTGATGCCGCCCTATAAATAAGGCCCGCTTCACTTAGCGTGAAAGGGTGGTGCAATGCTTGTTGCAGTGGGCATTCTGCTGCAGCACTAATTACTTTTTGACACTGCCCCATATTTACAAGGATGTGGCAGCGCCACAAATTAGGGGCAGGTAAAACCTGGTCTTAGGATGGCGAAATGAGGAGACATTATTAATTTCTCCTCGTATTTTGCCCTTTCTATCTGTGCTGCATTCTGCAGCACATATAGAAACAGCAAATTGCCTTTCAAGATTGTTTATGTGCAGAGAGGTGTCCCTTAATGCACATAAACAATAACCCCTGCAGTGCAAGCATCTTTGCAACATGGTGCAAGGGTGTCTGTGATGGTGCTAGGCAGATGTATTAGGTGCGCCCTGTACTTTTGTAAAAACGGCATAAACCTGCATTTAAAAACTATCAGAACACGGCGTTACCAATTTTGGCATAACACCCTACTCGGACATTTTATTGTAAATATTCCCCCAAGTACTTAAGTTTCCTAGAATGCTTTCCAATAGTTAGAGGCACCACAACATAGCAAACACAAGGATCCAAATGGAGTGACCAAATAAATACTAAGTATTATTGTGATGAAAAATTAATCTGAAACAATAGCAAACAATTCTCAAAGAAACTTAATAACTGTGGAAATAGATGAGCAGGTCGACGTTTTAATCTCTGTGGCAAAAAAAGTCTGCTTGACCATCTTGAGGACGATGAATAAAAAGTTAGTCAATGACCCTTATGTCTGGTCAAGCAAGGTATTTGTTGAACCAGCCGAATCTCAAATTAGTTAGATCTTCCAGGTAGCTAACGCAGGACTAGTTACTGAAACTCCAGGCCTGATGGATAATTATCCAGCGATTGTGGAGGATTTTCAATGGCCATATAGCTATGGACAAGGGATTTTTTAGATTCCTTTTTTAACCTTTCTGCTCTAAGTAACGAATAGGGCGCACTTCTAAGCTCACTTTTGTTTGCGGCCATAGCTGTGCTGGGATATGAATAGATTCTTCCCTTATTAATGCTACAAAGGCTCCAATGCACCCCTGAGAGCCACGGTATGTTGTTCCCTTTTGCACATCCTATACAATCGCTAATGATCTCTCTTGTTAGGGATGCAGCTGGGTTTCTCCAGACCGATAACCAGAAAAGAGCAGGCGGCGCCCTGATAAAATCTTCAATAAAATGTAGGGTACGTTCCTTATGGCAGGTGCATTGGAGTGTGGAGATTGGGACGCCGAATAAATTCCTGCAAAATCTATTCTCTTCCTGTTGGATGTAGGGGACTGTTTATATGGAGGTAATTTTTGGAACAGAGAATTGTAGTTTCTGGTGTCTTCTAGCAGTTATTCCTTATGGTCCTTCTTTGCTGTCAGTGGGCCCCTCTAATGAATTGTAACGGATAGTGTTATGAATATGCAAATTGTTTTACCAGACATAGCTTTATCAGCATCCATGATGGACCTTTGATATACCTTCCAACGTTGTATATTGACCTGTGTACCTCCAAGACCATCTTCTATCCTACGCCATCATTCCGTGGAACTTACAAACTAAATTAGCTATTTAATGTCTTCTGCAACATTATCTAAAGACCAACATAGTTGCACAGCACATTTGTCCACAATCTGTGCTACATTTTTGTTGTTTCCTTAGTTCCCTTCAGGGGAGTCCACAAAATCTGGACACCTTTAAAATGTCCAACAAAGGGTGAGAAATTATGGAATTTGGGCCCAGATACCTATTGTTGAAAAAAAACTAGGAATCCTTAAATGTGAATTACCCCAAACATCAAAAAGAATGTAAGATGGCTCAGCTAAGGGATGAGGGAAGAGCTTCAGCACATAAGAGGCTTTGCAGATGTACATGAATTGATAACAAACATTGAAATCAAGTTCAAGGTAGTATGACACAATACAATGTTCTTGTTGACTGTGATTTGTGACAGGTGGTGCATTTTGCGGTATGGAAACACAGAGCAGAGTTTGTAAGAAATGATTCTTCAGTCCCAGCTTCAACGTCAACATTTCAATGGTTGCAGTCTTCAGGTTAGTGTTACCACTCCATGTGATTTGCCCCAGAAATAGTAAATCACTTTGTAACAAAAATGTTTTATATCTAAAATCCATGAAGACATAGAACTTTATACAAAATATTCTCTTAAACCTTTCTGTGATAGAGTGCTCAGGCAGCAAAAACCAGTGGTAAAGTGGCGTTACAATGTGCCATTGTTGAGCACTAGTTTCTAGAATAAATTCCAATATACTGGATGCTGCTTAGTTCAGAGTATTAGCAATGCACAAATATGAATTTGGGGAACAATCCTTTGCAGCATACAAACATGGTACATAGTTAAGCTCGTGGTTGGAAAGGCACAACCTTGAAGTATATTTATAACTTCACCTGCATTGTGGTGGTAGAAGCATAAAGGGTATCCACATCGGATCTTGTCTGTTTGTTTTACAGTTTTATATAGTTGAAACCCGGACCAAATCCATTGGAGCACTTTTACAGGGCACCAGGTTACTTTACACAATATCAGGGTTTTGTTTAGACACGTTATTTGCCAGAATCACAAGATGTTGAACTAAGGCTGGGACTCGAACCAGGTTCCCAGGTTCTCCAGTTACAAAGTCGGCTGCAAGAAACATTTAGGATATTGTGGGTGGCTGTCCTTGGTAGCTTAAGAAGAGTATTAGAAGGTGGGAGTTAAGTAGATGAAAGATTGGTGCTGATAAATTAACAAAATGGCTTTTTATTAAAGGTTTACTCTACTTTTAAAAATCAGAGTCTCACTCTCTCAAAATTATTTATTCGATTAAAACAATTGACCATAAAGATACAAAGAAGAATGCATTCTCACATCCCATCCACAATTGTAAACATGGGGGAGGAGCCATGCGCGAGACCAAGATGGCCGCGTGAACCCTCGGCTCCCGAGACCCCAGCCGCCTCCAGTATCATCCTGAAATGTATCCTGTGCCCTGAGCTCGCAGCTGCACGGCGGAAGTAAGGCCATCAGTGAACAGGAAAATCTGTGCACGCTCCTCTGCCTTTACAGCCAGCAAGAAAGAGGAGAGAACAGGACGATCGTTTTGGTGCGGCACCCGAAGCAAGATGGCGACCTCCTACATCGCACCGAGGTAGACCGGAGCACGGAGGCCCGGAGTGCGGCTGTGGTGTCTGGACATCTTCCGACGAGGCATACCGGCGCCGCCTGCACCGACGACCGCGATCCTGAGCTGGCGGTCTCAAATCGGCACTTTTGGAGGAAAACACCAGCTGACGCTCCAGAGGACGCGATGTATGGAAGCAGAGAGACAAGCTGCTGCGACCGCCGGGGCCCTGAGAGATTTACGAGGCTGACGGGAAAACAACCCGAGAAACCCCAGAGCTGCAAGTACCATCTGCACTACGGCACGAGTATGGCCGTATGATCTCACCTCAAGATGGCGCCTGGGATCTTTTCCGAGCTGGGCTGCGACATCTGAAGCTGAACCCTGGGAGCCTTCCTTCCCGCTTCCCTGATGGGCGCCCGCAACTGATTTTTATTCTGTTACACCGTGTAGACGGAGTCCTGTGCATCAGACCTGCACCCGGTTCGATCCTGGCATGCTGTGATTTTCCCTCCACTTGTGTGGTCCGATGGCTGCATGCGAAGTGCACCCGGCAGCCGCAGCTGACATGCCGGAGAGTTTGCCTGGACCTTTGAGACACTTGTTGCCCAGAATTGAGGTGAGCGCCCCCCACCTCCCCGTCCGGTTCCCCAGCGCAAAGCTGGACGGCAGCTCTTTCCGTGCTGCCTTTTAATATCTAATGAGAGACTGGCACTTCCCCCCCCTGCAAAGTACTGCATCACGCTCATGGTTTGAAAAGGGCCCCAAGATACCTGACCCTAACATGGCCGCCAGTGATGTCTCTGTTTTTCTCCCTCCTTATCTTCTTCCTGACATAACCCCTACCAGGACTACGCCTGACCTCAAGATGACGCCCGTAATTCTCTGGACCATGGCCCCCCCACAAACTAAGCTGACTACCCCTGAGTCCCGAGTGCACTTTAGCTCTATCTCGACTGCGGAGTCAGAGCACCATGCCCAACGCCCGGTGGAGCTGCTCTGCTCAGCTAAAGAGGAGATTGGTCTTGGTTCACACCCTGACCGTCACCTACCCAGCCGGACGTTGGGCACAAATTCTCTCTGTCTCCCTGTCTCACACACCCCTCTTTCTCTTTGTTTTTCTGCAATTTTCCTTTTATCCTCTTTGTCTATCCCTCTGCCCGACGACCGTTGGAGCTACTTGGCGAGCTTTAGGGGAGACTGGCAGTCGATTACTTCCTCATGCCATCGCCTACCCACTCGGTTTCTGGACTGTCTCTCTCCCCCGTCTCTCATTCTTGCTTCCCCCGTTCTTGTCCCCTTTCACTCCTACTCTTTCCAAATTCTATCCTTTGCCCTCACCTGCCCTTGCCCTTTGTCCCCACCCTGTTTGTTTTTTGGGAAATTTCTTTCCTCGCCACTTGAGACTGAACTATTCTGTTTGATGCCCGATGAAGGCACCTGGTTTAGCTATAGGGGAGATGGGCCGTGGATTCCCTCCTTGGTCGTCACCTACCCAGACAGACTTCCTTTCGTCTCCCCTTGCTGTCTCTTCCTTTATCCTCCCTTTCTCATCTCCCCGGCCCCTCCACTACTATTATCTATCCTTTCTCTCCTCTCCTAATGTATTGCTTATTTGTTGATGTAATGTGTAATTGTTGATTTTTTTTCTGTTACATTGTTGATTCTCATGTAAAGCGCTCTGATACCTTCGGGTCTAGCCAGCGCTATATAAAGAAAGAAATAAAATAAAGGCGACGCCCGACGCTGTGTTTCGCGGCTTGCTCCGGTGTCGGGACCCAGAGAAATGTCGCTGGGGCGCCGGCGGCCTACAGCCCTCCAAGCCCGGGGCTAGAGTGGATCCCAGCTCCCAGTCAAAAGCTCACAACAGCTGGGCCAGAAACCGGAAGTTACCGGTCCGGCCCCATGTGCACCTGAATAATTCACCCGGCCCGGCGGTGACTCACATTTCGATCGGACCTGCTCGGCTGTTGCCGCAGATGACGACTGAAGGAGCAGTGCTGCCATCTGTGGGGCAGACGAGCCGCTGCGCAGTGGTTGTAGCCGTTTGGAGGTCGGGGTACGTCGCCGCCCCCCCCCCCCCCCCAACCCCCCCCTGCAGGAGTCAGACCACTTCTGAGACTCCTGGGGGCCAGAATACACGGTGCGGGGCCCCCGGGACCAAGAGGCCAAATTTCGAGGGGAGTGGCTGGGCGAAGAGCCTCATATTGCGCCGGGTAGGTGCCGAGACCCATTGCTTTCATCACAAGAGGCGAGACAGCAAGGAGTGGTGGTGGTGGCTCCGGGCAAACGCAGAGACCATCTGCGGGACTTTGGTGGGATCGTGTGGCACGGCAGGATTGGTACACCGGAACACTGGTTGTGGTTTAGAGCGTTCTGTCTAGCTCGCAGGCAGAGGTTGATGTCCGAGAGAGTGGATGGCGTACCTATGCCCCGGATAGCCGCTCTTGTGTTGGATGTAAAGGGCACCATCTGGGGCTGTCCTGCGATTGAATGTTGACAGTGCGATCCACCAGAGGTAATATTCCATGTCTCCCACTGCATTGAGCACGGATATCTGCAACTGGGGAGAGATACAGCTGCCGTGACAGTAGTCTCTAGGAGGGGCACCCTGGAGCTGGCCTCATACATGCACCTATCCCTGGGAGACGGGCTCCCTGCTTGTGGCGCCTAAAGGGGTGAGTGACTTCTGAAAACACCAGGATACAGCGTACCGTCGCCGGTCCCGGGCCCTGGGCGCTCTATTAGAGCCAGCAGCGAGCCACGTGGAAATGGTGATAGCGGAGATGGCGACGAAGCCTGAATCAGACAAGATTATGCCCAGATCCTCAGAAGGGGCGAAACACGTGCAATTAATAAGCTAGACTGCTACACGTTGCCCAAAGAGACCCCAGTGGAGCCCAGGAAGACCCCGTCGATGGGGGGAGACTCGCAGGGTGCCCTCACGGAACCAACGCTAACAGATGTCATGGCTGCGATAAATGGGGTTCAGTCTTCACTGGGAGGGAAAATGGAATCCTTGGACAATAAGCTGGATGCGGTTTCGATCGAGGTTAATCTGATACGTGCAGACCTCACCAAGGCCAGCGAGAAGGTAAAGTCACTAGACATTAAGACTGCTAGTTTAATGGATGACGTGGTGGAGCTGCAACAGGAGGTGCGTGCCCTCAAAACCTCTTGTGACCCGGTGGACCGGAAGCTCGACGAGTATGAAGGTAGAGCCAGGCGCAATAACATACACATTTTGGGAGTGCCCGAGAGGTCAGAGAAGCCGGCGCCGGACCTGCTTGTGGAAGATATCGAAAGGGCTCACAGGGTGCCGGGAGGGAGACCTAGACACCGGGCGCCTCCTCGCCCGATGATCCCCAGAGTGCTTAACGTTCGTGACCGAGATGCCATCCTGCAGGCGGCAAGGGCGGGGACCCCACTGCGATACGAAAATGCGACACTCACTTTCTTCCTGGACTTCACCCAGGCAGTAAGAAACTAAGACAGAGCTTCCTCCCAGTGATGAAGAAAATCAGGGAAAAGGGACTGCGATATGCGATGATGTATCCGGCTCGGCTTCGGGTGGAACTTGAGGGGAAGGCCTGGATTTTCGATAATCCGGAAGTGGCATTGGACTGGTTTGATAGTAGGCCCACAGTTGGGGCAGAGGAACGAGAACTCCAGAACGAGGAGGAACGACTTGAACAGTAAAGCTGGCGACCACGGAACTGTTTGCACTGGAGGAGACGCTTGGACATCGGGGTGACTCTGCAGCTGTTTCTATGTAGACCTGGTAGACTTTATCATGGCATTGAACTAATATGGGGCACAGGAGGATACTCTGGGGCTGGGGGGAGGGGCGGGTCGATGGTTACCTCCTCGTTACTACCTTTAGTTAATTGACCAAGGGAGATATTGGGCGACAGGCACACTGCGAGTTGGGGATGGGCGTTTGCCATATGCAGGGGTGCAGGGAGGAGGGTTAGAAGGGGGGGTGGGTGAAGAGGTCTTATTTGGAGATCCTATCCTGTGTAGTATTGTTTGCTTTGTTTTGTTTTTCTTTAATCTTTTTCTTTCATGCATCGGGTAGCAGTGGTACACTTCAACGAAACTTACAGTGGGCAAATATTGTATGTTAGCCAGGGATCGGGGATAAAGGCACTGAGCTGAAATGTGAATGGTCTGGGAGATAGTATCAAGAAAGGAATGGTTAATCATCTGGTGAGAAGACACGCTCCAGATGTGTTATTATTGCAAGGGACACACACACCTCATTGGTAACCGATGAATGGCTCTCCATAAAGGGGGATATAAATTGGTGGCCCATGCTGGATTTACCCGGGGTCCAGGGGAGTTGGTATTTTGGTTAAGAACTCCTTTCCATTAGCGATTCAGGCCGCGTGGTCGGACCAGAGGGGCCGTTATATCGGTGTCTCAGGACAGTGGGAAGAGAGGGCGGTTACCTTCTTGTCTATCTTTGTACCGCCGGGCCTCCAGTCCGACACTTTCCGCGACCTGGGTGCTATCTTTCTTACCTTGCCCCTGGGCCTTTTGGTATTAGGGGGTGACTTTAATGCAGTGCTCGAAGGGGGGATCGACAGGCACCCGGCTCAGGTACTCAGACCAGCACATAGGTGGCTCCAAGACTTCCTTGACACGATGGGGCTTGCGGACAGCTGGCAGGTATGTAATCCGACACAGTCGCACTTCACGCATGTTTCCGCTGCACACCACAGCATGTCCAGACTAGATTACATGTTGATGCCGGCGGCCATGGCGGCTACAGTTAGAGAGGCACGTTATCTTGGAAGAGGTAACTCTGATCATTCTCCTATGTGGTTGCGGGTGGAACTTGGACAGCCTGCGGTTGGCAGAGTTGCTCCTATTAGTGCGTAACATTAAAAAAACCCCACCACTAAGAAGGAGGTAGTCTTGATTTCGTAACGATACTTCCAGGAGAATGTGGGCATGGTCAACTCAATGCAGTCTCTGTAGGAAGCATATAAGACAGTGGTGCGGGAGCAGGTCCTGTGTTTGGTGGCTGGGAAGAAAAAGAGACATCAGGCAGAGGTAGTCAGGACAGAGACAGATGTGATAAGGTTGGAGGAACGTGTGGCTAGTTCGACCACTCCGGAAGAGCTACACCTTTTGAAATTGTGACAGGATGACTACAAAGGCCTCGCCAGAGATAGAGCGACAACGCAGAATAATGTCGCCCAAAGTCGTATATATGAACATGGAGACAAGGCAGGCAAATTGATTGCGTGGCTTGAACAAGAGGAATGGGCGTCGAGGCTGGTGCCTGAGTTACAGGGAACAAACTCTGTCATGGTTACAGACCCACAGGCAGTGGCCGATGAGTTCTCGTGCTACTACAGAGGCGTGTACACCTCGGTAGGTGGTTACTCAGAGGATGAGAACAATGAAATGATCAAGGATATTAGTATGCCTGTGCTCTCAGAAGATGATAGGAGATATTTGGACTCCCCTTTTACCGATGATGAAGTGGCACAGGCGATCAGAGAAGTAAGGTCCGGGAATTCCAGTAGAACTATATAAACTGCAGGCTCATAAACTCACCCCATATATTCGATCCATGTTTATAGAAAGTAGAGAGAAAGGTCAACTCCCGTACGACCAGCGGGTGGCAAATATTGCGGTCATTTATAAGGCAGACAAGCCTAAGACGTTGTGTTCCTCGTACAGACCCATTCGCTCCTTAACACTGAGCCTAAAATCCTGGCGAAACTGCTTGCTACTAGATTGGTTAAGGTGATTACTACCTTGGTACACCCCGATCAGTCTGGCTTTATGCTGCGCCAAAACACTGCCCTTAACCTGCGGAGGTTGCATGGGATTCTGGGTGGTTCCCCGAAGATTCATGAGCCGGCGGTGTTAGTGTCCTTAGATGCCACTATGGCGTTTGATAGGGTCGAGTGGTCCTACCTATTTGCGGTACTGGCCACGATGGGCTGTGGACCAGAGTTTATTAATTGGGTATGATTGCTATATTCTAATCCCTTGGCCAGAGTAGTCGTAAACAACTGTAAGTCGGCTGACTTTTCCCTTGGCAGGGGCACGAGACAGGGGTGCCCTCTGTCTCCACTTCTCTTCGCTCTCGCATTGGAGCCTCTTGCGGCGTGGGTCAGATGGGACCGGCCAATACGGTGCCTGCGGTGGATGCCGGAGTGGGAGGATAAAATTTCATTGTATGCCGATGATATTCTTCGATAATTTTTCTGGATGTACTTGCCATATTCTGAAGATATTCCGGATTTGCTATAAATTGGTCGAAATTGGTGCTTTTTGTCCTCAGGGGCGAGCCACCGGTGGTTCCACAATCCTTCCCGATACAGGTTGAGCCGGTAGGGTTTACATACCTGGGTATTTACATAACACTTGATTCGAAGTTACGCTATACTAATAATTTGCCCCCCCCCCCCCTTGAGTCGGTTTAAAAGAGACGTGGAGCACTGGAAAGCTCTTCCGCTCTCCCTCCCTGTTGGGTAGGGCGGTGCTGTTTAAGATAATGGCACTTCCCCGATCTTTGTATATATTCCAGAATACAATGGACCTGGTACCTGCATCCGCTTTTAAGGAAATAGAGGTTCTCCAGAGGAAGCTCCTCTGGGATGGAAGACCCCACATAGCATTCTCTAAACTTACGCTTCCTTGGTACGGAGGGGGGATAGGGCTGCCAGATCTGCGGAAATACTATTGGGCTTCACAGCTTGCGGCGGTGAATCATGTGGTATAGGGTCCCCCAGGGGATCCAGGGTATGCCATGGATCGTGGTCAGGCGCCGGGTGGGGATCTCACCAGGGCGCTGTATGCCAGGCCCAGGCAGTTCTCCCTGTTGGGTCCAGCGGCGCATGCAGTCCACACATTGCACGCGGCTAATAAGTATCTCACCTGGGAGGGTAAACTAACCTTGGCCACCCCCCTGTGGATTTCTATGATACTTGGGAGCTTGTGGAAGTCTAAGGGATTTGACAGGTGGGACCTCATCGGGATTACTCAGATCAAAGACGTGTGGGGAGGGGATACAATCCATACACTTGATTCTCTCAAAAAGCAATATAGCCAACACGATAGTGAATACTATCAATACCTCCAGGTTAGACATGCCCTCCTCACACATATACCCAGGGGCACCACGCTTTCGGAGGCTTCACCTCTGGAGGACCAAGTGCTAGACGGGTACCTTCCCGAGAAGACTATATCGTTGATATATAAAAAGCCTATTAACAATATGGAGGATCCGCTGGGTACTATCAGAACGCAGTGGAGTGCAGATGGGATAGAACTAGATGACGAAGACTGGATAGAGTTGTGGCGATCCAGATGAGACTTAGATTGGTGCAACTAAAGATTTTGCATAGGTCATATATTACAGGGCCTCAACAGATATGGATGGGTCAGATGGAGAGTGGAGAGTGCCGGAGGGGGTGTGGTGCGCTTGGCACCTTTATGCATATTCTGTGGCACTGCGTAGAAGTACGGGAATATTGGACGAAGGTGCATGACGAGATGCGTGATGCCTTGGGGGAGGAGATACAACCGGAGGCCCGGAGGTGCATACTGAATGTGTGGGAACCCACGGACTTGAATGCGTATGGGAGGCAATGGGTGACGCTGACGTGAATGGTTGCGAAACAAAATATTGCCCAGCTGTGGGGGGCCAGCCAGACACCCCGGGTTTCTATAGGGCGGAGGACATGGATTGGTGTACGTTTAGGGAGAAGTCAGTATACGTGGCCAGAGGTTGTCCGGAGAAGTGGGGGAAGGTCTGTGGGGCATAGAACGGCCACCGCTGAGACATTTGTGCAGCCCCGGTGCGACGAGTGGAGGCGGCATTGCTGGAATCCCCGTGATCCATGATTTACAAATTGTCTTTGTAATTCTGTAATAGCGACATTTTGCTTTGACTAAAGAGGGTACTGTTGACTCACCTGATGCTTTTCTTTCCATTGTCAATTGTTAATAAAAAGATGTACAAAAAAACAATTGTAAACATGTTCAATCATATTGAAAGGAATAAATACAAAGAATAAAAAGTTTTAAAATGGTTACAAAGCTAAAAAGAGTAATTCATGCTGGTTCAACACCTACATCCTGACCTCTGAAGAATAGCATGTTGTATAAAGCACCTGAAAAACACAAGCCAGGTGATGAAAGAGATTGTTAAAAAACGACATGGCAGCCCTACATTGTCTAAATTTTGCTTCACTTAAAAGTGGTAAGATAAAAGTTTTCTTCAGCGCAGAATAACATTTACAAAATAGCATAAAATGCAACATGCTTTGTGTAGAAGAACAGTCACGTAGATAAACAGGCAAATTTTTTTAATAAGTACCATGCACAGGTTAGGCCGCCAAAAAGTGTACAGTCTTCAATCTCAGCCTCGACAATCTGAGTCATTGTATAGAGTTGATAGCATCTGTCTGCTCCATGTATTTATTTATTCTCTTGATATTGAGCCAGTGCGGGCACTAGGCCCATCACAATTATTGGTAATGTGATCATGAGTTGTCCTCAATTTCCCTCCGGTTAGAAAGTCAACTATTGCATTCATGTGATCTTTTAATTTAAAATAGTGAGGTCTTCAAGAATTCTACTATCATATCGCCAATCATTAGTCTCAGATAAACAATGTTGCAAATTATGTTTACACTATCAGACATTTACCTTGCTTATCACCTTTAGGAGACACCTTGTCATGAACAATGTGAGGGAGATGGTTCTTTCATGGCAAATTAAGAAGGGCTGAATTTATCTTGAAATGTTATTGGTGTGTGTTGCTAATTGGGGTGTTGTATATATCACCAAAGTTTTATTATTTGCCAAAGTTCATTTTGAACAGCCTTTGTGGGGTTTAAAGTGAGTTCAAGTACTCTGCTGAACATCTCTTGCTCTATATGAGATAGCAGCTGTCAGTACTTCTCTTTTGAAAAGTGTCTTGTTTTGTGTAGCAAACAGAAAGGAGCACTCATCATAGGACAGGCACTAAGATATTGTAAAACCCAATACTTTGTAAAAAAAAAAAGAAAAAGTTAAACAATCCGGACCAACTGATTTGACAGGAAGATCCATAGCATTTAATACTTTGAGGAGAACGAAAATTAAATTGCGTGCTAGTATTGGTGTTGGGATATCAGTTTCAGAGCTCTTGAAAACTTTGAAGCCAGAAATATGCCTACAAATATTCATCCAAGTGTGGGGTATGTAGCAACTCCATATTAAAGTGAGGTTGTTCTACTGTTCAACTGTGTGTTATATCTCTTGTTTAAAGGACCATTCTAAACAGTCTGGTAGTTTGTTAAGGTTCCTGCAGTGGCGTAACACAGGCGCCCGCTGCCCCCACGGTGCGGGGGCCCCCAAGCTCCAGCGTGCTCCCTCAGCACAGTTCTCTGGCCGGTGAGCTCCTGATATAGTCCAGAGGCGCCCCCTCCACGTAACTTGCAAGGGGGCCCCCTCAAGGTTCGTTACGCCAGTGGGTTCTTGGATGATTTGGATCAACAGCCATGAGTCGTACTTATTTTTCTGAAGTGCAGGGTGACCATGTCATACATTTCCAGTTCCAACAATAACATGTATTGTATATTGTCACAGCTCAAAGTTTGCATGAGAATAAATTGGAATGCGTTAAGTATGCATCTATGTTTAAAGAACAGTCTTTTAGAGTTCAGTGTGAAACCATAACCTGATGTCATGGATTGATACAATGTAAACTACTTACCATTAACAGCCCTTTTGGGCCCGGAAACCCAGCTCTTTCTCATGATCAGCATGGAAAAGTATGCCAGAGTAACGGATTGTGTTTAGTGATTTCATGTGTAAACTAATCATACAATGGACTGACTAGTGGAGTGATGCTACACCACTAATGCGTCATAAACCCTATAAAAGAAGAAACCCCCCAGAGCATGGACAACGCTGTACTTTTTGTTATGAATAGATACCATACTTTTTCTTTTAAATGAGAGAGGACTGAATACTTTTCCTATGATTTTTTAAACCACCCTTGATCTCTTATTTCGGACTACCCTTTTCTGATACTGCTGCCTTAAGCAGCTGAGCTGGAATCCTTTGCCGAACTACTTGAATATTTCCCTTTTTGGCCATAAGAGACTCGGCTATAATGGACTTTAATTTGATTCCTTTTTCTTTAGAACTTTCGATGCTGCTAGAAAAAAGAACCATCCTTCGGCCTTTAATGATGTGAAGAATCTGTAACCTTATATCTGATGACTGTTTTAAACCATCCTCTGACTAAATGTGTAGTCTTGTCCTACATGCTGTAATATTCCTGACTGAAAAGCTTAGGAGATTGCTTATTTGTCTAGATTTTGGGTTATTAATAAAATAACCAAACTATCTCAATTGTCTGAGACTATTATTGTGTTGTAATGTTCTATGTATATTTAAATCTGATCTCGACCTTGTGAGTTAGCCACCAATTAATGGTCCTCATTGGGTGGCTAACATTGTGTTTTGGGCACCCTAATTACAACCACTACTATCAGAAGAGAAAGATCCATCAGAGGACCATTCGCCTCTGTGGTGAGGGTAATGCTGGGAACTGTCTAACTGTAGAGGGCCCAGTGCAGTTAGAGGGATAAATGGGTAAGTAGAGGAAGTAAGAGATGAAATTAAAACTATTATAACACATCCACTGTAGCAATTATGACTGGAACACTGCAGTGAAGGAGAAATAGGTTTTTGGCTAAATGACAACTGAAATATATGGGTTTTAAAGATTACTGCTAGGTGTGCGTAACCAGCTCTCGAAGCGTGTATATTAAACTGTAATTGTGGGGTTTTCTGCTGTGAAAAATATGTAGGGTAAAACTGTGTTTTAGTGAAACCACAGTCTAAGAAATAAAGGTCTGCTTTAAAGATGACACTATGCATCCTACTTACAATTAGGGGTGTGCAAAAGTTTAATCATTTGCAAATTGGTTATTACACAAAATTTTAGGAAAATTAGATGATTGTTACTCTTAATCATGCAAAAAGGATAACCAGCATGTGTTGCTATATTTTTGCACAAATTAAGGTATTCATAAGACCAGTTGAATACTTAGGGGCCTATTATCATACCAGGCGGATCGCCACCCCCGACCGGAGGTGGTGATCCGCCCTCCAAAACACCCTGCCAGACGGCCATTTACCCCCAGCCACATTAGCATGGTGGGGGTACCGCGGCGGACGGAAAGACCGTCCGCTGCTTTTCCACCAACAGGCAATCGTCTTGATTGCCTGTTGGGTGGAAAAGGGCCATTATATGAAGGTGGTGCCTTGCAGGCACCGCCATCCGTATTATGATGTGTGTGGTGTGCATGCATTTCCATGGCGGAGACTCCGCCAGGGAAAGGCATGCAGAGTTTACTTTGGGGGCACGTTGTGGCCCCCGGGGGAGGGCAGCACTTGGGGGATACCCCCTACATTGGCGTTAACACGGTGGCAGGCACCCCGCAGTGCCTCTCACTTTGGGCATGCCTATGCACAGCATGCATTTTTAACATTTTGCCTGGTGCTGCTTACAGCACCTCACCCCACAATGTTAAATGTGCGGGATGCGATCGTCAGGGTGGCCACAGCGGGACCACCGCACCTCTGGCGGTCGGTCCCATTTACCGTTACGGTGGTGGGCCAATATTGTAATGGGCCCCTATATTTTTAACATTGTTGGAGGAAAAGATGGCTCTTTGGGGGATATGCTGAAGAAGGAGTTACAATTTGAGTAGAGGGAAGAGTTGCAAAAAGCTCATGACACAATTAGGAAATATGTTTTCTAGTCTCCATCTTTAGGGCATTTTGGTGTGACTAGCTGAACCATTTTAATCCCCGATGTTAGCAGTTAGAGTAAAATAACTATTTTTGCTCAGAAAGAAGCTCACTCTTCAAGAACCTCACGTGAAGTTGAGATGAATTACACAATAGTGTAGGACATTAGCCAGCAGCTGGGCAATGGAACATTTTTTTCTGTTGAAGAAGCCTATTTTTCTGAACAATAACTATAAACCTTTAGTACATATATTTACCTGTGGTATCACAGAAAAGGACAGAGAGAAATTATTGACAGGCTTTAGAAATTGGGGAGTGTGCAGAGAGAGATTAATAGGGGTGAAAGCGTAAGGGGAGAGTTTGGAGGGATCAACTCAATCATGAGAGTTGGTATGATCAGAAGAATGAGGCAAAAGGAGAGAGTGTTGAATGGAGGATATGTAATTGGGCAGAAATCATGATACCAAAGAATGTACCTAATTGGAGGACCATGTATTCCAGACCATGGAATGAGAAACGTCCAATGTGGTTAAAGTAGACAATGTGGCGGTGCCGAATATGGCCATGTTGGGTTAAATGAATGAAACGGAGGAGACAAGTGAGAATTATGAGGATGTGGTGGGGCTGGAGATGGGTAGAGACAGTGGAGAGAAGTATGGGAAATGAAAAGCAGAATTTGTGAGGAAAATATCAAGTGAGTGCAAACATACTAGATGTTATGTATGTTATGTTTTTGTTATTTAATATAGCGCACAACTCACCTGGATGCATCTCGGTTCTGTTGCGGAAACAGGGATCGAAAGAGGAAGAGAGGAGATCAGAATAGGTTGGATTTGAGAAGTTTCCTAAATTTACAGTAGTTCAGACATATGAAAACATGGAGTGGAGGCTTGTTTCAGTTGTAGGGAGCAAGAGAGGAAAAAGCCTTTCCTCCACTGCGAGTCAGACGAGGAGGAACACACAATAAGGCTTTATCACAGGATCTTAGGCACCGTCCTAATTTTCTTTTGCACATATAATGGGCCTTTCCATTTTTGGGCATTATAGGTAAGGCAGAAGATTTTAAAACAGTAATTTTTTCTTCACTGGCAGCCAGTATAGTTCCCTCAACAACGGAGCTGAGGCCATACCGGAAAGGCAATTGAGAACAATCCTGGCTGCAGTGTTTTGATCTACCTGGAGTTTGGCAACTAGGGTCTCATTAACATCCGCTAAAAGGGCATTGCCGTGGTACAACCTATTTATTACTAAGGCTCGGACTAGAGTCTTTCAGGCAGGTGTTGGAAGGGAGGGGAATATTCTGCGCAGAAGGTGCATATTATGATAGCATACTCCAGGCGTGGCCAAGATGTGCTCTTTCATCATTAGTGCTTGGTCTAGTTTCATATAATATTTAATACTTGTTTGGGCACAGCAGTGGAGCCCATTTGGTGAGGTCACCAATCGTCTGTCCAAATAGAGGAGGCTTCCCCAAACAGCATGTTCTCTGTCTTGTCTGCATTTAATTGGAGATAGTTCTTGTTCATCCAATTGGAGGTAGCTATCATACCCAGGGTGAAACGTTTTGTTGCCACTATCAGGTCAAGGTCAAATGTAAACATCAGCGGGGTATCATCCGCATGTTAGATTATTTCAAAGCCAAAACACTCTGCGATCCTGGCAAGGGGAGCCATGTAGACGTTAAACAGAGTAGGCCTCAGGCAGGAGCCCTGAGGAACACCCTAGTCCAGGATTGTCTTACAAGAGGAAAATGGCCCCAAGATGACAGTTTGATATCTACCTTCCAAAAAATGATGGAGCCATTGCAGCCTTTCCAGATATCTTGTGTGAGAGACTGTATCAAAGGCTGCTGAGAGATCTAACAACACGATGAAGAAAACAGTAACACTGTCATTCCCAGATTCATATTCCAGTTTCCACCTGAATTGAGTATTACAAGATATGGAAATACTGCAGCATTCCTATTACTCCCCACCTGAAAAGGTTATTCAAAACCGATGACGTTTCCAAGTGGGAAAAGGCCTGAAAATGGGGAACTACTTTTGGAATTAGGGTCAACTATCTCAACTATTGCAATCATTTCCCATTTCTCAGGCACTCTCAAGAGATAACTCAGAGTGCCATGGTATTGCTGCTTTAAAAAATATTGCAAAAACAACAGTTGATGGACAGAATGCAAAACAATGTCATACATTCACCCCAGTACAGAGTTCTGGGCCTAAATCCATCGTTTTTGTTTGCTCACCAAGTCACCCCAGTTCAGATATGGCCATATGCAAATCAGCCATCACCCTGTGCTTCATGGGAACAGTCAAGCCTGAACTGCCAAGCCATGCCTTCCCTGGACTGCAATCAAGCATCCTAGGACCGATTTCTGGCTAGGACAGCTTGACCAATATAAAAGGGGCCCCCTGCAACGAATACGGGCAGATGTCAGGGAAAGAGAACACAATTGTTAGGGGAGAAGTCCACCCATGTAGATTAAACAATGGCTCATAGGGAGTCCACAAGTTTATGTATATAGCAAGAACTCACCATAGGGGCAACAGAAGAGTCACGGGGAAGAAAGAATTTCAGATATAAGTATACAAAATCTTTATTTTCTTTTTATCATATTTAGTTAATATACTCGTTATTCAAGGCATCAGACATCATAACAACTCAATAAATAAATAATGCCAAAAGAAAGGACACTACAGAGTCTAATGTATAGAACAGGCATGGACTTTGGAGCAATCTCAACCATCAGCATTTTTCCAACTCTTGCATTCATTTGCGGGATATGCATCACGTCTACCGAACTCAAATCAACCAGGTTAGTGAGCCTTTTGATCTCTAACATTTATGCACTGCCTCATTTATTTCAATGTCAGGATTATGGACTGGATGTCTTATTCCTCACTGAAACATTGCAAAATAATTCGTATCAGCCAAGGTTGGACCATTTCGTACCATCAGATTACTCTAGCATCCACTTCCAGGAACGATGAAAGTCAGTGGTGGCATTGTTTCTGTTCCCAAAGAATCTATCAAATGTGAGAGCTAACAAACAATATCTTTATATCCTTCCAAACTAAATAGTTGGAAATTAAAATGTTTGACTACTCCCTACTAAGGCCCATATTATGATGCCGGCAGAAGAGCGACCAGCATTGTGTCGGAATCGAAACCACTAGTAGTCGTTGGTTCCATCTGACGAATATGGATGTGACTACCCATGAGGTGGTCGTAAACATCCATTTTCCTAATGAAGCTTGTGCAGTGGGCAGACAAGGGCCGCTGCACAACCCGCATTAGGAAAATGGATGTTTACAAACATCCATGCACCATGAGCCAGGCATCAGGAGGCAGCGGAGGGACAGAGGCCCTGCTAGTGACCCCAAAAGTCCATTTCTGACAGCCTTTGAAATGGCTGTCCGACCGTCATAGAAGGCTGCCTGAAACAAACATTTTAATCCCTATGGAAGTGCATGAGCAGGCACCTCCCCATTGTAGGGGATTACTTTCCGCCCGCTGCCCCTACAGGCTTAATCAGCTCTTCGGATAGGCAGCGGTCGGTCTCTCCGCCCCTTGTCTCCGATCATTGGATCTTAATACGGCTGTCGGACTGCATGTGAAGACGGTCTGTCAGTTGCGTACCGACCAACATCGTAATCGGCCCCTAAGTTGTATTTCGGTAACTACCTGCTGTGTGTCCACGCAATATTTGTGGAGCAACTCACTGAATTCATGTGTGATAAAGCAATTACCTTGCATTACTACATCTTCCAAGGAGTATTCATACTACTTTTGGGAGATTTTGGGAGAGCTATAGAACCCAACCGTGTTGTGAAAAACTATTTTCATATATATATATATATATATATATAGCAGAACGAAACGCGTCGGAAAATGCCACATGCTGTTCCTAAATTTTAAATAAAACCGGCAGAAAAAGAAGGTTCGTGTGCGACTCAAATTGCTTTCCAAGAGGAGAGAGATGTGGGAATATATATCGGCTGGCTCTGCCGAAGAGAAACGCACCACCAGAAGAGCGCCATCATCCTCCAGCCTTGAGCCTTTCCTGCTGACTCGTGCCAACGAAGAGGGGGATGCGGTGCCGCCAGGGACCTGCCCTGGTATTGGACCCGGGTCAACTTGAAAAGTGAGCGGACTTGGGGAACTTCAGCCATCAGCGACACGCAATCATGTGTTTAAATGAAATTTAAAAGGGACTTTACTTTGGAACAGTAGCAAACTACACTACCCATTGGAGGGAAATAAATACAATACAGCCTTTGGAACTGCAGGCTCCAGAATGCCTTTCACAAACAGGAAGTGATCCTGACATAAAAGTGCCACCGGAGGAAGTGAATTTCAACATCCAATATTTGACTGCAGTAACCAAACGGCGTATGTTTGGTGTAATGGCTCACCTTGAAAAAGTTCTAGCAGAACGAAACGCGTCGGAAAATGCCACATGCTGTTCCTAAATTTTAAATAAAACCGGCAGAAAAAGAAGGTTCGTGTGCGACTCAAATTGCTTTCCAAGAGGAGAGAGATGTGGGAATATATATATATATATATATATATATATATATATATTACCTACTGGCAGTCGCCAGTAGGTATATACAGTTAGGATTTTTTCTCTATGAGATTTCTATGTCTAATAACTTTGGCGTTTGTGGACGGAATTGGCTGAAATTTTCAGGAAAATGGCACATTTTGTTTCTGAGCAGCCCCTAAAAATTTGGGGGGTAATCGTCAAGGGCGGGCCGAGAAAAAAGGGGGGTCTCAAAACCTGTTTTCCCCATGTTAATTTCGATAGGGCGGTTGGCCTCACTTTTAGCTCGAACGGCTGAATGGATTTGCATGAAACTTGGCAAAATTGTAGGGACTGTTAGCCCGATGTGCCTTTGCTAGGTCTCAATATATGTGCTCCAGTGGATTTTGATAAATTAACGTTCCAAAAAATATATATATCTGTGACAGCGCTCTGGGTAGCTCTCCGGTTCGCGTACTTGACGCGTAACGGAACTTCGCGAAGCGAAGCTGATTGGCTCTCCGGTGTCTGTCAACATTCTAAACAGTCCGGAGCGGCCGCCATCTTGTCTCTCGATAGGATCGAGAGACAAGAGGAGGCCAAAACGAAGGGGGAAATGACCATAAGGGGGCATAGTAGATCCTCCCTGACCCCTTAGGTATGATGTGGAGGCTTTAAAAGGGCCCCGTGGGGCAAAAAAAAAAAAAAAAACGTTTTTTTTTGCGTGGGGAGCGCCTGGTACGCTTTTGTGCAATGGGGGGTGGTAATCTAAATGATGAGGAGGGGGGCATCAATCAAAGCACATCAGCGTGCATAAACACGAAAATGTTTTTATCTACCACGTACTTGACTTATCTCTCTGAGATGCATTCCCTTGTGTTTCGGCAATGGTAGTCTGTTCATTACATAGATCGCCCGAGGGCGGTAGTACAGACCGCGCGTAGGAAAGGGTCAAAAGCCAGGGGTATAGGAGTATGTAACAAGCGAGCCATTTAATTGAAAAAACTAAACGTGACAAACGGTTGCAGGATCAGTGAAGGTTGATTTTATAATTGAAAGTATGACAGGGTCAGTTACAATAAAATCGTCCATACGCACACCATGGGCGAGTATTATGGGTAACATTATTTCGAAGCTTTATTAATACAATAATCAATAATGAAAAATCGACATCAATAGGGTTGTCCGTATTCCCAGTCAGTATCCTTCCCCGCCCGCCATGTGCACAAAGACCGCATACATCCCCCATAACGTCAAGGCTAAGTAACTAGAACGTCATAAGGAGTTGCAAGTCGCTCCCATAGTGGCGCCATTTTGGTCGAGGCCAGGCAGGTTCAGAGTATAGTTCAATGTCTCCAATAAGTAGCGGCAGGACCAGAATCCCTTTCGGCAGTTCTGGCTTCGTCATTACGAGCACTAGAAAACAAGGCATTCTGGACAATATCACCCTTGACGCAGCCCTTTATGCTACAAGATGGTGTCTTCCATTCAGAAAATATTGTTGGCAGCATTTTGAAAGGAAAGATAAACGGCCGTTCTCCTAGTGAGTCTCACATTGTTACATTTATGAAGAATGTTGAAGAGTAGTATGTTGAAAATCTGAAGCCATCGTTCTACAAACTCTCAACCAGCCTTGGATGGAAAAATCCTGAAGAATGTACAAACTGAAAACCAGTTTTTGTCTGCACAGCATCAGCAGCAACACTTGAGTCAGCTTTGTGTGAAGCCGCCATCTTGATCCAATCAATACCGTCCCCCTGTACACATTCAGGGACCAGGCCACATTGCGAGGGCACCGCAGGACGTGTCTTCAGGTCAAACGGATTGTGGGACAAGGTGCAGAATAGAAGAGTCACCAAAAGGCAAAAAGTTCCGCTGGACCCCGGGAGCCGGCCACCTATGTCGGGGGCGATCTCAGGCCACACCAGGGCAACAAGACTTGGGGAGGGGGCAGGAGCCAAGCGCCCCCTCCCATTCCGCGCCATCACACCGCCCCTCGGGGGCCCCCGTCAAGCGGTTCAGGGAGGCACCGCAGGCAGCGGTTCTTCAGATCAGTGGCTCTCACCGGCAAGATTTCCCTCCGTTAGCAGCGATCGTTGGCGCTGTGGTTGCGGCCGGAGGCCCCGCCTAGTCAACGCCCTGGCCTCTCCATGTCGTAGGTCGCAAGAGTGGGCGCACCTCTGCTGGCCAAGCGAGGAATACCGTCCCCCTGCACACATTCAGGGGCCAGGCCACATTGCGAGGGCACCGCAGGACGTGTCTTCAGGTCAAATGGATTGTGGGACAAGGTGCAGAATAGAAGAGCCACCAAAAGGCAAAAAGTTCCGCTGGACCCCGGGACCCGGCCGCCTATGTCGGGGGCGATCTTAGGCCACACCAGGGTAACAAGACTTGGGGAGGGGGCAGGAGCCAAGTGCCCTCTCCCAGTCCGCGCCACCACACCGCCCCTCGGGGGCCTCCGTCAAGCGGTTCAGGGAGGCACCGCAGGCAGCGGTTCTTCAGATCAGTGGCTCTCACCGGCAAGGCTCCCCTCCGTCAGCAGCGATCATTGGCACTGTGGTTGTGGCCGGAGGCCCCGCCTAGTCAACGCCCTGGCCTCTCCATGTCGTAGGTCGCAGGAGTGGGCGCAACTCTGCTGGCCGAGTGAGGAATACCGTCCCCCTGCACACATTCAGGGACCAGGCCACATTGCGAGGGCACCGCAGGACGTGTGTTCAGTTCAAACGGATTGTGGGACAAGGTGCAGAATAGAAGAGTCACCAAAAGGCAAAAAGTTCCGCTGGACCCCGGGAGCCGGCCGCCTATGTCGGGGGCGATCTCAGGCCACACCAGGGCAACAAGACTTGGGGAGGGGGCAGGAGCCAAGCGCCCCCTCCCAGTCCGCGCCATCACACCGCCCCTCGGGGGCCCCCGTCAAGCGGTTCAGGGAGGCACCACAGGCAGCGGTTCTTCAGATCAGTGGCTCTCACCGGCAAGGTTCCCCTCCGTTACCAGCGATCGTTGGCGCTGTGGTTGCGGCCGGAGGCCCCGCCTAGTCAACGCCCTGGCCTCTCCATGTCGTAGGTCGCAAGAGTGGGCGCAACTCTGCTGGCCGAGCGAGGAATACCTTCCCCCTGCACACATTCAGGGACCAGGCCACATTGCGAGGGCACCGCAGGACGTGTCTTCAGGTCAAATGGATTGTGGGACAAGGTGCAGAATAGAAGAGCCACCAAAAGGCAAAAAGTTCCGCTGGACCCCGGGAGCCAGCCGCCTATGTCGGGGGCGATCTTAGGCCACACCAGGGCAACAAGACTTGGGGAGGGGGCAGGAGCCAAGCGCCCCCTCCCAGTCCGCACCACCACACCGCCCCTCGGGAGCCTCCGTCAAGCGGTTCAGGGAGGCACCGCAGGCAGTGGTTCTTCAGATCAGTGGCTCTCACCGGCAAGGCTCCGCTCCGTCAGCAGCGATTGTTGGCATTGTGGATGCGGCCGGAGGCCCCGTCTAGTCAACGCCCGGCCTCTCCATGTCGTAGGCCACAAGAGTGGGCACAACTCTGCTGGCCGAGCGAGACTTGGAGAGGGGGCAGGAGCCAAGCGCCCCCTCCCAGTCCGCGCCACCACACCGCCCCTCGGGGGCCTCCGTCAAGTAGTAGGGAGCAAGAGAGGAAAAAGCCTTTCCTCCACTGCGAGTCAGACGAGGAGGAACACACAATAAGGCTTTATCACAGGATCTTAGGCACCGTCCTAATTTTCTTTTGCACATATAATGGGCCTTTCCATTTTTGGGCATTATAGGTAAGGCAGAAGATTTTAAAACAGTAATTTTTTCTTGACTGGCAGCCAGTATAGTTCCCTCGACAACGGAGCTGAGGCCATACCGGAAAGGCAATTGAGAACAATCCTGGCTGCAGTGTTTTGAACTACCTGGAGTTTGGCAACTAGGGTCTCATTAACATGCGCTAAAAGGGCATTGCCGTGGTACAACCTATTTATTACTAAGGCTCGGACTAGAGTCTTTCAGGCAGGTGTTGGAAGGGAGGGGAATATTCTGCGCAGAAGGTGCATATTATGATAGCATACTCCAGGCATGGCTAAGATGTGCTCTTTCATCATTAGTGCTTGGTCTAGTTTCATATAATATTTACTACTTGTTTGGGCACAGCAGTTGAGCCCATTTGGTGAGGTCACCAATCGTCTGTCCAAATAGAGGAGGCTTCCCCAAACAGCATGTTCTCTGTCTTGTCTGCATTTAATTGGAGATAGTTCTTGTTCATCCAATTGGAGGTAGCTATCATACCCAGGGTGAAACGTTTTGTTGCCACTATCAGGTCAAGGTCAAATGTAAACATCAGCGGGGTATGATCCGCATGTTAGATTATTTCAAAGCCAAAACACTCTGCGATCCTGGCAAGGGGAGCCATGTAGACGTTAAACAGAGTAGGCCTCAGGCAGGAGCCCTGAGGAACACCCTAGTCCAGGATTGTCTTACAAGAGGAAAATGGCCCCAAGATGACAGTTTGATGTCTACCTTCCAAAAAATGATGGAGCCATTGCAGCCTTTCCAGATATCTTGTGTGAGAGACTGTATCAAAGGCTGCTGAGAGATCTAACAACACGATGAAAAAAACAGTAACACTGTCATTCCCAGATTCATATTCCAGTTTCCACCTGAATTGAGTATTACAAGATATGGAAATACTGCAGCATTCCTATTACTCCCCACCTGAAAAGGTTATTCAAAACCGATGACGTTTCCAAGTGGGAAAAGGCCTGAAAATGGGGAACTACTTTGGGAATTAGGGTCAACTATCCCAACTATTGCAATAATTTCCCATTTCTCAGGCACTCTCAAGAGATAACTCAGAGTGCCATGGTATTGCTGCTTTACAAAATATTGCAAAAACAACAGTTGATGGACAGAATGCAAAACAATGTCATACATTCACCCCAGTACAGAGTTCTGGGCCTAAATCCATCGTTTTGTTTGCTCACCAAGTCACCCCAGTTCAGATAGGGCCATATGCAAATCAGCCTTGACCCTGTGCCTCATGGGAACAGTCGAGCCCGAACTGCCAAGCCATGTTTTCCCTGGACCGGAATCAAGCATCCTAGGACCAGTTTCTGGCTATCAGCCGTCATCAGCCAGGATAGCTTGACTCCAGTGGCGTGAAGAGCACGGGACTCACGTATGAGCATACCCGTCCCATTCGGGGTGACAAATGCAAAACCAACAGTTGATGGACAGAATGCAGAACAATGTAATACATTCACCCAAGTACAGAGATTTGAGCCTAAATCTATCGTTTTTTTGCTCACCAAGCCACCCCAGTTCAGATATGGCCATTTGCAAAGCAGCCTTGTCCCTGTGCCTCATGGGAACAGTCCAGCCCGAACTGCCAAGCCATGTCTTCCCTGGACCGGAATCAAGCATCCTAGGACCGGTTTCTGGCTATCAGCCGTCATCAGCCAGGATAGCTTGACTCTAGTTGCGTGGAGAGCACGGGACTTACGTCTGAGCATACCCGTCCCACTCGGGGTGACAAATGCAAAAACAACAGTTGATGGACAGAATGCAGAACAATGTCATACATTCACCCCAGTACAGAGATCTGGGCCTAAATCCATAGTTTTTTTGCTCACCAAGCCACCCCAGTTCAGATATTGCAATATGCAAATCAGCCATCACCCTGTGCCTCATGGGAACAGTCCAGCCCGAACTGCCATGCCATGTCTTCCCTGGACCGGAATCAAGCATCCTAGGACCGGTTTCTGGCTATCAGCCGTCATCAGCCAGGATAGCTTGACTCCAGCGGCGTGGAGAGCACGGGACTCACGTCTGAGCATGCCCGTCCCACTCGGAAATGCAAAAACAACAGTTGATGGACAGAATGCAGAACAATGTCATACATTCAACCCAGTATAGAGATCTGGGCCTAAATCCATTGTTTCTTTGCTCACCAAGGCACCCCAGTTCAGATATGGCCATATGCAAATCAGCCATCACCCTGTGCTTCATGGGAACAGTCAAGCCTGAACTGCCAAGCCATGCCTTCCCTGGACTGCAATCAAGCATCCTAGGACCGATTTCTGGCTAGGACAGCTTGACCAATATAAAAGGGGCCCCCTGCAACGAATACGGGCAGACGTCAGGGAAAGAGAACACAATTGTTAGGGGAGAAGTCCACCCATGTAGATTAAACAATGGCTCATAGGGAGTCCACAAGTTTATGTATATAGCAAGAACTCACCATAGGGGCAACAGAAGAGTCACGGGGAAGAAAGAATTTCAGATATAAGTATACAAAATCTTTATTTTCTTTTTATCATATTTAGTTAATATACTCGTTATTCAAGGCATCAGACATCATAACAACTCAATAAATAAATAATGCCAAAAGAAAGGACACTACAGAGTCTAATGTATAGAACAGGCATGGACTTTGGAGCAATCTCAACCATCAGCATTTTTCCAACTCTTGCATTCATTTCCGGGATATGCATCACGTCTACCGAACTCAAATCAACCAGGTTAGTGAGCCTTTTGATCTCTAACATTTATGCACTGCCTCATTTATTTCAATGTCAGGATTATGGACTGGATGTCTTATTCTTCACTGAAACATTGCAAAATAATTCGTATCAGCCAAGGTTGGACCATTTCGTACCATCAGATTACTCTAGCATCCACTTCCAGGAACTATGAAAGTCAGTGGTGGCATTGTTTCTGTTCCCAAAGAATCTATCAAATGTGAGAGCTAACAAAAAATATCTTTATATCCTTCCAAACTAAATAGTTGGAAATTAAAATGTGTGACTACTCCCTACTAAGGCCCATATTATGATGCCGGCAGAAGAGCGACCAGCATTGTGTCGGAATCGAAACCACTAGTAGTCGTTGGTTCCATCTGACGAATATGGATGTGACTACCCATGAGGTGGTCGTAAACATCCATTTTCCAAATGAAGTTTGTGCAGTGGGCAGACAAGGGCCGCTGCACAACCCGCATTAGGAAAATGGATGTTTACAAACATCCATGCACCATGAGCCAGGCATCAGGAGGCAGCGGAAGGACAGGGCCCTGCTAGTGACCCCAAAAGTCCATTTCTGACAGCCTTTGAAATGGCTGTCCGACCGTCATAGAAGGGCTGCCTGAAACAAACATTTTAATCCCTATGGAAGTGCATGAGCAGGCACCTCCCCATTGTAGGGGATTACTTTCCGCCCGCTGCCCCTACAGGCTTAATCAGCTCTTCGGATAGGCAGCGGTCGGTCCCGCCGCCCCTTGTCTCCGATCATTGGATCTTAATACGGCTTTCGGACTGCATGTGAAGACGGTCTGTCAGTTGCGTACCGACCAACATCGTAATCGGCCCCTAAGTTGTATTTTGGTAACTACCTGCTGTGTGTCCACGCAATATTTGTGGAGCAACTCACTGAATTCATGTGTGATAAAGCAATTACCTTGCATTACTACATCTTCCAAGGAGTATTCATACTACTTTTGGGAGATTTTGGGAGAGCTATAGAACCCAACCGTGTTGTGAAAAACTATTTTCATATATATATATATATATATATATATATATATATATATATATATATATATATATATGTATATATATATATATATCGAAGCTCCAAAATCCTAAGAATGCCCAGCCGGGTCATAGGAAAGAAAAAGCACTCGCAAGCACGGCACAGCTCGTTTTCACAGGGCAGGTTTATTGAAGACAGACGCGTTTCGGGAGAGCCCTCCCTTTCTCAATGGTTTCATCTTACAAAACGGGCGCAGCGCCATTATGAATGTTTACAAACTCATATGAAAACAAACAAAGGACTGATACTTTTTTGCAGCAAGGGGCGCCATCTTAGAATGTACTAATTCGACATGTGTTATACTGTTTTGCTAATCAGAAAACCACAAACAAAATAATGCCGTGTATCGGCTATCCTACTGTCATAAAGAAAAACCCAATACTATTCCCATATCGTATATCACAAGGCTAAGACAGTAATAAGATGTTGGAAACTGACCAACCTACGACATGAACACCGTGTTTGCAATGTGAACAGGTCGGATGAATCTTGCCTTGGATCGGCAATTGCAGCCCCTGAGTGGACTGCAAAACATACAGTGTGGTTACCTAATTAAGCACATCCTCCAGTATAATCTCAGTGGTGATGAAGGCATCCATCACACAACAGAAACAAAGAACAAAAACAAAAAACACTCAGAACAATTCCAGTAAATCTTAGCACAAATTAACAAAATGTCAAGTCTATGTTGGAAATTCAGTACTTAACTTGACGGAAAGTCATAGCATAAAACTGCACATATGTTCAACCCAAGTGAGAGGCCAGTTCCTCTCCCATATTTAAGCCTCCAAGTGCTTTCGTCTCAAGGTCGATGATATACCGGGACTCAAGTCTCCTGAGTGCAAGTAATCTATTACCTCCTCTAGGATTTTCCTCGACTCGGTCCAGGCAAAAATACCTGAGAAGGTTTCTATCACTGTTGTGTTTTAAGGAGAAATGACGGGCCACTGGATAAGTGATGTCCTTATTCACAATGGCCCGCATGTGTTCCAAAATTCTCAACTTAACAGGATTGATGGTACTCCCAACATACTGTAACTGACAGGGGCACATTAGGCAATAGACAACAAAGTCAGACTGGCATGACATAAACTTTGCTATTTTCCTACCATTCTTTTTACCCGGGACTTGGTATGTTAAAGTCCTTTTACTTGAAGCACAGGCTTTGCATTTTCCACAAGGAAAAAAGCCTTTGGCGTCTTTCAGGGTTCCTAGTGATTTTTTCATCGGTGGTAAGTAGCTATGAACCATTTGGTCCCTGAGTGATCTGGCCTTTCTAAATGTGATCAGTGGGGTGTTGGGAATGTCCGGCCCTACGATCTGATCCGATTTTAAAATGTGCCAATGTTTGGACAGAATAGATCGCAGTTTAAATGAGTCGGCAGCATATGGTGTTATGATGCGAAATTTACCTTCAGTATCAGGGCCTTGTTCCTTGGCAAAAAGACTAGCACGTGGTATTTTTCTGACCCTATTTAGGGTATTTTGCAAAAGGGAAAAGCTGTAACCTCTTGTTAGGAATCTTTCCATGCATTCACCAGCTGCTTTCTCGAAGTGAGTGTTATGGCTGCAATTACGTTTTAACCGCAAAAACTCCCCGTACGGGATATTATTGATTAATTTACGGGGATGGCCGCTAGAAGCATGTAAAACGCTATTGCCGGCCGTAGGCTTGCGGTAAAGTTGCGTGCAGATACGTCCCTCACTTACACTCACTTCTAGGTCTAGATAGTTGACCCTGTCCCTGCTGATTTCACTGGTAAACCTCAGATGGTATTCATTTTCATTGAGCAGTTGGATATATTGGTTAGCTTCCTCAGCCGTACCATTCCACACCAGGAACAGATCGTCTATGTATCTGCTCCAGGTGACCACCCTGGTGTTCCAGGTGGCCAGTCTGGGGGCCCAGGCCACCTGCTCCTCCCACCAGCCGACGAAAATATTCGCGTAGCTGGGGGCGAAGCAGGAACCCATAGCCGTACCAGAGAGTTGGCGGTACATAGTATCCTGGAAGAGAAAGATGTTATTATGCAGGCAGAATGAAATAAATTCCAAAAGCATCTTATTATGCATCGCATATTTGAGTTCTTTTTTGTTGAGGAAGTATTCCACTGCCTGTAACCCCTGTTCGTGGTCAATACAAGTGTATAAACTTGTTATATCCATGGTAATCAAGATGTAAGATGATTGCCACTCCAACTGTTCCACCTTTTCAATGAAATCAGTAGAGTCTCTGATATATGATCTGAGGGACAGTACGAAGTTAAACAGGTGGTGATCCAGGAATTTGGACAGATTTTCAGTCAATCCTCCTATGGGTGAAATAATTGGTCTACCTGGAGGTTCCTTGATATCCTTGTGAACCTTAGGTAGGTGGTAGAAGCAGGGTAATACTGGATTCGTAGTTTTTAGAAACAGATATTCCTCCAGCGTTAGCATTTGTTTATCATACCACTTCTTCAGTAAGGTATGAAGATCGTTGATGCTGTTGAGATATTCTTGTTTTTTAATCACAGCATAACATGACATATCCTGTAGCTGGCGGATGGCTTCTGCGATGTATTTAGGCCTTGACATGATTACAATGTTGCCTCCCTTATCTGAGGGTTTGCATACAATGTTCTTGTCCTCCATGAGTGAGTTAATGGCATGTTGTTGCTCCTTCGTGGTATTGAATTGCGTCTTCTGGTTGCTTTCGGCGTTTCTTAGAGACATCAGATCCCTGATGACCACATCAGAAAAGACGTCAATAGGATCCACTGGTGATTGGGGCACAAATTTAGAAGCCAACTTGAAATCACTCTTTGGTGCAACCTGATCTATGTCGACATTGGCCAGTCTTTGTGTGAGTGTATTTTCTACCAGACTGGCTTCCAAGTCGCCTTCTCTTCTCAGATTGTGTAATACTTCGCAGGCTGTCAGGTCGTTGACTGTGAGGAGGTCCGTTACATTACGATTCAATCTCAGTTGTTGAGCTTCTTTCGCTGTGGGCTTGGTTTTGTGAAACTTGTGAAGTTTGACTTTCCGAATAAATTTGTACAAGCCAATACGCGTTTGCGTATATTCCATGTTCCTATTCGGACAAAAAGTGAGTCCTAGCTTTATACGGACTCTTCGGTTGGCGTGAGGTGTCTTTCGGAGAGATTAACGATAGTGAGTTGTTCTGACGGATTTACCGTCTTCCTCTTCTTTGACTCCTGGTAACCCTGGCTGTCGGTTTGGTCTGGTTGGTGCCTCTGCCTTTTCCCTTTTCCTTTCCAGCCTCCCCGTCGGGTTTGTCGGCCACTTCTGGTGGCTTGTTCTTGCCGTCCCTTAGCCAACTTTCTTGGATGACCGTGTACTCCTGTTGAGAAGGGGTCTGTTCATCTACTGCCTCAAATGAAGATGCTGCGCCAGATGTTTCTTCGCCTGACAGTTCACTGGCATCAACGTCGGAGTCTGAGGTTTCCACTCTCGTTGCGACGTTTGATTTGGGCAGTTGTCTTTTTCTTGCCACCTCCTTACGTGGCTGATCATATTTTTTAGAAAAAGTCAGAACCCTTCCCATGGCATAGTCCCGCTCATCTCAGTCAAACTTTTCTTGTTTCCGTTGTTTAATTTTCGTTTCATATTTTTGGAGTCTTTTTTTCATGTTAGCCCTCAACGTTTCTTGCTCCTCTTTGTCAGTATTTTGTGCTATGACAGATTCCAATTCTTCAATTTCTTTAACCACTTTGTCGCGATCACTCCAAGCGAACTGGATTAAGATCTCCAGCATGCCTTTACATGAACTTGCTATGTGGGCCGCCCAGGCTTCTAGTAGGAGGGGGTCTGGATTTTCGTATGCAGGGACGGTAAAAATTCTCAAACCTCTAGGTACTCTGTACCTCGATGTAACCCTGCAAAGACGTGCCCTCCCACCATTTACGCAATTCACGTTCATATAGTTGTTCCAACTTCTGGAACTGCGTTGTCAGGGCATTAGGGGTGGTCACATTGGTGGTGTGTGCTGGTTTGGAAATGTCCGGGTTTTTGTTTTTGAACATGCCCCCAGCCGCGTCTCTGCGCTCTGACATATTGAACATGTCGCTTGTGTCTCAATTGGAGCCTGGTCCCAGGATCCAAGGAGTTGCCCTGCTGTGAGTCTGCTGCCGGCTTTCGCTAAGCCACCAAAATGCTCAACTTAAACAGTCAAATTGGGATTGTAATTGTAAAACGGCTTACCGCTTCGTGGGTCTGCCGGTTAGCTGCAATCCCTTGCGCTGTTCAGGTCCGGAGTAAAACAACGTTGAGGTGTACTTCCAGCCTCGGTTCACGTTCTCCGGTGGTGGCGGTGCACTCGTGTGTACAAAAGCCGCTCCGTTGTTGCACCAACAAAACACGAGTCACTCCAAAGTAGCGGGTGCTTTCAACCGCGTTGGTGCTCGCGGAGAAAAATCGAAGCTCCAAAATCCTAAGAATGCCCAGCCGGGTCATAGGAAAGAAAAAGCACACGCAAGCACGGCACAGCTCGTTTTCACAGGGCAGGTTTATTGAAGACAGACGCGTTTCGGGAGAGCCCTCCCTTTCTCAATGGTTTCATCTTACAAGACGGGCGCAGCACCATTATGAATGTTTACAAACTCATATGAAAACAAACAAAGGACTGATACTTTTTTGCAGCAAGGGGCGCCATCTTAGAATGTACTAATTCGACATGTGTTATACTGTTTTGCTAATCAGAAAACCACAAACAAAATAATGCCGTGTATCGGCTATCCTACTGTCATAAAGAAAAACCCAATACTATTCCCATATCGTATATCACAAGGCTAAGACAGTAATAAGATGTTGGAAACTGACCAACCTACGACATGAACACCGTGTTTGCAATGTGAACAGGTATATATATATTCACTGAAAAAACCATAGGTTATAGACCATATATAGTTAGGAATTCACATTTACAAAACCTTATTTTACTCACACAAAACCATTGAAATTCCATATATAGTTAGTTGCACTAACTATATATCGCGCACCCGCAATCCACTGCTGATGATGTCACATATTACATCATTCATGACATGGTCAGTGACATCACTGATGACATCACTGATGACATCTCAAATGACATCACTGATGACATCTCAAATGACATCACTGATGACATCACTGATGACATCTCATTTGACATTACTGATCACATCACTGATGATATCATTCATGTGATAATACGATGAACCTCTTCAGACTCTAATATAACCTTAGATACAATCAGTGTAAACAGACACTCACAGACTGTCACTCATCCATGGAGTTACTCACACACCTAGTCAGTCATGCAAAGAATCAATCACACCTCCATTTCCTCAACTATACAGTTATACAAACTTTACTTATTCAAACATATACTAACACATATTTACTCTCTTATACAATCCCTGATACAAGTTCACAATGATCCATACAGCCACTCACACATTCACTGGCTCTTATGCACAGTTATTTATATATGTCAACTCTGACATTGTGAGAAGTTGGCCCGATATGCAACGTTCGCTATTCTAGCGACCGCTATGTATCGTTCCAACGACCCTTATGGTGTTTGGTTGTAAGTCAACCTATAGACCAGCTATCCTAGTAGCGTGGATACGAGCAGTCTAAGGCTAAAGACTCGAGAGGGCGTGTTAAGCCAGCTGTTTACCACACATGTACCCCTTGAACACCCAGTGAAAGGACACCACACAAGTGTTATGAAAATAAACAGGATATTTATTAAGATTCACAACAGCCCTGGACTCTTTATGAGGACAGGGTACTAAGCACAAACCAAATCTCTTAGGAAAATACTTCAAGTGCACAATTAAAACAAGTGTCCGAGGACACGGAAAGTTTAAGGTCTCGGGCGGACCCGATAAGGCAAGTCGGAAGCGAGGGACTCGGGACCCTAGAGTAAAGAGGCTATGCAGGCACCGAAATGCCGAGTTACCTAGCCACGAGGGCTGCGGCTGCACAAGTCTTACAGGCGTCGGGGTCTTCGCTGACGAGCCAGGAGCCGGAAGAAAAGGAGTTGCTGGCCGGCGACCAGTGATGAATAGTTCGTAGAGATCCAAGCCTGGATCAGAGATTGATGACACCTGAAAGCAGAGGGGACCAAGTTCGTACTACTAGCCAGTAGTCAGAGGGTACCAGGATGGCACCGGTTGGCCGTCACCTCGACCAGGTGAGTGGGCGACGCTAGGCTCTGCAGTCTCACGGACCAGGAGGCGTTGTCGGCGACCACGGCGGAGGGGCGAGCTGTCCCACGAAGGATGATGCTGTCGGCGTCGCTGGGCCCAGGATGGGGCAACAAGCCTTGGCAGATCTCAGGGCCACGTGGTGGGCCTAAGATGGCGTCTTGAGTGGACCAGGAGGGTCCGGGGTGCTTCTCGCAAAGATGGAAGCAAGGGCCAGTCTGGAGCAACCAGACCAGCAGTGTTGATTGTCGGATGTCGTCACAGAAGGGCACAAGCCAGCGGCTAGTGACCAGACAACGTGCTGAGCAGCGAGCAGAAGGGCCCCACGCAGATCGTGGAGATGCTGGGAGACTGCACTTCGGTGCTGGAGCGGCTCAGGGTCGGGGCTTCTCGGACCCCAGAGCACTCACCAGGGAATTGCTTCGAAGGTCGTGCTGGTTAAGAGCGTGCAGGTTCTGATGATGGCCGGTCCCTCGAGGTCTCGTCGCACCCACAGATCACAGCTGAGCTGATGACGTGGGTAGAGGTCAGAGGTGCCAGGGAAGCCGGTTCTCGTCGAGCTGGGCCGTCGGATTCCTTGAGGAAGGACTTACAGCAAACCGCAGAGTTCTTAGATGGTGCCCGCTGATGCGGGGTGACTACTCCTTAGTCACAAGGGAGAAATCTTGAGAAGAGTCTTGAGTGTCCTTTCGTAGAAAGTAGTTCTTGATTCAAAGATGATCCTCATTGGAAGGGTCCCCGCTCCGGCCTTTATTCTAAAGAAAGGGGTGGGTACATGACTAGGTCCTGCCCTAAGGGTGGGACCAGGAAGGGAGGTAGTTACACCCCTCTCCCCTGCCGGACTTTCCCCAGGCCAGGGCTGGCGCCCCTGGAACTGGTTCTGACCGGCAGATGCGTAGTGAGCACCGGGGTGCCACTCCGCAGTCACCTTCTCGCCAAAGCCCTACCTACCCAGAATACACAAACCCTGTCTGGGACGGTGCGAACACCGCCCTCGACAGGAAACCCTTTGTCCAAGCGCTCCTCGCTGGAAGGACTCCCAGCAGCAGGAGGTCAGACTCGTGTCTGTGGTGGCAGCATCCATTTTGTGGAGCTGAGGCTTTAGTTAACTTTAACCGGGGTTCACAGTTACGTACATGTCGTGTCCCTCTAGAAGGGCGGAATGCTAACCTCGTCGCCAGAGTTGGTGAGAGGGCAGCATCCCGATTCGTATGACACCTTACTCGACATGTCTTGATAACGCGACACCGAAGTTACCGATGTGGTACGCGTTATCAAGGAACAGCCATTGGGTCTTGATTCCGCAAGCTGCAACCGGGCTCGGCTCGGGCCAGAACCTAGTTCACACGAGCCCATGCACTCTGCCTTCAGGATTGTCAAGGCCTGCCATAGGAGCGACTGATAGGAACTCGGGTGTCCATTGTATGGTTAGATATAGAGCTACTATATCTAAAGCAAAGTGTGATTACACGACTTCGCCCCAGCTGTCATGCAGCCAGTTGTGTCAAATTTAGGAGGCCAGCCAGGGGTGGCATAATACATGCTGCAGCCCCTGGCGGCCCTGGGTACACCTATGCCCTGCGTTACGGGGTCGGATAAGGTGGCCCAGTACCAATTGGTAGATGCACCTAGGGTACATATCGTAATTTAGAAAGAGAACAGCCAGGCTGTGGGTCTGATTAGCAGGCCCACAGCCAGAGAAAGTCGTAAACCAGTGAAACAAAAGCAAAAAATCTGGGTGATCATAGGATTGCAGACCCTACTCTCCTACATGACCCCCCCCCCCCAAACGTCGGAACAATAAGCTAATCTTGACCAGGTGAGTCTTCTTGTTCTAAGTGGAAATATCTGGAGAGCCCATCGGCATTGCCATGATCAGTACCAGGTCTATGTTCCACTGTAAAGTCCATCCCCTGTAGGGAAATGGACCACCTTAGCAGTTTGGGGTTTTCACCCTTCATCTGATTTAGCCACAAGAGGGGCTTATGGTCGGTCTGAATCTTGAAGTGAGTGCCAAACAAGTATGGCCTCAGCTTCTTCAGGGCCCAAACCACAGCAAAGGCCTCCCTCTCAATAGCTGACCAATTCTTCTCTCTGGGGGTCAGCCTTCTGCTTATAAAAGCAATGGGCTGGTCTTGACCATCAAAATTCAGTTGAGAAATAACAGCTCCCACACCCAACTCAGAAGCATCTGTTTGGACAATGAATGGTTTGGAGTAGTCCGGACTCTTGAGGATAGGCGCCGTGCACATGGCCTGCTTTAGGTCATCGAATGCTTTTTGACAGCTCGCTGTCCACTGAACCTTTTTTGGCATTTTCTTGCTTGTCAGTTCGTTTAATGGTGTCACGATGGAACCATAGTTCCTGACAAACTTCCGGTAGTAACCAGTCAGGCCCAAGAAAGCTCGAACCTGAGTCTGGGTGGTTGGAGGAGCCCAGTCCCTGATTGACTGTATCTTGCTCTCCAGTGGCTGAACCTGGCCTCCACCTACAAGGTGGCCCAGGTATACAACCTGTGTCTGCCCTATCTGGCACTTGGTGGCCTTGATAGTGAGGCCTGCTGCTTGCAGAGCCTCTAACGCTTTCCGCAGGTGGACCAGGTGATCCTCCCAGGTGGAGCTAAAGACAGCAATATCGTCAAGATACGCCGCACAGAAGTCATCCAGCCCAGTAAGGACTTGATTCACCAACCTTTGGAAGGTGGCAGGTGCATTTTTCAGACCAAAGGGCATCACCACGAACTGATAATGCCCACCAGGGGTTGAAAATGCGGTTTTAGGCTTGGCGTCCTCAGCTAACCTGATTTGCCAATACCCAGCTGTCAGGTCAAACGTACTTAAGTAGTTGGCCGAGGCCAATCTATCGATAAGCTCGTCTGCCCTCGGTATTGGGTGGGCGTCAGTCTTAGTGACTGCATTGAGACCCCTGTAGTCTACGCAAAACCTCATCTCTCTCTTACCACCCTGGGTGTGAGGTTTCGGCACTAGAACTACGGGACTAGCCCAAGGGCTGTCCGAGGGTTCAATGACTCCCAGCTCCAACATTTTCTGCACTTCACTCTTGATGCAGTCTCTAACGTGATCAGGCTGCCGGTAGATTTTACTCTTAACGGGCAAGCTGTCACCAGTGTCAACCTCATGGGTGCACCAATCGGTCTGGCTGGGTGTTAGAGAAAACATATGTCTGAACGACTGAAGAACCTGTTTACAGTCGCTCTGTTGACGTTCGGAGAGGCTGCCACAAAAGACAACACCATCTACCGATCCATCATCAGGATTCTGAGTGAGCAGGTCGGGGAGAGGGTCACTCTCTTCTTCCTGTCCCTCATCTAGGGCCATGAGCAAACTCATGTCCTTCCTGTCAACATATGCCTTGAGCCTGTTGACATGAAGCACCCTGTGGGGGCTCCGGGGAGTTCCCAGGTCGACCAGGTAGGTGACCTCTCCCTTTTTCTCCAGGATGGTGTAGGGCCCGGACCATTTGTCCTTGAGTGCTGCTGGGGCCACTGGCTCCAACACCCACACCTTCTGTCCGGGCTGGTAAACAGTCAAGACAGCCTTTTGGTCATGCCAAGCTTTCTGGAGTTCTTGGCTGGCCTTAAGGTTTTCAGATGCCTTCTCCATGTATTCAGCCATCCGCGAGCGGAGGCCAAGCACATAGTCCACTATGTTGGCTGCAGGCTTTTTGAGAGGTCTCTCCCATCCTTCCTTCACCAAACACAGGGGTCCTCTTACAGGATGCCCGTACAAAAGTTCAAAAGGGCTGTAGCCAACCCCCTTCTGTGGGACTTCTCTGTAGGCGAACAAGAGGCAGGGGATCAGGACGTCCCATCTACGCCGAAGCTTTTCAGGTAGTCCATGAATCATCCCTTTAAGGGTCCTGTTGAATCTCTCAACAAGCCCATTGCATTGTGGATGATAGGGTGTAGTGAACTTGTAGTTGACACCACATTCCTTCCACATAGCAGTTAAGTAGCTCGACATAAAGTTTGCACCTCTGTCGGAGACAACCTCCTTAGGGAAGCCCACTCTGGAGAATACTCCAACTAGGGCTCTTGCCACAACAGGTGCTGTAGTGGTCCTAAGGGGAATAGCTTCAGGATACCTGGTGGCATGATCCACTACCACCAGTATAAACTTGTGCCCTGATGCTGTCGGTGGTTCCATGGGACCGACGATGTCGATCCCCACCCGTTCAAAGGGCACCCCCACCACAGGCATTGGTATAAGGGGGGCCTTTGTCGTGCCACCTGACTTACCACTGGCTTGGCAAGTGACACAGGAGCTGCAAAACTCCTTGGTATCTTCGTTCATATGAGGCCAGTGAAAGTGTGAGACAAGCCTGTCCCACGTTTTCGTCTGGCCTAAGTGATCTGCTAAGGGAATCTCGTGGGCCAAGGTAAGTAGGAAACCACGCTGAGACAAGGGTACAACCAGCCTCCTGGTCATGCCAGGCTTGGGGTCTCTTTACTCAGTGTACAGGAGTCCATCTTCCCAGTATACCTTGTGGGTACCTGTGGCGTTCCCAGCAGCCTCAGCAGCAGCCTGCTGTCTGAGGGGTTCAAGAGAAGGGCAGTCTAACTGGTCCTTCCCCAGGTCTTCCCTTGAGGGTCCCCCTGAACCCAAGAATTCAACTTGATCAAGTTCGAACTCCCTAGGCTCAGTTTCCCTCAATTCCTGTAGGTCAGCCTCCTCTGAGACTTGATCCACGACCTGGGGCAAGGGGGAAGGAGCAGCCTTAACCCTACTGCTCTTTTTCTTGGGAGGTGTCTGGTCCGTTGTTCCAGGATCCAGCACCTGTTCAGTGGGGCATTTCCTGACCTGTGACCTGGTCACAGCGAACACATGTGCTGGCAAACCTAACATTTCCATGTGAGTCCGGTGCTCCACTTCTGACCATTGTGATGACTCCAAATCATTGCCCAACAAACAATCCACTGGGAGGTCTGGACTAACTACAACCTTCTTTTGGCCAGTTACCCCTCCCCAGGAGAAAGCTACAATTGCCATACTGTGATTGGTAGTGACATTGCTTGCATTGGTCACCAGGAATTCTGTACCTGGCATGATCTGTCCAGGGTCCACAAAGTTAGGCGTCACCATGGTGACGCTGGCACAAGTGTCCCTATAGGCCTGAGCCATCTTTCCATTTATGAAAGGCGTCTGTCTGTATTTGCCCAAGGTATTGGGACTTATGTCAGGGGACACGTCCGCGTCCCCTGTACTGACAAGGACAGCCTGAGTGAGTGTGCCAACTAAGTTGTCACGCCCCTCAGAACCCAGGGTTAACCCTACTAAACCCTTGGGAGGCGCACTACCACTGCTGACTGTACTAGGGGGCACAGGAGCCTTAGGGGCTGCAGTGGCAGGAGTCTGCCCTCCTCCTTTCTTGGTGCACTCACTAAACCAGTGAGATTTACTTTTACAGTACTGGCACCATCTTTTGGATTGGCCTTCTTTCTTCTTTTGGGGAGCCTGACCCCCACCCTCTTTGGGTTGTTGGGGACCTGTCGAAGACTTCTGGTCGTTTTGTTCCCCCTTAGAATCTTTACCCTTCTGGTCTGCTTTCTTCTGACCACCTTGATTCTGGCCCTGGTTCTGTTTAACTCTCGTACGAACCCATCTGTCTGCCTTCTTTCCCAATTCTTGGGGAGAGGTCAGATCCGAGTCGACAAGATGCTGATGCAACAACTGGTTCTGACAATTGTTTAAAATTTGTTCTCTCATCATCAAATTATACAATCCTTTGTAATCAGTAACCTTACTGCCCAGCAACCAGCCCGCAAAAGCCTTAGTGGCACAATCGACAAAGTCAGACCAATCTTGAGACTGCGTTTTCTGGGTATCCCTGAACAGCACCCTTTACTGCTCAGTGGTTAGGCCGAACCCTTCAACGAGTGTATTTTTCAAGACTTGGTAATCGTTCGCATCCTCCACCCTTGTGGTGAGGAGCTTGTCTCTTCCTTTACCTTCAAAGGAGAGCCACAAGATAGCTGCCCACTGACTCTGGGGAACACCTTGCACAGTGCAGGCCCTCTCCAAAGCAGTAATCCATTTGTGGATGTCGTCCCCTTGTTTAAAGGGGGGCACTATCTTACCAAGGTGTTTCGTATTGAAACTCTTTTCCCTATTGCTAGGTACATTGCTGCCAATTTTGGAAAAGGTGATGGACAGAGTTTCTGAATGATGCAGAATACTCCTACCCAGTCAAGAGATCAGGGCTTGATCCATCACCGTTTTTTAGCTCACTGCACCATCCCAGCTTCAGAACCTGGCTATATGCAAATTAGTCTGTTCCTGTCCCAGTGCATGATGGGAACAGGGCAAACCAAACTACCAAGCCAATTCTTAAACTGGGAAGGAGACAAGCTACCGGGGACCGGTTTCTGGCATTTCAGCCTCGTCGGCCCGGCTTGCTTGAATCCTGATGGTGCAATGAGCTAGGGACTCACGTCTGAGTATACCCTCCCACACATAGTGTGGATAAAATCAATTTTGGAAAAGGTGATGGACAGAGTTTCTGAATGATGCAGAATACTCCTACCCAGTCAAGAGATCAGGGCTTGATCCATCACCGTTTTTTAGCTCACTGCACCATCCCAGCTTCAGAACCTGGCTATATGCAAATTAGTCTGTTCCTGTCCCAGTGCATGATGGGAACAGGGCAAACCAAACTACCAAGCCAATTCTTAAACTGGGAAGGAGACAAGCTACCGGGGACCGGTTTCTGGCATTTCAGCCTCGTCGGCCCGGCTTGCTTGAATCCTGATGGTGCAATGAGCTAGGGACTCACGTCTGAGTATACCCTCCCACACATAGTGTGGATAAAATCAATTTTGGAAAAGGTGATGGACAGAGTTTCTGAATGATGCAGAATACTCCTACCCAGTCAAGAGATCAGGGCTTGATCCATCACCGTTTTTTAGCTCACTGCACCATCCCAACTTCAGAACCTGGCTATATGCAAATTAGTCTGTTCCTGTCCCAGTGCATGATGGGAACAGGGCAAACCAAACTACCAAGGCAATTCTTAAACTGGGAAGGAGACAAGCTACCGGGGACCGGTTTCTGGCATTTCAGCCTCGTTGGCCCGGCTTGCTTGAATCCTGATGGTGCAATGAGCTAGGGACTCACGTCTGAGTATACCCTCCCACACATAGGGGCCGATCAGGATTGCGGTTTTTCCGCATCCTCGGGGCCGGCGGAAGCCACCGCTGGCCCCGAGGATGCGGAAAAACCGCAGCGGACTGACCAAGGACCCACCGCCACATTAGGATGGCTGGTGGGTCCTGGTTTCCGTCCGCAGCTTTTCCGCCGCGGTTGGCTTACAACCGCGGCGGAAAAGCTCTAATATGGTGACGGTGTCTCTCAGACACCGTCCACCATATTAGGATGGGCAGTGAATTATGCTTTTCCGCGGCGCGTTTCCCGCCGTGGAAAAGCATACGGAACTTCACTGCGGGGGCCCGTTGCGGGCCCCCTAGGTGAAGGGGGGGTGGGGGGTGCACATGGGGGGTACCTATGGTACCCCCCTGCATTTGCATGCAGAAAGCGGCAGGCACCGCACGGTGCCTGCCTCTTTCTGCATGCAAAAGCAATGCGTGCATTTTTAACATTGCCGCGGGTGCAGCTTGAAGCTGCACCCGCCGCAATGTTAAAAATAGAGGATGTGACCGCCAGGGTGGCGGTCACATCCTTATTGCACAGGAGGGAACTCCGCATGCCATGCGGAGGTTCCCTCCTGCTCTGGGGTCGCGGACGGACGCAAGTCCGTCCGCGATCCTGATCGGCCCCTAAGTGTGGATAAAATCAATTTTGGAAAAGGTGATGGACAGAGTTTCTGAATGATGCAGAATACTCCTACCCAGTCAAGAGATCAGGGCTTGATCCATCACCGTTTTTTAGCTCACTGCACCATCCCAGCTTCAGAACCTGGCTATATGCAAATTAGTCTGTTCCTGTCCCAGTGCATGATGGGAACAGGGCAAACCAAACTACCAAGCCAATTCTTAAACTGGGAAGGAGACAAGCTACCGGGGACCGGTTTCTGGCATTTCAGCCTCGTCGGCCCGGCTTGCTTGAATCCTGATGGTGCAATGAGCTAGGGACTCACGTCTGAGTATACCCTCCCACACATAGTGTGGATAAAATCAATTTTGGAAAAGGTGATGGACAGAGTTTCTGAATGATGCAGAATACTCCTACCCAGTCAAGAGATCAGGGCTTGATCCATTACCGTTTTTTAGCTCACTGCACCATCCCAGCTTCAGAACCTGGCTATATGCAAATTAGTCTGTTCCTGTCCCAGTGCATGATGGGAACAGGGCAAACTAAACTACCAAGCCAATTCTTAAACTGGGAAGGAGACAAGCTACCGGGGACCGGTTTCTGGCATTTCAGCCTCGTCGGCCCGGCTTGCTTGAATCCTGATGGTGCAATGAGCTAGGGACTCACGTCTGAGTATACCCTCCCACACATAGTGTGGATAAAATCAATTTTGGAAAAGGTGATGGACAGAGTTTCTGAATGATGCAGAATACTCCTACCCAGTCAAGAGATCAGGGCTTGATCCATCACCGTTTTTTAGCTCACTGCACCATCCCAGCTTCAGAACCTGGCTATATGCAAATTAGTCTGTTCCTGTCCCAGTGCATGATGGGAACAGGGCAAACCAAACTACCAAGCCAATTCTTAAACTGGGAAGGAGACAAGCTACCGGGGACCGGTTTCTGGCATTTCAGCCTCGTCGGCCCGGCTTGCTTGAATCCTGATGGTGCAATGAGCTAGGGACTCACGTCTGAGTATACCCTCCCACACATAGTGTGGATAAAATCAATGTGTGGGAGGGTATACTCAGACGTGAGTCCCTAGCTCATTGCACCATCAGGATTCAAGCAAGCCGGGCCGACGAGGCTGAAATGCCAGAAACCGGTCCCCGGTAGCTTGTCTCCTTCCCAGTATAAGAATTGGCTTGGTAGTTTGGTTTGCCCTGTTCCCATCATGCACTGGGACAGGAACAGACTAATTTGCATATAGCCAGGTTCTGAAGCTGGGATGGTGCAGTGAGCTAAAAAACGGTGATGGATCAAGCCCTGATCTCTTGACTGGGTAGGAGTATTCTGCATCATTCAGAAACTCTGTCCATCACCTTTTCCAAAATTGATTTTATCCACACTATGTGTGGGAGGGTATACTCAGACGTGAGTCCCTAGCTCATTGCACCATCAGGATTCAAGCAAGCCGGGCAGACGAGGCTGAAATGCCAGAAACCGGTCCCCGGTAGCTTGTCTCCTTCCCAGTATAAGAATTGGCTTGGTAGTTTGGTTTGCCCTGTTCCCATCATGCACTGGGACAGGAACAGACTAATTTGCATATAGCCAGGTTCTGAAGCTGGGATGGTGCAGTGAGCTAAAAAACGGTGATGGATCAAGCCCTGATCTCTTGACTGGGTAGGAGTATTCTGCATCATTCAGAAACTCTGTCCATCACCTTTTCCAAAATTGATTTTATCCACACTATGTGTGGGAGGGTATACTCAGACGTGAGTCCCTAGCTCATTGCACCATCAGGATTCAAGCAAGCCGGGCCGACGAGGCTGAAATGCCAGAAACCGGTCCCCGGTAGCTTGTCTCCTTCCCAGTATAAGAATTGGCTTGGTAGTTTGGTTTGCCCTGTTCCCATCATGCACTGGGACAGGAACAGACTAATTTGCATATAGCCAGGTTCTGAAGCTGGGATGGTGCAGTGAGCTAAAAAATGGTGATGGATCAAGCCCTGATCTCTTGACTGGGTAGGAGTATTCTGCATCATTCAGAAACTCTGTCCATCACCTTTTCCAAAATTGATTTTATCCACACTATGTGTGGGAGGGTATACTCAGACGTGAGTCCCTAGCTCATTGCACCATCAGGATTCAAGCAAGCCGGGCCGACGAGGCTGAAATGCCAGAAACCGGTCCCCGGTAGCTTGTCTCCTTCCCAGTATAAGAATTGGCTTGGTAGTTTGGTTTGCCCTGTTCCCATCATGCACTGGGACAGGAACAGACTAATTTGCATATAGCCAGGTTCTGAAGCTGGGATGGTGCAGTGAGCTAAAAAACGGTGATGGATCAAGCCCTGATCTCTTGACTGGGTAGGAGTATTCTGCATCATTCAGAAACTCTGTCCATCACCTTTTCCAAAATTGATTTTATCCACACTATGTGTGGGAGGGTATACTCAGACGTGAGTCCCTAGCTCATTGCACCATCAGGATTCAAGCAAGCCGGGCCGACGAGGCTGAAATGCCAGAAACCGGTCCCCGGTAGCTTGTCTCCTTCCCAGTATAAGAATTGGCTTGGTAGTTTGGTTTGCCCTGTTCCCATCATGCACTGGGACAGGAACAGACTAATTTGCATATAGCCAGGTTCTGAAGCTGGGATGGTGCAGTGAGCTAAAAAACGGTGATGGATCAAGCCCTGATCTCTTGACTGGGTAGGAGTATTCTGCATCATTCAGAAACTCTGTCCATCACCTTTTCCAAAATTGATTTTATCCACACTATGTGTGGGAGGGTATACTCAGACGTGAGTCCCTAGCTCATTGCACCATCAGGATTCAAGCAAGCCGGGCCGACGAGGCTGAAATGCCAGAAACCGGTCCCCGGTAGCTTGTCTCCTTCCCAGTATAAGAATTGGCTTGGTAGTTTGGTTTGCCCTGTTCCCATCATGCACTGGGACAGGAACAGACTAATTTGCATATAGCCAGGTTCTGAAGCTGGGATGGTGCAGTGAGCTAAAAAACGGTGATGGATCAAGCCCTGATCTCTTGACTTGGTAGGAGTATTCTGCATCATTCAGAAACTCTGTCCATCACCTTTTCCAAAATTGATTTTATCCACACTATGTGTGGGAGGGTATACTCAGACGTGAGTCCCTAGCTCATTGCACCATCAGGATTCAAGCAAGCCGGGCCGACGAGGCTGAAATGCCAGAAACCGGTCCCCGGTAGCTTGTCTCCTTCCCAGTATAAGAATTGGCTTGGTAGTTTGGTTTGCCCTGTTCCCATCATGCACTGGGACAGGAACAGACTAATTTGCATATAGCCAGGTTCTGAAGCTGGGATGGTGCAGTGAGCTAAAAAACGGTGATGGATCAAGCCCTGATCTCTTGACTGGGTAGGAGTATTCTGCATCATTCAGAAACTCTATCCATCACCTTTTCCAAAATTGATTTTATCCACACTATGTGTGGGAGGGTATACTCAGACGTGAGTCCCTAGCTCATTGCACCATCAGGATTCAAGCAAGCCGGGCCGACGAGGCTGAAATGCCAGAAACCGGTCCCCGGTAGCTTGTCTCCTTCCCAGTATAAGAATTGGCTTGGTAGTTTGGTTTGCCCTGTTCCCATCATGCACTGGGACAGGAACAGACTAATTTGCATATAGCCAGGTTCTGAAGCTGGGATGGTGCAGTGAGCTAAAAAACGGTGATGGATCAAGCCCTGATCTCTTGACTGGGTAGGAGTATTCTGCATCATTCAGAAACTCTGTCCATCACCTTTTCCAAAATTGATTTTATCCACACTATGTGTGGGAGGGTATACTCAGACGTGAGTCCCTAGCTCATTGCACCATCAGGATTCAAGCAAGCCGGGCCGACGAGGCTGAAATGCCAGAAACCGGTCCCCGGTAGCTTGTCTCCTTCCCAGTATAAGAATTGGCTTGGTAGTTTGGTTTGCCCTGTTCCCATCATGCACTGGGACAGGAACAGACTAATTTGCATATAGCCAGGTTCTGAAACTGGGATGGTGCAGTGAGCTAAAAAACGGTGATGGATCAAGCCCTGATCTCTTGACTGGGTAGGAGTATTCTGCATCATTCAGAAACTCTGTCCATCACCTTTTCCAAAATTGATTTTATCCACACTATGTGTGGGAGGGTATACTCAGTCGTGAGTCCCTAGCTCATTGCACCATCAGGATTCAAGCAAGCCGGGCCGACGAGGCTGAAATGCCAGAAACCGGTCCCCGGTAGCTTGTCTCCTTCCCAGTATAAGAATTGGCTTGGTAGTTTGGTTTGCCCTGTTCCCATCATGCACTGGGACAGGAACAGACTAATTTGCATATAGCCAGGTTCTGAAGCTGGGATGGTGCAGTGAGCTAAAAAACGGTGATGGATCAAGCCCTGATCTCTTGACTGGGTAGGAGTATTCTGCATCATTCAGAAACTCTGTCCATCACCTTTTCCAAAATTTAGGTACATTGCTGCCACCAGTGGGGACTACCCCACTTAACTGTTGCTCTCTCGCAAAGGCAAGCCTTTCTTTGGCCAGGGCAAGTTCTTCCCTTTCGATCCTCAGATTAGCTGCCCTTTCCTTAGCTTCGTACACTCTCCGCTGAGGGGACGTCATCCCTCTTTGCGAAGAGTTGCGAGAGCCATTGGTTTGAAGGGATCTGCCAGAGTCTCTCGATAGAGATCGGGCTCGTCCATTCCCAATGTTAAGCTGACCTGATAGTGGCCCCAGGGGTCCCCCAGTACCGCTATCATGTTTGCTTAAGTTGGACCTGCTTAGTCTGACGACTTCTACCTGTCCCTTATCTGCCTCATCCCCAGAGAGATCCTCATCCTCATCCTCCTCCACATCTTCGTTCTCAGTTGCGAGGTGGATGAGGTCAGGATCGTCTCTGGTTCCCTCAAGGGGAGGCATGTCTCCTTCTGGATTAGAAGAGCTAAGACGGGTCTCAGCTTTTCCGGCATCATAAGTCTCCAAGAGACCAATCAGAAAGGACGTGGTGGGGTTAGACCCCTGCTTGATCTTCCGGGAGTGACACACCTGTCTTAACTCCTTGAAGCTCAGCACAGTATATCTTGAAGGGATGACCTGTGGAGGGTCAACTGACACAAGGGGAGACTCAGAGTTTCCTCCTTTGTCCGACATACTGTTTCTAGTGTGGTGTAAGTGATGCACCTACCTACACTACGTGTTTACCTACTGTTCCCTTGCTAAGAGTTGCAGCCAAGGTGTGCTAAGCCTTGAGGAGCTGCAACAGCTGGTTCAGTAGAACTCAGAGTATTCTAAGCTTTGGTTATATGTACTAACAGTACTTATGCGATCTTTCAACAAGATATTCTTAGGATACGTGTGGTAAAACAACAGCAAGCTCAAATCCCACCGCTGCCACCAATGTGAGAAGTTGGCCCGATATGCAACGTTCGCTATTCTAGCGACCGCTATGTATCGTTCCAACGACCCTTATGGTGTTTGGTTGTAAGTCAACCTATAGACCAGCTATCCTAGTAGCGTGGATACGAGCAGTCTAAGGCTAAAGACTCGAGAGGGCGTGTTAAGCCAGCTGTTTACCACACATGTACCCCTTGAACACCCAGTGAAAGGACACCACACAAGTGTTATGAAAATAAACAGGATATTTATTAAGATTCACAACAGCCCTGGACTCTTTATGAGGACAGGGTACTAAGCACAAACCAAATCTCTTAGGAAAATACTTCAAGTGCACAATTAAAACAAGTGTCCGAGGACACGGACAGTTTAAGGTCTCGGGCGGACGCGATAAGGCAAGTCGGAAGCGAGGGACTCGGGACCCTAGAGTAAAGAGGCTATGCAGGCACCGAAATGCCGAGTTACCTAGCCACGAGGGCTGCGGCTGCACAAGTCTTACAGGCGTCGGGGTCTTCGCTGACGAGCCAGGAGCCGGAAGAAAAGGAGTTGCTGGCCGGCGACCAGTGATGAATAGTTCGTAGAGATCCAAGCCTGGATCAGAGATTGATGACACCTGAAAGCAGAGGGGACCAAGTTCGTACTACTAGCCAGTAGTCAGAGGGTACCAGGATGGCACCGGTTGGCCGTCACCTCGACCAGGTGAGTGGGCGACGCTAGGCTCTGCAGTCTCACGGACCAGGAGGCGTTGTCGGCGACCACGGCGGAGGGGTGAGCTGTCCCACGAAGGATGATGCTGTCGGCGTCGCTGGGCCCAGGATGGGGCAACAAGCCTTGGCAGATCTCAGGGCCATGTGGTGGGCCTAAGATGGCGTCTTGAGTGGACCAGGAGGGTCCGGGGTGCTTCTCGCAAAGATGGAAGCAAGGGCCAGTCTGGAGCAACCAGACCAGCAGTGTTGATTGTCGGATGTCGTCACAGAAGGGCACAAGCCAGCGGCTAGTGACCAGACAACGTGCTGAGCAGCGAGCAGAAGGGCCCCACGCAGATCGTGGAGATGCTGGGAGACTGCACTTCGGTGCTGGAGCGGCTCAGGGTCGGGGCTTCTCGGACCCCAGAGCACTCACCAGGGAATTGCTTCGAAGGTCGTGCTGGTTAAGAGCGTGCAGGTTCTGATGATGGCCGGTCCCTCGAGGTCTCGTCGCACCCACAGATCACAGCTGAGCTGATGACGTGGGTAGAGGTCAGAGGTGCCAGGGAAGCCGGTTCTCGTCGAGCTGGGCCATCGGATTCCTTGAGGAAGGACTTACAGCAAACCGCAGAGTTCTTAGATGGTGCCCGCTGATGCGGGGTGACTACTCCTTAGTCACAAGGGAGAAATCTTGAGAAGAGTCTTGAGTGTCCTTTCGTAGAAAGTAGTTCTTGATTCAAAGATGATCCTCATTGGAAGGGTCCCCGCTCCGGCCTTTATTCTAAAGAAAGGGGTGGGTACATGACTAGGTCCTGCCCTAAGGGTGGGACCAGGAAGGGAGGTAGTTACACCCCTCTCCCCTGCCGGACTTTCCCCAGGCCAGGGCTGGCGCCCCTGGAACTGGTTCTGACCGGCAGATGCGTAGTGAGCATCGGGGTGCCACTCCGCAGTCACCTTCTCGCCAAAGCCCTACCTACCCAGAATACACAAACCCTGTCTGGGACGGTGCGAACACCGCCCTCGACAGGAAACCCTTTGTCCAAGCGCTCCTCGCTGGAAGGACTCCCAGCAGCAGGAGGTCAGACTCGTGTCTGTGGTGGCAGCATCCATTTTGTGGAGCTGAGGCTTTAGTTAACTTCAACCGGGGTTCACAGTTACGTACATGTCGTGTCCCTCTAGAAGGGCGGAATGCTAACCTCGTCGCCAGAGTTGGTGAGAGGGCAGCATCCCGATTCGTATGACACCTTACTCGACATGTCTTGATAACGCGACACCGAAGTTACCGATGTGGTACGCGTTATCATGGAACAGCCATTGGGTCTTGATTCCGCAAGCTGCAACCGGGCTCGGCTCGGGCCAGAACCTAGTTCACACGAGCCCATGCACTCTGCCTTCAGGATTGTCAAGGCCTGCCATAGGAGCGACTGATAGGAACTCGGGTGTCCATTGTATGGTTAGACATAGAGCTACTATATCTAAAGCAAAGTGTGATTACATGACTTCGCCCCAGCTGTCATGCAGCCAGTTGTGTCAAATTTAGGAGGCCAGCCAGGGGTGGCATAATACATGCTGCAGCCCCTGGCGGCCCTGGGTACACCTATGCCCTGCGTTACGGGGTCGGATAAGGTGGCCCAGTACCAATTGGTAGATGCACCTAGGGTACATATCGTAATTTAGAAAGAGAACAGCCAGGCTGTGGGTCTGATTAGCAGGCCCACAGCCAGAGAAAGTCGTAAACCAGTGAAACAAAAGCAAAAAATCTGGGTGATCATAGGATTGCAGACCCTACTCTCCTACAGACATGTACTGTGTTTTACATATGTACTTACTTTGACATGTAGCACTGAGATATCCATTCACTCACAAATACACTCATGCACACAGTCAACCACCCATACAGCTGTTTCCACATGCACTTTTGAAACCATACATCTAGTGAATCAACTGCTCACACATCTATGCACAGAGTCATACACTTCCCAGCCACCCACACACACACTCAGTCTCCCATACAAATACTTGGGCAACCAATCAATAACCCATATAGTTACTCATATAGCTACTTATCAACACATGCAACAGTTTACAGAACAACAGACATAATGATGCACAAATTAAGACAGTTTAGTCACTAACCCATGCACTCAGTGAGACACATTTAATCACTCACTCATACAGTCAGTCATGCACCTACTAAATCCTTCATCCAGACACTTATACATCCACTCATTCTTCAATATGTAAGACATATTTTAACTTTACAGAAACATACAGTCACTGGATGGTGTCATCAGTGATGTCATCAGTGATGTCATTTGAGATGTCATCAGTGATGTCATCAGTGATGTCACTGACCATGTCATGAATGATGTAATATGTGACATCATCAGCAGTGGATTGCGGGTGCGCGATATATAGTTAGTGCAACTAACTATATATGGAATTTCAATGGTTTTGTTTGAGTAAAATAAGGTTTTGTAAATGCGAATTCCTAACTATATATGGTCTATAACCTATGGTTTTTTCAGTGAATTTTCAAGGTTTTGTAAATGCTAATTCCTAACTATATATGGTCTATAACCTATGGTTTTTTCAGTGAATTTTCAAGGTTTTGTAAATGCTAATTCCTAACTATATATGGTCTATAACCTATGGTTTTTTCAGTGAATATATATATATACATACATATATAAACATATATCATCTGTATATCTATATAAATACAAACATAAATGCATGCATACATATACTTATATGCATACAGATGCCTGTTATCTACATGAAAGTTGAAAAAACACTAATAAAAGCAAAGCTAAAAAGCCACCTCATTACAAACAGAATGGCTTTAACTTAAACGAGGGCGAGATCTATTTCATTTTCAATGCTTGTTTACTTTGGTTCCATCAAGAAGGCATTCAGATGTGTCACACATTTGCCATAAATTCTGAATGTTAGCACTCTAGTTGCACATTAGATCACTGTAGTAAAGCTACTGCTCACCAGGGACGTCTGCTGCTGGTATTCAAAGTGCATCTTTCAGTCTGCATGTCAGAATTTTTTTAATGAAATAGAAGAGGATTTGAGAAGTCACTCAAAATGATCCCTAATTTTTCTTTCTGAAGCACTAATCATACTTTCTATGGCAAAATTAACCCCCTCATGTTGTTCCTTTTTAAATTGAGTGTTTTCAGACTTACCACTTCATTCCAATCAAGATGGCTTCTGGTTTGCCATACTTTTGTCATAAGTAAGACTGTTAGCGCTCTAGTTGTTCTTTAGAACACTCTGGGACATTCTGTCATTGGGCTATACTTGGGGTACATCTGGGTGATATTTGGGCTACATTTAGGCTCTTTTGTCTCTGGTGGCCATCTTGGGAGACTGTATGTCAGAATTTTTTAATGAAATTGAAGAGGGTTTGAGAAGTCACTCAAAATGTGCCCTAATTTTTCTTTCTGCAGCACTAATCATAATTCATATGGCAAAATATACCCCCTCATTTTGTTCCTTTTTAAATTAAATGTTTTAAGAGTTACCACTTTATTCCAATCAAGATGGCTTCAGGTGTGCCATACCTTTGTAATAAGTAGGACTGTTAGCGCTCTAGTTGTTCTTTAGAACACTCTGGGACATTCTGTCATTGGGCTATACTTGGGCTACATCTGGGTGATATTTGGGCTACATTTGGGCTCTTTTGTCTCTGGTGGCCATTTTGGGAGACTGCATGTCAGAATTTTTTAATGAAATAGAAGAGGATTTGAAAAGTCACTCAAAATGTGCCCTAATTTTTCTTTCTGCAGCACTAATAATACCTTCTATTGCATAATATACCCCCTCATTTTGTTCCTTTTCAAATTAAATGTTTTAAGAGTTACCACTTTATTCCCATCACAATGGCTCCAGGTGTGCTATACCTTTGTAATAAGTAGGACTGTTAGCACTCTAGTTGTTCTTTAGAACACTCTGGGACATTCTGTCATTGGGCTATACTTGGGCTACATCTGGGTGATATTTGGGCTACATTTGGGCTCTTTTGTCTCTGGTGGCCATTTTGGGAGACTGCATGTCAGAATGTTTTAATGAAATAGAAAAGGATTTGAGAAGTCACTCAAAATGTGCCCTAATTTTTCATTCTCAGCACTAATCATACTTTCTATGGCAAAATATACCCCCTCATGTTGTTTCTTTTTAAATTAAATGTTTTAAGAGTTACCACTTTATTCCAATCAAGATGGCTTCAGGTGTGCCATACCTTTGTAATAAGTAGGACTGTTAGCGCTCTAGTTGTTCTTTAGAACACTCTGGGACATTCTGTCATTGGGCTATACTTGGGCTACATCTGGGTGATATTTGGGCTACATTTGGGCTCTTTTGTCTCTGGTGGCCATTTTGGGAGACTGCATGTCAGAATGTTTTAATGAAATAGAAAAGGATTTGAGAAGTCACTCAAAATGTGCCCTAATTTTTCTTTCTGCAGCACTAATCATACTTTCTATGGCAAAATATACCCCCTCATGTTGTTTCTTTTTAAATTAAATGTTTTAAGAGTTACCACTTTATTCCAATTAAGATGGCTTCAGGTGTGCCATACCTTTGTAATAAGTAGGACTGTTAGCGCTCTAGTTGTTCTTTAGAACACTCTAGGAGGCTGCAGTAGAACACAAAGGAATCAACTGACAGTCTCTGTCCTTGTTGGATGTACATGTTTTACTGAGAATGTCAGACTTCATTTTCACATGACTGAGAAAGATAATGTGAATTTACAGAAAATATGCTTTCAGTTTAGCTTATAGATCCCCTTCCAAACCACTGTGGGAAAATCATGAGATATTAGTTTTCTTTCAAACAATATTCATGATATCACAGCAGAAGGTTTTTTCACATGGTAAAATCACCTTAGAACCCACCACAATTCCTAAAACGAGTATGGTACCATCAACAAATGATTTATAATGTAACTAAAGTCCTAAAACCCTCTATTAACTACAATGCTTTTTAATGAGGTGCTATCATGTATATTGGTCCCAAGATGGCTGCCAACACTTCTTGGATGAAGTGCTGACAGCCAATCAGATCAGATGTGTGGTTAGGCTCCGCCCAGATATATATCTTTTTTTTGAACCTAAATTACTCAAAATCCACTGGAGCACATATATTGAGACCTAGCAAAGGCACATCGGGCTGAAATTTTCAGGAAAATGGAACATTTTGTTTCTGAGCAGCCCCTGACAATTTGGGGGGGTTTAATTTCCATAGGGCGGTTGGCCTCACTTTTAGCTCGAACGGCTGAATGGATTTGCATGAAACTTGGCAAAATTGTAGGGACTGTTAGCCCGATGTGCCTTTGCTAGGTCTCAATATATGTGCTCCAGTGGATTTTGATAAATTAGCGTTCCAAAAAATATATATATCTGTGACAGCGCTCTGGGTAGCGCTCCGGTTCGCGTACTTGAAGCGTAACGGAACTTCGCGAAGCGAAGCTGATTGGCTCTCCGGTGTCTGTCAACATTCTAAACAGTCCGGAGCGGCCGCCATCTTGTCTCTCGGTAGGGTCGAGAGACAAGAGGAGGCCAAAACGAAGGGGGAAATGACCATAAGGGGGCATAGTAGATCCTCCCTGACCCCTTAGGTATGATGTGGGGGCTTTAAAAGGGCCACGCGGGGCAAAAAAAAAAAGAAAAACGTTTTTTTTTGCGTGAGGAGCGCCTGGTACGCTTTTGTGCAATGGGGGGTGGTAATCTAAATGATGAGGAGGGGGGGGGCATCGTTCAAAGCACATCAGCGTGCATAAACACGAAAATGTTTTTATCTACCACGTACTTGACTTATCTCTCTGAGATGCATTCCCTTGTGTTTCGGCAATGGTAGTCTGTTCATTACATAGATTGCCCGAGGGCGGTAGTACAGACCGCGCGTAGGAAAGGGTCAAAAGCCAGGGGTATAGGAGTATGTAACAAGCGAGCCATTTAATTGAAAAAACTAAACGTGACAAACGGTTGCAGGATCAGTGAAGGTTGATTTTATAATTGAAAGTATAACAGGGTCAGTTACAATAAAATCGTCCATACGCACACCATGGGCGAGTATTATGGGTAACATTATTTCGAAGCTTTATTAATACAATAATCAATAATGAAAAATCGACATCAATAGGGTTGTCCGTATTCCCAGTCAGTACCCTTCCTCGCCCGCCATGTGCACAAAGACCGCATACATCCCCCATAACGTCAAGGCTAAGTAACTAGAACATCATAAGGAGTTGCAAGTCGCTCCCATACTGGCGCCATTTTGGTCGAGGCCTGGCAGGTTCAGAGTATAGTTCAATGTCTCCAATAAGTAGCGGCAGGACCAGAATCCCTTTCGGCAGTTCTGGCTTCATCATTACGAGCACTAGAAAACAAGGCATTCTGGGCAATATCACCCTTGACGCAGCCCTTTATGCTACAAGATGGTGTCTTCCATTCAGAAAATATTGTTGGCAGCATTTTGAAAGGAAAGATAAACGGCCGTTCTCCTAGTGAGTCTCACATTGTTACATTTATGAAGAATGTTGAAGAGTAGTATGTTGAAAATCTGAAGCCATCGTTCTACAAACTCTCAACCAGCCTTGGATGGAAAAATCCTGAAGAATGTACAAACTGAAAACCAGTTTTTGTCTACACAGCATCAGCAGCAACACTTGAGTCAGCTTTGTGTGAAGCCGCAATCTTGATCCAATCAATACCGTCCCCCTGCACACATTCAGGGACCAGGCCACATTGCGAGGGCACCGCAGGACGTGTCTTCAGGTCAAACGGATTGTGGGACAAGGTGCAGAATAGAAGAGCCACCAAAAGGCAAAAAGTTCCGCTGGACCCCGGGAGCCGGCCGCCTATGTCGGGGGCGATCTTAGGCCACACCAGGGCAACAAGACTTGGGGAGGGGGCAGGAGCCAAGCGCCCCCTCCCAGTCCGCGCCACCACACCGCCCCTCGGGGGCCTCCGTCAAGCGGTTCAGGGAGGCACCGCAGGCAGCGGTTCTTCAGATCAGTGGCTCTCACTGGCAAGGCTCCCCTCCGTCAGCAGCGATCGTTGGCACTGTGGTTGTGGCCGGAGGCCCCGCCTAGTCAACGCCCTGGCCTCTCCATGTCGTAGGTCGCAAGAGTGGGTGCAACTCTGCTGGCCGAGCGAGGAATACCGTCCCCCTGCACACATTCAGGGACCAGGCCACATTGCGAGGGCACCGCAGGACGTGTGTTCAGGTCAAACGGATTGTGGGACAAGGTGCAGAATAGAAGAGTCACCAAAAGGCAAAAAGTTCCGCTGGACCCCGGGAGCCGGCCGCCTATGTCGGGGGCGATCTAAGGCCACACCAGGGCAACAAGACTTGGGGAGGGGGCAGGAGCCAAGCGACCCCTCCCAGTCCGCGCCTTAACACCACCCCTCGGGGGCCCCCGTCAAGCGGTTCAGGGAGGCACCGCAGGCAGCGGTTCTTCAGATCAGTGGCTCTCACCGGCAAGGTTTCCCTCCGTTAGCAGCGATCGTTGGCGCTGTGGTTGCGGCCGGAGGCCCCGCCTAGTCAACGCCCTGGCCTCTCCATGTCGTAGGTCGCAAGAGTGGGCGCAACTCTGCTGGCCGAGCGAGGAATACCGTCCCCCTGCACACATTCAGGGACCAGGCCACATTGCGAGGGCACCGCAGGACGTGTCTTCAGGTCAAATGGATTGTGGGACAAGGTGCAGAATAGAAGAGCCACCAAAAGGCAAAAAGTTCCGCTGGGCCCCGGGACCCGGCCGCCTATGTCGGGGGCGATCTTAGGCCACACCAGGGCAACAAGACTTGGGGAGGGGGCAGGAGCCAAGTGCCCTCTCACAGTCCGCGCCACCACATCGCCCCTCGGGGGCCTCCGTCAAGCGGTTCAGGGAGGCACCGCAGGCAGCGATTCTTCAGATCAGTGGCTCTCACCGGCAAGGCTCCCCTCCGTCAGCAGCGATCGTTGGCACTGTGGTTGTGGCCGGAGGCCCCGCCTAGTCAGCGCCCTGGCCTCTCCATGTCGTAGGTCGCAGGAGTGGGCGCAACTCTGCTGGCCGAGCGAGGAATACCGTCCCCCTGCACACATTCAGGGACCAGGCCACATTGCGAGGGCACCGCAGGACGTGTGTTCAGTTCAAATGGATTGTGGGACAAGGTGCAGAATAGAAGAGTCACCAAAAGGCAAAAAGTTCCGCTGGACCCCGGGAGCCGGCCGCCTATGTCGGGGGCGATCTCAGGCCACATCAGGGCAACAAGACTTGGGGAGGGGGCAGGAGCCAAGCGCCCCCTCCCAGTCCGCGCCATCACACCGCCCCTCGGGGGCCCCCGTCAAGCGGTTCAGGGAGGCACCGCAGGCAGCGGTTCTTCAGATCAGTGGCTCTCACCGGCAAGGTTCCCCTCCGTTAGCAGCGATCGTTGGCGCTGTGGTTGCGGCCGGAGGCCCCGCCTAGTCAACGCCCTGGCCTCTCCATGTCGTAGGTCGCAAGAGTGGGCGCAACTCTGCTGGCCGAGCGAGGAATACCGTCCCCCTGCACACATTCAGGGACCAGGCCACATTGCGAGGGCACCGCAGGACGTGTATTCAGGTCAAATGGATTGTGGGACAAGGTGCAGAATAGAAGAGCCACCAAAAGGCAAAAAGTTCCGCTGGACCCCGGGAGCCGGCCGCCTATGTCGGGGGCGATCTTAGGCCACACCAGGGCAACAAGACTTGGGGAGGGGGCAGGAGCCAAGCGCCCCCTCCCAGTCCGCACCACCACACCGCCCCTCGGGGGCCTCCGTCAAGCGGTTCAGGGAGGCACCGCAGGCAGCGGTTCTTCAGATCAGTGGCTCTCACCGGCAAGGCTCCCCTCCGTCAGCAGCGATCGTTGGCGTTGTGGTTGCGGCCGGAGGCCCCGTCTAGTCAACGCCCCGGCCTCTCCATGTCGTAGGCCACAAGAGTGGGCACAACTCTGCTGGCCGAGCGAGACTTGGAGAGGGGGCAGGAGCCAAGCGCCCCCTCCCAGTCCGCGCCACCACACCGCCCCTCGGGGGCCTCCGTCAAGCTGTTCATGGAGGCACCGCAGGCCACGGTTCTTCAGATCAGTGGCTCTCACCGGCAAGGCTCCCCTCCGTCAGCAGCAATCGTTGGCGCTGTGGTTGCGGCCGGAGGCCCCGCCTAGTCAACGCCCCAGCCTCTCCATGTCGTAGGTCGCAAGAGTCGGCGCAACTCAGCTGGCCGAGTGAGACTTGGGGAGGGGGCAGGAGCCAAGCGCCCCTTCCCAGTCCGCGCCACCACACCGCCCCTCGGGGGCCTCCGTCAAGCGGCTCAGGGAGGCACCGCAGGCAGCGGTTCTTCAGATCACAACAGAGTCTCATGCTTGATCGATTGAGTTGGCCGAATCAGGCAACAAGAAGGTGTGGGAGGGGGGCACCTCTTGCTCAACCACCACCTGAGGAGGTGGTACTCTCTTCCTAGGAGGTGGTGGTGGTGGTGGGGATGCACCAGCTGAAGCTACAACACTTGCTATTGCTAAGTGATGAAAAAAGGTCTTCCTCTCACAAAGATGAAAGTCAAAGTGAGGAAACAAGGAGGGGTTTTCATCATTTGGGACAAAAAATAGTTCTAAACCAATGAAAAGTGTTATTTTTAGGTCACATGACCTAGCCTTACATCATTAGGAACCCAAAAGTGAAATGAACCAATGAAAAGTTTTATTAACAAGTCACATGACCTGTTATGCTTACGTTACGCGCTCCGCGCCGCGCCCCAGATCTCTTCCGGGAAGCTGCGCTTCACGCCTCGCGCACTGGAGCACTTCCGGGTGCGCTAACGCGGCGCGTCATGTGACGCATTACGCAACAACGCGATACGTAGCAGTTACGCGACGCGTCACGATGTTGTTTTCTAACGCGGCAGTTGCGCAAACAGAACGTTTATCGGCCGGGCATATGGAATACATACACATTCATACCATACAATCAGGGCATGTACGCACAGTCACACCATACAATTTTTCACGTTCCCAGTGATGGTCTGCACTCCACGCAATATCTCACAGCGCTTGTCTATGTCTTTCCTTACATGGAACACGGTGCAGTCCATGTCCACTCCATTCTTCAGTCGGAACTCCGATGTAACCTACAGAGGAGAAAAGAAAGGGGGGGGATACAGCATTCAGAGGATGTCAGCGCGCGCAAACACGAAAAAGCTTCTACTTACCATGTATCAGACTAGCTGCAGGAACGTGTGATACAACAGATCTTGGCTATCCCTTTCGCATTATTTTTCTGTGTAACATATCCTCCCCTTCTTATGATGCCAAAAAATGTTTCATTTTGTTTGTCTCTAAATTCGAGTTCCCTCTTCGTGTTTTTGTTTCTCAATTAGTCTTATTTTATGGGACAAAATACCACACCTTACATTCGGCAGATACCTTAAGCTACGGTCGACCATTTTCTAACAATTCTGGAAAAAGGGCAGGTGTGACGGATACAAATTTCAATCAATCCTAAATTCAGGCAAAGGGTCTGCATTATCTGTCTTCTATTGTTTGGGAATAACAGCCATTATTCTAAAACCTTACCAACCTAGACGATTGTTATGACGCTGATTCCATACTTCCTTCGAAAACTCTTTTTTGCAAAAATGTCAGTATACAAATACGGGCCTACAACCACGTGGGCCGGCCACGGAGCAAACTGGAATCGTATATGATGAGGGGACCTTTACACTGTAGAAAAACGTAACGGGCGGGCCATTAGGTTGCAGGTATTAAGGTGTCTAACAGTTACAATGAAATTATCTAGATATACATTTGCGGGCAAGTACCATGAGTAACGTTAATTCGAACTTTCAATAGTACAGTAATGAATAATACATCAGAACTTAATATCAATAGGGATGTCCAAATGTTCAATCAGTACCCGTCCCCGCCCGCAATGTGCTCCAAAACTGCATACATATCTCGTGATATCAAGGCTGAGCAACCAGTACACATCAAGGAGTTGCGAGTCTCATTTATACCGACGCCATTTTGGGCGAGGCGGGGCAGGTCCAGAATATAGTCAAAATGTCTCCACCAACCAGCGGTCGGAACAGAACCCCTTTCAGCAGTCCAAAAAGTTGCGTTAAATGACAACAGAAGGGACAGGCAACAAGAACCATCAGTCAAAGAGGGGAGGGCAAGTTCTTCTCTACCGGGTCACGTTGGGGCTCCACCGGAACTGATCGAATTGGTAGTCTACAGTGTTTCTGGATGTTTCAGACTGAAGCTGGCGTCAGAATGAGAGCACCCCGTGGCTACGTCGTGGCCATTCCGTGAGCAATCATGGCAGTCGCTCCCCACCGGAAGTCTGCGGGAGTCGGGGGCCCTGGTGACTCTTGTAGAATCTTCAAGGCTGAGGGGACGCTTTTGGGAATGGGGCCCATGCCCTAGCAGTCAAGCGTCCCTGTTCCAGGGTTGCCCAGAGCCATCCTTGCAGGCCAGGCCCAAGTCTGTGGAGCCGACCGCCATTTCCTGAGCTCCGTGGCAGCCGCCTGTCGCTGTACCGCAAGAGTGGGTGCAATTCAGCCGGATGGCGGGTGAGACCCTGTAATAGCAAGAGCAGGCGTAATTCAGCTGGCCGAGCGAGGCACTGTGCCGCAGGAGCGGGCGCAACTCAGCTGGCCAAGTGAAGTGCTGGGGTGTAGCTGAGAAACCTCCACCTGGGGAGGTGGGGGAGGGTCGTTCGCGCCGCCTCTCCCTTCCAGTGCACCCCACGCCATCTCCTGACGCAGGTATATGTGATGGTTGGACCAGGGCACCGCAGGACGTGTCTTCAGGTCAAACGGATTGTGGGACAAGGTCCAGAATGGAAGAGGCATCAAAAGGCAACAAGTTCCGCCTGACCCCGGGAGCCGGCCGCCTATGTCGGGGGCGATCTCAGGCCACATCAGGGCAACAAGACTTGGGGAGGGGGCAGGAGCCAAGCGCCCCCTCCCAGTCCGCGCCATCACACCGCCCCTCGGGGGCCCCCGTCAAGCGGTTCAGGGAGGCACCGCAGGCAGCGGTTCTTCAGATCAGTGGCTCTCACCGGCAAGGTTCCCCTCCGTTAGCAGCGATCGTTGGCGCTGTGGTTGCGGCCGGAGGCCCCGCCTAGTCAACGCCCTGGCCTCTCCATGTCGTAGGTCGCAAGAGTGGGCGCAACTCTGCTGGCCGAGCGAGGAATACCGTCCCCCTGCACACATTCAGGGACCAGGCCACATTGCGAGGGCACCGCAGGACGTGTATTCAGGTCAAATGGATTGTGGGACAAGGTGCAGAATAGAAGAGCCACCAAAAGGCAAAAAGTTCCGCTGGACCCCGGGAGCCGGCCGCCTATGTCGGGGGCGATCTTAGGCCACACCAGGGCAACAAGACTTGGGGAGGGGGCAGGAGCCAAGCGCCCCCTCCCAGTCCGCACCACCACACCGCCCCTCGGGGGCCTCCGTCAAGCGGTTCAGGGAGGCACCGCAGGCAGCGGTTCTTCAGATCAGTGGCTCTCACCGGCAAGGCTCCCCTCCGTCAGCAGCGATCGTTGGCGTTGTGGTTGCGGCCGGAGGCCCCGTCTAGTCAACGCCCCGGCCTCTCCATGTCGTAGGCCACAAGAGTGGGCACAACTCTGCTGGCCGAGCGAGACTTGGAGAGGGGGCAGGAGCCAAGCGCCCCCTCCCAGTCCGCGCCACCACACCGCCCCTCGGGGGCCTCCGTCAAGCTGTTCATGGAGGCACCGCAGGCCACGGTTCTTCAGATCAGTGGCTCTCACCGGCAAGGCTCCCCTCCGTCAGCAGCAATCGTTGGCGCTGTGGTTGCGGCCGGAGGCCCCGCCTAGTCAACGCCCCAGCCTCTCCATGTCGTAGGTCGCAAGAGTCGGCGCAACTCAGCTGGCCGAGTGAGACTTGGGGAGGGGGCAGGAGCCAAGCGCCCCTTCCCAGTCCGCGCCACCACACCGCCCCTCGGGGGCCTCCGTCAAGCGGCTCAGGGAGGCACCGCTCAGGCTATTTTCGTACCCTTAGTAGGGAGGGAAATCAAAAAGACGAGCTTGATTTTGCAAAGAAGTACCGTGCTGCATCGGGTAGGAAGGGTTCCATCCTGCAGTCTATCTTCTATCCTTCTTTTTGCTGCTAGCCCATGATGAAGAGGCGTACTGAGCCTCGAAACGCGTCGGCAGAGGCAGATCCAAATATTCTGGGGAACAAAGGACGAGCTGCAGCGAGGCTGGAAAAGGTCAAGTGCCGTGGTGTGCCCTCTCGCTGCTCTTGAGCGATTTGTATTCCAAAATTACTCACGGCTGCTCATGCCATGGAGAGGAGCTCCGCTTCGATTTCATTGACAGACTGCAGGATGGAACCCTTCCTACCCGATGCAGCACGGTACTTCTTTGCAAAATCAAGCTCGTCTTTTTGATTTTCCTACCTACTAAGGGTACGAAAATAGCCTGAGACAATGGTGAAATTACGCTGAACCTACTATAGGAAAAAAGATGCACCTCCAAAGGGGACTACATTTCCCACAAACACTCCCATGCTAATGAATTGTGCCACGCCCACTGTGGGAGCTACTGTGATTAAAATGGAAAGTTGAAAAGGAGGTGTTTGATCAGTGTTCTTTTTGCTGCTAGCCCATGATGAAGAGGCGTACTGGGCCTCGAAACGCGTCGGCAGAGGCAGATCCAAATATTCTGGGGAACAAAGGACGAGCTGCAGCGAGGCTGGAAAAGGTCAAGTGCCATGGTGTGCCCTCTCGCTGCTCTTGAGCGATTTGTATTCCAATATATATATATATGTGATCAAGCCTCGGCTGAGGTGAAACGCGTCATGACGACTGGTGGGCTGTTATTCTATCACGAATAAAATTCACTGGTAACAAGAGCACGGAGTCTGTGGCTTTACTCAACTTTCGTTCCTGCTGCACGGCGTGTTACTGTTGCGCTGTGCTGTGCTGTTTCGAACTCAACGCAATATATATATATATATATATATATATATATATTTATTTATTTATATATATATATATATATATATATATATATATTTCTTTAATTTATTTATTGGTTTTACACAACAGCAGGACAAGAAACAGCAGTTCTCAGCACAACCAGGCACCCTACAAGGGTGGTACATACGGTACACAGACAAAATATCGATTTTTAAATATCGACATGCAAAAATATCGAAGTTTAAATATCGAAATACAAAAATATCGAAGGTAAGTAATATCGATAGTCTAAATATCGATATTGGTATGATATCAGTAATATCGAAGTTGTAAATATCGATGTTAATAATATCGAAATTAATAACTTTGATGTTACTAATATCAATTTTTAAATAAATTTAGTGTATATTATATTGTATTTATTATGTTTTATTATTTATTTTTAATGTTATTTTATTAAATATTGTCTTTTACTACTGTAGCGGGTTGTGGGTTTATAGGGGAATAGGGTGGGAAGTAATTTAATTATGTTAAATTAATTATTAATTAGTAGGAATTATTAATTAATTAATTGAGAATTAATTTTTTATTATTTTTAATTAATTTATTAATTGATAAATATGTTCTGTAGCGGGTTATGGGTTTATAGGGGAATAGGGTGGGAAGTAATTTAATAATAATTAATTAATTGATATATGTTTGTACATATTTTAATTATTAATTAATTGGTAATTAATTTCTATTAATTAGTTAATTAATTATTATAATTTTTAACATATTTATAATTATTAATTAGTTCGTAATTAATTATTATTAATTATTTAATTACATTAATTATAGTGATTTTTTATATATATAATTTATTGTTATTCTTAATTAATTAATTGTGCAAAATAATATTAATTATTAAATTAAATTAATTACAGCAAATGTGCTAATATATTTACTTTATTGTTATTGTTAATTAATAATTAATTGGTAATTAAATAATATTAATTAATTTTGGGTACAGGGGTATTTTTAAGGTTCAGGGTCAGTTTTCAGTTCATGGGTACAGGGGTATTTTTAGGGTTCAGGGTCAGTTTTCAGTTTTTGGGTAAATGGGTATTTTTAGGGTTCAGGGTCAGTTTTCAGTTTTTGGGAAAAGGGGTATTTTTAGGGTTCAGGGTCAGTTTTCAGTTCATGGGTAAAGGGGTATTTTTAGGGTTCAGGGTCAGTTTTCAGTTCATGGGTAAAGGGGTATTTTTAGGGTTCAGGGTCAGTTTTCAGTTCATGGGTACAGGGGTCATTTTAGGGTTCAGGGTCAGTTTTCAGTTCATGGGTAAAGGGGTATTTTTAGGGTTCAGGGTCAGTTTTCAGTTTTTGGGTAAAGGGGTATTTTTAGGGTTCAGGGTCAGTTTTCAGTTCATGGGTAAAGGGGTATTTTTAGGGTTCAGGGTCAGTTTTCAGTTTTTGGGTAAAGGGGTATTTTTAGGGGTCAGGGTCAGTTTTCAGTTTTTGGGTAAAGGGGTATTTTTAGGGTTTAGGGTCAGTTTTGGGTTTTTGGGGTACAGGGATATTTTTTGGGTTCAGGGTCAGTTTTGGGTTTTTGGGTAAAGGGGTATTTTTAGGGTTCAGGGTCAGTTTTGTGTTTTTGGGGTACAGTCGTACAGGGTAAAAATAAAATAAATTTAAATTAAATCAATTAAATGAAATAAAAAAATATAAAATTACATTTAATTATTAAGATTTTAATTTATTTTAAATGTATATGTATTAGTTTTAATTTTTTAATTATGTTTTAATATTTTTATTTAATATTTGTAACATTATATGTATTTTATAATTATTTTTACATTATTATTAATACATTTAAAAAAACGATATTTTTAATTACGATATTTTTGTACTACGATATTATTTTTTCGATATTTTTGTACTTACCTTCTTAGGGATAGGATTCCGATATTTTTGACTTCGATATTTTTGTCCCGATATTTTTGTACTTCGATATTTTTGATTCGATATTTAGTCAGACATTCGGTATATACAATAGCTTACGTAGTTGCAATTACAGCCATATCGTTAGGAGACTACATGTTATCCAATATGGTGGCCAGAAAAATCCCATGCAGAAAAGCAAAATACCTGTGAGTTGAATAATGAAAGAAAAACATTACAGCAAAGCATATAAGTCCAGTGGTCAATCGAAGTCACGACCCATACATTCAAGTAGTGCAATCATTGAATATGACATATAATAGTACGGCTAGTGCCGTATAACAATAGTAAGAAGCATTATACAGGTTTATTCCTGACCTCAGTTTCACCTGTTTCCTTCCCCACTAGATAGTTTTGATAGAGCCCCTAGAAGCTTTTAGGCCTACTTTGGGGTGGTAACAATTCGCTGTACACATCGGATTGAGTAATACAGTAGAGCACATCAGCAGCCCATTCCTCTAACGTATGTGTGGGACCTCTACCCCATCTCATGGTAACCCGGCATTTAGCAGTCATCATACCAAATGCTACAAGCTTTCTGATCTCTTTGTCTATGTCTCTATCTAGACCAAGAAGAGCCCACACCGGGTCAGGGGTTAGGATGCATCCAGTAATCTCACTCAAGCTGAGAAATATTTTCTCCCAATAGGCAAGGATCTTCGGACAATACCAAGCTACATGTATAAAACCGGCCGTCAGCTCTGCATACCTGTCGCAGACAGCTGTGTCTCTTAAACCATATCTATGAAGTTTCTCTGGTGTATAATACACTCTATTAATGTATTTGTAGTGTGCAAGTCTATGTCTACTATTTAAGGAAATACTCTTGGTGACTGGACATCAATATTGTCATATTTTGTCATCGATAATTATGTTAGATCCCTCTTCCATCCTAGGTGAACTTTAGGCGACAGTGACTTTTTCTGATCTTGTAGTAACTCATACAACCTGATCACCAACTTTCAGGGGTAACCAGTGTACAAGACATATGTAAGAGTGCGCAAAGCTTTGGGCTCCAGCAAGTCATCCCCAAGCAGGTCTCGCCATGCGTGTCGAGCCCTAAGAAATTGGAACTGGTCAAGCACAGTGGAGAACCCTTCATCCTTCGGGAGATATTCCCACCTGTAACCTACCCTGTCATCGAAGAAATCCCCCAGTTTGTTAATACCCAGTGTCTGCAGTGTTTTGGTGACCTCAGGCTCAGTCTCTGTCGGGATCTATTTGCACCATTGTATCGGGATTAAAGGAGAGTATAGGAGCGCTCCCACCTGTTTTTCTAAGAGGCAGTTCCAACCGTGTATAGTGGCGTGTACTGAGTCCAGGACTCCATGTCTGCAATTGGGCTTATAGAAAATCAAGTGTGATAGAGGGATCGGGTCGGCCATCACCATTTCAATGCAATGGTGCAGGACATCCTCTGGACCATGTATCCAGCCATGCGCGTGCGATGCTTGTGCAACTCTGTAGTAAAGCTAACGGTCAGGGGCATTAAGCCCCCAACAGGCTGTTTACTTGTCCATGCCAGTCTAATCATTAAGGATTTGAGAATAGAAAGAGTGCGAGTCGGAAGGGTTATGGGTACATTTGTGAAAAGAAAGAGAAATCGGTGCAGCACTACCATTTTCATGAAAGATATATGCCCTATTAAAGAGAGGGGGAGTTTAATCCATTTATTAACATCGTCCTTGAGCCGGGATATCACCCGGGATATCACCCTACCATTGTTTTCAGCCAGGACCATCTCGGAATTAGTATGAATTTGGACCCCCAGATACCTAATTGGGTCAGTGGACCATTGCAAAGGGAGCTTAAGCTGCACCTGAGTAGTGCACGGCATCAAGGGAAACATATTCGAATTGGACCTATTAATATGTAGCCCGAGACCTGTCCAAACTGCATGACCCCAGCAAGGACTGGCTCAAGATTCCCCTCCGGCTTACGGACATAAATTAAGGTATCGTCAGCGTATGCTGACACCATAAGGGAATAGTCACAAAAACGGATGGCTCTGTGATGATGATATTTTCTGAGTGTGCAAAGGAGGGGCTCCGCCACCAATGCATACAACAACGGAGACAGAGGACAGCCCTGTCGGGTGCCCCGTGAGATTTTAATAGTGCCTGATACTATGTTACCTGCCCACGGTCTCATGTAAAAATTTGAGATCAGGAGGAGCACCTCGCCTACTCCACTTTATTCAGGATGCCCTTCAAAAATCCCCATTATGCCGAATGGACTCTTCGTTTGCAGTGGCTTTACTGGTGTACAGGTCTGTGAAATACCTCGTGAACTCCTCAGCGACCTCTAGAGGAGATGTAAGTCTATTTCCCCTTTCGTCTATAATTTCCGATATTGCAACAGCCTCCCTCCTGGGTCGAGTAAGCCTAGCAAGTGTGGCTCCCAGATGGTCTCCCTTCCAATATACCCTGGCTGAGGCATATTTACCAAGGTGTTTCACCTCAACATCTGCTGTCTCATGAAAGTTCTCCAGAGCAGTCTTAATGTCCTTGAGAATCACAATGTCTCCAGTGTGTTGGTAGGCCTGTTCAAGGCTAGCACGTCCCTCTCCAATCTAGACAACCTATCTCAAATGGCATGGAGCACCCCCACATGTTTAGCAATTGCCATCCCACTAATGTAAACATTGAAGGTTTCCTAAACTGTGGCAAATTTGTCTACGGACTCCACATCAGTTTAAAAAAATGTTTCCATGAGATGGGCCAATTCAGGCTTAAATACGGAGTCCAGAAGAGAGAACGGGGAAAGCGCCAGAGACCCAACATCAGTGAAACTGTTCACAGGTGAGAGAGTAACATAATGACTGTGGCCCCAAAGTCCACCCATAATCCAGGCACTGGCTCTAACACATCAGATCACAAAAATCTATGAGAACCTTGCTGCGATCAGTAGCCCTGTTAAATCAGAGATAGCGTTCGAACCACTATGCAAATGCAGTCATAAACCACAGAGTACCTTCCATTGTTATTGTTCATTGTTCATCTGGGCCAGACCTGCTCGAATCATTACTCTCTGAAGATCTCACTTTTTGAGTAGCACCATTGTGTTTTTTGAGGAATTGTAGGGCCTGTTTAGGGTCCACAAAAATCTGCGGGTAACTGTCGACTATGATTCCAAGTTTTGCAGGATACAACATGTTGTATTCCAAGTGAAGTTTGCGTAGCCGTTTCTTCACTGGAGCAAACTGGCGCTCTGCCTCCTGCACCTGCAGGGTAAAGTCAGGGTAGATAGAAATCTTCATACCTTCATGGCGCAAATCTTGTAGCTCTCTCGCCTTGTAAAGGGCAGAGTCCCGGTCCCTGTAATGTAAAAGTTTCACAATAATGGGGCGCGGAGGAGTGCCTGGAGCAGGTCTAGGAGCAAGCGATCAGTATGCATGCTCCACAGCAAACATAGTGGAGCAGGTGTCCCTGCCCAGAAGAATAGCCAACAACTGTTCAACATAATGCTCCATATTGGGTATGTGGTGGAATCTGGAACTCCCACAAGGCGAAGGTTGTTCCATCTGGAGTGTTCCTCCAAATCCTCAGCTATCACATATTATTATAAAATCTGATTATGATATTGAATTTTACTGAAATCAATCATTTGTGTGTGTATATATGTGCATCAAAATGGCAAAAGAAAACTAGGTGTTACGCATTCCTAATTATTGATGCATTCCTGAAACTTTCATAGATTGTATTTCACATATATACTAATATTATTCACCTAAAACGATATTCAGAATTTATGTTTAGAAATATATTTATACTTTGGTACATTCGAAAAGTTGTAGTGACCTCAGGCTTGACTGCATACGTGAAGTTTCTTGACTCGCCTAATTCACTACTCATGAGACAAATTCTCGGTATAACCAATAATGTGAAACAGTGTTTTCTTTCCTGCGTTCTGATGTACTGTACAAGATATTTTGTTACATTTTCTGTCATAGTCCAGACATCTGCTTGGTAAAACTGTCCTCTTGAACTCACTTATGTATATTTTGCTAAAGGAGCATTCTTTAAATGTTTGATATACTGGATTGCTTAAGGACTGTGTAATTGTCCCAACTATTTCTCTACCTGTTGTGTTTTCTTTATGTTACATGACACTCATCCTATATGAACTGACCAATGAACTGAGTAGTCTGGGCTGGCTAATTTTTAGGTCTCGGCCTGCGTAGGCTGCGCTTGCGCAGTCTCGCTGGGTGAGAAATTATGTCTTAGAGTAGGGAGGTAAACGAGCTAGCTCTTCTCCATTGGCTGGCTTCCTAAACGGCGGCCAGACATTGAAGAAGAGCTCTGTCTATCCCTTTAAGCCCCGTCCGTTTCGGATAGAGGGGTGTGTTTTTTGCTATATTCTCTCTGTGACGTCATCCGTCACTCAACAAAAAGCACGCCCCTAGTCCGAAAAGGGCGGGGCTTATCCGCAGCTACTGCCACCATTTTGCTTGTTTACATGACTTCCCTCTGTTTGAACCTCGGACAGCCACTTAGTGATATATTATGCAGACCTTTCGCTGGTCGACGATGCAGAGAGAGAATATTGTGCTCTATACATCAGGGGTGACATTAATTTTAAATCCAAAAACCCAGACATTTCCTTAAAATAGGACTACAATTTTAATTCAACCCAGCGTGCAGAATGACCGTGCTAAGAAACGCAGCAGCTGACCTTGTCATTCTAAACAGGGTCAACCTGTTAAACTGCAAATGCGTCCTCTTAAAGGCACTACAAGTAAGTGTTCGCAATGGAAGCCCTAATTCCCCCCCCTTCTCGTATTTAAAATATCTGAGATGCGGGGGGGAGTAATTTGCTGACGTCATATGCAAATCGGTGTGCGCGCTTAGCTTCATTTTGTAGACCTATTTACTCCCGGTTTAGACTCCATGGACCCTCTGTCGGAATTCTAGGGTGCGAGAAATACTTTCTCTACGTCACCTCAGCGCCGACATCCTAAATAAGTATTTAAAAGCACTGCAGCAAGTATACCTCGAGGGGGGAGACCAAGTAACAACTCCCCCCCTCATGTAACCTCACTGCTGTTAGGAAATGGCCAGCCCCGCCCCCGAAATCAAGCTCTACTCTTCTGAAATCACAGCGGGGTAGACTCTAAAATGTGTTTTCTTTGTTACAAACATAAGATTGGAAAGTTAACCCTCCGTTGGTAATGAATTGTCACAGTTTTTGTCTCTTCTGCAAATACAGTTGAAAAGAGATAGTTTTCCTCTTTCACCACACTTGAGATGCGACCAACGGCTTCAGAAGGCTCCTCAGTGCGCGCAACCGCTTTTATTTCTTGGTGAGAGGGCCTGGCCAAGGGCTTTCGGGGTTCAAACTGGTGGTTTAAACACGATTGCAGCAGGCACCGGAGCTGCGGAGCTGTCCTGCCGCCATTTCAACTCTGAAGTGTCTCCCCACCTGATACTAAGGGAGCGGGGCTGTGAGAGGCAGTGTCGGCTGTGGTAGGTAATCCACTTCTACTTTTCATTCCGTTATTTGCTTTCCACGTTATACATCGTGGCCTACAAGTCTTACAATACAAATAAAAACATTGTCAAAGCCAGTAGGTCTCGCCTATGCTATTGGCTTTGTGCCGTAATCTTTATGTCCTGTTGTACAGCAGTGTAGCTAAATGTAAAGTTAGGGGAAAAAAGGCGCTATGACGTGGCCAGCTCTGGTCACGTCAATGCTTTTTTCTCTGTTACTGCAGGTATAAGGTGCCAAAGGTGGGGTGGCAGTGCCAAATTCTGTATACTCAGTGCTCATTTTTGGAAGGGTCTTTCAGGGGGCGCAAGGAAGTAAAAAGCCCTTTTATAAATGCTATCTATTTATTGAAATCTATGTACATATTTTGTATAGATTCTTGGTGAAGCATATTGAAACCATCCAATCACCTCACTGACCCCCTTCCTGCAAACGTTGTAAAAGACTTTACCCCTTTGCTCCTCCCACTCTGGACTAAAATTATCAATAGCTCTCTTCAACAAGGATCCATCCCTGACGCCCTCAAAGTCGGACAAGTCACACCCCTACTAAAAAAACCAACAGCAGACCCCACTGATCTAAACAATTACCGCCCGATTACAAATATTCCCACCCTCGCTAAACTGTTGGAAAAATGCGTACAGCTACAACTGACTAAACACATAGACAAGTTTGATCTCCTCAACGCTCATCAATCAGGCTTCCGTGCAGGGCACAGTACCGAAACTGCCATGACTCACATAGTGGACGACGCCCTCCAAATACTAGACCAAAACGATACCTGCCTCCTCATCCTTCTGGATCTCCCCTCAGCATTCGACACAGTTAAACATGAGAACTTACTCGATCTGTTAAACACAAGAATGGGCATATCAGGGACTGTTCTCAAGTGGTTCACCTCCTTTCTACACAACCGGTCACAAAGATTCAAAAGCAACAACGCAATGTCCTCTCCGGTACCTGTATCGCTAGGCGTCCCTCAAGGATCCTCCCTCTCCCCAACACTGTTCAACCTAGTTATGGAACCTCTCACTACTTTGCTACAGTCATCCAATGTTCATTTTCATATGTATGCCGACGACACCCAACTTTATCTCAAAATACAATCCCCCAAGGACATCATGGTTCTGAACACCACGATCAGAAACACCCAATCCTGGCTTGCCGAGAATCACCTCAAACTCAATGCCCTGAAAACTGAGTTCCTCCTGATCTCACCTCCCGCAAAAATCTCTACGACGCAAACATGGCTTAAGCACTTAACGGCTCTAAATGTACAACCTACCGTCGTAGACTCAGCAAAATCTTTAGGCATAACACTTGACGCCAATCTCAGCATGCAGCAGCACATCAGCAAGGCAACCAAAGGAGCGAACTTTCAAATCAACACCTTGAGAAAACTCAAACCCTTCCTCCCAGCCAAAGACTTCCAAACTGCAGTACAATCTACAGTCATCCCGCACATAGAGTACGGAAGCACCGCCCTCTGCGGGCTCCCCCTAACTACAACGGCTCCCCTAAGAGCATCCCTTAACGCTGCAGCGAGACTCATCACTGGCTCAAAAAAGCACTCGCATATTTCCCCTGACTTTAAATCCTTGAACTGGCTACCTTTTGAAGCCAGAATACATCTGAAAATCGCCTGCATGACTCACAAGGCTGTACACATGAACTCACCCGCCTACCTCACTCAAAAGCTGACAATCTCGGGTGGCTCTAGAATTACTAGAAGCACAAGCAAACTTCTGCTGAAACCTCGAAGATTCCGGAAGGAAAAAACCTACAAACGCTCCTTTTCAGGAATGGCACCCAGGATCTGGAATTCACTCCCTCCTGAAACCAGGCTCATCTCCTCCAACAAACTGTTTAAGAAAGAAGTAAAAGCGATCCTCATGGCTAAATACACATGATCTATTACTCGGTATTTTCTCATGAATCCGCTCCGTAATTACCTGCCTTGGACCCCTCGGTCTACTTGTACTACTTGTATTATGACTTATTTGATTGTATACGTTCCTTCTCTGTATATTGTTATGTTGTTGACGCACCTGTCTGACTTTGCACACTGTACCTACACAACCTCAACTATCCCTACTTTTGTACTACTGATGCACCTGTGTGACTATACATCCTGCACTCACCTACCTCAACTATGCACACCTTTATGTTATTTCCTAAAACACGTTAAGCACGCTTAAACAAGTATATGCTCACTTTTGTACTTTTATATTATTGGCGCAACTGTTTGACTATGCACCTTGTACAGACATTACCTCACCTGCGACCTACCTCCTGTTTATTTTTTGACCTACCTATGTAACTATGCACCTTGTACCTATCTACCTCAACTATGTAACTATGTAACTATGCACATGTACCTTGACTATCACCCCCGTGCCATTGTAAAGCGCTCTGATATCTGCAAAGATCTTGTTCGCGCGATATAAAACTTTCAAAATAAAATAAAAATATTGTACAAAAAAAAACGTCTGTATATGTAGTCTAGAACAATGTACAAGTTGGTGCTTTTTTGAGACTTGTAAATGTTATAAGTTGTCAAAATGCAAGGTTCGTGATGCACTAGGCCGGGCCCTGGGTGGCACATGGAACTTTCGAAGGTTACATTTTCGGTTCAGTTGTGCCCCCCCCCCCCCCATATTGTGCGAACTTGAAAGTTTCATTTTTATCTTGCTCTATCTAAATACTTGCTAAAAATTAAAAAATGTAAAAATCTGAGTCGATGTGGTGCACACAAACATTTTTGTACAGGCTGCAATAATTTTTTATAAATGTGGTGCTCCTGGGTAAAATGTGAAAGACGGACCTTCTGGAGTTTTTTTCCTGATGGCTTTTGGGATCAACGGAGTTTGGCGCGTGCGCACTTGGTCCTTGCAGCTTCCAAGCTCGTTGGCAGACAAGGCTGCAGGATGCAAGTCTAGGCACTATGAAATCTCACGAATGGAACTTGCTTGCGGGTTTGTGTCCCCAGTTTGTGTGGTATTGTCTTCCAAATTGTGGTTCAAGCATGGCACGCTTGTAGATGCTTTAGCCTATGAACAGATATCAGCGGTATGTGAATATAATTGCGTTAAAACCGATCTGCGTTTAATTGTGCTGAATAATATATGCACTACTGAAAACAATGAAATGTGCATTTTTGTGAAAATGTGCACTACCTATTTGGGCTGACCAGTTAAAACGCAGATTACTTTACAGCTAACCTTCAAATACCGCCAGTCTGTGTCAGGTGTTCTAACAAATACCGCCAAAACAAACTGTTACCAGGCGGGAGGCCTTGTCTTGTAGCGCGGTGACCTGCTTATACCCGCCTTCACGGGTATAGCGCTAATCACCTGCAAAAAGGCAGGTCCACTGTTTGGTCACATCAAAATGACGCTAGAACAATGGGTGGTTTTCACGGGGGTAGGGTGGTGGGTGGATAGACCATTTCAAAGGTTCCTCGTGAACTGTGTCGAAGGGAGTCAATGGAGTAGAGGCGCTCACTGGGTCCTGTAGTGGTGTAAAATCCTCTGAGGGCAATATGTGGGAACTCCTCTAGCGCCAAGAAGTCCAATCCATAAACTTGTTTGAAAAATACTGGCAGACACACCCAGCGGCCGCTCCTTCCCATTGGTAACTACGGGAAATGTGGATAACCGGCGGCTAACATGAGATGGCGTTCACTGAGGGGGGGGGGGGGGGGGGGGGGGACCTGCCATTTTCTGACTATGTGGTGTTCCGAACATATAGGAATTTACCTTAAAGTAAGGAAATCAATGCCCCTCTGCGTCTGTTAGCCTATCCACTAAAACTGCTTTGGAAACGTTATGCCCCTGCATAGGTGCTAGAAGCGAATTGGTGAGTGACGTGAGTGGCCATAATATTCAGTGCAATTATTGGTGCAGTGCTTAATGGAAAGCGCTTTTACCCGTTTAGGTGAGAAGGTTCTCTCCATGGAGTACTCCTTTGAAACGCCCCTAACAATTTCTTTTTTTCATAATGCATGGTGCCACGATTGTGGCTTCTCGGCGCTGTACGGATTTTGCTAGCACTGCCGTGGGTTCGTGGTATGACGCCATTAGATGCCTCTGCACCCCGTTTCAGTTTCAGCTGCACCCTTTAACATGAAGTACATTGTCAAGGAATCTGCATTTTTTTTATTGTCTGTGACTGTTTTAGGTAATTCAGCAGCATCCGTCACTCAACAAAAAACACGCCCCCCAGTCTGAAAAGGTTGGGGCTTACCCGCAGCTGCTGCCACCATTTTGCTTGTTTACATGACTTCCAGAGGCAGTTATCTATCATCTCTCACACTGCTTGTGTGGTGTCCTCTTTGACAATTCTTTAAAAAATATCAGGTTTCACATGATGGCTAGAGGGCTTCCAGTCTCTTACACACACTTTCTTGAATCGCGTCATTCTTAAGACCGAGCTAAAAAGTGCTTTGGTCTCTCAGGAAGACTCATAAGTGATTTGGTGTCAGACGCAGCGCCTACAGGTCGACTCGCCTGATCTCCCAGACGTGCATTGGTTCCTGACACAGAGCTTAGAAATAATTGTCCCCTATGCCTTGGTCTCCCCTATAGCAAGCACCTCTATGTACTTTGCTCATGCTCCTCTGTATTCTTTTATTCCTCTTTATTTTACTGGGTTTCCCTAGAAGCCTGGAGCCTGTGCATTGTTTTAATGTAGCGCGAACTTGGCCCAAGGGCATTACAACGCTTTACACGAGCATCGGATTGTAATACAGGTTTAAGAGCGCTGCTTTAAAGGAACATAGCCCATTGAGGGTACTTGCTAGCTTGCTCTCGGACGCAGAGTTTTTGTGTTGCAGTGCTAGCCTTCTCTGCATGCTAATGAGGCCGTGACGTCAGACAGTCGTTCTCCCTGCGCCGGGACAGTAGGGGGTTGCCGTGGCCAGAGCCTGCCTGTTTCATATCGATGCAAATCAGCGCCCCTTGCTCGCCAATCAATAATCCCCCGGTGTTGTTTAGCTAAAAGCAAATCTTGCTTTTAAGCAGGTGTGCATGTGGCTGTTTGAAATTGTTGGCAACACAGCAACAATCAAAACAGATTGCTTTAAGGGCACTAATTATTCAAGCATGCGGATGCTCTTGGCAGTTGACCAAAAAGTTAGCATACTTTCCATTACAGGTTACTGCTTTATATTAAACGTATGTTTCCTGTATTGCTGATGCATCTGCACAGCTGAGTTACGCAAGCAAAATGGCTCCAGCCCTACAGAGGGGTTTTAGCGGCGTGGAAAAAATCTGCAGCCCCGTCAATGTTGCAATGGCATGCTCGCCTCTGGCAGGCCATAACGATGGAGCGTATGTCTGCCATTCTTACAGATACTAACAAGAGTTTTGACTTTATTTGGGCTCCTCTGGTTCAGTTCCTCTCTTCGCGACTTCCACTTTTCTCCTGCCCCACCCACACAAGGGCTCTCCATCTCTTTCAAACTTGATGTCTCCAGACCTCATTGTCACCTCACAAACCCCTGCGACATACCATAAGTTATCACCATCCATTTGCTTATCTTGAACCTTCCTTCCGATGATGTAAACTATTAGTATTCCTTGCACGCATGTTAATTGTTTTCATTTATCTCTTGTTTAGGATGTGCTTATGTTTTCTTCTTGCCTCTGTTCCCTTGCAGTGCTCATGTTTGTTGCCTCTGTTCCCTGGCTGTGCTCATTTTTTCTTCTTGCCTCTGTTCCCTGGCTGTGCGCGTTTTTTCTTCTTGCCTCTGTTCCCTGGCTGTGCGTGTGTTTTCTTCTTGCCTCTGTTCCCTGGCTGTGCTCGTGTTTGTTGCCTCTGTTCTCTGACTGTGCTCGTGTTTTCTTCTTGCCTCTATTCCCAGGCTGTGCTTGTGTTTTCTTCTTGCCTCTGTTCCCTGGCTGTGCTTGTGTTTCATTTTGCCTCTGTTCCCTGGCTGTGCTCGTGTTTTATTGTTGCCTCTGTTCCCTAGCTGTGCTCGTGTTTGTTGCCTCTGTTCCCTGGCTGTGCTCAATTGTGTGTGTGGCTCTGTGTTTGTGTGTGGCTCTGTGTGTGTGTGTGTGTGTTTGTGGCTCTGTGTGTGTGTGTGTGGCTGTGTGTGTGTGTGGCTCTGTGTGTGTGTGACTCTCTGTGTGTGTGGCTCTGTGTGTGTGTGGCTCTGTGTGTGTGTGTGTGTGTGTGTGTGGTTCTGTGTGTGTGTGTGTGGCTCTGTGTGTGTGTGTGGCTCACTGTGTGTGTGTGGCTCACTGTGTGTGTGTTGCTCGGTGTGTGTGTGTGGCTTGCTGTGTGTTTGTGTGGCTCGCTGTGTGTGTGTGGCTCGCTGTGTGTGTGTGTGACTCGCTGTGTGTGTGGCTCGCTGTGTGTGTGTGTGTGTGTGTGTGACGGTGTGTGTGTGTGTGTGTGGCTGGGTGTGTGTGTGTGTGTGGCTCGCTGTGTGTGTGGGGGGGCTCTGTGTGTGTGTGGGGCTCTGTGTGTGTGTGGCTTTCCGTGTGTGTGGCTCTGTGTCCACTAATACTCTCTACTTCTCTCTAATGCTCACCTACTGCCATTGTAAATTACAATACCGTTTATTTGTTTTTAAAAAAAATGAAAAATGAAAAAAATGCCATCTGCAATGCCAATAGCTCTAACTTTAACAAAGCCGAGGCCATGGCATTGTAAATGCTTGATTACTTATGGAGTCTTGTATGCATACTGATGAAAACAGATCCTGAGGTGGAGACACTCGAATGACATCATTTAATCTCTGAGAAACTTCCCTGACAGTCTTGGCTTGCGTGATGCGGACTCACCTGTCTTCTCACATTTCTTCCTTTTCGAATTAATGCATATGCTTTGTGCACTTGGTAGTCTCTCACTTCTTGGGAGACTGATTGAACTGGCATATTTCAGGTCCCTTCCTGAACACTTGAGCTTTGGTATCTTTTTAGAATCTGACCTAATTGTCATGTAACCTGTTGCTAATGTACTGATGCACTTGCCTTTTCTCAAACTTTTATAAACTAAACTAAATTACAATATCGACTCAGCTATCATGATTTATTCCTATCCAAGTGAATGTGCATTTTTAATTAGGATTTATTAATGATCAGGAGTGATCATATTAGAGAGATCTCAGAGCATCAAATACTAATGCTATTATTCTGCATAGCTTTAACTGAAATCTTGGTATGTATAATTCTGCTCTCCTACATTTCTTTAGGAGATTTTGGCTTGCAGTGATGAACCTTTATCTTTGCAGCATAGTTCTAAGAGTAATTGACATGAATTTGATGTTTTGCTTGTAGCCCAATCATCAAATTCCTGGTCCTTATTGGATGACTGTTTGAACCCCTTATATCCGACCCCTCTAGGCACAAAGCAAGGTCTGTCGGAGGACCAAATTAAAGGAAAAGAAACGTTACGGGCCCAGAAAGGCTACAACACATCATTAGTACAAAAAGGGGGGAGGGAGGGTCCTAGGGGATGTTTCCCGACCAAGCATTGCTACTACCCCTATACATATATATCTTCCAACAACAAGTAGCAATGGGTCAAGAACGAAACAACAAACTAACTGTGTATCTGTAAGGGTGTGACCTCAAGTGTAGAGGTAATACAGCGAAATCAAACCTCGGGTACTTTCTCAATGAGAACATTTTTTCCCATCTCTGGTACTTTCTCAATGAGAAAAAATTTTCCCTGTCTGTGGGGAGGGACCTCCCCACAAACAGCCCAGAAAGACGTCCGGGGTACCGACGGACAGAGCGGTGCTCCGTTTTACCTGCGCTGTGGCCAGGTGAGGTGGGGCAACATTTTCCTACAATATAGGAGAACCTCGGGTGATAATTAAAAAACCGCTTTTGTTTCACTTGTTTCACTTACACTTAGCCGTAGCATTTATCATGGTCCTGAAGAAGCAGTAGGAGACCTCTTGGCCCTGTTGTAACTGCAGAAACATGTCGACCCAATATCTACCCTAGTAGTCATTTGTTTATACTACTATTTGCACTGTTTTTAGTTTGGGAGTGAATTAGTATCCATTAAAATACTTTTTCACCTCTTCACTACCCAATTTTATGAGGTTTCACATCATTCACTTATTATTTTCACTTTTTCAGCACTGCTAGTCAGATTACCACTTGATACCGAGATACATCACACTTACTTTGGGACATACTTGAGAGATTAGGCTGAGGTTTGCCAAATCTACCGAGGGTACAACTACTTACCTTCTTGCTGAAGGATCCCAAATGATGCAGGGTGGTACAGGTCGGTAATCTGATGGGAACATTTTTTTTCATTGAGAAAGTACCCGAGGTTTGATTTCGCTGTATTACCTCTACACTTGAGGTCACACCCTTACAGATACACAGTTTGTTGTTTCGTTCTTGACCCATTGCTACTTGTTGTTGGTAGATACAACACATCATTGCCAAGACTATACCATTCTGCTGTTTCCTAAAGACCACACCTTTAGTATGATACATTCTTCAGTTGCACTCTACTAGCAAACCCACTTAATGTCTCCCTGTCATAAGGATCTAGACCAGGCTTCCTATAAGGGGGACAGGTCTTATCTCTATAAATAAAGGGCAGGCCAACAAGTTTTCAATAATTTCTGTCAGGTCCAAGAACTGCATCCAACCATTATTTTTTAATATCGCTTTATTGGCTTTCATTTCTAAAAAGACTGTAATTTGTTACAATTTGTCTGTAAGCATCTACAAATCAAAGACAATAGTTGGTGTGTTGCAAAAACATTTTGCACAGATGTTATTAATTATGCAGTAATCAAAAATATAAACATACATCACTATTTATGTGCAAAGTAATATTAACTTACACTGAGAATCATATTGAATTTGCTTTATTCTTTGCAATATTGTCATTCAAGGGGTCTTTTTTAATTTGGTTCATGGAGGCGGGGTGTATCAATTCCTACATTAGTGTTGTCCATCTTTTATGTACTCCACTAATTTGACATCTGTTCAAGTTAGCTTCATATGTATTTTGTTAGGTATTGATGATTTGACCACATCTATAATTAAGTTATCAATAGTCAGCATATTTACTGACATCCAATGAATGGCAACCCATTATTGTTGAGAATGCCAGTCGTTTATCTTTGCCCTGAGTAAAATTATGAACCTTATGACTCCGAAAGAAATGCTGGAATTTTCCCCCTTCCCAACTGTCCTGATGCTTCTGCCTTTCGTGGTTAGGAGTGTACATAGGCCACTCCTGGCAAGTTTACTTTGCTTATCCCTATGGTAGGGTTTTGGTTGATTAAGGTGGGTACCATTGCCCCAAGAAAAAATACCTAGTTTAGGATTATTAAACATTTATTTTCTATGGCATGGTCTAATATGATATGTGCTCTTGAATGCTTTATTGATGAGCCTCTCCAATTTAGCCACAAAAGGAATCTGCCTATTGAATGGCGTTTTCAGAAGGCAATCTCACTTTACAGAATACAAAGTCCAATCTTGTGGGTGAGGCTGTCTGTAAACAAGTTAAACCAACCCCCCTGACAACCACTAAATGATTACACGCGCTGTCTGGGAGAAACTTGACAGTAGTCTCCATCTGTGCAGGTTGGCCTTCCCCACCTGTATCCTAACAGCCAGGCGCCAGGAACCCTTTAACCCATGGCTGAAATGTGTGCATTGGATAGGTCCCTAAATGCATCTGTAGCTTTGGATTGTGTATGCAACTCTTTCACAAAACTCTCAGTGATGTACTCTGCTACTGTTAACTTCCCTGAGGGGATTGATACCCTCTCAACCAGATTTTACAATATGAGTTTGATCTGAAAACTTTGGGAAGAACTGTTTTGGCCTTCTAAAGTGGTTGTAACTGAGCCATGAACCAATTGGCTGTATGAGATTGAAAATTTTTCAGGGTCCCACCATATTCATAGGTAACAGATCTCTCCCTTAATGGTGGAAGAACAGCCTAGGGGGGTCTGCCTAAAGAGCCAGGAATACCAAAGTCCAACTTTTGCTTGTTTGTGGATCGTTGGAGGCTTAACCCAGAGTGGTTGAAACATAGGACGGGAGAAAAAGAAGCTCATCCTTCAAGACATGTATTCCTTTTGCTGCAGGAGCTGGCTCTATCTCTCTCTCGTCTTTCTAGTTGTTGGCCAGAAAGGCATCCATCTGACAGCAACATCGTAGATTGATCATTGAGACTTGCCATTCTCCTAAGCTTTACTCTGCACTGATAATGTTGATAAAAGAAGGATGTGAACTGACTCTTGTTGAGAGAGAGACTTATATACAACTCATGTTGATTTCCAGATTCTAGCGTGCTAGAGCTTCTATAATTTATGTGTCCGTCTTGTATGACTCCATATGAGATATTAAAATTAGGAAATGGAAAAAGCATATCATTATGACTTTTGCTCCAGTAGCCCCTCAAACTCCTCTCATAAAAATAGCAAAGACTAACCTCGGTGAACCAGAAACTTGCCAGCACCTCTGCCAGTTGCCTAGCTAAGTGTTGGGTGCTTGCATTTCTGTCGCTAAGCCAGTCAGCACCTGTGCTTCATAGTCATTCATGGCTGTGCATGTCCATGTCATGGTCCCACTGTGCTCTGCTCCTGGGGGGGGGTGAGCCGACTATATCGATAAGCAAGCCTTGGGCTGCTGTTGACTACTAGAGGTGCTGAAAGACCGGATAATAAATAGAGAATTTAGCAAAGTATGGTGATTGCAATATAATTATTTTCTATCCACAAAAGTGACAATATTGCGTAGGATGGACAACTGAATAATTGTATGGCATAATGATAAAGTCTACAGTATGGTAAAATGACTATGAATGAATAGAGAATGTACTCTTGCCCTTGCTTTACAGTACAGAGTCTCACCTATTGTTTTGGAGAGATCTTTGAAGGGTGAAGTTGCGGGCAGCCAACCCCAGCTATGCATTTTCTGCACAATGGCAGTTGGCTGCAGTGTTGATGAATAACCAGACCTTCTTTCCTTAAAAATAAATATTTTTGGGGATCAGCAGATCTAAATTGTTATCTATGGATCCAGGATAAGCTTCTCTCCCTGGTACAGAGGACCCTTGCATGCTTGACTTGCCAGTGTTGGATCAGGGAAAATGATTTGGCCAAGCTGTCCACACAATCCACTGCCGGTGGCCAACCACTATTGTGCACAGCTGAAAGCCATATCCAGCAGAGGTTAGCTTTAGGGCATGGCCTATGGCTAGACCTTGCACCCAGACCTTTACTGGGGGCCAAACCTGCTGCACTTAGCCGGTGGAATGGCAGTTTGCCTCATGGTCTAGTATTCTAACAGACCAGTCCCCTTTTAAAAAATAAAATAACTATAATTTTGGCTCTGTGAATCTAAAATGGGATTCGATGTTCAAGGGCAAGCTTCTCTGTTCCTGGTGCCTCAGACACATGCAAGCTTCTCTGACTACTGCTGGATCTGAGGATTGTAATATGCTGTACTTTAATCCCATGTAAGATGTAACGTAGAATGCTGTGTTCACACTATTCTAAGTGACATAGTTAGAGGGCCAATGCTCTATGTTCGGAATGTAGATTGAAGAGTGAGCTGTTGGATGGAGTAGAGCTGTGTAAGCAGGCTGAGGTTTAAAGGACCTTTTGAATAAATTATTCTTGGATTTAACTACCTTCCTGTTGCAGGAGTCATTACAATGATGACGAGCTGAGAGAACCCTTGGTCCTCAAATCAAGAAACTTTTACTTCACCTCAGCTCTACCAGGTTCCACAACTACCTCCTTCTTCACAAGAGTGTCACCAGTCTACTTGGTATTTTATAATTTATTTTACTTTATTCCTCTCTAAGGAGCTCGAACTCTCCCTAAGGATTGACTTTTAACTCATCCTGACTGGTACTAAAAACCTTAGTGTACACTGGGAACGTATGCGCAGCCAAGCGACATTGCAAGAAAAGCATTTGCAGTCATTTTGTAACTGTGATCCTGCAGTATACGAATGGGCATTGTTCCTTGGAACATTACGGAGGCATCATACTCCTAAGATCCCCACGGGTCCACGACCCCTGGCACACCTCTGAGTTATTTTTACTCCATTAGCAGGATCTAATCGATCTGATATCGCTCAGATACCGCCGCAATTCTACCAATTTTGCCTTGATCCCCTGCAGGAGGTAACCATACCAGAGATTCCCTCAGCTTAAGATCCTATATTATCCCTGGGCCATTACTCGCCGATAAGGGCGGTTGTAAAATGACTATGCCAGGCAGGCAAATGTTCAATTGTCAGTCCTGATGATGATCTCACATATTAGAGCATAAGGGATCGAAACGTCGACTTGTTTATACCGTAAGTGTTTTCACAACCCGACTATTATGTGTGATTAATGTTGTGTCTAGCACTTTTTTGGCATTACTTAAAACCAACACTGAATTAAAAGTGGCCAATAACGCTCTCCCTTGCCTGAAAAATTCCCTTCCCTGTGTGTCCCCAGTATGGTACAGGATTGTGCCTTACCTACATTCCTGTTTGTGCTTTCAATTGATTGAAAAATAAAATACCCTGTCTGGCTGGACAGTGGACAAATATAGTTCCCATTGTGGCCTATGTTTTATCCCAATTTTGATCCTAGATATACTAAGGACCTTTGTTTCTTCATAAAACACATAGAAAAGCTGCACTGTTTTGACTATAGGGCCTATATTGCGCGGGCGCACGCTGAGAGGGATAAGTCTTGGGCTCTGCTGGCCTGGCTGGCTAACCCGGCACGCAGAGGGACGACAATACTGGAATTGCGCAGGCCCGATGTGTTGGCTTATTACAATCAGCTGGATATTAATCTCCAATTTTTGGAGTATTACCCTGATTAGTACCAGAGCAGGCTTAATCCAGCAGGGCTTGAGGAAGAGGGGTTTCTAGAAGGTTTAGAACTTCTTAAGATTGATGCTGAAGCTGCAGAGGCCCTAGGTAGGGAAGTTGAAATTGGGGAAGTTCGGAGCGCCATCAAACATATGACCAGAAATAAAACACCGGGAACTGATGGGCTCCCGATCGATTTTTATTCGGCGTGCGTAGACATACTGGCTCCCCAGCTGGTGACCCTGTATAATAGAGTGAAACAGGTCGGCTATGTTCCTGGTTCAACAAGGGAAGCAATAATTATTCCGCTCTTAAAACCTGGTAAATCAGCCTGGGGCCGCACCACGTATCGGCCCCTCGCCATGCTTAACTTGTACTATAAGATACTAATTCACATATTGGCAAGCCGACTACTAAGCCACATGTTGACGCTTGTCCATACAGACCAGGCGGGCTTTATTACAACTAGGAATACAGAAATTAATATACGTATACTACTACAAATTCTGGGCGCAAAAACTCTGGAGACGCTTTAAGAGTGGCCAAAGATCTGCTGAGTAGGTTGGGAAGGGTTGCGGGCCTAAAATTAAATTGGACCAAGACGTGCCTTTTCCCCGCTATTGCGGAGAGGGTTTGCTCACCGGAAACAGATTGAGTGATGTGGGAAAACAGATGCCTGACTTATCTGGGATTAAAAAAATAACACTATTGTGGTGACTTACTGGAGGGAAATGTAGGGAGAGCGATATGGAGCGCCAAAAGTAATTTCGAGTTCCGGGGGTCCCTCCCGCTATCGGTGGCAGAGGAGTAGCACTATTGAAGATGGTCATGCTACAGAAGCTCCTCTACTATTTTGAGTCATTACCACTCTGGATCCCACGCAGACTCTTTACTCAGTTGAATACCATTATCGCGGGGTTCTTGTGGGTGCACCTGAAGATGCAGAGTAGCGCTTCCCACCATGATGAGGCTGAGGGGAGAGGGGGGTTTCGCAGTGCCAGATTTTGAAGCCTATTATCATGCAGCTCAAGTGCAATGGTTGCCGAAATGGATTTTGGGCCACCTCCGGCACATGGAGTGCCCTGGCATCTCAGACCCAAGTTTGCAACACCTCTCCGTTATGCTGCTGCGCCTTCTCTTGAGGGATGGGGCGGCTTCCGCAGATGTACGGGCAATGCGCCGGTGCTAGAATCGGTGCTGTGGACGGGCGCAGATAAAATTCCCCTATGCATCAGCGATTCCGTTGCTGGTCTGCTAGACACTGCCCCACGGCGGGAACTGCATAGACTGCGAACATGAGAGGAAGCGGGGGTCACTACTATTGGAGATATATACAAGAACAATACCTTGCTCCCTTTTAATGATCTCTCGGAACGGTATGACCTCCCCCTAGGGGACTTCTTTCTACATGCTGCCCTGGCGGCGGCAATCCGACAGCATTGGCGGGGGGACTGGTGGAACCACAGACCTCCCTAGGATGTCAGCATATAGTGATGGCTGCTGGAACGATAAAAGCAGTCACCTGCCTCTACTGTTGCATCACTCAGGAGACACGACAGCCCCTGACAGCCCTGTGTCTCAAATGGGAAGCGGACTTGTGTTTTCAACTGATCCACTTCTTTGTCCTTCACAGAGCGTACCTTACTCCACAAAAGATCACTGAATATTTTGGGGCCCAGTCCACTGGCCTGAGAAGTAACCTCGAATGTGCAGGATTTTTACACATGTTTTGGGACTGCCTGCTCCTGAGAGAGTTCTGGAGCGTGGTGACGACCAGGTTGAAGGACACGATGGAGCGTGAAATAGCGCTGACACCAGGGTGTTGTCTCCTACACTGGTTCTCCCACACTGCCTGGAATAAGATCACTAGCACGTTTATAGACCTGAGGTTGGTGTTGACCAAAAGGGAACTCACAAGCCATTGGAAAGCGAAACATGCCCCCAACGAACTGAGATGGGAGAGGGAACTTATAAAGGGATCTTTAGACTACAAATGGCCTGACGAACTGGGAGGGAAAAGGCATTGGAGACGGCAAGGGCATGGGTGGCATTAGTGGACATACTGCGACAGTCAAGTGACGACACTGACGTACCCCCTGACGGTGAGGGCCCTGGATTGGATGATTGAGGGAGTGGGTTGCTGGGTGACCCGGACTGACGCTCGGGTGTGCTGACTGTCAAATGAGCTCCTGAGCAGCGAGAACCCACTGTGGAACTACAGCACTGAGAATGATCTGCCCGGTGCGCTGTTGTTCTACCCAGCATTACCGTGCAGGAAATCCCATGAATGAGCAACATGCCTGGGGGGTGGGGAGGGTGGGGATTTTGAAGGAGGGGGTTCCTCCTTTTGGTTTGTTAGCGGATACACGAGGAGCGGAATATTGTGCTGAAGACTACCTATTAAGAGCAGTAACGAGCACCACAGACTTGAAGATTTTAGGCCACAACAGGGGCGCCATCTTTCATCACATTGGTATGAGAATATTGCCCCCTTGCGGACTAGTAGCCTGAGAATAATATATATAATGTGCTAAATTGTAATTGGGCTCAGATTGTAACTGTAATCCTATCTTTGCAATGCTATTGCTTATAATATCATAAATCAATAAAAAGCATTTACAAAAAAATAAGACAGACAACTTGAGGCAGTGTAGCACTCAGCAGTGTGTTAAACCAAGGTATTTGCGAGACTATGTATAGTGTTAAAGTTCAATCGTATGTAGAAATGTTGTTGTGTTAAAGCTCAACCCTATGTAGGAGAATTTTGCATGTCAATTTTTTTTATTGTTTTTTTGTGGGGGTTATTGGGGGAAAGGTGTATAGTATGCTGTACTTTAATCCTGTGTAAGATGTTAAGTAGAATGCTGTGTTCACACTATTCTAAGTGACATAGTTAGAGTGCCAATGCTCTATGCTCAGAATATAGATTGAAGAGTGAGCTGTTTGATGGACTGGAGCTGTGTAAGCAGGCTGGGCTTTAAAAGAGCTTCGGAATAAATTCTTCTTGGATTTAACTACTTTCCTGTTGCAGTAGTCTTTACAAGGATAGTCAATGTATCCCTTAATCCATGAAGGATCCTCAACTCTCCAATGGAGAGCGCCATTGGTTTTCAAGAATTGAAAGATTCCTTGAGAAAAACGATTTTAAACTAATTGGGGCGTTTTGTACTCCAATACATGTGCAAGGGTTGAGGGTATGCTCACCCTGACCTTTTAAATACCCTTTAAAAAAGTTGGGAGTCAGGGCTGAGTCCCCAAGTTCGGTAATGGCTGCCACAACATTTTGCTTCAATGTGTGTAAGCTAATCAGATCCTTTCGGAGGATTCATGAACCATGATACCTCTAAAAGTTTTATAAGTTTTAACCCCTTTATGCCCAACTTGAACCCTTCTTTGAACACTATTTTCTTGAAAACTATTGAATGCATTTGAATGTGTTTATGCTCAATAAGAAATTTACAATATTTGAGTTAAGGTCTATCTTCATGACAAATTTGGTGAAGTTCAATTTTTTGTCAAGCTTATCTTTTTGAATACACAGGAACATTTGAAGATGTGTTGAAAAAAGAGAAAATTTGGCACAAAATAAACTTTTACTCTGTGACATGACTCCATGACTGTTGTAAAGGACATTACTAAACAAACTAAACATTGTGAAAGAGGGTTGAAAGGATATCACAAGCGAGAAAGTATGACATATATGAGGACCATACTGTTCAAATATTGTCTCATATAAAGATTAAGGATTCTATTTAGGATTTGGCACAGCAGAGTATCCATCAAAAAGTGTGGGATGTCCTATCTGGCACTTTAAGAGTGTGACTGACAGCAACACACTCTTCATACTATTCATTGGACAGTTGCCACTTTTTGGCAGATGTCCCACATCTTCTGACCTCTAGATAAGGCCCTCAGTTTTGTAATTTCTTTAATGACAACGTTGAAGTAAAAAAATGTAAATAAAATGTGCCTTTGAACTTCAAGTTATAACAATTATTTTATGGGTTTTAGTTAGATTAGAATAAAGGTAGTACATTCTCAATACACACTAAAAATACATGTGCCATCCAGGTACTATTTGGAGAATGAGTACTATTGGTTTCCCCTACAGTGAGTATTTGGGGATTCCATTAAACATATGCCAGATGCTAAAAACGTACTCCCAAGAACCACACTCCATGTAAGAATGGTGAGCCTGCTTCTGGCCAATGTCACAAGGACAGGGGTTAGACTATAATAAAAGCCAACGAGAACTGGGCTCTGCATCTGCCTTCTTCAGATCACTGCAGGTCCAAGGTACATAAAAACATTATGCCGTCCTTGATTCTGACCTGTCTCTCCATCTGCTCTCTGCCATACAGTAGTGCTGGGAGTGTGTTTCCTTGGTCTCAGCAATATACTCTAGAACTAGCAAAAAGAAGGGAAGGCAGACTAGAGCTTCTATTAAGTCCTTGTTGCAGACTTAGGGCCTGATTTGTACTTTGGTAAGCATGAATTTACTCCTTTAGGGCATCAGAGTAAAGTACTCCATTGCCCAGCGGAGTACATTCTGGCTAAATTTTGAGATGTCCACTGGCCCAGCAGACATCTTTTGCATTTACAGGAACCACCATCACAACAGTTCCTGTAAATGCTTTGAAAGATTGACGGATGGACGTACATCAAACTTCCAAATGTTTTTTTTATTTTCAAAATCAAAACCCCCAAAGTAAGGTTTTGTTTGCGAAAATTAAAAAAACAATGATTCTCACCATGGGATGGTTTACTTGGCAGGGATGGAAAATGAACATTTCCCATTTGTCCACCAACTCTAAATAGGGCGGGTGGACAAATGGCAAAACCTCTGACAGCCATTACTCTTTTTGGCATTGGAGGTATATGTGTGTGGTGGGGACGGAGCAGGGTCTGTCATCGACATACTGAAAGTCTGCCCAACTCTCAGTTTGGCACAGAGAGTACTCCATTGCAGTGGCAATAGAGTACCCTCTCTGTCAAACTCTAAATTAGTCCCTTGGCTGTTACAGGATCAATACAGTTATTTTCCTAAATAATACAGAAAGTCTGGGGGCCTTTGGAACAGAGACGAAATACAAGGATGCTGATGGACCTTTGTTGGGGGGCTGGTTCGGGCATCGGATCTATTTAGTGTTAGTGTGCCAGAGGCAGGGTTGGCAATATAATACAGTGTAGGCTTCCATAAGATATTGCGAACAGGTATGAGCAAGGGAACAAGGAGATTATGCATTGAGAGATGGGGTTTCTTATACCATCCACAATATGATTGCAGAAGTGGAAAAGGTGCCCCTGTTGTGGCAGGAAGAAAGAGAATACACTGTCTGTGATTATTTGCTCATACAGTGAAATATAACATGTAATTATTTTCATTACCTGCTTACAGTATCCCTTGCCACGTGATAAACTGTTTCTGAAAGTAAATAAAAGTTTAGACATGTGTAAGATCATGTTTACACACCAGCCCAACCTAGATGCACACTCCTAACTAGGCTACTCATGCCTGCTGATCTTTGGCTGAAGTCCCATAATCTGCAGGTTGCAGAAGGACCTCGCAGGGAGTGAACCATTTGTTGCAGCTGCAGAGGTCATTGGAGCAGAAAAACTGATGTAGCACAGGTACTAATCATAATGGCACTGATGAATCATTCACATAAACACCTTTCCCCCAGGCAACCTGACAACAAAGAAAATAAATGCAGGGTGGATTAATTTTCACATTAGATGTTATCTGTCTCCACTTATGTTGGCTCATGTGTAATTATGTCTTCTTTTTTCGATTCATTCTTAGCGTTATCTGTCTGGCATCAAGGAACCCCAGAGCACCAATAGTTGAATATTTACATTAAATAAAAACTGAAAACATGATAGAGTATATGGAACAGTCCAGCTGAGCATATCAAATAAGGAAAGGTGGCCTCTTGAAACAGAAAGACAGTCCATCAGAGGTCTTCAGCCACCAATCCCACACTCCATCATAGACAGAGCAATGAGCGCTCATCTATATACTCATACTCCCATCTCAGCCACAACAGATGTGTGGGGATTACAACATCCTTTTACTACATGGATATCAGCCTATTTGGTTTGGAATAATTATCTACCGGTAGAAGCCAATATGCAAACTCTAACTCACCATAGGTTACATCTGATCTACAGGTTTTAACCAGCTTTATTTAAGAGAAGTCCTCAAAAGTTTCACTGATATAACAAACTAGTTGAAGATCACCTGAAACAAGTTTTTTATCTGCAGATTAGAGCCTATCTTTTGCAAAAATATAGTAAACCTGAATCACATATAATGCCAAGTCTATGCACGGTCATGATTTAATCTAATCCCTTTGATACAAGACGTATTAACAGGAGTTCCTGTTATTTATTGAGGGTGAGCAAGCAGAATGGGTTTATAAATGGTCAAAATTGTTAGACATAGATATTAACATAGAGTTGTTCAGAACATCCTTGCAAATGACATATCTGACTTAACCAGTAGTAAAGGATACAATGGAAAATTATTGTAAATTATTTGATTGGTATATCATCCCATACAAAATTTCTAAGTGGAAACCAGAAAGCTTTGCTAGCTGCCCTATGTGCCAATTGATGTCTGCTAATCATGCACAAATGTTTGCTAGCTGCACTAGAATTAGACATCTAGAAATATAATTTTTACAAAGCTGGCTAAAGTTGTTAAGAAAGAATACAACTTGAGTGTATGACTCAAGGCAGATTGCGATGTATTTTTTGTACATTTTGGTTGACCGACTGGAGATAGTAAGACACTGGAAAGATAAATAGTACGACAATGGAAAGATCAGGCTAGTCTAGATGTGCAATTGTGGGAGTGGGAGATGATGGACATATAAGCCTACAAATAATAGAGGAATAGCATTTAGCATACTTAAAAATTCCACCAAATGTGGGATATGTTTAACCCAAATGCAATTGGTGTAGGCTAGAACACTTGTACCAATGAAAAATTTACCTGCACATGTGTAAATTGCCTTTGCATAACAAATTATTCAGATGCAGTCCAGAAGTTGTATATTTACGAATCATGAATTATGTTTGCATAATAAACAGATATTAAAATAGAAAGCAGATTTATTGCACAGTGTGGGGGACAAAAGCTGCTTCACTGTCCTCAACCTTGAGGCTATATTTACAGACACTGCTGACAGAGCTACATGAAAATGAAGATAACAATAATGTATTAGGCAGAGGGGGGTGTTTTCAAGACATGGAATGCAAAGGATATCACTGCCAACAGTGTGTGGGAAGATGCATGATGGAGGGATACATCTTCCCAGTCTCAGAAATTGTTATTGGGCCTCAGCATTCGTGGTAGTAAATTAATTAGTGTATATGTCAACAGAACAGTTGTTGACCTATGGTGATAATGAGATTGTTAAGAGAACATTTCGGAATTTTCAGTATGGGTGGCAAGGAGGAGACTATACCACAGGTCACTATGGCTATGATAAAAACACGGAAAGCAGCAATGGTGATGATTGGATGGAAATGCAAGTTCACCAGTGAAACTGTATTGTGGGTGAGTGAGCCTTAGTGGAGTTGCTATGGTAGGGAGCCCTCAAGGAGACTTGATTGATCAAAACATGCTGACTCCCTTTGCCCAGCCATAGGCAGAATACAATATTGGTCATATGGAGTTCCATAGGTCCATGAAGATGGGGCATATCCTGGGCAAATAGACAGCAAGAGTAATAATGATCCCGGAGTGCTTTATGTTTGAGAATAGAGTGACACTATAAAAGATTGTGGTTGCATTACAAATGGGTTATACAGCCCCCTCATGATTAATATTCCAGGCATTCTAAGGAAGCTTAGGGGCAAATGGAGACAGGAGGTGAGCTTATTAAATAAAGCAAATATGTAGGATAGGATGAGTAAGTAACCATAATTGTTTGAGATTTGAGATGGAAAAATATTTCCATTTTATGGCGTAGGGTTTAGTGGAATATTTTGGGTTGAATTGAAACTGAGCAGGCTCTTGGTTAAATACTGGGGTGGAGGTTAATACTCAAAGCCAAGCTGGCGATCAGACGTACTGCAATAGGAATAGTAAACTGTGACTGGCCCTGGAACTAATGCAAGAAGGAAAAGACTTGATGTAAAAAAGACCCCAAAATCAGGACAAAAAGTGCATTATAGGGTTGAACTGACTGGTAATCCTTGGCTAGTATACACACTTCTCTGAACCCAACTTTTATGTTGGTCAACAGTAGATCTGAAGAAAGGGGAATGGAACGAGCGAGAGAGAGAGAGAGAGAGAGAGAGAGAGAGAGAGAGAGAGAGAGAGAGAGAGAGAGACTGGATATCTTCACACTGTCCTTACTGCTGGGCTCAACATTCACTGCAGAGACATTGATATCTACAACACCAAATAACTGTTTTAGTAGTTTGTCAATTGCGTTACAGTTCACTAATAATACTGATATATGATATACTTTTTGCCAATCTCTGTATCTCTAAAGTTGGTCATAACTATGGGGCATATTATCAAGGGGGTTTATCTCCGCTTTTTTGGCTTTAAAAGCCAAGAAAGCGGAGATAAAATTATCTCCCTATTACCAAGCTGTCGCTAACACCAGTTAGCGACAGCTAGTAGGAGATAGCGACCATCTTGGGCCCCACTTTGCATGTCAGTGATATTTATCACTAATGAGATGCAAAGTGGGCGTGCCAAGATGTTAGAGACTGAAAACAGTCGCTAACATCGCTATCTCCTATTACCAACTTTTGGAGATATTCGCGCTAAGCGGGAATATCTCCAAAAGCTAACACCTGCCCTGAGCAGTTCTTAGCCATGTTATCCAATGGGAGGTGGATAACATGGCTAAGAGCATTTGCTCGATAATGCATGAATATCGCTGACTTTTCAGCGATATTCATGCATTTCGGCCGTTTTTTATCGCATTTGCGATAAACCTTGTTAATAGCAAGGTTTATCTGCGATAAAAATCGCCGATGTGCGGCGATAGTTTTTGTCTCTAAACAAGTTAGAGACAAAAATTATCGCTAGTTGTTGGTAATATGCCCCTAAGACTTTCTAGAGCTGAAAGATAGAAGTAACCTATATAATAGTAGAATAAGAAAAACCGAACTATAACACCTGTTCCTATACTGATAACTAACTTCAGTTAATTGCAAATCAAGTCTGTGATGTGAATGATTCTCAATGTACATAGTTCATCAGCTGTAACATAAGGATTACAGTGTTGCGCTTTCACTCTTGACAATATATATTCACTTTAATATAAACAAAGTGTGTACAAGTTGATGATTCACTACTTCCTCCTGTGAACAAAGTACAATAGATTTTGTAATCCTTGGAAGGATGACTCCAGTACTAGTGTGCATTGCAAAGTCTGAACCATTCATCTCAGATGTCCTCCAGATAATTTTCTGAATCCAAAAAGTATTCGATAACTGCTGTTGAAAGAGCAAAAGGTTTCAATGTACGAGCGATCCTCAGAAACAAAAGAGATCCCCACTGGACCCTCTGCATCAAAACAGAAAGAGGACTGAAATAACCAGAACAGTGGCCAGTCTGGATCGGTCATTCGCCCACCAACTAATACTTATAGAAAAGCAGCTATCCTGGATGGGGCAACTACTCACCAATATCAAATCTATACATTTTTAAACCCTCACCTCCCTGTGATCAATACCAAACAGACAGCCAACTTTTCAGCCTTGCTATCATGAGAACAACCATGAAGAGTTAAAATCTTTACATGCTGCAACACTAGTGAAAATATATTTAGAATTACTCTCAGCTATGAATAAATATATATGCATGCTGCCACAGTATACCCCACCTCTACACTTCCCAGCAACCTAACAGCCCACCTGCCAAACCCCTTCTCCATAACTTACCCCAGATCACTCAGCTAATCCCACCAAAAGCCTCAAAACAACTACTGATCAAGCAACACCCTGAAACACTAATAGCTGATATCTACTACAACACCTCCAAAGGGCTAAAAAAAAAACAATATCATCTTCCACACATCTCGACTGGCGCAATAGTGCACAATACTAACCAATCTCCTTATTATAACAAAATCCGCCAACATCATGTACAGGCGAAAAATGATGATCTCCAAGGAAGAGAAGTGTCACGATCCAAGTATGGGCATCAACCTTCATAACTTTGACTCCATCTTCCTGACACTATGGAACTCCGTTCACCTCAAGACCAACTGCCCCCTCCTGACCCAGCCTCCACCTTAGGTTATAATACAGAATGGAAATCATCAGAGACCCGCTAGTCATCCCAACTTCGGCATCTCTGCCATAACACTCTCTGCCCATGCCTCTTTCCCAAAGGAACCTGCCTTTGCCACCTCTCTTGGCTATACAACATCCCCTCACTCTCAAGCGGTAGTCCACCCAGTTAAGCCAATTACAGAGATCAGACCAGCTCTGAGCAATAAGAACCCTTAACCGCAACTTATCAACATCCCTGCCAACCTCGACCCTATCCTCCCCCCTTCTTCCTACCACACCTCACAGAACACAGTCTCAGAGGTGCCAGCCCGACAATCCAAAATGGCCCCTATTCCAATTGACTCCACGAAGGCTAAACTACAAAGACACTCCCTGAATTACTACCCCAACTCCCACCGTCCATTTGAAAATAGAAAAATATGGCAACTCAACCCTCCCCTTCACTAACCTATGTCCTCCATATTGAAAATGCCTCAAACAATATAAATCACACCTCATCTGCTCCTATCGCCCCTCATTTCACCTTGTGACTGAGGCCGATCTGAACGTAAGACTAACTCCCATGGAAAATCAACTCAACGAAGTAAAGCAGGGCATTAATCATATCCTAATGATCCTCAAATCCTATCCTCAACTGGCCCAAAGCCCACACCTCCCCTCCTCTTATTCCTCAAGACATTCCCCATGAATGTCCAAGATCCAGTCTCACAGCTGGCCCACAACTGCTTTTGATAGCCTAGCGTGCAGGTCGAAAAGATCGACCCCTGTGATGTCTCTGAGAGAAGCAATACCTTAGCCAAAATCTATGACTTGACCTCAACCCAAGTCGACCCCACCTCCAGGATAGAGGTGATTACCAGAACTGAGAGAGACGTCAACCATCCAAAAATTGCTAGACCACCACCCAGCCACTTCATGATACCTCTGGCACCACCCCCCAGAAGCTCCACTGCAGCAGTAACATCAACTGCAAGCTCATAAACTGCAGATCAGCAACTAAACATGCATTGGTATGGTTTTTATCACTGAAACATGGCTAAATGACACTTCATCTCCTATCCTTGACCTACTAGTCCCTCCTGGCTACTTCATCCTCAAGAGGGACAGGGAAAATCACACCAGGGTGGCATAGCCATTATCCACAAGACAAATATCCACATGCCAGAAATGTGCCCTCCTTCGGAGAGCACCTATTGGAACTGATAATGCACTGCTCACTCTCAAATGACAATAACCTATTTCTAGGTGACTTCAACCTACACTGGATTAATAAGAAAGACACTCTTACAATCCTTAAATGATCTCATCAGCAAAAACCTTATCCAGCACTGCAAAGGGAAAACACATACCAGAGGCGCAACCCTGGGTGCCATCATAGCACACAATGAAGCAGTGAGTATTGACAACATCCTATCTAGTCGACTGGTCGGACCATCACATCATTGTGTTTGACATCAACCAAACAGAAGTAGCCCCTATTTGCACTCAGAAAACCATACAATGGTCCTGCAACATGTCAGATTCCCCAGAGGATCTGGAAGATAGAATGATGTCCCTACTCCTCCCAACAGATGACCTCTGAAAAGACAACCTTACTTTCCACTATAACTCAACAACGTCATCCATCCTAAACCAACTAGCCCCCCAAAAACTTAAAATAGATCAGAGATATTCCCTTGAGATCCTGATTCAACAAAGAGCTCAATGTAGGAAGGAGACAGCTGAGAGCGACAGAAAGACTCTGAAGACCAAAACCCTCCTCATCCCGCTTTCAACAGTTCAGAATGGAATGCAGAAATGTTAAAAACCACATAGTAAAAGAAAAAAGCACATTCGCCCGCAAAGCAGAACGCCACCCCAAGGAGCTGTTGAACATCATTAAACAACAAACTTCAAAACCAGCAAAACTAAATCCCCATGTCTCCAAAGAACACTGTGAGAATTTCTCAAACTTCTTCAATGATAAAATCATGAAGACCAAACTCTTCTTATATCACCACACTCTGCCATCCACTAGAAACTCTCCCCTCAGACTGTAGGAAACCATCACAACTTTCCCCTCGCCGAATTCACAAAGGGCAGTCATTCACCCTTAGCCTTCTGGATATAATATAAACCCAGGATCCCCCTTCACTCACAAGAGCTGGAGGACGTTCAACTCATTCACGGAGGATGACATCTCAAAGATGATTGCAAATTCTAAGCACTCCTCTCACATTGCAGATCATTTTCCCGCCTCCCTGGTGAAAAGCCTCAATTATACCCTAACATCTCTCTGGACCAAAATGATAAACAGCTGCCTGAGTAATGGGTTCATGCCTGACTGCCTCAAACTAGGCCAAATCACTCCCATGCTAAAGAAACCAGATGCAGACCCAGATACCCTCAACAACTTCAGGCCCATCTTCAACCTTCCCTTCCTGGCTAAAGTATTAGAGAAATGCGTGCTCTCCCAACTCAACACACATATTGACTCCAACAATATTCTCTCCCCTCACCATAATCAGGCTTTAGAAAAGGATGTAACATGGAAACAGCCCGACTGAACATAACTCATTACATAAACAAGTCACTGGACACTGATAGATGCTGCCTACTCATCCTCCTAGACCTATCAGCAGCCTTTGACACGGTCAATCACAAGTTGCTACTAGAATCTCTCCAAAAATGGATCGCAGTTGGAGTTGACAGCCTGGTCCTGAAATGGTTCACATATCTTCATAACTGCTCCCAAATAATATAAATCAACAACTTGACCGCTGACACGCCCACCATAACCATGGTGTCCCCCAAGGCTCAGTCCTCTCACCTACACTCTTCACTATGTACATGTAACCTCTCACCACCACACACAAGCAAGTAAACATCCTCTACCACCTCTAGTTTGGGCATCACCGAGATGTACCTAGAAATATCCTCACTAGAAGAAGTACAATGACCTAACTCCATGCTCATAAAAGTCCAAAATTGGCTCTTACTCAACCACCTGAAAATCAAACAACATAAGACGGGAATCCTACACCGATCCAATAATGGACTTACCACCCAGGTTCAAGAGTGGATAAACTCCATTGATACTCTGAACTGCAAACCAATCCTTTCTGAATCCGTCAGCTCTTTGTGGAGCTCCCTTGACCCAAACCCGAGCATGAGCCAACAAATAAATAATGCAGCTAAGAGTGCATTCTAAAAGTTAACACTCCTACACTAAATTAGACCCTTCCTTCCCCCTGAATGATTTAAAAACGCGCCGCAAGCAATGGTACTGGCTAGACTGCACTATGGGAAGGCCACTCTCACAGGCTCCGCGAAATCACACCTAGCCCCCTTAAGAGCCACACTAAGGGGCTGATTACGATGGAGGAATTCCGCATCCTCCGGGCCGGCGGAAGCCACTGCCGGCCTGGAGGATGCGGAAACTCCTCTGCGGATCCACCAAAGACCCACCGCCACATTAGGACGGCTGGTAGGTCCTGGTTTCAGTCCGCCGCTTTTCCGACGCAGTTGGCTTACAACCGCGGCGGAAAAGGCCTAATATGGTGGCGGTGTCTCTCAGACACCGCCAGACATATTAGGATGGCTGAGAAAACATGCTTTTCCGCTGTGGCTTCTCTGCCGAGGAAAAGCATGCGGATCTTCACCTCGGGGGCCCGTAGCGGGCCCCCTGGGTGAAGGGGGTGGGGGTGCACATGGGGTGTACCTATGGTACCCCCCTGCATTTGCGTGCACAAAGCAGCAGGCACCGCATGGTGCCTGCCGCTTTGTGCATGCAAATGCAATGCATGCATTTTTAACCTTGCGGCGGGTGCAGCTTGTAGCTGCACCCGCCGCAATGTTAAAGATAGAGGATGTGACCACCAGGGTGGCGGTCACATCCTAATTGCACAGGAGGGAACTCTGCAGACCATGCGGACGTTCCCTCCTCCTCAGGGGTTGCGGACGGACTTGCGTCCGTCCGCGATCCTAATGGGCCCCTAAATGCAGCAGCAAGGATGGTCACCGGAGCAAAAGACAATCTCATCTCCCCCTTGAAAAATGTAAATGACTCCCAATCGAAGCCCGTTGCGGCTGCAAAATGGCCTACTTCACCCACAAGGTCCTCGAAACGGGGAAACCAGCTTACCTTGCATCCAAACTATCAAAGGCAACCCAGAAATCTAAAAAGCACCAACACTCTGCTTCTGATCCCACCAAAAAGCACAAACAAAAAGCTCTCACATGCTCCCTTTCAGGTAATGCAACCAAAATCTGGAATTGCCTCCTAGTGCTCATCAGCATGAGCCCCACCTTCATGAGCTTAAAAAAGACAATTAAAAGATCTTCTCCTCAACCAACACTTCAGCCCTTCGGGCTCCAACAGCTTGCACACCCTCAACTTTTTTCCTTATCTCACTTGTTTCCTCTCCACAAACTACTGCGACCCAACCCTCAGCGAGTCTGTATTTTGTAATCTATGCTCTCCAAAATGCTCTTCTCTATGTCTGTGTTTGTAAAGTGCTCTGATACCCTTGGCTATTACCATCACTATATAAATCTCTTTAAATAAAAAATAAAAAGTAGCACAAGCATCGCAGCAGCAAAACCTCACCGAGTGGCCCATACACTCTGCATGAGGCCATGGCATCCTCTACAGCAGAATGCAAAAGCACTTCTGAAGTTTGGAGGAACCCACCCTGTATACACAGAGAAGCGCGGGGCACGGATAATGAAAGTACTGTGACCAGTTTTAAAGTTGATGATGCAAACCTAGCAGTGGTGGACAGCTTCTGTCCTCTACAATTAATCATCAATAATAAACGTTCCAACAATCAAAACATACGTCAGAGGTTAGTATTGGCCACAGCTGCTATGGCAGACTTAGAAAAGATTTTTAAATGAACTGCTGTAAGAACAAAGATCTGAATTGTGATCTGATTTGTGCCAGCAATGCAATTCACCATGACATTGTATATATGCAGAAGTTGAACAATGAAGTAAGAGGTCCGAAACTGCACAAATGCATTTAAACTGTGTCATTAACCCCTCCCCTGCTGATGACGGAACCGCTCCGTCTTCAGCTGCGGTGGCGCTGTGCTGATGACGAAGCGGTTCCGTCATGGCCAGCCCGACGCTCCTGCGTGGCGCGAATTCCACGCCTGCGCTGAGCGTTCTATTGAGCGGGCGGGGCCATGACGGAACCGCTCCGTCATAAGCACAGTGCAACCGACGCTGGTGACAGAGCGGTTCCGTCACCAGCATGCGCCCGCCGCATTTCCGCCCCGCCCCCTTAGCACTGCGGCGGTATAGCCGCCGCAGTGAAGGGGTTATAGAAGACTTCGAAGAATACCTTGGAAAGTCAGGAAAATAAACAAATGTGTTTTGAAGAAATCTGGTCGATTTTTTACTCACATCACAGATGACCAGATTAAAGCTGTCATACTTTGAATACATAATGAAAAGACTCAGGGGCATATGTATGAAATTATCACCCAGTGCAGCGCAGTAAATCACCTTGCTGCACTGCGCTGCAGATAGGGAAAGGGCAGGAATGTGCTGTACTTAACGATATACAACGCGTTCCTGTCATTCCACAACAATGGCGCATAATGGGCTGCCTAGCGCCAACACAACGCAGGCACCCATACACCATGATGCAAGGGTGCCCTGCATCATGGTGTAAGGGTGCCTACGTTGTGAGTGGGACTGCTTTTGTGCAGGAAGGGCCACAAAAACAATCCCCTGAGGCATTTTCCTCTGCAGAGTGCAGAACACATACAAAGAGGATGTAATGAGGAGAATTAAAGATGTCTCTCCTAGTTACACCTCACCTGGGGAGGTCTAGCATTTTGACGCATCCCAAGATTTACCACTGATGGTACATCTGGGAATGAACCAACATTCATAGGTGGATGCATGGGAACTCCCACACTCCACCCAAGGAAAGACTCCCTGGGACAGAGTCACGCAACGCAGTGATTTGCACTGCGTTGCGTTACTCTGGATTTATCAAGCCACGCAAGGCCATGTAAGGTGGCCTTGTGTGCCTTGATAAATCAAACATAAGAGTTGTGTCGCTCTTGCGCCCCATTGCGTGGCGCAATGGTGATGTAACTCCTACATAAATATGCCCCTCAATTCCCTGGAAAAGACTTTGATGCTTGGAAAAGTCAAAGAGTTAAAAGATAGCCAGCAGCAAGGTCGATGGGCTCAGTCACAACCGCACTGAGAAGTCTTTAGGTACAAATGGAAGGCAGGACATTTTGGGGACAGTCTATCTATATGGGTACCAGGGGTCATTATCGACTTGCCGACACCTAAGCAGATGTAATGCCACCAAGGGTAGAGGAATCAGTCAGCAGACCACTGTATGAATGCACACTGAGTAGAATAGGCATTGCTCCAGAAATACAAAAAATAAGGGGTTAATGTTCAGGGCACTTTGGAATAATTTAGGGTTACTTCTGTCTAGGACATCAAAGGGAAGTTTGTCAAGTGGCTGGGTAATAGAAATCGAGGAAGGATACGCTTTACCTACTGCAGACAAACATAAGATCGGGTTGGATGCATCTGAAAAAGAGCAGCACGTTTCTGTATGATCATAATACAACAGGCGATTTCAATGTTCACTTCCTCAATGAGTACATTTTAAACGTTCGATTGGGAATTGGAAGTCATTCCTGATAAACCTTCTTTGTATGTATGCCCTATATTGGTTTTATGCTAGAGCTAGAATATCACGATCAGAAATATCTTCTGACATAGCTATCAGGTTCTAGATATTGTTTACAAAAATAACAGCCTCGTTCTGTTGTGGCACAAAATCTGGACTTCAGATCACACAGATCTCAAAAAAGCAATAATTGGCGACTGTTTAAAATCATCACTTTACTCACGCATCCCACGGCTGGCGTATATTGAGCGGTTCTTTAGTGACATGGCCCACCCTGAATACTTTGAGAAACCTGAAACACTGGGTATGATCAACAAAAAATCACTAAAAAAGGAAGCTATGGCACACCTGGAAACATTAAAACTGACTACTGAACTTCTTAAACCAGGGGCATATGTACAAGGAACTGACGCATCTGGGTAGATGCGTCAGTTTCCTTGCAACAGTGCTGAATGTATTTACAATACAGTGCTCCATGGCGCAAGGATTAACAGATGCGTCAGAAATTCTGATGCATCTGTTGGTGCAAAAGTGACGCAATGCTGGAGTTGCTCATGAAAGTGACGCAACTCCAGCAATGAGGCACAATAGATGGGTGAGCCCCATTCAAAAAGCACTGCGTCATTCCTTACGCCTGGTCTGGCGTAGGGATTCTGATGCAGTGAAGTTGTAGAGTGATGCAGCGAAATCTTGTAGATTTCACTGCGTCAGTTCTACATGGCTTTTTGCGTGGGAACGTCCACCCTGCATACATTATACCTGACACAGTTATAATGTGAAGCAGGGCTCTACAACGTGACGCATCTCCATAGATGCGTCATGCAGTAAATGGGTCGCAATATTTACACCGCCGCTGCATCACAAAAGTGACGCAACGGCGGCGCAAAAGTCACGCAAAGGGGCTTGAAAATCTGCCCGCCAGTGTTTTAAAAACCTATTGATTTTAACTACGTTTAACATCCTGCCTTATCTTAAATCTGTTTTAAATGCTCTCCACAGGTTTGTTCTTACGCGTCTAAGATGGATGTATGACGGTACAATGCGTACCGTCACAACGCATTCCTTTACCACGCATCCCTTACAACGCAAGTCGTTACCACGACTTGCGTTGGGGGCGCGGATTTCGAATAGTATAATTTACTATTCTAACACCAGTCCCCGTGGACCCTAGGGAAGGTGTTGGGATAGTAAATTTACTATTTGTAATACTTTAGCGCCCTCCAGCGCAAGTCGTGGTAACGACTTGCGTTGTAAGGGATGCGTGGTAAAGGTACCGCGTTGTAAAAACTTTGTGGTAAACGATGTTTACGTCTAAGATTAGATATATTCCACAGATTAATTACCTTCCCCACTATTATTTATTTATTTAGTAGTTTTATATAGCGCTAGCCTGACCCTATCAGAGCGCTTTACAGAGTATACATTGCGAAGATAACAAGAAAATTCAAGAAAGTGACAAAAGTGCATGTAGATGTTGAGGTATCGGCTTAGTATTCGAGAGAACATCCGTTTCGTATTCTCCCCGAGATGGTGCAGGAGCGGAAAACAGTCTGTGCCTTCACTCTGAGAGCTCCTATCGGTTCCCTAGGGCACGGTTGAGGAACAGGATTTTGAGTTGGCTTTTGAATTTTACAAAGGAGGGGATGGTTCTGATGTGGGGAAAATGGAGTTCCACTCTTTTGTAAATTTTATACTATATATAGAAAGAGATATGTTCTCCCGTTTATTAAACATATGTCTTTTATACAATGTCGTCATGCATACCTGTATTTAAAATCATTGCCAACATTAGAGATGTGCTGCGGCATGGCATCTTATCTATGGGCTGTTTTTTTTGCTAGAAAAAAACATGAGTTGTTACCATCTAGGTCATGATAAACAGAATTTGCACAAAGGAGAAAGGTAATATAGTGGGAAGAAGAGTAACCTGGAAATGAACACGAAAACAAAGTACAACCGTATTGGCAAAGGGAAAAATGGAAAAACGTATGGAATGTCTTTTTAAGGAAATGTGTAAAGTTAGTCTTATAATTATTAGTTTTTGATGATATGAGTCTATGTTTCCACCACATATAATTGTAATTTATTAATTTTTAGCGAAATGAACTGGATTTAAGTTTTTAACAAGAGGAGTCCACGTTTTTATTTTATTGTATACCAGCAGCCGGTCCCGACCTTGTCCGGGAGCAATCAGCGTTCCCCGACCCCCACCTGCCCCTACATTGCCCAGCAGACCGGGCCCCCGGCCGCTCCGTCCCCCACCTGCCCGACCCCCACCTGCCCCAACATTGTCCCCCGGATGTCACAAAGGCCCAGTGTTGAGGTGCTCTGCATAAATCTCCATGGCAGATGCTGTAAGTCCCTGTCCCCCGCCTGCCCCAACCCGCCCCTGCGCCGACATTGTCCCCCGGAGCCTTTCCTCAGCCGATGTAAATTGTACCCTTCTGTTTTGTTGTAACTCCCCGTCCCCCGCCTGCCCCGACCCCCGCCTGGGCCGACATTGTCCCCCGGAGCCTTACCTCAGCCGATCTAAATTCTATCCTTCTGTTTTGGTGTAAGTCCCCATCCCCCGCCTGCCCCGACCCCCGCCTGCCCGACATTGTCTCCCGGAGCCTTACCTCAGCCGCTGCTCCTCATTTCACCGCTTCTCCTTCTGTTTTGGTGTAAGTCCACTTCCCCCGCCTGCCCGCTTACCTCAGCCGCCGCTCCTCAGTTCACCGCTCCTCGCCGCTGGTCACCGCTCCTCCCGCCGGTCCGCTGCTCCTCACCTCCTCCCCTGCGCCATGTCCGCCGCTCATCACCACTCCTCCCCCGCGCCATGTCCGCCAAATCCTCTGCCCGCTCCTGGACGCCGCACCTCCCCGCGCTCCTGACGTCAGCACGCAGGTCGCGGCCGGCGCTACTTCTAGGGGACTACTTTTTTTACAATGTAAATTTTTTAAATATAACGTATTTTTTTAACTTTACATAGCCTATGTCCATCTGCACACCCTGAGGATTACAACAATGTATCAGGTGTGTGGATTGGCGCTGTGGTTTCCGAGTTTACCCGCCTGAAAGCCTCAAAGTTCTTCCTTTATAATAGTAGTATAGATAAGTGTAATCTATTACTAGAAATTAAAATGAATTAGATATACGTTTGCTATTTCTCTTTTATGTATAATTGCTTTTATGGATGCTTTTTATGACTCCGAATAAAGTTATATGATGCATGAACAGCCTCGTTAATATAGATTTACAATTATTAGCTCCAATGGAGAGATAGTTTTTTAAATGATACCTAGGACAAGATTTTTATGTCAGACGATAATCTTGAAATTCTGGTACCACACCCCCTCTTTCACTTCAGTCTAGATGTTTTTGTTAAATTTTAATTGAGTGATTGATGAATGGACATGTATAAGTCAATGTCTTACCCTAGAACGACGTTCCCCGTAGCATTTTTATGTACACATACTCTTGGTGAATAGAGAAAGGATGTGTCTACTGTACTTGACGCGTTAATTTATTCTGCTATTTATGGCTGATCAGTGCCTGCATTTTTTGTATCTGTGTTTTGAGGATTGTTTTCAAATTGTTTAATCCTTGAATGCTATTCTGGGAAGGGCCAGATACTAACCAATGAAGTAAGCAAGCGTCACCTGTAGAGGAATAGTTACATTTAATTGCCTGCACTTTTCAACAAAAAGTTACAAATTTGATGCAGTAAGCGCTCTGAGTTTAATCTGACAGATGGAGCTCTAGCCTGCCACAAGTGATCTTCTGCAGGACACCTGTCATTCTTTGCTATGCCATACCGGACTGGAGAATTTTTAAAGAAGATATTTTGCCAAAAAGTAAAGAACTGTGTCACATTTTCTTATGTTCGAGTGCCACCAGTCTTGGAATCAACAGATTTCCTTTGAGGTGAGCTGGGTTGATGGAACATCATCAAGGAAATCAGGGTAACGGATTAATCGAGCAACCAAATTAACATGCTGAAAATCACGTTATTCATACAGTAAGTCTGTACTGAGATGTCCTCAAAAATGCATACATGTTACAAAACCAATACATACAGCAGTATATAAATTGGTATCTTAACCTTTAGACCTAATAGACGTCTACAGAGTTGGGTTTGCAATATAATTAGTTCTAAAAAGAACTGCATTGTGCGAAAATTTCTAATTTAATTCAAATAATACCTTTGATTCATAGGCACCCAATATAAACACACAATAGCTACGCCAACGTACTCTATGCAGGCACCACCACTGAACTCATGAGGAGACTCCAGATGATCTGGAATACAAAAGTAATCAAGTGCGGTATCCTTGAGGAGAGGGCCAAGAGTTCCGCTGTAAAAGTCGATGCCGTTTCGGCCTGTAGAAGTACTTAGTACATCATCAGGCCCGGGTTACTTATTAATATGGCAGTGGCAAGCAGACGCACTGCCATGAATCCAGGTGGGATGCTGTAAATTCACGGTGCAGTAAGGCACCCCAAAGGTAGAATGAGATCTGCGGAGGTGCTATACAATGGACTTGAATGGAGGTCCCAAGGGGGGGCAGGAACTGCTTTTCAGTGGCGGTAACCGAAGGGCTGCGGTGTAGTTTACTTGGCAGTGTCAGCAGGGCGCGAGGTGAGATGCATCATGGGGCTGGCAGGAGTCCCACCTGGATTCATGACAGTGCGCAAGCAGGACGCCCTTGAATGAAGCAGAGGAGCACCGCGAAAACCCATGAGGAGGGAAAGGGGCCTGCAAGAGGTCCTCAAGGAGAAGAAGTACGTCCTACCAACAGGACAGACGTGTGACAGGTCAGCAGCAAAGTAAAGATTGTCCCAAGAACAGGACGCGACCAGCGAGATGTCCATGTGGTGCAAACATAATACATGTGGCAGGACGCCACATCCAAGTGAGAAACCTGGTCAGAAGGAGGAGAAGAGCGTGGCTGGAGGCCACTTAGTGGAGGAGAAGAGCGTGGCAGGACTCCACCACTGATAAAAGGAGTGTGGCACAACGCCATAGGGCAAACAACCACCACAGACATGCAAGATTGAAAAGGAGAAGAGCAACAGGACAGAGTTCTCGTGCCAGCACTAGAGAAGGTGTTCATCAGCACATGCCAGCTACCGGGGTACAGAGACGTCACTGGAGACAGCTTCACTGGAGGACCAACTATAAGCCACTAGCAAACGCGATCTGCATCCAGGCCCCATGCTGCACAGTGCCACCGTCCACTCACCTGTCACCGGCTGCTTGGCATCGGTGGTGCCACATCTAGCAAGTGCACCGCCAGAAGACAACTAAAAGTGGTCACAAAGTCCCTCCAGTCTTCCTCACTCCATGAGGTCACCCAAAGCAAGAGATTACAGTCTGTTTGCCCAACTAAAAGAAAATTATGGTATCCATCATCCAGGTGCAACATCATCATCACCAAGAACATCTGAGAAGCATCGCACCACCAGAGTGGATCTAAACACTCAAGACATCCGGAGGTCAATGAGGCACTCCTGGTGCCGTGAGAGGCTAGCCACCCGGGAACCTTCTGTGTGTAAACCTGAAGCCTGCCGAAGAAGAGCATACCCGACCATTTGACTATCCACCCTTCTGGTTTCACGTGGCTTGACTGTGGCCCTGGTGAGAGTTCTGCAGCAACCCTTCAGCGCCGCCTACAAAAGGCCCACACAGCCCACGTGGTCACATGGCAATCCATGGGCAAGGGCCTCAATGGAGTTCCTGTGAGAGTGGAATCATGATCAGAGAGATGCGTCGGAAGCAGCTCCACGACAGGCACGGGGAAGCATGGAGGTCACAGAAGGAGACTGGTCACCCAAAGACAATCTGAGGAAGGCAGAGAACCGGAGTCCTAATGGCAAGAGCACACAGACTCTGAGACACCACCCCTTGCGGCTGCATGAGCGACTTGGCTGTGCTGTGATCCTGTTGGCAGTTCCTCAGCAACGCCTTTACGCGGCCTACAAGAGGCCTTCACAGTCCACACGGTCCGATGGCAACCCGGCAGCAAGGCCCTCCATGAAACTCCAGTGAGAGGGGGGTCCAGGCAGGAGAGGCAAGTTTGAAGCGGCTCAGCTATTGGGAACTGAAAAGCTTCATCGCCTCCAAGGAAAGCCCTCATCCACCGAAGTTGTCCTCCGTAATTGCAGGTTGGTTGTCCACCAGTGCCTGAGCGCCTACAAGATCCCAAAGTGGACTCCACCTCTGCTCCAGATGCACCGTTATTGAAACTGTGTAAATAGAATTCAACACCATGAGACCAGGCCGTTCTGAACTACATCGCCGAGGTGGACTAAAGCATCCTGACCATGCACTCCAGAGCTCCAGCACCGCCCAGCAGATTGCCTGAAGAGACTCATTGGTGCTGTTTGTTGTTTTTCGTTTTCTTCATAGGTTGGACTTTTGTTTATTTCTTTTTTATTAAAGTTTGAGAGGGATGTAGTGTCCTGCTGTACATGTTCTAGTGTTCCCCCTCTGTGTGCACCCCACACGGCACACCCACCCATCACAGGCGTCACCGGTCAGGCGACCCTGCAAATAAAAGGGGCCGGGCGCACGTGACCTGTGCCAGTTTCAGTAACCAACTACTGTGTGAAAGTGCCTCATTCGCAAGTATGTGGGCCTAGCACCCAACGACTCTACAAGACCCAATATTGGTTTCAAATGATACTGCTATCAGCAGCACTATCTCCATGCCTTTCAACTACCAGTTATGGCCTAACGCGCCCCTTATCACATATATGCTACTCCCAACTCGTTTGACATAGACTAATGTACCCTAGTCCAGAGTTTTAACTATTGCTGGGTTTTTCATATATACTTTTTTCCACTTCTCCCTATGATGACTGCAAACAAGACTTTGATAAGTGTGATTCGCACAATCGTCTAACTTCTTAACATCGTTCATACTGAACAGTGTTTTTTAGAACAAACCTTTTCCTTTTTAACTCAAGGGTTCCTTTTCCTTTAAATGCAACTTTGTCTAGACCAAAATCATGTACATATAATGCATTAGATTATATGCTGATTAGTATTTGTCTAAAACAGGAATGTTGCTGTAACTTTCTAAAGCAACATTTTCATTTTTGTCATTAATTGATTTTATTTTTTAAACTTTTTATTGAGTAGCTTGCAACAACAGTACACAGAGCCCCAGATCTGGGACAAGTGACACCAGCATCGCATATAGTGATGCAAGCAATTTTTGTTCCTATTATTTCATCCTATAACAAACACAGAACAAAGAACAAGCCCGAAAATAAAGAACCCCCCTCCACCACCCCTCCCGGCACTTTAGATTCAAGTCAAAAAAATTTATATAGCGCGCTACATACCCATAGGGTCTCAAGGCGCTTGATGAGGGGGGGGGGAGTTATTTGTTGAATATCCAAGTTTTAAGCTGCTTTCTGAATGCTAGGTGGTTCTGAGTAAGGCGAAGGTGAGTGGGAAGAGTGTTCCAGGTTTTAGCTGCCAGGTAGGAGAAGGATCTACCTCCCATGGTGGTTTTGTTGATGCGAGGTACAGTGGCAAGGGCTTGGTTGGAGGATCGTAGCTGACGGGGGGGTGTAGAAGGACAGTCGTGTGTTGAGGCATTCGGGTCCAAGTTCGTAAAGTGCTTTGTGTGCGTGGGTTAAGAGGCGGAAAGTAATCCTCTTATTTACGGGGAGCCAGTGGAGGTTTTTCAGGTGGCCAGAGATGTGTTCTTTACGCGGGATGTCTAGTATGAGCCTGGCTGAAGCGTTCTGGATGCGTTGGAGTTTTTTCTGGAGTTTTGCGGTGGTCCCTGCATAAAGGGTGTTTCCGTAGTCCAGGCGGCTCGTGACCAGTGCGTGAGTGACCATTCTTCTAGTTTCGGTGGGGATCCAGCGAAATGTTTTTTTGAGCATGCGGAGAATGTTGAAGCAAGATGATGAGACGGCGTTGACTTGTCTGGTCATTGAGAGTGAGGAGTCCAGAATGACGCCCAGGTTCCGTGCGTGGTCCGTCGGGATGGGAGCTTTTCCAAGGGCCTCTGGCCACCAAGAGTCATCCCATGCGGAGGGGGAGGTGCCTAAGATGAGGACTTCTGTTTTGTCTGAGTTAAGTTTCAGACGGCTGTGCTTCATCCATTCGGCTACTTCTTTCATTCCTTCGTGTAAGTTGTTTTTGGCGGTGTTAGGGTCTTTGGTGAGTGAGAGGATCAGTTGGATGTCGTCAGCGTAGGAGATGATGTTGAGATTGTGCTGGCGGGCGATGGCTGCAAGGGGGCTCATGTACACGTTGAAGAGGGTGGGGCTGAGTGACGATCCTTGCGGCACGCCGCAGATGACTTCCGAGGCCTCTGACGTGAATGGAAGGAGCCGGACTCTCTGTGTTCTTCCGGTGAGGAACGAGGTGATCCATTCCAGTGCTTTTCCTTGAATTCCAATGTTTCTGAGGCGCTGTAGCAGGGTGCTATGGCAGACTGTGTCGAAGGCTGCGGAGAGGTCAAGGAGGATGAGGGCGACTGTGTCTCCATTGTCCAATAGAGTTCGGATATCGTCTGTTGCTGCGATGAGTGCGGTCTCGGTGCTGTGTTTGGCTCGGAAGCCGGACTGTGAGGAGTCGAGGGATTTGTTGGTTTCGAGGAAGGTGGCGAGCTGGTTGTTGACAGCTTTCTCGATGACTTTGGCCGGGAATGGAAGAAGCGAGATGGGGCGGTAGTTTTTGAGTTCGGTGGGATCAGCTGTGGGTTTTTTCAGAAGGGCGCTGAGTTCTGCGTGTTTCCAGCTTTCCGGGAAGGTGGCGGATTTGAGGGAGCAATTGATGACGTCTCGGAGGTGTGGAGCTATGATGGAGTCTGCTTTGTTGAAGATGTGGTGAGGGCAAGGGTCAGTTGGGGATCCTGAGTGGATGGAGTTCATCAGGCGGATGGTGTCCTCAGTGGAGATTGGGTTCCAGTCGATAAGGATGTTCAAGGGGGGTGAAGGTCCTGCAGTAGGTTGAGTGGGTTGGTCTCCGGGTCGGTTGTCGAAGCTGTTGTGGATGTCTGCGATTTTGTTGCGGAAGAAGGAAGCTAGGGAGTCGCAGAGGGCTTGGGAGGGGGTGATGTCGTTGGAGTTGGCTGAAGGGTTGGTAAAGTCTTTGACGATGTTGAATAATTCCTTGCTGTTGTGGGCGTTGTTATCTAGTCGGTCTTTGAAAGCGGCTTTCTTGGCCGACCGGATAAGTTGGTGGTGTATGCGGGTGACATTTTTGAAGGCGTCCCTGGTGTTGGTGTTTGGGTCTTTTTTCCAGGCCTTCTCGAGGGAGCGACAGAGTTTCTTGGATTTCTTGAGATCATTGTTGAACCAGGAGGCGTTTTTGTTGCCTAGTTTGATTAGACGTTTTTTCAACGGTGCTAGGGTGTCGGCGCTGTTGGATAACCATTGAGTGAAGTTAATGGCTGCTTGGTCGGGCTTTGAAGAGTGGACAGGAGGGTTTTGAAGGAGCGATGAGGAGATCTGGTCGATGGTGAGTTTGTTCCAATTTCTACGCAGGGTGGGTTGAGGGTGGTTGTGGATTATGGTCTTATTGTAGATAAAGTGAACGCAGCTGTGGTCCGTCCAATGAAGAGCTGTGGTGTGGCTGAATGAGACATGTTTGCTGGAGGTGAAGATAGGGTCGAGTGTGTGACCTGCGATGTGGGTGGGGGAAGTGACAAGTTGTTTGAGTCCGAGGTTGGCGAGGTTGTCCAGAAGGGTGGTGGCGCTGTTGTCATTGCTCTTTTCCAGGTGAAAATTGAGGTCTCCCAATAGGATGTAGTCCTCGGAGGGGAGGGCGTGTGGGGTGATAAAGTCGGCGATGCCGTCGTTGAATTGTGCACGGGGTCCTGGTGGCCTATAGAGGAGGGTGCCTCTGAGGGTGGTCTTGGGGTCGGTGTAAACCTTAGCATCTTAGACACACATTAGTGGTATCCCTGAAAGGGAGTCCTGGTTCCCACAATCCCTGGTAAGGCAGAAAACAGTACAACAAATTCACTGCAAGTCAGAATGGCTCAGTAAATACATAGTAAGTGGGGCCCAGAAGTCTTTGGGCTGTGAGGCCTCGGGAAGCTCCTCCTCATAGGTCTCCAGCTGTTATCTGCAATAGATCAAATCGCAAAACCATTTCTTAACAGTGGGAGTGGTTTTTGCTTCCCAACTTTGCGCCACAGCCCTTTTAGCCAATAGATTTGAAACAGCGACAATTTGCCGATTGCTTAGCTTAAGGCTTGCACATCTCACAGGTTCCAGCACTACATCAGTAAGCACGCTTACCACACTGGACCAAAATGAAAATATCCCTGCGCAGAGGCACGCCAGATGCAGAAAATTGACATCAGCCTGCCCACACCTCACACAACAGGTAGTTTCACGCAAACCGAACCTCCACAGTTGCAATGGAGTATAGTATAACTGGTGCAGTAACTTAAAACGGATTCTGCTGAGATTACAATTCGCCGTCAGGCGACCCGTTAACTCACAGCAGAACTTCCACTGCTCAAGCGATAGTGTGGACCCCCTGCGCAGTATTCCATTTGAGATAAGAGGGGTGTTCCCCTGGCTCTCTCTCACGTAGTGGCGCGTTATATAGCTTAGTGATCAGGCCCCTTCGCTCTTCCCCTGCCAGCACCGCCTGCAGTGCCAGCAACGTTTTTGGGTCAGTTAGATAGTCAGGGTAGATGGCTCTAACTGCTTGCCGCATTCTCACATATGTAAACCCCAACATCAAGCCGTGGTACCGACCCCCTGCACCTCCTGTAACAAGCGGAATTTACCCTGTGTGTTCTGTTCCCCCATCCACCTGATCCCAACAGCCATCAGAAATGTCCGGGTGCGCAGCTATCGGTAGCGACGGGCCATAGAGGTAGTCCAGGTATGCCCTTTGGGCGAGGGCCTTCCAGGTTCACGCAGTGCATTGAACAGGGTTAATTTCCGTCCTGGGGCCCCCCACCGCCCGAGAGTGCAGCCGCCACTAGCAGCATCGGGAGCAGAGCAACTGACTCAAGCGCAGTATGGGGTTAAAACCACTGTGGAAAAAAACAAAAATGCGAAACTGCACCTGAGCGCACAGGTAGTATAGCAGCATGTCAGGAGCCTCAAAACAACCCTCGGTCAAATGGTTGTACAAGAACACCCCAACTGCATCTGGGCTTTTTACCACCCCATACAAATGTCAACAAGGCCGACTGGAGCGTCTTGAACAGCGAGGTGCTCAGTCGAATGGGGATATTAACAAACAAATAGAGGAGTTTGGGCAGTATAGACATTTTTGTCACTGCAATCCGATCAGCAAGCAATAGAGGCAACTGGGTCCACCGCCCTGCCTGGTCAGTGATCCGTGCAATAACTCGGCCATAGGTCATAGAAATGACCTGCTCAGGATCCCCATGCAACCATATTCCCAAGTATTTCACCGGGTCTTGAGTCCAAGTCAGTGGAAAGTCCAGCTCAACCTCATGAGGGCCGACCGCCAGCGGGAACACCATCAACTTTGTCCAATTAATCCCTAGGCCTGAATATTTCTCAAATTTAACATAGGAGTTCCGGTTGATAAGTAGCAGGCTCGCGAACATACAACAGCATGTCATCGGCATACAATGAGACCACGAGTGGTCTCTGCCGGAAGCGCAATGCAGCCGATGCATGCCTCTGGTGCAACTTACATGCCAGAGGCTTGAGCGCCAATGCGAAGAGCATCAGCAAGAAGGAGCACCCCTGCTGCGTGTCCCTTCCGATGGGAAATGCCGGAGACACCCTGCCGTTGACGCGCACTCTTGCCATGGGCTTAGTGTACAGCACCATGATCCACTGGAGGAAGAACTGGGGAAGGCCCATTCTCAATAACACAGTAAACATATATTCCCATTGAAGGGAATCGAATGCCATAGCTGCGTCGAGCAGCACTGGCACAGCTTGAAAGTCTGGGTTGAAGTAATGTAAGGCGGCAAAGACCGTGCGCAGGTTTGCGTGGTTGACCTGGCAGGCACAAAATCTGACTGGTCTGGGAAGACCAGTAGGGAAACAAGCGGCTGGAGCCTATTAGCAATAATCTTTGCTAAGATCTTGGCATCGATATTTATTATCGGATTAAGCCTATAGGAGTCGCACCGATTGGCAGCCTTGTCAGGCTTCAAAAGCAACACCAGGAGGGCCTCCTTTAGAGTGGGTGGAAGGTGCCCCGTTTCATACGCCTCCACATAAACCTCTAGGAGCCTGGGGGCCAGGTCTTCAAAATAGGACATGGGGAGTGATATTATAGCAAGTTTTACATCCTCGACATCAAAGGGCTGCGTAAGATATTCCCTCTGTCCCAGAGACAGCCACCGAAGTGCAATATCATAGAGATAGGAGTGTTGTTCTGCCATCTGCACCATAGTCCTGTTTTCGTAAAGTGTGGTATAGAAGTTTAGCACCGCCTCACTAATATCAGGCTGGTGTAATGTGCCACCCCCTCATCATCTAGCATCTCTGTTTATATACTTCTGCCTTCTGCGAGCCACTAACTTTTGTGCCATCGAGTGGCTTGGTCTGCCCCCCTCCCCAAATTATCGACCTGTGCTCCGTCTGGATCTGTGCACCAGCTCCTGGTTGACTGTGTCGTGCTCAGTCACAAGGTCCCGCATCGCAGACAACATCTCAGGGGAAGGGTTCTTCTCATATTCCCTCTCTACAGTAGATATCTCCTTGGCTAATTTACGGATTCTACGCCGGAGGTCACCCAATACTTTGCCTTGCGCACCTATGCAGGCACCTCTAACGGTCACCTTAAAAGCTTCCCACACTCAGGCACTCTCAATGGTGCCCTCATTCTCCCTGAAGTAGTTTTGGATTGCTTCCCCTGTGGTGTGCTTAAAAACTGGGTCAGACGCCATGCAAAAGGCGGCCTCTCACATGTGGGTACCTGCAGCTTAAGGACCACCGGGGAGTGATCAGAGAACGTTCAAGCCTCATGGCTGACCTTAACCACCCATGTGCAAGCGATCTCAGTGACAAGCCAGTAATCCTGTAGTGTAGTTCCTATATTCCCAATAGGCTCTGCGCATTGGAATAATATATCCTGTAGCTTAGACGTAAGGCTGAGGTCTACTAGGTCTCTACCAGTTATATTAGACTTAATTGTGAGTGCCAGCTAGCTCAGAGGCCACTAGAAACTTTCTTGAATAAACAAGAAGGGATTAGTTTCTGACAACCGCATAAAACATGACAACTTTGTTTCCCAAGAATAAGAAATCAAATCTTTAGAGTTGCGGAAACAATAGATAACTATTTCACTCAATCGTGCATGCTTAGTTTCACCAGAGGTGCAAGAGAAATAGAGAAACGGCCGTTTTCAATAAAAAGGTATTTATTGAACAGTCTTCTTTCTCAAGCATTGAAAATGAACTGCTACAATAGTAAATCTTACTATGAAGTACAATGCATATAATACGAACAGTATTATAAAGTAGTACTGTAAACGCATGATATGGTTTCTAAGCCATAAAGTGCATAAAATATACAAAATACATAAAATACATAAAGTGGTGCTTCTAGAATACGCCTACCCCGGTGTACCTAACCTAAGTCTGGTAAGAGGGAGGGAGTATAAGAGGAGGAGTTTAAGTCTAGGAGTTCTCTGCATGGAATCTGATTCCAATAATTCTCTAAGAGGTCTAATCAGCTACGTACCTTTGGCTCTAGAATGAAGGAGGTCTTGTATCTCGTTCTCGGGACCCGATTTCCCAGATACCCGCAAGGGTAGCCTGGAAACACTGGAGCTGGATTTCTCAGCAGGAGAAATGACAGAGTCTCACAGTGTGTCTGCTGGAGAGTCGGCTTCCTTCGGCACTTGCTGCTGCAGGGCGTCGGGCAAGTAGACAGTCGATCTGCTCCAAACCACTGTTTGTTTGTTTAGGCAAATCAAGGCATATTTATACTTTGAAGGTGCCAAGTTTGACGCATGTTTGGACTTAATAACATCACTCAAATGCTCATTTCTTGGAAAACGCTGGGAGTTCTAGGAGAACGTAATATTCAAGCAGGGGGAAGTCTCGAGCTGCTGAAGGCGGGTTTTTCCAAGAAAATGTTAATTCTTGGAGCTTAGTGGAAGTATCCATGCCGTATTTGGGCTGTATGGTTTAGGCCAAATATGGTAATGATTTCTATGCCTATATAAGGAAAGGATAAGTATACCTATATAAGGGCATGAATCGGGAAATTTATACTAGGGTCCGAGATTCATTTACAATACCCACTCCATGGATATTAAGTTCAATAAAGCTAACGTAGCAAGCACTGAACATATCGAAAGCTAGTGTTTACAATCCCACCCCAAAACAAAGAAATGCATTTGAACTGGGTATGCAGAAAAAATATTTTTAGCATTTTTTACAGTACACAATATACTTAAGGGAAAGATTTCTAAGCACACAGTCTTTTATCTAATTTATGCCATTTGAAAAGACTCATGAGATTACATTTATGATAACGTCTCTTAAATACAGAAGAAAAGTCGAGATCATTTCATAACATAACATGTCATAGCAATCTTACTATTAATAGGGATGAGGCCTCAATAATTCTTTTAGTCAGTTTTCAAAGATGACTTGTTCTCTAGGAATAGTTCTACTTTAAGCAGATTAATCTGTGCCAAAAGTTCAGTGTTTTGGAAAGAGAGAAAAACTACAACTTTGTTGTGGAAATATAGTTCCAAATGTTAGAAGTCATTGTTTTGAAAAAATGAAGGCCGAATTTCAGAGTTCAGAGAACACTGTGTGCATGCCTCAAAAGTTATTCTCGGTGTCAGGAGAAAACATCAAGTTGTCTAGGCTGGTAAAGAAATCGTCTACCACAGTAGGTGAAAGTGGAACCACTTGATCCAGCAGATCATATGTGCATAGAGGAGAAGCATTGCCGTCAGCACTTGTTGCCACGTTAGCAATGGTCATATCAGATGGTACCTGTGTGCCTGGTGTTTCTCGTACCTCACCCTCAGTTAGACTTACTGGTGAGATCTCAATGAATGCCGTCATCAGTATCTGTAGCTGTTGGGGGCAACACAATGTATGAACTATTACAGGACCAAGCAAGGAGTCGCCATCCAATGGCAGGACTGATGGAAGTGTAAGACAAATGTCTAACACGTATTCCTCTCCGCAAAGCAGGCATTGTAGAACAGGTAAGATGCAATCTTGCCAGATTGGTCTGAACGAGAGAAGCCCTGTCGTATTCAGATCTCTTAAACGAGCCAAGCCGAGAATCAGTGTTATCCTCTCACGATACCTCTGGGCACGGACCATCTGTTCCATGAGGTTCTGGGTATCGCCGGTTACTGGACTTGCCATATCGGAACAGAAGAAATAAAAATAGTATTCCTACTACGAGTCCCAAGATGAGAGGCAGGCAGCCGAACACAGAGTACACGGAATTTGGGAAAATGCTGAGGACTGCTTCAAATGGTGCTAACAGGCCTGAAAAAATCGTCTTAAATACATGTGCGAGGCCACTGGTATCATACATGTTTAAGATTTGACTTAACATTGCTGCGAAATGTACAGGGCAGTTTGTTGATAATAATGCATGTATCTCTGCAGATGTCCTTGCAACTTGCAGATCATATGTTTCTTTTGATGATGTCAGTGGCACAGGTTTTTGCAATAGAATAGACTTTAGTCTGCCTAAAGTATCAATTTGTTAGAAGAGATATTCAATGAAGGCCATATGGCTGTCTGACTGTCTGACTTGCGAGCTGGATACAATACTTGCATACAACAAGTGACCATGGACGACACAGTAACCAGATAAACTTTTCCTGGCACCATGCCACAGCAGCTGTGATCATTTAATATAACGTAACTGCCATTGGATAGCTGACGGAAAACGGGTTCTATTAGTGTGGAGAGAGTACCGTGCAGGTGGCATGAAAGGTTATTCGCAGAACCATCGCAGGCTCCGTGTAAATTAATACCCTGGCACAGAAGTGTACCACTCAGTGAATGTTTTCAATTTTACCCACTAAGGAATACTTCTTTCCCCTTATTCCAACATTTGTGTGTGTATGGTAAAGTCCATGTTGACTTAATGTATTCTTTACCCAACCTTTCATACAGGCCTCTGGTATATGCTGTAGACAATACTGAAATTGTAAAATCGTCACTGGAATCATGATGGTGCCATGAATTATCCATTCTATTACAGGTTTCTCAGAACCTGTCAATGGTAATCTTTCCAGTTTTTCAATGCTCAGCACCGTATAGTCTGCTCCTCTTTGTGCCATAGAGATTTCTTTATCTGTAGGGTTAAACCCAGTAAACAATGACGTTGTGTTGATAAGCCTCCATGGCACGTAGCCTGAACGCAGATTTTGCAATGTCCAGCCTAGTTGCATTATAGAACGTAATTGAGACTGGTCATGCTGTAACATTAGCAAGTCTTGTTCCATTATGTCAATTGCAGAAGAAACAATGCTGTCCAATGAATATATTCTGGAGGACAGAGTAGTTAACCCATTGTCCACTACAGAGAGAGCTTTCTCCAAGTTAATACGATCAATTTCTCGTATTCTTTCTGCAGTTTCTAATTATGTTATTTTCCAAGCCTCGTTGTACGCAGCATATATACCGGTGTATATGAAACGATTTTGCTGTGGTTTGCGAGGTCCCAATAAGAAATCTCGCAAGTCATTGCCTTCTTTAAGTAAAGTCAAGTGTTGTTTAATTTCTACAAGTGCAGAAGTTTTCAGCAAATTCAAGGCATAGTTTCCCTACACTATATGTTGTTACTATCCCTGGATGTTGTCTCTGGGAGTATCTTGGATCTGGCCTGTTAAGAATTAAACCCTCTGTTTTGTTCAGGAATCTATCTTGACAGTTATTGGTGTCTGTGGGCCAGATTAACCATTTTTTCCAATCAGGACTAGTTCTGTTCATTTTGAAAACATATTGTACGTCTATCTCTCCTTCTGTCGTTTTGTTATTTTCAGGTATGGGCTTTCGTATAGACAGTTTATTTAAATCTTTTATTTTTGCTATGCCAAGACAAGAGGTTTGTTGCACAGTGTCATTTAAAAACATTATTTTTTCAGGTATAATGCAGGCTCTGAATAAAGCTTCCAAACCTTGCACCTGCCATTATTTTGTGCCCCAGACAGTTTTTGTCTTGATGTTGTCTTTCCAGAAGTCGTAACCCAATGTGGACAACTTAGCATAACATTTTGCAGAATACATTTGTTTGGTATTGGTCAACATTGTTTTCAATCCTGTATTATTTACATTTTTTAAATAAAACGTTTCTGGATCTGTAACATTAAACCCTGAGAAGTAAGGAAACATTTCATAAAATATTTTAAAGCTGCTTTTTTGTGGTGTTGGACAATGTTCCCATTGATTATACATAAAAAACATTTCTTGGGCTTGCAGATTTGTGCAAATAGTGATGACCAAAATGGTTAAAACAATACATTTGTTCATAGTCTGATGACCCTTCTAAATAGTTTTGTTTAGCATATTTCACGGACATTTCTAAATCTGACATCTATTATTAATTGTCTCAAAGTCCCAATCATCAGTGAATCTGCTGGGTGTTGCAAAGTCATTCACAGAAACCTTGAACTGATGTGGAATCCTCAGCATCTCTACCGGGCCATAGATATCATAATCAGTTCTATCCCATGTTATACCGCCTGGTATAGGGAAGGCTGTGATGTTTACTGATGACAGTTCTCTTTTTTCAACATGTGATGATTTGTGCGGTTTTAGGACCAAGGTGATTTTCTGACTTGCTGTGTCCATTGTACTGTATTTTCCATCTATCATTTGTCCCAGGCTTAAAACCAATATTAGCCAGAGCAGAAGGAAAAACGCACCTAAACCAATCCAAAATTCTGTCCATGCTCAAACTAGATTTATTTTTTCAAGTTCATGAAAATGTTCTGTTGTTTTTTCTTTGAGAGATTTCTTTGTTGTTGTATCTTCAGGTTCATTTGGATCCTCAGAAAAGTTATCAAAGTTGATGAAATATCCAGATGCAGTTCTGTCAATTGTTTGAATGGCATTGGGGTTTGTTGAAATTGCTGGAACTGATTTCTCCTTTGTCATGTTACTGTATTCAGATGCTACATCATTGTAGACTGGTGTTTCTGGTGGAACAGATATTTGGGTCTCAAGAGGCACGAGTTCCATTGCCTTATTGCATAATCCTTCTTTTCTTACTGCAGGTTTATCAGAGGCGATAAGTCTTTCAGTTTGACTCTCTTGGATTGTAGCAAGATTTGGCTGTTTTTCACATGTTGGGAGTCTACTATTTGTTATTGGCCACATGTTGTGGTTTTACCAGGTCAATTGACACGACTCGGTTATCCTTTTTACCAGCAAGTAGCGGTAGTACTACTGATCTCGTTCCTTGGATTGCTAAGACAGGTATTGCTTTTCTGTAAGAAGGCCCAAATTCCTTCTTCACCGCTATCTTTTCCCTGACTCGATCCCCAATTTTTGGAATCCAGACAGGTCTTGCTGAGACAGGTGGTTTATCTTCAGTGGCTGTTGGCTTTTGTGTTGTGTTACTCAGACTTCTTCTTGGTTCATTTAAGTCCTGTAAGACAGCCAAACGATCTTTGATATCAAATGGTTTCTGTTTTACCACTGAAGTCTAACAATCGAGATCCTCGATCATCATTCTAGTACCAAATAGTAGCTCATAAGGAGTGAATTCCCCTCAGAGAATTTCTTGCAGATTGTTAAGACTACGTTGGACACTTATTAGATATTTGACCCAACCATCACCCGAACCTAATACCTTTGCTGTTATGGATTGCTTTATGTCACGGTTTTTTCTTTCCAGTACCGCAATACCCTCAGGATGGAAGGGACTAGAATACCGGAATGCAACGCCCAAACTAACCATGGCCTCCTTGTAAACTCGAGAGCTAAACGCAGGACCCTGATCAGTATGTAGCGTGCCTATTGCGTATGTGCCGATAAAGACTCGCAAATCCTTTATAACAGTTCTGGCGTCAGCCGAGCGCTGGGGCCATAACCAAATAAACCTCGTCCTAGTAGTTGTGGGACCGCATTTGTCTGTAGGGACGCCTGCGGGTAGATAGCCTAATGCTGTCTAACAGAGGTGTCTGTATCTGGCTTGTTACTCTGTAGTCAGGTGTCTGAGATGCTTCATTACTGCAATCTCTGTTGCAGTCTGGGCAATTAATTGCGAAGTTGTATACATCCACTCCCAGTCTCGGCCACCAGTACAATTTTTCTAACTCTATTAAAGATTTCAAGATACCTTGATGTCTCAAACCTTCTCCAATGTGTGCTTCTTGAATCAAGAAAACTATCCTCTTCCAGTTTGGAATTACTCTGTCCCCCACTTCAGGGATTTGAGCAAAAGGAACGGAGTTTGCATCAATTATGTATGAATTTCCGAGTGGATAGTTTAGAGGTAACGCTGCTTGATTGCCATTCATTGAGGCTTTTACTGCTAATAGCGTTTCACCATCTATCGATCTTTTTGAACGTTTAATTGTAGCTACGGAAGCCGCTTACACAGCTGACTACGCGGCTTCATCAGCCAATGAATTCCCTGCAACGTGAACGCCATCACGCTGATGACTCAGTGTATGTATCATGTGAGTCTTTTGTAGTTCTTTCTGTAAAAGAACAACTTGTTGCCAAAGCAACTTATGCTTGATTGTGCCACCTTTAGCGTCTTTGAATCCGTTTTGAACCCAGTTCTGCAGATACTCTTTGTAAGATGGGACGCAGTAATACGAATCACACACTATAAGTGTGGGGAATTCGCAATATTTTCAAGCGCCTTCTTGAAAGCCTGTAGTTCAGCTCGCTGAGCTGTACAGTCTCCGAGTGATTGAGTTTTTGTGACCATAGGTCTAAATTTGCCTTCGCGCCAGCGACCTTTAACACTCGTGCACGCAGCACTATAGGCTTGTTTACTCCCAATTGCGGGCTGTGCTGATCCATCTGTATATATTATACAGCCATAATGTTCAAGAGGAAGAATTTCGATCGGAAGAGGACATTCGTGTTCATATTGGAGAAATTTTTGTGTCTTTAGACTAGGGTCAAAAAATTATTGAACGTCTGTTGCAGCAAGAGAGTTAACCCATTGTATCAATCAATCAATCAATCAAAAGCATTTGTATAGCGTGCTACTCACTCGGAGGGTCTCAAGGCGCTTGGGGAGGGGGGTCCACTACTGCTCGAACAGCCAGGTCTTGAGTTGCTTCCTGAAGGTGCGGTGATCTTGGGTCAGGCGGAGGTGGGTGGGGAGGGAGCTCCACGTCTTGGCGGCCAGGTAGGAGAAGGTTCTTCCTCCCGTTGTGGCTCTTCGGATGCGGGGGATGGCGGCGAGGGCGAGGCTGGTCGATCGAAGCTGGTGGGTGGGAGTGTAGAAGTTGAGGCGATCGTTGAGGTACCTTGGGCCTTGGTTGTGGAGAGCTTTGTGTGCGTGGGTGAGGAGTCCGAAAGTGATTCTCTTGTTGACGGGAAGCCAGTGCAGGTTTCTTAGGTGTGCGGAGATGTCCAGGATGAGTCGTGCTGTGGCGTTCTAAATCCACTGGAGTCTTTTCTGGAGTTTTGCAGTGGTTCCGGCGTAGAGGGAGTTGCCGTAGTCCAGACGGCTGGTGACGAGGGCCTGGGTGACCGTCTTCCTGGTTTCGGTGGGGATCCACCAGAAGATCTTCCGTAGCATGCGTAGGATGTTGAAGCATGACGAGGAGACGGCGTTGACTTGTCCGGTCATGGAGAGGGAGGAGTCCAGGGTGAAGCCCAGGTTGCGTGCGTGGTCCGTTGGTTTGGGAGCGCTGCCCAGGGCAGGGGGCCACCAAGAGTCGTCCCAGGCGGATGGTGACGATCCCAGGATGAGGACTTCCGTCTTATCTGAGTACAGTTTCAGGCGGCTTTTCATCATCCACTCGGCTACGTCTTTCATCCCTTCGTGTAGGTTGGTTCTGGCGGTGGTGGGGTCGTTGGTGAGGGAGAGGATCAGCTGGGTGTCGTCTGCATAGGAGAGGATGTTGAGGTTGTGTTGGCATGCGATGGCCGCAAGGGGGCTCATGTAGATGTTGAACAGCGTGGGGCTGAGTGATGATCCTTGTGGTATGCCGCAGATGACTTTGGTGGCTTCTGATCTGAACGGGGGGAGGCGGACTCTCTGTGTCCTTCCGGCGAGGAAGGAGATGATCCATTCCAGAGCCTTCTTTAGGATTCCGACGTTGCTGAGGCGCTGCATTAGGGTGCGGTGGCAGACAGTGTCGAATGCCGCGGAGAGGTCCAGGAGGATGAGGGCCGCTGTTTCACCGTTGTCGAGCAGGGCTCGGATGTCGTCAGTGGCTGCGATGAGGGCGGTCTTGGTGCTGTGGTTGGCCCAGAAGCCGTACTGCGAGGGGTCGAGGGATCCATTCATCTCGAGGAAGGCGGCCAGCGGTCTGTTGACGGTCTTCTCGATGACTTTGGCAGGAAACGGGAGGAGCGAGATGGGGCGTAGTTTTTTAAGTCAGTAGGGTCGGCTGATGGTTTCTTCAGGAGGCCGCTGAGTTCGGCATGCTTCCAGCTCTCCGGGAAGGTTGCGGTGTCGAAGGAGGTATTGATGATGTCCCGGAGATGAGGTGCGATGACGGCGTCGTCCTTGTTTAAGACGTGGTGAGGGCAGGGGTCGGTTGGAGATCTGGAGTATCCATCTCGGATGTAGAGCTTTCGAATTAGGAATGCTTGCTCTTGTTACTGCCTATAAGCCAGGTACAGGTGTATCGATCATTATGCGTTTACCCTGCGCGAGAGCTCTCTCTTTTGCTACAGCAGTTTGAACCGCTGTCAGAATTTTCTCTGTAGAAGTGAACTTCATTTCTGCTTGTGTGTACAAGTGTGATTTGTAAGCTATTGGTACCGTTTCTCCTTCATTAAAGGTTAGGTACGTGAATCCGCAACTTCCTGGCATGATTCGGATTACAAGGTTGCGCACGTTTTCGCATGTGTCTAGTTTAGTTTTTGCTAACATATCTGTTTGCACTGAACGCAAAATTTCGGTGTATTTTTGAGTCCAATGTGTTGGTTTAAAATCAGGTTTGATTAATTCGTAGAGAGGTTTAACCCTCTCTGCGTAATTCAGAACGTAAGTTCTTCCAAGATTCAGGAAACATAGAATTGATGGTAAGTTTTTCAGCATTTTTGGGGGTTGGAGCAGCGCTCATTTCTCTAGAAAGTTTGCTGCTAGGCTTTTGCCTTCACTTGACAATTCATATCCCAAGAATATTACATTGAGGTGGGAAATTCTTGATTTTTGTAAATTGAATTTATACCCCTTAGAGGCGAACTCAAGTATTTTGGTGTTCACTCTTTTCAAGTGCTTTTCCAAATCGTCATCCGTAAGATAGATATCATCAACATAAGATAATACCTCATCATCGTACGTTTGGAGTAACTCCGTTACTCTTGCTGAAAATAACCCTGGGCTATTCTGGAATCCTTGGGGGAGACCACAAAATTGGCGCAGTGTCCCCAATATTGAGAAAGCGGTCAAATGCCTGCTTTCTGGTGCAATATTTTGACAGAAAAATCCATTTGAAATATCTAATGTTGTTTTATATTTTTTGCGCACGATGTTCTTCATCAGTGCTGCACTGTGTGAGTTTTGTACTGTAAATGTTTTGCAACAAGAGTTTAGGTGTCTGTAATCCAATACTAGACAATATGAATTGTCTGGTTTGGATACAGGAAACAAAGGATTGTTCATAGACGAGGTGCATGTTTCAATCACCCCTTGGTATTCAAGTTGATCTAAAATCTCCCTGACCTGTTTTTTAGCTTGTTGCTTAACTGGGTACTGCCTTTGTGCAGTGGATTGGTTTTTAACTGGATTTTATGGTGAGGAGAATCCTCATCCCATCCTGAGTGATTTTTTTTATATAATGCTGGAGCTTGGGCTATTGCCCATTTTCTGGCATATGTATATTTTTTATGAATTGGAATGTGATTAGAGAAGGCTGGCATAATTATCTCTTCGCAACGTGGGCACTCCCTGACAAATTCACGTGGCCAGTCTTGTTCAGCTAGAAGAATGTCATAGCCCTTTGAGAGCTTCTCCCAAAAGAATGCTCTTATTTTTCTAGTTATGTCCCCCTCCATCCAGAGTGTTACTTCATATAACTTATGGGGTATACTAACCCTGGTGTCTGCAGTTTCAACCTGAATGCATTCATTCAAGTCCACAGTCTCCAGATGATCCTTCATGATCTTGCGAACTATTGTTACTTCTGCTGCTCTGTCTAGCATTGTCTGAGCCCACTCCCCGTTCTTGAGTTGTGTCCTCAAGATCCTCGGCATGTCTGACTTTTATGCTTGCTACCTTCCTTTTGGAAAACTGAGCTTTTTTACTTTGGTGAACGGGTTCCTTGTCTTTGGACTTGACGCGTTCTTCCTTGTGTTCTGGCCGTCCTCTTCATTCCGATTTCTGCGAGGAAGTTTGAAAAGATCGAGAGGGAGGTGTATCATTATCTTGACATCTATCAGATTTTTTCAAATTTTCCCTATTCCTAAGATTATATCTCTTTTCAGAGGGCTCCCTTTGGGGAGACTTGTCTCTCTGTTGGGGAGATCTTCCTCTGGGTTGAGAATATTTTTCTGTGGGAAGAGTTTGTTTATTACTCTCCCACTTCTTTTTTGGAGTAGTGAGATTATTCTTAATAAATGTTTTTTCAGGATTTTCAGTTAGTTGGGGCTTCAATGGTTTTCCACCCAAACTATACCTAATCCTTCATATGATTTTTCAATAATTCTGGCAATCTCATAAGGTTGGTCTGCTATATCTGTTTCATTTAACTTCTGGCAGCAGGTTTGGACTGTCAATTGTCAATTGAACTAATTGTCTATATGCTTTTGTTAATTGTTTGAGCTGAGCTAAAAGTTCTCTATCTGACATTTCTTCAATGTCAGGATGTGGTGTATAGCTGGCTAGAACCGGCCATGTAGCTCCTGGTCTACCTAGTGGACTGAGCCTGGTAATGTAATTTTGATGTTTTAGGGCGCCTTTAAACCAGAGTTGATGCTCTTGGTAAGTTAGTGGAATTTCAACATCCTCGAAAGGAACGTATTCCGCTGGAGGTTCCTCTATTTTGTAGTAGTGGAACTCCCGTGTTACGGGATTTGCTTGTGGAAAAGTAATCCATGAATAGAATACCTCTGTCTGCCGATATTCATGTGCCTCTATCACAAATATAACTTTACCACCTCTCGATGATACCCCATTTTCTATAAGTTTTATAGTTATGGTTTTCCTTATATTTGCCGGGATGAATATAGCATCCGGGTCATTTTGTTGGAGAGTTGTGTCATCTAAGACTGCTTGAGCTGCTATACTAGCTCTCTCCCTTTCATCGTCACTCTCTGACATTTTTATTTACGAAAAGTTCTGCAGAACAATTTTCAAGGAAACAAAGATTAGGTGCACAATATTATGGAACACTGTATCCTTCAACCTTGACTAAACCAAAAACTAAGACATAGGATTCTCGTCCTACTATGTTTTGGCTTTGGATTAGTTTCTGACAACCGCATAAAACATGACAACTTTGTTTCCCAAGAATAAGAAATCAAATCTCTAGAGCCACGGAAACAATAGATAACTATTTCAATCAGTCAATCGTGCATGTTTAGTTTCACCAGAGGTTCAAGAGAAATAGAGAGACGGGCGTTTTCAATAAAAAGGTATTTATTGAACAGTCTTCTTTCACAAGCATTGAAAATGAACTGCTACAATAGTAAAGCTTACTATGAAGTACAAAGCATATAATACGGACAGTATTATAAAGTAGTACTGTAAAAGCATGATATGGTTTCTAAACCATAAAGCGCATAAAATGTATAAAATACATTAAATACATAAAGTAGAAACAGTGATAAAAGGATTACTAACATACTCAACTGGTGCTTCTAGAATACGCCTACCCCGGTATACCTAACCTAAGTCTGGTAAGTGGGAGGGAGTATAAGAAGAGGAGACTCGATTTCCGAGATACCCGCAAGGGTAGCCTGGAAACACTGGAGCTGGATTTCTCGGCAGGAGTCATGAGTCTTGCAGTGCGTCTGCTGGAGGGTCGGCTTCCTTCGGCACTTGCTGCTGCAGGGCGTCAGGCAAGTAGATAGTCGATCTGCTCCAAACCACTGTGTGTTTGTTTAGGCAAATCAAGGCATATTTATACTTTGAAGGTGCCGAGTTTGACGCATGTTTGGACTTAATAACGTCACTCAAAGGCTCATTTCTTGGAAAATGCCAGGAGTTCTAGAAGAACTTAATATTCAAGCAGGGGGAAGTCCCGAGCTGCTGAAGGCGGGTTTTTTCAAAAAAACGTTGTTAATTGTTGGAGCTTAGTGGAAGTATCCATGCCGTATTTGGGCTGTATGGTTTAGGCCAAATATGGTAATGATTTCTATGCCTATATTAGGAAATGATAAAGTATACCTATATAAGGGCATGAATCGGGAAATTTATACTAGGGTCCGAGATTCATTTACAACAATCCAGGCGTGACCACGACCCATGCACAGAGGATATAAAGGAGCTCTCCCGCACCCCAGATGTTGCAAGCGCCAGACATCAAATAAATTCCCTGCATCTAATAGTCTAAGTAGAACCACTGAAGCCTGCTTGGGCCGCACTGTCCCACTTCCCAAATGACCCATAGCAACATCCAAACAAACATTAAAGTTACCACCCCAGACTATCTCCACAGGAGGGAACCCCGAGATGTGGCGCCATACAGCTACAAAAAAGGACGGATCATCGATATTTGGTCCGTATACATTAACCATTAACACCCACTCCAACCAGCTTGCCCTGAACCGGTGCCACTCGGCCTTGCTCATCTGTTTTAGCACAAACTGCAGTAAATTGGCCCCCCCTCTTAACAAGGATCATCACAGTAAGAAGGAGCTATTCTGACCAACGCGTACCCACATTTTATTCTGACACAACCGCACACAACAAAGTCCTAGGGGTGGTCCTGCTCAGAGTGCAAGTAAATATCTGCCCAAAGGACCCCCCTGGCCAGTGATGTTAGAGTCCCCACGCATAATACACCTCACAAGTGTTACCGGGGGGAGACCACTTCTCAGTCCCAGGTGTGCATAGAGGCCTGCAGGAATACAGGACACACAACACAGGACCCCTTCAGAGCCCTCCGCAATGTGCACAGCTGTACAGGATGAAGGTATCCCAGTAACCACAAGGGCCCCCAGACATGCAGTTCACCAAGGGCAGAGAAATTCTGTTAGCACTTCCACAATGGAACACACACGGTCCAAGGTGCAAATATTCTCTGTAGCAGCACAAAGGATGCACTCCCCAGGCCGCCTCACACGTGAGGTCTCGGGCCCCACAACCTCAGGATGTCTGGTGGAATGCACCCAGCACGTGTATGAGTGCGACAGCAGGCCTCCGCTCTCACCGGTATCCACGCCGGCTGTGGTGGTGACCGTGTTGCCCAATGTCAGGAGTGTCACCAGCTGCTAACGTGCCCCCAGGTGCCCGCCACAGCCCACATGCCGTGACCCCCACCAAGGCCCACACCCGCCGCCGTAGCTACGGGGTCAGGCAAGGCCACGCCCTACTTACCGCAGCCAGCACCAGGAGCTTCGCTGTTTCCGTCGGGCACTCTCCAATCCAGCGCCGGGCTCAGGAATAGCCATACAGGCTGCCGCACCTCGGCTCGCTTAGTCAGGGGCTCTGCATCCGCGCAACTAGAGACCAGTGTCCTCTCGCCTGTTACCACTACTTTAGGGTCCACACAGCGCTGGCAGCACCGCAGGCGCCTGTTGCTGGTCACTCTGTCCCAGCCTGCTATGAGATAGCCACCACCTACCTTCAGTAGTGGGATCGTCAGCAGGTGAACTCTGTCACCAAGGCTCCCCGGCGGCCACCATCTTGAGAGTTCGCCACTAGGACCACACACGTCCGGATTCCGATCACTGTGTCAGCTTCCAATACTCCGCAATACCCCCGATGTGAGCAGGGGAGTGTTACGATATAGACCATACAGTTTCAAGGTTCTGATGCTGTAATTTAAGTCGGATTATAGATGGATAGTGGCTCAGCGGGGCTGAGCTACACTAGGGTGCAGCCATCTTGCTGTGCACGCCGTCTAGTGCCCCCCTCCATTAATTCATTTTAATTATACTTTGTTTTCTACATATCTTTCCCTCTCCCTCCTTTTTAATTCCTCTATTGGCACCGCTCACTATTGCTCTCAAACACACCAATAATAAAAACCCCTACCCCGGTGGTGTCTATAATGTTAACATCTATTTTCACTCACCCTGTTGGTTCCTATTCACTTAACAATGATTTGATGCTCTTTCTCGATAGTTAGTCACATTTCACATTATGTTTCAATGTGAATGTCAGCCTTGAAAAAGCCTTTGGCTTGCTGGCCCTGTGGGCAAAACACGAGCCGGCTGTAGTTTGGGAAATATTAGTATATACTGCACACGATTCATCAAAAAGCTCATTAGATTTTGGAATTACTATCCTGGATATCATCACCGATCACTTAATGCACAGTCTTCTCTCCAAGCCAAAATCATTCTCTCATAATTAGTGGCTCTTGGGTGTAGCCACTTGGGAAGTACGTGCCAATTACAGGATTGGATATTGTTGACTCCTTTGGAGTGATCCCTGGCACCATCCACCCACATCTTTATAGCTACAAAAGGATATTTGGCATAACTGAATGGCACATCTGATCACGTACTCAGGTAACTAACTACTTCTTAGAGAGCTGCTTGAGATCAGGATAGCAATTATCCAACCAAGTACTGGGGTTGTTCTTCTTAATGAAAGAGTAGTAATATTGCACTTTGCTGGTTAGTGTTCCACCTGCATGATTATGATCAGTGCTTAGTTTGTAAAACAATAAGTGCAGACTCCAGATGTTTTACTTAGAAGACTGCAGCCAGTGCTAGCGAATGTTATGGGTGGGTGTTAAATAGCCAGTTCTGATTTTACATCAAGCCTCTTTCATTCGCCATCACACACTCCTTTTTCCTTTTCTTATTCACACTGGCTTTCTCCCTTTGTCACTGTTTTCTCCATAGTTTTCATCTTTTTTCTTTCCCCCTTTTCTGCCTTACTCTCTTGTTCTCTGTTCAAGTCTAATAATAAAAAAGAAATTCTGGTCCTCCAAAATGAGTAACAGTTATCCTCAATTTGAATTATAGGTGTAAATTAAGCAGTGCGTTTGATTTAATCTAATATGAATAAAGTTTATAAAGTATAAAGAACATAATATGTTGCTGAAGGAAACATGGCCTCATACCTAAGCACGACTCTTTAGGTAGCCATTCAAAAAGGATCTTACGAAATATGTGACCGCATGGTTGCCCGGTTGGCAAAGGCCTCTCACTTTTAATTCTATTTCATGGCTTTTGTTGTCCTTCCCGGTTATGCTATTGTTGTGGATGCTGTGAGGAGCATGGTGACTGTGTTTATACTTGCCTGGCAATGAGCAGTGTTTACCTTCACAAACCACCTTGGAGGCGATACAGTAGACTTAGAAAATGATGATAAGGCTTGGCAGAAGGTGCTAATGAAGGTTTCAGAGCAGGATCATTGCATCCCCTAGAATTTAGCATGGAAAAGAGTTTCACTTCTTCTTAATAGGACATAATGTACTAAATCAGTTACGAAGGCAATCAATCCGGGTTGTTCTAATGATGTAGAAAATGTACTAGGTAATGCCTTTGGTGCGGAAAAGCGGAGAATATTCCAGAACATTGATCACAACGTGTAGGAGAAACTAAAAAATGGCGCACATCAACTTATTGAAGAATAAATAGTCCCCTATGAATAACTAGTTTGTCATATATATGAAATATGGTTACATGCCTGTCAGGTCAGTGGAGAAGTGTGGCTCAATGGTTAGAGTGGCAGACCCTGATGCAGAGGTCTAGACTGGGACCAGCGTTCAATTCCCCGCCTCAGTGGGTCTTGGGCTCAAAATTCCACGGACCTGATAATTCTCGCCTCGGTGCCTATTCTAATCATGGAGTCCCACTCTGCAACTCTGGGCAATAGCTTGCTTAATCTCCACAACGGCACCCACAACGCTAAGGATGCCTGGCCTCCACCTTGGGGGTGCCCAGGAGTGGACACCTCACAGGGAAAGCCAGGATGGGTTCCACAGCGGTATTCGTACAAGCACCTTGAGACCCTTGCGGGTTAGCAGTGCGCTATACAAGTATCAATTTACATTTACATTTACATTACCTTATGAAGTCAACATCAAACTTTCCGTCGTCAGATGAAAGTTTGCCATATACGTTTCCCTCACTAGAAGATAAAAGTTGTCAAGAATCTTTGGCCTGTCTTTTTTGCAAGGCTTAAAACAGCTTGTGCATTCTGGTCAGAGTGTTGGCAACATAAGTTCCAGCCTTTCTTCTAGATCCACAGGGCTGGATACGCCCTATGGAACACAGGCAAGGACTGAGTGACTCAGTCAATGCAGCTCTGAGAGGAGAGGAAGTCTCACTTGGTTATCTTGTTGGCATATGCATGTTTTTCTGGTGCAGAGAATAATGCTCATGCCAGTTAGTCAAGGCCATTAGGTTTTGAAATATTTCATGATTTTTTTCAGTTCTGTAAAATCTATACTGTTTTTAGCTAATAACATTAGCGACTTGTGTTCTCAGGTGACTTATCCATTTTCTATTTTTATACTTTTCCTCTGATAGACCAGGAGTGGGAACCCCCTCAAACTATATTCCTGTTAATTTTGATTTGAGCTCGCTTGCTCAATCCAGGATGTGGCTGGTATTCAAACATCCTAAAGGACTGTTTTAAACCCTCCATCCAAACATACTGGGCGTCCTTCATTACAAGGTCCTTCAAAATCTGTGACCGTGGACTGTGACGGTGAGGCAAACAAAACAGTATTGGTTGAAAGGCTTGAAATACTCTCAGCCACTGGTGCTATATCTGGGCCTCATTCCAGTCCATGTGATTCTGCTCCCTGTGCCATTCAGATAGGGGCCCTATGGAATACAAATCAATATGGGCCCTTTTTCATTTAGAACCGTCTAGGCGGGTAGCTTGTGTGAGTTGCAAGCATAGTAGATTTTGTTTTAGCTTCTTTTAAAAATTCGTCCAGGATTTTTAGCACTGTTTTCCATTTCATGTCTTCTGGTAAGCTGCTCAGATTTTGGCTCCAGCTTTGCATTTTTCCTCCAGATTTGTTGCGTCAAGAGATTAGCAGTTGCTTTCTCTTTCCAGAAGCGAAGAACTCTGGTTGGTTGATGTGCATACAGAGATCTGTGAGGAATGTGGGTGCTTTCTGATTTACTGCTTTCCAAACCTAGCAGAAGGTACTTTATTGGATTTGGTTTTCAATGTTGAGTCACTGAAGTTCCATCCTCCTTACTGAGACTGTGGAACAGGAGCCCGCATTACTATCAATGCCCGGGCTGCTGGCGCAGGCCGCCTCTTAGGTTCCATTCTGAATAATTACCAAATAAAGAGACGGGCGCTGGGAGCAGGAATCAAGAGAACAGAGTTTATTACTCATGAGGAGAGCCTGTCATTTCAGACACGAAACAAGATGTCATCGGGAGGTGCTCTAACAAGTGAGCTGAGACTCCGTCTTTTATACTTTACAAAACACTTGGCATTACAATCACGACATTGTGAAACAAGGAAAATACATCCCCATAATCCTCGTGTCAATCCTACCCCACATGTGTTCACAATAGGGACCCTTGACCTGCTGATAAGAGGGGAGGGCAATCACGCAGCTGAGTGTTCCGTCAACTGTTTAGGATGTGTGCGCCTGATCATAGCCCAGGGGGTGGGGTGGCCAGGATCAATAGTGGGTCCTTTGAAGAGGAGTGACTCCATACAATAAGCAGTAAACAGCATCTCCTGGCTTAGGCGATGACCTCAGACATGTGTGGACAGTCAATCGCGGAGGGAGGGTTTACTAACAGAGGGGTTATTCTTGAAAGGAGAGGAGGTGCTGGTCAGGCGCGGCCGTGACTCCCAAGGACAGGGTCTTGCAGAAGAAGAAGGTTTATGACTTGCCCATGTGAGGAGAAGGGAGGGGGAGCCAGGGTGGACACAGGGACAGAGTCGCATAGAGAGAGAGAGATCTTATGACCCGTACATGAGAGAGCGGGGGCAGTCAGGTGCAGCTGGGGAGGGCTATGTCAGCTAAGGTGAAGGATGCCTCTTCAAGAGGGAATGGGGGGGTTTGCGTGGGTCAAGCAGAAGGGCTGCCTTTCAGGGCAGGGTCGCGCAGAGGGAGAGGGTTTCATGGTTTATGCATGTGAGAGAGAGGGGGGGTTTCAAATACGCGCAGAAGGGAAGCCGGTGATTCTAATCTTAGGCGGGCAAAAGGCCAGTGTGCCTAAAATGGCTGTCATGTACACATGGGTACAGGCCTTTGCTGGCAGAGGGATGCAGTCAATGCTTTACGGTATAGTTCATTTTCGTAATCGATGAGGGTACATATAAACAGGTGCGGTCGAAGAATTAGCATTTGTCAATACTAACATATGGCATATAATCATGGACAGTTGATGTGTTTTGCAGAATGCAGCACATAGGAGATTGCATTTGTCGAGTTCCTATCATTTCAAAGCACTACATAGCATAAATGTTTCTGACTTAAAAATGTGACCAATGAACATTTTGACCAAGTAGTTGAGGGCGGAATTCAGTTCAATACACAAGATCTCTTCGTCACAGTGTCTTTTTAGCAGTGAGCCATCACTGGTAGGCTCTAGTCCGTGTCCTTTCGTTGGCGCTGTTGAGCACCGGCGGTGGAGCTATAGGTCCAGCTCGGGTCTATCCTTACGCGTTGCAGGGTGCAGTCAGTCCTCTGCTGTTAGACCACAGTCCTGTTCCCTAAACAATCCGTTTAGCGGCGCCTTATGCTCGGCACCTATATTTCCGTGGCAACACCCTATTCCCACTTGAATGCAGTTTTTCCTCTCGGCAATAAGTCACGTGGAAAAGAGGGTGTGTGGTTCAAATAGTCGATAGGAGAGAGGGCGGAGTTGGGTCAGAGTTCCTGGGACACACAAAAGGGACCAAGGGAGCAAAGGATAACAAGCAGGCAGGCCCATCAATCGGGCCCAAAGAAGGGGGACGGAGACTCCAGGCACACGTGGGTTAGCAGACGGAGGGCTTCAGGGCGGCCCGTCATTTCTCATTTTCCACGTTGAAATTGCTGTCTTGTCCCGTATCTTGTTGCTCTGCAGCTCCACCTTTGGTCGAGGTCACATGTGTCTCAAGATCTGCAGCCAGGCTGTACGTCACGTCCGACCCTTCTCCTCCGGTGATCGTGAATCTTTGAATAGGTACAAAACAATCTTTTAGAGAACTGGTAGACGAAGACATCTATGCATGTGAATTCCTCCCTTAATCCTACGCATTTGGGAGATACGCTCATCGGTCACAGTCAGAGGTCTATTACCAAGCAGTGCATATGTCGGCATTCCTACTGAGTTCATGCCAAGTTTATTCATCGTCCTATTTATAACTCAAGTGAGGATAAATAAGATTCCCATCAACTGTGCATTTCATCATATTCAACATTTCGGAACATTTCCCTTCAAGGCTGGCTAACCTTTTCAAACAGGGCGGGGGCGCTATCATCGAGAGTCAGGTAAAACAGGGTTTTCTCGATGGACGACAGTTACTCATGGTCATCATGTTTATATCCGGGACAGCAGCTGGGGTCTATCAAATGGGGCGGGGATGCTTCGGGCGCTCGCGCTTGGGTGCAAAAGGGGGTGGGGCAATCTGGGCATTGGGGGTCAATCTAGACGTTGGCGTTCGTCTCTGATGAACAGAAATAAGGTGCCATTGACATACAGTTCCCCTATAAATGGCCAGATTGGGGGACCTTAGTCGTCTTACCTGTCCTTTCCTTCTCAGCCAATTCGAGTTCATTCATTTTGCAGAAAGGAGAGGTAGTAATATGGCGAGATACGATCATTTTAGTTTCGGTCAATTTCGCTGAACACCTTCGCGTTCAATAAGTATCCAATCAGACTGGTGCCGGTGGGGCACAATTTTACCACAAGGAGGGAGAGGAAATAGGGAGACTCTCATAGAGAGTGAGAGTCGTCCGCAATCTAAACGAGCCATTCGGTACACGTATGACATGTAGAGAGAGGGAGAGAGAGAGAGAGAGAGAGAGACAGATAAGGGGGTGGGGAGAGAGAGAGAGAGAGAGACGTGTACGAAAATAGGTCATTTAGTGCGCTCACAACACAGAACAGCAGGGGGGCGGGTCAGGTAACGGAGAGACGCAAACAGAGGGAGGACATAAATCCCTACAGTACACACACACAAACTCAGACGAAGGAAGACAGTACATGTATTACATATATATAAGACATTCACGACAAAACAGAAAACAATAGTTGGCCAACAAAATCCATATTATTATTTTTTTTTTTATATCCTTCCTATCTTTACTATCCTATTTATCTACGTGCTTAGTTCTTTTTACCTTTCCCTCCTTTTCCCTCTTGCTTGTTATCTCTTCGAGCGTTCTCAATTGCCAATACTTACACCTCGGTTAGTCGATCAGAAATTAACCTGGTCGTGCTTTTTACCCATGGTTCGATCTTAAACCATTTTTCAGTTTTCTTCCTTTGGTGGGAAGTTCTCCAGGCTGAGGCAACGGCAAGTATTGATCGGGAGAACAGTCGGACAGCTTGGCTAGATCTATAAGAGTGTGAGAAGGGGGCAGTACATTTTGAACATCAGCAACATTTCTAACTTCCCAGACGGGTGGTGCCTTGGTAACCCTTACCCGTGCACCTTTCTTTTGTCCTTTCCCTACCTAGTCAAACGTTTAGTTACATTCTCTAACGTGTTATTTCGAGTCAATTTTCGTCATACAGTACCCGTCAAGTCTCTATGTCAGTTCATCCTCCCAGTCGCTATGTTCTAAGGAGGAACAGTCATGTTTAAGTCTACGTCTCTTTTTTTTAAAACTTATCGTCATAAGGACTATGCACATATTTCCTTTTTCCCTTTTCCGTCGGTGGTTCGATCATCGCTCTCCCATACTTCAGCCGACGTTCCGACGTGACCTGCAGAAGGGAGGAGAAAGAAGGGGTGGGGGGGCCAGCATTCAAACCACATCAGCATGAAGTAATCCGAAAATGTTTTTACCTACCACATACTCGACCTATCTCCACGTAGTGCATTTCTTTACCATCTCGACGTTTAAGCCCAGAGGGACCAGTAATGTCAGATAGATAATCATTGACGATCTGCGTATCTACATGAGTTACTTGGTCGCGACCCCTTTTGTTGGGTGCAAGGGTGGCGGTCAGGTGGCATTTCTGCGGTGTCGTTTTAAGGGCGTCTAAAACACTTTTCCGGCTGCCTGTGACACATAATGTAGCTGCTAAATATCTGGTCCTTTTTAACCTTCAGCTTTCATCATACTTATTCTTCGCTCACAGTAGCAAAACATCCAAAACTCATTAATGCAACCGCTACAACTATGCTTTCTTTTTCAAAATACTTTTAATAAAAAGTGTTGGTGTATAAATACAGGACTACAACCCAGTGGACCGGCCACGGAGCAGATTGAAACTCTACATAAGAAGAACGAAGTTGGTGGCAGTTCATTGCATAAAGTGCAGCAGTGCAATAAAATCGTATCAAACTTTCCTACAGAGCAAGCATGATGCATGTCAAGAATTCAGTTTTTCAATTAATTCATTAATTCATTATCCAAATGCTCATTCACTGTCTAAATTACACCAATTCATTTTCCAAATCATAATTAGTACCCACCCTAAGTCAGTTCATTGTCCAAACATATGATCAATATCTGTATTGCTTTCTTCTCTAAGCACATAATCACTATCCATCTTATCGACTTTCATTGTCAAAAATGCACACGTATCTCAGAGCATCAGGATTCGAGCAATCCGGGTGAACAGGGAGTTTGAAAGTTTTGTTTCGTGTATCGGCGCCATTTTGGGCGAGGTCAGGCAGGCTCCAGCATAGTCAGAATGTCCCCAATGACTCGTGGTTGGACCAGAACCTTCCGTTGGTAGTTCAAAAAGTTTTGCGCAATGTGGTAACAGTCTAACAATATGGACCATCAGTCAAAGAGTGGGGAGGGCTGCAACAATTTTCCTACCGGGTCACTCTGGTGTTCCACCGGAACTGAACAAGTCTGTACCTTGGCTGTGTTTTAGCCATTTCCAAACTGAGGCTGGCGCCGGCAGGAGTGCGTCGATGTCGCAGATCCCAGTGAGGGGGACGGGGGCGCCCATGCGGAGGGGTCGGGGGGCCCCCCGGCTCTCATAGAATCTTCAAAGTTGAGGAGAGAAGGCATGGGACGTGTGCCCGTCCCGGGCAAAAGACCGCTTTTCGATGTGGACCCTCTTTAAGCAAGAGCGTTGGGGTGTCGCTGGAAGCCTCCACCTGGAGGGAGGTGGGGGAGGCTCGTTTGCGCCGCCTCCCCCTTCCAGCGACCCCGCGCCGTTCCTCGGCTCCACCGCTTCGGTATTGGCCGTGCCGGCTATTGAAGATGGGGGGGGGGGTCGGTGGCTGAGGCAAGACATCCCCCCCTTGACATGTGGCGGGACTACCTGCAACTGTCCAGGCGTTGCCGTGTGGCTGGACTACCTGTCACTCTCAGGCGCTGACATGTGGCGGGACTACCTGTAATTTTCAGGCGTGGTCATGTGGCGGGACCACCTGCAACTCTCAGGGTTGTCCGACCTTGTCTTGGCTCCGGTCCTCGTCGATGGCCAGATCAGGCAAGAGAGGGGGTGGGGGGTGGTCGGTGGCTGAGGCAAGACAGCTCCCCCCCCCCGTGGCCTGCAGGGCAGCAGAAGAGGGGAGAAGGAGAGGTCATTACGATTCTTTGGGCCGTCCGCCCAGCAGCCTCCCCTTCCGACTGCGGCCAGGCGAGCCCCGCACGCATCGAGGCCTCGCCTTCCGGATGGGCATAACCGCGGACCTGTTGCACTTCGGGAGCTTCCGGAATGGGGGTAGGTACCTATTGATTTTGTATCTATTTCATGTGACCGTTATTTGGGCGTGGTGGGCAATGAGGCAGACATGTTTGGGGCAGGAATAGGCAACGGAACCTAGCTACCTTGTGGCTGCCTTGGTGTCAAGCTTGTCTTCCCTCGCCATTTTTACGTTTCTTATTGCAGGTTAGTTCTAACGTTTCTTATTTTATTTTTAGCGAAGTTGATGACTCATCAGTGGCCTACTGATTTCGCTCAACTCTTTTTCTTGTATTTTTATGCCATAACCTATTATAAGCTATAGCGACTAGTCCACACTTAATGAACATGTCCTTATTAGGTGTGCCCTCCAGTGGAGGTGGATGGTTCATCTCTAATAAGCGGTCCGGGCTAAACAGGCTACCAATCAGTGGGGAGAAGATAGGCATGACGGATTACAACGGGGACAAAAGTCTGCACTACCTATCTTATCACGGCGGGCAAAGACTAGACAGAATATTTCTATTCTCCGTTGTTTGCAGGCGGTGAATACCTCAAAAGAACCAATACCGAACAATCAATGTTCGGTCAATCAAACAATCAGTGGGGAGAATAAGTGGGTGCGAAAAGGTTTGCGTTACCCACTCTTTCTCTACCTGCAAAGAGAGACCTTGTTCTTCCCTGTTTGCAGACAAAGAATCTCCAGACAATAATCCACGAACGACAGTTCGGGAAACAGTGGGGGAGGAAGATAGGCACGACGGATTACAACGGGGACAAAAGTCTGCGTTACCTATCCTTCACTGCTTGCAAAGGGAGAGCCTGTTGTTTCTCCGTTTGCAGACGGTGAATCTCCAGAGGTTTCAACAAAGCGTAATACTAGTATTATCCAAATCAAACAATTATTTCACAATTTGTCGCATTTACGCGACCTTACCCGGACCGGACCGTGTGGGCAGTTCTTCGCCTTCCTCCTTCCAGCGCCCGATCGTTCTCTTAATCCATGATTTTACCGCAGCAGTCCTGTGGGATTCCAGTCAGGACAGTAGGTCACTCGAGAGAGGTCCGTTCAGAATCGGTGAAGTTCATTCAATCGGCAGCCGGACGAGGGCCCTCTCAAGGCAGGTATACTCCGATCATTTAGATGTTCACCTCATCGTCTGGATCTCTCTTACTGGACCTTATGTCACTGATGGGCCCCGCGTTGGGCGCCAATTGTGGAACAGGAGCCCGCATTACTATCAATGCCCGGGCTGCTGGCGCAGGCCGCCTCTTAGTTTCCATTCTGAATAATTACCAAATAAAGAGACGGGCGCTGGGAGCAGGAATCAAGAGAACAGAGTTTATTACTCATGAGGAGAGCCTGTCATTTCAGACACGAAACAAGATGTCATCGGGAGGTGCTCTAACAAGTGAGCTGAGACTCCGTCTTTTATACTTTACAAAACACTTGACATTACAATCACGACATTGTGAAACAAGGAAAATACATCCCCATAATCCTCGTGTCAATCCTACCCCACATGTGTTCACAATAGGGACCCTTGACCTGCTGATAAGAGGGGAGGGCAATCACGCAGCTGAGTGTTCCGTCAACTGTTTAGGATGTGTGCGCCTGATCATAGCCCAGGGGGTGGGGTGGCCAGGATCAATAGTGGGTCCTTTGAAGAGGAGTGACTCCATACAATAAGCAGTAAACAGCATCTCCTGGCTTAGGCGATGACCTCAGACATGTGTGGACAGTCAATCGCGGAGGGAGGGTTTACTAACAGAGGGGTTATTCTTGAAAGGAGAGGAGGTGCTGGTCAGGCGCGGCCGTGACTCCCAAGGACAGGGTCTTGCAGAAGAAGAAGGTTTATGACTTGCCCATGTGAGGAGAAGGGAGGGGGAGCCAGGGTGGACACAGGGACAGAGTCGCATAGAGAGAGAGAGATCTTATGACCCGTACATGAGAGAGCGGGGGCAGTCAGGTGCAGCTGGGGAGGGCTATGTCAGCTAAGGCGAAGGATGCCTCTTCAAGAGGGAATGGGGGGGTTTGCGTGGGTCAAGCAGAAGGGCTGCCTTTCAGGGCAGGGTCGCGCAGAGGGAGAGGGTTTCATGGTTTATGCATGTGAGAGAGAGGGGGGGTTTCAAATACGCGCAGAAGGGAAGCCGGTGATTCTAATCTTAGGCGGGCAAAAGGCCAGGGTGCCTAAAATGGCTGTCATGTACACATGGGTACAGGCCTTTGCTGGCAGAGGGATGCAGTCAATGCTTTACGGTATTCATGGTGCGTGCAGGGAGAGGAGTGGGAAAAGGGAAATGAACGTTGCTTATGTACATCAATATTTCTAATTTTCTACAAGACAAGGGGTCTTCTTACGACTATGGTAGTCCATTGGACCACCGTAGTCAAGGTGGGATCTGTGGATCACCACACTGGTGGTCAACCTGCCATATTTCGACTATGGTGGTCGGACCGCCACAGAACCAGGGCTACTGCCAGGGATCGCGGATCCCTGGCGATCTTGCAGCAGTGTGAAGCTGTTAATATGCTGGTAGCGCCACTTACTAGTTTCCTCACCGCCGCAGTTTTCATGGCGGTGCGACCGCCATGAAAAGTGTGGCAGTGAAGAAACAAAGTTGTTACCTCTGCACCAGAGGATGCAGGCAGGGGGGCACTACCTGAATGCTCTCCCAGGTCCTGCAGGGCATGGACTTGACAGGCCATGCCCTGCAGGAACGTGCAATGGTGTTCCCATTGTGGTGCCTGAGCCTTAGCACTGCACCGCCTTGGGACAGCCGCCGCAGGACCACCTGACCTGGATTACAGGCAGAATCTGACAAGTGGTCTCTTTATGGCTTTGGCGGTACGGAAGCGGGGAGCTGGTGTGGCAGGCGTCTGCAACACCGCCAAAGTCATATAAAGCCCTAGGTCATGTTTTTTCATGCAGAAAACAATGCGCTGTGATTTCTTTTGCAGTTTTTGAAGCTCGGAAATGTCTAAGTGACAACCTCAAATATTTTAACAGCACCGTCATCATAAACTGACATGAGTGATTCCCAGTGTATTTTAGATTCTTCCCAACAATCAATCTATAAATTCCCATGTACACAAAACGACAGATCTCGTCTCTTAGCAACTGCACACCCTTTCTTCATTTATGTTTTAAAACCAGGATAATTTTATCTTCCTCATTTTTAGCAGATAGTTATGCAACAAGCTGATACATGTTGCTCTAAGTGGTTCTAAACTAGGAGGATCACTGCCTAAACAGATTTCCAAGAAAAGGCAAGACGAAGAGACATTTTAAAATTGCACACAAAATTCAGTGCTCATGACCTCACCCTCAATAAAACAGATGAAATTACAAATGTTGCAAATCATCTGACAGATGAGATTATATATCACATTACACTTACCAGTTTTTCAGAGAGGACTATTAGCATAGTATCTTTAATTAGTTTGATAAAGTGCTGCTCTTTAATTATGCTTTTAAGTGCTATTTATTGGTATAAATATAGTGTGGTCAAAAGCATTTGTTGTGGTGTGGTTTCCATTGCTGTTGTGCCATTAATGGATTGTGCACTAACCACAGCTTGCACATTTCAGTTCTTCTTTTCATGTCGGTTCATAACCATAACTGCACTGTTTCTTTGGTGAATTTCTGAGGCTTTTTAAAAAAATATGCTGAGATTTTATAACTTAAGCTAACCATAACTTCACTTTAGTCTTTGTTTTTTCAGTGATCTTTTTGGTTTTTTGATAATATACCAAAGCCAAGCAATCCCTCCCTGCAACCCTTCACAGACGACCAACAGCTGCTGCACATGGCCTTTGACCTGGCACAGCATGGTTAGAAGGAGGGCATGGCCTATAGTTAGTTTATACACCCTAGTAGCGGCCTGTCCGCTGCCAAAGAGGCGCGGCGGATCGGAGGCGGGTGGGAGGTGGGGTGGGACTGGGGGAGCGTTACACAGCCTTCGACAGTTCACAGCAGAGTTGACTGCATGGCTGGTGTCCAGGCCCTACAAACTAGCCTCCACATGCAGCCAGCCCTGCAATGCATGGCCTTCAGGCATGTGTACATCATTTTGCAGGAGTCTTGGGGACTGCCCACAGGGCCTGGCTTCAATCCTAAGCCTCCAAGCCAACTCTTGCTGTGCACGGCTGTGAGCCATGCGCGGTAGGTATTGGCAACACGGCCCTGGGCCCCATCATGCTGTGTGTGACCACATCCTGCTCCACATGGCCTTCTGGTGTGCACAGCGGGAGTTTGTGACAGGGACTTGACTGCAGTCAGGCCTTGCTCCCAAACCAGGATGCATGGTCAACGCCCACTTGTGTCGTTGACAAAGCAAAGCAGTAGTCAACATTTTTTCCCCATTTTTTGTAGGTTTAGTGAACCCTGCCATAAAAATTATTTTTTTATATCGAATTGTTTCCTGGGAAAGTCCCTTTGGGTCCCCTACTTGGGTTCTAGAGTCAGAGTAAGTTCATCCTGCCTCTTTAGTTCCTTTTTCTTTTTAATTTACCAACAGGGTGCTCTGTGCAATAAAAATAACTTTCTGATAATAAAATTATTGAAGTGTAGTGTTCTTTGGGGCCCGCCACATAGGCTTGGGTGTCAGGGTAACTTCATCCTACCACTTTATGTCCCTTTTCTTTTTAATTTAGCCAACGTGGTGCTCTGTGCACCTTGTGGGTTATGGTGGCTGCAACTGCCATGGGAAATGGCTCTTTTGGGACATCCCCCTTTTCTTGCGCCATACTTCATGGATTGGCACAGAACTTTCCATGGAAAAAATGGATGCACTTTTTTTGGAAAGTTTTGTTATTTACAGCAACTGTACTAATAAATGCACAGTCACACATTCCAGAATGAATGAACTTGAAGAGAGCGTACGAATGCCAGGAGGCGTCTTGGTGCTGTAAGTGACAAGAATCAGGAGCCTTACTAGTTTCTGAATAATCACGTTTTAAGGATTTCCTAAACAATGGTAAGGAAGTGGCAGATTTCAAATCCAAAGGGAGACAATTCCAATTCAAAGCAGTACAGATAACAAAACTCCTGCCTCCCCATAAAGAAAGTCTAAAAGAGGGAACAACCAGATTATTGGCAGAGCTAGACCACAGTGTTCTGCTGGGCAAGTACCATTTGAAGCTATTCTTCACATAATCCCAGGACAGCAAAACAGATGTAAGAAAACACAATGTACTGCCTTACTGATTGAATGTAACAAATACTTTACACAAGGAAACAACTCTCCTGATAGTCAAGAGGCCTACTCAATTTCATTTTACTTTACTGCACAATTTTAACACCTTGCATCCTGGTTGGAAATAAAATGCGATTTCTTAATCTACATATAGATTAAAAAAAATGCAATGACATAAACCATGCATGCTGGTATGAAGAGTGTAAAACTTTTTATTACCATTGTTGAGGGAAGGGTGGCGCTTCATGGCCTTCCCCTCTCGTGAGTCAAGGCCCCTCCCCACCATCACCTCTTCTGTCTGCACTGTTCATCAAACTCATACAGTCAGTGATGAACGGTAGAGAGTGCCGAGGAGTCCGCACTTTAGCCGTTGTTGCTATAGAGGCAGCATGAGAACAGATACAATGACCTTAACAATGAGCAAAGTGAATCAAAGCTTCTCAAAATGTGGCATCATAATCATAATTCACCTATGCAGTGGCCACTAACCCGCGGGGTGTCTTTCGCTGGTCTTTAAAGGAACCTTCAGTCGAAAAGAGCTGACTTTATAACCAGACTAGGGACATTGACTGAGAAGGAGCCGGAACAGGATGAAGTGTGCGGTGCCCTGAGGAGGGTTTAGTCCATGCTTGACATGCTAAGCAAGGGTTGACACAGGCTATTTATGGAAGAGAGCAGTGAGACATGTTTTATAGGAAGTTATAGGTCAGGCAAGCAATGGTACATTATATCAGCGTTCTTTCTAGATGGTTTCCTTGCCCCCTTTTCTTGGAGGTACTTGATTCTGGCCTCAAATCAAGAAAGGTTTGAAGGAGTAGGAAGAAATCGAAGGATACTGAGAGCTGGCTGCTGCCTCAGAGAGAACGTATTTTGTACTGATGTTCAATGCGATTTTCTACTCAAACGAAAAGTCATAACATTTGTTTCTGTTTCCCATCAATATTCGATGTCATTGCTAATGTTCTACCCGAACACGAGTGATGATCTCTGCTTACAAAAAAAAATCAATGACCGGTCACATTAGTCAGCGAGATGAGTCATCGGTTCACGCTGCCACGTAATGTATAATGACGCACGTAGGCAGCTAACCTTTAGAACTAATCAACAGTCACGTGGCATCCTTCATGATGGAATATGCCTTATACACAAAAGCTCCAGAAATAATTAGATGTAGATGAAATTGTTATTGTTATTGTGCAGCATCGACTAACCTACCTCGATATATTTATTATGTTTGCAGCCGCAGTCCATGTTTTTAACACTTTGATGGCTGCTACTGCAACATCTCACTCGCACACAAAAACTCCTGGCAACGTTTTGGCGAATAGATTTCTTACAGTACTAGCTGATCCTATTATACACAGTGATCAGTCAGGTTTTGTCCCAGGGCAATCCATTTGCCTCAACATGCGCAGCCTGTCGATTTGGATAGAAAAATGAAAGACATGAAAAGCCCTCCAGCGGTCCTGTTCCCGGAATCCCGAAAAGACATTCAACTCCATTGGGTGGGAACATCTGTTTGGAGTGCTGAAGGAACTTCGCTTCAGAAATGAATTGAGGGCATGGGTAATGCTGCTTTGTACAGACCCCATGGCAGACACAGGGAGATGGTGGACGGAGAGCTGAAACTTTTCAGACACTCACCCCCACTCACAGATCTGGGTTGAATCCAGCATCGTTCTTTAGCTGACTTTGCCACTCCGGTTCAAACCTAGCCACATGCAAATCAGTCTTGACCTTGTTCCTTATGAGAACAGTCCAGCCCGAACTGCCAAGCCAGGTCTACCCTGGACCAGAGACAAGCATCCTGGGATCGGTTTTGGGGTAACACCCCTCAACATCCAGGCTAGCTTGATTCCAGTGGTAAAGTTTGCAAGGGACCCACATCTGGGCATACCCTGTCAACTTAGGGTGAACAAAGCAAACACAAGGAGATGATGGAGGGAGCGCTAAAGCTTTTCAGACACTCAGGAGGGCTTGGCCTGGTAGTTCAGGCTGGACTTTTCCCATGGGGGAAAGGGTGAAGACTGATTTGCATGTGGCTGGGTCTAAACTGAAATGGCACAGGGAGGAAAAACACAATGGACTTAGTCCCAGATCTCTGTACTAGGGTGAATGTTTGACATTGATCAGCATTCTGTCCATCAATTTTTCTTTTTACATTTGTCACCCCGGGTGGGACGGGTGTGCCAGACGTGGGTCCCGTGCTCTCCAAGCCACTGGAGTCAAGCTGGCCTTGCTAATGAGGGGTGATGCCCCGAAACCCATCCGAGGATGCTTGTTTCCTGTCCAGGGAGGACTTGGCCTCAAAGTTCAGGCTGGACTGTTCCTGGGCCAAGACTGATTTGCATATCGCTGAGTCTAAACTGGAATGGCACCGGGATAAAAAATAACAAACGATGGATTTAGGCCCAAATCTCTGTGCTGGGGTGAATGTTTGACATTGATCAGCATTCTGTCCATCAATTTTTCTTTTTTGCATTAGTCACCCAGAGTGGGACTGGTATGCCCAGATGTGGGTCCTGTCAAGCTAACCTGGATGATGAGGGGAGATGACTCAAAACCGGTCCCAGGATGGAGGACCTGGCCTGGCAGTTCAGGCTGGACTGTTCCCATGTGGAACAGGGTCAAGGCTGATTTGCCTACGGCTGGGTCTAAACTGGAAAGGCATGGGGAGCAAAAAAAGATGGTTTTAGGCCCAGATCTCTGTACTATGGTGAATATTTGACATTGATCAGCATTCTGTCCACCAATAGTTCTTTTTGCATCCGTACAGACCCCACAGCAGAAGTGAAAGTTAAAAGAGTGGCATCATAGGCCCCATAGCTGTAGAATGGCACATTGCAGAGATGCACCCTCTCTCTGCTTATTTTTTCCATTGGTGGTAAAGCCCATAGCCTGCTGGGTAAGGACTGAAAGACAAGTGGAGGGATTTAAACTCAACGTGGATGTGGATTATGAAATATCAATGCATTCAGATGATGTTCTTCTTTACATGACTAACCTGTGGCAGCCAATACCTATACTACTAGACATGGTCTGGGAATTTGAAAGATTCTCAGGATGTGAAGTAAGCTGGCAAAAGTCGATGTTATTCAGACTAACCCTTTGGGATGGCAAGCAGACTAGGCATGGGCGGAAAATCCGTTCCGCTCGCGGATTTTGCGGATTTTCGGGAAATCCGCAATCCGCGAGATTTGCGAATTTCCTGCAAAATCCGCAAATCCGCGAGCAGCGGATTTTGCTCGCACTGCTCGCACTGTTCGCGTGAGTTCGCGCCCCGCGAATAAGTGCGAAATTGCAGAAATACGATCTAAGCAAAACTGAAAGTAACTACTTACCAGGTTCAAAAGTTCAGGCACATCATTAGTAGCCATTTCCTGTAGTGCTTCCTGAGGGGCCCCTCCAGAGTTCAGTTGCCAGTTGCAACTATTATGTGACCCTGCTCTGAACCTCAGAATAGTTACACATATGCCACAAAGGTCCTGAATTACAGCTAAGGGAGACAAGCAGGAGCCAGGCTGGAAGTTAAAATCCATTAATCAGCCCCTAATTCATTATTGTCAGTTGGGGCAGGGCAGGTGTTGTAACTAATTTTGCAACAATGAAAGCACTTAGCAAGTGCAAAAGATCACTAATCAGGGCGCACTAAGGAAGCAGGTGCCAGCTAAAAAAATATTCTGTGACACATTAATCAGCCCCAAATTAATTCAGGTCACTTGAGGCAGGGAAGGTGTGCTTTGCTTTGCCGAAAATAATGTACACTGGACAACCAGAGGGTGTGGTGATGAAACAGAGGGTGGCATGGGTGGGCCAGAGGGTGGCATGAGTAGTCAGAGAGTGGCAGTGGTGACAGAGAGTGGCAGTGATGAAGAAGAGTGTCCCAAACAGGTTGGACACGTAGAAACAACAAGTTCGCAAAACTTGCGACCCGACAGGTAAGTTCGCAAATTGCGAAATTGTAAAAACCCTCGCGAACTGGCAGAAACACGGGCGAACACAAAAAAAAAAAAAAATCCGCAAATTCGCGGGAATTCGCGGATTTTGCGGATTGCGAGTTTGCAAATCCGCAAATTCGCGGATTGCCAATCCGCAAAATCCGCTCATGCCTAAGCAGACACAGATAGCTCAGCTGAGGTTGCAGTTGAATGGTTTCCGGCACCGGGCAATGGAGTTGAATTAAGACAGGGAGATGTTCTATGAGCAGAATCTGACTTTGTAAATTTAGACATGATGTGAAGCACTGGGGCACCCTGCCACTGTTAATGATGGACAGGGTGCTCTGTTATATTATGTGCATTTCTAAAGCGCGCTATCACCCGCAAGGGTATCTTGATGCTTTGCAGGTGTGTATGCCTCTAACATTCTAGGGTAGGTTGATTAATTGAAAAGCCAGGTCTTCAGCTTCTTGCAGAGTTCAAGAAGACATGAGGAGGCTCTGATGTGGAGTGGGAGGTCGTTCTATGCTTTAGGAGTGACGTAAGAGAATGCCCATCCTCCTGATCTGTTTCCTTGTCTGTATGGGATATGTGCGAGTTGGAGGCCTGTAGATTGGAGGTGTCTGGCTGGTGGAAGGATATATGTCTTTTCAGGTAGGTGGGGCCTACGTTGTGTACATTCTTAAATGTGCATGAGGAGTTTGAAATGAATCTGTTTGAGTTTCGGGAGCCAGTGGAGATCCCTGGGGTGTGGTATGATGTGAGTTCTGTATGGGAAGTTGATGATGAGCATGACTGCGAGTACTGGTTGGTTTGCAGTCTTCTGGTGAGATGTTTGGTGATCCCAGAGTAGAAGGTGTTCCCGTAGTCCAACTTGCTGTTGGCTAGGGCATGACTGATGGCTTTTTAAGGGTTACTCAGAAACCATTTGAAGAGCCACCTCAGCAGCTTCAGGGTGTGGAAGCAGGATACACTATATTTAAAGTTCTTTGCATGGGCTGTATGACCCTTCATGGGCAAGGTCCCTCTTACTTTAAGAAAACTCTGAGATAGTACACTCTGCATTCCAGTTCTGCTAAAAATCTGGTGGTACAATCCTTCAAACGTGCCTTCTGGAGTGGTAGAAGTATCTTTATGTCTATGGCTTCACTCTTGAACTGCCTTTCTTTTGAAATCAAAACAGCTGCCTCCCTTTCCGTCTTCAGAAAGTCTCTGAAAACATGGCTTTTCACACAGCAACAGGATAACTGAGTTCTACTATTCTTGTCTCATACAGCGCCACAACACCTCCAGGCATTCAATTGCGCTTAACAAATCTGATCATTCATTTATTCTTTAGGATGATCTTACTGCTCTTTATCCTGTCTTTTGTCCAAAACATCCCTTATTATATCTCAGAGTCCTTCTTCCAGATCTGGAGGGGTAATACTGTGCTTTGGGATGAGAGGCTTCAGGAATAGTGCTTTTAACACTCTCCAAAAAGTTGTATGATGGAGGCATAGCCATACCAAACATCAGATATTACTTTTGGGCCTCAAGACAAGTTTAAGTAAATAACTGAGCATTTGTATCCAGCCCAGAACCGGCTGTAAAACCTAAGAGCTTTTTCGATATAATAGAGTGAAAGTGGACTCCTCCCTGAGGCCACAAGAGCAGTGGAAAAAACAGAGCTCCTAGGAGACATTACATGACTACGGGGGTTCAGAGAAATGAAACTAACTTTGGATAATCACATTGAGGGATATCTGAGGGAGTAAGGGTATCCAAGAATACTCTCAACTGGCGGAGCCGTTTGAATCACAGTCGACACAAACCTTCAAGTATATGCAACTCAAACATGCGATAACCAACAACAAAACTGAAAGGCTTGACATGATGGAGTCAAAACCCATAGAAAAAAGGGTTCTTAAACTGAACCTGGAAAAGAGTGGTATCAAAAAAATATATATTTTGCTTCTGGTGAGGAGTGGTATCAAAATAATATTATTATTATTAGTATTATTATTTCAAATTTGTATGGCGCAACAGCTACCCAAGGGTTACCCAGCGCCGCCTGAAGGGACCAAGGAAAGAGAAAGAAGGAGGAAGCTTATTGAGTGAATAGCCAAGTTTTCAGTGACTTACGAAAGAGGACAATAGTAGTCTCTTGCTTTAATGGCAGAGGAAGGGATTTCCACAGGGTGGGGCCCAGGCAGGAGAAGGATCTGCCACCCATACGAGACAATCTATGCCTAGGCACCGTGAATTTCATTTGAGTGGATGAGCGGAGAGAGCGTGACAGGGCATATTGGTGGAAAATAGTGTTTTAGGTATTCAGGGGCCTGGCCGGTTTTAATTTTGAAGATGTTGGGTAGAGCCTTAAATTTGATGCGGTTTTCAACATTGAGCCAGTGCAGTTCACGTAAGGAGCTTGCAATGGGGTCAGATTTCGGAATGTGGCAAAGTAGGCGGGCTGCAGCATTTTGTACAACCTGCAACTTGTGTATTACATCCATATTAGCTCCCAGAAAGAGGTTGTTGCCATAGTCCAAACATGAGATGTCAAGAGCCTGGTTTACAGTTCTTTGAGGAGAGATTGGCAGCATCCACAGAATTTTCCTGAGCCATTTAAGGATGCAAAAACAGGTTGCAGCCACAGTTACCGCCTGATGTTTCATAGAAAGCCGATCATCCATGATAAAACCTAGATTACGGCCTTGCTGAGGGAGTGCACCCAATTCAGATAGCCAATGTTGGGGATCCCATAGCTCTTTATTCTTCCCCAGTATCAACACCTCAGTCTTCTCCCCGTTAAGTTTTAGTTACTTGGCGTGCATTCACCATGCAATTTTGCGCCGCCCTGTTTGAACGGATGAAGGCTTGGACGCTCCTTCAGCAGAAAGGGAGAAGATTATTTGTGTGTCGTCAGCAATATATAGAATGCTTCCGTAGAGGAGCGGTATCAAAAATTGAATGCTCATAAACAAAATGCCAGGTTACCTAACGATAGAGAACAAAGAAGATGCCCGAACCCTCGTATCTTAGTATACAACTTATTAGATGGAAACCAAGTACAACTTCATGAAACCTGGTAAGGTACTTTTATTTATACCTATTACTCATATTTTGTTTTTAGGCAAAAAATAGATACACATTTACACAATATCTAACAATTTTGACAAGAAAGATAAATCAAAACAACATCACAGTAACACAGAACAGTACACATTAAAAAAATGCATTTCATCAGTGTTTACAAATAAATTCCTATTTATAGACAAACAAAGCGACGTGAAACCAAGAGCAGAAACAGAATATAATGTATTACAAATCAATCACTCAATGATATAACTGGCTCTTGTAGATGTGCCGACGCGTTTCAGGTTCGAGTAGCAAATTGTCGAACCCTCATCAGGGCTTTGTTATTTGTCTGTGTCTTTCAGGCAGATCGTATTTTCATTCATGGACCTGGGGGACGATGCTTCAAGCTTTACTTCTCACTGTGCACCGTCCGGCGCCTCGTGAAGGGAGGAGGTTGTGATCACTATGTCAGGGACCCTTGTCTCTTCGTCCAACTTTCAGAGGATACTTTAGTTTTCTTTCACTCAATGGCACTTTGTTTATATAGGGCAACCTGGATAACCGATTGAGTTCCTCTCCAGGTATTCGCTTCGTGCAGCCCGCAGGGTGTCCGTTTATTTGTTTTTGCTCGTGGCGCACTGAATGCGCACGCTTTTCAATTTCGCTTGATGTCTTCACGGTCAGGCTCCCGTTAGGCGTTCGACTGGGAGCCTGACGGTGAAGACATCAAGCAAAATTGAAAAGCGTGCGCATTCAGTGCGCCACGAGCAAAAAGGAATAAACGGACACCCTGCGGGCTGCACGAAACGAATACCTGGAGAGGAACTCAATCGGTTATCCAGGTTGCCCTATATAACAAAGTGCCATTGAGTGAAAGAAAACTAAAATATCCTCTGAAAGCTGGACGAAGAGACAAGGTTCCCTGACATAGTGATCACAACCTCCTCCCTTCACGAGGCGCCGGATGGTGCACAGTGAGAAGTAAAGCTTGAAGCATCGTCCCCCAGGTCCATGAATGAAAATACGTTCTGCCTGAAAGATACAGACAAATAACAATGCCCTGATGAGGGTTCGACAATTCGCTACTCGACCCTAAAACGCGTCGGCACATCTACAAGAGCCAGTTATATCATTGAGTGATTGATTTGTAATACGTTATATTCTGTTTCCGCTCTTGGTTTCACGTCGCTTTGTTTGTCTATAAATAGGAATTTATTTGTAAACACTGATGAAATGCATTTTTTTAATGTGTACTGTTCTGTGTTACTGTGATGTTGTTTTGATTTATCTTTCTTGTCAAAATTGTTAGATATTGTGTGAATGTGTATCTATTTCTGCCTAAAAACAACATTTCTTCAAAAAAGAATCCAAAAAAATATGAGTAATAGGTATAAATAAAAGTACCTTACCAGGTTTCATGAAGTTGTACTTGGTTTCCATCTAATAAGTTGTATACTAAGATACGAGGGTTCGGGCATCTTCTTTGTTCTCTATAGTCTAAATGGTCCAGCCCCCCCTCAGTCCTGCCAAGGACCTAACTCCTTTGGTCACCCAGGTTACCTAACGAAGCTTAGCCACAGGTTGGAACGAGACCTGGGATAACATGAAGACTGATACTGGGAAGATGTCTTGGTTCATTCACCCTTGTAAGGAGGAGATGAGACTCAACTGCATTCTAATAGAACTCAAAATAGGACATTAAGCATACTGTAATAGAAGTAGGCTAAATAAAATGGGAATATCTCCAAGAAGAGAGTGTCAATACAGAGGAAGGAACAAGTCTCCATGCTATCTGGACATGTATAATGCTACAGAATATTTGGACTGAAGTGAGGGAAGGAGGGTGCTGGAGACAGAGATCAACATGGCACCTCAATTTGGTGCACTGGGGATACTGGGACCTACTGAGACACAAACGCCCTCTGTATGTTTGGATTCATAGTATCAACATGTGATGTCATGATAAAATGGGACAACACAACAAGGGCCACCGGGGGAAAATAGCAAATGGGAATGGATCATTGAATTCAGGCAGAAAAGGTGGTGTGTGAATGGGGAGAGGTTGTTCTTGAAAGTTCTGAAAAATCTGGGGGCCTTGGATAGAAGGACATAACAGAGGGGGAGACACTTGAAGATTCAGCAAATCAACATTCCTACACAGGGTCAGGCAACTGACCATATGGTGTAATATCTGAGCTGAGGCCCAGTGATTGTGAGTTCTCTCGTTAAAAGACTAAAATAAAAGGGGTTATGATGACTGAGGCGATGCTAGTAAAATATTCAATCAAACTATGGATGGAAATGTAAAGCCCGCATCTCTTTGCTGAAAATCAATAAAAATACTTTATAACATAAGGAATCTTAAAATTGCATGCCAGAGAGACAGGGGCAGTACTATTATAAAGCCAGACAAGGCCAACAGTATGCAGCATTACTAGCAGGGGGCCACAGATTGCAGCTGGGAGCTGCCAACACGCACATTTTTTACACGAAGGGTGAGGTGCCAAATTGTAAAAATATGGATCCGCCAGAGACAGTGAATATGCTTGCACTATTCATAAAAGAGTTGATATGAATGTTTGTTTCAAATTTTGTGAGCAGGTATCCAGGAATTGCTTTTATTTTTATATTTGAGTCACTACAGAATTTCATGGTCCTCTTTCTTGGAACGAGTCTAGCTGCAGTTCTGCCTTTCTCTGACTCTACACTAGCAAACATCCCAGAAAGACAGTTGAATTTATCGAGCAAGTGACTTCTTTCAGTTAGTGACATTGTCGCATTAGCCTTTTTCCTTAAAGGGAGGGCTCTTCAGGTGAATTCAATATTTTTCTCTTTTTCTATTCCCAAGTTAGTTTCATATTTTTCTATTCTCACTGTTTGTCGTAAATTAAGGAATGAATGAAGCTAAGATGTATAAAGTACAGACAGTGACAGTGAAAGATTTTGTGATGCTGAGGACAAACTGAAAAAATTATGAGGGTGTAGTGAACAATGGGGTCTTCAACTATTTCATAAGGAGTTTGCGATTGGCGTGACCCTAATTAGAAAGGGTGAAAACATAGGGAACACCCACCCTCTTAAGCAAACAGCAGGAAGGAGCTTGGGTAAGAGTGCTATACTCAACAAAGCAGGTAAGAGGGCACTATAAATCATTAAATGAGTTTGAGGATAGGGGAGGTTCTTGATAGCAAATCTCTGGACACACAGTAACAAGTAGTACGTTTTTGGTAGACATAGTAAGGAGGTAACGATTTATATACCTTACTGTTTGTAGTAACAATTACAACCTTGTTTTCCTACTTAATAGTAGTTGAACGAATGTGACAAAATTACACTGCACTCAATGTTGTTCCCTTATGTAGCAAAGTGCTCACTCCTAGAGCCAACCGTTCACAAGGCCCATAATGTAATACATTACTAACACATCCACCAGTTTGAGACCGTCATTCGCATATTCTCAGAGTAAATGTGTTCAACATACCCACACCACGCCAGCATATCTATCAGCATATATACTTAAACAGAATTTTTCCTGTTTCGAGAATACCTGCATAATCACTCAAATACAGGAGACCCATATATCTTTACCATTGACATAGTTCCTGAAACACCAGTTGTTGCAGGCCTGCCATCTTGGATGAACTAATAGTAAACGCGATGTAATGTCTTCAAATACTTGATACGAAGGTAATCTTAAGAAAAGAAGGAATAAAAGATGACATTTTATGTGATGATATAAACTTTGTGATGTCCTTTTACATGTTATAGTGTTGTAGCAACCTCCTTGTGCTGCCCTACTATGTGAAAGTATTATATATTGTACATACAAAATTAAGTCTATCAGTTTGTGCTCCTCATGTCTGTGTTTGTTTTTATACTTTCTTAAAGAAAACTAAAGCCATACCATTATTTATAAGAATTTGGAGTATTAGTTAAGGGGAATGAGAAACCACTTCAAATGATAATCACAGTCCTAGTAAGGATGAACCACTAAAGTCACTAAAATTAGCCTGAGCTCAAACTCCTGATGGTTATGGCACAAATTAGATGGGATTAATTTAGAGACATGGTGTAAAGTATATATGCAGTACTCCAATGGTAAGAAAGGCAAAATACAATGCAAGAAATATCCCAGACCAATGTAGACAGAGTACATGTAATTAAATAAAATGGCACTAACGAGGTGTCTCCAACCAGTCCATCCAAGAGAACTGTAACAAATAAGTGTTGCATTTTCCTTTTAAATTTAAGGAAAGGCGATTTTTATGGTTACATTATTATCATGCTGCAGATAGAAGAGCCTGATAATGATCAGTGCTCCACTCCGATTTATGACCCTTGGTATTTAACACTTAAATAGAAGTCATTCTCAACTCAGTAGTGGAGCATGAGAACAAATGATGTTTCAGAATGCTTTTAAATTAAACAAAATTAAAATGAAGAGTTAACTTAATGATTATAATTTTAATTTTCTCCAAAATGTCACATTTACAGAGAGCAGGCGTCTTGCTCCCAGTGGCTGGTAGACACAGTACCATATTTATACAGCCATTTATTTTAAATGGTAGAAATTTAAAGTGTAAAAAAATGTTCTTCAATATGAAAATTTTGGCAGAAAATGTTTCTGAACTTTAAATTTCTCCCATTTAAAAAAAAAAGCTTGTATTTTTGTGTTGTACATGTAACTGTGCCACATATGGAGCAAGGTATGTCCTGTGCCACAAGTACATATGACCTTGGCTCTCAGTCACCAATTCATCCCATTTATTCACACATATGTTCATACATCCCTACAGCCTATGCACTCACTGACACACATAACAGCCCTTTCCTAGTACCCCTAGTCACAGCATTTTGATCAAACCATACTATCGGCCTCCATGGACATTAGCTTTAAAGTCAATGAAGCTCAGCGAGGGGATGTCTAGTAACAATGCACGAGTAACTTGACCTTTAGTAGCTCACAACAATTTTCACTGATCAGAAGGAGCTCTCATTATAGAAAAGGTTGGAGACCCCTGAACTAAAACAACAAAAATCCAATAAGTAGAAACGGAGATATGAATTTTTAAATTTTGAGAATAAAAAAGTGCCAAAAACCACAAAATATCTACCGCGGACATCTGGTCGGGCTAGACCAGGTCAAAGTCAAAAGTTAGGGCAGACTGTAATACAATGCTGGTCGGATGCAGGGAAAGTTTCTCTTCTGACTTCGAAAACTTTATGGAGAAAAAGTGGTCATCAACGAGTTGTCGGCAGGGCAAGCTGCAAGCTGAATCCAAAGCAAGGTTCTACAGAGGTGGGTTACTGAAGAACTGGGTCCTTGTACGCTTGACGACAAAGGCAGGAAGGTTTGGAGTGGGCAAAGTCTAAAGTCCATGCCTATGAAGTCCTCAACGTTGATTGGATGCTGCTCGACGCTCGTCCGAGTGAAGCTCTCTTTGTTCAGACTCAGAATCTATTCGGAAAATCAGATCTCCTTCATCAGGGCTAACTGGCACGTTGACGCTGACTGGGGACTGAAGGTCGATAGCTGTGGCTTTGACGCAACCCCGGTTCTCTGTCAGTTTTCCAGGCAGAAAGTTAGCAAAATATTTCCAAGTCCAATTTCTTATAGTTTTGGGAAAGGAGGAGTATACTCTAACATCAGTTGAGGGTCCAGGATGTAAGAGGCACGACTTGGGGGATAGAATTCACTTCCACAGGGCCCAGCAGCAGGGTTCAGGGAAGCTCCATCTGGACTTGTCAGCTGGGCAGTTGCAAGGAAAAGTCCTCTGGAAACTATTTGTGTTCCAGTAGCTCACAAAGGGGGTCAGCCAACCCTTGGAGTCTCTTCTAGAGTCTTGGGTTCAAGGGAAATAGGTCCAGTCTTCCTTCATAAAGCAAGGCAGTCCTGTTTCTGATTCTGTAGAGATCCAGGAGTGTTCCAAGGAGGGTATTGGGGATGGCTCAGTGCCAGCCTGTGGGAAGGGAAAACTCCTGGTGACTCCCTCATCAATGGAGTAAAAGTTCCCAGGAAGGAGGCCTACCCACTTGTGCAGCACCTGTATGTTTTACTGTAAACTATACAACAGTACTCTTCTTTCTTTAAACCCAACATACATGAGAGAACCTTCCTTCCCCTGGTCAGAGCTCCCTGTGCCCACCCAGAAAATGGTTGACCCCTCCTCTGTGGTTGCTCTAAACCAGTTGTGGAGCAAAGCCCCCTCCCATTGGGTTTAAAACTCACCTGCTAGAGTGTCAAAAGGGAGGCAGGCCTGGTGTAGGCTTTATTTGTCAGTGACTAGGTAATGCATCAATTGAAGCTCCAGAACGGTATACACCTGTTACAACGCATCTTTTACAACTACCTACTATTACAACGCATCTTTTACAACGCATACCATTACAACGCATTGCGCTGGGGGGCGCTCTAGGATAGGGAATAAGTATAATTTACTATCCAACACCTTCCCTAGTGTCCACGGGGACTGGAGTTAGAATAGTAAATTATACTTACCACTATCCAGCACCTGAAAAGCGCTATGCGATGTAATGGTATGCGTTGTAATGGTCGCGTGGTAATAGTAGGTAGTTGTAACGGTATGCGTTGTAACATGGTACATCCCTCAAGAACGGTCCGGACACAGCCCCCAGGCCATGTTGTCAAGAAGGAAAACTCCCTCACTGCACCCAAAGCCCTCTGTCCCCTGTCGGGGAGTAATACACATCTCACCACAAGGGGATCCATCGGAGTTAGGCGAGAGCTGGATGCTGTCAGGAAAACCTTTTGGTTTTAGGCAGGAAAATTACAACTTTTGAAAAGTTTATCTTCCAAAATACTAATGTAAAAAGATACTTGACCTTTAAGTTGGAATTTTAAATGACTATTAAAATTAGTGCTTAGGGTATTTTTCGAGCTAATCCCAAACTAAATTTAGCGTTTATTAACCAATATTAACCTAAGGGAGAGCCAGCCCTGCCACAATGAAAACTGAGTTTGGAGGTTTTTACTGCCAGGACATGTAAACATTAAATATACATGCCCTACTTTTTAAATATCATGCACCCTTCATTTAGGGTTCACCTTAGAAGTGACCTATAGGTATTAAAAAAGGAAGCTTTAGGCCTGGAAGAAAGTTTATTTTGCCAGGCCGAAATTGCATTTTACAATTACACACCCAAACTCAAGTGACAGGCCTGGAGACATGTTTTTATAATACTATGTGAGTGGGTGGCACAATGAATGCAGCAGCTCACAAGATATCATTTAATTTACAAGCCGAGTGGACATGTGATCAAATATACTAGGGAAGTAAATTAAATGTGCTAATTGGAGTTATACCAATTTGAACACGTTTAGAAAGGAGAGCACAAGCAAGAGCAAAGTGTCCTGAATCCTATCATCAGCAGAACGAGGTAAAGCAAAAAAAGGCAGAAATCTTGGAGAATACCACACAAAAGATGCCAATTTTCAACATTAGTGCACATTTACACGTATTTTAATGCACTGACATTTTTTATCCCTTGTTGTACAATGCACATTTAGCCTGGAAGTGATGAAAATAGAGGTTACCCTGTAATTACACAATATCTGTAATATTTTGTAAAAATATAAAACCTTCTGATTTGGACCATTTCTAAATGTTATCCATTCTGTCTCCCGTAGTGTGAATATCATAGGTCCATGTTACATTGCAGTGGCGTAGGGAACCCTTTTGGGTCTAGAATCTTGATCCTAGATTCCCCATTGGATGGTTAGGGGATGATGTTGGAGAATTAGAATGTTATATTTTGATTGTACTGAATACCCGTTGTTACCGGTCAGAACCCTGCCAGTCGAGTTGTAGCATGCTTAAATAAAAGTTAGAATTTATCAAGCACCATTGGTATCCAGCTCATCTTTCCAAGCCACTCAATCTATAAGCTTAAGCGGACTGCCGCTGGGGAAAAACAGAGAGAGGGACACACAGCAAATCAATTAGCATGAGAGAGAAATAGAAGAAATAAAAAGCAAGGATCGAAGAAAAACAATGGCTAGACAAAAGGGGAAAAACAATGGGAGGAGGATGGAAGGACGACAGGAAAGAAGAAAACATGACCAAAATGAAGAAAAATGGTGTAAGGGAGGGTGAAAGAATGAGTGGAAGGGTGAAAGGATGAATAGAAAGAAGGCTGAAAGGTTGAGAGGAAGAGTGGAAGGATTGAAAGGTGAAAGGGTGAATGGATTGACGGTCGGAAGAATGGACAGATGGAAAATGGGTGGATGGGGAAAGGATGGATCGATGGATATATGGCTATATTGATGAGTGTATATGAGAAAATATGGATGTATATATGAAATGATGGATGGGTGGATGGAAGAAAAAGTATGGTTGGACAGAGCAATGGGTTAGGGGGAGGAAAGGTGAAGGGATGGAAAGATGAATAGATTGAAGGGTGAATGGATAGATAGATGGGAGGATGGTAGAAAGTTGGAAGGAACTCTTTGAAGCAGGGTTGGGTTTGCTTGATTAGTACTCTCGGTGTGATTAAAGCTATGGGGCATATTTCATCTTTTGACTAATCCTTTATAGCATAGCATTGGTAATTGGAGTCTGATAGAGTAAGGGACTTATTATGAGTTTGATGGTCTGTGAACAACTGTACCCATAGTCGCGGTGGGAGCTTCATGAGCCCAGTGGTCTGACCAACGTATTGTGAGATGAGCGGATTGCTAATGCAAAGGCCGCTGCTGAATCGCTGACACTGCCAGCATACCGCAGACTTCTGGGGCCACGGTCAGGGAAAAACAGCTGCCATAGGGTGGTACAGAGGAGTTTTACTGCCGTCAGTATTACAAGTTGGCTTTCCGACGAGCCAACCCTAGTGGTGGGACCGTCAGCTTCGAGTCGGTGGAAACTAAGGATTTGGGGTGCATTCTCATTCCTCTCCTATTCTACCCATAAGAGTTCAACCTGCATCTCTTTCTCTAGGTCCCCCCTTGACAACATCATCTTCACCCCAAAGAACACTACCCTGTTTGCGGTGATCTACAGCTAAGTTGTTTTTGTACCATATTCTCATTGCCTGGACTGGCCACATATGGGCCAGACTCCAGCAATGGGTAGGTGGTATTTTTCCACATGTATAATGCATATGTGTACTTTCAACACAAGTGCATTCAAAAAGCATACACAGGCATTGATCGATAAGGAAAAACATTGCTCACCACTGGAAGAATTCCAGAGCCACACCGCAAGACCGCTCGAGTTGGAGTCTTGTAGCGGCTGCGGTCTTCGGGCGGTTGGACAACCAAACTCGTAATCAAGACTTAGTGTGCCTTGGTGGGTCTTCTCATTGACTACAGGCTCTGTCCTTTGTATGCACATTGAAATCATTATCATATGAACAATATTTCTTAAAAAAAATTAGCACTTATTACAATATCTATATATGACAACCCCATAGATCTTTTCACCGTATGTGGTTGCATTTTAGCACTGTCCTTATGCGTATTGGCATATGCACAATCTGTATAGTTTGTTTAATTTATATCTTTACAGTTTACTTATTTCACAGAATTTTAATTTGGATGTCTAACCAGAGTGTTAGATATTGTAATTTCTCTGTCAAAATGTTGTCAATATTTATAACATCACAAAGTTACAAGTTCGTAACCTTTGAAAACTTCGCTAGTGGAAGGATTTTCACCCAAAAATATTTTTACTGGAGATGTTTCTGACGAAAGTTTTTGTGGTGGCGGGGATTTAATGTGCAAAAAAGTTAGATTTCAAAGATGTTTCTACTTTTGAGTGATCTCTTATTTACAATCGTAACAACTTCAAAAAGTAGTTGATGTTCTTTGGCTTATTTTATAAAATTGGAAATTTACATCTTCACACACTTTAATAATGGTACCCAACTGTTCTCAAGAAAAAGACTTTCTACTTTCAGGAAGAGCTATAAAGTTAGGATAATCAGCAAAATTAGCAGACTACTCACAACATGTATATATATCTAATACTGTTAGCTAGTTTATCAATTTACGCAGCCAACATGGTTTTAAATCATTGGGAGTGGAGTGAATGATTTGAAGAATAAGGAGCATCCCAGCCCTGCGTGCCAATTGAGTAGCATTGATCAATTGAGATCTTTTTTGAATGCATCAGCATATCTCAGCATATCTAATTTGCAATCCAGTTTGGAATAGCATTATCAGTCCTATTTTATTTTTGAATGGCCTTCTGACACCAAAAGTACATGAGACTGAGAGGAAGATTTAGTAAACAAATAGTGCAATAGATCGCCCCAACTAAAGGAGCTGCTGCTCACTTCCCCTGTACTGGCGCATTTACAGGCGGCCCAGAACCGCAAAGGTGCCTTTACAACACAGTGCAAAGGTGTGTGTGCTGTCTAGTGTAGGTTTTGTACTGGAAGTATATCCTTCCCATACAAAATCGTATGCTTAGACATTTTTTTAAACATTTTGTACATTAGATGTGTACTGTACTGCACATCACACTTGCAATAAATGAAATGTTTGGTAAAATTAAAACATTTCTCCTACTTTGCCCCTGCTTCAACGAGGCATTATGTTTTGATGCAAAGCCAGGTCTGGCAGTCTTTGTAGATCTGGTTTTGCATTAAACCCATGGTGGTAGCTGTGGAAGGCCTCCGCACCACACATGGTACCATGCTAGCCAAGCACTATGGGGCATATTTACAATAAAGTGGGGAAGTGTGTTGTTAACCCAAGAAGGCTAATGACACGCTTCGGGACTTTAAAAATGCAGGGCTGGACCATATTTACTAGAATATGGTGCAGCCTTGTGTTTCCTCCTGCGCTGGCGCTAAATTAAGCTGCCTAGTGCCAATGCTGGCACCCTTGCACCATAGTGTAAGGGTGCCCGTGTTGAGGGGAAGATTGTTAAAGTGCAGGAAGGTCCCTCTTCCTGCACATAAACAATCTTTAAATGCTTAATGCAGCACACATTAAAGTTGCAAAACTGCATTTTTTAAAAAGATTGTTCATGTGCAGAAAGGGGAACCTTCCTGCACATAAAAAATCCCAGGCAACTTGCTGTTTCTATGTATGCTGCACAAGGTAGCACACATGGAAACAGCAAAAACGAGGAGAAATAATGCATTTCTCATTGTTTCGCCTAGCGAAGACCAGGTTTTTCCTGGTCTTAATGTTGGCGCTGCCTCCTATTTACACTGCCCTTTTAAATAGGGGGCAGTGTCAAAATCAACTGGTCTTGAGGTGGAAGGCCCACTGCAACACCCAAAACCCTCCCCTTTCACGCTAAACACAGAGTGAAGGGGAGCCTTATTTACAAGGCAGCGTTAAGCCACTAACGCTGCCTTGTAAATAAAGCTAGGCATCTATCGCCATCACAGCGTCACTGAAAGTTGTGTTGTGGTGGCGATAGGCGCTTGTAAATATGCCCCTATTTGTGGTACTTTAAGGGCATCTTTCTAGTATAATAAAAGGTTGGCGCTAGAAAGTAGATTAAGTTATGCGACTTTGCAGTAATGCAAAGTCTTAATAATCTGCCGCAAAATTATAGCATCTATTCTGACATTATTTCCGGTTCACAGTGAAAATAAATTTTTGCAGTTTCTGATCTCAGGATTGTATTTCAAAGAGCACAACAATTAATTAAGGAGCTTTTCAGGCTCTCACGTAACTGTGCTTTCTAATTCTTTTGTTAATTATTTCAAAGACATAGGGGGAAAGGCATAACTCTTCACCAGATGATTGATCGAATAACGTAGCACAAATGCATTGTTTTATAAATCATCTAAAAATGTGTTCTGGTAAGTCAAAAATCTGACGCATTTCATATGTACATCTTGGGGCAAAAATGAACAGTCAAACTAAAGTTAAAGTAGACCACAAGCCATAAATGCCTGCCATGGGCCACAGATTTTTTCTAAATTGCTTGGGGTGGAGTTTAGATTAGACAATTCCTAAATACGGGAGGGAAATTGTAATTGAGTGTCTGTGGACACTTTATAGTAGAAGAGACTGGCAAATAATTGAGTCTGCATTCTAGAGAGCTTGACCTCAGTGGTGTCTCCTATAACTGGAGGTTGCAGGCCTCTGGCACTGAGTACCTAAGGAAGTCAAGCTTTCGGGTCTCTGACTGAAAGAGATGTGTCTGTAGTCTGAGCTATCTGGGTGTCTGGAGCCTCATCTATTCTTTTCAGTGTTTAGTGTTGGTGGAGATTATATGTGTCAATGAATGAGAGTGCATGTGTCTTGGATCTTCAAAAACAACAGGGATGAGGGACTGGATGACACTCTGGGAAGTAGAGGATATTTGGAGGACACAAGATGTAAGGGACTATTCCTTTTATTCGCCCATGTACCACCTGAACACACGTTTAGATGCCCTTCTGTGCTCACACACCCTTGAGGCGACTACTCCCCAGACTAAATATTTTGGATGCACAGTATCTGATCACTGTTCTTTGTTACTTGAGTTTGAACCTCTGAGGAGCTGTCCTTTGATCCCCCTGTGGAGGCTCAATCCTCTGGTCCTGGAGGATGTGTGCTTTAAAGAAACACTGCAGTCTGCCATTGATAATTACTTTTCAGATAACAAACAGTCTGCCTCCATGAGACTGGTAGAATGGGAGGTGTTTAAAACAGTGATACGCGAACACTGCCCAGGACACTCGATAGGGGCCCTGAGAGAGCTGCACTCGGAACTGAAATTGCTAGAAGACAAACTGCATCAATTAGGAAATGCACAGGGCACAAAGGTCGAGAAGGCATAGGGTCTGAGAGAGGCGCATGCGCAACACAGCGAGGCCCTAGAAAAGCTGTGATGCCATGATTATAGGGGATACCTCATGAGGGTCCAAGAGGAGGAAGAGATTTCGGGCCCATTACTAGCATGTCCGAATCAGCCTTTAAGAGCCTCAGTAAAATCATGCTGCTTAGACTGCTCCCACATATGCCCAGCCTAATCCACTCCGACCAGAATAGGTTCATACCGTCCAGGAAAACCTCACTTAATCTGCGACGCCTCTATTCAGTCTTTTTCCACTCGGAAGCAGCCTTCTCGTCGATTGATCTGGAAAATGCCTTCGACACACTATTTTGTAATTATTTGCTCGCAACTATGCGGCTGATGGGATTTTGAGAAGAGTGACTGAGGTGGAGAAATTTCTGTATGAAGGCCCTAAGGCACGAGTTAGAACAGGCAAGATTATGCCCAAGCAATACGGAGTCTTCAGGGGGACCAGGCACCAGCAGTTTACCCTAGCAATTCTGTTTAGGTTGGGCGGAGAGGACATCGGGATACGTCCATGAGAGCAACAACATATTATCTTTCTATATTCTTATGACCTTCTGATTTACCTGTCCAACGCAGCAAAAGACACCGCTACAGCCCTTGAGCTCTTAGGGAAATTTGAAAATGTGTCAGATTTAAAAGTTAATAGGGATAAAACTTACCTACTCTCCATGTCTCCTTCACTCCCACAGCCCCCAGAACTTCTGGTGGAACTCAATTGGGCACAGTCGACCTATAGATACCTCAGGATCTATGTCTACCACTCTGGATGATCTTCGAGAGGGTAACCTTGGAAAGGCTCTACGATCCCTTAAAGCATGTGTCCCCTTCTGGTGTTCCATACGTCTACTCATCATTGCCAGGGTCTCTCTATCCAAGATGGTTATGCTCCCGTGCCTATTGTATTATTTTATTAATCTCCGGATTACAATGACAGCTGGATGGTTACATTAGCTAGACCCCTTACTAAGAGACCTTACTTGGGACACGGGAAGACAGAGAATGCCATTGGCAACCCTGCAACAACCCATGAAGGAAGGTGGCTTCGGGGTGCCACATTTCGAGTTATAGTTCTTAGCCACCCAAGTTTAATGGGTCGCACAATGGCTGGAAGGGATGGGACTGGAGGATATTGATTGGATGGAGGGAAGGGCGGTGCATCATGGTTGTTGGCCAAATGAGTTAACCCGGTGGTGGACAGCCACTCATGGCCACGGATCTGCCATGGTGGAGGAGAGGGGTGTCCAAATTTGCAGACACTTCCTTGTACTCACAGTCTTCCTTCGATAGGATTGCCACATGGGAACCCAATCTCAATTTTTACATCTGAACAATTATCAGCAAGGGCCAGGATGGGGTTAGACACATTGGTAGATCTATACCACCCGAATATCTTAGCCACCTTTGAAGACTTAGTGGAAGATACTGGCCTCCTTTCTGGACAATTCCTCCAGTAGGAAGCTCTAATATGGACATTTAGAGATCTCTGTGAGGGTGGTAAAGAAGAGCTGAAAAACACCCAGTGTTACATTCCTTGCTCACCTTAGGATCAGCAGGCCATTTGTGAAGTGGCTATTCTGCTGCCTGTCCGAGACTCTCCGTAAGCCCTTGACAAAGTTGCGTGAGTGTTGGGAGTTGGCACTAGAGAGGGAGCTTACAGACCCGGAATGGAATAAGGTCCTTGCCTACCCCAAAACAGTTTATCATTTCACAAGGTTGAAGTACACGCAGTTCAATTACCGGCATATGACACCACATAGTCTACGGGTTGCCTATGGTGGCAAAGCCCGCAGTTGCCCCAGTTGTCGTTGCTAGGACGCAGATTTCATACACTTGACATGGGCATGTCCAGGCCTGTAGCCATTCTGGGATGAGGTGGTAGCGGCGGTGGGTACACCACTGGGACGTGGACTTTGCCCCACGGTTGAGGTCTGCTTGCTAGGGCTCTTCGCCCACCTACCCTAGCAGAAAGTTAGGAATAGATTCATAGACCTGGCTCTAGCCGTTGCCAGATGAAGGATCGACATGATTTGGAAACCACAACCGGTCTAATGGTGGCAATATGGAGACAGGACGTTGTTGGACAGGCCCCAGAAGGGGGCTCGCTCCCTCCCCGCACGACAGAGCCAGGTCACTGACTCTCCAGAAGCCACCCCCAGAAGTAACCCGTAACACGTCCCACATGGGACGCCTGCCCCTGAACATCTCCGTAACACCAGCCTGGGCCTTCACAGGCACCATTGCCCGGGACCAGCCGCCATCTTGGACACTGCACCACGAGGCCACGTGGCCTCAGCTCGACCCTAACCCTGGGCCTGGCCAAGCCCCGACAGCCCGGCACCACCATCCACCCGGGAGGTGAGCGGACCACTTGGCAGGTCAATGGGAGAGAGGAGTTTCGATGGCTCTCCCCCTCCAGGTGCCGAACGCCACCAGCCTCCCCGGGCGCTGGCTCCACCCCCCTGCTGGGTGTCTGGACTCCCTCATCCCGGACCTTCCGACCTCCAAGTGCGAGGGTCCGGACATCAAAGGGCACCAGCCCTATAACTGGGGCAGTCCCATAGCAGGAAGGCAGTTGTATCCTGGAGTCGAGAGACACCGTGAAGAACTCATCCTTGACGGACTGCTGGCGCTGCCGCAGCCCTGCCTTGTGAACTGTCGTCCTGCCTGCTGGCGCTGCCCCAGCCCTCTGCAACCTTCATCCTCGTCGGGACCTGCTGGCGCTGCCGCGGACCGTTGTAACTACCACCTTCGTCGGAACCTGCTGGCGCTGGTGCTGCCGTGGACCGTTGCTACCTACGATCAGCCCGGGACCTGCTGGCGCTGCCGCGGCCCGTCCTCCTAGAACGCCGAGCTCGAGGATTGTGAGCTAAACCATCATTGTATCGCAACTACCAGATTGGTAACAAGACTGTCCCGCTACCCCCTTTTCCTATCCAAGAGACTAGAACCGAGGGGACCCCTGAGTCCTGACCTCCTTGTACCATTCTACCGTACTTTAAGATTGCTTATAAAGAACGTGAAACCTTATCTTTGTGTGGTGTTCATCTGTGGGGGGGGGGGAGTTACTTGTCTGTACGATCGCTGGAGACGGCTCTCCCCGGAGACCTCTCCCCTTGTCCTCGGCCGACCCTCCAGGTCCCGTCTAACATTGGTGGCCCGAGGCGCGATCCGAATCAACGCGTACGTACAGAGAGTGACTCACCCCACGACTAAACCACAATGACAACCAAAGAGGGCGGATCCACAGGAAAATTCCAGATGGAGAAATTGGAAGAGTACCGCCATCGCGAGTTGAAACAATTTTGCATCGAACTAGGCATTGCTACCACCGGTCTGAGCACGAAGGACGATTTCAAGCACGCCATCGAATCTTGGGCGGAAACCGGGGCCGTCAGATCCCCGGACCAAAACATCGCAGCATCAGAGATCAACACCACTTCTCCCGAAGAACGGAGAGCGGGTCTCTCACAGGAAGAGATCCAAGAAAGAGAAAGAAACAGACTACACGAATTAGAAATGGCACAGCTCAATATGGACGTTGAGCTAAAACTAGCGGAACAAAAACTGAACTTAGAACACCTACGGCTCCGAGAAGAACGAGAAGAAAAGCAAAGACAAAGAGAACTCGAAGAAAAGAGACTGGCATACGAGCACAAGCGCAAGCTAGCGGAATTAGAACTACGAAAACAAAACTAAGAACTAGGGGTGCCCGAGCAACCGTGCACCCCGGGCGCTACGGAACAAAAAGTCCACATCCCCAAAGATGTCGTCCGAGAATACTATCGAAACGACGACATACAACAGTGGTTCAAGGCCTAAGAGATCGCCATGACCTCCCACCGGATCGATCGAAGTGACTGGGGAGCCGGTCTGTTGGGTAGGTTCGTCAATGAAGGGCGCGATGCCCTGCTCCAGCTCCCAGACCATCAGATGACGTCCTATGATCACATGAAGGCCGCCCTCCTCACTCGATATGGACTCACACCTGAGATGTACCGCCAGAGGTTCCGCGACTGCACCCGGATCCCGGGTACAACTTGGGTGGAATATGTGAACTATTTTAGCCGAGCCCTCGAAGGGTGGATCAAAGGTAGCCGAGTCACCACCTACGAGCAACTCTTCAACCTCATTGTATGGGAGCACCTCTCCAACAACTGCTTCGTCGAGCTCAGGCAGCACCTCCTCGACAGTAAATTGACTGACCTTCGGCAGCTTGCAGCTGAGGCTGACCGATGGGAAAGCACCCGCGTGGCCCGGAGTGGGCCAAACGAGCAGAACCGAAACAACCAAGGCCCTCATCGTCCCCGAGGAAGAGGAGGAGGCCAGGGCCGGGGTAGAGATGCCGCCCCGGCAGCTCCCGTCAACCACACCCCGCCCTCGGCTGGGCGGGGGAACCCTCCGATGCGCCCAGGGTTCTGAGCCAATGTCACGTGCCATAGGTGCCAGCGGGTCGGACACTATGCCAACGACCCGAACTGCCCCAAGAACCTGACTCCCGGGCCCCGCCAGGTCGCGGCCGCCGCCCTAGGAGAAGAACAGACGTCCGACGAGCACGAAGACTACGAACAGGAACAGCCCGAGTGGGAACCTGCCGCCATGGTCCTGGCCTGCCTAGGGGGAAGAGACATGGTCCCGCGGGTCCCCCTACCCGCAAACACCTGAAAATACAGCCAGTGGGTGAACATCAACGGACGCAAGGCCGAAGCCCTGCGTGACACCGGGGCCAGTGTGACGGCCGTCCGCTGTCACCTGGTGACCCCAGAACAATTCCTGCCAAACGTCCTTTGCCCTGTCCGATCAGCTGACAATTCTGAGAGCCTCTGTCGGATGGCCTGTGTCCCCTTTGAATGGGGGGGAGTGTCCGGCATGCTGAAGGTGACTGTCCGCGATGATGCCCCCGTGGACTGCCTCCTGGGAAACGATCTTGAGAGTTTCCCGTGGGCGGCCGTTGAGAGAAGAGAACACCTGGGGATGCTGGGCCTCCCGGACTGGGCGTGCGTAACAACCCGGTCCATGGCCGCCCGTGCCATCCCCAGACCCGAAGAACCCGAATGGCCAGCACCTCCTCCCCCGATCACTCCAGAGGAAGACGCTGGTCGCCCTGACCCTCCAGAACTAGCCCCGGAAGAGCCCACTCAGCCTCAGGACCTTCCAGATCTGGCTCCGTGGCGTCAAGAGGGGGGGCCCAACCAAGAACAATTTCGGCAGGAGCAAAAGACCTGTCCCTCCCTCGAGGGACTCCGGCAGCAAGGCCTCGCCCAGAGCGCGGGAGACACCGCAGGGGCGCACTGGATCTACTGGGACAACGACTTACTGTACAGCGAGCAAAGAATTGCAGAATTGGGGGCCAGTCGGGTGCTGGTGGTACCCCTCCATTTCAGAGACTTCCTTTTAAACCTGGCCCACGATGTCCCCCTGGCTGGGCACTTGGGGCAAGATAAAACTTACAATCGCCTGGTGACACACTTTTACTGGCCCAAGATGCGAAATGACGTTGCCAACCACTGCCGGGCCTGCCCCACCTGCCAAGCCAGCGGCAAGAGCGGCCGAAAACTCAAGGCACCACTGCAACCATTCCCCGTTGTCACCATCCTGTTCGAACGAGTGGGAATAGACATTGTGGGGCCCCTGGACCCCCGAACAGCACAAGGGCACCGATTCATCCTGGTCCTGGTGGACAAGGCCACCCGTTATCCCGAGGCCATCCCCCTTCGAACGGTGACAGCACCGGTGGTAGGCCGAGCATTGATGGGGATCTTCTCGCGAGTGGGCTTTCCCCGGGAGGTCGTCAGTGACCGGGGCACAAACTTTATTTCGAAGTATATGAAGTCCCTCTGGCAGCAGTGCGGGGTCACCTACCGTTTCCCAACACCCTATCACCCGCAAGGAAACGGACTGGTCGAGCGGTTCAGCCGCACCCTCAAGGGAATGATTATGGGGCTGGAGGAACCCCTACGCCGCCAGTGGGACGTGCTACTACCATGCCTCCTCTGCGCCTACCGTGAAGTCCCCCAGAAGTCCCTCGGTTTCAGCCCCTTCGAGCTCCTGTACGGGCACCCTGTCCGAGGGCCCCTCAGCCTAGTGAAAGAAGAATGGGAGATGGCCCCCCTGAAAACCCCTCCGGATGTCTACAAGTACCTCCTGACCCTCCGCAACCAGACCAGGCGATTCAGGGAGATCGCTAAAGCCAACCTAGAGGCCAGTCAGGAGGACATGAAGAAATGGTACGACCAACATGCCTCCTCCATTGAGTTCGAACCTGGTCAGCAGGTGTGGGTGATGTCCCCAACCGAACCTTGTGCCCTGCAAGATAAATGGACAGGACCCTTCAAGGTGGTCGAACGCAAGAGCCCTGTCACCTATCTCATCGACATGGAGTCCCCCCGAAACCCCCTCCGGATCCTCCACGCCAACAGACTCAAACCACACTTTGTGCGCTCAGAGCTCAGCCTCTTGATGGCTACAGACAGTGGGGCGGAAGAAGACTCCGAGCCCCTCCCTGACCTACTGAGGACCCGTGAGATAGATGGTTCAGTGGACGGGGTCCGACTCTCCGACGCCCTGACCCCGGAGCAGCGCCACGGCTGTCGGACCCTCTTGTTGCAATTTGCGGACCTGTTTTCCCTCACCCCCGGGGTCACCCCCTGGTGCCTTCACGACGTGGACACTGGGGACAGTCCCCCCATTCGACACCGGGCCTACCGAGTCCCGGACCGGGTGCGTGCCTGCATCCAAGAAGAGGTCACCAAGATGCTCGCCCTCGGGGTCATCGAGCCCTCAGACAGCCCCTGGGCCAGCCCAGTCGTACTGGTCCCCAAAGCTGCTGCCCCGGGCACCACCCCCGAGCTCCGGTTCTGCGTCGACTATCGGGGTCTGAACGCTGTCACCAGAACCGACGCTCATCCTATACCCCCAGCCGATGAACTGGTCGACTGCATGGGGGCGGCCCGCTACCTAAGCATCTTCGACCTGACAGCGGGCTACTGGCAGATCGGCCTCACCCCCAGGGCTCAAGAACGATCCGCTTTCTCCACCCCGGATGGGCACTACCAGTTCACCGTGATGCCCTTCGGTATGAAAAACGCTCCTGCCACCTTTCAAAGACTTGTGAACCAGGTATTGGCGGGCCTAGAAGACTTCAGTGCCGCCTGCCTGGACGATATCGCAATATACAGCCGCCACTGGTCAGACCACCTCTGCCACCTCCAGGCGGTCCTGCAGGCCCTTCAGCGAGCTGGCCTTACCATCAAGGCTAGCAAATGCCAAATCGGCCAAGGGTCAGTGACCTACCTTGGACACCAAGTGGGGAGCGGACTGGTGGCCCCTCTCCAGCTCAAGATCGCTGCCATCCAGTCCTGGCAGCCCCCCGTCACCCAAACCGAGGTACGAGCCTTCTTGGGGCTCACCGGATATTATCGGAGGTTTGTGAAGGACTATGGCAGCATTGTGGGGCCCCTCACGGAACTTACATCCAAAAAGCATCCCAAAACGGTCAACTGGACCCCAGACTGTCAAGCGGCCTTCGAGAAACTGAAGGCCGCCATGTGCACCGCCCCGGGCGCTCCAGGCTCCCAACTACAGCCGCGAGTTCATAGTCCAGACCGATGCCTCGGACCATGGCATTGGGGCCGTCCTCTCGCAACTCAACTCCGAGGGGGTCGATCAGCCAGTGGCCTTCATCAGCCGACGCCTATAGGCCCGAGAACAACGCTGGAGTACCATCGAGCGAGAGGCCTTCGCAGTGGTGTGGGCCCTCAAGAAACTCCGGCCCTACCTCTTCGGTACCCACTTCCGGGTGCAAACAGACCATCGCCCCCTGCAATGGTTAATGCAGATGCGGGGGTAGAATCCCAAACTGCTACGATGGTCCATCTCCCTGCAAGGGATGGACTTCACTGTGGAGCATCGCCCTGGTCAAGATCACGCCAATGCGGATGGCCTGTCCCGCTTTTTCCGCCTCGACGGAGAGAGTCCCCAAGAGGATGGGTAACTCTCCCCGCCTTCAGCTGGGGGGGACGCATGTTGGACAGGCCCCAGAAGGGGGCTCGCTCCCTCCCCGCACGACAGAGCCAGGTCACCGACTCTCCAGAAGCCACCCCCAGAAGTAACCCGTAACACGTCCCACACGGGACGCCTGCCCCTGAACATCTCCGTAACACCGGCCTGGGCCTTCACCGGCACCATTGCCCGGGCCCAGCCGCCATCTTGAACACTGCACCACGAGGCCGCGTGGCCTCAGCTCGACCCTAACCCTGGGCCTGGCCAGGCCCCGACAGCCCGGCACCACCATCCACCCGGGAGGTGAGCGGACCACTTGACAGGTCAATGGGAGAGAGGAGTTTCGATGGCTCTCCCCCTCCAGGTGCCGATCGCCCCCAGCCTCCCCGGGCGCTGGCTCCACCCCCCTACTGGGTGTCTGGACTCCCTCATCCCGGACCTTCCGACCTCCAAGTGCGAGGGTCCGGACATCAAAGGGCACCAGCCCTATAACTGGGGCAGTCCCAGAGCAGGAAGGCAGTTGTATCCTGGAGTCGAGAGACACCGTGAAGAACTCATCCTTGATGGACTGCTGGCGCTGCCGCAGCCCTGCCTTGTGAACTGTCGTCCTGCTTGCTGGCGCTGCCCCAGCCCTCTGCAACCTTCATCCTCGTCGGGACCTGCTGGCGCTGCCGCGGACCGTTGTAACCACCACCTTCGTCGGAACCTGCTGGCGCTGCCGCGGACCGTTGCTACCTACGATCAGCCCGGGACCTGCTGGCACTGCCGCGGCCCTTCCTCCTAGAACGCCGAGCTCGAGGATTGTGAGCTAAACCATCATTGCATCGCAACTACCAGATTGGTAACAAGACTGTCCCGCTACCCCCTTTTCCTATCCAAGAGACTAGAACCGAGGGGACCCCTGAGTCCTGACCTCCTTGTACCATTCTACCGTACTTTAAGATTGCTTATAAAGAACGTGAAACCTTATCTTTGTGTGGTGTTCATCTGTGGGGGGGGAAGTTACTTGTCTGTACGATCGCTGGAGACGGCTCTCCCCGGAGACCTCTCCCCTTGTCCTCGGCCGACCCTCCAGGTCCCGTCTAACAGATGTCACGGACAGAGGGCAGGGCTTTGACTAGGGAAGAGGTGAAGGTCCTGCAAAAGCGCCTTATTGCGGCGCAGTGGAGAGAAACTCCAAAGGTCTGGGAGCACCCGGAGCGAGAACAAGATTCGGAGGGCGGTGGTCGGGACGGGTCTCCGATGGGAGTCTGAGGGTCATTTACAGCCCAGAGATCCGGACAGAGAGATGGCACACACTAAAAGGTAATACAAGCAATGGAGGGGGTAGTCTCTAGGGGACAGGATGGATAAGCCAGATCCGAGATGGGTCCAGTTGCATGGGAGGTGGGTACCTCTGAATGGTGTCTTTACAGGTGACAGGATCTGGACAGAGACTGGGATGGCAGCCAGTTGATTGCTATGCTCCCCTGGTTCTGCCCCCCAATGTCTTGCTACCATGACACTTGCCAGAAAAGGGGTTTTCTTAGATCCTGGGAGATAAAATGCCACCCAGCATACGTTCATTGGTTACATTTAGGAGGCATGCCCGTTGGAGCTCTTATTTGAGATACATCACACCATAAACCATCCATAGGTGCCAGCAGTTTGGAGAAGGTTTTGTAGCGGAGGGAAAATCTTACAGTGTACAACAACCCAAAAGGATTCGTAATACTATGTATATATGTAAGTTGTTACCTTAGACCAGGGGTCTCCAAACTGGTCCTGGAGGGCCGGATCCATGCCAGATTTTTTGGATATCCCCATTGAGATACATGTTGTGATTTAAAAAATCTGGCATGGAACCGGCCCTCCAGGACCGGTTTGGGGACCCCTGCCTTGGGCGGATACTGGGGTTGACGAGCCTGCATATGGTGAAATGGCACTGACTAAATTGTAAATGTATTGTTTTCTAGCATATTGGATGATCGGAAATTGGGAATGACTGCATCTGACTTAATATATTTATGATAAATGTCAATAAAAACATGTTTTAAAAACAGAGGGCCAAATTTATGAAAAGTGACGCATCGCTGCGAGAAAACAGCGATGCGTCACTTTTCATTGCGCCCTCCTTGTGAGACCAATGATGCGTCATATTTACAGTATGACACATCGTGTCACAAGGAGTTACAGATACGTCAGTATTTCTGACGTATCTGCAGGCGCAAAAATGACGCATTGATGTAGTATGTCACAAAAGTGACGCAACTCCAGCAATGGGTCATTACACATGGGCAAATCCCATGTGAAATGTGCCTGCACCAGTCTTACGCCTGCCATGAGGCAGGTGTAAGATATGGACGCATTTGCGCCCTAGAAGTGGCACATTGAAATCTTATAGATTTCCCTGCGGCACTTCTACGACCCTTTCTTGCGTCAGAATGCCCCCTGCATACATTATACCTGACGTAGGTATAATGTGACGCAGGGATTTACAAAGTGACGCATCTATGTAGATGCATCACTTTGTAAATAAGGTGCAAGAAGGGTCACTTTTTACTCCACTGGTGCGTCACACAAAATGACGCAACGGCGGCGCAAAAGTGACGCACGGGCTCATAAATAAGCCCTAAAGTGTTTCGGATCTTGGGTGTCAGTGATACTGCTTTAGCTGGAGGTGAAAACCATGATTAGGCAAAACTATTGAAAATACATTAAAATAAAAATCTTAAACAAAAGCAAATATTTTAAAAAAAATACCTTATAAAAACCATTATCACTATCAGCTCTGCCGGCCACGTATTGAATACAGAAAATAGAGCCCTACGCAAAATATGATATTTTTGCTATTAATATTTCGGCATACGACCGGTTGAAAAGAGTTGCCTGAGTGAAAAAAAATCTACAGTGTTTGGTTGAAACGTAAAATGAACAACTATGATCAAATGTCTTCAAACAGTACAGAGGGTGCTTTGCATCCGGTGTTTCGATACCAGAAATTAAGTCGTCTGGCTGTAGTCGCATAGGATAGGAGCCGAGGCCTCAGAGGTAGAGCCAGTGCTCTTTGATCTCCCTCAACCAAGAAAAGAAGAGGTCCATTGGCGGTAGAGTTTTCATGATCTAGGATTCTAGAAGCATCTTAGCTGAACAACGTTTATCCTTCTAAAATCAAATAAAGTGGCGGTTACTGAATCTGAACCTACCCTCCACCGTTACCTCCAGTGTGTACATTGCCCTTTTCAGCAATGTTGCTCAGTTGCGTAGTTCCCTCACGTTCTGCATGATGCTTGCCCCTCCCTCCTCAGTCTCTCAGGTTTCTTCTGCCACTTTGCCTTGATCAGCCCATGTCAAATTCATTTTTACAGTAACAGTATCTAGATTGTTCCCGAGGACTGCTGGGGAGATCTGCATGGCATTAGGCAGGCTAGTGGGAGTAGGCTCGAACTTTCTGGCTCAATAGTGAGCTGAGTAGTGTGATCTAACCTACCCTTTTCAAAAGTCTTGTAGTTATCAATCTTGTTGTTGTGCGTTGGTCTGTGCGCCTTGTCTTTTGCTGTGTCTTATGACTGGATCGGTTTGAGAATGATACAGGTCACTGCAGCCCAATCCAATTGGCACCAATGTCAGGAAATATCATTAGCTTCACTTACTCTGGCAGTGGATGATGTTCCGCAGACAGTAAGGGGTAAACTCTGAAACCATCACTCACTTCTTACAACAGTACCTGAGAACTAGAGTGGCCTATTGAGATGCACACAAGTAGGCAAAAGAGATTCACTACAGGCTGCACAATCCTGGTAGCAGTATTAGAGGTTACTGTTGAATGTGGTAGGACTTACCTCCCAGGAGGTCCAAGCATTTAGGGCATTGGGTTATGGCAGCTCAAGTTGCTTAACAAGTAGCTCAGCCCCTCAAAATACCCACACAGTCTGCACAGGAGGCAAATTTGGTAGTTCCTGTTTAAATGGCAGACAACAAACAGCCTGCCGTTGGTGGGTTGCAAGACACCTGTCGCCGCCATCACCAGGAACGCCGCCTCTCGGCCTCTGCAGCACACTCCTCGCGATCTAACTATTAGTACCCCAGTTGAATCAGTGAAATAGTGCTAAACCCAGAGGTTCATTAGGACACCAACCCAGGCAGGAGATTGAGTCCACCATGTGGCAGTCCCCATCAATCATGCATTGGATTTAAATAAACTGCTTTTGACGAATTTGGCTTTTGTATGTGTTCTTGAAGGGAGGTTCGGAGGGCCCAGCTTGAACATGAGAAAACAGGGGAAATGGCCATTTCCTTGCTTGCGGATTTGAACAATTCATAGTGCGAAAGTGGATTACTAAAAGAGTACAAAGGAACTAAATGAAAGAACAAGAAAGTAACATGATAACCAAATGTTGCAGATGCATTCCAAAATAAGGCTGTGCCACCGGTTTGGGGCAAAAAGTAGTCCCAGTATGATAGTCCCCATCAATCAGCATGTCTTCCCTGATGGCTGGGTTGAGGTCACATGAGGAGAACATAGAAGAAGAGGTGTGGTGCAGCGGCCAGGGCAGCTGACTTCGGAACACAGGGTTCACGGTTTGATCTCCGGCTCTGGCGGCAGCTCAGATCAGCAGCCTGTGACTCTGGGCAATAGCTTACTTAATTTACATGACTTCCTTGAGACCCGTATGGGTGAGTAGTTTGCGCTTTACAAATATGGATCTACATTTTATTTTATTTATAACAGCCAGCTAGAATAGCCAGTCGGGAGTAGCTATGTGCGCTCCCCTCCTCCATTGCCGCTTCCCTGAAAGGCCTTTTTTACTCTAAAGTCCTTAGTGAGGTCTGCCAACCCCCATAGACCAGCAAAGAATGGAATTTTTGACAGCTAGCACCTCACTGCTGCCATTGACTTCCCCGCTTTCTGTTCAACACCCAAAATATGCTGGGTGTCTGAAAGAGATCCCCCTTACTGCACTCTGGCATGGAAGCCTGCTTTGTCTGTCATGCAGCTTCATATGTTTGCTTTGTTCCAGATGCCAGTGTTGCAGTTATTAGCTCCGGGACAATGTGACACCAAGCTTCCATAGGCTTGCAGGGAAAGGCAACATCTCCTTGCCCGCTTCTGGAAGTTGCGTCCTGAAATCTGCTAACTTAAAACAAGACAGTGCATCAGCTACTTTGTTCTTAACTCCTGCAACATGTTTCGCCATGAAGTGCACATTCTCTCCAAAGGTATACCTGAATCAATGATTTGAAAAGGCCCTGAACGAGTGGGCATTGCGCTCTTTGGTTATTTTTGGCTGAGACAACAGACATATTATAGGACTAAAAAAGGATTCTAATGATAGAGAGCTGAGGCCTCCAAATATGTAATGTCAGGATAATGGGAAAAAGCTCAAGAACTGTTATGATTTTAGTCAAGCCTCTCTCTAACCATTCCTCTGGCCAGTGTTGAATATACCATCTGTCCCCTAGGATGGCACCGAAGTCCACACTTCCTGCCCCCTCTGTGTGCAGGTGTAGTTCAGCAGTACTCAATGCCGGCTGTTGCCAGATCACACAGCTATTAAAATATTGCAAGAACTTCACTCAGATAGGCAGATCCTCTCTAACCTCTCTTAAGAGATGGGTGAGGTGGTGCTTGGCTTTGAAGCCCCAAATGGCCTTGGCTATGTTCCTGGAAAAGGCCCACCCCATGAAGAGGAGCCTGAGCGCAATGTTAAGCTGCCCCACCAACCTCTGTAACTGATGGAGGGGCACCTTGGTGGAACTTACGCAGTCCAATAAGGTTGTTCGGAATTCCTCAACTTTAGATGATGGGAGCCTGCATACTCCTGCCTCTGAATCAAACTCAATCCCTAGAAATGTGAGCCTAGTGTTTAGGCCCTCTGTTTTCTCTGCAGCTAGTGGGACCCCCACTGCTTTAGGTAGTTCTTGGAAACCTTTCAGGGCATGCTTGCAAGCCAGGGACCCTGGACACCCCAAGTACAGGAAGTCATCCAGGTAAGGAGCAATGTCTTTTGACACAACCAGATCTCACACTGTCCATTCCAGAAAACGAATATATGTCTTGAAATGTGCAGACACGACTGCGCAGCCCATGGGCATGCACTTGTTGATGTAGAACTTGCCCTTAAATGTAAAACCTAACAGGTGAAAATCTTGTGGATGCACTGGCAACAGCCTGAACGCTGACTGGATGTCAGACTTGACCATAAGGGCCCCTCTACCAAGTGTTCACAATTTGTTAAGGGCCTCACCAAATGACATGTACCGGACCGTACACATGCTGGCATCCAACCCATCACTGACTGGCTGTCCTGCAGGAGTGGAAAAGGTGTGAATGAGTCTGTATTTGCCAAGCTCTTTCTTAGATACCACACACAGTGGGGAGCAGACTAGATTCCCTAATGGTGGCTTGAGAAAGGTGCATCTACCCTACCTGCCTGCACCCCTTTCAGAATATGTTCCTTGGCAATATCGGGCTATAATAAGACAGACCTTTGATTTTTTGGGAGTCGAGGGTTGTGACTTACAGTGGGTGGTATCCAAAATCCATCTCTGAAACCATAGTAAGGGTACAAGCTTCATGGATCTTGGTATATCTCACCAGCAGGTGAGCCAGAATACGTGAATAGATGGGAGATACTGCTTTGGTTATTGAAGGCTGCACCACAGTCTGGTTATAGAGATTATTTCCAGGGAGAGACCTATCTTCTGAAATATTTTTGTAACTGTTTATTGTGTGACCATGCTTGGGAAGGGAGGCTGTCTGTGTTGATTGAGATGAACTAATGAGGTTTAGTTGCCAGGTCCCTGTGCGTGCTGAATTGCTTGAAGCATTTAGCTTTGAGGTGCCCTTGTCCACCACAGAAGTTGCAGATGTTCTTAAATTTACAAGCAGCCCCTTTTGTGCATTCTATCCTGGTGAATTGCCAGCATACATTTCTCTTCTGTCTACTGACCCAAAAAGAATGGCTCACCGTGGCTACATTGTGTGCAACTTCGAATTCTGCATGCCATAGAATAATTTCCCTCTGATCCCATGTGATTTCTGGACGGAAAGCCTTCATCTGCCTCAACTTCATGTCATAATGCATCCAAGCTGCCCCAGAGAAGTCTGCAGCTGCACTATGAGGGAAATATAACCCATTAATTGTGGCGCCAAGGAGGGATACTTCTCCGTAAGAATCACTGCATAAATGGTGAAACCTATCACTCAATTCTTTAGTGATCTCTCAACCAACATTTTCTTGGGATGAAAATCTCCATCCCTACCTTGCCTCCTCTTCTCTAGCAGCACCCCTGCATTGATACGTTCAAAGGCTTCACAAACTCACCCTTAAATATTTTTTCCTTCATTCCAAGCTGGCACATGCCACGCTATGTACCCTCGCGAGCAGATTGTTGGATTAGCACTCCTGAAAACTATTGTTCGCACATGGGCAATCTGGGCAGCATGAGAAACTGTTAAGCCCCTGCTTGCCCCTCTGGTGGCATCTGCTGAGTGTTCCATGGTGCTGGCACTATGTTGGTGCCAGGGGTCACTGACACTATATTGGTGGAAGAGGTCCCTGGAATTTCAACATGTCCCAATACATCCTGGCCATTACCCTGTCAATTGCCCTGCAGAGCACTGGGTAGCGGATGGTTGTCCCACTCTCCCCTCGGTTGCTTTGGCATGTTGGATAGGCTAAATGACAATTGTTTGCTGTCCCACCACCACCAAGTTGGTGTTGCTAATTCCACTACTTCCTAGGGAAACCAAGGCTTGTGTACCCACATTGCATCAGCATCCTAGACTGGATACCGGACACTCATCTCTGCACTTGTTACTGCTACACTTGGGAATGTTGCTGTAAACATGGTGTCTCTCGAGCCGAAAGAGGTCTCACGGGACCTAGCTGGAGCCTGCTTTACCCTCTTTCGTGGCTTCTTGGATTCTCCTGAGGGGCCAGTCCATTCCATGCTGCTGTGTCGCTGCCCATCATTTCATTAACTGCATCTGTGCCATAGGGCTGACCCCATCTTGAACCACTTGAGTTGCCCTGGTCAGGCGTTTCAGTGCTGAGCACACTCGCTTAGGTGCCATCCTAAAAATTAAAGAGCCCTTATTATTATCGATGGTACAGAGATGGTACAAGGTACCTAACTCTTATTAATCTGAGCAGAAAGTAAGGACAAGATAAAGACCTCTTACTGGTGATGGTACCAGGCATTTGGTCAAGAAACTAGGGTTCCCTTAAAGACAAGAAACAAAGAAGGGAGTTAAGAGATATATCAGGCATGGACTCAATATCCTCTGTAAGTTATGAAAAAATAAAAAGAGTCCACTGAGAATTTACAAAATAAAGTGCTCACCTTCCAAAAAGTGACTAAACCCAAGTGAACCGAAGCCTACCCCTAAGCTTCTTCTTCAGAACCAAATACAGTGATCCCTGTCACCACTCTGACTAATGCCTAGTTCTGTCAGCCTATTAGGTGTTTTGGATTAAACTACTTCTGTGCAAGACATTCGTTTGATACCTACTTGATAATATTCTTTAATAGAATGAATATACAATTTCTTAATTTTGACAGTATTATAGGTTTCCTAATTGGACCCCATGAGCATCAACACGGTAGGGGAGGAGCGCTTGTAGTCAAACATTTGTCAAAGCATCTCTCTCACCCATGGAACAGCAATGCTGTGGTGACAGAGATCATTGTATTTGGTCCTAAAGAAGAACCTTAGGAGTAAGGCTTCGAAACCTGTTGACCAGTGAGGGAGCTGCTCATCAAGGCTTTCTTCCCTCCTTTGTTTTCACGTTTTTTTTATCACTACAAGCTGTAGGGAGCATTAAAGTTTAGTTTTTCCATAGAGCCAGGCATTTTTTAAACTTACTCATTCTTGACCCTTCCACTCTCACATCAATACACATAGTATACTTCACTCTAAAGTGCTCCCACGTATTCGCCGGTCGTAGCACGCCCGTCCCGCAGCGGGGCTGCAAGAACCCGATGATGAAGCATGCCACCAAGGGACCTTTTGGTGGGTGAGGGTTATTTTAAAAAACGTTATTTGCTTTCCCATGTTAGTAACCAAAGGGTTCACTTTGGTTTAGTCACTTTTTGGAAGGTAAGCACTTTATTTTGTTAATTCTGACTGGACTCTTTTTGTTTTTTCATTCCCTTCAAGCCCCCCTCAACGCCATCTCCCCACCAGCAATCCTTAAAAACTAAAAAATATCATTATGGTTAGCTTCACCACAAACACATTCAACTACAAATTCAAATTGTTTTATTTTTCAACGAAACAAAAAATAGTACATATCTATTGTCAATGTGAGACTGCTATATATGCTAAAGGTTAGTGGTCAATGTTTGCAAATAAAGAAATATTATGTGTTGATTAATCAATAAATGTCACACATCATTAACACAATACAATATCTTTTTTAATTACATTATATGTTCCCTTGTCTATATTTTGGCAATGAGGCATTATTTTTTTTCAAGATCTCTTAATTACTTATCTAGCACTTCAAAAATAGATTTTAGACACAATAGCTAATAGGCTCATCTTTAAATATGCAAAAGACACACAATTGATGTACGGAATACAGAACAAATAAAAACATTCACCCCCAGTCAAGAGATCAGGTTAAATCCATCATTCTTTTGCTCACCATGCTACCACAGTTTAGATCTGGCCATATGAAAATCACTCTTGACCCTGTGCCTCATGGGAACAGTCCAGCCCGAACTGCCAAGCCAGGCCCTCTCTGGACCGGAAACAAGTATCCTAGGACCGGTTTCGGGGTTTCACCCCTCTTCAGCCAGGAAGATTGATTCCAGTGGCACAGTAAGCCCAGGACCCACATCTGGGTATACCTGGAGCACTTAGGGCAAGAAAGCAAAAGACACACAATTGATGGACGGAATGCAGCTCAAATCAAAACATTCACCCCCTGTCAAGAGATCTGGGTTAAATCCATCATTCTTTTGCTCACCATGCCACCCCAGTTTAGACCTGGCCATATGCAAATCAGTCTTGACCCTGTACCTCTTGGAAACAGTCGAGCCTGAACTGCCAAGCCAGGCCTCCCTGGACCGGAAACAAGCCTCCTCGGACCGGTTTCAGGGTTTCACCCCTCTTCAGCCAGGATAGCTTGATTCCAGTGACACAGTAAGCCCAGGACCCACGCCTGGGCATACCTGGCACACTTAGGGCGAAAAAGCAAAAGACACACAATTAATGGACGGAATGCAGAACAAATCAAAACATTCACCCCCAGTCAAGAGATCTGGGTTAAATCCATCATTCTTTTGCTCACCATGACACCCAAGTTTAGACCTGGCCATATGCAAATCAGTCTTGACCCTGTGCCTCATGGGAACAGTCCAACCCGAACTGCCAAGCCAGGCCCTCCCTGGACCGGAAACAAGCATCCTAGGACCAGTTTCGGGGTTTCACCCATCTTCAGCCAGGATAGCTTGACTCCAGTGGCACCGTGAGCCCAGGACCCACGTCTGGGCATACCTGGTGCACTTAGGGAGAGAAAGCAACACAGACACCCTTGCACTATGGGACTTGAATCATTGCGTAGCAGCAAGGCTAACATCAATGCAGAAGTCCCTCTATTCCATAACATTAGCCCTTCACAATGTGTCTGTTCTTTTTTAACTTGCAATTTTCATTTCCAGTAGTTCTACTGTTGAACATGAAACGTACAATTATATATTTTTGTCTATAATTAGTTTATTAAATGAATGCTGCTAATGGACAAAATTTCTTGTTTTAGGTGTCTCCCTTCCTTTTGACACAGAAATAGCATCATTTAAAAATCCTGCTGCTGGTGAGTTTTTACTTAAATTATTATCTTTTTAAACATAAAATCAAAATGTATTTTCAGGTTCTTTGATCACTAATATCATCATGGCTGATTAACAGTGAAAAGGATGGTAAACTAATTGAAATATGTTACTTAAAAAAAAATAGTGCATTTATTCTACTTCTTTAATGATATAATATACCTAATCAGTTACACATGGACAGAGTACAAAATCTGTGGGGTGATTCAGGCTGAACCATCAATCACACCCGTTTTAACCGGCCTTCAATAACCATGCTCACCCTTAGACATCTCTTCCTCCAAGCACTTTCTACCGCCTCACAGGGTACTCTGGTGTTGGCACACCCGCAGATGTTGGCGCTCCAGCCTCCCGGGCAAGATTTTTCCATTCTCCTGCGTGTTGAACACAAAACAGAAAGAGTTACATCCCTTGGGTATGTGTCTTGATCACAACGTGCGGAAGTTGTGATGAGCTCTGCAATGGTATTATAGCAGCATAATTTGACTGTTTTACTCATTAAAAGTTAGATTAATGCAATCTCCTTCTTCCTAAATCTATTTCCATAATCATGGGAGTCTGTAAAGCAACACATGGAGTTTAGGCCCACTATTATCTTCCTAGCAAAAGGGTAAAGCTGCAACAGTCCTGCTCTTTATAATTCCTTGTACCTGAAGGGTTTCTCTTTTCATAACTATACTGTCAATAACGATATGTGCAGGACCCAATCAGTCGACTGGAAATCCACAGGGGATTCTGTATTTTCCTTCCTTCAGCGTGTCTCCCATCCAGCTCTCAGGAATCCAGGCAATCATAAAACATGTATGTGATTGGTCCTCAATCTCCCCATGCCTTACCTAGACTCTGTGGGGCATATGTACAAGCCCCTATCGCCACGGGAACGTCACTTTTTGTGACATTCCCATAGCGATAGGGGCCTTGCCTTACGTACAAGGCAGCGGAAAGTCACTTAGCGTGGCTTAAGGCTGCCTTGTACATAAGTCACCCTTTCGCGTTATATTTAGCGTGAAAGGGGCATGCAGTGGGTGTTGTGGTTGGCGTTCCACCGTAACACCCTTTGTATTTGATGCTGCACCCTATGTACAAGGGTGGCGTACATAGGAGGCAGTGCCAAAATTAAGACCGGGAAAGTCCTGGTCTTAAGTTGGCGAATGTTTGATTTTTCCACGCGTGCTGCCTTGTGCAGCCTTGTGCAGCACACATGGAAAAAGCAAAATGGCATGGTTTGTTTATGTACAGGAAGGTGCTCCTTCCTGTACATAAATACACCTTTTAAAAAATGCCATTTTGCAAATTTAATTTGTGCTGCATGAAGCAGCACATATGAAAGTTACAAAATGGCATTTTAAGATTGTTTATGTGCAGGAAGGGACACCTTCCTACACATAACCAATCCTCCCCTGCACAAAGACACCCTTGCACTCTGGTGCAAGGGTGCCTATGTTGGCGCTAAGTTGTTAAACTTATCACCATCCCAGGGGGAAACGCAAGGCTGCACCACATTCTTGTAAGTATGGTGCAGCCTTATGTTTCTGAAGTGGCGGAGCGTGTCATTAAGCCCAGGAGGCTAACGACACGCTCCTCCACTTCGTTGTACATATCCCCCTTTGTCTCCAATTTTTAAAGCATAGCACTATATGTACTTTACGATACATCACTACACAAGTAAACAAACACATACGCTAAATAGCACTACATACCCACATGATGTAGACTGAGAGAGAGTTAAGCATACAGCAGGACAACATAACATTAATGGGTGAATAGGCCCCACTCCAGTGGCACAGCTTAAAAGGATTGTGCTTACTACTGTTCAATCTTAACTCCATATTATTCTGCTACCATCATACTCATGCTATTACCTCTTGGTAAGAGCAGTCGTCATTAAGCCATGCAAGGTTACCAGTTTGTGTGTCCCTTCAAATTTAGCAAGAAAGGAATACCTTAGTCAGGACTAGGTCATTCCACAGATGCATGATTCGTATGCAATATTTGCTAACAATGATAGTGAAATCATTTTAACTGGACACTCAAGCCAGGTGTTTATGTCCACTCCATGCCGGAAAAGTTACTAACAAAACACTTTTTGAGAACTTCACATTTTAAAACAACTGTAACATTTTTACTTCGCTTACTTGTATTGCTTTTACACAAACACCAATATGGATATCAGATTATAGGTACACATGTTCTGTCTTGACACTGAAATGGTCTGACATCTAAATTTTACGACCAAACAGTTTATTATTACTTTCAGAATCTAATTAGCAGTGAGTCACAAAAAGCATAATATTGTTGGCATCATTTGTTGCATTTCGAAGTAAACGTATGAGAGATTCTGTTGTGTACTGACATAAGTGTAAATCAACCCATTCATTTATTATCTTAGTTTATGAAGGTGATGATTAGTGGATTGAGGGTTCACTTTAAAAGGAAACATAGTTCTTAGAAATATTTCCGATTGTTGGTTGTCTTTGGAAATGCCTTGTAAAAGTGTGAGGAAATAGCTGTAAATTACAACACTAACATTTGTTCACTGATTACTTAGAACAATGGACATGTTTGCAGAAGTAGACTTTTTTCAGAGCATGTGCAAAAATAGGCAACATAGTGGCAGTGATTTTGCATGGATATAAGATTTGATGATTTATTGTAATGCTAATCCTTATGGGTATTACTAAATCTGTATATAATGAGAATATTGTGATGTGTGTTTAATATAGCACACATGCAAAGTGTGTAACACTAACATATTCACCGTGTCCAATGGAGTATGGTACAGATTAAGACAGTTGCCTATGGATTTTATTATTCTAATATGTGTATGTATTTTGACATTGGTGTATCTATAACTAATAATTTTTTTAAAGTTTTAGGTTAAGAGCTGTGCAAGAACCATAACATTGCTTAATTACACATTTATTATGTCATTTGCAGCATTATGAAAATATTGATAAGTTACCATAAACAATCATTCATTTTAGGAATGTGTTGAACACAAAACTAATCTTATCTTAGGGCCTTAATACTATGGTGGTCAGACTGCAAACTGACAGGCAGTCGGTGGTGGCCTGACCGCTATATTGCAATCCATGTGGTCGGACCCTCAGTGGTAAGGGGGATGACCACCACCTATGACAAGATCAGTGATCCTGACAGGGTGGCGGCTGGAATCGTAGTAATGCTCTATTACTTACCGGCAATCTTCATTACTCCGGGTCCTGTTGTCCTCATCCCATTCTTTAACTAATTGGAGATAACCATCTCCCGACAGAAAAAAAGGGCAGAGGCATGCTGGGACCCTAATACTGCCCCTCCCACGGGAGTACATGAGCAGTACTTATCCAGCATCCCGTCTGTGCAACCAAGCCCAGAAAGGAAGGCCGGCCGCCCGGGAGGGAGGGGTGTATGAATGGGACGAGGACAACGGGACCCAGAGTAATGAAGATTAACGGTAAGTAATAGAGCATTACCCCCAGGTCTCTTGTGTCCTCATTCCATTCATTAGCTAATTGGAGAATACCAAAGCAGAAAGCTGGCCTTCCAAAACCACAAGCACACCCAGGGAACCACACCAAACTTAGCATCCCAAGGGAGCACCGAGAAGGAGGGAAGGGGGGACCGCAGGAAGCAACCAGCCAAAAACCCAGAACAGGACAGCAGGGTCAAAACAAGGACCGGAGACAACCAAGAAAAAAACAGAAGGCCAGGGCCACAAAAAGGAGACTGCCAACCAGAGAGACAGGAGACAGGGCAACCAGGCCAAAAGGACAAAGACGAGGCCGGACAAGCCCGCCCAGAACCACCAGGAAGGCACACAGGGCCCGACAGCCGCCCAGACACCGAGCAAACACCGACCGCCCCAGAGAAGGCCAAAGAAAGAAGCCCAGGCAACAGGGAGCAGGCACAAGCACCCAAACCAACAAGGAAGGAGGAAAGCAGAGGCCAGAAACCGCCCCATCCCACCAAACCGAACAACCCAGCCCCCAGAGAGTGTCAAACTCCGCAGAGGAGGACCAGTCCCCAGGAAAGAAAAGGCAACGCCACCGGAGCCACCAAACCCCAGGAGCAGATCAGGAACCAGACCCCAATCAAACCGAAAAGGACAGGGAAGGAGACAGCGACCCAAAACCACAGGAGGCCAAAAAGCCCCACAGGGAAGGAGGCCGCAAACCGAACTAGGATGGCCCCAAAACCCAGAAAAGCAGAGGCAGAGGAGGCAAAAGACTACAGGCGAGAGAAGCACCCAAAAAGAACCAGCCATCAGCCGGCTACACAACAGAGAGGCCAGCAAACTGGACCGAACCGGCACAGCAAGGGCGGGAACAGGGCCACCGGCCACCAGCACAAAAACCCCAACCCCCTAGGAAGGGAAAGAAAGCCGGGCAGAAGCCAAGGGCAACCGGGAACCCCGGCAGACCCCAAACCAGGAAACAACCAGTCACAAACCCGCCGTACCACAGACGGCAGCTAAAAACAGGTACCAACCAGGTGGAGAACAGCACCGAAAACACACAGCAAGGGCAGGAGCAGCGGAAAAGGCCCCAGGGCGCACAGCACCCAGACCAGAAACCTATAAGGCCCAACGCCAGAGAGGAGCCAAGTGACCAGCAAAAACCAGGGCAATAAGCAAACAAGGAACCAGGAAGCCAGGACCGAAGAAAAGCAACCCGTCGAAGAAGAAGGGCCTACAGGCCCAACCAGCCACAGGAAGGAGCCCACACTGCACCCAGGCCTAGGAAAAGGGCAGGAGGCCGACAGAGACCCCCAGCACACCACCTGCGGACCACACAGAAGGCAGGAAGAGAAAACAAAATGAGGAAACCGCCAAATCACAAACCAGAGAAGGGAAGGGGGATGGAGGCCCAACCAGACATTCACCAGAAACAGAGCCCGGGGAAGGAAGGCAAGCCAGGAACAAGCCAGGACACCGGAACCAGAAAAGAACCAGGAACGCCCAGCAAAAAATACCCCAGAGCCAACAGAGAGGCAGTAGCATAGAGAGCAAACCCAAGGAGGCACAGCCAGAGCCCACAGAGAACCACCAGGCAGCCTGCAGACCAGGAGCCACAGGAGGCAACTGAACATGGCAACCCAGAAACCCCGAACACCAGGACAGCACAAAGGCCCGAATAAGGCAGCCGCAACCCAGGGGAAACAGTGAAACTCACAAAGAAGAAGCCCCAGGACAACAGTAGAAACCCGAAGCCCAACAACTGCCACAGAAACCCAGAACTGGGTAGAAACACGGAAACCCAACAAAAGGCGAACCAAGCCCAGGAAGACAACCACCGGCAGGAGCAGGCCCAGAAGGACACAGCAGGAAAACGGCCCAAACTGAGCGTCACACCAGGACCCCCAAGAGAGCCCAGGCAAGAACGCAGGAAAGGAAAAGGAAGAGCAGTAGCCCAACCACACCAACCAAAACTCCATAGATCCGACACGAGCAGGAGTCTGCAGGGAGGGAAAAGCCGCAGGCCAGAAAAAACAAGACACAGTGCCCCACAGGCCCGCCGGATACCCAACCAGACCAAGTGGTACAGGAGGGGCAGCTAGGACCCACAAAAGAAAGTCCAAAGGCAAGCATCGGAAACAGAGCAGAGGTGCAGCAGAAGCAGGGAAACACAAGTACAACCCCGAGAAAACCTCAGATAGCAAGAGGAGCTCCAGCAACCCGCAAGCCAACACCCAAAACACGGAGAGGCCAGCCCACAGAACGGAACCGCGGCAGGCCAAGAGAGCAAACCAGACCCGAAAAGCAAAGGAGAAATGCCACGCAGATCCCCAGGCACCAAAAAACCCAGGAGCCCCTTGAGGCACCAGGAGCAGCCCACGGAAACCAGAGGAGGAAGCAAACACCCCACTGCCAAACAGGAACAAGAGCCCACAAGCAAGGACCCAGACCAACCACTCAGAAGCCAGGGGGCCAGGCGAAGACAAAGCACACCCAAGTGGAGCACACTCCATGACCGAACAGGACGCCCACAGAAGAGGCAAGGCCGCACAAGAACAAGGGCGGCAGACACAAGGACTACATCCAACGCCAGACTACAGCACCCGCACCAGCAACACCCCAAGGAGCCGGGCCAAAGCAGGGACATCAAAAAAAGAGTGTCAGACCCCAGCAGCCAGTAGGAACCAAAGAGAGGGCAAACACGAGCCCACAGGAGCCTTCAAGCAGATGCCAGGGGAGCTCGATCACCGCCCCACCAGAAGCCCAGGGTGGGAGCAACAGCAGAGCCCGGAAGCGGGGAGGAAGACCAGAAGCAGAAGCAACCGGCAGACGCCAGTAGTGATCCGCAACCCCGAATCCAGGGCAAGCAGCAGGGGCAGAGTGTAAGCAAGCACACAGGAGGACCCCAAAAAACCAGGCAACCCCAGGTGCCAGCACAGAGGGAGCCAGCCCAAAAGGAATGCGCCACCATAGCAGGGACAAGAACACACTTCAGCCCAGGGCAACCAACCAAGCACAGAGCATGAATGCCTAGAATCAAAGAGAGCCAAGGCATCAAAGGAACACCACGGAGACTGAACTGGAAAGTCCGAAGCATGCGCCACCATGCCCAGGGGCACTACACTAAGACAGCGACCCCAAATGAGAGCCCTCGCAGCAGCACCAGGTACCCCCACAAAGCAGCGCCAAGCACCCGGAACAACCCGCAAAGGAGCAAGGGCAAGGCAGACCACCAGGGTGCCCAAGAGAGCACGTCCTGGGCTGGCATCAACCAACAAGTGGCCAGCACCGCCTGGTACGGAGTACCGGAAATCACAGAACGTGAGAGGGAGAGCACTGGCACAGCCAATTAGACAGAAAGCTTATAAAGGAGAGCACCGGCACAACCCAGAAACAAGCAGGCACTCAGCCACCCAACAGGAGAGAGAACCTGAACGTCCATATCACCAACACAAACACCGCCACCATGCACAATGAGCAAGACAAAAAAAAAGGAGGAACAAAAGAAGAACAAGGCGCAACCGAGGCGACATCAAGCAGCCAACAGGAAACTCAACCGGTGCCAAAACCCAGGACTGTTTACATGAGACAGCCCAATGCATGGTATAATGTAAGGCAAACCTCCGACAGGGAAAGGAGGGGTGCGCATCCCAGGAGCAGGACACAATTCTCCCATGAACATGATGCCAGCCGAGTCGTACTCAAACACTTTCCAAGAGAAGCATGGTATAAACTGGAGATGCCGGGGATAGAACCCAGGGCCTCATACAGGCAAAGCATGCGCCCTACCACTTAGCCACATCCCCACCAGCTGAAGGCATGAGGAGAAAAGACAAGCCCAGACCCGCAGACTGCAGAGGAGCCGCCGGGACACAACCCGGCTCCCCAGCACCAACAGCGGCAGCTTGCAGTGGGACGGGAAACAGACGTTCCCGAGCAGAGGAGGCCAGCCCCCCCCCCAAATGAGTAGGATAAAAAGAGACTGCTACGCGGGACTTACCTGGGAGGGGGGCCGGGATACAAGAACAAGGGCCCCCCCTCCCACCAGCCCAAGGCACACCAAAGGAACGAAGCCAGGGACGGGCAGACAGCCAGGAGGCAATTGCAGCGCTTCTTCCTCCCATCCAGGATCCAGGAAGACGCGCCCCTTCACCCGGAAGAGACCCGGAGGGAGGCGCACCAGCGGTGAAGGGCCGGCTGGCACCCAAGAGTCCACAGCCATGAAGAAACCAGCCTCCCACCAAGCCCGGCAGGCAAGAAAGCAGGACAGCAGACACCCGACCGAACAGCCAGGCAACCAGGCAGGGAGTACCAAGTGAGGGAAGCCACTCAAGCCCAGCAAGAGCAGCACCAGCAACCACTTCTGTTGACAGACAGAGAAAAAAGAACAGACGGGATGCTGGGTAAGTCATGCTTTGTACTCCCAGTGGGAGGGGCAGTGTTAGGGTCCCAGCATGCCTCTGCTCTTTTTGTCTGTCAGGAGATGGTTATCTCCAAGTAGTTAATGAATGGGACGAGGACAACCGGACCTGGGGGTAATGAAGGTGATGCCGATTACAATATTCCTTTCTGGCAGCCTTTTCAAGTTGTTTAGACCACCATGAAAAGGCTGTCGGATAAGAAATTTTGTGAGCCACTGTAAAGTGTAAAGTGTCCCAGGGGGCAGATATAGTGCCCCTACTCACCAACCTAGGTGCATGGCACACAGTGAATGGAGGTGCAGGAGGTGCTCCTTTCCACGGTGGCTTGTGCTGCAGCCCTTTTCTGTGATATGGAGCACTTTCCGACTGTCACCACTGTGGTCATATCATAATGCGCAGTCAGACCACTACATGCTTCTTGGGCGGTCTCCTGACCACGCCAACAGAGGACGGAAGTCGGTCTGACTACCATTATAAAGAGGGCCTAAATGTTAGGATGGCTCTAAGTGCATATTTCTAAAGACTAAATATGTATGTATGATCTACTGTCTCACATTAAAACAAACCAACAGAGACTCCAGATCAGAGTATTATATTCTAGTTCCTCTTGAAGCGTATTGTTTGGCACTGTAACAATGTAGAACTCATTAAAAAATGAATACCACCTTTGCAATAGTCACAATGTGCTTTCGCTTTAACTTCCATCAACCAAAACAATATATTTTAGGCAAAAATAAATGTATTTGAATAAATGTGTGATTATATATTTATTACAGTTTAATTTCTAGATATAATTAATTATCAGCAGAAAAAAGTACCATAGGGTCAGAAAACCAAGAGTCCAAAGACTGCAAGCAATTGCCTGAGGGTTCCACAAAATGGGCAAAATACATGCGGCTGGTAAAGCAGAGCAGAGGGCAGCAAAAGCTTCAAAATCACATGGAGCAACAGCTGCTGCTCAACCATCAATTACGCATGCCAGCACATCAAGTAGAGTAACAGCACAAACACCACAACAGCCTTCGAATCTAGGAACTGAAACCACCACTAGGCATGTGCAAGCTGTGCACCTGCACAGGGCCACCAAACGCCAGGGGCCATCACGCCAGTGCTTAATTTAAATATATTTTAAATTGGATGCAGCTGCCTCAGACCACCTTTTTACAAGTCACACATCACTGCCAGAAAATGAAACTGCCTGGGTCCCTGCCTCGGGTGTAGGTCACCGTCACACCGCATTTTACAATCGTTCATGAGCTACCAATGAACTATTGTAAATATATTAATAGCCCACCCCGTCCCTCCCTGGCGAATCTTCAAGTGGGTGCCCAGATTCAGGCCAATAAGGATTGTTTTTGGCCGCGGCCCGCCCACCATACTGCCCAACTGCAAGGAGATAATCATCAGCCGAAGAGAGAAGCAGGCAGCGTGTTGCGCAGCAGGCCTCCATCGCAGATCAATTAAGGCTGTCCCAGTAAGTAATTACTTTCACTTTTTAACATGATTCTCATAATCATAGGGCGTCCAGTGTTTATGCAATGTGCCGCGAGGATATTAAAAGTATTGTTGAAAAAGCTTAAATAATGATATGGGAAAAAATGTCTGCATTTGTGCGCCCTTGATGGGCCCAGCATGTGCGTGGTTATTGAAGCCACATGCGGCGGTGGCTGCAGTTTGAGACGCTGCTGTGCAGTGACGGTATAGGGATGGGCTTCCACTCAGTGAGGCCGTGTGGGCCGGCCCTTGACACCCCAGGGCCTCCCCACAGACGCGCAAGCCAGAAGGAGCGGCCTCAGCTGTCAGAGCAGAGGGCAGAGCCTGCCATGCACGCCAGGGACTGGCAGAGAATGTATACAAGAAGAAGACGATTGGATAAGAGGGGGAAAGGAGGGGAAATGTGCGGGAGAGGCTGCAGAAAGAGACATATACAATGAAAGGGGGTTCAGAAAGAGAGTATGTCGAAAAGAAAAAATGTTGAGAACTGAAAGAGAAGTGTGGAGCAGGGGCAATATAAAGAAGAGTGGGGTGTGCCGTTGTAGAGGGTGAGTAGAAAAGCGGACCATGAGTAGGGGTTGACACTATATACGGATTATGCGTAGGGGAGGTGGTAGCAAAGGCGGCATTCGTATGGAGATGGGTTGTAGATAGGCAAATGGGCAGGGGTTTGGGAAGGTGGAGAAGTGTAGGGTGTGGGGAAATGTGTAGGGTGTAGAAAAGTAAAAGAGAGGGTATATAAACTAAGATGTGCAGAGAGTTGTAGAGCCAAAGACGTGGGTTACTGAAGAAGAAATGTGCTGGGGACAGAAGGTGACATGAGAGGAAGATGGTGCATAGGCAGACATGTTTAGAGGAGTAGATGTACTGGAGTAAATGTCTAGGGGTGTGTTGCATGGGAAATGTGCAAAGGACAGTGCATGGAATGGTGTATGTGCATTGTCTAGGGGTGTGGTTTAGAGTGAGACATCAATATGCGAAAGGTAGGGGCTCTAGAAAAAACAAAATAAAGGGGGAGGGGTTTGTGAACCTATTGTGGTACAGGAATGATAGGGAGGGAGGCTGCAGTGCAGGGAAACGGAGAGCACATGGTTATGAAAGGATGAGGTGCAGCAGAGGGCCGCGCTGTGTAAAATGGAAGGTATAGAGGTGATATGGAGGTTGCAGTGTATGGAAAGGTACGGCACTGGGGCATAGGAAGGAAAAAAAAGGAGTACAAGTTGTAGGAAGAATAAGGCAGAGACAGCTGCTGTTTTAGGAAGGTACTTGTTATAAAGACGGGGTTGACCCAATAAAGTCAAAGGACCTGGGTATCTGATATTACAATAAACAATTGGTCCTCGACGAAAATTCACCATGTAAAATAATTACTGTATTTTGTTAGATCAATTTTCAACTCGTTCATGAATAAATCTGTACAATTGATTAGATAGGTATACTAGCCCACATAGTCAAATTATTACAAAAAATGCACCAAGAAAATAGGAATTCCACAGAAATCCAATCGAATCATCATATTTAATAAACAATGCAAAGAAAAAAGAGTTTAGCAAATCTTTTTACAAATATTTACATTTATAATGAACGAAAAAACGTTTCATAAGGTAAAAAAGAGAGAAGCGTGCACAGAGAAAGGTCAAAGTGTGTGCTCAGGTGATTGATCAAAGAGATCAGAAAAACAGAATGTGGATTATTTATATACAAACATGAGCCTGCCCTCGAAAAAGCTTGCAAAAAAATTAATTCTTTTTTACTAGCTAGTACTTTTTGAAACACCACCTCCGTTTTTCTGAATTTGTACAATTGGCAATGGGATTTGGGAAGGAGGGAGGTGGGGGGAAAAAAGGGGCACGGACTGATAGGTGCAGGCTCCCACAGGAGAATGTCGACATTTCGACCCAACCATAAACCGGGTGGTTCAATTCCTCAACACAGGGTCTTCATCAGGACAGGGACTTGAGAAGGGGACACAAAAAGGCTTTCAAAGTGCACGCAGGTTAAAAACCATTCACATTGGGCACCTATAATAATAAATGAAAGATGGGCTAAGTATCTTTAAAATATATCAGACAGTGTGAATCATATCATGAAGGGAATCCAATTGCACTCACCCTTATGCGGTGTATCATCAAAAGTGCGACATTCTGTCCGCACCGATTACTTTTGTCTTCACAATTATCACTGTAAACAAAGGGAAAAGTAGCCATTAGTGTTACTCGTGGTTCACTGCGTAGTTGTATTTTATTAAGAAAACTTCATGTACTTAAGGTTCATTGCGTGGTTGTTTTTTCATTTAAATCAGAATTCCCCTTATTAAAAAAACGTCATGTACTTAAGGAATTCAAACAATTGTACCTATATAGGAAATCACTGTGCCATAGTTTTATTATGGGCTGTAGGTATGTTGTAGTCATCAAATGGCCACCTATCTCAAACGTACACACGCAGCCTAAGAAGTCGCATACGTCCCCATGAAGGAAAGATGTTGTCGTACTCACCCATCTATTACTTTCGGGACGTTCGCCAATGGAGAAAAATGAAGTGCTAAAAGAGAACGATAAACAGTCTCTTTGAGAAAACAACGTTTCTGACACAGAAACTAATCTAAGATCGAGCACATGTCGGTTTAGGGCTGTTAAATTACTAACGGACCTACCTATTTGTCCTGTCCAAGGCGTGTTAGACTGAATCCTCTCTGCACCACGCTAGCCGACTCACCGGTCCGGCTTCGCGTTATGGAATGCGGAAGCATACGCAGGCTCCGTAGCTCCCCTGGTTACTCGGCAACCGATGTGCATACGTCACGGTAAAGCCGAGAATACTTGTTGTTACGGTGGGGTTGCTGAGAGACATCGAGTGCCTCAAAACCCAATTGAAATTGCGTGAGATGAGAAACGCGACGTTGTAATACGGGTAGCGCTTACAATTTCCATTTTTAAAAAAAAGAATTGAGGGACAGTTCGATTTGATAACCATATCCCTAATAAAGAAAATAATTCACTCTCACAAGAAAATTACAAAGGTGTTATATCAATTCAAGAAGACATAAGAAAGTGTGACATGGAAAATATCTCAAAAAATGCACACATTTAAACATTTTGTGAAAGATCTTTCAAAAAACACACATATTTTTTTTTTTTTGGTCAGTTCCTGAGGTTGCGACGCAATTGTACACGCAAGGAGGATTTCTTTGGTGAATCAACAATACTAATGGAACGTCTGATTGGGAGGGGTTATCCACGACGACTTCTCAAAAAAGCAAGAAAAAAGGCTTGGTTTTGCCATAGAGAATTTTTGTTAGAACCAACATCTAAGAATGAAGGGACTGAGCAGAGGATGACATGTGTCACGACATTCAACACGAGAAATAATGACATTAAAAAAGTAATAAATTCACACTGGCACTTGGTGGCCAATGAAATAGGGATTCCAACTCCACCCATGTTTGCATTTAAGAAGGGAAGAAGTGTCAGGGACTATGTAGTCCAATCACTATTACCAAACATAACCAGAGATGCCCAGTCCACTTTATGGAATATACCCCCGGTATTTGGCCACCACAAGTGTGGGTCGTGTAAAGCGTGCCCATTAACAGAGGAAATAAAAATGTGTTCACATAATAACTGTACACACAATATGAGACAGCATACAAACTGTAACACGACCGGAGTCATCTATGTAATTGCCTGCCCCTGTGACTTCTGGTACATAGGACAAACAGTGCAAAAAGTAAAAACTAGAATCCTACAGCATTGTAGTAGGATTCGCTGTAGAGTACAAGGAGCTCCATTGGTGGAACACGTTGTGAAATTTGGTCATTCACCTGAAAGTTTAAAATAGTGGGTACTGGAGAAGGTCACGGTGAATGTAAGAGGAGAAAACTTTGCTAAATGTTTGAGTGTACGGGAGTGCAAATGGATGCACACCTTCGACACCGTGAATAAGGGGTTAAACGAGTACGAAGAAATTACAAGACAAATGGCAAATCTGTATAATGGTTGAAATTCCTTACACTAGTAATATGTGGTACAATTTGCTATATATTATATGTGTCTCGTTTTACATGACATGAAATGATTACTGTTTCAAAAAAGTAATTTTGAATGTCATCAAGGTTATTTTGTATGCATGCAAGGATTACTGTTCTAAAAAGTAAATATGGATATCAACAAGGTTGAAAAACATAAGCATATGCATCGGCAATATGTAAAAAAAAAATAAAAAAAAATATATATATATGTGTGGTTTTTGAAAGATCTTTCACAAAATGTTTAAATGTGTGCATTTTTTGAGATATTTTCCATGTCACACTTTCTTATGTCTTCTCGAATTGATATAACACCTTTGTAATTTTCTTGTGAGAGTGAATTATTTTCTTTATTAGGTATATGGTTATCAAATCGAACTGTCCCTCAATTCTTTTTTTTAAAAATGGAAATTGTAAGCTCTACCCGTATTACAACGTCGCGTTTCTCATCTCACGCAATTTCAATTGCGTTTTGAGGCACTCGATGTCTCTCAGCAACCCCACCGTAACAACACGTATTCTCAGCTTAACCGTGACGTATGCACGTCGGTTGCCGAGTAACCAGGGGAGCTACGGAGCCTGTGTATGCTTCCGCATTCCATAACGCGAAGCCAGACCGGTGAGTCGGCTAGCGTGGTGCAGAGAGGATTCAGTCTAACTCGCCTTGGACAGGACAAATAGGTAGGTCCGTTCGTAATTTAACAGCCCTAAACCGACATGTGCTCGATCTTAGATTAGTTTCTGTGTCAGAAACGTTGTTTTCTCAAAGAGACTGTTTATCGTTCTCTTTTAGCACTTCATTTTTCTCCATTGGCGAACGTCCCGAAAGTAATAGATGGGTGAGTACGACCCCATCTTTCCTTCATGTGGACGTATGCGACTTCTTAGGCTGCGTGTGTACGTTTGAGATAGGTGGCCATTTGATGACTACAACATACCTACAGCCCATATTAAAACGATTTAGAAAAGGGGGTGGTGATGAATATTAAAACTATGGCACAGTGATTTCCCTATATAGGAACAATTGTTTGAATTCCTTAAGTACATGACGTTTTTTTAATAAGGGGAATTCTGATTTAAATGAAAAAACAACCACGCAATGAACCTTAAGTACATGAAGTTTTCTTAATAAAATACAACTACGCAGTGAACCACGAGTAGCACTAATGGCTACTTTTCCCTTTGTTTACAGTGATAATTGTGAAGACAAAAGTAATCGGTGCGGACAAAATGTCGCACTTTTGATGATACACCGCATAAGGGTGAGTGCAATTGCATTCCCTTCATTATATGATTCACATTGTCTGATATATTTTAAAGATACTTAGCCCATCTTTCATTTATTATTACAGGTGCCCAATGTGAATGGTTTTTAACCTGCGTGCACTTTGAAAGCCTTTTTGCGTCCCCTTCCCAAGTCCCCGTCCTGATGAAGACCCTGTGTTGAGGAATTGAACCACCCGGTTTATGGTTGGGTCGAAACGTTGACATTCTCCTGTGGGAGCCTGCACCTATCAGTCCGTGCCCCTTTCCCCCCCCCCCACCTCCCTCCTTCCCAAATCCCATTGCCAATTGTACAAATTTAGGAAAACGGAGGTGGTGTTTCAAAAAGTACTAGCTAGTAAAAAAGAATTAATTTTTTTGCAAGCTTTTTCGAGGGCAGGCTCATGTTTGTATATAAATAATCCACATTCTGTTTTTCTGATCTCTTTGATCAATCACCTGAGCACACACGTTGACCTTTCTCTGTGCACGCTTCTCTCTTTTTTACCTTATGAAACGATTTTTCGTTCATTATAAATGTAAATATTTGTAAAAAGATTTGCTAAACTCTTTTTTCTTTGCATTGTTTTTTAAATATGATGATCCGATTGGATTTCTGTGGAATTCCTATTTTCTTGGTGCATTTTTTGTAATAATTTGAAAATGTGGGCTAGTATACCTATCTAATCAATTGTACAGATTTATTCATGAACGAGTTGAAAATTGATCTAAGAAAATACAGTAATTATTTTACATGGTGAATTTTCGTTGAGGACCAATTGTTTATTGTAATATAAGTTTTAGGAAGGTACAGCGGTATAGGAAGGATAAGGTGCAGTTCAGGGTTGTACTATATACACTGGAAGGTATAGAGGTACAAGAACGCTATGGAGGCAGCAGTGTGTGTAAAGGTAGGGCATAGAAGGGTGGGAGCAGCAGCAGGTACTCATCTAGTGCCTTTTCTGGACGTTTTATTAAAACACCTTCCTGAGCTCCAGGGGGTTCCACCCCGCCCGGATCCCCTCTTCCGGGGCCTCCTACCTACGCTCCCTGCCCAGGGCCACCATGAGCCTACACAGAGGAGTGCCAAAAAAACATCATTTTTCGATATATAGAACCTGTTGAAGTGTAAAAATAAGTTATCAAAAACATTACTAAGTATTCACTAAGCCTCGATCGATGAGGCAAATGAAAATCATCTTGAGGGACGCCAAAAGGTCCTGAACTGTAAAAACCAGCAGATCCCCAAAAATGTATTGCGGCAATGAGCGATATTTTGTTTACATTTTAATATTTATTGTGAATTTTTAAGATTTTGTGATTAGATCGTTTTATCATGGCATACTTTTAAATTAGAGGTTTGGGGCCAGATGAATGACCGTTTTTGGTGGTCGCAAAGGGGTTTTAAGCCCATTTGCAACTGCAAAAACATGTGGCCAATATATCAACCCTATTTTGCGAGTCGCTAATCAATTAGCGGCTCGCAACATAGAGTTAGCAACTCTCTATTAGGAAGGGGCGTTCCAAGGGCGTCCCTTCCTAATAGTGACTCCAAAACCCATGTAAGAATGTTTTGCGACCGTAATTGCGGTCTCGAAACACTTGCAGTTTACCACCCTTCTCAGAAGGGTGGCAAAGCACTCGCAAACGGGAATGGGTCCCCAGGGGACCCCTTCTCCTTTGGGAATGCATGCCCAAATATTTCTTAAGAGCAGGTAGTGATCCCACTGCCTGCCCTTAAAAAATGAAACTGAAAAGTTTCATTTTTATTTTTTAAATGCAGCCCGTTTTCCTTTAAGGAAAAAAATGCTGCATTTAAAAAAAAAACAGCTTTATTGACAAGCAGTCCCAGACATGGTAGTCTGCTGACCCCAGCAGGCCACCATCCCTGGGAGTGCCAGCCATTCCCAATGTGGTCGCAAATTGCGACAGCCTCATTAATATTCATGAGGCATGCAATTTGTCACCCCAATGGGAATCGCAAGCAGTGTCTCAGACACTGTTGTACATAGCATTTTGCGACTCACACTTTGTCGCAATTTGCGGGTTGCAAAATGCTATGGTGGTACATCTGGCCTTTACTGCATTATTTATTAGGAATTACATTTGCTAGTATCATATAGGATATTTTACATAAGTAATTTAGGGGCAAGTAGTTAATCTTTTAGCATGTGTTTAGAAAAATATGTTTTAGTTAATGTGTAGCTTAGTGTTCTAAGTGTTTTTATAATGTAGTGTAGATTAGTTTATAGATAACATTTTAAAATGGGGGTGATATGAGTTTTATAGTTTTAGTATGTTTGTTCTTAGATTTAGATTTTATTAAGGAGTTTTTAGATTTTATATGTTTGGATAAAAGATATTTTTCAAAGTAGTAGGTTACTTTAGTATTTTCATACCCTTAATATATATGGAAAATGTGAAAAGAAACATTTTGAACTTATTATTATTTACTCTTTACAGATGTAATAAGAGTAAAATCTATATATAATGCATGACAAATTTGCAATATGTGTTACCTACTCTTAGAAATTACTCATACAAGGATAATATATCCCAAGATATAGATAGTCTTGCAGCACAATCAACAAATGTTTTAGAATAAGATTACCAAAAAATTGGAAACTGCGGAGACAAAACATATACATTTATGTGATTTATAAAGGAACACAAATTGCCACTTTATTGTTTTAAAATAAAAATGGCGCAATACAGAATATGGTGCTGCATTGTATTACTTTGCGCAGGAAGGTTTTTAATAGGTAGTGCATGGATGGTCCCATATATAGACCCATACATCTGGAAGCAAATCAATATTTGAAAACACTTGTCGGCATGGGCTTGCGTCAAATTCCTGGGCCTCTCTGAGGCTGGATATCACAATAATGAAAAATGTATTCATTTCTCCTTATTACTTCCTCTTTGGATGTGTGCTGCAAAATGCAGCGACCATGCAAAGAGTACATATCCTCAGAGGAAGGTTTTTTGTGCACTTTCTACTTTGATACTTTATCAGAATCGACATCATTCAATACATCACTTACAGGTTATTCAATTTCTTGTTCCCAATCTATGGAAGCTTGCATGGCTGCATTATGCAGAGTAGCACACACTATCATCTTGCAGACAATTAGTGGACAATATAGGCATCTCTCTCCAGACTGACCCAAGGAGTAACAGCGTGATTTTGACACTCAGAATGCCCTCTCCACTATATTGCTTGTTCGTTTCAAAGTATGATTAATTTTCTTTTGGCTATCAGTACATGAGTTGCCAAACAAACCTATGATCCAAGCATGAATCACATGTTATTGATCACCTAAAAATTATTTAAAAAATGTAAAATTAATTATATACCGAGTAACTTTGATATAACATATTACAAAGAGGAATAAACACTTGTATTACACATTAACATAAGATAATCTGTAAACATTTCCAAAGCTACTTATGTAAACTTAAAAGTATATTTTGGCATCTGGTGATGTGGGTTACCACTGTTATGGCCTTAATATAAATTACTAAATTTTGAAGACATTTCTGTAATTTAAGGCAAAAATAGCTATTTTTAGAAAATATTGTGTTGTGTAGTTCCTATATATCCGATACAGGATCTGTGCGTTCGGATAACATAGACTGTGGGCATTCTGCTTCCGAGCACCTCCACCGGGTATGTTAGCTGGTTGCATTAGCTACCTCACAGTACCACTAGAATCTCCTCTTATCAGGGAGAGAGTAGTTTCTGGCAACCTCAGAACATGACAACCCTGATCCGCCAGAATCATGGAAACAATATACTACCTTTCGCTCAGTCACTTGTGCTCACTTAGTTGGTCTCAGAGATACACAAAATAAACAGTCCGGGTGTTTCAAAGAGAATTAATTGAACAGTTGTTATTCTAGTGTAAAATAGATGAGCTGAAACAACCATTAGACAGTAGCAGAGATATATGATTAGCAGTACTACGAAAGTAAAGGGATGGTACAGTTCTACCATTTTGCAGTGATCATGAATATATACAATCACATAAAACACATGATAAATGTGCGTACTCCTACAATGACTCCCTAACTAGATGTACCTAAATGTACCTAACATCTGTGTAGGTGTTATGCCAAGAATCCCTCTAGGATCTATTCAACCCCATTACCTGAGAATGAGAGAGTATTGGACCCCGTCCTGGTCACCAGTTGGACACCGCACGAGGGATGCTAGGCCACTGCGAGCTGGAGTGTCTGCAAGCAGAAAACTCAGTGTCTCTGGTCAGTGTGTCAGCCGGGAAGTCACGGTCTCCACTGTCCTTATAAGCAAGACATGATGTATATATACCCAGAAGTCTCCCAGGGGGCCTACCTTGCTGTGTTACTGTGTTGGCCTAAAGGATGACGTCGGACCTGAACTTTTTACAGTGATATTATACAAAAGTGTTCGTCCTGCTGTCAGTCCTGCTGTGCTTCCAAGAAGCCTCATGCCTAATGTATGAGTTTCGAAGTAGGGAAAAATCTGCCTCTGAATGCAGTGTCGTATCTAGGTAAAAGGTCAGTCCCTAAGAACCGTTATGTTTGTAATGTAGGGAAAGATATAGGTGAAAGGTTGGAGTGTCACCTGCACCTATATAGGGTACCTATATGGAATACAACATCCACTCCTCTTCCGACTAGACAACATATGTAACCTGTTATTGTACTACCATTCAAATTAGACATTGGTACGCACAAAGTGTTAAAAACATTTTAATTGCTAAAATATTTAAAAACATCTAAAAAAAGTCTCAAAAACTTAAAAAGTGTTCAAAAGAAAATGATTGCAAACTATGGCTCTAAAAGTATCCGTAGTTATAGTCCGAACCACTATAAGCATTAGAAAGCCATTTATGCCCAATACCGAAAAAAATGTCAATGTCAATTTTGATTCTTAGTTCCAAATCGAGTTTGTTTAAAAAAGGGCTAATTTCTTCCAGCACATGACGAGCCAAATGTGAGTCAAATATCTATGTGTCCTGGCTGGTAGATATAGCATTTTCTTTGCTTGCTTCCATAGTAGACGGCCCCTTTAACACCTCGCAAAGTACGTCGCTTGAGCACAGATCATGCTCCGCGCTGTCCGCAGCAGGTGCTGGGGCAGCCTGTGCGCCGTCCAAAGCCAGGGTGTCAGTGGAGAAGCCAGTGTCCATACCAACAGGTGCACTTACTACCTGCGGTGGCTCAAGGAATGCCGCCATCAACATTGGAATACGCTGAGGACACTGCAGTAAATGGGCCTTTATCATGTCCAGTCAAGCTTTCACATCCAGTTGCGCACATGATGGGAGTGTCAAACAAAGGTCTAACACACATTCTTCTCCCCAAAACAGGCATCGGAGGATAGGTAAGATGCAGACCATCCAGACTGGTCAAAATGACAGGAACCAAGATGCACTTAGTTCTCTCAGGCGAGGTGTGCCTAGATGTTGCACCATTCGGTCGCAGTATTTCCGCTCCAGGAGCGCTTTTTCCATCTCCTTGGTGACTGGTATGTCCATTGCATAGCAGATAGAAGACAATCAGGATACCTGCTATTAGAAACAAGATTAATGGAAGTCTTCCAAAGATGCTTCCGAATACGGAGTGTATGAAGTTTGGTATAACTCCAAGTATCTTCTGAAAGGTGCCTAGAAGTCCAAAACCTATGGTCTTATGGTCTTAAACAGGTGGCCAATGCCAGTCGTATCAGACATGTTAAAGGTACGATTACCATTTCTATGAAATGGAAAGGGCAGTTTGTATGGATAAGCGCCTGTATCTCTGCTGAAGACCTTGCAATCTGGAGATCAAAAGTCTCTAGAGCAGAGGTTAAGGGTACAGACTTCTGTAAAAGCATGGCTTTTATTCTGCTTAGAGTATGAATACATATTAAACAAAACATTCAGTGAAGGTCATAACGGTGCCTCCCTGACTGTATGTGTCAGTGGAAACAATACTTGCATACAACAAGTAACCCTGGAGCTCACGGTTACCAGATATGTGGGAGCATTACGCAGCAGCCTTGACTGTTCAGCATCAAGAAGCTCCCATTTGAATGTAGCCCAAACGCTGGAGTAATCACGGCAGCTGGGCCATCACTCAGATGACATGACAAGTTTTCTACAGAACCCACTCTGGCATCGAAATCTGTATGGTAATTCCCAAGATTCCTTAATGTATTCCTTACCCATTTTTTTTCATATTGGCCTGCCTGCTTTTGCTCAAGGCAATACTGAAACTGAATGGTAATTCTGCCACTGTAAGTGGTAATCTATCCAGTTTTTCGATGCGCAGCATGGTACATTTTGCTCCCCTTTGTGCCATTTCCTTCTGTTTACCTGTTAGATTGTATTCAGAAAACAGAGACGTACTGTTGATAAAACGACAAGACACATAGCCTGCACTCAAAGATTGCAGTGTCCAGCTCAACAACATAATATAAAGTAAGTGAGATTGCCTGTGATGTAATATGGCCAAATCTTGTTCTAGTATGTCTATCACAGAAGATTTAATGTTGCCTAAGGAATATATCCTGGAGGTCAATGTTGTTAAATCATTGTCTACCACTGCTAGAGATTTCTCAAGATTTATATGGTCTCATTGTAGATAGCATAAAAGAAACGTTTCTGACGTGGCTTCCTGGGGCCTAGTAAAAATCCCTGTGACTGTAAGGATAAGTGTTGTTTCACCTGTGTGAGTGTTGAGGTTTTTAGCCAATCAAGGCACAACTTCCCAACACTGTAGGATGTCACTACCCCTGGATGTTTTCTTTGTACATAACGCCGATCTGGCCTATGGAAAGCGACCCCTTTGGTTTTACCCATGAATCTTGACCGACAACTATCTGTGTCTGTGGGCCAAATCAACCATTTCTTCCAATTGGGGTCTGATCTATTGTATTGTATAATGTCATCTAATGTAACCTCCTTTTGTGATGTTTCATTACCCTTGGTCAGTGATGATGTCGGCATCCGAGGTCCTTGGTTTTGGCTAGTCCAAGGCAAGACGTTTGTTGCCCTGTCTCATTCAAAAACATGATCTGTTGAGGGATAAGGCATGCTCTAAACAAAGCTTCCGTTCCCTGAACTTGGCATTCTCTGGTATCCAAGACCGATTTTAAGCCTATGATGTCTTTCCATAAGTCGTAACCTTGTTCAGAAAACTGGGCAATAAGGGATGCAGAGTAACTCTGTTTGGTTTATTTTTCTTTGCTGATGTTGGTGCAACCTTATAATAATATGAGGCTGGGGCAGTCATATTAAACCCTGAAAAATATGGAAATGTTTGAGCAAATGTTTTTGAGCTGCCTTTTGGCGGTGTTGCACAATGTTCCCACTGATGGTATGTGAACACATTTCTAGGATTAGCAGATTTATGCAAAAAGTGATGACCATAATGTTGAAAATAATACATTGTTTCAAAATCTGGTGTGCTTTCCAATCTTTCATTATTAGAAAATACAGCAGATTTTTCTAAATCAGACTACATGTTATTTATGGGTTTAAAGTCCCAAACATCGGAAAATGTACTTGAGGTAAAAATATCACTTAACGATATTTTAATAAGTGTGGAATTTTTTCAATTTCTGTCGGGCCAATCGAAATCAACCTTGTACCATCCGGTACAGGGACTGCTGTAATGTTCACTGATGACAAGTCTCTTTGTTCTCGATGAGATGTGGTTTGAAAATTAAATTCACCTTTTGGGCTTAAGAGCTTTATCGAAGGTATTTGCCATTAACAAGCATGCTAAAGACTATCATTAAGCCTAACCAGAAAAGAAAGAAAAGTATCCCAGAAATTACCCATAGTTCTACCCATGGTGATTCCAGTTAAGAATTTTTTAGAAAGTTCAGAAAGTCTTTAACTTTCTGCTTGCATGATTTTGGGGCTGGCATCGTTTCAGGTTCACTTCGATCCAAAGAGAACGTGTTAAAGTTTATGAATTAGCCAGAAGCAGTTCGATCAATTGTTGGTATTGCATCAGGATTTGTAGAAATCGTTGCTTGTTCTTGTTGAGGCATGTTAATGTAGACATCTGTATTTGTTCAAATAGCAATATTTTTTTTCATATTGAGTTTGATTTTGAAGTTGGACTTCCGGTTTAAGGGGAACAAGTTTCATAGCATTGTTGCATAGTCCTTCATTCTGTACAGGTGACTCCTCGAACGCGATGAGTCTTTCTGTTTGAACTTAAATTGTAGCAAGAGGACGGCGTCTGCTACTTTGGAGTCCACTACTGCTCAGTATCAGCTACATAATGTGGTTTGATTAGGTCACAATTGAGACAAATCTTTTCTACTTTTTTTCCGGCAAAAGGCGGTAGAAGTACAGTTTTTATTTCTTTCACTGCTAGGACCGGTACAGGCTTTCTGTAGGACGGCCAAAATTATAGTTTTGTCTGCTATTTTTTCTCTGACTAGATGCTTGTCTTTTGGGATCCAGACAGGTCTTGCCGTGACTGATTTGACTTTCCCAGTGGTGGTCTGCTTCAGGTGGACATTACTTTGCTGTGCCCTGGATTCATTTAGATCCTGTAAAACAGCCAAATGATAATGGATGTCAAAAGGTTTTTCATCCGCCACTGCGCCTTTACAATCAAGATCAGGTACCCACATTCTTGTCCCAAATAGGACTTCATATGGAGTGACCCCCCTAGAGAACTTCTTGGCATGTTCTTAAGAGCCTGCAGTACTCCATAAATGTTTTACCGACCTCTCACCCATGCCTAATACTCTAGCTGTTAAAAAACTGCTTTAAGTCTCGGTTTTTCCTCTCCATGACCGAATTTTCCTCTGGATGGTATGGAGAGGAGTACTGCAATGCTACACCCAATCCTCGCATGGCCTCCTTGTAAGCCCGAGAACTAAACGCACAGCCCTGGTCAGAATTTAATGTGCCAATTGCATATGTCCCTACGAAGACTCGCAAATCTTTTATAACAGCTCGAGCATCAGCCGAGTGCTGGGGTCACACCCATAGAAACCTCTAGCATGAATCCGCTGCTACCATGATATACCATTTAACCCCATCTCTTTTTAAGGGATGCAGTGGTCTAGGTAGACACACGCAAGTGGTTTGTCAGCTATTAACAACAGTGTCTGCACTGGACGTGTTACGTTCGAACATTTCATCTGCTGGCAGATGTTGCATTTCAAGACTTAGGGGCTCATTAGGATGGCGGACCGAAGTGCCTCCGCAGCCCCGGAGTATGCAGAACATGCCTAATCTACGTCCGCCCGTTGCGGACACTCCTTCCACCAGATCAGGATAGGAAAGATGGGCCAAAATCCGTCCGCGACGGAAGATCACGCTCCGCCGCCCAACTACACCCGACCACGCGGCGGACGTAACCAATCAAGAGACTCCGCCGTACGGACTGACGTCTAGGACCGTCCTCCAAATCAAGATGGCTGAAAATACACATAAAAGTGCTGCGGAAAAACAACCTGCCTGAACACTGCGGATGCCCCACAGCGAACATACCCGCCACGAGCCGCTCGCCGACATGGACCCAGCACTACACGCTTACCCGATACTCTTCGCGATCCACCACGTCCTAGTCTTGGCCCACTATCGAGGACGACGCAGGTAGGCTACAAACCATTCGCTGTCTGGAGAGGAGTACCTGCAAGGGTCGTGTCGTAGGGACGGGGGAGTGACATGTATCTGAACCCACTGATTCGTGTGGAGGGGAGCACCTGCAAAGGTCGTGACATAGGAAGGGGGGAGTGACATGTATCTGCACCCACTGATCCGTGTGGAGGGGAGCAACTGCAAGGGTCGTGACGCAGGGAGGGGGGAGTGACATGTATCTGAACCCACTGACTTGAAGCAAATACAAATACACACCTGCATCACGCACGCAGGAATGACTACGACAAACCACGACACAGGATTGACTAGTTTATTTACACATAATCGGGGTAACATCACAGTGTAGGCTTGAGCATGGACACCAGAGCAGGTACATCAGAGGCAGCACATGAGAGGGCAGACAGCATTATCAGAACAGCAACAGGGCATTGTGGACACCAGAGCAGGTACATCAGAGGCAGCACATGAGAGGGCAGACTGCAGTATCAGAACAGCAACAGAGCATTGTGGACACCAGAGCAGGTACATCAGAGGCAGCACATGAGAGGGCAGACTGCAGTATCAGAACAGCAACAGGACATTGTGGACACCAGATCAGGTACATCAGAGGCAGCACATGAGAGGGCAGACAGCATTATCAGAACAGCAACAGGGCATTGTGGACACCAGAGCAGGTACATCAGAGGCAGCACATGAGAGGGCAGACTGCAGTATCAGAACAGCAACAGGACATTGTGGACACCAGATCAGGTACATCAGAGGCAGCACATGAGAGGGCAGACAGCATTATCAGAACAGCAACAGGGCATTGTGGACACCAGAGCAGGTACATCAGAGGCAGCACATGAGAGGGCAGACTGCAGTATCAGAACAGCAACAGGACATTGTGGACACCAGATCAGGTACATCAGAGGCAGCACATGAGAGGGCAGACAGCATTATCAGAACAGCAACAGGGCATTGTGGACACCAGAGCAGGTACATCAGAGGCAGCACATGAGAGGGCAGACTGCAGTATCAGAACAGCAACAGGGCATTGTGGACACCAGAGCAGGTACATCAGAGGCAGCACATGAGAGGGCAGACTGCAGTATCAGAACAGCAACAGGGCATTGTGGACACCAGAGCAGGTCCATCAGAGGCAGCACATGAGAGGGGCTACGTGCATCAACAGTCCATTGCACTGAAAAGGTCCATCAGGGGCAGCACATGAGAGGGCAGACAGCATTATCAGAACAGCAACAGGGCATTGTGGACACCAGAGCAGGTACATCAGAGGCAGCACATGAGAGGGGCTAAGTGCACCAACAGTCCATTGCACTGAAAAGGTCCATCAGAGGCAGCACATGAGAGGGGCTACGTGCATCAACAGTCCATGGCAAGGCACAGGTCCATCAGAGGCAGCACATGAGAGGGGCTACGTGCATCAACTGTCCATTGCACTGAAAAGGTCCATCAGAGGCAGCAGATGAGAGGGGCTACGTGCACCAACAGTCCATGGCAAGGCACAGGTACATCAAAGGAAGAACATGAGAGGGCAGACAACATTATCAGAACAGCAACAGGGCATTGTGTACACCAGAGCAGGTACATCCGAGGCAGCACACGAGAGGGCAGACTGCAGTATCAGAACAGCAACAGGGCATTGTGGACACCAGAGCAGGTACATCAGAGGCAGCACATGAGAGGGCAGACAGCATAATCAGAACAGCAACAGGGCATTGTGGACACCAGAGCAGGTACATCAGAGGCAGCACATGAGAGGGCAGACAGCATTATCAGAACAGCAACAGGGCATTGTGGGCACCAGAGCAGGTACATCAGAGGCAGCACATGAGAGGGCAGACTGCAGTATCAGAACAGCAACAGGGCATTGTGGACACCAGAGCAGGTACATCAGAGGCAGCACATGAGAGGGCAGACTGCAGTATCAGAACAGCAACAGGACATTGTGGACACCAGAGCAGGTACATCAGAGGCAGCACATGAGAGGGCAGACAGCATTTTATCAGAACAGCAACAGGGCATTGTGGACACCAGAGCAGGTACATCAGAGGCAGCACATGAGAGGGCAGACAGCATAATCAGAACAGCAACAGGGCATTGTGGACACCAGAGCAGGTCCATCAGAGGCAGCACAAGTACGAATCACAATGAACCCGTCCCAAGGACCACAGCAGTGGAAGACTGTTTACAATGGACAATGTACACACCATGTCCAATGACATGTGAGTGAAGTGAACAGCACCTCACATCACACTATCAGGTGGATTGCGTGAAGTACCTGCATCGGACAGACTGGCAGCACCAGAAACTGGAGTGTGAGACACAGCCACGGCTCGAGTGACTGACACATGCGCCACAGACCCAGACACACTGCCAGCACCACAAACTGGAGTGTGACACACAGCCACAGATGTAGTGATTGACACGTGAGCCATAGACCCAGACACACTGCCAGCACCTGATACAGGAGTGTGAGACACAGCCACAGCCCGAGTTACTGACACATGGGCCACAGACCCAGATACACTGCCAGCACCACAAACAGGAGTGTGACACACAGCCACAGCTCGAGTGACTGACATATGGGCCATAGACCGAGACACACTGCCAGCACCACAAACAGGAGAGGGCACAACTGATACAGTGCTACTACATGATGCATGACAGCAAACAACAGACACAGTGCCACTATCTGACACATGCGAGTCAACTGCAGCTGCGCCACTGGGACCACTGAAATGATGAGCCACAGGGCTGTATGGGCCAGGAGGCAGGGTGGCTCTGGGAGCGGGGGATAGTTGCACTTGACCGACATCGGGGTGGGCATGTGTCAATGGTGTGTGTCTACGTTTCTTGGGGATATGTGACTGCACCCTGGACAGGACAGGACTGGCAAGTGGGTCGGACTGAAAAGAAATATCACCCACCATGGGTGGTGCATCTGCTGCCGGGGGAATGCTCTCTGGGGCGTGCTGGAGCCTGCTTGTCGTTTGCTGTGTGGCTGCCTTCTGGCCTCTGCAACATGTGTCATGGGGGATGCTACTATAGGGTCCACCTTCCTCTGCTCCTGACGGGCCCTGATGGGAGTGGAGGTAAGGGGTGACTCCACCGCGGAGACATCTGTATTCCGTTCCCTCAACAACAGCAGGCTCAGTGCATCAAGGGGTGATGTATGCCTGTCCTTGATAGCGCCACTGTCCATGGGAGATGCCTTGTCCCTTGGATGTTCCATTTCCGTAGGAGGAATGTTGTCTGTGGACCTTCCCTGTTCCCTGGATGGTGCCCTGTTCCTGGCAGCAGACTTGTCGTCTCTGGTGTACCTATCCCCAGAACACACCTTTTCCCTGTGTGTGTCCCTGCCCTTGGGAGTGTCCGTGCTCTTCTTAGGTGCCTTTGTCTTTTGACTGTCCTTTTCCCTGCCCTTGGTAGTGGCTCCTTCCTTCCTAGTGTCCCTGCCCTTGGGAGTGGCTCCTTCCTTCCTAGTGTCCCTGCCCTTGGGACTGGCTCCTTCCTTCCTAGTGTCCCTGCCCTTGGGACTGGTTCCTTCCTTCCTAGCGTCCCTGCCCTTGGGAGTGGCTCCTTCCTTCCTAGTGTCCCTGTCCTTGGGACTGGCTCCTTCCTTCCTAGTGTCCCTGTCCTTGGGAGTGCCTCCTGCCTTACTAGTGTCCCTGTCCCTGGGAGTGTCCCTGCTCTCATGAGGTGCCTTCGTCTTCTGACTATCCTTGTCCAAGGTAGTGCCCATGGAACTGGGAGTAACCCTTGCCTTGGGAGTACCTTTTGTGTGGGATGCCTGTGTAGCATGTGAAGGCATTTCACCCAACCCCTCTTGTGGATCCCGTGTGTGTACTCCAGTGTATCTGACGTTGTCTTTGTGAACAGATTTTGCTGACCTAGGGGATGGTGTCTGAGCCCTCCGTGCCTTGACGTGCTGGCTGACGCTGCTTCTAATGCAATAACCTGTATTTGAGTCCTGGTCAGAATATTCACTCCCCCCTGAGACATCCAGTGTTGTAGATGGGGGAACAGAAGTAGCACCCATTCCATGCGACTGTACAATGGCAGACGACACACTGGTAGCCAATGACTGAACTGTCCTGTGTAGACCAGCAAGATAGCCATGCATCCCTTCCATGAATGCCACCACCTGCTCCAACTTCCTATCGTGGTCTTGGAAAGCATTTATCATATTGGTCTGCCCCACACACAGCTGTCGCAGCAGATCAACAGCCTCAGCACAAAGAGCATTTTGGCTCACCGAGGCTGGGGCAGCGGTGCCGACACCGAACGCCACTCTGCTCCCCCTACTCCTGCGTGCACGAACAGTACATGGTGCAGTTGGCGGCAGGGTGGGCCCTGTGTGCTGTGTCCCGACCGAAGGTGTTGATTGCCCACTCCCAGTCTGTGACAACAGTGCTGACTCACAAACACTGTCGGAAGATGAGGACGATGTTGTCTCCACATGCGAGTCCTCAGGGACGGTCCTGTCCCCCTCTCCGGCGCTGGCCTCTTCTGTGTCAGTCTGCGTGTGCGCGACGTCTGATCCGGATGCATTGCCTCCAATCATCTCCTCCGTCTGTGGCTGAGTGCCCTCTGCCAAAGCTGAAATGCACATAAAATTGGTGTAAGTCATGGGCACACTCACGTACAGTACTGCAACGGAATCCCTAATGTCATTGCTGACAAAGTAGATCGATCCCCCAACCTGCACACGGGCCATCCCTACCAGTCATCCTCACATGAAATAAGTGGTGTTGCCGTGCAACATGTACAGCATGCGGACAGGGCATGAGCACGGACATCTGCACACCAGTCTTGCCATGGGGTGACGGACCACTACAGCATGTGCATCAACACTCAACTGCTTAGCGAGTGGCGTGTCAACATGCCGGACCTGGACGTGACATTTGACTCCGCCAATGTCACCAACATGCCATTGCAACGAGACATACGCTACACGGAAGTCACTAATGTGTCTGGCCAACAATACATGCATTGCACTCACAAGCAACATACACTGACATTATGCTTACCGCTATTTTGCTGTTGATCCACACGCAGCCGCTCGGACAGGTCAGGATGCGTCACAGCAATGATACGGTGCATGAAAGGGGTCATTGATCGTCGGGCCAGTCGTGGCGTTCTTGGAATCATCCCTAGTGTCACTTCCGCTACATTCTTGCTCAGCCTGGAAATGTCGTCCCAGCGTTTGTGGTAGTGTGTATGTCGTCTATTGGACACCCCCACTGCCCGTACATCACGTGCAATGCTCCTCCACACGTCCTTGCGAAGGTGCAGCTTGACCTACCATGATGGGAGACAAAAGGGTGCAAGTCAGTGGACAGTTGGCCAGTCACACAGATAGGGGCAACACGTATCTCTCAGCAGCCATGCACATTTTGACTAATGTGTTGGGCCCACAGCACATCGCCAAGATCTCAGAGGCAAGGTGTAATGGACCACCTCATGCACACCAACATGTCCCCCACTGCACTTACCACCTGTACGGGTGCGCCGTACAGCCGTCCGAAGTTGCGGAGCACACCGTCCACGAGGACATCTAGCTCCGCAGCGGTGAAGGGATGAGACCGGATCTCTTTGACTCTCGAAATGCCTTAGTGACATCTCGGCTTGATTACGGTAACATCTTATACCTGGGCTCAAATAAGGCAGTGATAAAGCGTCTGCAACTAGTGCAGAACGCTGCGGCTAGACTGCTTTGTAAAATCCCCAGATCTGCTAGGATCACCCAATATCTCAAGGATCTGCATTGGCTTAAGGTTGAGAACCGCATTCGTTTCAAAGCCTTGAGCTACTTATTTAAAATCAAAGCTGGCACTGCCCCCAAATATCTTCAGGCCCTTGCTAAGCCCTACCTCCCAAACCGTAACCTGCGTTCAGGTACAGCGGCAAACTTTGCAGTACCAAGGTTTAAAAGAGCCAGAATTGGCGGGAGATCTTTCTCCTATCTGGGGCCAACGCTGTGGAACACACTGCCCTTTCACATTCGCAAGGAGGAAAGCTATGTGAATTTTAGAAAGAGCATAAAAACGTGGCTTTTTAATAAATAATTGCTTTGTCTGTTCTCTCCCCAGTGATATCTGAGTGTTTTGCGTTTCTGGCGCCGGGAAACCCTTTGTGGGTAGCTGCGCGCCTTACAAATGCTATAAAATAAAATAAATAAATAAGTTCACGGAGTATGGCACTAGAGCAGCAGTCGGTGGTCAGCTCCACAGCAGCAGGTGGAGGTGATGGTCACAGGCAGCAGTCCGTGGTCAGCTCCGCAGCAGCAGGTGGAGGTGATGGTCACAGGCAGCAGTCGGTGGTCAGCTCCGCAGCAGCAGGTGGAGGTGATGGTCACAGGCAGCAGGTGATGGTCACAGGCAGCAGTCGGTGGTCAGCTCCGCAGCAGCAGGTGGAGGTGATGGTCACAGGCAGCAGTCGGTGGTCAGCTCCGCAGCAGCAGGTGGAGGTGATGGTGACAGGCAGCAGTCGGTGGTCATCGTAAAATGTGTGCTTTTGCACATCACACATATATAGGGCCCTGAGGCCATGTCAGTGGCATACGGCGCCAGCCATTGGTCAGCCCTGGATGCATTTTTGGAAATGGGCCAATGACTGGCCCTGGTGTTGCAGTGCACAGCATACGCTACATTCGATTGGGCATACGCGGGCCTTGTTCACACTTCCCATTGGCTGCACGTGCACAGACCGTAACGGTCACACACCGGCACCCGCATGTGGAAGCTTCCGGGACGGATGCTTCTCTTGCTACAATGTTCAATCACTGGCGCCAACATGGCGGGGCACGTATTCGGCGGGGGAGGTGCAGGCCAACACATCCTTTAGCGGATGTCAATGGACATGGCAGGTCATGACCCCCCTTACAGTCACATCGCATCATCCACCGTACACCAGCCGGCCCAGCCCGGCCCAGGACCGCCATGCCAGGCCCCGTCCACTACCGCCGTGCCAGGCCCCGTCCACTACCGCCGTGCCAGGCCCCGTCCACTACCGCCGTGCCAGGCCCCATCCACTACCGCCGTGCCAGGGCCGGCCCAGGACCGCCGTGCCAGGCCCCGTCCACTACAGCCGTGCCAGGCCCCGTCCACTACTATCGGGTATTTCCCTACACACGTTTCTAGTACCTCACATCTACACAGTACATCCCGGATGTATCGGCACATTCTGATTCAGTTGTCAGTGTGTGGTATATGTGAGCTAATGACTATGGTGGGGGTACACATGTGTTCAGTGCATGTGTGTTGCCTATTGTGTCACCATGCATGTGATGTACGTATGCCCACCATTATTGGTGTTGCCATTGGTGCATGATGAAATGGTGTGTGTGTATCTTTTTGTTTGTGTGCATGCACTTGCATGTGTGTATGTGATGTGGCACCTACACATTTGGGTCATGTCACATGTCTTGTTGGCAGTAATGTTGACCTGAGACTAAGTAGCATTGCACATTTTGAGACACATCATGTTGCTAGTGGCTGCACATTGTTGCTACGGCAATCCATGTTGTAGTGACAATCAGAGATGTCACACATATGACAATTATACACTACATTTTACTTGTTGGTAGAGTTCGTTGACATGTGAGTGAGTTGCACAGACATGCGTTGTATGTGAATTGACTTCCATTCCATCTACTCCCACACAGGAGGGCTCAAACGTCCATCGCCCATACATTGTGCTGGAGGATATGGTTGACGAGGAGGTGATCAGGAAATTCCGGCTGGATCGACGTCGATTGATGGAGCTTGTAGACCAATTGTCTCCTCACCTGCAGCCGCGAAGAACCTATCCAGGTTCCATTACACCCACAGCAAAGGTGATGGCGGCACTACACTTTTTTGCTACAGGCACCTTTCAGTACACAGTTGGACATGCCGGGGGGATGTCACAGTTCACAAACCGGACACCGACTCATCCTCCCCCTCCAATTATCGCCCCATTTCACTCCTGCCTTACCTTGCTAAAGTTCTCGAAACCCATATCACCACCACTCTGAGTACCCACATTGAGGCAAATCATTGCCTCTCCCCCTGTCAAGCCGGTTTCCGTCCCCTGCACTCTACAGAGAAAGTGGTCATCTCAGTAATGGACAAATTGCGTGAAGGTATCGACACCAACCTTCCGCAAGCCTTGATACTCCTAGACCTGTCTGCCGCTTTTGACACGGTGGACCACCCCATCCTCCTCAACCGTGTTAGGGCGGCGGGCATAGAAGGTTTTGGCTTCTCATGGCTAGAGTCTTTTCTCGCTGGGAGAACTCAAGCGGTCCGTTTGACTGGCTTCGCTGCGGCTTCCCGCAAGGTAGAGTGCGGGGTCCCTCAGGGTTCATCACTTTCCCCTCTTTTGTTTAACCTATACATCTTTCCCCTCATTTTTATGTTACAGCAACTGGAGGTCACCGTGTTCAATTACGTGGATGACCTCCAGTTAATCTTCAACCTGTCTCATCCATCCTCATCCGCCCTGAACGTCCAGACAGTAATGACGTTCATTCAAGATTGGATGAACTGCAACCACCTCAAACTCAACCCGGACAAGACCGAGTTGGTCCTGACCGGAGGTGGTTGCAGTCCATGGTCCCCCTCTTTCTGGCCCCCTTCCCTTGGTGTTCCCCCACTCCCTGTGTCAAAAGTAAAAACACTGGGGATCCTTCTCAATTCTCAACTCAGTGTTCATTCACAAGTTAGTTCCGTGGTTTCCTCTTGTTTTTTTTCCCTCAGAATAATCAGGAAAGTTTCCCGTTTTTTTTCTCCCTCTGCTTTAAAAGTAATTGTGTTGGCCATGGTACTGTCTCGTATAGACTATGGTAACATAGTCTATAACGGGGCCCCCGCCTACGCGATCCATCGTTTGCAATTGGTGCAGAATCAGGCGGCTCGCCTGATTCATGGCCTACCCAATTACCATCGGGTCACCCCACTGCTCAAAACTTTACATTGGCTCCCAGTGAAAGAGCGTGCCCTTTTCAAACTCGGCTGCCTCACTTACCAGGCCAGATCGGGCACTGCTCCTGAATTCATCTGTTCTGCTATTAAGCCCTACTGCCCCGGCAGAGAACTTCGCTCCGCTCATTCGGCCCTCCTCACCATTCCTCGCTTTAAAAAACAGAGGGCGGGTGGAGCGAGATTCGCTGTCTTGGCTCCAACTTTTTGGAACTCCCTCCCGGCTTCCCTGCGCACCTCACCTTCTTACCTCCTGTTTCGGAAGAATCTTAAAACCTTCCTCTTTACGCAAGCCTACCTGACTTAAACCCCTCTAGTTGCTGCCGTCCACTGTTCACCACTAGCGCCATGAAACCGCTGGGTAAACGAACGCTATACAAATGTTTTTAAATTCAAATTCCATGTTCAGCATGGTACTTCGGGATGTTCTGAAAGCCATGATGCTGTACAAGGATGACTACATACATTTCCCACAGCCGGCAGAGTTGGCAGCGGTCAAAGCAGACTTCTATGGACTGGGTCAGATACCACACGTAGTGGGTTCCATTGATGGCACACATATCGCTATCATTCCACCACGGGCATGTGAGCAGGTGTATAGGAATCGGAAGCACTTCCATTCCCTCAACGTGCAGGTGGTGTGTCAGGCCGACAACATCATATCCCATGTGTGTGCAAGATTTCCTGGCTCTGCACATGATGCCCACATCATGCGGAGCAGCATTGTCCCCCAAATGATGGCAAATCTGCGTCCGGCACAAGCCTGGCTTGTTGGTGAGTATGCTGTGGTGACAGGAGTGATATCTTTGTGGCATGGTGTGGCCACCAATTCTGGTAGTGATGTTTCTGTCTCTCTCTTCCCCCAACATAGGCGACTCGGCTTACCCAAACAGGCCTTGGCTGCTTAGTCCCATACGCAATCCAACTACAGCGGGGGAAATGCGATACAATGATGCCCATGGAAGGACACGTCGAGTGGTAGAACGTACTTTTGGCCTGCTGAAGTCTAGGTCTCAGTGCCTGGATAAGACCGGAGGGGCCCTGCCTTACTCACCAGGCAAAGTATGCAGGATTGTGATTGCCTGCTGCATGCTCCACAACCTGGCTGTGCGCAATAACATTGAACGGCTCTTGGACCCTGATGAACAGCAAGTTCCTCGCCCTCCCAACCCACCCATGTCGACTGATGAGGATAGTGGTGAGGAGGAAGGTGTGGACCAGAGGCGCCAGCTCATTGATCGCTACTTCCCTTGAATGTGAGTGTGCACCTCTTGTGCTGGTTGTGTATGCCCTGTGGATGTTTTCTGGTGTTGTGTCATTGTGGTATTCAGCATCTGTGTGTTCTGATATGTGATGTGTGCATGTGTGTGTGTTTATTGATTTGGACATGCATGTCTCCTTGATGTTTGTCCTCTCATCCACTCATTTTGTGATGAGTGTGGTTTGTGGAATGTTGCACTGCAGTGTGTTGTGATGAGTGTGATTCTGTTTCCTGACGTGTCTTTGCTGTTTCTGTTTTTCCCTAGGTCACTCCCGCAGCGGCATGATTATGTACGACTTGGATCCCTGAACCTGGTAACGTCAGTTTCTGATTGAATCATGTGAATAAACATGGAGGCAACACATCATTGAGTGAGTAAGTGGTATTTATTTACAGAGTGTGCATTGGTGATGGTGCATATTTACAAATAAGTGTGGGGTGGGGGAGTGTGAGTTAAAGGTAATGGCAGATGAAATGTCCGTGCTGACACCACATTGGGTGGTGTCTGCCTAGTCCAGCAGACCTGTGCCAATGATTGGCTTGGTGGGACAGGATAGTTTGCTTGGTGAATGTCTGGCTCTGGCAGTGTCACAGTCATTGACGGCCCCTCTTGGAGCGTGTGGAAGGAGCATCCACACTGCTCTCGCCCACTTCCAGCCTCGGACGGCCCCTCCGTCTTGGAGGCGGGACGGAGTCAGCTGGGGGTACAGGCTGCTCTGGTTCCACATCCGTCGCCAGGGGCGCAGGTGGCGGTGGCGGTGGTGTTGCAGCCCGTGGCGTTGGTTGAGGGGGGGTGGGGGTGTTGCGGGCTATCCATCCCCTCCACATGGTTGTGTTCTGGGACATGATGTCTACAATTTGGCCAAGCCGGCTCTCAATGGCCCGCAACATGTCGGTGTTCTCAATAGAGTCCTGGTGGGCACGGTCTGCCTGTGCCTGCCCACGCTCATAGTTTTCCTTTACCCTGGCTAGGGCTTCCAATGACTGTGCCTCGGGATTGGGTGGGTGTCCTTCCTCTGCACGTTGTTGCCTTGTGCTCCTGCCTGCCTGATGTGGCCTGGGCTCTCTGGTGTGCCGCACACTTTCCCTGCGTGGCTGGGATGGCGCAGGCCCGGCGTCGTGCGGTGGGTTAGGCAGGGTGGCAGAGGCAGGAGTGGTGGTACTGGTGGTGGTGGCTGTGCAGGTCACAGTGGCCGGTGTTGTGGGAATAGCAGAGGCCGTAATAGTCGGTACTGGAATCACCTGGGAGCCCGATGGCCCTGGCTGCCTGCTTGTGCCCGCACCATCCTCCGCACCGGAGCTGGCTGTGGAATCGTCCCCAGAGAGTCCTGAGTGAGGCGAGTCTGGAGGCCGGATTGTGGTTCCACCTGTGAGATTACGATCACCTGTAAAACAAAATTGTGAAGATAAGTACTGTGGGCATTACGTGTTATTTTCAAATTGATGACTTTTCAGTGTCCACTCGCACTCACCCCACCCACCACCACCGCCATCCCTATGGACATGGGGGCCTGTTGGGAGTTGTAGTGCCGTCCTCTCACACACCCCACCCACCACCACCGCCATCCCTATGGACATGGGGGCCTGTTGGGAGTTGTACTAGTGACCTCTCACACACACCCCACCACCGCCATCCCTATGGACATGGGGGCCTGTTGGGAGTTGTAGTGCCGTCCTCTCACACACCCCACCCACCACCACCGCCATCCCTATGGACATGGGGGCCTGTTGGGAGTTGTAGTGCTGTCCTCTCACACACCCCACACACCACCACCGCCATCCCTATGGACATGGGGGCCTGTTGGGAGTTGTACTAGTGACCTCTCACACACCCCACACCCCACCACCCCCATCCCTATGGACATGGGGGCCTGTTGGGAGTTGTAGTGCCGTCCTCTCACACACCCCACCCACCACCACCGCCATCCCTATGGAGATGGGGGCCTGTTGGGAGTTGTAGTGCCATCCTCTCACACACCCCACACACCACCACCGCCATCCCTATGGACATGGGGGCCTGTTGGAAGTTGTACTAGTGACCTCTCACACACCCCACACCCCACCACCGCCATCCCTATGGACATGGGGGCCTGTTGGGAGTTGTAGTGCCGTCCTCTCACACACCCCACCCACCACCACCGCCATCCCTATGGACATGGGGGCCTGTTGGGAGTTGTAGTGCCGTCCTCTCACACACCCCACACACCACCACCGCCATCCCTATGGGCATGGGGGCCTGTTGGGAGTTGTACTAGTGACCTCTCACACACCCCACCCAACACCACCGCCATTCCTATGGACATGGGGGCCTGTTGGGAGTTGTACTAGTGACCTCTCACACACCCCACATCCCACCACCACCATCCCTATGGACATGGGGGCCTGTTGGGAGTTGTAGTGCCGTCCTCTCACACACCCCACCCACCATCACCGCCATCCCTATGAATATGGGGGCCTGTTGGGAGTTGTAGTGCCGTCCTCTCACACACCCCACACCCCACCACCGCCATCCCTATGGACATGGGGGCCTGTTGGGAGTTGTACTAGTGACCTCTCACACGCCCCACCCAACACCACCGCCATCCCTATGGACATGGGGGCCTGTTGGGAGTTGTACTAGTGACCTCTCACACACCCCACACCCCACCACCGCCATCCCTATGGACATGGGGGCCTGTTGGGAGTTGTACTAGTGACCTCTGACACACCCCACACACCACCACCGCCATCCCTATGGACATGGGGGCCTGTTGGGGTGGTTTAGACGTTGGTGAGTATGTGGACTGCATGCATTGGTTGGTGTCTGGGAGATGTGTCTTCTGAGTTGTGTGAGGCACACCATGTCATTGTGCTCGTGGTGCTTGGTTTGTACTTACCAGCCTCTTCTCCTTCCACAATTCCTTCAAGGGTCTCTGGGTGCAGGATGCTCAGCACCTTGTCCTCCCAGTCGGTGTAGGGTAAGGGCTCCGGGGGGGTTCCACCGCCAGTGTGATGTGCCCGGAGATGGTTTTTGGCACGGATTGCTTTAACACGGGTTTTGAGGTCATGCCACCGCCTCTGAATCTCCTGCTTGGTCCTCGGCACGGTCCCAGACGCATTCACCCTGGTGACTATCCTGTCCCACATGTGATTTTTCCTGGCTACGCTGGTCTGCTGCACTAGGGCCCCGAATAAGTGGGGTTCGACACGGATGATTTCATCCATTATTACCTTTAACTCTGTGTCTGTGAATTTGGGGTTCTTTTTTCGTGCCATGGTGTGTGGTGCTCGGGGTGTGGGTTTGAGTGAGTTGGGACGTGCAGGTGTGTGGTGTGTAGGAATGGTGTGGTGGGTCTTTGTGTTGTGGGTGTGTTTGGGTGGTGGTTATGTGTATTCTATCGGTGTGTGCTGTATGTTCTCTTGTGTCTCTTGCTAGCAGCTATGCTGTGATGCAGAGGATTTCGGGAGTGGGTGGGAGTTATTTTATAGTCTGTGTCTTGGTCCTGTCTGAATGGTTATTGGCAGTCAGGTGCTAGGTGGGTGTGTAGACTGGTGTGCATTATGTGGTACTTGGGGGTGGGTCATTGTGTCTTGTGATTGGTTTTGATGTTTCAGGTGGGTGGTAGTTCAGTTTCCTGTGTTTGGTATTAACTTCCGTCGCACTGTTTGGCATTGGTTTGACGGTAGGGATGTTGTTCGTGTTGGCCTTCCGCTGTGAGGCACAGTTTCTCGTTGCATTGTTACCGCAGCGGACGTGGATCGCCGTGCCTACCGGGGTACTTGCGGAGTTATCCTAATCGCGGACACGGACACTACGCAGGTATAGCGGGAGATGTGGATGTTCTCGCGGTCATGTGCGTACGCGGCGGCCGGTGTTTCTTCGGTTCCGTCCGCGTGCGGCAGTCTCAGGTGTACTCCGACCGCCGCGGACGGAGTTTGGTGTGCTCCGTCCGCCATGATCGGTGTTTCGTTCATATATTATCTTAATCAGTATTGCGGTTTCTCCGCGGACCAGTCCGGAGTATCTTGCCACCTTCCTCGGCGGACGGAACTCGTTTACGTCCGCGATCCTAATCGACCCCATAGTCTTTAGTCTGCTTTGTTAAACCAGGTCACCAATAGCGTTGTTTCAATAATGAAACATTCACCATAACTCCTGCATGAGCGGAGCCTATCCCCTTGTGTGCTGCTAGAATTGACCCTAACCTACGATCCATGTTTGAAATTACTCTATCCCCCACTCCAGGAATCTGAGCAAATGGAATGTTATTGGCATCTAACTTGTAGAAGTATTTGAGTGGAAATCTTTTTGGTACTGCACCACTGTTTTTGCGTGAAGCAATAACAGCCACCATAATTTCACCTTTTATTTTAATTTTAGAATGAGTGATTGCAGCTATGGAAGCCGTGCGCAGAGCCCCCTTTGTGACGTCATCAGCCAATGAATTACCTTCAATGTGAATGCCAGTGTATGTATCACGTGAGTCCTTGGTAGTTCGGATTTCAACTCCACTACCTGTTCCCATAGCATTTTGTGCTTATTTGTGCCACCATTTGCGTCTTTGAGCCTGATTTTAATCTAGTGTTGTAAATATTCATTATATGACTGTACATAGTCAAATGAATCACACAGAATTAGCGTGGAGAATTCTAGCTCCGTATTCACAAGTGGCAGTATCGGTGCTTTTTTAACTCTTCCAACTGTGCCGTGCAATCTCCTAGAGATTGCGTTTTTGTGCAACTTGGATGGAACTTTCCATCCCGCATGCGACCTTTGACGATTGCATATGCCGCGGTATATTGTTGCTTACTCCCTGTGGCCGGTTGAGCAGATCTGTCAGTGTAAATGATATATTCATACTGATCTTGAGGCATTATTTCATTTGGTAGAGGATATTCTTGTTCGTATTGCAGGAATGCGTGTATCTTTAAATTTGGGTCATACCTATATTCTACATCTGTTGCAGTGAGAGAATTAGTCCATTGTATCCATCTCGGATGTAATGCTTTAGCGTTAGAAATGCTTGCCTTTGTCGCAGCAGTCCAAGGCTGGTACCGGAGTCACTACAATTATTTGTTTTTCCCTGAGCCAATGCTCTTTCTCTCACTACAGTAGTCTGTACTGCTGTCAGAATCTTTTCAGTAGATGCAAAACGCATCCAAGCATTTGTGTAAAAATGTGATTTGTATGCAATTGGTACTGTTTCACCTTCGTTATATAATAGATAGGTGTACACAGATTGACCCGCAATTATACGGATCCCCAGGTTGCGTACATTTACGCGTGTCTGTAAGTGTTTTGAAGGTATCATGTCAGCTTGTAAGGAACAAAGTGTATCTGTGTGTTCCTGGGCCCATTGTTTTACTGAAAAATCTGGTTTTATTAACTCTAAGAAAGGTTTTACTCTTTCTGCGTAATCCAAGACGTATGTTCTACCAAAATTTAGGAATCCCAGGATTGATTATAAAATATTAATGACTTTGGAGGTTGGAGCACCATGCATTTTTCAAAAAAATTGTCTGCTTGGCTTTTTTCTTCACTTAAAAGCTCATATCCTAAAAACAGGACACTGAGGTGGGCAATTTTTAATTTTTTAAAGTTACATTTGCAGCCCTCAGATCCAAATCCCAATATTATGGTATTCCCCCTGTTCAAGTGTTCCTCTAGGTCATTGTCCATCAGATAAATATGCTCCGCATAGGACAATGCTTCTTTATCTAATTTCTGAAGTAACACAATGTTATTGATTAATGCAGCAATGTGTGCATTCTGGACTGCAAATGTATTAGTGCAAGTATTTAAATGTCTGTAATCTAAAAATAGACAATATGTATTGTCAGGTTTCATGATTGGAAACAAAGGAGTGTTCATTTGAGAGGTGCATGTTTCAATCACCCCTTGGTATTCAAGTTCATCTAAGACCTCCCTGACCTGTTTTTTAGCTTCTTGCTTTATTGGATACTTTCTCTGTGCAGTTGGAGAATTTTTTAAGGGAATTATGTGGTGAGTTGAAACCTCATCCCATCCAGCATGGTTTTTGTATAATGCTGGAGCCTGGGCTATCGCCCACTCCTGCGCATATGTGTGTTGCAAGTGCCTGGGAATATGATCTGAGGATGCCAGTAGAATTATACATTTTCCCTTTAGGGCAATCCATGACGAATGCTAGCGGACAATCTCGTTCAGCTAACAAAATGTCATAGCCAAATGTAAGGTTGTCCCAGAAGAGACCTCTCACTTTTCTACACTCGTCCCCCTCCATCTGGAGCGTTATTTCATATACTTTATTATGTGGGACACTTACCCTAGTATCGAGTGTCTCTACTGTGATGTAATCATTCAAGTCTCCTATCACCAGAAATTCTATCAGGTTTTGGCAAGCTATTGTTACTTCTGCTGCACTGTCTAGCATTGTCTGAGTCCATTCCCCATTCAGTAGTCGAGTCCTCAGAATTCTGGTCATGTCTAATCTTTAGACCTGCAACCTTCTTCTTTTTGAACTGTGGCTTATGCTTTGGCTTCTCTTCTTTCTTAGAAGTGTAATCTTGAGCGCGCTGCTTGTCTCTGGGCTTTGTACGCTATTCTTGTCTTCCTGACTGTCTTTCCCTTTTGGAGTTTTTCGATGAACCCTGAAAAGAACAAGAGGAACATGTATCAGTATCCTGATACCTGTCAGGTTTCCTAATATTATCCCTATTCCTATGGTTATACCTCTTTTTGGAGGACTCCTGTGGAGGAGATCAACCTCATGATTGGGATCTATTTCCTTTAAAGTTTTGTTGTTTTTTATTATCCCACTTCCTTTTAATTGAAGTAGGTGTCTGCTTTGAAGTGTCCTTTTCAAAACAGCCCATCAGTTGTGGTTTTAAAGCTTTCCCACCCAAACTGTCTCTGCCAAATTCTGCATACGCAGTTTCAATTTTTTGGTAGTTCAGTTCCTGTTCTAAAGGACTGAACACCCTCAGGCATTGGCGGATAGCCACCAAAACTGCTTCCCCTTCAATATTAGCTAAAATTATGGCTGATACCTGGGCATAGTTACCTAGTAACTTCGTCCCTAAGTTCAGAGCAGGTTCTACACCGTACTCATTCCGTATTTGCCCATCACTGCATGTAATGTTTGTGGTGGGATTCTAGTTGCTGTGAGATTGAGTGCCATTTGTTGCAGATATTGCTGGTTGGACTGTAAACGTCCTCATGACGAATTGCATCATGTTTCTATAGATTTTAATTAAATCTCTGTGTTGTATGAGTAAGTCTCCTGGTGGCATTGTGTCAATGGCAGGATGTGGTGTGTAGGCCGCTAATACCAGCCATGTTGCCCCTTCTCATCCGAGTGGGCCGAGTCTTACTCTTCTTCTTATGTGGGGTGGGCACCTTTAAACCAGTATAAATGTTCCTGGTACGTGAGTGGATCTTCAATGTCCTAGAACGGACAATATTCCTTTGATGCATCTTCTTCTGTGTGTGAGTGAAATGTCTTTGTTCTTGCATTTGATGCTGGGAATGTAACTCACGAATAAAATACCTCTGTTTTGTTAGATTTGCGTGCCTCAATCACGAAAGCGATTATGCCACCCCTAGGTGATAAACCATGCTCTAGCAGTTTCAGGGTGACTGTATTTCAGAATTATTTTTCTGCAATCGGAATTGGTTCTGCATCTTCTTCTCCGGCTGAGAGGTGTTGATCCACTACTGGGTTATCTCCTGTCTCAGTCATTTTGTAAAGAAGTTTGTCCAAGGGAACTAAGTTAAAGGTTTTTTATGCACACATTTAGGAACACTGTGACCTTCAAGCTTGATTAATCAACAACCAATAAATAGGATTTTTTTGCCACTCAGCTTTGGCAGAGTTTGTGCCCACTCACTCCAGACGTCTCTGTTTTTTGTGAGTAGGGGTCTGTGAGAATAGCAAGACTGAACTACTCAGAACCTAGTAAATAAATACCCAACCAACGTTGGCGGCACCATGTCATGGAGTTCCTATATATCCCATACAGGATCTGTGCATTTGGATAACATTAACTGTGCGATTGGTGGCAGTCTGGTTCCGAGCACCCCCACCGGATATATTAGCCTGTTTGCATTGGCTAGCTCACAGTGCCACTAGAATATCCTCTTATCGGGTAAAGAATAGTTTCTGGCAACCTCAGAACATGACAACCCGGATCCCTCAGAATCGTGGAAACAATATACTACCTTTCGCTCAGTCACTCGTGCTCACTTAGCTGGTCTCAGAGATACACAGAATAAACAGTCTGGGCGGTCCAATAAGAATTTATTGAACAGTTGTTATTTTAATTTAAAATAGATGAGCTGTAACAAGCCCTATGAGCTTTAGAATGATATCTCTTCTACCATATCCAGTAAAAATCCTGGAGAGGGCAGTTAGTACATTTCTGTCCTCATATCTAGAAGAAAACTAATTGCTAGATAAGGACCAATTTGAGTTTCGAAAAGGGCATGAAACTGAAACAGCCCTGGTGACTGTGCTGGACAACCTGAGAATGTCTGCCGACAATGGTAATTCATCTGTGTTAGTATTACTAGATATGTTGGCCGCATTCGACACAGTGAGTCACAAGATATTGCTTGAAAGACTAGAGAATATAGGAGTGAGAGGACGGGCACTGTAGTGGCTGCAATCATATTTGACGGGCAGACAACAGGAAGTGACTATCTCACCGTTCACATCCCCAAAGACCCCTGTGCACCACGGGGTGCCACAGGGCTCTGCAATAAGCCCTATTCTATTCAACATCTATTTGCGCCCTCTGATCCCCATCATTAAATCATTTGGAATAGATCTAGTCAATAACGCGGATGACACACAATTGGTGTTCTCCATGGAAGGAAATCAAGCAGTATCCATAGAGACATTTCAGGAGTGTATGTATCAGACGTCCAACTGGCTCAGGACAAACTCCATACAATTAAGTGGTGGAAAAACGGAGGTTGTATACTGCTCTACGACCAAAGTGAGGCGGCCTCTACCGTTTGAGTTCAGACTCACCCCAACTGACCTACCACTGGTTCCAATCAGTACGGTGCGTAATCTGGGGGTTTTAGTAGATGACAATCTTCAAATGGAGTAACAAGCCAATAAAACAGACAATACCTGCTTCTCATTGTTAAGAGCATTACGCCAGATTCTCCCACTACTGCCTAGTTCTACCAGACCCTTAGTAGTGAGGAGTATAATTTTAAGCAGGCTGAACTACTGCAAGTCTCTGTACTTGGGAGCACCACAATCAGTGCTATTAAAGATGCAGAGGATCCAGTCTATAGCAGCCAAACTGGCATTAAATAGGCAGTGCAGGTCTTCAATGGTGACAACATCAAAGGACCTCCATTGGCTGCCTATCAAGGAGAGAATTCACTTCAAATCTCTCTGCATTGTGTTCAGAACAGTGCATGGTTGGGGTCTGATGTCTATGCAGGAGAAACTCACCTGGTACAATCCTGGGAGAAATCTTCGCTCTTCCAGTGCAAGCCTGGTAACCAACGCTAGATTTAAGAAGACCAGGCTGGGTGGCAGAACATTTGGTATAGCAGCCCCACAAATCTGGAATGACTTTCCCCTGCACTTCAGACAAACTAAATCGTTGCTCCTATTCAGAAAAAACCCAAAGACATGGCTCTTCCTTAGGGATGAGTAATATGAGCTCCCCAAATTAGCGTATAGGCCATGTGTCCTGCCTAATGCCAACTTGGTAAGTCACAGTGCCAGGATACCCGTAGGGTGACAGTTTTTCTGCGCTATACAAATCTTCGATACTATACAATACAATACAATACAACCATTAGACAGTAGCAGAGGTATATGATTAGCAGTATTACAATAGTAAAGGGATGGTACAGTTATACAATTTCTCAGTAATCATAAATATATACAAGTACATAAAACACATGATAAAAGTGTGTACTCCTACAATGCCTCCCTAACTAGATGTACCAAAATGTACCTAGCCAAGAATCCCTCTAGGATCTAGTAACCTGAGAATAAGAGAGTATGGGACCCCTTCCTAGTCTCGAGTTGGACACCCCGCGAGGGATGTTAGACCACCGCCAGCTGGAGTGTCTGCATGCAGGAACTTCAGTGTCTCTGGTCACTGTGTCAACCGGGAAGTCATGGTCTTCTCTGTCTTTCTAAGCATGACATGATGTATATATACTCACAGGTTCCTTGCTGTGTGACTGTGTGACTGTATCGGCCGAAAGGATGACGTCGGGCCCGTACTTTATACAGTGATATTATACAGTAAATGTTCGTCCTGCTGTCAGATCTGCTGTGCTTCCAAGAAGCCTCATGCATGATGTATGAGTTTCGAACTAGTGAAAAACCTGTGTTCTGAATGCAGTGTCGTATCTAGGTAAAAGGTCAGTCCATATGAACCGTTATGTATGTAATGTAGGGAAGGATATAGCTAAAAGGTTGCAGTGTTACCTGCGCCTATATAGGGTACATATATGGAATATAAAAAATGGCAGTGCACATAAATCTTTACTGAAATAATTAATTCCAAATTAATCTTATTTGTTAAAGAACTACATCATGCAAAAAAGTTTGATGACAATTTATTGATGAACTGACTTACATCTGCAATCAAAACACATTTTTAACACATTATCCAATTTGGTAAGTTATAGTGTCATTTTGTTTTTAAATGTTATTATAAAGATTGTAATATGTTAGTAAAACAATAAAGAATTTTACATTACATTACATATTATATTATAAATCTTTCTTCGGTTTATACAAAGGAAACTGTAAAAGTACACTATAAAACAACTTAGTTAATATGTCACAATTCAATCTCAATAAATGATTTATATATATATGTGTGTGTGAGAGAGATATCAATATTCAATACCTATATGTATATGTGAGTTTTCTACATTTAAATCATTTATTGACATTGAATTGTAACATATTAACTAAGTTGTTTTATTGTGTACTTTTATGGTTTCCTTTGTATAAACCGAATAAAGATTTATAATGTAATATGTAATATAAAATCCTTTATTGTTCTATAGTTTTACTAATATATTACAATCTTGTGTATGTATATATATATATATATATATTCACTGAAGAAAACATAGGTTTTAGGGGTGTTATAGTTAGCTGAACATTTCACTCGTACAAAACCATTGAAATTCCTCCGATATAGTTAGTTGTACTAACTATATCTCGCGCGCCCGCAATCCACTGCTGATGATGTCACATATTACATCATTCATGACATGGTCAGTGACATCACTGACGACATCTCAAATTACATCACTGATGACATCACTGGTGACATCATCCAGTGAATGTGGCTTGCTTCCTTATTTAAATATGTATTATATATATAGAAATTTGCATTGAAGAAAAAGTGGATATATAAATATAAATATCTGGATGGAGGATTTAGTAGCAGTGTGATTGACTGTTTACTTGACTAATTTAAAGTGTCTCTAAATATATTGGATAGTGGCTAAACTGTGTGAACATCTGTATCACTTTGTCAGTTGTTGTAAAAACTACTTCTCCAGTTGGTTACTAGCTATTTGAAAGTCTAAATAAGTTATTGATTCGTTAACTGAGTGTTTGTATCGAGAGTGAATGTGTGTGTGGATCGGTGGGAGGTGTGTGACTGCCTAAAGATGTGTGAATAGTTGATTTAGTAGGTATATGACATTAAGACTACAGTTGTTTGGGTGAGTGAATATCTTTATGGGTGTGGTGATGAGCAAATATCTCTCTTAATGGTACATGTCCAACAAATTACAAAAATAAAAGGTAATGTATGTGTCAGTTGTTGTTTATAAATAAGTATACATAAGAATCAGTGATTGTATGCATGACTGTATGGATAACTGTATACGTGTAATAGTGATCTTATAACACACTAAGTATAAGTTACTATCTATATGAATAGATAAAGTGGTGTTTGTATACGCGTATAGCTAAGTAAATGTAAGTATGATCCATTGTTTGCATAAGTGAATAGGATGAATTCATAAGTGAATATGATGTGTGCTGGTGTGTAATGTCGATATAGGTGTATAAGTATATTTGATAGTGTTCTTTTGATCATTGACTGTATGTATGAGTGAATCTGTAGGTAAGTGATTAGATGTGTGTATAGATCTAGGAATCACTGAGTGGGTTTTTATCAGTTCAGTTTCATACGTCTTTATTTCGATTTTTACATAATAAAAGACAGTCTACATAAAAGGAATAAAACCAGATCTTACATACATATAATTCAAAACATCATATTTTCTTCCAAAACAGTTCATCATTTAAAAAAAGATTAAACAGTGATTTTAAAGACGCAGTATAAAAAATTACCCATAATTAAAATTGATAATCAAGATACATGAAGGTGTCTAGCTCTGATGACCCAAGCCCACCCTAGGTACTTTGCTACACCTATGATCACAATCTCTGAGGTATTTGTTCTTAGAGCACACAGTGCCTCTGCGCTCCCTCCAATATTCATCTGACGACAAATGGGCCTAATCCATTTATTCCTTGGGGCTTAATAGGCAGGACAAGCAAAGAAAAAGTGACCCACACTCTCCTTTTGATCATTACACCAGGGGCAGTACTCAGTTGAATGGCCATGCCATTTCTTGCAAAAGGACCTTACTGGCAGAGACCCAACTCTAAACTGATGGTATAATTTTTTGTCCAAACTCCTGGTAATAACATCCCAGTAGTTCTCCAATAGGGGATCCAGTTTGTGCACCAAAAATCTACCCGTTAGGGTGGCAGCATCTGACAGCACAACAGATTGGTATCTAACAGATTCCCAATAGAGCATTTTAAATTCTTGTTTAGGGGGGAAAGCAGTAGACCCCGGGTTAGCCCATAATTGGCTAAATCCCATACTTTCCAAGATTAGTTTCACCTTACGGAGCCATGGAATATTACCAGAACCCAAGATTGATCTCACTTCCGCGAGTTCATTGGCAAAAAGGCTTAGATCCGGCGATGTCCAAATCCGTCTCCACAATGCTACCAGCCGGTACCGTGCCATCTCATTTATCGGCTTACAACCCATATCCAACAGAAGAGGTTTTATTGGTGTGGATTGGGGTAATCCTACCAGTTTGCGCAATAATTTATTTTGGACTCTTACCAAGGGGTTTAGGTCCATAAAGCCCCACAGGTCAGCCCCATACAAGATGGCAGAACTAATTTTTGCTTCATAAATCTTTAGTGCAGGTGTTACCCTTTTGGTTAAAGACATTCTTTGCTCCTGGATTAGGCATCCCGTAAGGCGTACAAATCTTAAGCGGAGAACATCAACCTGAGGCTTCCAGTGTAGGCGATAGTCTAGAGTCACTCCAAGATAGGTCATGACATCCACCTGTTCAAGGTCGACTCCATTCATGCTAACGTGGCTTTTAATGGGGCGATTTTTAGTTAAAACCATGAATTTAGTCTTGCTCACATTTATTTGCAGATCATTTAATTTACAAAAATCCTCAAATCTGTTAATCGCCATTTGAAGGCCCCTACGTGTCTTGGAGAGCAGTAAGGTATCATCAGCAAAGATGAGCAATGGGAATTTTGTCCCGCCCAATGTGGGTGCATCAGTTGGGGTGTCTGCAAAAAACTTCACCACCTGGTTAATAAATAGTAGGAAACGGGTAGGTGCCAAAACGCACCCCTGGCGGACACCCCGCATTATGGGAAAGCTGTCCATCACCTGCCGCTGTCTCCCCCACCTCACTTTAGCAAAATTGCCCTCGTGCAATCTTACCATAAGTTCAAGGACTTCGGGCGGCAATCCTAACTTACCCAGGACAGCCCACAACTTTGCCCTAGGCACAAGATCAAAAGCTGACTTAAGGTCCACAAAGGCAGCGTAGATGGCCCCTCCGCCCAACAGCACCACCTTCCAGTATATCAGAGTAAATCTGAAGACCTGGTCGATGGTGCTGGTGCCTGATCTAAAGCCAGCCTGCAGCGGTGAGAGAATGCTCTCCATCTCCATCCACCCTTGGACTTTGGCAAGGACCATCCTTGCGACGATTTTCTGCAGGGAATCTATGAGCCTAATAGGGCGATATTTTCCAGGGACCGATCGATCCCCCTTTTTAAAAATAGGAAGAATTTCCGCACCATTCCAGGACTCTGGGATCCTTGCCCCCTTGGCAATAGCATTAGCAATCTGTGTAATATAAGGAACCCAAAGTTGGGGGGCAGTTTTGAATAAGTCTGCCGGGATGCAGTCCATCCCAGGAGCTTTCCCTGTTTGAACCAAACGGAGAGCAGACTCTGTATCATGATTCGTAAACACTAAGGAATGACGGGGAGAAGGAGGTAATGATGCCCAACTCACCGGGACATCGAGGAGTTCATGCTCTGGATCTTTGAACTGGGACAAAAAGAAGTCCACCCATGCTTCCGCAGAGACGTAATTTACTGGAGTCTGCGAGTCAGGGTTTCTGCCCCATTTCACAACTTCCCAGAACTTAATTTGGTTAGAGGATAGGCATGCCTCATAGAGGTCGGACCAATAGCACTCGCCCCACTCTCTCTTCACCTCCCACTGAACCTTCTTGTACTTTTGCCGTGCCAGTTTAATATCGAGGGTTACCCTAGATTTAATAGCTTTTATAAGCCCACTATGCACCTCCCTGCATTTTTTATTATACCATTTCTTGCTAGTGCCAATTACTTTCTCTTTCCCATGCTTTGTAGGTAAGGTAAGGAGGGCCTTCAACTTGTCACTGATCTGGTGGACTGCTTCCATATTAGAAGATTAGAAGATAGATCATGTATGGCACTCAAGGTAGATGAAACTTCCAAAGATATGCCATCTAACAAGGCTGGTTCCGCCACGACCCTGGACCATCTGACCCTCCTTCTATCATTGGTTAAAACAGCCTCTGCAGTAATGCACGTAGCTATGGGAGACCTGCCAAAGCCACCAGGAAGCTTTAAACTTAAAGACAACGGGTTATGGTCACTCTCAGGACGGACCACGACTACCATGTCTTCCAGGAGAGACCAATACTCCATTTTAACCAAAATGTGGTCAATTCTGATTTTACTAACCCCATTGTCAAAAGTAGGGTGACCAACTTTATCAGAAATCGTTTGACCATTGGCCGCTCTCAAACCCCACTCTAAGCACAGCCCTAACCAGTGCAAGGCAGTCTCTGTACCCCTTTTAATATAGTTCAGTGTCAAGTTCTGGATATTCCACACAGCATCTTCCTCAGACCACAAGTCCTCACCCTCACTCATCAGGGGTTCAAAGGTGCAGTTTAGATCCCCGCTATAAGTATTAAATTATCTCTCCCGATCAATTCAAGGTAGGAGTCCAACTCATCTATAATAGCCGGGCATCTCCCGCCGGGAAGGCCTCGAGCATATATATTGATAACAATAATATCCTGGTGATTTTCCCTACATAACTTAATCCCCAAAATATCGGGATTATTCGCTAAAATTTCTACCGGTCTGTAACTAATGGACTGCCTAACCCGAATTACTAGGCCCCCTGACCCTCTACCCTTGGTACCCTGGATTGCTGGTTTATAAAAATTAAGAAAGCCTGCCCAAAATATTGGATCGGGAGCCCAGCTCTCTTGAAATATTAAAATATCAAAAGTATCTACAAAATCTGCCCAGTCATCAGAGCCTATTCGACCCTTTAGTCCTGCGATATTCCATGAAGCTATTTTGAGTACCATATCCTGAGTGGAAGGAGCATCTCGATTTAAAGCCCTCAGCTCTCGGCCTAGATCCCCACCCTCAGTAGGCGGAAAACCAGCCAGAGAGTTACCATCTATAATGCTCCCAGGAACCTCGTCTATCTTCAGATGCCCCCCCTCCTGACTGGCTAAACGAGCCATACTGTATAATCCAACTTCCCCGTTTAAAAAGTTGCCAAAGTGACTCTCTCCGCCGAATACGGGGCGGAGTCAGTCAATGCCCTCCAAACCAGAGAGTGGTTCAAAGCGGTTGAACAATTGGGGAATGAATGGGGTATATGTGGTCCTGTCTGCAGGGTATCTCCCATAAACTCTTCTAGGCATTAGGGGGTTGGCAAAGGGCACAATATTTCTTTTGGGATAAAAATAACTAAGACCCAAGGACTGCACGTCACCCATCCTCCCAAATCTAGCTTCCCTACGTATGAAGTCCACCACCCAAGGATCCCTAAAATTTTCTATAATACAATCCCCATTCAGGTCCTTCGGGCAGTGTCCCAGCCAGTTTACTCTTCTGACACTCAGTATCTCCGTGGCAGAGGAGGGTGGAAGGGGTCTATTTTTGTTTAACCAGAAAACAACTTTATTTTTAAGATCCCCATAGGATTCTGGTATATCTTCCCTAATGGTTGAGACACCTGTTAGGACAATCGTATACAGAGTAGCCTCAGGAGGTAAGTCGGTGCGAGGGGGGCCCTGTTTATTAACCTTCTGGGCTAAGGCGGTGGTATTTTTGTCTTGACTCCCAGATGCTCTGCTACTTGATTTAGTCAGTGGGGTCAATTTGGAACTACCCTTCGCAGGGTTCAAAGCTTGGACAACAGTAGCAGTCTTGGTGTTAAGTGTTGTGTCATCTTTCAAGCTCCCACCCCTAGAGGATACCCCTACAGAAATATTTATGGCAGGCCTGGCATTAGTTTGTTTAACAAAAGCCTGAGGGGGCTGCTTAGTTGTAACAACAGCTCCCGGGGGTTTTAATATGCTAGATGGAATAGAGGGTGTGACTTGAGCATTTACTAACTTGTTTAATATGTCAGTATTGGCGTTAACAAGATTCTCCAGTAAATCCAGTTTCGAGTTCATAAGTCTAGTTTGTTATAATAAGGGTAGCATAAGTGTTTTTACTAATATTTCCATTTTGCTTAAAAGGCCATCATCTTTGCTATTACGCTCAGGGCTATTAACTAAATTCCTAAATGGTACTTGAATGGAAGGCGGAGAACTACTTGTGACCAGTGGGGGCTGGGGGCCGGTAGTTGTTTCTGGGACAAAAATAGGCTGGAGTATACTATTTGTTTTGGGAATTTTAGAAGTACCCCTCTTCTGTGGGCCCTTCCTTCTCTTCCTCTTGCAGAGCATATTCCTTTGGGACTCTACATTAGTAGAAACAGGTTGAACTGGGCTAGCATTTAACACACTTTCTCCACCCCCACTACCAATAGAGACACTAGATTGTGAGCTACCATCAGATGAGTTCAAAAACGATCCCTCAACCTCGGGGTGAACATCTACCAACACAGGGTCCGGAATCTGGATAGGACTCATAGTGGATGCGTTGGGGCTAACCACTGAAGCAATGCGACCTATAGAGGAGCGTTTCCCCGTAATAAGATCTAGCGATAGCCGTTTCTCAGCAAAGGCTATCTCCTTTTCCAAATACCGGTCGCCTTAATAAAAAATGAGTCCAGGGGGCCAGTTACCACCCTACTAGAAGTCTGCAGTTGCACTGATCGTTCTTTTCCCGAAGGTAAGGGCATGGTTCAATATGACAATAGAGGTCAACAGTTTTTATAGGGAGCCAAAGGTGAACAACAATACCTCCCCAGGAAAGTAGAGAAAGACAGGAGCAACAGGACAAGGGAGGTGACCCAACCCAACCTCAGCCGACCTTGGACGGCCTCAGATGGCCCGCCCTTTGCGCGGGGTTAGCCCGGCGAACGCCCGCGCGCGTCCCGCGTGTGCGTGTATAGTTGGCACTAAATAGAAGGAGGAGGGGGGCGGGAAGAGGCACCAGTTGCGTGTGATCACAAAGCGCTAGTACCTCTGGTCCTTGCAGTCCCGCTCCCCCAGGCAGCCAGTCCGGGGCAGAAACAAACACAGGGCACCAAAAGGCAACAGTTCCCAGAAATGCAAAGGTGTGGGCTCCGAGGCTTCTCCGACAGCAAAGCAATCCCTGGTCACGAACGGCACCCGCGGAGTGGGGGCCGTGAGTAGTGATTTAATAGTTAGCAGGGAGGAGGGGGCGGGAAGTGGCACCAGGTGCGCGTGATCACAAATCGCTAGTACCTCTGGTCCTCGTAGTCCCGCTCCCCCAGGCAGCCGGTCCGGGGCAGAAACAAACACAGGGCACCAAAAGGCAACAGTTCCCAGAAATGCAAAGGTCTGGGCTCCGAGGCTACTCCGACAGCAAAGCAATCCCTGGTCACGAACGGCTCCCGCAGAGTGGGTGCCGTGAGTAGTGATTTAATAGTCAGCAGGGAGGAGGGGGCGGGAAGAGGCACCAGGTGCGCATGATCACAAAGCGCTAGTACCTCTGGTCCTCGCAGTCCCGCTCCCCCAGGCAGCCGGTCCGGGGCAGAAACAAACACAGGGCACCAAAAGGCAACAGTTCCCAGAAATGCAAAGGTGTGGGCTCCGAGGCTACTCCGACAGAAAAGCAATCCCTGGTCACGAACAGCAGTGGATTTTTAGAAACTGTATTGGTGTGTAAATGGATTCAAATATGGTACTCTGTATTTTACAGTGAGGGATGAAAGGTTATACTAGTGTATGATGAGGGGTATCATCACATCGATGATGTCATCAGTGATGTCATCAGTGATGTCATTTGAGATATCATCAGTGATGTCACTGACCATGTCATGAATGATGTAATATGTGACATCATCAGCAGTGGATTGCGGGCGCGCGAGATATAGTTAGTACAACTAACTATATCGGAGGAATTTCAATGGTTTTGTTTGAGTGAAATGTCCAGCTAACTATAACACCCCTAAAACCTACATTTTCTTCAGTGAATATCTAAGGTTTTTTAAATGCAAATTCCTACTATATCAGGCCTGAAACCTATATTTTTTTCAGTGAACTTCAAAGGTTTTTTAAATGCGAATTCCTAACTATATCAGGCCTGAAACCTATGTTTTTTTCAGTGAACTTCAAAGGTTTTTTAAATGCTAATTCCTAACTATACCAGGCCTGAAACCTATGGATTTTTCAGTGAATTTCAATGGTTTTTTAAATGCTAATTCCTAACTATATTAGGCCTGAAACCTTTGGTTTTTTTCAGTCAGTGAATTTCGAAGGTTTTGTAAATGACAATTTTTAAATGTATTAATTGTTAAATTCTTTATACTGATTTACTACATTTTTTAAATTATTTATTTTTAGATATTTTATTTTTTAAATTACATTGTAATTACATTATACATTACATTACAAAATATACTTTCTCAGAATGAATTACTTTAGTTTAAATACTTTACAAATAGGCAATAGACTTTTAAGTACAGTAGTTACAGTTGTTGCAATGGGCAACACAATTTCAAACACAATGCAACATTGACCTCAATGTGTTTTTCTAGTTAAATGCAATTAGTTACTTTATGGATTACTTTTCTAACCACAGGACTGGATCCTAGATTCAGTCCTGGAACATCTCCAGTAAACGGTTGAGTAAAAGTGTTTTAGTTACAGTAGTGATTTTTAAAGAATAATATTGTATATTAAAAGTTGACACTCAGAAATGTTTTCACATAGAATCACCAATGTTATACTATGGGAGGAAATTCACTTAGCAGGTAAGTAATGTTCTCATTACTTTTTCTAACTCAGTGGTGGATCCTGGTTCCAGCACTGGTGCATCTCCTGTAAATAGTTGAAAGAATGCGTTTAAGTCATACAGGCGATTTTTAAGGAATATTTTTAGTTTGTGAAAATAGACACTTAGGGCCCGATGTAGGTAATCCCAGATTACCGATTCTTAAATACCGAATCATACCAATTCGGTATTTAAGAACTGGCAATCGGGATGTAGGTATATTTACCGAATTATTTACCGAATCGGAATGATTCGGTAATTACCGAATCGGTAAATACCGATTCGGTAATTGCCATTCATTCCTATGGGCCTGGAGGCCCATAGGAGTGAATGCCAATTACCGAATCGGTATTTACCGATTCGGTAATTTAAGGAAACATTGAAGGGTGTCAGGGTGTCACTTTGACACCCTGTTGCACCCCTCAATTATGTATAGGTGCACATGTTGCAGACATACATGCCCTAAGGGCATGTATGTCTGGAACATGGCACAGTTTAAAGAGCAATAAAAAATGCTTTTTAGAGGGTTTTCATTATTTACCACCAACTTCTAGTTGGTAGTAAATTATAAATTCTTACACCCCTGTAGCACTGATTTCAGTGCTACCTACATTCCAAAATACAGATTCAGTAATTTTTACCTATTCGGTATTTTACAGAATCAGTAAAATTACCGATTCTGTATTTTGAAATGCCCCTACATATCAATATCCAAATACCGGTCGGAAACGGCCGAAAATCAGTATTTTCGGCCGTTTCCGACTGGTATTTCGATACCTATATCGGGCCCTTAGAAAGTTTTCTGGTGAAAACCAGACAATGGATTCCTATGGAAGGAAATACAAGTTACTTTAAGTACGGTTAGAATTTCTTTTCAGTATCTGTAGTGGGCAGAAAGATGCAGCACTGAGGTCTCGCCTGGTAACAGGTGAGTAAATCGGAATTCGTAGTTCGGCTGATTTTAGAGGGATTTTTTAAAGTTCCAAAACTCCACACTTTGAAGAATTTCCTAGTGAAACCAGTCAATGTTAGCCTCTGGAAGGAGATTCAAGTTACTGGTAAGTATGGTTAGAATTACTTTTCAGGATCAGTACTGGGCTCACAGATGCAGCACTAAGATCTCTCTTGACAGCAGCTGAGTAAATCGGAATTTGTAGTTCGGCTGATTTTAGAGGAATTTTTTAAAGTTCCAAAACTCCACACTTACAAGAATATCCAAATGAAACCAGTCAATGATAGCCCATGGAAGGAAATTCAAGTTACTGGTAAGTATGGTTAAAATTACTTTTCAGGATCAGTACTGGACTGAAAAATGCAGCACTGAGGTCTCTCCTGATAACAGGTGAGTAAATCGGAATTCGTAGTTCGGCTGATTTTAGAGGCATTTTTTTAAAGTTCCAAAACTCCACACTTCGAAGAATTTCCAAATGAAACCAGTCAATGTTAGCCTCTGGAACGAAATTCAAGTTACTAGTAAGTACAGTTAAAATTACTTTTGAGGATCAGTGTTGGACTGAAAGATGCAGCACTGAGGTCTCTCCTGATAACAGGTGAGTAAATTGGAATTCGTAGTTCGGCTGACTTTAGAGGAATTTTTTTAAGTTCCAAAACTCCACACTTAAGAGAATTTCCAAGTGAAACCAGTCAATGTTAGCCTATGGAAGGAAATTCAAGTTACTGTAAGTATGCTTAGAATTACTTTTCAGGATCAGTAGTGAGCAGAAAGATGCAGCACTGGGGTCTTTCCTGATAACTGGTGAGTAAATTGGAATTCGGAGTTCGGCTGATTTTAAAGGAATTTTTTAAAGTTCCAAAACTCCACACTTAGAAGAATTTACAAGTGAAACCAGTCAATGTTAGCCTCTGGAAGGAAATTCAAGTTACAGGTAAGTATGGGTAGCATTACTTTTCAGGGTCAGTAGTGGGCTGAAAGATTTAGCACTGAGGTCTCTCCTGAAACGAGTAAATCGGAATTCGTAGTTTGCCTGATTTTAGAGGACTTTTTTAAAGTTCCAAAACTCCACACTTTGAAGAATTTCCAAATGAAACCAGTCAGTGATAGCCCATGGAAGGAAATTTAAGTTACTGGTAAGTATGGTTAAAATTACTTTCCAGGATCAGTACTGGACTCAAAGATGCAGCACTGAGGTCTCTCCTGATAACAGGTGAGTAAATCTGAATTCGTAGTTCGGCTAATTTTAGAGGAATTTTTTATGTTCCAAAACTCCACACTTAAAAGAATTTCCAAGTGAAACCAGTCAATGTTAGCCTCCGGACGGAAATTCAAGTAACTGGTAAGTATGGTTAGAATTACTTTTCAGGGTTAGTAGTGGGCTGAAAGATGCAGCACTGAGGTCTCTCCTGATAACAGGTGAGTAAATCGGAATTGGTAGTTTTCCTGATTTTAGAGGAATTTTTTTAAGTTCCAAAACTCCACACTTCGAAGAATTTCCAAATGAAACCAGTCAATGTTAGCCTCTGGAAGGAAATTCTAGTTACTAGTAAGTATGGTTAGAATTACTTTTCAGGATCAGTACTGGGCTCAAAGATGCAGCACTGAGGTCTCTCCTGATAACAGGTGAGTAAATTGGAATTCGTATTTCGGCTGATTTTAGAGGAATTTTTTAAAGTTCCAAAACTCCACACTTCGAAGAATTTCCAAATGAAACCAGTCAATTGTAGCCTCTGGAACGAAATTCTAGTTACTAGTAAGCACAGTTAAAATTAATTTTCAGGATCAGTACTGGACTGAAAGATGCAGCACCGAGGTCTCTCCTGATAACAGGTGAGTAAATTGGAATTCGTAGTTCGGCTGATTTTAGAGGAATTTTTTAAAGTTCCAAAACTCTACACTTAGAAGAATTTCCAAGTGAAACCAGTCAATGTTAGCCTATGGAAGGAAGTTCAAGTTACTGTAAGTATGCTTAGAATTACTTTTCAGGATCAGTAGTGAGCAGAAAGATGCAGCACTGAGGTCTTTCCTGATAACTGGTGAGTAAATCGGAATTCGTAGTTCGGCTGATTTTAGAGGAATTTTTTAAAGTTCCAAAACTCCACACTTAGAAGAATTTACAAGTGAAACCAGTCAATGTTAGCCTCTAGAAGGAAATTCAAGTTACAGGTAAGTATGGGTAGAATTACTTTTCAGGGTCAGTAGTGGGCTGAAAGATGCAGCACTGAGGTCTCTCCTGAGTCGAGTAAATCGGAATTCGTAGTTTGCCTGATTTTAGAGGAATTTTTTAAAGTTCCAAAACTCCACACTTAAAAGAATTTGCAAGTGAAACCAGTCAATGTTAGCCTATGGAAGGAAATTCAAGTTACTGTAAGTATGGTTAGAATTACTTTTCAGGATCAGTAGTGGGCTGAAAGATGCAGCACTGAGGTCTCTCCTGATAACAGGTGTGTAAATTGGAATGCGCAGTTCGCCTGATTTTAGAGGAATATTTTGCTCAATAGTGAAGGAAGGGGGCGGGGCTTGAGGTGACATGTGTGCAAACATGTGTGCAAAGACATTTCGCGCACCCGCAATCCACTGCTGATGATGTCACATATCACATCATTCATGACATGATCAGTGACATCACTGATGACATCTCAAACGACATCACTGATAACATCACTGATGACATCATCCAGTGAATGTGGTTTGCTTCGTTTTTTAAATATGCATTATATATATATAGCAATTTGCATTAAAGAATGAGTGGATATATAAAAATAAATATTTGGAAGGAGGATTTAGTAGCAGTGTAATTGACTGTTTACTTGACCAATTTATAGTGTCTCACTAAATATAGTGGATAGTGACTAAACTGTGTGAATATCTGTATCACTTTGTCAGTTGTGTAAACAGGTTCTCCAGTTGGTTACTAGCTATGTGAAAGTCTACATTAGTTATTGATTAGTTAACTGAGTATTTGTATGGGAGAGTGAATGTGTGTGTGGTTCGGTGGGGGGTGTGTGACTGCCTAAAGATGTGTGAATAGTTGATTCAGTAGATATATGAAGTTAAAACTACATGTTCAATCAGCTGTTTGGGTGAGTGAATATCTTTATGGGTGTGGTGATGAGCAAATATATTTCTCAATGGTACATGTCCAACAAACTAGAAAAATAAAAGGCAGTGTATGTGACATCACTGATGACATCTCAAACGACATCACTGATAACATCACTGATGACATCATCCAGTGAATGTGGTTTGCTTCGTTATTTAAATATGCATTATATATATATATATAGCAATTTGCATTAAAGAATGAGTGGATATATAAAAATAAATATTTGGAAGGAGGATTTAGTAGCAGTGTAATTGACTGTTTACTTGACCAATTTATAGTGTCTCACTAAATATAGTGGATAGTGACTAAACTGTGTGAATATCTGTATCACTTTGTCAGTTGTGTAAACAGGTTCTCCAGTTGGTTACTAGCTATGTGAAAGTCTACATTAGTTATTGATTAGTTAACTGAGTATTTGTATGGGAGAGTGAATGTGTGTGTGGTTAGGTGGGGGGTGTGTGACTGCCTAAAGATGTGTGAATAGTTGATTCAGTAGATATATGAAGTTAAAACTACATGTTCAATCAGCTGTTTGGGTGAGTGAATATCTTTATGGGTGTGGTGATGAGCAAATATATTTCTCAATGGTACATGTCCAACAAACTAGAAAAATAAAAGGCAGTGTATGTGTCAGTTGTTATATATAAATAAGTATACATAAGACTCAATGATTGTGTGAGTGACTGTATGGATAGCTTTATACATGTAATAATGATTTTATAATTCACTAAGTATGACTTACTATCTAAATGAATAGATGAAGTTGTGTTTGTATAAGTGTGTAGCTAAGTAAATATGTGAGTATGATCCATTGTTTGCATAAGTGAGTAGGATGACTTCATATGTGAATAGGATGTGTGCTGGTGTGTAATGTCGATTTAGGTGTATAAGTATTTTTGATAGTGTTCTATGGTTCATTGACAGCATGTATGAGTGAATCTACAGGTAAGTGATTAGATGTGTGTATACATCTATGAATCACTGAGTGGGTTTTTAGATACTTGTATTGCTGTAACAATGGATTCAAATATCATACTCTGTATTTTACAAAGAGTGATGAAAGATTTTACTAGTGTATGAAAAGGTGTATGTGATTGTCACGTGGATGATGTCATCAGTGATGTCACTGACCTTGTCATGAATGATGTAATATGTGACATCATCAGCAGTGGATTGCGGGTGCGCAAAATATAGTTAGTACAACTAACTATATAGGAGCAATTCCATTGGTTTTGTATGAGTGAAATGTCCAGCTAACTATAACACCCCTAAAACATATAGTTTTTTGAGTGAATTTTAAAGGTTTTTAAAATGCTAATTCCTAACTATATAATGCCTGAAACCTATGGTTTTTTCAGTGAATTTCAAAGGTTTTTTAAATGCTAATTCCTAACTATATAAGACCTGAAACCTATGGTTTTTTCATTGAGTTTGCAAGGTTTTTTAAATGCTAATTCCTAACTGTATAAGGCCGGAAACCTATGTTTTTTTCAGTGAATTTCAAAGGTTTTTTTAAAGCTAATTCCCAACTATGTAAGACCTGAAAGCCCACCAGGAATCTCCAGTATGCGCCAGGGGACTACATTGCAGAGAGGTGTAATGAAGCCACGCCCCTTTTTACACCTCTCTGCAATGCAGCCCCGTGCATGTTTGAAGAGGGGGAACTAATTCCCCTTGCATACTGGGGGCCCCTGGGGGCCAACTAGCCCACCTGGAACGTCCAGTATGCGTCAGGGGGCTGCATTGCAGAGGTGTAGTGAGGCTATGCCCCTTGTTACACCTCTCTGCAACGCAGTCCCCTGCCGCGTTTGCAGAGGGGGAACTAATTCCCCTTGCATACTGGGGGTCCCTGGGGGCCAACTAGCCCACCAGGAGCCTCCAGTGTGCACCAGGGGGCTGCATTGCAGAGAGGTGTAATGAAGCCACACCCTTTTTTACACCTCTCTGCAATGCAGCCCCGTGCATGTTTGAAGAGGGGGAACTAATTCCCCTTGCATACTAGGGGTCCCTGGGGGCCAACTAGCCCACCTGGAACCTCCAGTATGCACCAGGGGGCTGCATTGCACAGAGGTTTAATGAGGCTATGCCCCTTTTTACACCTCTCTGCAACGCAGGCCACTGGTGCGTTTGCAGAGGGGGGACTAATTCCCCTTGCATACTAGGGGTCCCTGGGTCATATCTGCCCAAACACCGATATTCCGAACGATTGAAAATGACTTTTCTTGAGAAACATTTGGATTTGGATTATCTTGTCCTATACTTTGGAATTTTTGAAAGACTGACTTTGAGGATGCTATAAATTACTCAAGTCTGCCCGAATTGTGTGGGTAAAATTGATACCTAGTCACTTTGAATAAGAATGTACTTACCTCTTGTCTAACATTTGGAAGAAATATCTAGTTATATGACAACAGGATACCGACATAACTTGAAGGAAATAAGAACGCCCTGAAGAAGTTCTGTTGTACAGAACAAAACGTTTCGGCTGGCTGTGGTACATAAACTTAAGGAAAATAAAAGCATTTGAATATACACCGAGATTCAGCGCTTCAATAAGGACTCTAAGTGATATGATTTGATTGGACTCATTGTGCAAGTGGTGCTGTGCCAAACTTTGGAATATTCTCCACTACTCTCTACTACATACTCTCTCCTACTCCACTACTCTCAAATACTAACTCTCTACTACTCATTCTCTACTACTCTACTACTCTCTCTCTACTACTCACTCCCTACTACTCACTATCTACTACTCTCTACTACTCACTTTCTACTACTCTCTCTCTACTACTCACTCTTTACTACTCACTCTCTACTACTCACTCTCTACTTCTCACTCTCTACTACTCACTCTCTACTATTCTCTCTCTACTACTCACTCTCTACTACTCACTCTACTACTCACTCTCTATTACTCTCTACTACTCAGTCTCTACTACTCGCTCTCTACTAGTCTCTACTACTCACTCTACTACTCACTCTCTACTACTCTCTCTCTCTGCTACTCACTCTCTACTACTCTCTACTACTCACTCTCTACTGCTCACTCTCTACTACTCTCTACTACTCACTCTTTACTACTCTCTACTACTCACTCTCTACTGCTCTCTACTACTCACTCTACTACTTACTCTCTACTACTCTCTACTACTCACTCTCTACTACTCACTCTCTACTACTCTCTACTAATCACTCTACTATTCACTCTACTACTCTCTACTACTCACTCTCTGCTACTCTCTCTACTGCTCTCTACTACTCTCTACTACTCACTCTCTACTTTCTATTACTCACTCTCTACTCTGTACCTCTCTCTACTTCTCTCTCTACTAGTCTCTACCTCTCTACCGCTACCTCTCTACCTCTACCTCTCTACCTCTACACCTCTACCTCTCTACCTCTCTCTACACGCACACATATACACATATATATATGCATATATATGCATATGCATTTATATATATGTATGTGTATGTATATATATACATACATATATAAACATATATAAAATGTATATCTATATAAATACAAATATAAATGCATGCATACATATACATATATGCATACAGATGCATGTTATTTACATGAAAGTTTAAAAAACACTAATAAAAGCAAAGCTAAAAAGCCACCTCATTACAAACAGAATGGCTTTAACTTAAACGAGGGCGAGATCTATTGAATTTTCAATGCTTTTTTACTTTGGTTCCATCAAGAAGGCATTCAGATGCGTCACACATTTGCCATAAATTCTGAATGTTAGCACTCTAGTTGCTCATTAGATCACTGTAGTAAAGCTACTGCTCACCAGGGAAGTCTGCTGCTGGTATTCAAAGTGCATGTTTCAGTCTGCATGTCAGAATTTTTTTCATGAAATAGAAGAGGATTTGAGAAGTCACTCAAAATGATCCCTAATTTTTCTTTCTGAAGCACTAATCATACTATGGCAAAATGAACCCCCTCATTGTGTTCCTTTTTAAATTAAATGTTTACAGACTTACCACTTCATTCCTATCAAGATGGCTTCTGGTGTGCCATACTTTTGTCATAAGTAAGACTGTTAGCGCTCTAGTTGTTCTTTAGAACACTCTGGGACATTCTGTCATTGGGCTACATCTGGGTGATATTTGGGCTACATTTAGGCTCTTTTGTCTCTGGTGGCCATCTTGGGAGACTGTATGTCAGAATTTTTTATTGAAATTGAAGAGGATTTGAGAAGTCACTCAAAATGTGCCCTAATTTTTCTTTCTGCTGCACTAATCATAATTTCTATGGCATAATATACCCCCTCATTTTTTTCCTTTTTAAATTATATGTTTTAAGAGTTACCACTTTATTCCCATCACAATGGCTTCAGGTGTGATATACCTTTGTAATAAGTAGGACTGTTAGCGCTCTAGTTGTTCTTTAGAACACTCTAGGAGGCTGCAGTAGAACACAAAGGAATCAACTGACAGTCTCTGTCCTTGTTGGATGTACATGTTTTACTGAGAATGTCAGACTTCATTCTCACATGACTGAGAAAGATAATGTGAATTTACAGAAAATATGCTTTCAGTTTAGCTTATACATCCCCTTCCAAACTACTGTGGGAAAATCATGAGATATTACTTTTCTTTCAAACATGATTCATGATATCACAACAGAAGGCTTTTTCACATGGTAAAATCACCTTAGAACACACCACAATTCCTAAAATGAGTATGGTACCATCAACAAATGATTTATAATGTAACTAAAGTCCTAAAACCCTCTATTAACTACAATGCTTTTTAATGAGGTGCTATCATGTATATTGGTCCCAAGATGGCTGCCAACACTTCTTGGATGAAGTGCTGACAGCCAATCAGATCAGATGTGTGGTTAGGCTCCGCCCAGATATATATATTTTTTTGAACCTAAATTACTCAAAATCCACTGGAGCACATATCTTGAGACATAGCAAAGGCACATCGGGCTACCAGTCCCTACATTTTTGCCAAGTTTTGTGGAAATCCATTCAGCCGTTCGGGCTAAAAGTGAGTCCAACAGCCCTATTGAAATTAACGTGGGGAAAACACGTTTTGGGACCCCCCCTTTTATCTCGGCCCCCACTTGACGAATCCCCCCCAAACTTTCAGGGAAGGAGCGGAGCGCAGCGAGGCAAATTTAAGGAAAATTACAGGCAGATTCCTCAACCGGCGCCAAAGTTATTCCCAATAGAATGTTGCGGATTTCCTATAGAAAGCAATCCTAACTATAACTACCTACTGGTAACCGCAAGTAGGTAATATATATATATATATATATATATATATATATATATATATATATATATATATATATATATCTGCTCAAATCTTCCAACCTCCACTACCAAGCGGCGAGAGAAGAGACAGACCCCACGTGTTTCCAGGCAAGATGTTTATTTCGTTCCTGTGCCTTCCAAAAGATGCAACGTTTCGACTAACGATGTAGTCTTGTTCACACACCACATTGCACAAAGTGGAAACTTTTTTTTATACATTTTTTTGCAGTGGAGACACGCCCCTCCGGGTCCCACCTCCAAACGTGAGTCACATGGTAACATTTTAAAACCAAATCAAATTGATTAAAGGCACAGTGCGTGGTAACATTCCATGGTTGTAACAGTTATATGAAGCAAAATAATAACACAAACAATGTATCATTAATCACATTGCATGAATAACTATAAACTTATGAAAGTTATACAGTATAAATAACCGCGTGAATGCGTGAATATTCATTAAAATAGTTTGCTTGGACACATATGAAACATTTTGCCGCGACGATGATTTTTTGTGCGCAGACTCATTTTGTTAGGCTGTTATTTACTGCAACCAAAATAAACAATGACCGCATGAATGCGTAAAATTCATATGAATCCTAATGTGCAAAACTTGCAATCTTAAAAGGAGATGTGTCATTGCCAATTAAACTGTTGAAATTTACATCCCAATATTGCACTGTGCTGAGTTGTTGATGACCTGTACACATAATGACTTAAAAACACCAAAACCAGCACCTACGTGTATACTACAATGATATAACAACATATGATCGCCATTCTCCATATGTGCCACAGTATATGTACATATATACATTATTTGTGAGACTCAAATCATGAATATATGGGAACTATCAGCGACAAAGGGTTGTATAACCCAATAAAAAATAAAACAGTGCATGAGTCAATACCAAGTGTTAAGAAAAAATATAAATCACCCAAAAGAAAGAATCCATGTGTTTGTTTTACAAGAAAACCAAACTGTCCGAAAGACAAAAACAACCAGAACTGTACAGAAATCAGACTACCAAATACCTAATATTAGGTGCTGTTTAACAGGATTTCATATATTCACATACTATCTACAATTATGCTCACGTTATGCCAACTATGTACAATATTGTGCAGAAAGACATTGACAATTGAGTGTCCCTAAAGAAAGTTATGCAGATCCTCCGTTGCATTCAACCCGTTAGGTTGTTTGCTGTCGAGTTTGATGATGTATTGGGTTTCCAAACGGCGCAGTAATTTCTCGCGGTCACCTCCTCGTTTGAGAGGGGCCACGGCGTCGATGACAAAATAGGTGAGACATGATAAATCCCTATTATGTCTGATGTTGAAATGTCACGCCACTGGATATGCGCCATCGTGGTTTACAATGGCCCTGAGGTGCTGCAGTATTCTCACATGCACCTGTGCGCCGGTACTGCCCACGTAGCGTAAGCCGCATGTGCAAGTTAGGACGTATACCGCAAACTCCGTGCGGCAGTTAAAATTGCCGCGGATGGAATAATCAGTGTCGGAAAACGGGGTGCGGTAATGGGTGGTGTTTTGTCCAAACTTGCATGCCCGACAGGAGGAACATTTGTGGAAGCCCTTTCTACCAAACCACTGATCCATCCTAGGTATTTCTGGGCTGGACCGTGACAGTTTACTGCGCATACTGAATGCGCGCCTGAATGTGATTACAGGTTTTTCAGGAGTTAAATTACGCAACACTGCATCTGTTTTCAGAACTGCCCAATGTTTAGTGACAATAGATTTAATTTTGCGGTGCTGCTGGCTGAAAGTAGTTATGAGTCTGCTCGGGTTGGGGGTTGTGTCATTAGCAAGGGGTTTGGCTGATAGTAGGGATTCTCTAGTTCTATCCTCACTTTTCTTCAATGCGGTGGCAAGACACGATTTACTATACCCTCTTGCCCCCAGTCTTGCAAGCATTGCGGACGCCCCTTCCTCAAATTTCGCCTGAGTGTTGCATATTCGCTTAAGGCGTAATAGTTCCCCCAACGGGATGCTATTGATGACATGTTTGGGATGGCCACTGCTGGCATGGAGGATACTGTTGCCAGCAGTGGACTTTCTATGGAGGGCAGTGATAACATGATCATTGACGATACTGATGGATACATCAAGAAATTCAGCAGTGCTTGTACTGATGTTGGAAGTAAAAAATAGGTTGAATCTGTTTTTGTTGAGTGTATTTACAAAACTTTGAGCACTGCTGACATCACCCTCCCATACACAAAAAATATCATCGATAAACCGCATCCAATATTTGACATGCTCAAAACCGGAAACGCCTGGAAGTTCCTGCTCCTCCCACAGCCCCACGTGCAAGCACGCGTAGCTGGGAGAGAAGCAGGAACCCATAGCTACACCTCGTATCTGTCTCCATATGTCCTTGCCAAACATGAAAAAGTTATTATTCAAACACCACAGTACTAGATCACATATCATTTTGTTGTGGCTATAGTATGCACATGACTTACGTCCCAGAAAGTGTCGGACACCCTCAATTCCTGTGTGGTGCTCAATGCACGTATATAGAGATTCAATGTCAAGGGTTATTATGCACCAGTCATTTTGCCACGGTATAGTTTCCAGTTTGGACAAAAAGTCTCCAGTGTCCTTAATGTAGCTGGGTAACCCCTGGACATGTTCTTGTAGATAAAAATCTATATACCTGGAAATGTTTTCCCCCATGCTGTTGATTGCGGAGATAATAGGTCTCCCAGGGGTAGGATTCTGTTGCTTATGCACCTTAGGAATTAAATATAAGTGCGGGATAACTGGATGTTCCTTCAGTAAGAATGTGCATTCGGTGGAGGTAATTAGGCTGGCTCTTTTATAGCCTAACAGCATTTTTTTGATGTTCTCTTTCACCTGTTTATATTGGACACCATTGCTCAGTACATAACAATTAGCGTTATTCAACTGGCGTTTTGCTTCCGCAATGTATTCCTCCTTTTGCCACAACACGATGTTCCCCCCCTTGTCCGAGGGACTAACAACGATTTCATGATTTTTTGACAATTTGTTCATTAAATTGTGGTATTCCTTGGTGGGAAAGTTGGGCATTTCCTTAGTGTGGTGGATTTTCCTATTGAGTTTTTTCAGATCTTCCACGATGCAGTCATGATATATGTCCACCGCGTCCTTAGGCATAACGGGGACAAATTTGCTTTTTGGTTTAAAGGGACTTTCTCCGGCACCCTTTTGGGGGACATCAATTTCACGTAGTTCCCTCTGGGTGTCAGGAACATCTGCATTGGTATCATCATTTGCTGGGTTAGCCTTGCTTAGATTGCACAAAGTGATGAGAGTTCTTGCATCATTGGCAGGTACCAGAGTTGGACTCTGCTCGGTGGATGATGTTTTGCTAGAGTCCACTGAGGTGGCGTCGGATTTTGATTTGACTGCATATAGTTTTTGCAGTTTTAATTTTCTTATGTAGAGATAGACATCAGCTCTAGTGTTCGTGTAGTTAAAAGAGCTCTCCGGGAAAAATATATATATATATTACCTACCTACTAAGAAATCGGACTCCTCACAGGATAGAGAGGAGAAGAGGCCACAACAGGGAACTTGACAGGAGCCGTTTAATAGTGGACAGCGTGGCAATATGCATTTCGGCGAATAGCCTTCTTCAGTTGCTGTTGCTGTCACGTGATGACCCCGCCTGCACCTTTAAAGTGTCCAGTATCACCCTCATTGGAAGGTGAGTATGCTCCCGCCCCCAAGTCACATGTGTATTCAACCATGGTGGCACAAATGAGACTCCAACTCCCAGAAAACATCTCTTCTGGTGAGCATAGCTTGAGGACGGCAGACAGAGTTCAGGGTAAAGATGCAGTGATGAAAGGAGGTCAGCACGCCAAAGTGAAAGTCACACGCACTCCCTTCAGTCCCAAACAGTTCAAACCCCGAGTGCAATGCAGCCAAACAATGAGCCAAATGTAAAGCCGAAAATTCAATGAATACGACTCCTCGTTCGGTAACGAGCTGCCACTGGCAGTGGGCTGTGGCAGACAAAGCACTTGAGGCGGGCAGGAAATGATCCAGGAAACGGAGAAACAAACAAGCCTTGACAGCAGATGCCAGCTCGTTCCTGCCGCTTGTAGAACCAGAGCCTCCTGCGCACCTCTGGCATGTGCGCGAAATAGATAAGTAATCGGACTCCTCACAGGATAGAAAGGAGAAGAGGCCACAACAGGGAACTTGACAGGAGCCGTTTAATAGTGGACAGCGTGGCAATATGAATTTCGGCGAATAGCCTTCTTCAGTTGCTGTTGCTGTCACGTGATGACCCCGCCTGCACCTTTAAAGTGTCCAGTATCACCCTCATTGGAAGGTGAGTATGCTCCCGCCCCCAAGTCACATGTGTATTCAACCATGGTGGCACAAATGAGACTCCAACACCCAGAAAACATCTCTTCTGGTGAGCATAGCTTGAGGACGGCAGACAGAGTTCAGGGTAAAGATGCAGTGATGAAAGGAGGTCAGCACGCCAAAGTGAAAGTCACACGCACTCCCTTCAGTCCCAAACAGTTCAAACCCCGAGTGCAATGCAGCCAAACAATGAGCCAAATGTAAAGCCGAAAATTCAATGAATACGACTCCTCGTTCGGTAACGAGCTGCCACTGGCAGTGGGCTGTGGCAGACAAAGCACTTGAGGCGGGCAGGAAATGATCCAGGAAACGGAGAAACAAACAAGCCTTGACAGCAGATGCCAGCTCGTTCCTGCCGCTTGTAGAACCGGAGCCTCCTGGCACCTCTGGCATGTGCGCGAAATAGATAAGAATTCGGACTCCTCACAGGATAGAAAGGAGAAGAGGCCACAACAGGGAACTTGACAGGAGCCGTTTAATAGTGGACAGCGTGGCAATATGCATTTCGGCGAATAGCCTTCTTCAGTTGCTGTTGCTGTCACATGATGACCCCGCCTGCACCTTTAAAGTGTCCAGTATCACCCTCATTGGAAGGTGAGTATGCTCCCGCCCCCAAGTCACATGTGTATTCAACCATGGTGGCACAAATGAGACTCCAACTCCCAGAAAACATCTCTTCTGGTGAGCATAGCTTGAGGACGGCAGACAGAGTTCAGGGTAAAGATGCAGTGATGAAAGGAGGTCAGCACGCCAAAGTGAAAGTCACACGCACTCCCTTCAGTCCCAAACAGTTCAAACCCCGAGTGCAATGCAGCCAAACAATGAGCCAAATGTAAAGCCGAAAATTCAATGAATACGACTCCTCGTTCGGTAAGAGCTGCCACTGGCAGTGGGCTGTGGCAGACAAAGCACTTGAGGCGGGCAGGAAATGATCCAGGAAACGGAGAAACAAACAAGCCTTGACAGCAGATGCCAGCTCGTTCCTTCCGCTTGTAGAACCGGAGCCTCCAGCGCACCTCTGGCATGTGCGCGAAATAGATAAGAAATCGGACTCCTCACAGGATAGAAAGGAGAAGAGGCCACAACAGGGAACTTGGCAGGAGCCGTTTAATAGTGGACAGTGTACTGAAAAAAACATAGGTTTCAGGCCTGATATAGTTAGGAATTAGCATTTAAAAAACCTTAGAAATTCACTGAAAAACCATAGGTTTTGGATGTGTTATAGTTAGCTGGACATTTCACTCGTACAAAACCATTGAAATTCCTCTGATATAGTTAGTTGTACTAACTATATCTTGCGCGCCCACAATCCACTTCTGATGATGTCACATATTACATCATTCATGACATGGTCAGTGACATCACTTATGACATCTCAAATGACATCGCTGATGACATCACTGATGACATCATCCAGTGAATGTGGTTTGTTATTTAGATATGTATTATATATATTGCAATTTGCATTGAAGAATGAGTGGATATATAAATATAAATGTCTGGAAGGGGGATTTAGTAGCTGTGTGATTGACTGTTTACTTGACTAATTTAAAGTGTCTCACTGAATATATTGGATAGTGTCTAAACTGTGTGAACAACTGTATTATTTTTTCAGTTGTTGTGTAAACTGCTGCTCCATTTAGTTACTAGCTACGTGAAAGTGTATATTAGTTATTGATTAGTTACCTGATTATTTGTATGGGAGAGTGAATGTGTGTATGGTTCGCTGGTGGGTGTGTGACTGCCCAAAGATGTGTCAATTGATTCAGTAGGTATATGTCGTTAAGACTACATGTTATAATAATTGTTTGGGTTAATGAATATGTATATGGATGTGCTGATGAGCAAATATATCTCTCAATGGTACATGTCCAACAAACTAGAATAATAAAAGGCAGTGTATGTGACATTTGTTCTATATAAATAAGTATACATAAGACTCAGTGATTGCATGAGTGACTGTATGGATATTTATATACTTGTAATAGTGATTTTATAACACACTAAGTATGAGTTACTATCTATATGAATAAAAGAAGTGGTGTTTGTATACGTGTGTAGCTGAGTAAATATAAGTATGATCCATTGATTGCATAAGTAAGTAGGATGACTGCATAAGTAAATAGAATGCGTGCTGGTGTGTAATGTCAATATAGGTGTATAAGAATATTTGCTAGTGTTCTATTGATCATTAACAGCATGTATGAGTGAATCTATAGGTAATTCATTACATGTTTGTGTAGATCTAGGAATGACTGAGTGGGTTTTTAGATACTTGTATTGGTGTGTCAATGGATTCAAATATGGTATTCTGTATTTTTCAGTGAGTGATGAAAGATTATAGTAGTGTATGATGAGGTGTATCTGATTTTCACGTGGATGATGTCATCAGTGATGTCATTTAAGATGTCACTGACCATGTCCTGAATTATGTAATATGTGACATCATCACCAGTGATTGCGGGCGCGAGAGTTACAGTTCGTACAACTAACTATAACAGAGGAATTTCTTTTTTTTCATTTCAAATCGTTTTCATTGAGAATTTAGGAAAAAAGAAAGGAAAGACAATACAATAAAGCTTCAATTACAGAGATTGATCCAAACATGTTATTAAATGACACCTACAGAAAACCAAAGGAAAAATTAAGACAAGTAGATCAGGTACATTACATCCAAGCTATCAGAGAGTAAGGTGTTCACAATGTGTTCAGGTGGAGAACTATATACACATCTACATATGAATTAAATATAGTATCGAGTATTACATCACGGAGGGTCATAGTGAAAGGACGATGCATCCACAGATTTCCACAATTTCTTGTTGGAGGATTTCCATGTAGCCGCTTGTAGAGCTGGATTGTCAGCTGCTCTCAGAAAAGAGAGCCATTCTTGCCATATTCCAAAATTGACCTCTGATGAGCTCTTCCATTTACAAAGGATAACCTTGCATGCCAGTGTCAACATTAGATCAAGAAGTTGGCGGTCATGAATGTCTGGCAGCTGAGGGTCTAGTGCACCTAGTATAACGTAAATGAAGTCCTTCACAAGATCAATTTTAAAAATTTGGCGAATATAAACAAAGATTTCCCCCCAGAATGTCTGTAATACAGGGCAGTAAAAAAGCATATGGGCAAGATCCCCAGTCGCTGTCTGACAATTCCAGCAAGTGGGTGTGTCTCTCAGATGACAATTAAATAGCGTATGTGGGGTCCAAAACATTCTGTTTAACAACATGTATTTTGTCTGCAAAGAATTGGAGATATCTTATTGGACAGGGCGGTTTTGTGTATTAAATCCCAATCTATTACTATTCCCGTTGAGTTAGGTTCCGATTCCTATTTACCTTCCGCCAGTCTGTGGGAGTTCTTGGGCGGAGGGAGAAGTAACTTGTAGACTTAAGACACGAAGTGGCCAGCATGAATCAGATGAGGCAGGCGTGTCATAAGCCAAGGTGAGCCAGCGGCAAGGTTACGTTTAGAGATGATAGATTTCAATTTCAGGAACTGATAAAAATCTATGGGGGGCAGGTTATATGTCGCCTGCAATGTCGAGAAAGGAATGGGCTGTGTACCATCATAGAGTTCCTTAACCATATTAATGCCTTTTTCAGCCCACAGATTCCAAAAGATGGTTTTGCCGTCTAGCTTGAACATGGGGTTTCTCCAAAGTGACACAAAAGTGTTTTTTTTTTATAGTGGAGTTAGTTTTGTGGGATTGGTCAAGCCTTAGCAAGGCTCGTCTGGTGTTCAGCAGGATGTATTTGGAGTGAGGAAGGTGTGTTAAATCCATAATAAGGAGGGTTGGTAGGGGTGCATGTGCAATGATAGATTTTTCAATGGTTAACCATACTGGGACATAGGATGGAGAGTCTACCAGCCAGAAAGCTCCCTGTTTACAGAGGAAAGCCGTTTGGTAGTTCCTGAACGAGGGAAGGCCCAGGCCGCCTTTCTCTTTTGCTAGTTGCAACTTTTTCAATGATATCCTGGCTTTCTTCCCCCGCCACAGAAACTCACCAAATAGCTTGTCCACCTTTTTGATAAAGTCATCCGTAAAAGTCATAGGAAGCATGCTAGCTAAATAATTCACCAATGGGGTGGACATCATTTTGAGAGTTTCAGCCCTGCCCCACCAAGAGAGAAACTTGGGTGACCAGCCGTCTAACAATGTTGAGATCTTTTTTAAGGTTAGTTCCTCATTCATTTTTAAGGTTGATATTAAATCCTTCCCAAAGTCAAGACCCAAGTATTTAAAGCATTGTGGTTGCCAGGTGAGGCCAGAGTTTCCAAGGATGTCTTTATTTCCGATGTTGTTCAGGAGTTTAACCTCTGTTTTGTCCTTGTTCAGTTTGTATCCTGAGACCCTAGAGTATTCATCGATAGTATTCATTAGCGCAGGAATAGCTTCATCCGCTCTTTCTGACATAATGAGTACATCGTCCGCATATGCGGTTAGTTTTACGGTGTACTCGTTGAATGGGATACCAGCAATTGCTTCGTTATGCCTTATATGATATAGAAACGGCTCAATTGCTAGTAAAAACAAGGATGGGGAAAGAGGACAACCCTGTCTTGCACCCTGTTTCAGACAGAACGATGAGGAAAAGGAGCCACCTGCCCTAACCCTTGCAGTAGGACAAGCATAGAGGGACATTACAAGTTTTGTGAATATTACGCCTAAGTTGAACTTATGTAGCACTGCTTCGAAAAAGGCCCAATCGACTTTGTCAAAAGCCTTTTCGGCATCTAACGTTATCGCCGTCGTGGGTGTATCTAGAAATTTTGCCTTCTCCAGCACGTGTGCCAGCACCCTGGTATTATCACTGGACAGTCTATTTTTTAGAAATCCTGCTTGAGACAGGTGGATTAAGGTGGAAAGGACTCATTGCAGACGGGCTGAGAGGATCATAGCTAGGATCTTGCAGTCAAGATTAATTAAGGAAATGGGTCTGTAGTTTTTTGGGAGGGAAGGATCTTTTCCGTCCTTGGGGAGAACCGCAATGATTGCCTCCGCCAGGGTGCCCTTCACTTCACTCGTGCTGCTTATTTCTTGAAACAGGTGGAGAAGAGGGTCCACTAGGGAGGATACAAAACATTTGTAGAATTTAGCAGTGAAACCATCCGGGCCGGGCGCTTTACCACTTTTTAAGCCTTTGATCGCTTTCTCTATCTCAATCGGCGTAATTGGTTCGTTAAGACGCCGTTGTTCTTCCGAGGAGAGCTTTGGTAAGTCACATTCATTCAGGTAGTCCTGAATCTTCCCCTCTTCTACAGATGTATTTTTGGCGTATAGGGTTTCATAGAAGTCTTTAAATACTTCCGCTATTTCATTTGGCTCTGAGTGTCCCATCCCCGATGTGTCCCTAATGTCATTGATTGAATTCTTCGGAACTTTGAATTTTAGGTAAGCCGCCAGGCTCTTGCCCGCCTTATTGGATTCGCAAAGCTTAAACCTGCGTTTCCTGTCTAGCCATACACCTGCCCTTTCGCTCACCAATTTATTGTATTCATATTTCTTATTAGTCATTATGCTTATTGTCACGTTATCTCTGTCTTTCTGGTGCTTGTTTTCTAACTCCGTTATCTCACGCTCTAGAGTTTCTAGTTTAGCGTTGTGGTCTTTGTTTATTGCTGATCGAATCTTGATGCATATCCCCCTGAGCGTACTTTTCAGGGCTTCCCATCGTATAAGGTCTGAAGTATCCCTCTCGCATTTAATTCTAGATACAAGCGAATGGGCAGATTGAATAGCCATCCGGTGTTGGTCTTTATTTAAAATTTCATCATTTAATCGCTGTGACGTTTGTCGTGGGGAGGGTTTAATGTTGGAGATGGAAAGGGAAATACATGAGTGGTCTGACATGACTCTTGGTTCAATAGATGTGTCCTCTATCCTTGAGACCCCATTCTGAGTAATAATGATATAGTCAATACGTGAATAAGAGTCATGAGGGGAATGACACAGGAATTTCAATGGTTTTGTAAGAGTGAATTGTCCAGCTAACTATAACATCCCTAAAACCTACGTTTTTTTCAGTGAATTTCTAAGGTTTTTTAAATGCTAATTCCTAACTATAACCTGCCTGAAACCTATGGTTTTTTCAGTGAATTTCAAAGGTTTTTTTAAATTACAATTTCTACTTATTAGGTTGACCACTTCCCCATATTTTCAACAAGAAACCAAATCTGCAATGCTACCTAAAAAATCAGGCAATAGTTCCACTTACCACTAACAAATTAACATCAACATTTAACTACTGTAAGAACGTCGAACATGTACTACATGTGTTCCACTTACCACTAACAAATTAACATCAAAATTTAACTACTGTAAGAACGTCGAACATGTACTACATGAATTACATCCAAGTCACACCCATGTTTAAAGAGCAATATGTATTAAATATTGTAATTATACACTTCCGACACCCAACAAAATCACAATACTCAGCGCCACTACCACTACAACCACCCCCATGCACCCCTCCCCCCTAATTCCTCAAAGGCAGTGCAAAATGGAAAGGGGCGACCACTCGGTCCCCCCGCACGTATGGCAGAGTACCACGATCCCCCCGGGAAGCCATCTTGGGCGGGAAGCGAGTCTCGGCTGGTATGCCGGAAGCGGCGTAGCCGGGCGCGCTTTTTCCCGCCCTAGAGTGGGCTGGCCTAGACACTGACGCGGCTGGCCACGCCCTCGGGGCAGGCAGGGGCGGGTTTACGCCCGCCCTGAAGACGGATAAAAGGGGACGCAAGACCGGAAGGCATCCTCTTGTTCCTGTGCTCTGAAGCTGCACCTCCTCGCTGCACGTGAGCTCGAGACGGAACGAAGAGCCAATTTTGAGCGTTGTAATCTTTTCTTTTGTCTTACAGATACTCTGTCGGAGAAATGCCCAAGAAAGGCGGAAAGAGAATGACGACTGAACAGATGCTTCGGGTCCTCATGAAGGAGATGACCGAGCTGAAGAAGCGGGTGGCGGAGAGAGAGGGGGAAGGGGGGCCGGAACGTCCTTCGGCTGGAGCAGCCCCAGGAGGGAGAGCCAAGAGGCCAAGGAGGGGACCAGCTGGGGGAGACGTCCCGGTTCCCTGTACCCCGCTCGAAGCGCCAACCCCAGTACCCGTGGAGGGGAATCCGATTCCCGTGGTGGTCACCCCGGTGTCCAATGAAGATATGCCGCCCGAGCTGGCAGCACAACTTGCAGCGTGGTTGGGCGAAAGTAGTGAGGGCGCCACGGCTGTCGACGCGCAGGCGCTGATGAAACAATTGCGCGAGAAACGGGATGCAGCCAAGGTGTCCGCGCCGGCTGCAGTAGTTGACAAGCCACAAGGGACGATTACGACCGCAGAGGCAGCGTCCGGTGCAGGTAAGCGGCCATTGCCGATTGCGAGGGATGAGTCAGCACCCTCTCGTAGAGAAAGGTTGGGTCAACATGTGCCTTTGGCAATTAAAGAGAAGATTTGGGCGGGGGAATATGTGAACATCTTCTCGTTGCTTGTTGATCATTATGAGGTGGAGCATGTTAAGGGCCAGAAAGACCTCATGCATCCGAGTGTTTGGCGCGCAAAAATGGCCGCCTTTAAAGTGAATGAGAATATTGCCAATTGGGGCAAAGCATGGGGGATTTTTACGTCGATCTTGGGGGAACGTAGGCCCGAGTTGCTTTCCGAGTTGCCGACCTATCAGTCGCGAATCATGGGGTAATCGACGTCACACCAGGGTAACCATTGGTTCTGCTACGATAATCTTTTTAGAAAGGCTAAAGAGCATAATAAAAGCTTAACCTGGGATTGTTATGATTCTTTGACATGGGATAAAATGAAGGAGACAGGTATGTTGAAAATGCCATTGGTAGGGAGTAATGTTGGCGAATCCTCCCGCCAATATGCGGGGACGCCCTTTCGATCAGGTACGGGTACCGACGATTACTCGAGTCCTGCCTAAAAACAATGGAAAAAAGGGGTTCTGCTGGAATTTCAACAGAGGTAAATGTACTAGGCCCCAGGGATCGTGTAAATTTAAACACGAATGTAGTGGGTGCGGGTCGTCCCATCCTGAGTCCACGTGCAGAGCCAAAACGGGTGATAACGGGGGTAGAGGAGGCGCCAAACAGGTCTAACATAGTCCGAGGGGCGCCTTTACCTACCCCGATTGATACCTTGGCGATGATTCCCTGGCTCAGTGAATACCCGGATCGTACTTCTGCTGGGGTGCTGCGGAACGGGTTTTCGTATGGTTTCCGCATCCCAGTAGGGGACTTTCAGGGTGTGGAGAAGTGTAAAAATCAACTGTCGGTCCTGCAGCATATGACCGTGGTACAGGATAAGATCCGGAAAGAGGTTACTCGAGGTCGGGTTGCCGGCCCGTTTAGTGTACCCCCGGTGCAGAGTTTTGTTTGTTCTCCTTTAGGGGTGATCCCCAAGAAGGACCCGGGTGAGTTCCGACTGATTCATAATTTATCAGCTCCACGTGGTCTTTCTGTAAACGATGCAATAGACCCAGAAGTGTGTTCGGTGCGGTACGCATCCTTCGATGAGGCCGTAGCCATTTTGAATCGCCTGGGGCCCGGGGCGCTGATGGCGAAGTCAGATATCGAGTCAGCGTTCCGATTGCTCCCGGTACACCCAGACGACCAGCGTCTCCTGGGTTTCATGTTTCAGGGTCATTATTACATGGATAGGTGTATGCCGATGGGGTGCTCTATATCTTGTGCCTATTTCGAGAAATTCAGTAGTTTTCTACAATGGGTCTTCACAAAGAAGACGGGTTTCCAACATGTAATGCATTACCTTGATGATTTTCTGTTCCTTGGGGCAGCCGGGGATCTCGAATGTGGCCAGGCCTTGGCCGAATTTTGTGTGTTAATGAAGCAGTTTGGTGTGCCATTGGCACCAGGTAAGACGGTGGGTCCTGCGACTTGCCTCGAGTTTCTGGGGATCGAGTTAGACTCCAGTGAGGGTTGTTTTCGTTTACCAGCTGACAAAGTGTGGAAGTTCAGGGCAGCCCTGCAAATGTGTATAAATGGATCTAAAGTTACGCTGCATCAATTACAGCAGTTGGTGGGACAGTTGAATTTTGCCCTGAGGGTTATACCGATGGCCCGCCCCTTTTCCCGTTCAATTGCCCAAGCTATGGTCGGCCTAAAGGAGGGTCATCATCGCACGAGACTATCGGCTGAGGTCCGCCAGGACATGTGCATTTGGTTAGCATTTCTGGCGGATTTTAATGGTCGAGTCGTCTGGAACAAACCGGCCGTGTCCTCTGAAGAGCTGGGGCTATGGACAGATTCGGCAGGTAGCATAGGTTTTGGTGCCATCTTCGGCACAAAATGGTCGGCACAAAGGTGGCCGGCATGGTGGCATGACAATGGATTGACAAGTAATATTGCTTTCCTGGAACTTTTCCCCATTTTGGTGGCCCTGAGAACCTGGCCCGAAGGGTTCAAAGATCACTCTGTGGTATTTTGGTCTGACAATATGACCGTGGTCGAGTGCATCAATAGCCAGGCAGCACGATGTAAACTGATTTTAAGACTGCTCAAAGAAATTGTTTTACTGTGTATGCAACTGAATGTGCTATTCAGAGCAAAACATGTCCCGGGGGTAATGAATCAGGCGGCTGATGCACTGTCTCGTTTTCATATGCAGGCTTTCTCGGGTTTCCTTCCCACAGCGGACCCAGAGCCGGCACCCTTTCCCGAAGCTCTCTGGTCTCTCGGTGCCCCGAACTTCGTCACCTCGTGGGAGAGAGCCTAGCACCAAGGACGAGGAAGGCATATGAAGGGGCGTTTCGGTCCTATTTAGCCTTTTTGGGGACTGATAGAGAGGGGCTTTGGGGCCACGAGGAATGGGTAGTGAATTTTCTGATGTCCTTACGTAGGGCTGGGAAATCGGTGGCTACGGCCCAGAGGCATCGTGCTGCCATTTCCTTTGTTGCCAGGGCTCATGGTATCCAGGACCCGACAGCGTCTTTCGTTGTACAGAAAGCGCTGCGTGGGTGGCAACGCCTTGAGGGTCGCAGAGTAGATGAGAGGCGCCCGATAGGTTTGGATAGGTTGGCCCAGTTGTTGGCCACACTCCCTGCCACATGTTCATCTCAGTTTGAGACGGTGTTGTTCCGAGCCGCTTTTACGCTGGCATTTCATGGAGCGATGCGGGTGAGCGAACTGGTGGCAAGGAACAAACAGGATGTGACAGGGGGTTTGTGCCAGGAACACGTTCAGATCAGAGGAGAGACAATGACTGTCTCCTTTGTCAGGTCCAAGACCGATCAAGGTGGGATGGGTGACTGCATAATCATACGCAGGATTCCCGGGTCCTCCATGTGTCCGGTAAAGTGTTTAGAAGACTACCTAGCACGAAGGGTGGCATCATGGGGGGGGACCTTGTTGAGACACGCGGACGCCACCCCACTGACGAGATTTCAGTTTCAGCGGGTGCTTGCGATGTCAATTGCCGCTGCGGGCTTGAACCCGGGCGAGTTTGGGACCCATTCCTTTCGGATAGGGGCTGCTACAGAAGCTACAGCTAGGGGTCTTAATGTTGAACAAGTGAAACGAGTGGGGCGTTGGTCCTCCAAGTGTTATAAGAGGTATGTGCGGTTGCACATGTTGTGAAGCTGTAATGATGTACTCACGCTTCTTGTTTTTGTTTGGTTTTCAGTTGCGCAAGCCTACGAGGCGGGGCGGACTATGCAGTCGACCCAACACCGGGCCAGCGGTCAGACATCACCGGCTGTGAAAAAGGAGGTGTGGGTCGTGGGCCACTCATACGTGAGGCGTGCCGCGGACGTATTCAAAGCAGGTGACATGATTCACGTAGCTGGGGAATACGGGTACAGTGTGTCCTTCTACGGAAGAGGCGGTCTCTGTATTGACCAGTTTCAAGCATTTTTCGAGGGTTTGTTAGGGCGGACGAGGTCACCGCCGTCTATAGTCATAGTACATCTAGGGGGCAATGATTTGGTCACCACCGGTAGACGACTTCTCCTGGAGGCAATGCTTTCCACTGTAAGTTGGTTGGCGAGGAGAGTTCCGGGGTGCACAATTGCATGGTCCCATATGATCCCACGAAAGGTGTGGCGAGGGGCTATTTCTGTTCCTGCTTTGAATCACTCTGTGAGAAAGCTTAATAACAAAGTGAGTAGGTTGTTCCGTTCCAGGACATTGCATTCTATTTCGCATGGCTGTATTAATGATGACAGTATGTATTTGGGGGATGGTGTGCATTTGTCTCGGGTGGGGAATGAGTTACTCATAGGAGACTTCTTAGCATGGTTAAAAACGTTAAAACATGACCTTTAGGTAGGAGCTTTGTGGGGGGTCCGGATAGCCGGTCAACTATCCGGCCTGTGGCGGTAAGGTCATGATCGGTAAGCACTAATTGGAAGATCCCTATGAGTGGGCGTCACCCAACACGGATGGGAGCGCTCGGGAGAGGTGGCCATTGGCCCCTCAACGGGGAGGCGGTCCCTTCTAAGGATGGGTCGCCGAAAGAAAAGGAAAGGCGGTCAAGGCCCCTTCCTGTGTAGGAGGGGTTACAGCCCCCTCCTGGGGAATTTCCCGGGGCCAGTGACGTCTGTGACGGCAGATGTGGTAAGTTGTGCGGGGTTTGGGGGGGGGTCTACGCTACCTTCTAGATACCTCACACGATTCCTCGAACGACCTTTAAGTGGCGTCGAGTTTTATTGGTGCCCCCGTCAAGTCAAGGGAAATTGGTAGTTGCACTTGAGGTACGCCTCAGTGCTGTCGCCCCTCACAAGTGGGGGGGGTATTTCTGGTTAGGGATCTTGACCCCGGTTACGACCTTGCCGTTGGCCCTTAAACGTTAGGATGTACAATTTCATAATTTCAAGTAAATGTTTGTAGGATGTTAGTTCGGCTAGGAGAACCTCTGTATTAGAGAATCTGTTAAGGTTAGCCAAACATCGCAATGTGGTAATGAAATTGTACATTAATATGAAACTGTTGATTTAATGTTTTAATTTTGTTTTAATAAATACGGCCGGGAGGGTCACTCCCTCCCTCTTCCAAAAACTTCAAGAACTGTTTCCTGTTTCCCTCCTTTGGGGATTGTGTTGAGAGGGGGTGGCGGGTATCTCAGCCATATGGAAAGGGGCGACCACTCGGTCCCCCCGCACGTATGGCAGAGTACCACGATCCCCCCGGGAAGCCATCTTGGGCGGGAAGCGAGTCTCGGCTGGTATGCCCGAAGCGGCGTAGCCGGGGCGCGCTTTTTCCCGCCCTAGAGTGGGCTGGCCTAGACACTGACGCGGCTGGCCACGCCCTCGGGGCAGGCAGGGGCGGGTTTACGCCCGCCCTGAAGACGGATAAAAGGGGACGCAAGACCGGAAGGCATCCTCTTGTTCCTGTGCTCTGAAGCTGCACCTCCTCGCTGCACGTGAGCTCGAGACGGAACGAAGAGCCAATTTTGACCCACCCACCAGCCCCTGAAGACAGCCAGTTGTTTTGAATAAAAGTTGATGGATAATTCTAATTTCGTTTACAGGTTGTGGTATTATCGTGTTGATTTTGAGTGTGTAATAAAGAATGGTCTATTTCATTTATGTTTTGTGATTAAAGAAATTCGGCTTTAGTGTTCATTTATAAGCATGCTTTTAATACGGTCATAGTAGCCAATGTATTTTTAGTTTAGTAGGTTAGTTAGCATTGTCGTATTTATTTTGGTCGGGCGGTAAGGTCATGATCGGTGAGCACTAATTGGAAGATCCCTATGAGTGGGCGTCACCCAACACGGATGGGAGCGCTCGGGAGAGGTGGCCATTGGCCCCTCAACGGGGAGGCGGTCCCTTCTAAGGATGGGTCGCCGAAAGAAAAGGAAAGGCGGTCAAGGCCCCTTCCTGTGTAGGAGGGGTTACAGCCCCCTCCTGGGGAATTTCCCGGGGCCAGTGACGTCTGCGACGGCAGATGTGGTAAGTTGTGCGGGGTTTGGGGGGGGGGTCTACGCTACCTTCTAGATACCTCACACGAGTCCTCGAACGACCTTTAAGTGGCGTCGAGTTTTATTGGTGCCCCCGTCAAGTCAAGGGAAATTGGTAGTTGCACTTGAGGTACGCCTCAGTGCTGTCGCCCCTCACAAGTGGGGGGGGTATTTCTGGTTAGGGATCTTGACCCCGGTTACGACCTTGCCGTTGGCCCTTAAACGTTAGGATGTACAATTTCATAATTTCAAGTAAATGTTTGTAGGATGTTAGTTCGGCTAGGAGAACCTCTGTATTAGAGAATCTGTTAAGGTTAGCCAAACATCGCAATGTGGTAATGAAATTGTACATTAATATGAAACTGTTGATTTAATGTTTTAATTTTGTTTTAATAAATACGGCCGGGAGGGTCACTCCCTCCCTCTTCCAAAAACTTCAAGAACTGTTTCCTGTTTCCCTCCTTTGGGGATTGTGTTGAGAGGGGGTGGCGGGTATCTCAGCCATACAGGAAAACAAACTTTTCCAAAATAATATATCCCCTCAACAGCACACTAGCTCAATTTACAGTGATGTGGTAACCAAGTATGTATAAGGGAAAGAACTCGAACATCAACAATAATGTACACAACGCTAACACTACCGGTGAAATACTATATACAATTCACAATAGAAATAAAAAAAATTCAGTGTGTACATATACCATTGATACGTGTAGTGTACTGAATAGTGGACGCAACCATATTATCTCAGACACTGGGAAATATTTCGGTCATGTAGCTGTGTTCACCCCCCTCCTTTCAAACAGAAGCAGAGTGGGCTAGTCCAACGTAAACAACGTCAACATATGACTATAAGTAATTAGGCTACGCCTTGGGCGTGGTTCACTTCTGCAAAGACAAGAGACTCCACCGCAGCGAAGGTCCTTACTCTGCCATGTGGCTGCCACCATGAGCACGTGCCTCCACGATACAGGCCCATTCCAAACTCAACGCCACATCACCCCAGACTTATGTCTGTATCGACTTCTGCCTTCAATCTACACTGTGGACAGCAGGGTTCATAACTTGAATTCAGCTTTGCATCAACACTTTGGACAGCATTGAATTCAGCCTTGCTTCATTTAAGGCAGAGACAATTATACTGTGTCCTCAGATTCTGTTAACTGTGACAAAATAGCATTCATCAATCTTTGTGTCAACTACTGCCTTCAATCTACACTGCATACAACATGGTTCACAACTTGAATTCAGCCTTGCATCAACACTACGGACAGCATTGAATCCAACCTTGCTTTATTTAAGGCAGAGACAATTGTACTGTGTCCTCAGATTCTGTTAACTGTGACAAAATAGCATTCATCAATCTTTGTGTCGACTACTGCCTTCAATCTACACTGCGTACAACAGGGTTCATAACTTGAATTCAGCTTTCCATCTACACTACGGACAGCATTCAAGATATCCTTGATTTATGTAAGGCAAAGATTATTTTGTTAAAGGATGCCACAAAAAACATTCCTCAATGACTGTAGTGACTTCTGTTTTCAAATGTACACTGCGATCAAAAGAGTTTACGGCTTGATACCAGTGGCGCACAAGCACTACAGACAACATAAAATTCAGTCTCAATTTATTTAAGGCAGAAAAATACTACTGTGTCATCATATTTTGTTAAATTATGTAACAAAAAAAGCATTGCTCGATGACTGTGTCAACTACAGCCTTCGATGTACTCTGCGGACAGCAGGGTTCGCAACTTAAAGTCACCTTTGCATGTATACTACGGACAATAAGGAATTCAACCTTTTCATTAATTTAATGCAGAGACAATTGTATTGTGTGTGTTCAGATTTTTTCATATAGAATGACGATTGTACATGACACATTCCAGTAGACAAGAGACATTATACCACTGCGACCCCCCCCGCCCGAACCACAAATCATCACAGGGTACACACACGCTGAGTTCTTTCGATACCACTAACTCACTGCACCACAAGTCATTCTCCCGTAGCCTTATTAAAGCAGAATTCACTAGGCAAAAATCATTGCTCCCAGTACAGCCCCCCTGCATTACGAATTATCACAGGGTACTTAGAAGGTCAGCGCCATAGATACTACTAACTCAGTGCACCATAAATCATCGGAAAGAAAAGTGAACAGTTTTATGTCAGCAATGAGGCATACTATCACTTTTAAATGGAATTCATGCAGAATCCAATCGACAAAAGACATTACTCCAATTAGTCAGTCAATGTTTATTGTGTCAATTAATAAAAATTGTTACAAAAGTTTCAAATAAAATCTCACATACTTCATTTCAATTAGTTCGTACCAGGGGAGTTGTGGTATATTATATCTTACTAAAACTATCAAATATGATTTTTACGAACAGGGCATTAAAACAGATAAAATCAGTGAGGTGCGGTTTAGACAATAAATCAGTTCAGTCCTGTAGATTCCTTCCCCTTGTGTGCAGGCTTTGCAAGTCTTGCAGGGGAGGGTTGGGATCACAGAGTTATAAATACATTCAAAATTATTTTTGGGATGCTCAAACCAAGTTTTAAATTAAGATTTTCGATGATGTTATAAAATACATAGGTCCGATGGTGGCATAAGTAGGCTGAGTGCTAAATATACATAGGCGATTTCATTTAAATGAAGTGAAAGTTGTGCAATGCTCAATAAAGCGTGAGTTCTTCAGGCCTAAAAATTTCAGTTCAATGGTGCATTGTACTTGTTTTACCTAAAAGTTCTTTGGCCTTATATGCAAACTTAGCAAACCTTGCCAATTCCATTGGAGTCTCCAGATTAAAAAGCAGTTTCATGGCTTCAGTACAGGTTCGCACACCGTGTTTTAAAAACAAGGGCTTTAATAAAGTGCGTAGTGCGTGCAACAAACAATGACATGTGCAAACCAGTTGAGCCAAGGATTCTTCATATTGGTGGCAAAGTCTGCAAGTTGTTATTGCTCCCAAGGTTTTCCAGCACCTGTTAATGTCATTAATCGGCAAAGCCATTAGTCTCACCATAAAAATGTGTTCTTAAATCGCCTTATTTAATGCCATATTAAGGTATGGTTGTCGTAGGTGGACTTCATAGGAACTTGCAAGTATCCAATGTTGCTGCTGGAAGAGTTCAGTTCCTTCAAGCCCCCTTCCTTTGATAATGACCTTACTTGCTTTTTCAGTATGGAATTTAAAGTGCCAGGCTGGTGAATAAAATTCTGCAGTTTGGACATATCAAGGTTCAGTGCATTATAGGCGGTGTGCAGGCCTTCATGCCAAGGATTGATCCCTTTAATAAAAATTGTCTTTAAAATTGCCTTCATCGTGTGCGGTGGGGCTGCACAAACCCCCTCGATAGAACTGCACCATTGAGGCCCAGTGCTCATAACTCTGTTTGATCAGCCCAAATTCCAGTCGCACTAGAGCGTTGCAAGCGTGGGTGGGAATCTGAAAGATTTGTTTGAATGCCCGACAATTAGCGTGTTCCATAGTGTTAATAACAGTTTCTGGGAATGCTATCTAACCATATGTGATTGCCGGAAGGAATTTGGCATTTATGACCTTTCTCATTGCCCTGGTCGTCAGGCTGCTTAACTTAGAGTACAGTTTACACAGAGCGAACGTTACTGCTTTAATTTTTGTTTCGACTGGGGCAATGTGTGATGTGGGTTTCCCATTGCTCATCAGCCACACCCCCAGGTAGTTATATGTGGTCGCTGTTACTATTTTTAAATTACCCAGTCTCCACTGTTGTCTGAGTTTGTTAGTATATTTCCCAAATATGACTACCTTTGTTTTTTCTGCGTTCGCTCGTAGTTCGTTGTGATTATTGTAAATGTTTAGTGCATCTAGGAGTCATTGTATGCCTGTTTTTGTTTGGTCCAGTAAAACCATATCGTCTGCGTACTGCTTAAACATAATCTACTTAGGCCGATTTTGGACAGTAAAAGGTTGGCATTAGATATAGTTTTTCCAAGGTCTGCCATGTAGAGATTAAAACGCAGAGGGGCCACTACACAGCCGTGCTTTAACCCTCTCTCTGTTGGAATCCTTTTAGTGGCTGAATTTGCCGCAGTTTTTACTCGTATCCAAGTTACTGTATAGAGACTGATTATGGCTTGCAACAGGTTTGCTGGTATCCCCCAGCCTTGCAGTTTCCGCCATAGCAGAATCCGATTGACCCCGTCAAAGGCAGCAGAGTAGTCCACAAAACATGCAAAGAGAGGAGGCGAGTTTTTCTACCCGGACTGATTCATTAAGTAGGCCAGAACTAGAATGTTATCCGTTGTAGATGCTCCTGGCCTAAAGCCAGTTTGGTACACAGGGAGAATTTCATTTTCGTTGGCCCAGTCCTGTAGGTCTTGCAAGAGGAGTCTGGCGTATCCTTTTGCCTCGATATCCAGTAAGGCAATAAGCCTGTAATTGGCAGGGTCCCCAATATCTCCTTTTTTGTGGATGGCTTGCAACAGGGATCCTTTCCAAGTCTCTGGGACTGTTGCATTTGTCATGCAGTACTGATAGAGTGGTGTGAGTACGGTTCCCCAGAAGTTGCAATCTTCTTTGAAAAGATGGCCTTGTAGGCCATTCGGAACAGGAGCTCCATCTTTTTTAATGTTTTTTAAGATTGTCAAAACACGATCCCCCCTGACCAATACTTCAGACGTTTCTTCAATGGTTGTCGGTTTCCCTTCCACAAGTGGTCCGGGTATGTCTACGGGAGGTGTGTCAATCCAACCCATGCTGGTGAAGGGCCTTTGCGTGCCTGTTGATGGCGGGTTAAAGGTTCCACGTATAGTGCGGTTACGTAGCTTATCCATTTGTCACTATCGATCACGTTGCGTCATCATGGCCATGCCCTGAGAGCCTATTAATATACATCCGAAATTCCGCCTGTTTGCTTGGAGTCAGCAGAGTGAAGACGTGCAGCCATTCAGAGTCTTGTTGTTTACTTTTGTGCTCCCAGATATTTTGTCAGTGTGTTATCCTTGCTGAAAGTAGGATTTGATGTGTTTCATTATTTCCCTCTTGCTTGTGGTTGCGTAAGGCGGTTCTAAGTAGCCTCTTATTTTGCTCCACTTTTTTACATTGCGGTTGAAGTTGGCAACAAGACCTTTTTCGGAGTATTGGGGGATGCCTTATTTGTTTGCCTATTAAGAGATCGTATACCTTCGTCGACAGGTTGATCCAGTTCTCATGGATTTTACCACTTGTAAATTCGTCCGTTATTTTCGGCCAATCGCTTTTCTAACTGTTTAGGACTGATGTATCTACTTTTTTCCACTTTAGTCTCCTAGGCAAAACATGGATTTCTTCCTCATTTGTATTGCCCGCAAGAACAATGGGTTGGAGCTAACTTGCTTGTAGAGTGATAGCTATGGCCAGAGGGAGATGGTCACTGCTCTGAATGAAAGGCTTTTGAGATTCCGCTACCTGTCCCCACAATAAATTGCACACAAAGATATAATCGATTGTTGATTTGGTCATCCTCTGCGGGTCATTATTCACAGCTGTTACCGGCTGCTGATTCCTTTGTCTTGACCGTAGTCTGTACGTATTTAAGAATGAGTTCATTACCATTCCTGTTTTGTCCATTGGAGGTGCTCCATCTGGACCCGCTCCAAGGTTTTGGGTGTTAAAATCCCCAGCCATTATGATCCCACAGTTTGGTTGGGTACTTAGTAGATCTTAAAGGGTGTCCACTAATGACCTCATATCGATGTGTCTTGGAGTTTTTGGCTATTAAAGTAGATGTTCAAGAGGACAATCTTTATTGGACCACCGTTTATTTTCATGCCTTGCAATAGAACCGCTTGAACCATGTCCGTTTTAAGTAGGGGTTTTGTTTATATGTTCGGGCTAATGCGTGTGTATATCGATAAGCCCCCTGAAGGTCTTCCGAATATATTGTATTTTTTTGCTGGCTGCTGGAATTCCGTGAAGCCAGGTATCACCTCTGGGGCAGGTAGCCAGGTTTCTTGAAGGCATAGTAGGTCCCCAGACTGTAGAAATTCAAAGGCTTCCTTGTTATTTAGTGTAGTTTTTAGCCGAAAAACGTTCCAGGAAATTACTTTCGGGGGTTTGCTTGATTTGTTGTTAAAATAGCCCTTTCCATGTGTGCAAGGAACACGTTTGCCTTGTTTGACTGGAATTGGGTGAGACATGAATTTTTGTTTGACTGGAATTGGGTGAGACGTGAATTCTTTTACTCCAATTACTGTGCCCCCTTCCCCACAGACCACGTATCATCGCAGAATATGTACACACTAAGCACCAAAGGTACTAGTAACTTAGTGCACCAAAAATGATTATCGCATACCCTTACTGAGGCACCATTCACAACACAAAAAACGTTACTAACAGTACAGCCTGCTCGAACCACGCATCATCACAGGCTCCACAGAACCTTCATGTTTGAGATACCACTAACTAAGTGTAAACCAAACTAAGTATAACACCTATCAAACTCTACACAATATCCCTTTATTATGCTTCCTTGAAAAACTTATTTTATATCACTTATACATTTAGTTGAATAATAAAATGCAAGCTGGATACATGTTCTATCTTCCACTTCAATCATAATTACAGATGATGCACTCCACCCTAAGATGTACACTGCGGACAGCAGGGTTTACAACTTGAATTCACCTTTGCATCTACAGTATAGACAGTAGGAAATTCAACCTTGATTTATTTAATGCAGAGAGAATTATACTGCATGTATTTGGATTTTTTTTTAAAAATAAGTGAAAAAAAGCATTGTTCTATAACTGTACTGACTACTAGCTTCCATGTACACTGTGCACAGTAGGGTTCACAACTTGAATTTACCTTTTCATCTACACTACAGACAGCAAAAAATTCAGCCTCGATTATTTAAAGCAGAAAAAAATATAGAGCTGTTGCACTGCTAGTATACGCAAGCACCTTCAATCGTTGCATTCTTTGAACTACGATAACAAAGAATGTAGAAAATTGCACCAAAATGTACCTCCACCACCGGCAATACCAAGTACCTCTGGGACATCACCTTCAACATCGCCACCAGACATACGTCCCCATTTTGAGAAAGTTAGAATGCACTAGGTGAAATGCAAATATTTAATATGTTAAGGGGCAATCAGTTGACCTAGTTTACAGAGTAATTGATAACCATCAATGCTAGTTTTTTCCCCCCCCCTCAAAATTCATATAGTCCAGTATGCAAAAGTGAATGATTTCAGTACAGCCCGGTCAGACCACGCATTATCGCAGGGTGAGCACACGATAAACACTACACGTACCACTAACTCAGTACACCGTAAATAATCCCCACGTGCCCTTGTTAAGGCAAAATTCAATAGTCAAAACACATTTTTAGGTCTCATCCTATTAATCGCGCAAGCGATAATAGGACGAGAGTATAGAGGCCAAACCAAGGTCTGAAACCATTGCACGCATTTCCAACAGTTCGTGTGGGGCACTGGGGCTGAACACGTGTCCACATCAAAGCCATCAGCCTCCCTCCCTCAGGCATCTGAAGCTTCCCCCAGCATGCGCTCGGCCTCGGGCATTTCTCCTCCCCCCTAATTATTCACCCCTGCTGTTGCTGCCCACGGCCGGCCGTACTTTCACTTTCACGGCCGCCAGGCCGTGTCTCGCATTTCTCCACCCCACCTAATTATTCACCCCTGCTAGTGGAAAGTGCACGGCCACCATACAGCGCTGTGATGTCCTGCATAGAGCATAAAAAGATAACCTAGTAGACCACAGCGATCTAACTCTGAAAATGTAAACTATCTTTAGGCAGTTCCACCTGAAGCATCTCACGAGCGTTCTCCAAGGTACGTTCGTTGTCTAAATGCTACCTGCATATGCATAACTCTTAATAACGTGTGCTTGTATTTTTGTCACGACCTTTGTACGAGGAGGCTCGGCCCATGCTGGTGTTGTCTAGGCGATGGGCTATGTAATGTTTGCTCTAGGAATGCATGTTGATGGCATTGTTTAAAGGGACATTATCATGCTAATGCTATTATCATTCACATCAGACTTTCTGCAGCCACACGGCAGCGCGCCAGCCTCCCGCCAGCATCACTTTCATGGGTCATACGAGTTTATGCACCCAGCCCTAGTCTGCCTCTCTGAACTAGCCCAGGGATGGTTCACTCCTCAAAGACCCTCCTGCCTCGTTTGTACTTTCAGGGAGGGTGTGGTGCATCCTGCTATGCAGCAAAACCGGAATGGAATCTGTCCGGCGGAGGAGCTGATGGGAAATGTTCATATACAAGAGCAAAATATAGGCAGTGTAAAAAACATACGAGCCCGATTCACAATCAGCTCTGCGGTCCCTGTAAAATGGACCTTTATTTCTTTTTTTTGTTGTTGCAGTTTTAATATAGTTCGGAGCACGTTAGACGAGCACCAGTTACATTAATTACACAAGGACACAACCTTTTTTATGTTTAGGTACAGTATTAAGTTACTATGCACAGACTCACAGGCTGTTCTTCCTACACCAAAACTCGAACCTGGGTCCCCAGTTCCATAGTCTACAGCTCCGCCCTTGCGTCACAATCATACGCCTATATATATATATATATATATATATATATATATATATATATATATATATATATATATATATATATATATATATATATATATATATATATATATATATATATATATATATATATATATATATATATATATATATATCAAGCTGAGGTGGGATCATGCATTGGGACAGTACTGCACAGCGAAACTACGTTTTACAACAGTGCATACACGTGTTATATATTTGGCAAATGTGCAGTTGTGAGACTCGTGGAGGTGACCGGGAGTCTGTGACAGCCACCATTAGTCGCTGCCTCTAACGCTCCTCGGCGGTAGTCACCTGGAATTTCCTTCTGTGGCTTGTTTGACTCGACTACAGCCCGAGGACCACAAGCTGGTTCCACCAGTGAAACTCACCCCTGCGGCGAATTTCATTTATGTAATGCAACTTGTCCTTATGTAAAACGCTCTGACACCTTCGGCTCGAGTTCGCGCTATATAAAATTTGTAAGATAAATAGTCCATATGCATTCAGTAGGTGTTACGTAAATCACTCTGTAAATGGATTTATTTGAGGTATTCCATGGAAAAATTGCATCTGCATCTCTTGGGCGCTATGCTATGGTATACATTCCTCCTACATGGGCGTGGTACCAAGTCAAGACTGCCACATCCAGCCAGTTTTTGCCGTTTGAGTCTGGAGGACTGCACCAGTAGTTTCAATCCCTTACTCTTAATAAGAAGAGAGAAACTACAAGTCCCACCATGTACGAAGTTAGATGTTCCTTGAACTCTACGACTGCTGGAGGATGGCTATAAGCACGACATATGCAAAACGGCAACACCGGCCGTACTTTCACTTTCACGGCCGCCAGGCCGTGTCTCTTTCAACATCCTCCCCCCTCCCAGTGTACTTTTATTTTTTTTGTGCCTTTCTGCCCTCTGTTAGACTCGTTTTTACCTTGTTTTTTGTGCGTTTCTGCCCTCTGTTAGACTCACTGTTTGTGCCTTTCTGCCCTCTGTTAGACTTGTTTTTTGTGCCTTTCTGTCCTCTGTTAGACTCGTTTTTCACTTGTTTTTCTGCCCTTCTGCCCCCTGTTAGACTTGTTTTTTCCTTGTTTTTCTGCCCTTCTTCCCTCTGTTAGACTCGTTTTTTGTGCCTTTCTGCCTTCTGCATCACCACATCATCACTCAGCGCTACCCCAGCATCACTCAGCACCACCACATTATCACTCAGCACCACCACAGCACCACCCAGCACCTCCACAGCACCACTCAGCACCACCACAACATCACTCAGCAGCACCACTCAGCACCACCACATTATCACTCAGCACCACCACAGCATCATTCAGCACCACTCAGCACCACCACAGCACCACTCAGCACCACCACAATATCACTCAGCACCACCACATTATCACTCAGCACCACCACATTATCCCTCAGCACCACCACATTATCCCTCAGCACCACTCAGCACCTCGACAGCACCACTCAGCACCACCACAGCATCACTCAGCACCACCACAGCACCACTCAGCACCACTCAGCGCAACCCCAGCCTCACTCAGCGCAAACCCAGCATCACTCAGCGCAACCACAGCATCACTCAGCGCAACCACAGCATCACTCAGCGCAACCACAGCATCACTCGGCACCACCACAGCTTCACTGGTTCAAATATGTTCTCTCAATGTTCCAAGCTTTATTACAAATGTCACAAAAAGATGTTAATATTTCACTTCTGTTCTTGGATTTTCGTCACAATAAAATACACTGAACATAATCTTCACAAAAGTTATTTACAAAAGTTTAAGCTATTGCCATTATAAATTACAATCACTTTTATTTAAGTATTAATTATTTAAAAAATGTAAAAGCCATTGTTATTTGTAATATCAATACATCTAAGTCACGTAAATACAAAACTCGTTGCATTACAAGTGCTATAGGTGTCACATTTGCGAAAGTTATAACTATTGGCATTGTAAATGACAAAACTATTAATTTAGCTATTTTCAAAAACAACACATAAATAAAAAAAATTGTCATTTACAAGACCAATAGCTCAAACTTTCCTAATGCGAGACCTATAGCATTGCAAATGCTTGTTGCCAGTGCAGTCTGCCTGAACCATGCATCATCGCAGGCTCCACACAAACCGCCCCTACCTCAGTGCACCACCACTCATGAACCCTTTACGATAGAATGTTCTGTGTATTATTTCACATACAATGTTCCTACCTTTGTACAACAGAAGTCATAAACCGTTATGATTAAATATCTGTATATGATATCATGATTACTATTCTACTTGTTACCAACAACAACGTAATAAAATGGAGTGGAGCACACGTGCCCGGACCCACTTCAACTATCTATCTGTGTCTGTGTATTTATTGTGTTTGTAAAATGCTGCTCCTCCGCCCTGCCACATTATATTGTGCTATAAATAGCTTACGCAACCAACTTACCTGTGATAGTCAGTCAGTGTGGGCTATTCCTCTTTTTTTTTAAAAAGCATATTTATATAGCACAAAATCAACCCAAAACTATATCAGCTATTTACATGAGCACAGTATTTACAATACATTTTCAAGCCCTCGTACATTACGTCATTACTCTACAATAACAGGATGTGCACGCAACTTCGAGACTCTGACACTGATTTCCAGCATCAAGTCCTACAGTGTACCTGAATGACCACATACGTATATATATTGGCTGCCCTTCATGTGCCAAGAACTACAACTTAAATCTTTCACAGCCCTGTATTGCTACAGCTACAAAACTCCACTGAATATACAATAATCATTGATAATCGCAGATGCGTCATGTCCACCATTGTTTATGTATGCAACGAGGAACAAATATAGAGTCAGTGATTCCCCGTACCTTTCATGTTGGCCAAGTAGTGGAACTTTACAGATATAATGACACATTTGCTTTTAAGACCCGGGTGATGTCAGCACTACAAAACGGACACCCGAATCACTTAATTTCTCATATTGCGCACGACAGGACCACGCCCATAGCTCCGGAATCATCAGAGCTTCGCGCAGCACTAGCATACGTCAGGCCAGCCCACTCCACTTACGCTACCAGGAAAAACCAAAAATGAAACATTACCCAGATTTCCATTGTAGTGATTTCTTAGTTCCAGGTCTAGTTGTCAGAACGGCACACACACACTCCCTCATGCCTGGTATACACCCACACCACACCCATCCAACGCATCCGTCACTACACATGTGACCGTACCTATAAGCACGTGCTGTTAGCCATTTTAGATTTGCTCCCATCGCAAGCGCAGTGATGGCCCGTCCTGGTGGTTTGGACGCCTCATGTAGGCCCGAACCTCCAAACAGGGGGCCCACCACCGCATGCGTGGCATCTTTGGTTACTGAATTAGTGGCACCGGAAGGACTGAGCGGGTGAAGAACCTGCGATAATGATGATGGGAGCACAAGTATGTCGTTAGCATAGAGATATCAAGACTCAGCACCATATGTGAGACTTCTTAGTGGCAGATCGGGACTGCATGATGTAGAAGGTGTCCTGCCTACGGAAAGGTGAGCAATGAGGCCTGAGTGCGCATCGGAGGGAGTCGAAGGGCTGCAGCAGACTGGAGACAAAAAACCGACGCAGCGATTTAGGCGTACACAGTCCTATATAGTGTATCTTATTTCATGTATATATTTTTTTTCCAAAAGCAGGAACGTTTTTATAATCGGTCAAATGTCCGGAAAATAAACTATACAAATAATTGTTTTTAAATGCGAGAGGGAATGTGTGTGAAAGGGCGATATTATTCAACTCCACATTAAGATAGTAACAAATACCAATCATAACATCTTTCTTTAACTATCTTTTAAATGTAGAGCTTCAGGGTGCATTATGTCCCCGTACATGGTAAAAAACACACTGGTGACAGAAAGGTGAGCTGCGAATATTCTTTGCAGTCACTTTCTCACTTCCTCTCTCCTTTGATAAAAAAATTACACACAATGTTAACTTCTTTTTTATCTTACAGGTTGTGTTTCACAAATTGGCGTCCCCCCCAACACCTCTAAAACTCAACGTTCGAGGATTCTGCGATGATGCTTGGCCTTTGTAACGACTTCTGCGAAAGCTGCTTCAACACGTAGTGCACCCTCTTTGAATCAGGCCAATGGCACAAGGTGAGCAAAGAAGCTTGTTTCCGAAACAACGACAAGTCATTAGTGAAAGGAGAGAGTGAGTAGTGTGCAGCAGCTTCACTGCGTAGGAATGTACAATTACCTTCTGCAACTGAGAATAGATAGGTTACAACAGTTTGAGGGGCAGATGTACGAGCCCCTTGCGCCTCTTTTGTGTCACTTTCAACATGGGAAAAGTGGCACAAGGAGCTTCTAAATCTGCCTCTGACTTCCTGAGAAAAACCCTCACCTCCGGACTCTGCGAGTCAATGTGGTGCAACAGTCTAGATACCTAATATTGAGAACTCACCGCCATGCATTGGGAATGCATGGGATATACTACTTTGGAAAAAAACAGCGCACAGACACTTCCTTATGGTGGAACTTGTTGTGATATAGTATCCTGAGTGTACAAATAAATAAACCAAAAATATACGTGTGCATTTTTTGTACTATGCTATTACTAACTATATACTATCTTTCAGATCACTAAACTGGAGGGTGCACTATGAGCCAGCACATGCTTGGACACACAGCAGAGGCGAAAGGTGAGCTGCGAGTATTTTCTCCAGTATTAACTGCTCCATCTATAACTTTCTCTCTCTCACACTTTTAATGTCTTTTTTTCTCTCTTTCTCTCTCCCACATCGATTCTCTTTTTCTTTTAAAGTTATGGACGATGCTTTCCACTCTGACGTGTAGAACCAAAGCTGAGTTTAAGTTGTGAACTCTGTTGGCCACAGTGTTTACACAAGGTAAGCAGAGCGACCTAGATATACAATCCCTCCGATTAAATGAATTAAAATTAAAAGAGCTTATTTACAAGCCCCTTGCGCCACTTTTACGTCACTTTCATCATGAGAAAAGTAATACAAAAGTGGTGCAAGAGTCTTGTAAATAAGCCCTAAAGAATATTGTCCTTCATAATGACTTGATCTCTCACCTAATTCTGTCTCATCTTTAAATCATTTTAAAGACCTGTTGATCTATAGTGTAAATCTGCCGCAGTAGGCACTTCCATACAGACACCGCTTGAACGCGGGCCTATAAGACAAGTGAAATGTATCAGACACACTGCAGACATAAAAATAAGGAAATATCGCCAAGTGTTACCTTGACTTGTGATGTTTGACCTCATTTAGTCACAATTTTAAACACTAATTTTCTTTTTTGTTTTGCAGATTACCTATTATTCTATTGGAGTCCATATCACATTTTGTTTATTATATGGTTTTTTTAAAGTTATCTTTCTAGTTATTTATTATATTTTTATTTTTAAGTTACATTTCCAGTTATTTATTGTTGTTTCAATAAAAGTGAATTTTTAAAAAATATATACGTCTTCCTTTTTTTGGGGTGTGGTGGTCCCCAATAGAAATGATATTGATAATTTGAAGTATAATTCTGAGGCTAATTCTTTACCAGATTTTTCCCAGAGTGTATAGATATGGAAAAGTTTAAAAACTCCAGCACAGTAACTTTTTCCATTAGCAAAATAGTGTGGTGAACTTCTAACCTCTGTGCTCACGTAAGTGTTCCATGAACTTTTATTATGGTCACAGGCAGAAAGCCGTTTGGGGGTAGGGTTGAAAGGTACTGGCTGTACAGAAACAGTTATATTTACCCTGGATCCTCTACATGACAGAAAGGAAAGCAAAGTAAAACAAAACACTGTGTACCAGATTTACAACCCCCTTGCACCACTTTCGCATCCAAGGCCCCCCCTACAAAAATTAGAAGTGTGTGGGCCTCAACGACGCCCCTCAAGCCCCGTGAACCACCACCCCCGGGGGATTTGTGTATTGTGGGAGGCAGGCTGTGTGGCCCACGCCTGGAGCCCTCAAGGGCCCTGGGAACCGCCACGCCCAGGGCCGGTTCCTACAGTGGCCCGTGGTACCTACCCACGGGACACGGCTGTTTGCTATGAGTGGGCGAGAGTCTCGAGACCTTTCGCCCTCCCTTAGCAAACTTAATTTGCATTTTGAAAAAGACAGAGCAGAGAAATCTGTTCTCACTTTCAAAATCCAAACCAGATTGCATTTCCGCATGCAAGTTAGCATCACCCCATGCGGAAAATCAATGCCACTCCCGAAGAACTCGGGAAGCCAGCGGGACCGTGGGGGCATTGTGGCTCCCCCCACAGTCCCCAGCACTTTTTATAAGACCCGGGGGATACGATCCCTGGGAATATTAGAAAGTACTGATAGGGACAATTTCTTTACGGAAAAAGTAAGTTACGCACCCAGTGCAGTGCTCAGTGCGGACCCCTGGTGTGCACATGCTGGATGCACAACTCATAATCTGTAGGGTACGCAACTCAAGCACCTTTGCTGCACAACTTCTACGCATCTGGGAACCAGCATTTCTTTTCCACATCAGGAGCTACTAACATGCAGCTCCCCTTGTGGAAAAGCAATCTGATTTAGATTTTGAAAGAGAGAACAGATTTCCGTGCTATGGGAGGGCGAGATGGACACCCCGGGACACTGCAGTAGCCGGCACTCCCACAATACATAAAGCCCCGGGGAATGATGGTCCCCAGGGCTTTGGAGACCTTACAGCCCCAACCAGCCATGTTTTTTTGTAGACCCAGGGGGTAACGGGCCCCTCAAGTGCTCCAGGAGGGGGGCCACGCAGTTCCCCTCCCACAATACATAAACTCCTGGGGGGTGATGGTCCCGGTGGCTTTGAGGACCTTCGACCTCTCCCCTCACTATTTTGTTTATTTTTAGCCCCAGGGGTGACGATCCCCGAGGCTGGGGGCCCCTCTGGGCCACACATAAAAATTAATAGTTTTGCCCCGGTATTTAACCCCCGGGGACTAATTATTAAAAAAAGACTCTGTTTTATTTTATTTATTTTATGGCACAGTCCACGCACCCTACATGCACCTGCCAGGTTTAAAAAAACAAATTTTGGGCTCTGGGGGTCCTTCTGGGACCCCAATGCAGGTCTAGAGGGTGAAACTATTTCTACCCTGCCCCCTTTCTCCGTTTTGCACACATATTCTACCGACTTCCTCAGTCTCACTTCTACCGAGGCACAAAATAGCTGCCAACAGTTCCTGGCTTTGAATGTTTACAACCACTTGACAGCCAATCAGCATTCAGCGCGTGATCAGGATGGTGCGCTTATTGTACGATGACAATCCATGCACACTCCGCGGATCCACTGCGCCCATAAATATATAAATGACTTTAACTGTAATTTTCTCAGGAACTACTGAACAGATTGACACCATATAAGCAAAAGGCACAAGTCGGAACTGAGGACTATCTCTTTGCCATTTTTGGCGTAATTCCGTTCAGCCATACGATCTGAAGCTGTGGCTAAAGGTCCTATGGGAAAACACGTTTTGGGACCCCCCTTTTTTCTCGTCCCCCACTTGACCAATCACCCTGACACTTTCAGGTTAGGAGCGGACCAGAGCTGGCCAAAAGTTTGGAAAATTTCGCAAAGAATCATCAATCAGCTCCAAAGTTATTGGGAATAGAATGTTGCGGATTTCCTATGCATAATAGGTCCTAACTATAACTATCTACTGGCGACTCCCAGTAGGTAATATACATACATCTATAAACATATATATATATAATCTGCATATCTATATAAACACAAATATAAATGCATGCATACATATACATATATGCATACATATGCATGTTATGTACATGACAGTTTGAAAAACAGTAATAAAAGCAAAGCTAAAAAGCCACCTAATTACAAACAAAATTGCTTTAACTTAAACGAGGACGAGACCTTTTGCATTTTCAATGCTTGTTTACTTTGGTTCCATCAAGAAGGCATTCAGATGTGTAACACATTTGCCATAAATTCTGAATGTTAGCACTGTAGTTGCTCATTAGATCACTGTAGTAAAGCTACTGCTCACCAGGGAAGTCTGCTGCTGATATTTAAAGTGCATGTTTCAGTCTGCATGTCAGAATTCTTTAATGAAATAGATGATGATTTGAGAAGTCAAATTGTGCCCTAATTTTTCTTTCTGCAGCACTAATCATAATTTCTATGGCAAAATGAACCTCCTCATTTTGTTCCTTTGCAAATTAAATATTGTAAGTGTTACCACTTTATTCCAATCAAGATGGCTTCAGGTGTGCCATACTTTTGTCATAAGTAAGACTGTTATAGTTCTAGGTGTTCTTTAGACACACTGGGACATTCTGTCATTGGGCTATACTGCATCTGGGTGATATTTGTGCTACATTTGGACTCGTTTGTCTCTGGTGGCCATCTTGAGAGACATATTTGTTATGAAGTTTCCTAATTTCCTCATTTACTACAGTCTCCTCAGTAGGAAATACTTTCAGTTTTTTACATTGATTCCATCAAGAAGGCATTCAGATGTGTCACACATTTGCCATAAATTCAGAATGTTAGCACTCTAGTTGCTAATTAGATCACTGTAGTAAAGCTACTGCTCACCAGGGAAGTCTTCTGCTGGTATTGAAAGTGCATGTTTCAGTATGCATGTCAGAATGTTTTAATAAAAAAGAAAAAGATTTGAGAAGTCACTCAAAATGTGCCCTAATTTTTCTTTCTGCAGAACTAATCATACTTTCTATGGCAAAATGAACCCCCTCATTTTGTTCCTTTTTAAATTAAATGTTTTAAGAGTTACCACTTTATTCCAATCAAGATGGCTTCAGGTGTGCAATACGTTTTTTTCATAAGTAGAACACAAAGGATTCAACTGACAATCTCTGCCCTTGTTGGATGTTCCTGTTTTACTGAGAATTTCAGACTTCATTCTGACATGACTGAGAAAGATAATGTGAATTTACAGAAAATATGCTCTCAGTTTAGCTTATAGATCATCTTCCAAACCCCTGTGGGAAAAGCATGAGAAAATAGTTTTCTCTCAAACATGATTCATGATATCCCAGAAGAAGGCTTTTTCACATGGTAAAATCACCTTAGAACACACCACAATTCCTAAAATGAGTATAGCACCATCATCAAATGATTTATAATGTAACTAAAGTCTTAAAACCTTATATTAACTACAATGCTTTTTAATGAGGTTCTATCATGTAAATTGGTCCCAAGATGGCTGCCAACACTTCTTGGATGAAGTACTGACAGCCAATCAGATCTCATGATGAGATGTGTGGTTAGGCTCCGCCCATATATATATATGGATTTTATTCCGTTACTATGTAAAAAACTACTGAACGGATTTTCACCATTTAATCAAAAGGCACGACTCTGAACCAAGGTCTACCTCTCTGCCAAATTTGGTGTCATTCCGTTCAGCAGTTCGGGCTGTAGCTACGATTAACGGTCCCTATGGAAAATTGCATGGGGAAAACATGTTTTGGAAACCTCCTTTTTTCTCAGCCCCAGCTTGACAAATCACCGCGAGACTTTCAGGATAGGAGTGGAACAAAGCGGGCCATAAGTTTTAAAAATTTCGCGAACATTCGTCCACTGGCGCCAAAGTTATTCCAAATTGAATGTTGCAGATTTCCTATGCAAAATAGGTCCTAACTATAGCTACCTACTGGCGACCGCCAGTAAGTAATACATATATATATTTTTTTATTTTATTTTTTTTATTCTCTGTTCCCTCGCCATAACAAAGGATGGACGACACAGCGTTTCTGGCCCCAAATGATTCTGGAAGAGCCATGACCAGCGGGCTTGATCACCAGTGATCAAGCCTGCTGGTCAGACGAAACTCATCCGGTTCAACTGACACATTAAATCATTTGTGGCCAGAAATGCTGTGTCATCCATCCTTTGTTTTGGCGAGGGAACGGAGAATAATTTTACAAGGACCTTGCTCCGGTGGTCCTATTTTGACGACACACCCGCTGTTCAGGCAGGAGGCGGCTTTACTGAGGCATTGAGGAGTCGAAATATATATGTATACATATATATATATATGTATACATATATATATATATATATATATATATATATATATATATATATATATATATATATATATATATATATATATATATATATATATATATATATATATATATATATATATATATATATTGCAGCTCCTTCAAACACCAGCCCGCTGCACTCTTGAACGGGAGCACGTCCGACGGGGGTGTTCCCGTCTACATATGAAGCTCCCAAAACCCCCAGGCACTTGTACCTTAAACAGACGACAGTACTCACAGGGAGAGTTCCGAGAAAGTTTATTCAAAAACTCAGAACTCGGGCACACCAAGATGCGTTTCGGCACTTAGCCTTTGTCAATTGTTGCACGAAAACTCGGCAGCCGCCATTCTATATTTATCTATACACAAGCATTCGTAGTTCCGGATGCATGGTTGTAGAACGAGGACAGGATAAACATATACCAAGATGTCCGCCATTGCTAAATGCTAATATTGAAAAATAAAGCACGATCTGTCAATACAGAAAAAAACAGCCAAAATGTGCCCATGATATTTCCAATGTACAAAACCATAATGGATTATACATGATGACATTATTCTCCCCTAAATAAGGTTGTCTAACAATGTTAGGTAACTTATTATGCCCTGGATGGGCCCTAAATCAATACATAGATAGAAAAGGACAAAGTCTTTGCCATTTCTACAGCAAAGTCTTTAAGCATAGGACTAACACAGTGCTGTCCTTGCCGAGCTGCAAAATGACAAAAGCCATTTATCACTCCAGGCACAGTATTACAGCTTTGAAATTGTAAAAGAAACCCCTGACACAGTGTTTCGCTCTAATTAGAGCTCTTCAGAGAGGTATAGCTTTGTCCAGACACACATATATATATATATATATATATATATATATATATATATATATATATATATATATATATATATATATATATATATATATATATATATATATATATATATATATATATATATATATATATATCAAGCTGAGGTGGGATCATGCATTGGGACAGTACTGCACAGCGAAACTACATGAAAAGAATATTTTATTTTTCTTATCTTTTCTTTAAATGCAAAAAAAATGTTCTTATGACATTACTGGCATTGATGTATATTTCCGATTTGTTTTTCTATTAACTTGTCAAAGCAAATTTGTACTTTTGTGGTATTTCACAAGGCGCAGTCTATCTTCTAAACAGCGTTTAAATGTTGTTGGATCATACACTTTTTTTTATGTCATTCACACTTGCATCACATGCTCAAAGTGCTAGCTGTTTATAAGGTCCAGTAAAATCTGTCGACGTTGTCATGTGATCAAGCCACTCCGGTGGTGAAACGCGTTATGGCGGACTTTTGAAGGAATAAAACGCTACAAGCCTTTTCTGCACTTACCTTGGGCTTGTGTCTGCTTCTTTGGTGCTGGATGGAACTTTGTCGTTGCACCCAATCTGTGTAAGCAGCTCCTTGGATATATAACTGGTAAAGCTTCGACCAGTTAAACACGGACCCCCAAGCTTTTTGCGGCAGCTGGTAAACGGAAGCCTGTCTTCAAGCTACGGCGTGGAGCCTGTTTTTGCAATCCGGGAGGATTATACCAGCGAGCCCCCCCACCTGAGATTTCAAGGCACCTGGATCGATCGCTTTTCCCTGCCGCACCGGAGGGTGTTCGGGGATTCAAGCAGGACGTGAAAGGTAGGACCTCTCTGATATTGTGGGGTGCTTGGTGTGCGAGGACGCCAGCGGAACGGAGGGCAATTTCCGACTCCGTAACCCAGCTGTACCCTCAGGCTAAATTGGCGTTTTTCCTTCCTGCTACAAGCAGACATGTCCGCCGACACGTTGAAGGACCGAGAGGCGGCGGCGCAAGGGCTTTTTATTAATACGGCCCAGACACGGGAACGCCCGGAACCAGCAGGGCCGAGTAACTCTAAAACAGATGAAACTTTAAAAAACAAAATGAAAACTTTGGAAAAGTTGATGCGGGGAGAGCAGGCAAAGTGGTGGGAGCACAGATCGCTACAAAGCTACTTGGATGCGGGAAGAATACCGAGGGGGTTAAGAATCCTGCTGGCACCGAGTTACGAGCAACCAAACCCAGAATTAATGAAGGAATGGGCGCAAAAAAATCTGGACTCCTCAAGGGAGTTAGTAATCTTGCTTGTTAAATACGCAGAAATTGACCGGATTGAACTTCAAAAAAAAGTGGTGGCATTAACGGATGAAATAGCCCAAATGGGAACACCCGAAGAAATCAATAAATTGAATGCAGAAATGACCGCCCGTCTTAAAAAGGAGGAGGAAAAAATCAAAGCTCGCAAAGCTTACAAGTTCCAGCGCGACCTTGCAGATTACGAATGCGGACGCATTTTTACCTTTGCACGCAAGTTCGATTCCTTAAAGAGTGGCAAACAACCTGGAAGAAACCGAAATAAACCGCAGGCCAGCACATCCAATGCCTCCAATGATTCCACACAATCGGATTTCAGCTCTGCCGCTGAAAGTGAAAATGAAGGGAATCAGTCCAGGATGACACCTTCTGACCCCAAAGCGATTCCGACTCCTGGCGATGAAATCATTTTTTTATCAATGGATCGCCTGTCAACGCTACGGCCAAGAAATCGGCAGAATCAGGCCGCAAGTGGAGAAACTACAAACGCAGCCAAAGGAGGAAAGCAAGGAAACGCACAAGCAAACTCCAACCAGAGAGGCAGAGGGAGAGGTCGATGGAAAAACTAATGATTACAGCAAATGAAACTTGTAATCTGCCTGCCTCCACTAAAGACAACATGAACAAGGACTCAGTTAATTCTAATAATCAGGTTGAAAAAACAGTCATCAACTTGACAGAGACAGTCCTTTCCAAAGCGGAAATTCAAATCCTTTCTTTAGGGCTTTCCCATTGCAAAGAATCCAATTTCGATTATGCCACCACTCGTATGGATATTTACAAATTCATTCGTAAACTCAAATTGAACAAATTCCATACTCTCAACCCTCCCAAAACATCAGAAACACTGACTGCTTGCCAAATAGATAGCCAAGGCATTGTGGGAACCTTGCCATGTACAGAACCACCTTCCACCTTATTAACAGCGCTCATGGATCTCCATGCACAGAATCGCACTGACTTCTCCCAAACATCGCTTGCAAGTCAAACCCAAAGCCTACAGAACAAACCTATCATCACCACGCCCTTCAAACCCAGATCTAAGTTCAATCCAATTATGCCATGTGATGGTATCGATATATACAATGAACATATCGTTAATGAACTGAAACAATTGAACTTTAAAACCAACGCTACAAGAAACAAAATATACAAGCGTAACAGAACATATGATAATCTGGTAACCAAACTCCAACGAAACAACAAGATTATCATTCGAAACTCTGATAAAGGAGGAAACGTGGTGCTTTGGAACAGAGATCAATACATGAGTGAGGCCATGTCACAGCTGAATGATCGTAACTGCTACAAATTAAGCAGTGCTGCAGCAGTGAAAGAAACATCTAACTCCTTTTTCCTCAAATTACTTGCCTGGAAGAGTGCAGGCCTAATCACCAAGGAAGAATATCTGTACATGAAAAATGAATATCCAACTATTCCTAACATTTACTTTATCCCCAAAGTCCATAAAGACCCCTCACATCCGCCGGGAAGGCCAATCATTTCCGGAAGGAAGGGCTTGTTGGAACATACTTCCAATTACATCGATTGCTTCCTGCAGGACTGTGTTACTGGTCTGGCCTCTTACCTCAGAGACACAAGTGACTTTTTGGACAAAATCAGGGATTTCTCCTGGAATCCGGGGTATTTGCTACTAACCTTAGATGTGTCATCTCTCTACACATGTATTGACCACAGGGATGGTTTAAGAGCATTGGATTTCTTCCTTACCAAAAATAGACCTGCATGCCCGGAACACAATAGCATGTTGCTGGACATGGTGACTTTCTGTCTTCACCACAACCTTTTCACCTTTAACCAGACATTTTACCAACAGGTGCGTGGGGTAGCTATGGGGGCCAGCTTTTCCCCCAGCTATGCCTGTATCTTTATGGGCTGGTGGGAGGAGTTGGTCCTAAAGGGGACCCTTGGTGAGTGGTTTGAAAAACATGTGAAAATGTACTACAGATATATTGACGATCTCATATTTGTCTGGGAAGGTACAAGGGAGGAAGCCCTTGAGTGGGTTGATTTGTTAAACATCAACAACATTAATTTGAAATTTACCTGTACCTTAAGTTCAACTAGTATCTGTTTCCTAGACGTAGAACTGTACATTCTTAACAACATGTTAGAAACCAAACTTTACAGAAAAGAAACAGCTGGTAATTCCATTCTCCATTATACCAGCTTCCATCCCAAACACCTAATTCGAAGCATCCCATACGGGGAAATGCTGAGAATTAAAAGAATTTGCAGCAACCCTATGGATCTCTCAAAAGCACAACATGAATGCAAAGAGCGATTCCTGGCTAGAGGTTACCCCATGCACATTATCCAAACTGCCATGGACAAGACTAAGGATCTGGACAGAACCCTTCTTCTAGTTCCTAAAGCCATCAGAAATCCCCCTACTCCACCTGTAATTAAACCAGCGGAACCTGATAGTGCCAGGCTCATTGTGCCGTACAGTATCCAACAGGGCGCAATTACCAAGATTATCAACCAGAACTGGTCACTAATACGCTCTGATCCCATAATTGGTCATAAGATGCCAGCCAAACCCAGTATCACTTTTAAGAGAGCTATCTCTCTCCACAATAGTTTGGTTTCCAACTGCCCAGAGGTTATTCCATCGAAGGATTGGCTTAAAAGTTCACGGGGGTTTAGCAAATGTCATACATGCAAAGCTTGCAATTATGGCATCAATAAAACCAGTTATTGCACAGCCTTCAGCAATAAGGAAATTAAGATCTCCAAATCCCTCCATTGCAAAACAGAGTACGCCATTTACATCTTGGAGTGTACCTGCCCCCTAAGGTACGTAGGGAGCACCAAACTACCAGCTAGTGCCAGGGTACTCCAACATATCAGGGCTATTAACAATTCCGACCCTACCTACCCGGTGGCAAGACATTTTCGGGAGGTCCATAATAACAACCTGAAGGATCTCCATTATTATGTCATCGACACTGTTCCAAAAACTAAACAGGGAGGTGATAGGGAACGCATTATGCGGATGTTGGAAACTAGATATATTCTAAATTTCAACAGCAAAAGCCCCGGAGGTCTGAATAATACTGAAGACTTACACACATGTCTGTAATTAACTTTTAGCCACATCCCCTATACTATCATCAAGTCTGAAATCTGCGGTCTGTTGTTCTCTATCATTTTTGTTAACCAGCCCCCTGCATCCTTTTCCAATTCTTCAGATGCATTACATCAGCATCGGGTGTACCATACTGATTATTGGCACCCTATACCTAGGTCTACTTTTCGTCCAAATCAGAAATAGACCTTACACAAATTGCCCCATATAACCACCCTTTGCCTCTCACACAATCCTTTTCATTTAGGATTTTTTAAGAACCGTATTTCATTTTTTGAATTATTCTCACCAATGTTCTGAGCACTTATAGCACTTTCATGCACTTCTTGCAACTGTATCCAATTATGTTTTTTTCAATTGACTGCCTACATAATATAATAGAAGGATCCTTGATTAACCCAACGGCATTATGCCGGAATTTTTTCCATCTGTCCAGTGAATGTCATAATATGCATCGTGTAAATATATGAATTTTGTTATACTTACGCGACCTTGTGAAATTGTAAATATGGTTCAATGAAATTATATGTTTTTATATACACATATATATTTTTGTACCTCAAGAAGCATATGCATATTTATATTTATATATACATATATTTTTCTACGGGTATTAATACCGAAAGCCATGCATTTTATGCGGATATATATTTTTTGTGAAAAGAATATTTTATTTTTCTTATCTTTTCTTTAAATGCAAAAAAAAATTTCTTATGACATTACTGGCATTGATGTATATTTCCGATTTGTCTTTCTATTAACTTGTCAAAGCAAATTTGTACTTTTGTGGTATTTCACAAAGCGCAGTCTATCTTCTAAACAGCGTTTAAATGTTGTTGGATCATACACTTTTTTTATGTCATTCACACTTGCATCACATGCTCAAAGTGCTAGCTGTTTATAAGGTCCAGTGAAATCTGTCGACGTTGTCATGTGATCAAGCCACTCCGGTGGTGAAACGCGTTATGGCGGACTTTTGAAGGAATAAAACGCTACAAGCCTTTTCTGCACTTACCTTGGGCTCGTGTCTGCTTCTTTGGTGCTGGATGGAACTTTGTCGTTGCACCCAATCTGTGTTAGCAGCTCCTTGGATATATATATATATATATATATATATATATATATATATATATATATATATATATATATATATATATATATAAATATACATATATATATTCACTTAAAAAACCATAGGTTTCAGGCCTTATATAGTTAGGAATTAGCATTTAAAAAACCATTGAAATTGCTCCTATATAGTTAGTTGTACTAACTATATTTCGCGCACCCGCAATCCACTGCTGATGATGTCACATATTACATCATTCATGACATGGTCAGTGACATCACTGATGACATCTTAAATTACCTCGCCCTTCGTTACCGGCTGGCTTTGGCATCGCGAATTCGGACAGGCCCGGGGACTGTGGAGAGGGCACTGCTGGGTGCCGTGGTGGACTGCTGTCCGTAAACTGGCCCGTGGAGGATCTTGATGACGAGGCGGGCCTGTGCAGTGGGAGTGGCTCGAATGCCGCAGGCTCTCCTGTGGCCTGAGTGGGGCTGCGGAGGCCGTGGACAGCATGCGTCTGCACAGGAGACCACAGATTTTGGCCATGGTGTGCCGGGCGGACCATGTGGCGTGGGAGGGACCACATTGTACTGCCGTGAGTTGTGAGGCCAGCCGGATGTGGAAGGCCCCTGTAGCACTGGGGCGCTTAATACAACCCTATTTCAGCGGTTGCGGTGGAGCTGCGGAGTGATCAGAGGATCGTCTCTTAGTCTACACCAGCCCCACCCCCTAATCCAGGAACAGCTTGCATTGGAGCCGGCCTCTAGGAGCTTTCATTGTATATAGCCCTGCACCGGTTCATGCTGGAAATGATCTCCTTGGGCCCTATGTTCCTGCCGAGATGGCTTACGTGGCCGTAATTGTACTGTGTATCTGACCATGTTGATGGGAATGGGACTTGGTTGCTTCGTTTTGTTCCGTGGAACTGGAGCTACCGTTGGGCACGGATTTGGCCCATTCATCTGGGGGCTTGTGCTGCCCTAGGAGTTGTGAATGATCCTCGGCAACCTGTTAGGGAGGCTAGTCTGGTGGGGGGCAGCTGATTGGTGTCGGCCGGGCTTTGGCCTGTGTGGAGGCATGGATATGTGACAGGTCTTTGCCAGGGAGATAGGAGTTGGGGCATTGAACCCCCCCACACAGCAGCCTGCTGTATGCTAGGGCAGCTACTGGACGTCTGCTCGATCAGACCCCCGGGAAGAGACCTGCTGTGCCCCTCCTCACTGACGCAGCTGTTCCGTGGGATGACAGCGGTACCGTGTCTCTGTGGCCCCCCTCATCCACACCCTCCCTTCTCCCTGGCAATGATCTTAGTACCTCCACGGCAGGGGGTAACCGCTCCCCGCCCGAGTTGTGACTGGATCTCATGGGCGTTGAGGTATGTGGGGGGGCTGTCTGTCTCTCCTAGTGCCCCCCCCCTTTTTTGTGACCTGCCATACATCTCTGGGGTGCTCCCATACAATTGAACACTTTGGTGCAGCCACACAGATACCCGGGCACCCACCACCGGGCGCAGCACTCCTTGGCACCCGTATCCCAAATACATAAAGGCCAGCACTGATCTGAGACTAGTGTCACCCTTAGCGCTATCACAGGTTGTGACGTTGGAGGGGGACTGGGTGCCATTGCGTTCGCTGCACAGATACTCTTCTGGGGCCTGATTTAACTTGTACCTATGCCCAATACTTGATGGGTACAGCGTTTTGAGTGGTGTTGGATACCTCAGTGTGGACACGTAACGCATACCCAGCCCAGGTGCCTATAAACATGGGCAGAGGGAAGACCAGGTTGGCTTCGAGGTCTAGCAGGGCCGGATCTCGCTCCCCCCCTTCGTAGGCCTCATCTGGGTGCTCTCGGCGGGCGGAAGAGGGGGCCACATCCACTTCCCCAGTCGATAAGCTGGACATGATCCTACAAAAAATTCAAGATTCCAGATCTCCGATCGAAAACCAGTTGGGCATGATTTCGGTTGAGCTTAATCTGCTCAAAGACGACCACAGGAAATTGGCTGATAAAGTCAGGACCACCAAGTAAACCCTTGAAACAGTAGTGCCCCAGGTTGAAGGAACTTGATGAGCAGTTGAAACACATGTGCCACCAAATTGAATCCTTGTAGACCCGTGTGGATGATGCAGAAGATGTAAACCTCCGAATTGTGGGTCTTCCGGAGGAGACGTAGGGCCCTAATCCTACGATCTATGTGGAAGAGTGGCTGAAATCTAATGTGGCTCCTACAGGCGTGTCTGTGCATTTCACTGTGGAGCGTGCTCACCAGGTTCGCACAGGTCGACCTATTCCTGGAACAAATCCCTGTCAGATAATGGCCAGGATCTTGAATTATAGGGATCGACACCATGTGTTACAGGCTGCGAAGGAGAATGGTCCACTGCAGGTGGACAATGCTCAAATTTCAATCTTTACGGATTATACGCTAGCGGTACTACGTAAACGCTTCTCGTTTATGGAGGTCAAAACGCTGGTCCGCGCAGCAAGGCCTCACATTTGCATTGCTTTTACCAGCAAAACTGAAAATAGTTCACAACCATCGTTTTTTGTTCTTCAACATGCCGGATAGTGCATGGGACTGGTTGGACAGAAACATCCTGGATGCGGTGCACCCAGGCGCCCTGAGACCTCACAGCCAAAATCACAGAGGGGCACTCCGAGGCAACAAAGGGTCATTTGACACGGAGCACGGGGTCCAGTCCCCCGCCTCGACAACTGGTTATGAAGGGTAACCATCAGCATCAGTCCCTCTGATGAGGTGAACTCTGACTCTGACTCAGGAAGGAGTGTGGCATTGTTCCTATCAGAAACAACGCAGCTACGTAATGATCCATTGAGCTGACCCAATAATTTACATGTTGGGGAGGTTCCCCCCCATGTCTTTATGATGTTGTATGTGTCCTCTACATTCTGTCTGTACATAATGTTAATTAGTCTTTAGCCAGCATATGTTACACCATGGTATGGATAGAGCATTAGAGAGCTGCTGAGAGGATGGTTGGATGAGTCCCGGCTAGTGCTGGGCAGATCCACTTATCACAAATACGCAGCTTAACCCACAAGTTTCATTGCACAGTTTGGTTGAGCGAAGTTGAATCGTTGGACCCAGTATTGGGATAAGGTTGTATTGATTAGAATGTTGCTGCACTGTCTGCTTGCAATTTGTGGGATAGTGGTCCGAGAGTGAGGGGGTTGGGTTGGGGGAGCTTTTGTTAATATATCTTTTAAATGATGTTGATTGCCAAAACTTATACTGTTATCTCCTGGAACGTTCAGGGGATGGGGGCAATTCACAAACGCCATAGTATAAATAGTTGCACAGTTTACCTCCTGGAGACATTTGAAATTTGTAAAGTTTGTAAACTACAGAGATGCTGGAGAGGCCAGTTTTATGCAATGGTGTATTCCGCCTTCTCAAAGGGGGGGGCTGCGATTTGGTTACGGGACGGGGCTTCCTTTTCCCTGGCCGAGAGCAGAATTGATGAGCAAGGTAGATATGTGCTTCTTTGTGGTGCCCTAAATGGCAAACAAGTTGTGTTAAAATCTATCTATGCTCCAAATGTAGACCAGGATGCTTTCCTATCCAGAGTAAAACAACAAAGAAGATGGCCAGGTAGATTTGTTTGTGAGGACCTAATCTAGTACCACTTATCAAATAGATCTAAGCGGACACACTATTCATTTAGTAGTTTTTTACTCAGTCCTTCATTTTCAAAAAACATTCATATATATCCGAACAATGATACCATTTCAGTAGCAAAATTCACATAAACTTACAATATTCAAAACACAAATTTTGACGAACACTATAAATGAGACATATTTACATTTATACCATATATACAAAAACACAGACAGAAATTGCCTATATTCATTCAATGTTTGAGGCACCAGTCCTGATGTAAACCAACCAACAAGCAAGGGGCCATTCTATATTTTTAATGGCCTGCTTGCTTGATCTTTGGACTGGGTAAGAGTGGTCTGCTTAATTCAGACACTCTGTTCATCACCACCCCCTTTTCTGAATCGTTTTTGGCCACTATAGGTGTGGCAGGGTATACTCAGACATGAGTCCCTTTCTCACTGCACCATCAGGATTCAAGCAAGCCGGGCCGAAGAAGGCTGAAATGCCAGAAACCGGTCCCCGGTAGCTTGTCTCCTTTCTGGTGAAGAATTGGCTTGGTAGTTTAGTCTGCCCTGTTCCCATGATGCACTGGGCCAGGGACAGACTGATTTGCATATAGCCAGGTTCTGAGCTGGGATGGTGCAGTGAGATAAATAACGGTGATGGATCAAGCCCTGATCTTTGGACTGGGTAAGAGTGGTCTGCTTAATTCAGACACTCTGTTCATCACCACCCCCTTTTCTGAATCGTTTTTGGCCACTATAGGTGTGGCAGGGTATACTCAGACATGAGTCCCTTTCTCACTGCACCATCAGGATTCAAGCAAGCCGGGCCGAAGAAGGCTGAAATGCCAGAAACCGGTCCCCGGTAGCTTGTCTCCTTTCTGGTGAAGAATTGGCTTGTTAGTTTAGTCTGCCCTGTTCCCATGATGCACTGGGCCAGGGACAGACTGATTTGCATATAGCCAGGTTCGGAGCTGGGATGGTGCAGTGAGATAAATAACGGTGATGGATCAAGCCCTGATCTTTGGACTGGGTAAGAGTGGTCTGCTTAATTCAGACACTCTGTTCATCACCACCCCCTTTTCTGAACCTGCTTGCTTGATTATGCTGGAACCTTCTAGTTTCAAGGGTCAAAATTCAGGTAGACTTTGTCTATGATTGTAATCCTGATCTGCCCTTCCATGAATCTTGTTCCAGCATCAAGTCAATGCATTTCGAACCCACGTGTTTTTAAGGGGTTCTCCTCAGGACCTGGACTGGACACTGTCCTGTACTGTGAAATATAAATAAAGTATTTGTGTAAGAACAGCAGATCCCTTTTCTGATTTATAAAGAGTATCCCTCTCTCTCAACTCAAAATACGTGAAATGTAGCCTTGACGGAGCAACAGTATTCTCTCTTTCAGGGGCACTGTGGTTCTCTATTTCTGTAGATATAGAAACAGTGTGTCAACAATACCTAGAGTTACTGCAATATTTGTCTTTTGAGAAGCTCGGTCAACAACAGACCACTGTACATGGTTAACTGTCCTACCTTGCAGTAGAAATGTCCTTAGATGGATCAGAGTTCTGGGGGTGATGCTCGATACTGTGTGCTGTAATAACAATTTGAACATGATTATGAAGTAACACCATCTGGATCATCATGATTGAATCACGCCACCTCCGTACTTGAGGTATGTGCAAGCCGTACCGCAGGACAGTTGCGTGTCAGTTGTATATTGCACACAGGCAGCTGAATGCTTCTTCAAATTGTTATTGCAGTAACTCTAGGCATTGTTGACATGCAGAAGTGGATAGGGCCAGTCATTATTGGGGCGACTGATTAAACTATAAAAATATCCCACACCAATTCTGGCATTTCACGATAGCCACCGTAATTTGATTACTTCCCAAGCTGGAATAAAAGGAAATTTCAGGAATTTTACACAAGTCTTTACATGGCTCCAGCCCTTGACACAAAGGATGCAACTGCACTTGTTCTTGGAACTATAGACTTTTCCACCATTTCAGATTCAACAGTTGAGGAATTGGCAGCCCGATTACTTCAGCAGAGATCCATAGTGCTATAAAGGCATTGGCCTGTAATAAGACCCCGGGCTCTGATGGGCTCCCCATTGAATTCTAATCCACTTATGCGGTGACATTAATCCCGAAATTATTGCAACTTTACACCACTTCACTTACAGAGTGCATACTGCCTCCCACGACCAGGGAGGCAATAATGACTTCCTTATTGAAACCCGACAAGCACCTGACTGACCTTATATCCTATAGTCCTCTATCAATTCTCAATACTGAATATAAAATACTCAGCAAACTTTTAGCGTTGAGACTGCTTCCCCTGCTCCACAAACTGATACATACAGATAAGTGTGGGTTTATACCCAAACGCAGTACCACCTTAAATATATGCTGTCTACACTCCCTAATACATGCAGCCTCAATACTAGCTCTGCAAGCGGGATGTTTATCTTTAGACATACGTTAAACGTTTGATACCCTGAGTTGGCCATATATGTTGGCCGTACTGGCCAAGTTTGGATTGACCCCGTATTCTGCCAATGGGTGAAACTGCATTATACAGATCCCACAGCTCGTGCTAAGACGGGTGCCACCATCTCCCCAGCATATCAAATATTCAGCGGGACATGTCAGGGGTGCCGGCCATCGCCCCTGTTGTTTGTACTAGATTTAGAACCTCTGGCTCAACATCTTTGTCGCACTATGGCCCCCTATGGCATCCCGATGGGCGCGACAATCCACTCAGTATCACTTTACGCCGCCGATATGTTATTATATTTTAAAGCCCGAAGAGTGGACATGCATCCTGTTGCAACGTTATTCTCACAGTTCGGTGACGTGTCTGGCTTATATCTTAACGCCTCAAAGTCTGTGGCCTATTCCGTTTATGACACTTTTAACAGGCCCAGTCTGCAGTTTGGTCAATTACAGTTTAGATTAAAGCCCACTACTTTCAAGTACCTTGGAATACACATCTATAGGACCAGCGCTGACACCATAGATGGAAATGTGACCAGGACTAGTACCTCCCTCCGCTGTCAGGTGGCGTTCTGGACTACCTTGCCATTAACAATAGCTGGCCGTCTGGCCAGTAGTGGCCCATGGAGGGAGTTCCGCGGGGCGGTGCGGGGGAGGGGTAGGGTGGAGGGTAGTAAACTCCAGCTCACCGCCGACCGGAGTAATGCAAAGAAATAAATAAATAAAATGAATTTCATTGCGTGCACTAAAACCATTTGGCGTTTCAGTTCGCACAATGAAATTCGTTTTAGTTATTTATTTCTTTACATTACTCCGGTCGGCCGTGAGCCGGAGGTTACTACCACCCGCCCTGCCCCACGGCCACGCCCCGCGGAACTCCCTCCATGGGCCGCTACTGCATCTGGCAGTGTCTAAAATGGTTATGCTGCCCAGACTCCTATATCATTTTGTGAATCTCCTGGTTATCCTCCCGCCGTGGATTTTTAGAATGCTTGACACATTATTGACATCATTGCTTTGGGGAACAGGCCACTATAGACTTGTTCTGGCCAAAATACAGTTTCCAAGTTCCGCGGGTGGTGTGGGGGCCCCTGATTTTTGGGCATGTTGGCCAGCTGCAATGGCTGGTGTGTTGGTTGGTAGGCCTCAATCTATTCGAAATAGGATATTCTCCTGAGTATCTGCAGTTGGGAACACTCAAGGCACTGTTATGCCCTGGAGCTGATAGGGTGAGAGATCCTCCTTTTCTCCTACATATTGTCCTGCATTACTGGAAGCAGGTTTTAAAATATGCCAAAATATCTATTCCTTATGCCCCGAATATTCCACTCTGTGGCCTATCCACCAGGCGCGGAGTGTTGTCAACTGCCAGAATTCGGAGCTGGAAACAGGACGGTACAGAGACAGTGGGGGATTTATTTTTGGACGGTAATCTGATGCCCCTTGCTGAGTTTGTACGCACTAATGCAGTCCCGGACACCTTATTTCTGACACATGCGGCTGTTAGGCAGTTTATTTGAAAGTATTGGTTGGTAGATAAGAGGGAACCCCCTAAAGTATTGGTTGGTGGACCAGAGGGAACCCCCTACCTTTCAATTGCTGCAGGCTATCCACATCATGGGTAACACGAGCCCCATAGACAGGTGGTTATACCTGGGTTTAAGAGAACATCAGTGCATCCCCTTACTGGCCCTTCGTCAAAAGTGGGAAGCGGCATTAGCCAGGGAAGTGAACAACAGAGAATGGGGACTGATACTAGAACATCCCAAGCGGGTCTCCCGTAATATCCGACTAAAGACAATACAGCTGTGGATATTACATAGGACCTAACCTCACACCATTGGCAATACAGAAAAGGTACCCTATTGCTTCCTCAGACTGTCCAAGATGTTCTTGCTCGGATGAGGACTTCATTCATGTTATGGGCATGCCCCTCCTTAAGAGTATTTTAGTTCAAGGTCACGCGAGGTCTCGCCCGGCTCACCGAATGTTCCCCTTGGGCCACCATTGAATCCTGTCTTTTGGGCCTCTTCCCTATTCCGAGGATAGCAACTCTTATGCGCCGTTTTGTGGGACTGGCCCTGATGCCTGCTAAAAGGCTAGTTACACAACGCTGGAAATCCCGCACAGCTCCGCACAGCTCTGCACGAGGGTAGATGGAGGGAAGAGGTATTTAAATGGGCCACCGCTGCAAGGGAGGCCCTACAGCGTGAAGAATATAGAGGACTGTGCAAAAAGCCGATCTCCTTGGACTGGGCCCAACTGATAAAACAGTTTAGATCAGAGGTGGATGAGGGGGCCGAAGATTGTCAAGGCACACCACATGACCCTACATGTAGTGCTTAATTCATAACTATATCACGCTGCACAAATATGTGCCTATTACCCTTCCCCTTCATCCCCCATTTTTTGTCCCACCCCTCCCATTTACTCCGCCCTTGGCCCCCCATGTCCTTCCCCCTTAAGCCGGGACTCTCGCCCCGGTTGCCAACATTGTGGAACAGGACAGATAAGGTCACAGCGGCCAAAGTTAAGGGTATGTCTTTGGGAGGGAACACTGTGGGAGGGAGTTTAAGGGGAGGGATCAAAGTTCATTTAAAAATGTAATGATGCCATTTAATTGAACGGAAGCTCGTTTTTAAGTACAAGAATCATCATTGTCTGTTATAATACATATATAATGTCGAGTTATTTCATGATGTCTATGTCTACATGCGAGAACAGCCATCCGATGTATGGACAATGTCAAAAGAAATAGCATGTGCTGTAACACTGGCTTGCAAACCCAGATCCCTAATAAAATATGAGTTAAAAAAATGTACATAAGGCAAGCCAACTGTCTTTAGCCAAAATATCACCACATTAGTAAATCAGCCACTTGTCATGATTTACCATTAACATCAATGAAACCAATAACTATAATCATTAGTGTGCATCACAATGTTGTTCAATATTCACTATCAATATAGGATTCAAAACTGAGCATTTCAATTAAATCAAAAACATGGGGGTTTGAGTCTTTTTTATATTCTTTAGATAACATAGTGCAACCGTAAGTACATCCACACCAATTTAATTTGATTTTTGTAAAGCTAAATAAATTCTGCAGTTCACGGGTTGTAATCTCAGTGAGAAATCTCAATGGGTTAATGCAGCTAATGCAGACATTTGTTTATGGCCTGTAACCCATAGATTCCAACGTAGTTACACAGTTCAATATATTATAAATAACAAATTACCCATGCACTGTTGTTGCACTCAAGGTGCGTCAAAACCACAGTAATGTTAGAGTGTGGAATGTTTTAGGCAAAT